>NC_084669.1:36959285-38324285 GCF_028389875.1 Rhea pennata | reverse complement strand
GCAGCATCATGTGCCCAGTCAGCTCCATGCAAGCAAGAGCACGTGTGAGAGCAGTACATACTCCCCAAGGTAGGCAGACTCCCACTTTAGAACCGTAAGCAGTGGCTATCTACATTGCTAACATAAATTTGGTCTGATACAACAAAAAACGCATCCAAAAGCAGGCCCAGAACAAACATCAGTACATTTTTTATTATTTAAGTATGCAGATAGTCTCAAGGGGACCCATTACATCCTACAATTTTAACACCTCTAAGCTTTTTGTTGAAACACGACTATGGAAGATACTCTGCTGAAAGTTTTCTTCAGAAGACCAAATACTTCAGAATTCTACATCAAACAGAGACATCTAATAAACTCAGCAAAACATTTCTAACTTTTCATATAACAGTTTTAGGTTTGTACAGTGACACTAAATCCTTTATTCTTCTAGAACGACTAGAACAGCCCAGACATATTTCCTCTGTATTCACTGAATTTCGAACAAATCAGATCAGAATAAGAACAAAATTCAAAGTAAAATCTCTCATCTAAAGTCAGAATCTATGCTTGAGATGGTCCAGGTTTTCTTAGGTGAATCAGCGTACGCCAGAAAAAAAGCCCTGCAGATACTATCATCTATACAAAAGCCTGACTTTTTCACATATTAAGTCACTAAAACGAGAACTGACAGAACATACTTGTCAGCCTCGTTTAACCAGATGCTACCTGACAATTTCCACGTGGAATTGGGGATCTGCATCTCAAAGGGGAGGTACAACCACAAAAAACGAGGAGGAACTTGTCAAGTCAGATAATACAGGCACAGACCTCATAAAGGAAAATGGGTAAACACATTAAATCAACTTTAACTTCCACAGTAACCGAGTCAATCACTCCAGCCACTGACCCTGTCAGTTTTACAGCAGTGCCATATCCATATGGGAAAATATGCCTCAGTGCTTTTTGAAATACTTACTAATGTTGGGTACTGTTTATATATGTATGTATATATATATATATATATATATATATACACATATATATATACATACACACACACACACACATCAAACCTTTTCCTTAAAATCTTCTCCTTCCACATAGTTTGGGCATTAAGAAAAGGAAATATCTTTCAAAAGTATGAAAGATGAAATCAATATTTTCAGTTGAGATATATCCTCTTGAAGTATATCCGGGTCTGTTCCTCATTTGAACTTGGAGAAAAAAGGGGGGAATATCAATAATTTCTCAAAAGCCTAGGAGAAAAAAAGTATAGCTTCAATAGGAATAATTTAAATTTAATCTCTCTCTCTCTATATATATATAGATAGATAGATATAGATACAAATATTAGAACTAGAATTTTCCCCTACTCCTAGCATAAAAGGCTTCAGATTTTCTCACAGAAAAAGCAAAGTAGTGAGAGATTTCCAAGAAAAAATAATCTCTATCGCTCACTAGTCCTCTCCAGGCATCAATTTCTTGCCTAACCACCACTTAATCATATGAAGACACACCTTGTTGATACAGAAAGAAGAGATCTCAAGAGATTATCTACTACATCCTCTTTTCCAGAGTTCAATTACCTTTCATGAAAGATGAGTAACTAAACCTGTTCTAATAGAGTCCCAAACTATCAGCAGAAATCCACTCTGATTTTTTTTTTCCTGTTTCTCCTGTTAAAAGTTTCATCACTCCATCTGACATGAATCTTTCTTCCTGCAGTTCCATTTTTCGTCCTATTTCGTCCTTTTCCCCAAGGACATGGGGAAGAAATTTCTGTTTGTAACAATATTTTATGTATTTGTAGATTATGTTACCCCCCAGCCCTCCATCCTCTCTGGTTTATAGATGTCCTGAAAAGTGAGATTCGGCTTACATACATAAGAAAATCTGCAATCAGCATTGCAAATATGTCTAAAAATTGCCCTGAGAGCCATTATGCAGTTAGTTACCTGGACCCAAGGACAAAAACACAGACACCTGTGATGTGTCCCAGCAGGTATCTCCTGCCCCAACACAGCTGATGAATCCAAGGGGCTTTCTCCAGCTTCTCCTAACATGACCTTTCTCTGATAAGCTTCAGTTGGCTCCACACACAAGCAGCAGCTAGAGAGAACCTAGAGAAGCCTCCTACTAATGCAAACTTCCCCCACATGATCAAAGCCTGCTGCTGAGCACATCCAGCCATATTTCCTTTAAGTGTGCCTGGACTTTGCGAGTAAATACACTGCTTTAAAAAAGTCCCTCCTCCAAACACATACACTGCTTTTCTCTGATTTAAACTCAAAAATAAACTCAAACTGCTGCAATATCAGTATAAGTATTACACCGGAACCTGCTAAAGACATCTGGCACCAACCAGTCGTGGTAATCTGTGTGTGAGCCAGTTTTTTAACTTTTCTCAGCACATTTGGCATTGCAGCTCTGTTACTGTGAATCACTGCTGCATTCTAGTGCTCCACAGATTGATCCTACTGTATTTTCCAAAGCACTAGCTGGAAAACCAAGCCAAAATTCTTATGACCTTCATGTTCAGGGGAGTTTTCTGCATGTTTGAAATGTATGTGCCAAATGAATGGCATTCGCACAAAAACAAATGACGGATGAAAAGGTATCTTTCTACGTCAAATACATAAGCCACCAAAATAGGACTGGAAGATGAAAAATAGCAGCTCAATCTTCCTTTTAGTATGCTTCAAAGGCCTCCAAACCGCAACCTCCCGCTCCAAGCGCTGTCCAATATTGTTTACTTGGTGCTAGCTTGGCACCATGCTTACTGAAGACAAAGCAATACAACAGAAAACATCCAGGTATAGACCAACTAGGTCCAAGACAGAAAGAATATTAACAGTAATGAGATTGTGATGTAGTCTCTTTCTCTTGCTCAAAACCAACAATCAAATCTGCTGATAAAATAAAATAGTAAGAATATTGCTGCTTGCTGTTAAATAGATAACAGATCATAACTAGCCTTCCCAAGAAATATCTGCTGTAAGATAACATATACTACAAAGTACACTGTTTTTTAAATATACGCTATATACACACACGTGTGTGTAGGTGTGTGTCTATCTATCTATGCGTGTGTATATATATATGTGAACATAGAGCCTGTTTAGTATTAGAGGCTATGGTTACAAGTATGAAATTCTAGGAATTCATCAGGAAATGCATTTTCCTAAATTTTTTCCCCCTTTTTTCTTCTAAGAAGATGGCTCCTGACATTCTCACAGACAGACTTCATTGCTTCTGCCCATTTTCCGCTCACTTTCCCTAACTCTGCTCTCATCTTCTACTTGGTATCCCAGAATTTTTAGCTTGTGTTACACCCTGGAACATAGCTCACCTTCCCTTTGGGATCAGCTCCACCACACCAACAGGGAACTAAGGCTCTCTGGTACTTCTGAATCTACAGTTACCAAAATGTTAACATAGTCCATGCTTTTCTATTTAGAAAAGGATATAAATCCTGGTTTCTTAATCATTTTATTGTATTAAGATATGTGCCAATCTCTGGCCTTGAAACCGACCTGTTCATCTTTATAAATTCTACTAGTTTTCTTTATATATATATATTTTTTTAAAAAAAAAAAAAAAGAAAGAAAGAAAAAGGATAATGCAACTGTGAACACTTCACTTCTTACTTTGGAATTGCAAAAGATCTGTGATACTATACTAATATTTGATCATCATTTTCACATTCTCAGTAACTCCTTTAAAACTCAGTTCTTCACAATTGGCCCTTGATACTATTTTGTTAACGTAACTGTATTCAAATTAAATGTTTAATAATCTTGTTTAAACCTGCAAAGTTTTAAGAAAAATCTGATAAAATGAAGCTATCTTAGGCTAGCATCAATCTCAAAACATTATGAGCTTTGTTTTGCATTTTATTTTGACACCTTAAACGCTATTTGCATGGACTAAGCAATTAAACAACCTTTTGAGGTTCAAAGCTTACAGCGCAGGGGTCTGTAAGGATCCCAGAGTATCAAAGTCAGAGCAGTATCTGCTCTTGAGTTAGTTTATTGAGGACCAGATGACTCCCACTGATTTCATCATTTCTTCTGCATTAAATACATCTGGACTTTGTACAAGATAATCAGCAGAAAGATGACAATAAAACCTCTTTTTCCCCCCTACTGAGGTTGTAGGAATAAACTGCATAATATTTTTAAAAAATCCTAACTATCTAGCTGTCTGTGAAGTCTCGCGAATTAACACACTGGCCCAGTTGTCAACAAATACAGATGGTTTCTAAAGGAAGGTCTTTCATTTCATTTTAAAGGTGATGAAAAATAAACTGATATCATACTGTATGTAGCCACAAATGATATCACACAAATCACATAATATTGTTAGCACTGTCATCATGCTCCCTGATTATTCACAAATTACCAAATTGCTTTGTTGCTGAACTTTTTCTACTACCTTTTTTTAAAATCTTATACCCAAGGACCAGACAGCTGTACACACAAAACACCTACTAAATTAAAGTGAAATCCACACTGAACAGGAAGGCCATTCCTAGCTGTAAGCTCCATCCCAGGTCTGGAAAAAGATCTGAGGGTAAACTAGCCACCAGTTTATAAGTTCATTTCCTACATATTGTGGAATCACACTAAGTTTTGGTGCCATTAAAAATTATTACTGAATATATTTATTTGCAAAGACAATTAAAAACAGACCTTTATTCATCAGAGTAACAAGTCTGTGGAACAGTGTCTCAAAAAAACAGGCAGCTAAAAATACTAACTGCTTCTCAGATGGAGCTTGATTTTCTGAAGGGAAATACAGAGCATGCTTACAGTGAAGGTGGATGGAAATTCATGGTCTTGGAGACTCCTGAGGTTCCCACATTCTTTTCAAAGGAACAATACACAACCTGTGATAATTACTCAAGTACTTCTGAATACCAGTACCATTAAAATGAAGATATCTGCAGCATAAATGGGAGCTTCAATTCAACAGCAGAGGGGGAAAAAAAATCACTTTGAAGGATAAATCCAACTCAAGTTAAAGAATACTTGAAATAGCTGAAAAAAAAAATGTAACATAAAGCGGTGTTAACTTTATACAAAGTACAGGATTTTTTTGAAGCCTTGAAAGTCCTAACTATTCACAAGTAGCCAAAGAACATGTTTCAATTGTAAGCTACAGACTGCTCCTAGGTGACTACACAATTCTGCTACTTCACTGCCTCTTCCCTGTTACTACATTGCTCTTTCAAGTCCCACAAAGTCCTTGCCTCATAAATCAGCAATATGCTTCCAATATATTATATCCATCATAATTTGCTTATAAATCTTTATGATCCATGCTCATTAATAAACAGTTTTCCTACTTGCTCATATAGGCAAGGAACAAATTTTGCTGCAGCTTCTTTACCGCAGGTTTATTCAGCACTCGGTCTCATTGGGAACCTCACGCTACTATCCAACATTATTATTCATAATGAACATTTGAATTTGCTTGAAGAGTTTCTGTTCCATTCATTTAAATCTTAAAATTACATAGATTGCCTTTCTTGTGCATATGGTCTTAAAACTCTGTAGAACTACACAGACAAAACAGACCTCAGAGAATACTTGAAAAGTCAACTCATTTTTCTCTTACTTTAGAAACACTTAATGCCCCTCAACAGAGCATTTTAGAGCTAATCATTCAGCTTTTTCTTCAGCAGACATTATTCTCTTACTTCTCCTTACACATTCAAATACCAACCTATGCAGACATTTCATTGCAAAGAAGCATCTTCTGACATCATTGTGAAAACTTACAGCAATGCATTACATTTTTCTTCCTGTTCCTCTTTTGCTCATATTAAGGGAAGAAAAAAAAAGTTCTCTTGATTTTTCATGATTCAGTTCAATAAATATTTCTTGGTTCATAGTGCTAAAAAAATTGCCAAAGAACAGTAAATTTGCTGATAATACAAGTGGACAAACCAAAACTACTTCCTAAAAGTCAGGCCCAATTTAGGTTTAAAAAAAATTTATGAAATGTTTTATGAAATAATCGAATTCATTTTGTTTCATATCTGTTAAAGGAAACTGTTTTGTATTAACTAAAAAGTACTGATATGAAAAGTATTGCTTTTCATTTCCAAATGGACCTACATATTTAGACTAGACAATGATTCTCAGAAGATTTGAAATACTTAATTTTGGAATCAAAAACATGTTTGGTTTGAGCCACCATGAAAGTTTCCCGGGATCTCACTTTGTGGAAACAAATCTCCTCTATTCAGTTGAAGCTGAAAAGGTTTCATCCTGATTTTTCATACTGCTAGCAAACAGAAACTTTACTTATGTGCCCATGTTTGGCCTATCAGAGAAAATTTACAAGTCTAAGCTTTTACTGAAACAACCTTTGAGAATGCATGTATTTTACACTCTGCTTTGTACGTGATCTTGCATAACGATCTTTAATACTGGGCATCGTACAACTAAACGCCTCGAACAAACCGAGGTCTTTAACGTTCTTCCTGCTTCCACAGCAAAGGGCAATATAAGCCAGACACGGCAAGGTAGAGTGAGCGAAAGCACGGCCTAGCAGGATGCTTTATCCAGCCTTTTTCTCCTGTGAGCAAAAGCCCTTTTTAGGTACACCATTAATTTGCCTTCTAAAAAAAAGGGAAAGGAATATTCAGCCACTCTCCAGACTTCTACTTTCCTGGGCCTTTAGTAGTTATTATTTATTCTTTCCTTTGCACATGATCTGAGACATACACCACGTGTTTGTGCAGAAATACCTGCAGCAGTGTGACTTTTCAGAAAGGCATGCACCAAGAAATCAAAGTTACAAAGGAAGGGGGGGAAAAAAAGTATCACAAATCATTTCCCTTGAGAGAAGAACATAATAGAAAGTCTACAAATATTTATGGTGGGCGCTATCATTAAACGAGGGGGAATCATGTACCAAAAAGGTAGATATTTCAGTTTCCTGTTGAGTATGTTAAAATACACAATTGCGATAATTTTCTTTTCTGGAATAGCAATCTGCTCTGTCTTCCTAATTGCTCTTTAAACAAAAGAAATAAAATTTGCAATGTATGGAAGAACAAAACTGAATAGATGGAGAATGCCATTATCAAACATATGAACTAGATGAATTAGCCTTAATTAACAGTAAAACAAGAGGGGAAAAAAGGAAAAAACTGTTAGGATAATTACAGAAGAAGTTAACCTGCAGCACACCAGACCCTTCTCCCGAGAGCTATTAAATGCCAATCCTGAGAATTTCCAATGACAAGAAACAATTTCTGCAGTGGCTTCACTGAAAAGGAAAGCACTGTCCAGCAACCTCCAACCCCCTTAAAGAGCCTATTACTAATTCATTACACACAAACACCTTTAGACTTAGAATCAGCTGCAAAATTTTCAGGTATTGCTATTACTAGCTAACTGCAGATTACTGAACTTCTACTCCCTTTCCCTCAAAGAATAAAGAAAATAATACTGTCTGAACTTGGAAAATCATCTGCTTCAAAACAGGATCTGGGTATGTTCACCTCATCTTGCAAAATTAGGAAGCTGTCAAATAGTAGATTTCCTAGAGGAAATTAGGAATTACACAAAGGTCTAGATTTATTATCTGCTCCTCCAAGACTAATTCAAATAAAGAGTTAACCCAAAAGCTGTCACAGAAACACTTTTTCGGACTCATCTCTCTATCTTTCTCACTTTGTTACCTGTCACTACATTTACAGGTGTTGCTTCATTTTGTTTAATTACAGAAGACTGCGTTATGCAATTTCAATGGGAGTTTCTACTTCTCTTGCAACCACTACAGCATGCACCTGCTTACAGTACTACCCACCTTCAAAACATTCCGGGAATGCAACTCAAATCCTCAGCAGGACTGATTTGCTGGCTTATCTACCATCTTTAAGAATGTTTCTCACAATTTCTCCTAAATTGCCTAGACTGTGCAGTAGAAGAATAATGACTTTCTGCTCAACTTAAAATACTTAGGCATAATGAAACCTCAGCATGCCTGTCAGCAGACAGTTTAATGGAAGATAGAAAGAATAATGATGGAGAGGGCCCCTGGGATGCAGCACTGGAGCATGGAATATATATCAGCTACAAAACAAGAAACAGGGAGCAAGAACAAGAAACAGGGAGCAAGAAATCCTGGTGAAATCCACAGAAAGGGACAAGTACTCAAAAAAAAAAAGATGGAAAGAAACAGCTAGTTAAACTGGGAGGCAAATGGAAAACAGCAACACGTAAAGAGAGGAGAGAGAGAGGAATGATTTTGTAATCCTTCTATCTGCCTTTCTAAAATGGCATGTACTTACAGATTTAGGAGCTTTTTACTAAAGGAAAGAGAAAAGACACAAATTCTCCCCAAGACAAGAACACGATCTTTCAGTTCACTGGAATGTGTCACAGCACATGAAGATATGAGAAGTGCTAGCACTCACTATTCTAATGCAGAACATCTTTTTTTTCCTGCTGTTACATTCAGAGGCATGCAACTACAAGGTAAATTTTCACACTTAACAGAAACTACAGGTGCAAAGAGAGAAAGAGAGGTGCAGATATTACCAGGGAAGTGGACCTGAACAAAAAGTAGGCAGAAGAACCTGAGCTGGAGACACTAGTCTTTTTTCAAGGACTGGGTAGGATGCCTAATGCTAAGATTCAGAGGTGCTTTTCTACCTTCTGACACCTGGATTCTCTTCTGGGTAAATTTTGCAGGATGGAGAAATGGCACAGAGCAGAGAGACATTCAGTTACCTGAGTTCATTGTACCATGAAGAAATGCAATTTTGTATTTATCTTTTATTCATGTTACTCAAATAGAAAGGAGAATTAATAAACACAGCACGATTTTTAATTTCCTATTCTAAGCTGGAATGATTATCCATTATCCCTGGATATAGGTGGGTAAAGGAGCCTACTAGTCTTCATACAAGATGACAACCTCCCTGGTATTCCCACACAACCACAGAAGCCACATACACACAGAACAGACAGTATTATCTGAAATACCAAAGAATACAACCACAAAACTCATAGCTAAAGCCTAGTTCCACTTCCATGTGGAAAGTGGTATGTTGGAATAGCTGTTAAATATTTTTATATCAGTAAATATTTATATACCAGTGTTGAGGTTCAGTAGCTGCTGCTCTTTCCTTACTTCAGGATAATAGTTTTTAAAGAGACACACACCCTGCTGCAAGGGGCACTTGCAGCTGAAACACCAGACCGGAACCTGACTAGCAATCCCTCCAGAAAAGTAGGGACAGTACGTTTTTTACCCCATAGTACACAGAATAGTAAGGAAACTGGCTCCTGGACAGTATTATTTAAGGATCAGAAAGCCTCAGCTTCTGAAATCATCTGGACGTTCTTGTACAAGTATTAGAATACAATTTGCCCTGTAGTCTCCTCAGGAATAACAGTTAATGACATTTCAGAAACACAGAATAATGCAGGCTGGAAGGGACCTCAGGAGCTCTCTGATCCTATGCCACCCACCCACCCCTAAATCAGAGATGACTTCAGCTGCTCAGGGCCTTGCCACTCAAGGTCTGGAACCTGAGATGGAGACTCCCCAAGCCTCTGAACAACCTGGTATCAGTGTCCGACCACCTTCGTTACGATCTTTTCCCTCAATATCTAATCAGAATTTCCCTTGATACAATTTGCAGTTTCTGCAAATATCGTGAACAAACATAAGGATTTAGACTGTTTCCTCCTTATTTAAAACAAAGTAAAACAAATAGGTGTTCCTTCTATATTAGTGGCTAAAAGCACTATGATGATTTCAAACTCCAGCATCCCTAAAGTAACGCTAATTTCAAAGAATCTAACTACAGTCAGACTGAATATAGCCTTGGTTATGACAGGACATTTCTCAAGTTAACTATCGGTTTAAATTTTTTATGCCTAGCTATGCATTTGTATTACATAATGCTTACTAAAAAAAGGCAAAAAAGTGAAAAGAATAAGAAATTAGTGCACATTGGAGGAAATGGAAAGGATTGTAAACTCCACTGGTTACAAGTAAAAATACAGTAACGCAAGACAAACAAAAGTTTAAAAAAGTATTTGCAGAGAAGTGTAGTTAAATCTTTTTCAAACATATCAGGAGCAAAAAGCCTGCTGAGCCCATAGGCAACCAAAACATAGAACAGAAATGGTTTTTTTTTTTTGTTTTTGTTTTGTTTTTTTTTTTTTTTTTTTTTTGGGGGGGGGGGGAAGTAACATACATTTGACATGGAGAAGTTTTGGAAAGTTAAAATCCTTTTTTTATGGGAGATTTCCTCAGAGGATCTGTCAGCCACCGCTGGCAGAAGAGGCTGTGGGATAAATACAAAACATTTAGACGATAACAAGTCACCAGAACTAGACAGTATGCAGTATTTTTCTGAAAGGTCTCACCAGTGAAACAACAGCTAACCACAGTTTTTTATTTCTTGCTTTAAAATGCTTCTGCATTAAAGAACTGAAAGATGGCAGATACATTAACTCCTTTTTAAAGGCTCCAAGGGAGAGCAAGAGAACTACAGAACAGTAAGTTCACCCAACTGTTGCAGGTGAACGGGTAGGAGTAAGAGTGGGGAACAGAATCAGTGAACACAGGGACAGAGATGCAGGGAAGGCCGGCAGACGTTGCTCAAAAGCGAGCATGGGCCACGGCTCTGCTACCTGGAAAAGGAGCAACTTGAGGGGAAAACCAGGAGAGGTCTATAAATAAGGAGGCCCCCACAAAAATGATTAGGGCACGATTGTTGCCTGCCTTCTCCAACTGACATCAACTGCTGTGAAATAGGACCCTTTTCTTCTGTTTGGACAGACATACACAGAACACACGTTTTGGTAGTATTTTAGGATTTTCAGTTATTAAAAAAAATCCACATGCCATCAAATGAAATTACGTAGTAGGAGGTTCAGAATAAGCAGAAATCGACAGTTCTTCACCCACTTGGTCATTAAGTTGTAGCTTTTTTTTGATGTAGATTTTTGTGGATACTAGATAGTTCATGCAGTTCAAGAAATAATTTGTCAAATTTATGGCAATTAGTCTTTTTGGTCTCCTAATAAGCTGGCTCTGCCTCTGAATCAGAAAGTCCCCAAGTCAAAAATTGCTGAAGGCCTGGAGAAGGATCCTTCTGGAGAAGGATCATAATACATTTCCTTGGTACTGTCTCAAGGCAATTAGTATTGGCTGCTGTTGGAGATGGAATTCAAGTATTACACAAACATTTGCTCTGACCTGGTAGTTTGTATGCTGCAGGTAATTAATACCTTGTCTTTCCTGACAATTATAGCCAAGGTAATGATACAAAAGTTAAGGATTACTTTTGTGGTAAAATTGGTCCCGCTATAAATCATGAAGGCACCAAGTCTGCTGATTTCCAAGTTTTAGATGAGTGCATATAGAATGACAGAATTTAGAATAGAATATAGAATTTAGATGAGTGCATATAGAATGACAAAAACCAGTAGAACTCCACAGTTCCACAGTCTGAAATGAACATTTTCATTTTTTGAATAAAAGGTAAAAATCAGAGTTTTCTAAGAGTTTCTTGACCTTGAAATTTGTGAACGAGGGCTAAGAGAAGTTAAAGTACACAGAAAGGCCCTTAAACCCTATTACAACAGATTCACATCAGATGTGTAAATAATGCTTGCCTAATTATGCACCAAATTCCTAGTTCAAAACTCAGGATGGAGCTTACACAACCTGGTGTTTTCTTTCTTTCTATTTTTTCATAATAATCCTTCAATTCAACTTGATTTCTGAATCACCTAAGAGAAAAAAGTTCTTGCAGTATTTCAGGCTTTCACTTAGAAAATCCAAGGCCTACATGGACTAACAATAATAATAATAATTTAAAAAAAAAAAAAAAAAAAAAAAACAGAAACAGAGTTTGTGGGTTTCATGATTGCACATCTGATTTGTTTTAGTTTTTCTGGAACTTGTTCTTTGAGCTTCTGTTTTGCAAATTTTAATACAAACTTTTAATTTTAATACAAACTTTATCTTTTAAGAAAAGTTTGAATAAACTGAGGGCGGGGGGGAAGACACTGGGCGTAAATGTAACCAACTCCAACAGAATAAAAAGGCTTTTTCACTCAGAAGATCACAAGAAAAAGCGTTATCAGAAGAACTAACAAAGAATAAGAGCTGTAGCAATAAAAAAAAACTATCTGCATTCCTCTTCCTCGGAGCTTTGAGAAAAGAGAGTTAACAGTTCATAAGAATAATAAAAACCTGGCCAAGAGCCCAGGCTTTACTGCTACAGGCCACGAGAGCTACCTAAGGCTACATAAAACAATAGCAGGAATTACAGATTAGGAAACTTTAGACTGACCAGTCATGACCTCCAACACCAAACAGACACTAAGGAACAGCTGAGAAATATCTGTAGCACTACCCGAGACGCAAATCATGCCAGTTCAGTAGGTGCCTCACAGAGTAAGCCCACATAAAGAGTGGTTCTCCACAGTTTTTTTCTCAGATGTCCAATAAGAAGGCTAAAAACACCAAATACTGATTGACAACACAACCGCTAGGACAGCGTACAACTTTCAATCCAGTTTATTCTTTTCAGGATTTAACTTAGATTACATATTTATTGATTGTCGAAACATCATGACATCCTTATCTCCAATAATGACAAAGTCATTCTTTGATGCTAATAGAAAAGAGGATTCTTGACAGACCTCCATTACGGACCCTGACGCATAAAAGCGGCATGGAATTAACTACACAATGGATGGGGTGGTGGGTCGATTCACCATGCAGCCTCAGACTAACTGAGCTCCCTTCTGATGTAATTGGGTAAACCAGGACATCAATGCCAGAGCACACACATTACAGCATTGTATGAGACCCTGAGGAAACTATCACAGCTTTGCCAATAGGTTATTAAGTTCAGGGAGGAGAAGGTCCCAAGCACAGACTGGCACCAGAAAAGCTTTAAAGCTCTTGTAGCCAGGCCAGTACTGGACAGACTATTGCTGTGTAGTTATTTGCATAATAGTCTGTCACTACACCATCACACTTGCCTTGGGGCTGGGAAGTTGCCCCTTCCCTACACGAAGGCCATGTGGATGATTTCTCTCCCTTTGTTTTGTCATTTGTTTAATAATTAAAATTCAACTACTCCTATTAACTAATTTATTATAAGTCTTACTTGAGGAATTCCCTCAACGTGAAGTCCCTGGAGAACAGGGCTATGCTCCACAGATGTACATCAGAATAAGACCAAATCCCTCTGAGAGCATCTGTTTGTTGAAGCCTCCTGTTCCAAATCCGTGTGACTTTGACAACTTCCTTGAATGCCAAATGGAAGAGGATTAGTCTTAGTTTGGAAGAGGTCCTGGTAATGAAACAAAAATAAGGGCATTCAAACCGTACGTGTCCAATTAGAACAAGAAGAGGACAACTGGCAGCAGAGAAATGGCATGGAGTGACCCATCACTCATGCGTTCTGTGGGTTCGACTCTTGGCATGCTTTGATTTTTCTCCTGTTGCTTGTATTGCTTTCTACCTAGCTAAGAAGCAGGAAAGCACACTGTGAGGAGCAATATTTTTTTAATCTGATAAAGACCTTCTGACACAGGCAAACAAATCTAGCAGCAAACAACACTCCGTTGAACAAAAACGCTCTCAGAGAACACTTAATCTGCTTTCTCAGTTTCTCTAGTGATTAAGGATTGAGGTTTGTGTGGCCTCTCTTTAATACACACCATTGCCAGTCACGTGAGTAAACAGTGAGCTCCCAAGCTGGACCTCTTGAGAAAGCCGCTTTGGGTTTTAATAACATCAGCACAGCTTTTTGCAGTGATAGAAGCCTTGATATGACTTTCCAGCCCATCTTTATGCCACGTGAATGACAGAAACATCTAAAGGTTAGTTATCTCACATTATGAATTTATCACAGGAGATTATGAAAGTCTACCTCTCAGGGTTAACATTCAACTGTAATTTGTAATGTAGTTTGTGCTATCAAATTTCACTGACCCGCAGGAGCAAGGAATTGAATAAGAAGAGAGAATCCCTTAAGATGAGATTGGGATGTGTTAAATACTAACCTAAGCATTCTAATTGCAATTTAGGTAGCACCTGCTTCACCAGATTCAATGAATACAAGGTGTTTATAGCTTGTTACCTAACCACCAAAGAGAAGTGGACAAAGGTTACAACAGGATATATTTGACCTATGGTTTAAAATAGCTACCATTTAAATAATAAAGTGACAAAGAATTTAAACATATTTATAGTTCTCTAGTATTTTCTCTCTTTATGAAGGGGTGGTAAAAGTACACATGTAGGGGGTGAGCAATTAAAATATTATTGGAAAAACTTTTAAAATGTCTTTACAAATAAGTCTTCATGCTACATTCTGATCTTCCTACAAATTAATGATGTCGCACAAATAACAATGTCCTAATACTGCTCAAAACTTTCATTCACTGCTAGCATGAATGGATCCTCCCACTCGTGAGAGGATATTACTAGGTCCTGCTGCAGTTTAGTGTCTGCTCTGAATGAAAGGGAACACCAAGCACTGATTCCATTATTTACAACCTCTTCATGTTAACATCTTCTACGCTCACTCGAGGGCCTACCAAAGATAACATTGCTGAGAAAGAGTAAAGTGCTAGTTTCTATTTACCGAGCCACAGACTTGAAACAATTCTTTGAGACTAATAAAATGATTTGGGGAAAAACACTAACTGATGATTCCAACAAATACCAGCACAAAATCATGCTATTTAACAAGGTAATAAGTTCACTGGAGAAAACTATCCCAGTCTTTTATTCATCCCTGCCACCAACTTATCAAGAAGGCACTAGGAAACAAAATAACTTAATCCTTAAATGACCTTTCTCCCAGAGATCATATTAGCAGTGTGGTCAGCGTTGCAAAAAACAACCTTCAAAAGTCCTGTTGGACTATCAACAGTTCTATAAACTTTTTATGAGCATCATGCTGTTCAGTATTCAGAAAAATGCTCATTGTTTAAGAGGTCATTAACGAAGATCACACAAGCAAGTTTCTCCTAAAAGACACCACTTAACTGTGTGGGGGAGGCGCAGAGGTGGAGGAGCAAACTAAACACAACAGAACAGTTTCATGTTTTACCTGAAGATAATTATCCAAGCGCAGATTTCTTTCTCCTGTCTAAGTGCCAATAGTTTCCATACAGTGACATGACCAAGATGAAATGAAAGCCAGAAAGGGCCTTTTTTGGTTGGGACCATCACACTGGTTTCCTGGCAGGCCGGAGACCGATTCAAACATGAGACCAACTGCTTACAGAGCATTCCTCCCCTTGCCAGCTCAATCAGTATTTACACATCCAGAGCCAAAAGTACATTGCATAAGGACATCTGACAGCACAGCATTCACGTACTTTCAGTGAGAAATGGTTCGTAACTTCTCGGCCGGAAAGTAGCCAAAACCTTGGTCTGATATACCCTTGGTGAGAGCCCAAGTCACTATGTTGTCGGACAAAAAAAAAACAAGTGAGAAGAAAAGAAGGACGGAAAGTCAGAAAAACTCTGGGTCCAGGAACTAGTCAGTACTTTTTGGACTATATCTTAGAGTCATTTGAAATTCCTCATACCCAGCATTAACACATACAAAGACAACATATCCAAACTGTGCACTCTGCAGTTGTATCATAGCACAATTTTATGTGTAAAATTCAGCATAAAGTTTAAGCGAGGATTATTGAGATGAGACTCCTGAACTAATCAAGGGTTACAATAAGCAAAAAAACAAGAGCAGTCTTAAAAGCGCATGCTCACTTTAAGTGCTCCTAACTTTAGAACTACTGAATTATTTTTTCTCACATTTTACTTTTACAGATCCCACCAAGTTTTACAGAATATGAACAGGATTAGATACATCTATATTCAAGTCTGACATTGCCAACAATTTTAAGTTATATTCCCATCAGATGAACGTAACGCTTAGAACATGCAATCCATCTGAGTTGCTAGGATACTCTAAAAGGTATTAACCTATCAGATTCATAAAATGTTTGGAAGAGTAATGGATCAAAACTGTATTTAAAGCTGAAAAAAATCATACTAATCCATATTTCAGAAAATATATACTCTGGTCAGCATTTCCATTAATCTCCTATTATTCACACACAATTGGCAGTTTATCTTCCTAATGTGTGACCAAGTAATCTCATCTATGGCACCACTAAATAATACCAAGACCTTAACACCACCGACACATAAAATCAGCTCTCTTTGCACCACATGCTGAAGTAGCACATTGTGAGGATTTGAGAGTTTAAACTAGCATCTTCACAAATGGATTCCCTGGGAAAGAGAACATTTAATATAAACCCTGATGGTAAGAAATAAGGTTATGACACGACTCTCAACTGCCAAGAAACTCTGAGTATGGTTCACACACCAGCTGATCCTCAGCAAATCAGCCCGGCTTCAAGGGAATTATTTGAATTTACATTAGCTGAAAATGTCGTCCCTCTAACCTTAACTCCAGCGTGCAAAATAAGAGAACAGAGCTCTAACTTAAGAATTAAGTGGCCGTTTTAATGCTGAATTTCCTATCTTCTCAATGGGTCGAAATCTTAATATAATTGAAACTACTGTCCTTTACCTAATTCACTGGAGTCCTTCTGAAGTGTTAGTCTGTATATAGCGACAGCCCACTTCTGAAGTGAGCAGTTCAGACTCATACTGCTGATTTACGTCACACAAACACTTTTCATCATACACTCTAGAGTGCTTCTCAACGTAAGAGGCTGTCAGCTGCTGCTATTGTAACCTTAACCTTACAAGTTTCTCTTGCCTGCAGAAGCACTGCTTTCCCTAAGACACTTGTATTTGATCTCATTCTGGTGCCTGCCACTGGCTCCTTGCATCTAAAAGTTCAAAAGAGCTTCACCAAATTAAGCGCTGTCTTTAAGAGGTCTCGAAAGTGCTTTCCTGGAAAAAGATGTTCTTTCTTCTCAGGCTTTCATTCATCATACAGGAACTGCTCAAGCATTTATACCCTTGAACTGGGTGTCCAGACCACCACAATGACATGTATCAGTGCTTCAGTGGATATGCAATCAACACATGGAAGTCTCTGAATGCGGTTATCTGTTCTTAACACCTCAGGGAGAGTCAAGCAAGGAAGCGGTAAAAGCAATTCTCCAGCAGAGAAACATACCTGTGCGTGACAGGCAAATCCCACCACCATCTAGCAGCATCAAAAGCACAGTAGCTTTATACCCCTAATAGTACCCCTGCCAGATGCTATGGTAACTTTCCAGAACCACCAGACTATTTCTTTATTCGTATTGGTTCGATCACTCAAAACACTTCCAAAGAAAAGGACAGCACGTTCTCTTCCAAAGTTCACCTGACAGAGAACTCTGACTGTCCTCAGAGTCGCTCGAGCGGCGGTTCCCAAAGCAGCAAAGTGTAAGGACAGGTAAGGACAAGTTAGATTGGAAAAAGTACTCACGGAGTCACCAGCCTACAGGTGTCCTTCTACGGTCTACCTGACATCAGGCCCTGCACACAGTATAACCTCTCCAGACAGCCTTCTGGAAATCTGAAAATAAATTACAGTACCTCCTTTAAAAGCCACCTGCCTTGTCCAAGAGTGCTGTATAAAACTGTTCATGTGCCTTCAGATGCTTGCTACTTTGATACTACTTGTCACAGCAAATGCCACTTTAATGCTACCTGTCACAATAAATTGCTTGATTAAAAAACAGTATGAGTAGGATTCTAAACTTATTTTTTCTTTTATTTATTTATTTATTTATTTTTACTGATCACTACTTCTACTTTGTACTTTGCAGTGCAGAGATTCCTTAAACCCAGAGACTAATTGTGTAGCAAAGTCTTTTTCTAATGGATCACATTAGGATCCATTTGGCGCACTTCTGGTGCTGGAACGCTTATCAGAGGAGTTAAACATTTCCCAAGGCATATAAACGCCTAAGCCAAAGAAATTCATAGGTCTAATAACTCTAATATTAATTCAGGTATAGTTCAGCAGTATACATACTATTGTTATTTTTTGGGGGGAGGGGGGGTTATACCTCTGATCTAAGATCAAAATTTACTGCTTAAACAAGTCCCATAGTCTTGATTGCAAGCTTTACACTGTCTTTACAAATTATTTTTTTCAGTATTACACTCATTTCTGTTCCTCTATCTATTCTGCTATTTATCTACTGGTTTTTCTTATTTACCAAATTGTTTCATGTGTAAACCTTCTCTTAGTGTAGCCATAAGTGAAAGACTAGGTCCGTTTTTCAGTTAGTATTTTTCCTACTATTCATGTGAGCCACAATCTGACCCCAGCTCAGAGAAGAGTCAGAGGAGAGTTCTTTCAATGAAACATTATTCTGTTAGAAAATTCTACTTCTCTTAAACAGCCTCAAGAGTTTGCAGCTCAGGGAGTTCTTAGGCCAGGGACAGGTTCTGTGTATGTAACTTCTAATAATCTTCTTCCTCCATAAACACATTCCATTTTCCCCCACACCCCCATAAAGACAAGCCAGCAACACCACAGTTCAAGAATCACCCCCAAGGGCTGCTTATAATTTCTGACCTCCACACCACGCACAATGCCCACCAAATCATCGCTTGTCCAGACTAAAGAGCCCAAATCTTACTCATTCTGTACACAAGAGCCACTCAGCGGTTTTTATTATCCCCACTGCCATTCTCTGAACCTTTTCTAATCCTATTGTCTCTGAAGAAAAACCTGGATTTCAACCATTATTCAAAACACAGGCACAATGCAGATGGATACAGTGGCATAAAGATGCACTCTGATTTTGTTCTCCATCCTCCCAAATAATTCCTGACATTCTTTACATTTTTGATAGCCACTCAACACTGAGCTGACATTTTTTATCTACCATCTACAATAATCCCAAGATCTTCCATTTCCTTCTAACACTGGTCTCAAAAAGCTTTGTCTAACCTGCTTAACACTTATTAAAATGTATGCCTCCACCACTACTTTTACTGTTCTTTTGCGTAAGGAGGCATGCTTGAACACTTTTTTGTTCTTGTTCCCAGAAACAACTTGGGTCATAAATCTGAGCCCTCAGTGATGACATCTGATAACATTTCAAACTTAAAGGAGACAATTTTTAATTACAAGGTTCCATCTGACAAACCTATTACATTGCTTCCATTTACCTCCCCCCTCCAAAATGTTTGTTTTAAAGAAAGTTTAAATAAACCTATAAAAACACATTTTGCTTATCACTTCAAACTATTTCTGTATATTGTCACCTTTTCAAAAAAACTAATCTGCAGTTTGTGATTCAAAACACGGTGCCAATAACTGCAGTTCTCTGTTCCATTTCTGATTTTGACGACTGCTACACTTTAAATGACTACATGAAGTCTTTCCAGCTCTGCTCAGAAGTCTCTGCATGTTTCAGGATCACTGGTATCCGAAACAGTCGGTTGGTTGTGCATCAACCGTTCGTATTTTTAACTTTTTCCTGATTGTAACCAGTATTATTTTTTAATCATATATTCTGATTTTACCTCCTCCCTTGCTTTTGCATATTCCCCATATGCATATTCTATTTTAGAAGGCCTGAAATAATCTTGACCTTCTAATCATCAAAGCAGCCCCCCAGTCAGCCTCCCAGATTAGTGTTTATTGTATTTCATGATGCCCAAAATTGCTTTCCGAATAATACTGTCTCTTACGAACAATATTATACAGACCTTAAAGGTCACCCCATAACTGAGCATGCATTATCAAAATACAAGTATTTTGAACAAAGTTATGGATATGTATTTATATATATATATATATATATACATATATATGTATATATGGATATGCATGCTCATCTTGTATGGTCATTGCTTAGCACAAATTATTTTAGTTACTGAAGAAACAGCAAAAGTGATACTTAAAGGTTTGGAAGGCTTTCAGTATAACCACCCATCTTCTCCTGTTCACTACTTTCTAAAGATTTTCTTTGTGCATGGAATTTCCTAATCTTGCTTCCAGTCATTGTATCAGTATTTAAAAATCTGAAAATCCTGCTCATTCATATCACAAAGCTAGTTTATCAGAAACATTTTTTGTGGGTTCAGGAAACCTATGGGAAATTAGCTTACAGTTGGAAGTCAGCTTTAGCCTAAACATTTTTAAATGCTTTAGTAGAGATGGAGATGTACAAAACATCTCCGATTACTTGTAATGAGTAATTTGTGATATCCTGAAACTTTCAAACAATCTCTCCCAGTGAAGAGATCAGCAGAAAAACACACATCTTGGTTCATGCCACTGTGCACTGCTCTGGAGATACCAGGTTGTCCTTTTATTTTCCTGAACAGTAAACTAAGAGTTTCTCAGATTTGGGCAATGCCTGGTATGACACAGAGCAGCCACATCTAGACCTACCCCTCACTCATCTGACATCGAGACACTGAGTTGTCATGACTGCATTATATAGTAGAGCAGAGCTTCCTTCATCGGAGGAGAAAGGACATGTTTCTGTAGGCTTAAGGTTCAGAACAGAGCTAGAATTAGAACATCACTTTCTCTCGTTCAGAATATAACATTCCTGTTTTAAAGATGTATTTTTTGTAGAAATGATTTTGTTTTACTGGCATACGTATACAAACCTTAACACGTGGCTTTGTATGTATGCATTAAATACCTGTGTAGGATTTAATAAAATAATGATCTTGTTAACAATACTAAATACCAAATGAATTCTATAATTAAGCCTGCCTTCTTATTTAGAACATTTTTTCTATCAGTGAGCGCAGTTTATGCTCTCTGCAAGGGGAAAAAATAGCAGCAACTTAGAAGTCATCCAAGGAAATGAGACAATCAGATAAGAAAGATTAAACGTGGAGAAGAAGAATCCAATTGGCAAAGAATTATAGGCTCAGAATAAGACATTAGAATTACAATGTAACAGGATATAAGTTTTGAAAAAAATAAAGCAAGACTAAGCAGTCAACTAATAAAATAAATAATTTGTTTACATGGTACAGCTGTATACTACCCACAGTCCTTCTTGATGCTGAAATAATAAAATTCAGAAATCAAAAGTCAGATAACCAAACCAAGAGCCCTAACGAAGTCCCAGAGAAAAACATCATATGATAAAAAGAAATACAAGGAAAAAGAAGGGAAGGGAGAGAGAATGCATGCCTGAGCAGAAACTAGACTTGTAAGTATTGTATTTTTAAATTACCAAACCAACCTCTTATTTTTTCAGACAGTATCTTTAAAACAACATCTCCAAGATTTGCAAGTTTTGATGTTGTTTTACTACGTTTATCATGCAAGACAAAATTCAAAATGGATATATACTCACACATTGATACTGTAAAAATATGGAGAAAAATATATTCCTCAGCCCCTTTTCTGTACGTGTTTTTACAAAGCTCTTACCCTCTGCCCCTACCCCCCTAAAGAAAAGACCACGGTTTAATGATGCTGTGTATCTGCAATCTACAGTAAAGGACTAATTTTAAAATGTTGGCAGAATAACCATAATATCTGCATTGCAGATCTAAAAATACAGCAAATATTTTACTAGCAACAAATTAAATATTTAAATATCAAATAGTTATGTTTGAAAGGAAGCAGCAAATTCAAAGATATTACTGCTGTAAATTGTTCTATAAGCTCCATTTACTCCTTTGTACACAAATTAGGTGGAAAATGATACATTTATGCTGGTTTTTGACTTAGTTTTGTGTCTGTGATACAACACAAGTAAATAAATGCAAACAGAAAACATGACCAATGCAAAATTACATAAAGTACAATCATACTCACATGCAGTTTAGCCATAAATATGAAACAAGTTGCTCAGATAGAAACAAAATTTATTTAGGGACCAAATTAAAAAAAAAAAAAAGTATGACTTACTGGCATAAAAAGCTCAAGCACCATATTATCATTGAATGTACTGACAACCAGATCTCTGAAAACATTATCTAATTTTAAATACATAACACTAATTCATAAATAAGTGGTTTTAGTATTACAGCCTATATCCTTTCTTGCTCACGATACAGCATAGAGTAACTAGAGCCTTCATGAAATGATGCTTCTAAAAGCATAGCTTTGATAGGCACATTAGTTGATAACACCAGTAACTACAGCAAATGCTTGTTCACAAAATGAACAATTCCAGTAGCTTGCTCACTAGCAATCACTTGGGAGTTGTACAGATTGAGTATCCGTTAAAATTTAGCCCACTACTTATAATTTATGCTTCTTGAACTATGACAATGTACTCCTAGCAGAAATCCATTTTGTAGTGGAACAGCGCAGTCATCCCAACCACTTGTGATTGCCCTCATCACAGCTTCTCTCTTTACAGGAGAGGTGGCGCACAGCAGAGCCCTCACACATGCCCCCAGTCCTCCCAAGAGCCCACTGCCATGGGGCTTTACACTAGCTATGAGGATGAAATTAAGATGCCAGAGGATGAATTAGAACAGCTTGTGTGCACGCAGTTCGTTTCAGCAAAGGATAGCCATGGGTGACAACATTTTACACCCTCACAGCCAAATGTGAGACTTCTTAATACATTTTTAAAACAGATTTTATATATATATATATATATGTATATGTATGTGTATATATATATATTCTAAATATCTATTTATTTTTAACATTCGATCTTAGATGCATAAAAGGAGACAAAGAAGTTTACCTACTACACTGGGCAGCCAGTCTACAATCACGCTAACAATGCTGCATACGAAGGAAGGCCCCAAAAAATCCAAGCAAGCTAGGGACCCTGCTCATACCACTGGGGATGTGTAAAGGAGAGAGCAAGTCATTTTACAGAGAGATGGAGTTGTGAGAAACTAAAAGAACATTCCTGGGCATGTTTTAAGGGCAAATCATTACAGAATGCCATACTGAACGTTTGCCAATGTGTAAATCCAGTTGTGAGCCAATCTTTGTTCCACCTGCCTTTCCCTGGCAAGACTGAACACCAATTTAAGGAAAACTTGAGCAAAATTAAGATATGACTGACATATAAAGCTGACAAGACCCCAAAAGCTGGGTGTCTTCTTATTTTAAAGGAACTGGAAAAAACCCTTTAGGATTTTACTATTCGTTACATGTATGAAACCTTTTTTTGCAGAAAAAATTAGATGTTTTCAGTTCTGAATACCAAAGTTACCATCATCATTAGTCGTTGCTGCTAACGCACATTGTTTCTCCAATCCGCTGTCATACTCAAATTTGCATTGAGACCAGGCTAATAACTCTGTGAGGCTTTTGGATGGTAATAGGCATCAATCCTTTCTGTCCTGAAACACAACTGATGGAAACGGAAAATACTCCCTCCCCAGCTCTATTTTTCCTTGGAAACCTAAGCAGCCACGTGGAACCAAAACCATTCCATGAGCACAGATCTAAGAGGATTATGGCAGTACTGTCGCAAAAACATTGTTCTGAGTAAGGCAATCAAACTAAAAGATAGTGGCTGGCAACAGTCGGGCAGATCATTCCACCCTGTCTGCAACTGACTGCAAAATCCAAGGCAGAGCTGCAAGGGTGCAGTGCTGGCCCACACAATCAGCGTACTACTCTCCTACCTGAACTTCAAGGAGGAAGCAGCATCACCCTAGAACTAACAACTGGTCTACACTACACATTTCTGCCAGCCAATCTATGTCAATACAAGATGTGAAAACATCCTCTATTCGCACTCCTCAAGGCACACAGGCACATACATTGACAGAAGAATATCTCTTGCTTATGCTTCTGTTTCCAAAGAGCTGGTATAATCACACTGACACCATATATTATGTTTTTCGGTTTGTCACAGTATGCTCAGTAGTAACATGAAAACAAATTTGGTTTCATTAACAAAGTTGAACACACATGAATAATGAAATTAAATGAGTAAGAATAATCAAAGTAATTTTAACAAAGATAAAAAGGTTTTGGATTTGTTCCTAAAGAGTGATTATAGGCATACTTAGGAAGGGAGGGGTAGAGGTTATCATTTTGAAGAGAAAAATAGCATAAATGTTATTTTTAGTTTATATCCTGCGTATAACTAATAGGATTGAGGCACTGGGGAAGAGCAAATGCACACTGATGGATTCACCTATAGGTCTGTCCTCTAAACTAGAAAGCTTACCACGAAGGTAAGTGCTAATCAATAAGTCAATTTGAGGACCACCCCTGGTTACTTCCACATGAAAGAAACTTGATAAGCAAATCTCTCTGATGCCACCCTGCTTACACTCCATGAAGGAATACAAATTCTGCTCCACTGAACATAAAACAAGTAGAGAGGAGCTGTCAGCTTGCTCACAATTTCCAAGGCTGCTTCCCAGGAAGCACCTGAGAACTCTCACGGACTTCTGCCAACCTCACCATCATCCTCTGCCAGAATTTTCTGGATCTATTTCTGACACGCTCTTAAATCTGCAACTAAACAATGTCCTAGTTCCTACTGGCAATAAACCCTCAGAGGAAAGCCGCATTATTATTAATATGGCAGTTGTTCTCAGTCTACTGCATTGGTTGGATGTTTCTATTACTCAGCCAGCTTGTTGCTGAAACCGTTCTATTCTTGTCTCCATTCAGCAAGAATACATGTATGCATCAAGCTAGCTGGCATTGAAGTCTGCCCTGTCATCAAAGTGCTCTCACTTAGAGCTATTAGTACCTTCCAACTTAAAATAATTACATTCTACTAGTTTAAGAAATGACCAGGAGGGCGGCATTCCTGAAACATTAACATTTCGTGTTCAATTGAGTAAATTCAAAATGAGTAACATTGAACTAATGATAAAAAATCTCAACTCCCTTTCCCTAGCAAAGCAACACAGAAACCAAATAGGGAAAATAACAGCACACTCCATGTTTTTTCTCTTTCTTATCCAAGATAAGGGTTTGAGGACCACAGATTCAGCACACAGGCAAAAGTATTTGTTACTGACAGTGGTTCTACCTGCTTTAACTACTACTGCTTCCTGGTTTGAGACTAACATTTCTTCTTCAAACCAAGAGGTATGATCACAAACTCAAAATACTGCAAGCATTAAATCCCACAATGCACAGTCTCCTAAACTTTTCCAAAAGGAAAAGTGATGTTCAAACCATTACTCTTAGTTTACTAATGCAAACAAAAGCTGAAATTGACTTTCAGCATCATTATTTTAGTTTTGGTGTCAAAATGAATAGCAGATATGGAATAGGTTTACACATTTACTCATGTGCATGTTAAATACACATTCTTAATAGCAGCCTCTTTTGAGCTTGATAATTACGATGTAGTAATTTGAGCAGAGGTTTCATGGTGTAGACTGCAGTCAGGGACCTTTAGTTTTGCAATAACTATACAAATGACACATTGGACTGATGTGGAACGCAAACGTGAGTAAAACATGAAAGCGTGACCAGCTACTGCTCTTAAAAGCAAGAGCATTTCTTCATGCATCAACACGGAACAAGGCTTTAACGGAATTAGTCACTGCAAGAGATTTCTGTAGGATTAGGTGTAAACTCATTTACACTGGGGTTCGAGGTGGAACAGCAGACCTGGCTAAATAGACAGATTGGGAAAAAGTACACTTGATTATCAATTCTCTAGTCAGCCCTACTGCTTGCTCTTAAAGGATGCAGCATCTGGAAAGCATGTTTCCTGTGTCGCCTAGTCTTTACTCCTGTTTTCATCTGTGATGGACAGTAACTGTGTTTTTTCTGGCACTGTTTCACTTTTGCTCGCTTCCTTGTTCATAGTTGCATAATGTCTCTTTAAAACATTCATATTGGGTGGAAGCCACTACAGAACACAGAACTAATCTTATCTTGGGAAAAACTGTGGTGCTGAGGGAGACAAGTTACAGGCCAAGGAGCTGAGAACCTGTTGCTTAGAGACAACAGGAAGTTGCCAAGGGGAGCAAAGGGCAGACAGGCTGGCCTTGAAGGCAACGGCACAGAACTTCCCAGCAACCTGTTCCCCTCAGAACACAGCTGCTCTATCTCCCGCAAGTCACTGTACTGGCTGAAACAAAGGACAGACCTGAAGATCACACTCAGTAGGATTACAGGCATTTAGAAACCCTTTGTATTTCTGTTCTATCACTTTGAATCTTTTTTAAGGAGAAAAGTCAAGTATTTTAGACTTTTTTCTACTAAAACATGGCTTCATTTGGTCTTTAAAAGCCTTTCAGGCATGCTTGAGGAACTCGCAATAAAGTCCCAAGCAGATCCCTTCAAAGGTCTGGTTGACTTGGGATCTCATCCTAGCAGTACATAGCATCTCAAGTGCATTACATAACCAGGCAACCACAGCACCCAAGTCCACCTCTCTCAGTACCAAGAAGGCTGAAGCATCAGAGACCACACAAAAGGTATGAATATCAATAATTCTGATGTTGGCCTTGCAATACGTGAAGACTAGTTCTGACTTCAACACCCAGGCAAACTATACGATTTCAACAGGCAGTACTTTTGTCTCAAAACATGCCTCGGTCTAACAGC
This sequence comes from Rhea pennata, assembly GCF_028389875.1. Lineage (NCBI taxonomy): Eukaryota > Metazoa > Chordata > Aves > Rheiformes > Rheidae > Rhea > Rhea pennata. The sequence continues at coordinate 38,297,815 of NC_084669.1, read as the reverse complement.
TGACCTGGGCTTATGTGCGCAGCAGGTAGCCATTGCCTCTCCTGATAAAAAGGTTCTTCATGCCCCTCTCTGAAGACAATCCGTGTGTGCTGGAGGGCGACCCCTTCTCCCAGCCTGGCTCCTGGCTGTACCAGCCACGGCCCCTGCAGAGCAGCAGAAGTTCCTCTCAAACCTGGATACCTCTAAACACATCTCTAATGCCAACGAGTACCCAAACCTTCCTTGAAAAGATCACTTCATATTGATTAGACACGCATAAAGAAACCAAATATTTTAATGACTTAAGCTTCATCCAGACTTGCCATCATTCTCATACAAGCGTAAGGGTTAAATGATATTTAAGATCCTTCTAACCCAAAACAAGATCAAGATTGTAACTCACAAGATTACAATAAAGAGCAAAGGTCCTTCTCAATTATACTTAACAATGAAACACTGCAGTTGGTGGAGCTCAGTAACATAAATTAATTTTCTAAGCAAATAAGTACCTTGACAAGAGTAATTATCATATAATTACATAAGCAAATCAGAAGTATATTTATAAGTATTTTATAGGTAAGCTGGTGTCAGTTGTACTTTAGAAACAAATAATTCATCTACAAGTTATTTTTTGTCCAATGTAGTCTGCCAAATTGAGTCTGAAGCTTGAAAAAACAAAGTTCTGCAGGAAGAAGCTAGGCCTCTAATTTCCTGCATGACTGGAAACACAAAATTAAGACAAAATTTCATTTTATTAAGGCTCAGAAGACATGCTTTTAAAACTAAGGTTTTAAACTAACTTCAGCTTCCAAACACAGCTTTTGGAATCAAACACTTGTTTAAAAATATCTCAGTAACAAGGCTTAATGGGTTGAAGGCAATCTACGTTAATGGTGTCTATTCTGGAACGTACTTCTTGCTCTCAGTGAGTTCAGCCCAGAAATGTATAGTATCTATTTTTCTCCACTTCTTTTTATTATTAGCTATAGGGACAGGAAATTATCACTCCTAATTAGACATCATCTTATTTAAACCTAAGATTATCTGAAGTGCCGTAGGGAGTTTCGCTGTTGTCCTAAATGAAACAATTTTCATAAATGTTAAGGTAAAAAAAAAAAAATCCTCCTCTCATTACGCATTTCACACATTACTAAACTCATTAACAAAAATGGAGTCACTATTCTGTGGCTGACACATTATCATTTGTGTGGAAAATTAGTGCTAGTGTATTCTAGTGACTAAAATGAAAAAGTTACGAGGCTGGAAGCTTCTCAACAGGTAATGATACCAGATAACGTACAACAGAAGGCACCCAAAGGACTTCCTAAGCTGCTAAAAAAAAAAAAAAAAAACACAAAGAAAAACCTCACAAGCAAAACAGCTAAACATAAAACTTCTATTACTTTCTATCCTTCCTCAGTACAACACATTTCAATAAAGATATCTTTTAGCATGTCCAATTATCTTGAACTGATCCTTCAGAACATTTAAATAAAACCTCCCTAGCTTTGTGAGCTCTGGAAGCAGGCAAAAGTGTATTGCTCCACATAAAATTAGTATAGCTATACGGCAACAAGTTTATAAAAAAGTTTTGACATTTGACACAAATGAAGCACTTTGTGAGAATGACTGTCTCACTCAGGGAGGACGAAAAAAACGACTGTTGCAAATTTAGAACAGCACATTTATATCTGTCTCTCCCTGATGTTGGTTGCCTGTTTTAGGTATTCATATCAAAGTTATTTATGTAAATTTCAGCACCCCTTAACTTTCTGTGATATTTTCAATTCAATGCTATTTAACACAGATTTTACTTTATTATTAAAAACTATAATAAATGGAGAAGATTCTCTCAATTCATGCCTGTAACTATCACTGATTACAGTAAATCTGAACTTGGCCTCTGATTTTTACTTTCTATCACTTTGTCTGCCATTCTTACAACTGTTCTTGACCATCCTAATATTCTTCTAATTTTGTGTTCTGTTCGTATCCGTACTACGTGATACTTGATGGGAACGGTCCGTGTTATAACTTTTGTATCTGTACTACCTGATACTTGGTGAGAATAGTCTAGTGTTGTAACTTTTTAGTGCCTAGAACAACACTGCTGTGATAAGTGGGATACGAATAAGTAACTGACAAGGTCTTGGAAATCTGTGAGAAAGAACAGCGGTTGGTCACATACAGATTCTGTGGCTTCCAGCCACAGAATCACCATGAGAAGCAGTCAACATGAAGGTCAGAAGCTGAAGAGTAGTGAAATAGCGACCCCCAAAGTCAAATGTGGCCCCCGAAATAAGTCTGCATGCGTGCGCAGCCTCATAGCCCGGTTATGCAACCGGGGCGGAGTTGGGCTAGACTCCTTGCTGCACTTGTTGGCCCCAGGTGCCGGGACTCCCGCCTACCGCAAGTAATCATAAATGCCGGAGATTTCCGAAGGAGGGAGAGGCTGCTACACAACAGAGGACCACGTTGCCTCCTCGGGGATACCCAAAAAGATTGTGCCTGCCGACTCTCTCTCTCTCTCTCACCATGCAGACGATCGGGACAAGCATTGAGGTGGTCCTCCTCGAGATTACCATCGGGTCGGTCTGTTTGTAAGTATCTACTAATAAACTGCTTGCTACTGAGGAGTGTGTGTGTGTGTGTGTGTGTGTGTGCGCGCGCGCGCACGCGTGCGTGTGTTTGTTTGTTTGTGCTGGCTTGCCAAACCGGATGTTTGGCCCCTAGGAATCTAACTAGAACACTGTAACAAATGAAATATTCTACCAAAATCAAGAGAGCTAACAACCTTCAATAAAATACCTAAATACAGAAGGTTCTTCATCCCACACAGTTACACTCTAGAATAAAAATGGCTAATATTTTCTTGTCTGCTTCTCTTTAGAAGAGGAAAGCTAAGAACTGAAACAGACATTTATTTGAAGCAGTCTTAGGGAGCTTTGTGCATATAGGATGGAGGTTTGTTTTTGTTGGTTTTGGTGGGAGTTTTTTTACATTTTTGGTTTTAGTTTTTGAGGAGTATCATTTTGTTGTTATTGCTTTTATGAGGAATATATTCCTGAACAGGAATAGTAATAGAAAATATTTTTTTCTTTGTAGCAAAGAAAGCCAACGGTATCCTGGAGTGCATTAGGAAGAGTGAGGTGATCCTCCCCCTTTACTCAGCCCTGGTGAGCCCACATCCGGAGTACTCTGTCCATTTCTGGGCTTCCCAGATACGGAATTACTGGAGAGAGTCCAGCATAGGGCTATAAAGATGACTAGAGGACTGGACTCCCCTCCTCTACGCTTCGGAAATTTCACTGTTTATCACACTTTTAGCAATAAATTTTGTTTATTAATAGTTATTATCCGCTCCTCTTCCCTACTAAGTATGATATACTAGTTTGCCATGTGGTGTTTAAATTTGATCTTGTTATTCTTTGACTTTAAAAAGAAATATAAACTCGTTCATATTTGTGACAGCAGAAGATCAAGGTTTGTCATGTGCTTTATCTCTGAGCACTTCTTATATCATTGTTTCTTCAACTTAAACTACAGCTAGAGTATTCATCAAACTGTTTCCTAAATTATTCTGTTCATGCTGTACTCGCAAACATCTTAAACTATTACTTGTGCAATCACAGCACAAGTCTTGTTTGAGAAACACCACATAAAAGGAGATTGATTTTCATCTTGAAAATGTCAAACTTCTGCCTATAATGCTCAGCTACATTTTTCTGAAACAGCAAAGTTCAAAAAGAGACGCAGTCCTGACGGATCCCTGACGCATTGTGATAGATGTGACAGCTCTACTACTTTACTGCCAGAAATGTCCTCCAACAGAATGAGGCAATCGATGAAGAATAATAAATCTAACCTGAGTAGTAGAACTCTTTCTTGTTCATGCATATGAGCAGAAACAACACATTCGCTACTTTTCTGGAGACTCTTATGTTTATAAACTATTATCCCAACTTTCTTTATTATTACATAATACTAGTTATTTAAATTGTATCTGCTTAATAGTTCTCCACCTAAAGTCGTAACACATTATTTCTGTATTTGTTCGCCAGAGGAGGAAAAAAAAAAATAGATACAATTTAACACGCATTTTCTTTTGAAAAGAACAAGTTCTTCTTACCCCTTTGCGTAGTCCTTCTGCGAACCAGCAGAACGACAGCTGCTCCAAACGTATCTTCCAAATCATGTCCCCATCTTCCTAGGGGACATTGTTATTGATTAATACTATATCAAAATTTCACCTCGAGTGCAGAATGTGAATGCATTTCATTTTCTTTTTTTGGAGACTCCCGTATTTGAATTAAATTATAGCAAGTTTGGAAAAGTAAATCTGCAATTCATAAATCAAAGCTTTTCAGATGAAGAATCAGCTTGTTTTGTAACTAATGCCTTTGACTGTATCCTACGATCTATGCTTCAGGCTGTTACATATGGGAAGGTACTCCCATAAATTTATTTTCGTACATCAGTTGACCACAAGACTAACAAAGCAAGCTTAGCTAAGTCAGCTCTAACACAAAGACTTAAAATACCTTTTTTATGATGGCATGAAGTACCTTTAACATTTTCAGTAAGCAGGCTCAATAAATCTAAGAAGTACTGTGGGAATAGAGAGATGGTTACTTGTGATTGTATACAATTTCAAAAATACATCAATATAACAATGCTATAATTCTTTTTCTTCCATTATTTCATACATCCATACAAGGAAAGAAACAGTATTTAGTATTAGACTAATGAAAATGGTTTGAATTAAACAACAGGACATGTTCGCACAGAATGAATAGATAGATTACTCCAACTCAGTTTTGAAACTGGGCACTTAAGTGTGTAATATGAGGATTTCTAGGACTGGAGAAGGTCTATTTAATCTCACACACACCCCTACACATTCTACGTATTTATTTTTTCCTGCTCTGCTGCTCCTAATGAAGGAGCAACATAGTATTCTTAGAGTCTCCCCTCCTGAAACGTAACGTCTGCATTTACAGAGAGACTGAGAAGTAGCTGCCTTAAAAAAAAGGTTTTGTTTCTTTTGCTTTTACATAAGCACTTTTTAAGCAAATTTATGAACAGGACCTGTATGCCAAATGAATAAACAGCATGGCACATGCACACCTACGGTACACAGAAAGCATATGCATTCACACAGATAATATAAAGCTCCTACATTTAAGCTGATATTCTATCCTCACCTGTCAAGCGCGATGCAGACATAGTACAAGTGCGGAATTTCAATTCCTGTCTTTGAATTGTACTATGCCCCTTGTAACCCACAGGCACAGACACTACACAAGGGCCTGATGGGGCAGGTCACCTGGGCTTGAGCCCAGCTAAAACAGCGGCCTCAGCTGCTTCTTCCAGAGCGGCCCTGCCCTTACCCTCATCTTACGCTTCTCTTCAGCCACCCAGTGGCCTCAGTCTCTCAGAGCTCCTCGAGCTCTCCCTACAGCCTGCAGGGACACACAGGGCCGAACTTATCCTCAGCACTGCCTGCTGCTCCCTCGCCCAGGGGGGATGCTTACGCCTGCCATCCTGCCCCTCCCAGCCAGGCGCCCTCCTCACAGGCTTCGCCAAGCAACATGGCGCCTGTCTCCAGGGCGCTCACAAACAGGTGGCAGGCGGAAGCTTCCCATTGGTCCAGCTCCCCGGTAAGACGCGCTCTGACTGGCTGCCACCAAGGACACCCACCCTCCAGTCCCTCCCCCTTCCTTCTGGTAAATTCCGGTTCATTCCGGTCCTAACCGGCCACAGCTGGTCGGTGGCGCCGCCCCTCGCAGCGCTTGGCAACATGCCCCCCCCTCCCCGGACACAGCAGAGATGCCCACTGTATTTCTCCTTTAAGAAGTAAAATTATAAACAGGCAATCAGCCTGTATGTAAAAAAAAACTTAAATTTTGCTCTCCAGATTTTCAGCTTATGAATTATTGCTTAGCAAAAACTCTCTCTCCCAGCTATCTTCTGGCCAGCTTCCAAAGAGCTGTCTGAAACAGCTTAGCCCGAAAAACCAAATAAAAAAAATATCTGCCTCAACGTATATCTATCTACTAAAGAAAAAACACAGCAAAGTCCACCACCACTGACAGGTAAGTGCCATACCAGAGGTTTTTAAAACCAACAGCTTTTAAAACCACCACCTCCCATGCATCCCCACTAGTTTAACAGTAGTGGTAACATTTGCATCATCTTGGATTTCTTCTATTTTGTCTTGCATTCAAAAACAATAGAGCTGCATTTCTGTTATGCTCTGATAGTAGTAGCTCACTATATTAGCACTCTGACTTAACAAATATATGAAAGTACAAGTTTTGACTGCAAATGAGTGGCACGCTACTTTATGGGATAAATTGACCCTTGGCAGAGGGCTGGTTTTGCACTTTTTCCTTAGATTGTTGCAACTCTGAATTGCTACTTTTTTTTCTTTCAAACACTTGCATTTAATTACAGATAAATTAAGTATGTTTCTCTACAGATGTTATCTCTAATCACACTTAGTTACTTAGGTTTATAACCTGCCCATAACTCTAGGGGAAAAACAAAACAGAACAAAACAAATAATTGACAACCCAGCCTGTATATCTGGCCAACTTTCTTGCTAGCAATTTTCTAAGCACAGTGCTACAAGCTGCTAGTTAGGGCGTTATACAAAAAAAAAATCTCAATCCATTAACGCCAACCTCCATGCGCTATGTACTAATAATGAAAATATAAGATGGGAGCAAGTGGTGATCACCTAGGCTTCAGGACTTACAGGAAACTTTACAATTTCTCATGTAGGTGCCTAAACACATGCTCCAAAGAAAGAAGTCAGATCTTCCCTGCACAGCTCATCCTATCTTTCCGATAAAGAGGAGCAATATAGGAGTTGAAACAGCAGAGACTCAGGCCAGCTTGCCCTGTTGTTTCCCGGTGGGGGTATTAGGGGGTGGAAGAGATTGCCCTTAAGAACTGTGAAGGAAATGTCAGGATTTTAACAAAGTTTAACTGAAACAGGGAAGTGCCCTTGGCTTTGTAGATACCTGTCCTCACCATTAGGGCTGTACTGTTGTAAAATTAGACCTACTTGATTTATTCTACCCAGAAGCATAATGATGACAATACCAAGGGCAGGCTGAATTATTTCACTGGAGATCAAAGCATTAAAGAGGGAAAGAATCATTTTAAAAATCTGCACAAATTAGTGCGAGTGATTTCTAATACTGGTCCTACAAGTGCATTATGTTTCAACAAATGCTGCCATGTTTTCCCAATTCCCTTTGGACGCTCCTCGCTTTCAAGACTGCAAGCAGACAGCTAAGCCCAGCCTTGGAAATTCTTAAGAACTGAAGACCACGCATGTGAAAACCACCAGCGAGCAGCTGAGCCAAAGGAAACCAAGTAATATTTGGAAACACATGATCTATGCAACTTACTGAGCCTGCCGAAAGGGCAGATACTCTGAGATGTACCTGGCATCACGTAGGTCGTCTAGATTTTTCCTTCTCCCACCTGTCCCTGGCCTTCAAGATATAACCACTTGCTCATCCTGACACACTTAATCTGCAGCTCCTCTTCTGAGGCAAAGACAGGAGAAGGTAAATGGAGGCTAATTTTCCCCCAAACCACTGTATCTCATTCTCACAAGAGCAGCAGAGGGAATGCCTATCTCATGCTGCCCTCACACATCTGCCCAATGTGCTACCCAAGGCTGCACGAAGCCAGGAAGAAGTGTTTTTCATTTGAGGTCCAAGGGACTTTAAGCCTGTACAGATGAAATACAATGCACTCACCCTCTTTATAAGAAATATTGAGATAAAATTGCTGACCTATAAAGGTAAGGGTATAGAGATCTATATAGATAATCTATGAAGATTATACAGTCAAACTTTTTTAATGCTTTCAAATTTCTTATATAAATACGGATTATAAAAATAGATTATATTCACAAAAATACTTCAAAATTGTTGCTTTGTTTTCTGTTTTGAAACAAAATGTTCAAATTACATCCATAATGGCAGTACAGACAAGTCTCTAGGTAGTGACCTTTCAGAGAAGAAAAAAATGTAGTATTTAGAACTGCAAGCACCAGCTTACAATGTCTCAGTTTCAGTTTACTCTTCCTCCAGGTCATGATATTAATACAAGTTTAAAAAGCAACTCAGATGAGAAAAGGATGCCAAAGGCTAATCCCAATTGCAAGGTCTCTCATACTCACAGACCTTTGAGGTAAACTGCCTACATGCTGATGAATGGACAGCAGTGTCAACACTCATTCATCCCAATGCAAGAGCTGCCCTATGATGAAGAAATGGGAGAAAAGTGACTGTCTGCAACATGCTGTTACCCTAGACCAGCCAGCAGTGCAGCAGTAGACCCTGAGCAGCAGGAGACCCTGGATCTGGAGCCAGGGAAATAGGATTGGGAAAGCAGAACATCTCAGATACGAAGACTCATCTTGCGTGGGAAGTACTCTGTTCTGGGCATCAGCGCTCATCTCAGTACACACAGCTGAAGCCAGGAACAGAAGCAATGGCACTGATGCAGCCAAGATGGTAGTGAGACTACACAATGCCACTACACACTATGCCCCTAAACCAAAAAGCAGCAACAACACTGTTCAGAAAAAGCCCAGGCAGCAGTTTCAAAAAAGTGGCTGAGATTAAATAAAACAGCATTAAGTATGCTGTGTCTTCTATACCATGCACTGTGGAAGGAGAATGGACATACCAAAGCATATATTATAATATGTGTACACAAGGAAAAAAAAATCCACTGTAATGTGACAGGACACGAACACACTGTCAAAATGTTCACATACGTTCAAAATGTTCACTTAAAGAACCACCCTCTGTTCTCTTTCATTATGCAAATGGTCCATATTTTCCCTTTAAACAACCAAAAGCTCTCCTAGGGAATGTACTTTTAAATATTTTAAGCTCAGATACTGCCAGTTCTGTCTCCTGCTGGCTAACCTCCATAGCATTTCACTACATTAAGCATGTGCACTAAGATATTTGCATATGCTAAGTTTCCTTCTGAATTAAAGAAACTTTAAAATGCACCTCATGTTGTATAGTAAAATAATAGTGTATCTGCCCCTATGGTACCTAACATTATGTATTGCTTTTCAGTTTAATCATTTGTGATTTATTAGATTGCAATGGAATTAAAATAAGTCTACCGTCACCCCAGGACATAAGCAGGTTGATGATTTGCAAACTGGGGCACAAAATATATTCACTATGCAGACTTTTATTGAGAAAAAAATAGACTATGGAAGAAAAGAAACTGTACTGAAACACACTGTAATACAGAATGATTCATTTTGAATTGCCATCCTTGTTCCAAAAATTATTAAAGGCCCACCTATCTAGCTATCAGTAGTACACCTGACTACAACTATCTTTATTAGTCAAAGTTCCTTAGAAATATTTCTATTAATTATTAATACAACTCAGATTTTCAAGTTGTTCACAGTCACAAATTTTCTTAACAGAGGGAAGAGGAAAGAGTAGTTTTTGCAGACAAAAAGGAGCAGGGCAGTTAAGCCATGGGCCTTGAGAAGTGAAACAGAGAAAGCAGAATACCAAAGGAAAAGAAATACAGAGCAATTATCCTAAATTAAGTACATTTTCTCCATGCAGTGCTTAACGTACAGTAGGCTGCTGACAAATAACAACAGTAATTACATACTAAGCTGTAAAGACGACCTTACGCTATAATTTAGTCAATGCACAAGCATCCTAGTCCCATCAGTCACATCCCATCCACATCTGCTGCCACCTTGACCTCTAAGTCTGGACTAGGGACCTTAACCACCAAAGAGGGGATTTATTGCTTCTTATAGAACAAGTCTGACATTGGGACAGCAGGCAATCCTGTACGTCCACTTCTGTTTTCTGCTAGTCTCACCACATAAAACTAAAATTATCATGGCTTATCACACACCTGACCTGTATTTTCTGGCTTCCTTAGTCCTCAGTTCCTGCTGGGTGAAGAGAAAAAACCTGTCTCCGGATGACTGAGTGTCACAGATCTCCTGCATGGTTTCTCTTTCTTGCTGCACTTCAGAAAAATCAATACTTTAGCTTATACATTTCTATTTTTAACCCCTGTTGTGTAACAGATGCATGAGCTAATATCTTCCAGCCATCTACCTGCTCATCTACTGACCTTAATTTTTATACTTGTTAAATACACTACTATGCATAAGCTGTAGCAATTGAATCACAAAACCAAAGCAACAGAAAACACGCTTATGCTCCAGTATCCAATTTCACGCACTAATAAAGACAACACATCCTTTCTCCATGTTACAGATGAGTAATTGTTCTTCAGGGGGTTTTTGTTTGTTTGTTTGTTTTTAATATCAGAGAGTCAGATGATCAAAGCAAACGTTTATGATAGTATGGGAAAGGTTTGGTTCCACACAGACTGCTAGACATACTGAAATACCTAAGAAAGTCTGGAGTTTGAACAATATAGTGCAGCCCTCCCCTCTACCCTTCAACACTTAATACAGCTTTGCGTTGCCTGGATATGGCCTTCACAAGCAAGGGAAATAAACCTCCTGCCCTGATACCACTCCCTTTGAAATGATGCATTCTCTGCCTCACTATCTTACATGTTTTAGTTCTTAATCTACTCTGATTTAAATACAGAAACAACAACAAAAAACATGCTGAAGTGAATCTAAAATGAATGCTTACTGTTTGGCAATAGTTGTATTTCCTCTATCGCGTCTTGACTTACCTCTTCTCACTACATTTTGCCTATTGCGAGTCTAGATGCTGGTGAGATTCAGTTCTTAAAATGTGTCACAACAACTCCAGCAGAACTGACACTCCGACCTTCAACTCTAATTTGCTTGCAACAGATAGGACTATGTTTTGATAAACTCAAAAAAAGAGTACTGATGTTTTCTAAAACAAATAAAAAGTATTCAGTTCTACTGAATATACAAAATCAGATTCAACAAAAAAGGAATGCTATTTAAATGGCTTGTCCTCTAAACAAGTTAAGAAATGTTTCTTTCACAGGGACAAAACCAGTACTGCAGTAACGCAGACGAAATAAGTTCTGCACTGACTCCAGAAAAAATGCCACCATTTCAATGTGTGGTTTCCTGAAAAGTATAAAGTGAAAATCGGTTTTAATTTAAAAGCATAACATTTCTTAATAAACTGGGGCAAACAAGACTCAAAACAGATTCACATCGTTTTCAGAAATGCAGTTAATTTTCACTACAAACTAAAATTAACATTTTCTACTACAAATTTTGAGAACCTAAATTACAGGTAGTACAATGAGGAACCTAGGGATATTCCTTTTTTTCCTCCCTTTTAGTTATTGCCACCATTAATCAATTTAATGCTAACTGAGTCCTCGGAAGTATTCTGTGCATTAATACTTAAGAGTAAATTAATCATCAAATGAATCCAAGACTATCAATATTGTAATTTTTTTTCCTGATGGGATTAAAAATACAGCACCTCAACCATGTTTTAAAGAACACACATTTGTTGTAATTACGTATACTATGTAGACATAAGGACATTAAAGAGTTGTATTGATAAAACAATATAGGAATTAACACTTCTCTCCCCAGATCAATGTTGCTTTTACGAACAGAACATTTTTAATGGTCTTTTTTTTTCTTTTTCTGCTATTAAAGTGTCTACTTATAGACAGCTGTGATGCTAAAAGCATTATATCACACAAATATAAATACTGAAAGATGACTACAGCTACAAACAGACTAATATATGTATTTCCCCCATCACCGTGCTCACAGATTTTTTAAAAAATGTTACTCGTGATAGCGTCAAAAATGGATTTATGAGAAAGGATAAGGCTCTTCTGGGTAAAAAAAATTTTTAACTGCACATTAGATCAGAAAAATCAGAAACTGAATCATCTTTTACATTCTTTAAGCACAAAGCAGCTAATACGGCTTCCTCTCCATCAGCAAAGGTAATCTACTACTTGAACAGAAGAAACAAATCTTGGCAGAGCTGGGGCAGCGATTGAACAAGTCTCTCAAAACTCCACAAATCCATCTATCCACATGTGAAATGACAGCTCATGCGGCAGCAAATAAAATTCATTTCTTACAGCAATGCAAACAAGTGGCCAAAATATTGAGCAATTGGGTATCTTACACAACATGGAAATGGATGAACACCATAAACTTACTTAAAAGGCTAAACGAGCAGAATTATTTGAAATAGTTACTAATGACTCTTCCAAACAAAACTGAGTTTGAACAGAGAGAAGCTTGTCTGCCATCTGACAACTGCCTTTCTTTTTCTTTCACCCTTTTTTCCTCAGTGCAGTAAGTATGAAATACAGAAGACTCTTTAAGTAACTTCACTTCAGAACAGTGATTACACAATAACCTTAAACATGGGATCTGCCAAAACCCTGATGGTCCAGAGATGATGCCAGGAGACTGATGCTTTCGCTTGCTGCCCTGTGCCCTTGAGAACTAGCACCTCCTTCAAATTAAGTGAAACGTGTCTCCCTGATAATATGGTGGCTTAATGTATAATTTCCAGTGTCCCGAGACTGCAATGGTTGCAAGCCAAGATACTTCCCAGAGTATACTAAAATCACCTAGAGAATTTTTCTCCTGCTCCTGCTTGCCTTGCTCAGGCTAGAATTAATTCTCTGCTCCTGGTAGGTCAGAGTCACCTGGAAAAGGGATCCTCAAGCTGTACCAGTCAGCACAGCATTAGACAAATACACACCGGATCTACATTAGACACAGCCCAGCACCAGGCCAGGAGCTGGCACTGTAAACATAGACAGCTCCCACCGTTGTCACTGCTGATGCTGGTACCCAGCAAAAACACTTGGCAACACTAAAGAATACACACATATGGGAGATTCAGGGTTTGCAAAAAGAGCACAGCACAGCTGTTTACAGCAACCTTATCCTGCACCAGGCCAGATTCTTTTACCAGAAATCCTAAGTTTCTTTCTGATCTTTCAACCACTCTTGCACCTCAGTGCTGCACTAACGGGTCTACGATACAGTCAGTGGCGAAAGGATCGCTTTCTTTTCCTCTTCCTTTCTTTTTCTAGCATTATGTTTCCATGCAATCTGTGGAGTTCACTGTGGCAACATTTGGTTGGCCTGGTGGCATGGAGGGTGACATTTAGTGCTGCCATCTGGCAAGGCTGAGAATCTGTGCCACGATGGGGAGGGGGGCACAAGAGGAGCGCTGCAGAGGCCCTCTCCCCGATGGCCCGGCCCGGCCCTCGGGGCAGCGAACCCTGCCTCCCGCCCCTCTCTCCAGGGCACGTCTGCAGGTCACATGGCCACGGCCCCCCCCCTGGATCTCGCAGGCTCTGCCCTGGGCAGGAAAGCGGATGTCTTGACAGTGTATTCCAGGAAAGAAATATCTTAAAAGTTCCCTTATTTTCCATTAACTCCCTTTAAGTACTAGATCCAGAGGTTTCTTAAATCTGGACACTATTATCTTTTGTCTTTGCTCTTCTTAGTGGCCTCTATTTCTCTCTCTCCTTCTCTCTGGTCACACAGAATATGATCAAAAAGAAAACTATGATGTACCTAACCATCATAAAAAAATAAGCACAGCTATTGCTACGTATACACACCTAAAAAAGGACTAGCAGCATGTCTGTGTTGACTACCTCAGAAGTGTTACAATCAAGTCTGTGATGAGGTTGACTGAAGGTATTTTTAAAACTCACCGTTATACATCCTAATTTTACAAAATGTATTGTAATGCAAGGCCAAGCAACTAATCCAGTCTTTCCGAAGACACTCTTCTTTCCTTCAGAACCTTTCATGCCTAGCCCCTATAAAGGATATGTATTCCTTTAAGTGGGAATGATTTCTGAATGAAGCATTTCAAACTCATTTATGTTTTAAGTAGCATATATAAAACTTGACTGAAAGCTATAATTGATGGGCATTCCTAGCTTGCCTTTGCATCGCTTTAAAAAGAAAAATAACCCTTAAAAGGCAACTATTTATCTGAATTCTTAAAACAGAGGGTCCAAATTTTAAGAGTTTGTGAGGACTGACAAATGCTATTGATAATGTCCTACAGAGACCTTAGTATAAAGCAAATAACATCATTGGTAATCATATAGTGGAATAAAAACATGAGCGGAGAGACTTCTCTGAATGACCAACATCACCTCTGAAATCAGTATGTTTCACTGTTAGCAAACAAATAATACCAATAACTAGCACTTCCATTCTGAGAACACATAAAGAGAAGACTGTTTAGCCATGACTGCTAAAAGAGACAATTTTGATGTTCAGAGGTATATTAAAACACTTTAATATTAATATCAGGAAATAAAACAATTAATGCATTTTTTTTAATGGAAAGTCACTCCATGAAAATTTTCCACAACAGACTTTTTTCAGCATTAGCAGCACCAGCAGTCAAAGTCAGTAGTACCTTGACTGAGTGCCATACTCAGTCAAAGCACCTTGCAATGACTCAGACACAGCAACTTATCTTTTCTAAGCTAATTAAAGGGTTTTTCCTCTGTGCCTGAAGCTATCTAATCATGCAAGAAGTATTCCCCTATCATTAGAGATGACTCTCTGGAATTAATTTTCGGTATGATGCAGACTGAATTTAGTACCTGACTTTTTAATTATAATAGTTAGATGCAAATCTTCCTAAGTTTTCAGTGTAAGGCTTTTTCTAAGTCATGATAAAAGGAAGAGGTTAGCACGATAATAGATACTGTCCTGAAAGCAAATCCATAGGCATGAACATTCAAGGATTTCTGAAGGTCCAGATAATGTTTGGGGCATATCTATAAAGCATTTAAAAAGATAGCTATAAGTTGATACATATAAATAGCATGTCTGCTTTTTGTGTCTGGTCAAATAACTCTCCAGGAAATGCTGGAATATCCACTTTTTCTGTTGTTTTTTTTTTCTTCTTTACCACAACTCCCCCAAAACTAGGGGAAAAAAAGTACCCTGAACTTGCAGTCTGCTTCCCTGGGAAGTTATACATGCTCACTTGTACCCAAACATTCAGAAGCATGCCCTTATGCTTCCTCTTGTCATGCTTGCTCTAGCAATGTCAGGGTTCATAGCTTTGCTATGAAACTCCTGCTGCTTTGGGGGACTTCTTATCCAACAATTTAGGGCCCAAATCAGCTTTTCGGGATTTGGGGTTTTTTTTCTCCTACTAAAAAAAAAATCGATGTCCCACTGTTTACTTATGATGCATGCATTCATCAATTCATCAAGTTGAAGTCCCAGCTTGGTATTTCTCAAACTGTGCATCACAACTGGGTTCAAACAGTTCGTAACAAATCATTTCCTCCAGCAGGGTGAGTGGATAATGAACAGTAATCGCAGCTACAGAAGTGAATACTGCAGCTCCCCAGAAACTTCACTCTTATTCCCCATAAAAAGTTCCTGGCTTATGTAATTCCCAGCTGTTCCCATTGCTACCACCTGGGTCAAAACCAAACTAGTTGCAAGGAAGAAGATCACTCAAGGCAAACAAGCCAAAGAGAGAAGACCTGGGGTGTATCAAGGAGGAGGTCTGATTAGCCAAAAGGTTGAGAAAGCCTTGTTGCCTGACCTACTTCCATTTTTCCATGTACATAGTCACCTAGCTAAGCAAATAATGAAGAAATTGCGGAACAAGGATAAAGACAACAGTTTTTTTAAGTCCATCACAGACTTCTGGTATGATTTTCAATAACTCCTTTTCCCTTAGTTTTTCTGAGCTATTGAATCATGTGTTTTCTCCCAATTCTGGCCTCAGGCTTTGCTCAGCAAGATTAGGAAAGCCTTCCAGGATTCCCTAATGAACTGCACCCCAAACTGGCTTCTGGATGGGGTATGTGGCTCTTTCCCTATGTAACTTGATGAGAGCCTAAATCTGCTCTCTTCAGGCCTGCAAATAAAGTAGCTGTTTGACCTCAAGAACAAACTAAGTCCCTCTCCTTCAGATCCTGGTAATGCACTTGCCAGGACACCCACCTCCTGGCGAAACCATCTGCTGCTTCTTGTCTGGAACAGTCTAAGGCTTACCCTTTTATCATCTAATAAATAAGGCACACACGCACCAAAAAAAGAAAAAGAAAAAGCAAATGTCATGTAGGACTCGCGGGAGATGCATGTTCAGAAGAACGCAGGCTTGCTGTATTTCTGTGCTACACTATTAATAAAGTATGCTTTTGTACTGG
Source organism: Rhea pennata (assembly GCF_028389875.1). Taxonomy (NCBI): domain Eukaryota; kingdom Metazoa; phylum Chordata; class Aves; order Rheiformes; family Rheidae; genus Rhea; species Rhea pennata. The sequence goes on along the minus strand of NC_084669.1, from coordinate 38,281,645 downwards.
AAAACTACAACCTAAATCACCAAGGGAAAGCATTTCCCTTTGTACTGCACACTATTTGCCCTATTTGCCAGTAGTGGAACATGTTAGCTGCTGAAGCCCTTCTAAGTGATCATCCCACAGCCTCAGCTTTATTTTCTGCCAGGATTTTCTTTTAGATGCTCAATAACAAGTCCTCTGGTTAATGCCATTATGCTCTTCTCCTTAAGCTCCACTTTCCGTTGCAAAGTAATCAAAGTATTCACATTGCCGTGAGGTCTGCTAAATAAAGATTTATGAATGCACTGAATACTGTGTAGCAGTACACTTCTTCAATGTTTTATCGTCTGTGCAATTATTCTGAAGCTAATAGCAGGATCTTATTCTAACCAGTGCACCAGGCATTTTAAAAATGACTGAGATTTCACCCTCTTTTGTTATTTATACTGGACTTAAACTGAGCAATTTTGTCTTCACAAAAGGCAAGTATAAGCCAAATGATTAAACAGCCAGAAGTCCACACATATCTAACACTGCTAAGTAAACAGACTCTAATAGTCATGCCTGAGATAAATACATGCCTGTATTTCATTTTGGCAACTTATCCTTGTATTTTTTTGCTTTTTACAGAAACAGGAGCAATTGGAAAGGGCAAAAATCTTCCAAGACAACTTTTAATTTCCTTCTAATTCTTCACAATAAACAGAAATAACATGCTTCCTTTTGATATGCTAAATTAGATAAAAAGTTTTAAAACATAACGTTGATTGATAACAGCATGAAGATAGCAACATACCGTCAATCAGTTTCAAAGTCCTTTACACGTTTTTCCGGAGACTTAAGTCTGGAGTTTTCAGTTATTTCAGGAAAAACTTGTCACAGTCAGTATTTAGGTTGCAGAGTACATTCCAGTATATAAGTTTCTATTTTCTGTTTTGTTGATCTGGAGATGCTCTGAGAGAGGAATTGCTATTAATTTCCCTGTGCCTTTGAAAGTCAAAAGAGACAATGCTGTGGGAGCTGAAATAATAATTTGCTCTGGTATTCCACAATCCAGCTGCAAAGAACTGCCATCTCCTGTCCATTCTTTGTGTAGGTGGGGATTTTTTCTTTTTTTTTGGTGTCATTGTGAATAGAAGCTGAATGGGGTCATTCTTCTTTAAAGGTGTGATCATCCTGTCCCCAGCAATACCATGCTGTGTTATCTGTAGGACCTTCCAGGACAAGCAGACAAGGCCAGGATCCCCTTTCACCCCAGCATTTCCAAAACGTTGTAAGTGGCCTCCTAGGACCTTCCCCACCACAGTCAAGGTGTTCTCCCTCAGCCCTTCCCAGCGCAACAGGAGAGACCAAAGGAAACACCTTTCCAGGGCTGAACTTGTTATCCATCTCTTCTTTTCAGGAAGGAGATGACGAGCACCAGGCTGTTCCTGACCATTTCAAGCCATCCGGCTTCAGAGCTGCTCTCCTCTGCGGCTGCAACGCTCCTCTGCCCCCAGCTGAAGTGGCTCCTGATGAAATGCAAATGCAGCACGGGTGAACTCAAGGCTAAAACTCTGACGATGACCGTAACGCTCCTTTTTACTTGGTACTGCAACTAAATAAGTAAGTACAAAATGCTGAGTACACAAAACGTCCTTTAGTGCAGCCGTATCGCCTCAGCAAATAACTGAAAGCCTCTTGGCATGCAATGCACTGTGTTTTCCATTGTTGAAAATTAGCTGCTGTTTTGAATAGGTGAGGTCAGCAGGAAAGCACTCGTGACAAAACATCTTTGCCGTTGCATAGGTCGTGGCATCTGTGGACTAATTTTATTCCTCTGTTTGTCAGCAATGCCAGTGGGGCACCAAAAGTAGGAAATTTATGGAAATACCAAGTTAGTAAATGATACTGAAATAACAGCTGAAAGAAAGTGATTTGGGCACTCTGATAGAGGTCAGAGCACCTTGTGCTTAAAATTTTCATCATCAGCAGGGTGACAAATGTAACAGCTTTTTGAAGCAAAGGGGATAGCAACAACAAAAGCAGATGCTGCCATCATTTTTGTTTGAACAAATGCTTTATCAGTCAGGCAAAGACAGAGAATATAATTCAGACTCAAGTACTAGAAAATTTAGAAATTTTTTCAGAAGTGACATTGGATCTTAAGTGAGCCGAGAAGTCAGGAGAGGAAGACGTAAGTGGCTGGGAATATTCAGTTATAAAATAGAGATGATGTTCTAGCAGCTGTTTGGTGGTCTGGATTTATACTAATACAAAGGGAGAAGAAGAGAGAAAAAGGCGTAGCTGTAACTGGGATGTTAAGGAGACACAAATGAGAAAAAGGAGCTAATGCCAGGATCCAAATATGGGGTGCTGAGTTGATCCCACAAGAAATGTCAAGAATTTTGCCTGTAGGTCCTAGGGAGGAGAGGGGAGTGGGAGAGTTAAGAGATATGTCACCCATTGGGATAACCGCAGCAGGGAAACTGGCACCACTCCCACCAGCATCATCCTTCTACGCTGTTCACCCATTCTCGTGCATTGAATCCGATCAGGATTTTCTTTCCACTTCTTTTGCCAACAAAATGCCACTTTAGCCACGCTCAACATCAGTAGTTTCCACCACATACAAAGCTTCTCTCTTTCTCAGATATCTTTTAAAGCGTCATTTTAAAATGTCAAGGCACCTGAACATTCATGCTATTATCAAAATTGCCTTACCTGAAGTAGATTTTGTTTAACTCCATGTCTCAGACCAAATGTCTCACCACAAAAGTCAGGACATGCATCCTTCAGCAAAAAGGGGTTTGGTACGCCTCTATACACAGCAGAGAGTCAGCGCTGAGAAAAGCTGTGGGTCAACACGTTTGCCACGAGAAGATCTGCAGAAGCAGACTCAGATCCTATAGAAGATCCAGCTGCAGGCAGGCAGATTATTTTAGATTACGTCTAAAGATCCATTCCAGCCTTGTGATTACACTTTTAGTACTAACCCATTAGTCCTAATGTACAAAAAAACCCATTATTTCTTCAGAACATACATAATGCATGGGAAAGAAGAACTGCTTGAGTAGCCAGGTTTCAGCACTACTTTCAAGTCAGACACCACAGATCTGAAATTGCAGCACAAAAATTCTTGAAAGACTGCCTATTTTTCTTTGAATCTTTGTAGACTACTACAGAATTTAAACAAATAGAAATAAATCTTTATCTGGGATTGTTTTCATCGTAGTTGTTCAGTCTAGTATATTCCAGTATTTCAGGGCAGGATTCAGGCGCGCTGACAGTCTCGCTTTCCTGGCCTACTAGCACTGCTTCCTGCATGACACATTTTCCAATTTCTAGATAAAATGGCCAACTGTCCTACACACAAAGCAATCTGAATTTGGCGTCCAAGCCGTATTCTTGTACTGAGTGACATACATACCCCATGGAAAAACAAGGTATTACCTTTACAGTTACACATCATATATTAAGTAACCTTCACACAGTTAACACTTTTAAGAGCTCAACACTTCCACCTCAAAAAATACCTAATTCACAACATGTTTTCAGGTGCAACATAGGATCTATAACACAGGTACCGAAGAAAGGACATGCATTTGCATCAGCAAACATCGCATTTTCAGAGGTTGCACCAAATGGTGCAACAAGCATCCAGAACAATGTCACTGCGTGTAAGAGCGGCCGCATCAGACAAGCGATCCTTGTCCTCTTCTGAGTGACACAGGATTTGTTTCAGAAATATGTTTACACATCAAACATACATACCACTAAATATACTGTAAGAGGGTGCATTGGATACAAAGCATCCCTGACGAGAGCCAAGTGTTAAGCTGATTTCCCCTGCGGGATGTGCACGAGGTGAGCCCAGCTGAGCTCCTGAGCCCTCTCCACTGCCTGCAGGGATGAGCAAGTCCCTGCACCAAAAACCATGAGCTGCAGGAACATCCACAGCGTCAGATGCACGTATTCCCAAAGCAGATTCAAATGCTCTTTGCGCCAGAGTAAAGCTGAGAATTTTATGAGAACAGCAGTTTATGAAAGCTTGTCTTCTTTTGACACATGATTAAAAAAGATATAGAGATTATTATAGTGTACTGAATATTCTGACTTCTGCTCTTCAGTTATTTTTCAATTTGCCTTTCACAGACATGGGACTAGCTAGCCTAGAAACATCTCCCTAGTGCTCTGGGAGGGCTCTGTTCTTGGCTAATGACAGGCGAGAAAGAGACAAAAATGGCCAGAACAAAAAGTTTACCAAGAATGAAAAATTTACCAACTTTCTGAGTCAGGCTAGTAGAGGATCAAGCCAACATATTTTGCAGCAATGTTAAACATCAGATCAGAAAGAGAAATGCTGATCACATTTGCATCACAGACAAAATACTCTCATTCAGAATTCCTTAAATCAATTATTTCTCCCCGGAGAGCAAAGGGATGGGCCCAGGGGCAGCAAGAAGGGGCAAACATTTCTGCATGACCACGCTGGCCTAACGCCTAACGTTAGCAGGCATTTTTGGCTAAGCAAAATAGCTCACAGAAAAATTCACCTGAATTCACCACCGAAGGGCAAGATCTATCAAACTCTATGACTGGTAAAGTAACAACCAGAGCAGAATGGCTTCAGCTGTTTCTACCTGCCTTGCAGAGTACAGTTAAATAAAACACGTGCTTTACATTTCTATTCATTGAAAATATTAAATCAAATCTCAAGTGCCATAAATTTATACGTTACTTTACATAGTGAGATATGCTGACTGCCTAAGTGATTTTGCAACCTGATGCCTCAATTTCACAAAGTGCTTGTAGATGTGAGCAGTTTTGAAATGCTTTAATGCTTTTTAACCATGAGCTTTTCTTCTTCGTTTTGCGAAGCGGGTTTTGGGGGGGGTTTGATTTTCTTTTCCTTTTTCGGCCTGGTTTCAGGTGGAGCTAGATGACTACTGCAATTCTGCAGAGTAACATAGGTGGTCTCATCTCAAGTATGATACCTGTCCCACGTATGTACTTCAAATTAAGGAGAGAGGAATACTCACAACCTATTTAACAGGACAACACAGGACGGGTTTCATCTAGCAAAAGCAAGGCCAAGACAAGACAGCGTTACTCTCTAAACACAGGATGTGTGGGCAGGGCAAACATTAACTGAATTCAGCAAAGGGAAGCTCTTGCTGGCAGGAGAAAAATAAGGAAGCACAGGTAATTTAAAGCAGTACCTTCGGCACAGCCTCACTGCAGGAAGCTTAGGAACAAATTGAGTTACTCACTGTTGAACCCATATATGATTCAGACACAAGCGTTTTGGAAGCTGTCGCCCCAGGCAGCAAAGCCTGCCACTCTGCCTTCTCCGTCCGTGTAAAATCAGATGCAAACGAGCACAGCTGCAAGGGCGCCGGTGCAAGCGCCGAGAGCATTAGTCCTCAAGAAACCAGTAAGGTCCATCTCTTTCCACATGCTGACACAACCCGTGTTTTAAGTGTGTTGAGGCTGACTGAGGGAAGAAGTGCTGGAGCTTTATCCGTACGTATATATATTTTATACTTGCTACGCTACTGCGTTTCTGTCATTCAAACTTAGAAGGCATTTCTTTACAGCAGCATCTTGTAGATTATAAATGATGAATCTCACTCAGGTACTAGAGCTCACTGATCTGTCGTAAGTGAAAGCCCAATTGTGAGTGACCAGCAAAACAAGCCTCCTAAAGGTCTTTCCCAAGTATGAAAAGAATCAACTACAAAATTGGATTTGCACCCAATTCTCCCATTTGACAGTGGCCTGCCCTCTCAGAGAAGCAATCTGTTTATACTCTGACTCCTTTTCAAAGATATGATGTTATTCCTGACACCTACCAAAGTTACACATTCACGGTCAAACCACCAGACTTGAGTATTCTCCAAACAGAGCTGTCAAGCCTCAGACAAAAGGGAAAGCATCCTGCTCAGCTCCCTGTGCATCACCTTCACTCACAGGGGAAAAAAAAAAAAAAAAAAAAAAAAAAAAAAAAAAAAAAGAGAGAGAGAGAGAAAGAAAGAAAAAGAAAAGAAAAAAGAAAAAAAGAAAAAAAAAGGAAGGAATCTCTCAACTGCTCTTTGACAGACTAGTAAACGCAGAACATTTTATTATACATAAAATATGGGGTGTTTGCCCCAAGAGCTTTCTGCCTTACCCAGTGCAGTCCAAATAACAAGATAACAGAAACGCAGAGCAGAGTTACCGCTGTAAATTCAGAGAAAGCACTTACATTTACATGGGAATTGTGTCAGCTCTGTGGAGCTGAATTTGGCCTGCAGTTTGCTTCCTGACTGAGAATTTAAAATTTAGAAGAAAAAAGAGAGCGCATACTTGCTAGATGGAATGTGCACAGTTAGCTACTGGCCCCAAGAAGACATAAAAGCACATAGAAAGCAAAGATTGCAAAGAGCTGGAGGTCCATTTTCTATGAGGCATAAATCCAAGTTCCCTTCAGGGAACTACCATCTCACTAGGCACAACCCTGTTAACAGCAGCACAACGGTATTCGTTTGCACGACGACCCCAGAATGGCTCAGAACACTTTGTTCTGGTCCACACATACAAAAGCAAATGCAGGATCTGGCGCAATTAATTTAGCAGTGTAAAGACTGCAGATGACTCCTCGGAGCACTAACTGTGATCAAAGAGCAAAGCAGAAAGGAAACCCACTGCAGCACGAAATAAAGATGGAAATAGAAACATGTCTAGTCCTTTCATACACAAATAAAAATTGTCCTATGACAACTGTCCTTTGACAAATTCTGAAAATTTCATTTTCAGAAATTAATTTCAGGACTTCCCTCTTGCAGCATCTCCACTCTCCTGTTCCTCTGCCCATTTTCGATCCCTTCTTTTTCTTCTCTACACCGTTGATTTTTTTTCTTGAATTAGCTTTAGCAATCAGTAATTCCTTCCCTGCTCATTTGCTGTGCCGACTCTTCTAAAGGTCCTGTGCTGCATACCAACGCTGGTAAGGATGCTTTATGCTTATGACTATACGTACCTTCCATGCCAAAATCCTGTTCATTAGAAAACCCACCTGTGTCTAGACAGCATTTTGGCAGAGACACAAAGCACAGTTAAGATCCCAGTGCAAAAGTATCTTGCGCCCATCCTATTTCTATCAAGGTAGCAACACTAGCACAGTTTTTTGCAGTAAAGAGGAAAAGCTCCACTTTTTCTTCTGTTTCTTGGGGGCGGGTTTGTTTGTTTTGGTGGGGTGGGTTATTAGAGATATTTTCTTGCTTTATTGGATGATTTAGTGTAATGCACTTCATCAGGATACAGTTCAAGGAGAAGAGGAAATAAGTATTGACTCAGCTCCTGACTTCCAGTTATTGCAAGCAAATTTAAGAGGCAGCGCAGGCAGAGGTGGCCAAAGCACCAACAGCCTCCTTTCGTGTATGTCCTGACAAGACTTCATCAGCAGAAAATACTATCGGTATACAGTAAAGAAAGGCATTTAATACTACCCTGAATACTCAAGGGAGCAAAATGAGTCAGCATGGCTTGTTCGAGGTAGCTGCAGCTCTAAACCCATGTGCCCTTTCCAAAGAAAAGCAGGATTATGTCCCCAGACCTATTCCTGGAGCCTCCACAAAACATAACATGGGCAAATCCAAAGTACACAAAGCTTGGCGGGACGAGGGTTGTTTTTCTTTGGCTTGCTTCTAAAGAAGTTTTACTTCTGTTTAGGGGAAGGCTCTATTACAAGAGCAAACAGTCTATGCTTAGAATAACAGCAAAGAGTAGGAAACACCAATATTACATGCTCTTATGGAGTCTAGAAAACAGTTGTGAACTGATGCTTCTCTCTCCTTTAGGATTTTCAGAGTCTGTAATATTGCACTGAAACACTAAGAAAGAAATGAAATATCTGGCAACAGCTCTAGGCCACCAGCCAGAATGCTGTTTGGGGGGAAACGTGCTGCAAGGTCTTGCAGGATGTATTGTCCAGTGGCCTCCTTTCCTTTTTTCTTGCCAGAAAGAGTTAAGCGACATCTTATTTCTTTTTTAAGAATCAGTTAGAGCTTCCACAACAATTACACCACTCTGAGTGGCACAATATTGAAATAACCACTTCCAACTGCTCCCCGAAAAGGCATGGGGATTCGTGACTGTCTGTAAAGGGCAGGTGAAAAATGACTACAGAAAGCAAATATACAGTTATCCATGTATATGAATAGAAAATATAGATTTACATTCCACTAGAAAATATTTCTAACTCCACAAAGCTGGTGATTTATTAATATGTAATTTCTCAAGACTTTATAGTATTAAATGAAAGAATTAAGTACCACAAAACAGACATACTCTGCTGTTACTTTTAAGTTTACAAATATAGACTTTAAAATTCAGAATCTTTATTCTTAACTCCGGACTGAGAAATTTACTAATGTGGCACTGCATGAGAAAAGGAAAAAATTGGGACAAAAAGCTAGAGAAAAAGTGTTTCATTAAAAGAGCCTGTCTGCATTAACAGTAAAAAGAGTAGCAAGAATTACTGTGTGAAGAAAGGCTGGCTGGGAGATAGCCATTTCAATCAGGTATTTCTACCCTGAGCTCACAGCTTAGGTTTTATTCTGAAAAGCGAAGCAAGGAGCTAACTCCACCCCAGCAGCCCTTGGGTTCCCATGCCATTTCCTGTGCGTAAGAACGGCTGCAGTGGACCACACGCAAGTTAAGTCTTCCTTAGGGGCTTGTCTTTAACCACCGCTACTGAAGGGCAATTCAGGAAAAAGAAGGTAAGAAAGGGGCACGCACAGAGCGATTTTGTCCTAATCCTCCTCCTAAGCGTTTGACAAACTTAACATAAAGCCTCAAGATTCCTACTTCAGACAGATGTTTTATATCATTTTTTAATGAAAAGGTGAAGTTTCTCTTTCTCAAAAAAAATAATTAAAAAAAAGTTTAAGATCCCCAACACTTACAGCCAATTTCCAGCCTTCGTATGGCATAACTTGGCAAACACAGTAGGCAGATGCAGCATTTTGGAATGAGTTTTTCTGCCAGATGTTTCTGGGTCGTTATAGGTCTCTTCAGCGAGTTTCTTGGGCAGCTTTACTGCTCTGTATTTTGGCAATGTAGTTATCAACCTGGGACCCTACCTGAGAATCAGCTTTAGGCACAGGAATTCTTGCTCCACATTAAAAATGATTTTCTCTACAAGACCAAGACTCTGTATTTTCCTACATTTTGTCTGAGAACAGCATCAGACATAATTTTCTAAATATTATACATACTTGCATCTTTATATCATATTTTTATACATGCATACAATATAAAAGGCAAAGACCCTTAACATGACTGATTGACCGGTCAAAAATAACTGTGCATGTGAAATACCCAATGTTACAGATAGGCAGTAAAATCCATAATCTCAGAATCAAATCAACATGCCCAGGTTTCATTTGTTGGCGACTCCATTTGATATTTATGGCCTCCCTGCAAACTTCCACAGCATGAAAAGCAAGGAAAAATTAAACCACATTTCTTAAGTATAAATTCTATGTTCTAAAAAGTAATTGAGACTATGTGATTTCTCACTTGGTCACTGTGATAAATTAAAAGTAGACTGTATGTTCTACTAATCTGTTGAGCAAAATACAACACACATGAAAATAAACATGTATGCAACAGTCATCATCTTAAATATTTCCTATTTTCTTTAAAAAAAAACCTAATTAAATAATCTCTGCAAGCTCTGCTCGTTTTTCTTTCCGAACAAGTGGATTTCTTCAGGGCAGGCAGAATGCTGCTCAGCAGTACAGCCAAAATTGAATTTTCCTGCCCTAAGGATATTAAGAAAATAACCATTTCCCCCCCCCCCCCCCCCCCCATCCTCAGAGCAATAGCATTAAGTTTTGCGCTGCCAGTGGACCCCCTCAGCTCCGTGCTCTTCCGGCAGCATAGGGTTATCTCCTCTCACACGGAGGTTTCATGGCAGCTGGCAAATCCAGAGAAGTACAAAAGTTGCATGTACAGGCACCACTCAGCCCTACTAATGTGAAACAAAACGATGCAGAATGCCCAGTTCAGCAGTTACTAAGAATAAAGCAAAATACCAGGATAAAGCAGAGGTGCACAAAGTCAGCTGGTCCCACGCATGCTTTTGGAGCTGCGGAGAGGACAACTGCTTAGTACATAGGCTGTCATTTCGGGACTCCGGAAAACATCCATTATTTATATAGCCACGAAAAATAATGTCAAAGAAAATCTCTCTTCTCTTAGCGCCAAAATGCCCCATTTCCTATAAAATTTTCTGGTCTTTATGTCCTGCGATTGTTCAGGCTGCCAGCAACATCCGGCTTGCCTGGCATGCACTGTGCAAAAGGAAAGATGGTTTATGTATAATTAACACATGCAAACTTCTTAGTTTCTGGCACTCGCACGAGATTAATTATGTATAATATTTAGAGTGCTCAGATTTAAATTCTGGGCAGCTTCTGATTCTCATACTTGAGAGCACTAATGAATCATACTTTTACCCTGTTCGGCTTCTCAGCAGATGCAAGCGCAGAAATTATGCCGGAATTAAACTGACCCACAACATTAAATCACACACAGCAAAAGGTGGGAAAAAGATTTAAGTTATCACAACCTACTTAGCGCCCAAGAAAACGCCAGCAGCTCCAGCAAAGATACCGAGTTTGTTTTCAAGTGCAGCTATACAAAACTTCTTCCTTAACCACTACGCTAGGATATTTTACTGAAGTGCTACCTTGAAACGTAGAAAATGGGTATTTTCATATTGTAGATTTGTGACTACGGACAGTATTTTACAGTTTTATATTTCCACATTCAAAGGTAATACAATATATTTTAAGTTCATTATACACCTATAGGGTTGGGCGGTCCTGCAAAAAGCTCACCATTGACAGAGAAATTAGAAATATCTTCTCCAATTCGATACCTTTCTCTTTCCTACTTAAATTTGCAAAGGTCTTTCCCAAGAGAAGAAATTAAGCACAAGAATAACAGTAATTCTTAAATGAAGCATCTTAAAATGCTCCTGTCTTACTGTACATTTTTCTTCAATATACCTACTTCTGTTGCTTTGCCTATCCTACCTAAAGCTATCAAAATCCCCTTCCTCTGTCAGATGACAATTTCTTAAATCCTAACCTGGAAAGCTAATTTTACGACCAAAACATTTGACTTTTGATGCAACAATTCACAGCACAGAAACGTGTCTCACTCAGAAATTCCAGCTCACGTTAATGCTGCCATTCGTGGTATCCAGCTAGCATTACAAAAAAACAGCAGTATAATGGATAATGTTTTGTGTATTAGTAAACCATTTCAAGTGATTAAAAGCTGTATGCTTAATTTCACTGCAATATGTTCTTAACTAGGTTGTCTAGATCCTTTTAAAATACTGCATTAATACAAGAATCAAACTGACACTATGTATTTACCCTCACATTTATTAACCCAAATTCTTATCATTAATTCATAATAAAAAGTGAACCCTACCAAATGAGAAAAAGACTCAGTAATTAATCTTAGGAAAAAAAAACTGTAGAGTGACGGATTTTTTTTATTATTATTATTCCTTTGGACAAGCCCCTTCTCAGAAGTTAGGCTACTACAATCACAAAAGTCATTTTCAACATACTTCCTCCAAGTTCTACATCTGCTCCATAAAATTCTTTCAAGAAATAAATTTAAAAATAAACTATAATTAAAATAGGTATGTATCGCTGCATCTCTCTAACAGTTACTTCTCTACGGTGCTTAGATTTGACACAGCCAGGTTTCTCTTGTCACACACACTTCACCTTTTACATTAAAAGCTACCAATAAATATCGGAGTTCTTATGGTAAGGAAACAGAAGCTTTAACTTACTACTTACCCCATGAATATACGTGTATTTTTTCAATTAATAAGGATGCTGGAAGACATCAGTACAACAGTACACTTGTGAAAGGCTGAAAGGAATATAGACAAGAAAAAGATTCTGAGGAAAAAAAAAAAACATGAAGCTAGTAAATGGACACTACTCTTTAATAATCACTTTAAAGGTGCCCTGCTCCAGTTTGAGATCTTCCTTCCCTCTGGCAAGGAATGAAAGAGGAGGAAATAATGCAAGCTAATGAATAATTGTTCCCATCTTTTTTATATTTGTATTGGTCCCTACAGTCTGTCAATTCAAATGATCATAAAGAGCAATATGTAAGGAATATTTTGAAAAAACAAAGTGTAATCTCTGTATTTTTACTTACAAATTCCCTGCACAGACAGCTAATCTAAGTCAGAAACTACTTCCAAAATGAAAGGTTTTCTGTTTACAGTTGAGTGAAGTGTTGCCACAAACATAAAAGAAAATCAAAAAATAAACTGAAAGATCTCCACTTAAACTTTGTCAATATTGGCACAGACCTGCCTATCAGCACTCACTGTTTTTTATGAATAAATCTATATTAAGTAGCAAAACTTACGGTAACTATAGGATTCATGCAAATGCATCAATTCATCTGTTCAGCAAAACTTAACCCCTCAGTCAGTATCAAAGTGCTGACCCAACAACATTTGCACACCAGTATAGAAGAATTATTTTCATCTTGAAATAGTTCTTCCCTTCCAATTATCTTTCCATTACTAAAACCTTGAAGCATATCATCCTACATAAAGGAATTCTGGCTGGGGTAGAAATTCAATACACTGGAGAAAAAAAAGAAGAAAAAAGAAAGTTTCACTGCTCCTGGTTCACAACTTAAGTGCAACTCTCTCTTATTTCTGCTAACCGCCCGCCCCCCCATGTCACTTGGTTAATTTTCGTTACACCTAACTGCAGTTTCTCATGTGGTCCCCTGCAATTCCTGTAAAACATGCTCACTTTCCCAGTTTCCTTGAAAAAAAAAAAGAATTCTTATTCACTGTCCTGAGAGGGGGGACGACACCCAGAAGATTGCAGTGGAATACAACAACGAAATTGTCTAAGCGTCATTCATATTCCAATGTCATCTGTTGTTTTTTCTTAGTGTTTATGTTCCTCTGTCTTCTTTGGAGGGCAGTGCCTCTGTTCATTTGACACTGAAGAAGAATGAAGAATCACTCTTTAAAATGACTTTTACATTGACAAAAGAGGAAAAAAATCAAATAAAATGCAAAGGGGATTATAAAAATCAATCACTAGTTAAATAATTCATTTACTGAAATGTCACAAGGTTTGCATCTCGCAGCTTTATTCACTTGGGTACCACAGACTGGAATTTCAATACAGACCTCCACTTCCATAAGGGTTCTCCTTACACACAGTTCCTGCATCCTAGATTGCAGTTTCATTTATTTTAATACATTCCCTCACTCTACACAGTCAAAAATATTTTATAGAAATAATACCAGTCTTTGAAAGAAACACAGCAGTATCTACTGACACGCAATCTTTTCAAAACTACCATACAGGTGACTGTCAGAGCAACAAAGTAACAGCTGCTCTGTACCACGAAAGGAATGGCAAGGGAAGTGTCATACGTCCCCTGGAAGGTTATCAAGTCTAGCCCTGATTAACCATGAAAGCAACTGGGACAGTCCCGGGGATGTACCTGGCTGCTCAAGTCCCAGTGCTTATGTCTGCCAGGGGCAAATGAAGTCCCATCACACAGAGAAAAAGACTCTAACATTAAATGCCAATACGTATCAGTGTGAGTATAAACCAGACAGAAAATAAGCGTAAAACTCCTGTATTACGTCTAAAGCAATACGGGACTCCTGGAAAGCGCACTTTTCTGATCACACACACAAAAGCAATTTTCAGGACCAGCAGAGAAAGACGACCTGGAAGTTGGGACCGCTCGGGGCCCACGACCTACCCTTTGCTTAGCCCTTCAGCCGTAACAAGGCTCTTCTGCTCGACGCCTCTCCTCTCACTGCAGTCGCCACGGCTGGGCACTGAGGACGAGCCCGCTGCCCGGGCTGAGTCCGGCCACCTCCGGCTGCGGAGGTCAGCCTGCCCAGATGACCCAACGCACAAAAGATCACCCGTTACCATCGGAGATGCTGCATCCTTCAGTATCTTCTAAAAGTTCACTTAAACGACTGAAAGTCAAGGGAACAAAACCATATATCAAATAATTGCAGTTCCAGGCATCTCCTACATACTCAACAACAGCAATAGCCTAATAAGATTTTATTTTCTTTTGTTCTATGTTATATTAGTCTATTAACCTGCCTTAGGTGTTGAAATGAAACACATCTTTTTTTTTCCTATAATCATGGAAAAAATCAGAATTATTTCCACATGTTATTTGTATTTGTAAATAACATTCTCAAAAAAAATAGATTTTCTAGAGATGAGAAGAACATCAATGTAAAACATACAGCATTTCAGAGAAGTAGTAGAGAGTAGTAAGGAAAGTTGGTATTTTTCTCCAAAAAAAAAAGAGCTATTATTTATTATAACAATGTATCCTGACAGCTGAAAGAAAATTCCTAATCCATTCCCAACATTTGCATGTCCAAGTGTTTCCTGGAACAGTGGAAGTTTTATTTAAATGTGATGAAATCTAGATACAGAAAATGGATATAGCGGATATGGACAACCCTGTCAATATTTACAATATAATCCACATTTATCACGGCAGTTTCCTTATGATTTTTTCAGAGTAATGGTAAAAGGGAAAAAATGCATCTTTTATTGACCTGCAGTTCCTACATAACTGCATTTGTGCTCAGTTATCTTCTGTTAGACTTCATTTCAAACTATATTGTCCAAGGGACCATGACCAATAGTCACAAAATTAAAATGTCATCAGTTAAGAACATAAATTACTTGCTTTGGGAGCAAGTAATAGCAGAAAAGGTAAATTTAACTATTGACTCTGAGCTTCTCTTTTGCTTTATGCCTTAAAATCAGACACTGCAGAGTCATTTAAAAAACATTAAAATCATCATCATCATCTTTAACTAGATAACATGCATATTGGAAAACTGCATTTCACTAGTATACGCCATGTTTAAAAAGTAATTTTCATCAAATGCCAATTTTTCTTCAAGTAACTTAACTCAACATACCTAAAAGAAACTTTACTCAAATACAATGTTAAAAACATATTCAAAAATAAAGCTACAGCCCACCAACATACCTCACCAACTCTTGTCAAGCCCAGTCCCCCGAGGGCTTATGGTCTCCTGAATGTAGACAAGTCTTCAGTTTTTGTTTTGACTGATTGCTTGTTCCAACTAATCTAGTGAAGATTTAATTGTGCTCCTATGACTCCCTGGTTTAAAAGAACTTTTAGATTAAGAAATTTTCATGATACCAAGAGGAGGGAGAAAAAATGTGATGTTCAGCTGACAGCTTTCAAGATTTTAACACAGAATCCACCATGTTAACCCATCTAACATACTCCACACTACAGAGCAAGGTGTTTTTAAACATTTGCACTGACTATGCTGGCTAACAAAGGCAAGTTTCTTCCCCTAAGTCACCCAGGACCTCCAGAAAAGCCTCCCTTTGGTAGCTGTACTCCTCAGGCCCTGCTGTCGCTCTATCAGTACGGAGGAAGGCCAGTCAGCAACTGAGAAGGGAAGGAAACAACGCACGCATTGCAAAGAGGGCAGTGAGGCCAAGCAACTGGCAGAAAAAAAAAAGGAGCTTTTTGCATCAAAATGACCACAGATGCTAGAACCAGGGCAAGCAGCCCCCAAACTCGACACAGGAAACTCTCCGCTTTCCTCACCTCGCTGTGGCGCTGCAGAACCCTCTTTCTTCTGACATTTTGCCCTACTGAATATGAGCTGCCTTTTTTTTACTATATGCAAATGATTTTAAAAAATAATGCCTGACCTTAACTGCAAAACTGAAATAGGAAAAATAACCCCAAAGGGCGGTTGAGTTTTCTTCTGGCCAGGAGAACAGTCAGCAGACACCCACACGCTCCCTGTTTCTATCCAATTGAGCCTCTGTCAAAATACACAAGCAAGGATCATGATTTGAAAGCCGTGCATGGAAATTAAAAAGCATTTTCAAGTCGTGGAGAAACTTTGGAGCACTTGTTATTTTAGATGAGATTAGTTCAGCCATCCTGATCCAGCAAATGAGTACAGTCAGCCTGTTCCTCCTCAGTGTTACATGAAGCACAATGCTGCAAGGAAACGCATCTTGTCTGGCCCAAATGACTGTTCTGCAGTTATTTTCTATTGCATATGATTTTGGAGCAAGTTTCTGATTCCATAGGGATGTGATATTACTAGAAAATCTATTAAGTCCATAAACTGGAGGGACAGAAATGCATTTCCACAGGGAACAGATTTTCTTTGTAGGTTATTTAAATAGCCCCGATAAAATACCATGCCTGCTCTGAGATCAAGTCCTGACAGGATATTTACTTCAGTAACTCAGTAACTGTATTTCTTACACATTTCACATCAATTGCTGTTTTACCATTACTATTTTTTGCATAGAAAGTTGGGCATCCACTAAATATTACAGAGGTTTTAAATGAACTTCTCCCAAAGATCATAAGCACCCACTTGAGCCTGTGTTCTGCTTTACCAGGATGGGGCAATGCGCTCCATTTCCCAAAGCAAGGAATAGCAACGCTTTGGCTGCTGACGAGCAGCAGCAAGGTTATACTGAGCATCAGCGAGGTTAGGAAAATATCACGTGCTTTGCTTTAACTACCGCTTAAACACGGATGGAGGCACGCACATCTGCCCGGGCACCACGCCGTGGTGCACCTAACACACTGAATCCAGCAAAAAGCCGGTGAGCAAATTAAAAGTTTGATTTGCAATCTCATTTCCCATTTCCACCCTAACAATGCAACTCATGCTCTTGTCAAATACCTAACATGATCACCCTTGATTTGCCTCCCTTTCAGTTTTCATTTGCCTAACATGAAAAAGTCACAAAAAGCCCGTTGGAAAGTAAATTTCCTTTCCAACTAGAAAGGTTGATTTTAAGCCTAATGTCTCTCAAAGTGCCAAATACTGTGCACAGCCCATTTTGTTAGGCTCTCCAAAAAGGCATTTTGAGAAAAAAACAAAACAAAAACAAAAAAAACAAATCTTTCTTCCATTAAATCAACCAGTCACCTGCAGAGGAAAACAACCCTGCACAAATGCTCTGTGTACATATGGTATAATAAATATTAACTAGAGAGTAGTGATTAGCATGCGCACATTTTAAAACAATAATACAGTCCTTTACTATCCTCCGTTCCCCTTGCAAATTCTCACAATATAAAGATCTAAACAAATAAGATCTCCTCTAATACGCACAAAAAGAAATTCTTTCTTAAATCACATTTAACCGATTCTTTTAAATTTGGCCAAAAGTACACAATCTTACGGACAAACCCACCCAAGCAGCTTTGGCCACTCGGACTCCAGAACGGTGACCCAGCAGAAGGGCAGCGAGGCCCCTACGAGAGCATGATGTAAACACCGCTAGCTGTTTCCGAGACAAGCAGGTACCATGTTACTCGGCATTCTGAATTCAAAGAAAGGCACCGACAGATCCTGAAGCAAGACCTCACAGGACTGCAGACAACTGCTGACAGCTGTAAGACTAATCGGATATAGACACTTGGGCAGTCTGCTTGCGAAGATCAAGGATGACGTTTCACAAATGCATGTTGGTTATCCAAATGATAACAATGGCTCATAATGAAATTTCACAGAACACTAGTAAATTTTTGGCAGCAATCTTCTTACCAAATGAACTGTTAGTCAACTGTACGTCTCCAGAGCTCTTCCACCAAACACCTTTAGAGAAGGAACGGTATTTTCTGCGTGCCACAGTAATACGTTTTAGTAAACCTTCTAGAAATACTGGCTGAACACGGGTCAGCAGTCATGTGCCCACAACCTTTATACGTACCATAAAACTTTATTTAGAACAATTTTAAATGGATGGCTGTGATATTTCATAGAATAAGTCCTGGACTATGTCACTACAGGCATATCGAGGTTAAAGTGTTGATGACCTAGTTAGTTTATCATTTTGTTTACCATAAAGAAACTGTTCCTTTCCACGCTTGCAGCTGATTTTAAAAACAAGCAGCAGCATTCAGGCTCGAATGATGCACAGTTACAATTATGAAAGACATTAAGTGAGCAGAATTGAATTCAGCAGCCCATTTGTTGGTGACAGGATGATCTACAGTAATGGAGAGAGCAGAATTAGACTATTCAGATCAATTAATCTAGACTTCTCGAAGAGGCAGCTAAATAAAGAACTATTTGACCAAATGCCTGGTAAGGCCTATCAGACACTTTAGCTATAATACAAAAGACTTCTCTTTCCTTCCTCATTACAGATTCTCTGAGTCCTTACTGAACACAGGAGACTTTTTTCCTGGCTTTTAAAACTTGAGGCTGCAGCTCATTCTTCGAAGGAAGAGCAAGGTGACCTTCAGCGCTTGCCTCTGCTGATATTTAATTAACTGCAGGGAGCAGATCTGAGCATCACTGCGTCCGTCTCAGTGCTCATCCCAGCGCTGAACAGACTGCTCTACAGACCTCGGTCTGCCTTTACGTGAGATGTGTGGTAGACACAAAGAAGGGATGTTCACAGGCTTCACTGTTGTGAGACCTACCCAGAACATCAGGCTTAGGACAATCTCCTCACATCTTATGGGAATTCTGTCAATAATTTGTCATTACGCATAGCAACGAAAGCAGTCCGACCAGGCAAGTAAAGCCACGCTCAGTCATTTCAAAAGAAAATCTGCTGTGCAGTTGGGCAGAAGGAGAAACTGAACTGAAATGATTCAAGATAGTGCAGGACTGTTCAATTATTCAAGTTCTTCAAAACATGTGCTGAAGGGTTGCAGGTATACAATCCTCACCTTTTTAAGGATTACTTTTATATGCTTCTTTCTCTATTATTTTGAAGCCTTTTCTCTTCAACCCCTTTCACTTCCGGCCTAGCAAGTCCTCCAGGTTTTCTGCAGTATCATTAGGGATTCCAGCTGTCCCAGTATCACTCAGTATCATTTAGGATCCCAGGTGTAGGGAGACTCCTGGAGTTGAAGTTTGCACCTCTAAGTCACTCAGAGGTAGTTGCCACTATCTAATTAAGACTGTGCTTCTATTCTGAAAGGAAAAGAGGCCCAAGCTTTTGTTTTCAATATCACTTAACTGTTTGCTAAAAAGCATTTTATGACACTGAGTTGTTTCCAAGCTACCCAGATCATTCTGCCTAAATGCAAAGTGGCAAAAATATCAAAAAGTTTAATATTAAAGAATAATCTCACACACCCCGAGATTTCACAGTCATTCATTCTCCAGCTCCTCTGAATGCACATACCTAGTGATGACATGCATATCATTAAAGACATGTCCAGGTGGGTTTCACCTCCTCCCTTATTCTCTACCGAGTAATCCACGTCTTGAAATACTGTTCTAACATTGCAGACACTGAGCAGGTCTAAAGGCTGACTTTGAAATAAACTCAACACATTATTCAGCTCCAAAACCATTTGTATGCCCTCAATGCAAATGGAGATTTTCTTAACAAAAACACTCCAGGATACAAAAGATTCAATCCTAGTTTACAAAGAACATTTTGAAAAAGAGAACGCCACTTCTTCAAGGTCTGAGGCGTAGGACTCCCTATCGCCAGATGCAGGCTTTTATTTTTCATGTCATGGAAAAAGGACAGATTCATGCAGGCTGGAGGAAAGGCCCGACAGCAATCCGTCGACCTTTCTCCCCAGGAGGACGGACAAGCAGAGGAGCAGATTGCCCTGTGAGGTTGCGCAGTCTCCGGCCTTGGAGGTTTTCAGGACCCGACTGGATCAAGCCCCGAGCAGCCTGGTCTGTCCCCAGAGTTGGTCCTGCTTTGAGGAAGAGGTTGGACTAGACATCTCCTGAGGTCCCTTCTGGCCTGAATTATTCTGACTCTTATCCTGAGTTTCTCATGACTACAGCGCTAATACTAGAAGCTGTAAAGAAAATGAACTCTGTGTTGTGAAGGTCTATCTTAAAATCGCTTTCTGCGGAGTCCACTCAAAATGTTGATAAGTAAAGAAAATGCTTGCATAGGAAGAAAAGCAGAAAAGAAGTGTCCAAATATTATTTTTAAAATGCCTGAAATATTTGCAAAAAGGGATATAAGAACGCGCAGGACTTGACTATGCCAAGTGACTGGCCAATTTTCCTTTGCAGGAAAGGCTCGTGACTCGGTCAGCTGCAATGAAATTAAATTTTGCTTGCAGGTATGAACAGATCATAGCACATTATTGTTATCTAAGACTAAAACAGATCTAAGTCAGTAACTTAGCACCTCTAGCTGGGTCTCTGAAGCAAAGTGATAACCCTGTGCTTATTATCACACCGTTACAATACAATTAAAAGCAGGGAAATGAATAATTAAACACTTCATCAATTCAATATATCCCATACAATAAACAAACGCTGGCCAAGTATTTGCAGCAAGCACAAAACAACACATCTTATCACAGCAACTTGATCCTAAATAAACTATTACTTTTAACTTGTGTGATCTCCAACCATTAGCACAATATTGTACTAAAAACTCAGCAGAAACAGTGCTTAAGATTCGACTTCCCTTTTCATTCGCTATTCTCAGACCCTTAGGAACAGTAACGACGACAGCGCAGCGCTGCCTTTTGCACCAGGAAGAACTAAGGTTAGAATCAAAAACGATGTCTTAACTTCCCAAAATGAGGAAATTAAAGAGACAGAGTTGTGCAGCCAGAGATGTCATTCATTTTGAGGAATAACTGAAAAGAAAAAAAAGAAAAAAAAAGATTCAGGGAAAGCTACTGGGCACCTTTTGGTCTCATTTTTAGTTTTAGTCTCTGCAGCAAGATAACTGGCATAGAAGAGCACACCAGTGGGGGGTACGTTACCTATCACACCTTTCCGCTACTCACATAGCAACATTTGTAGTTTCAAGAATCTCTAAAGGTTTTCTATATCCGCGTGGGATTTCATCTAATTTTTGGCAACTGAAGTGTAAGACAACACGTCTGTTGGCAGTTGTGTAACATCGTGGTTTACTCCTACTTATTGTGTGAGAGTTGCATTTATTTCACTCAAACACCACTTTTGTACCACGGGGTCAGCTACAGCTGTGGGTTAATGAAACCTGTATACCTCTATTTGGGGGGAGCACAAGTTTGAATTTATAAACTATCAAAAGGTATACTGAATTATACACAAATATCCAATGCAGTAAAATACTAAATCCTTAAAGCATACTATTATTAGGACAGTTTGTGGTAAATCCCTGAAACATGTATACAGCTCAAAGTATACAGCTTAGTCAGCAATGTACATAAAATCGAACTACCAAAGTGCACGGACTGATAAATAAAGTTTGTGGTCACACTTGTCAAGTGTAGAAAAAATATACCAGCAGAGCATGCAGCTCAGGTGCATCACTAAGGAAAACCTCTGCAGCATAGTACAAGGCTGAATGCACAATCAGTAACAAATGTGCAAAAATAAAGGATCAGCTAGTGTTTGATCTCCAAGAAATGCAAAAGTGGAACGATTGAATTGCTATATATGAGCAGTCTTTAAATAAGGTTAACACAGCTAGGGGACCTCCTGTTCAGAACAATCTTCCTAGCCAAACAAAAGTGAAAAACGAAACCTCCTAAGTTTAAAAACAACCTAGATTTAATAGTAGATAAACACACTACACCAGCGATACTGAAACTTCTCAAATCTTCCTTAAAGTATGGCATCATCAGAATTTGTTAGTTATCCATCTAGCCTGTTTTAAACAATACTGAACTGACAGTATCATTTAAAAAAAAAAGATCAAATTAAACTCAAAAAGCATAAGTATTTAGACATCAAAAGAAAACAGGGAACTGAGATCCCCAATCTGTATTATTGTGAAATGCTGTACTGCACATTCACTCTATCCTAGAAGAAAAGAAGGACTAAACACTGAAACAGGTGGAAGGTAGTAAAAGATTTGAAAAATGCCGTAGTTCGACTCAAGGAAACAATGAAAAATCTACTGGCAAAGACCAGCATTATCACATTTGTTGTGTCCTCTCCCTTTTAAACTTCCTCTGTTTCCAGTTGGTATTTATTTATTTTTAAACCAATACGGAAGCCTCACGTTTAACTTGGTTACCAACTTTGAATTCTTTTGCAGCAAAGGGAGCAAAGAGAAATACTTCTGCAAAGACTAAAGGTATTTATCAAACTGACCACTGAGAAGTTATAAATCTCTCGAAGTCTTGGCATTTTCCTCCTTCTTCCTCCACCAAAAATTCAAAAACATTTCAAACATTTAAAATATTATCAACATTTGCATGCTTTTCAGATGTGCTTATAAAAATAAACTGAGAGTGGTTAAGTCTCATTTTGTGGCCGTATCAGTAAAGGGAACATACCGAATATATAATTGCTCAAATTATTCTGCGAGCCCACTGAAAAGCGCTCGACCGCTCGGCACGGATCCACGATCACGGTGAGATGACTCCCCACTCCGCAGAGCCCAATAGCTCCGGTTCACAGCTGTATTGACCCTTCTTAGCTCACTCGGGAGTGTAAAGCGTGTCCTTCCCAAATACGCCCTGAAGCCCCATCCAGACCCACCTTTACAGTCTAAACACACAACAGGAGTGTTACACGCATGTATGTGTGTTTGAGATTTAGATTGTTCTCAACTACTCATATTTCTCGCTTTTAAAATGCTTTTGTTTTGAGAGTACTTCCTTCATTACCTACAGAACTTTTTTTTTATGACGAGCACGAACGGCAACGATGCTGTCAGCACACCAGGGTCTCTGCTTACAATATTGCCATTTAAAGGAAATAAGAGAGAAAACTTTACGCAGAAAATAGAACAAAAAAACAAATGGCTTCAAGGCCACCGCTGTGCCAGAGTTGTTTGATTTAGAACAAGACAACGATCCCATGCTACTTAAAACTAACTGCAGCTGTTAATAACTTCAAGGGTAACACAGATGCAGATTTGGTGCTTTGCATTATATGGGGACCGATGGCAAACCACAAATCTCTCAACCATACTTATAGGATGGCGAAGGGGACTCAAAGGCAGTGCTTGCGCCCACGTCCCGTCACGGACGTAAAGCGTGTTCCCGCGGGGCGTCTGACGCTCCCGTCTCCCGCTGCTCGCCGGGCCGGGTCGGGGCTCCTTCTCTGCGCTTGCTGGCCCTCGTGCTCCTGGCAAAGCAGGACGGCTACTGATTTCGCATCTGTCTTGCCTTAGGTTCAAAACCTGAGGCACAGTGACCAAACTCACCTCCTCTCGCGGTCACTCTCTCGTGTTATCACGTATCACTGAATCTTAACTCCATTCTCCTCATTTCATTCAAAGACTTCTTTGGCTGCTGAAATAACAGTCAAGAGTGGAGGAAGAAAAAAAAAAAAAAAAAAAACAGGATGGAAACTTGCATTACACAAGCAATTTGCTTTCCCTGCAGGCTGCAGCCAGCCCAGGTCAGAGCATGCTGGTGGGTCGACATGATACTGAAGCAGCCTCGCAATGGCACAAAATAGCTGCCCTTGCTCCCTCATTAATATATTGGAATGCCATGACTGATGCTTTCCAACATAATCCCTATCTCTTACACTGAACAGAAAGCAGAATTTTATACTTGAAGCGTTCAGGATGGCTGACAGACCTTCCCTGCCCAGACTCAGTGACAAACCTGGCATTTTCTCCTAAAACGAAAAAAACTCAAAACCAAGGAAAACAAAAACCCCAAGCCTGACTGCTCTTATCTCCCTCCAGCAGGTCACATCGCAAAACCTTCTCCCTGCTTGTAGGGAGCTTGCTGTGTTTGGCAAAACCAGAACTCGCCTCTTTGAGGAGCTTTTTTATCCTTTAGGGAGAGTAGATAATCCCTGCTAACCAACCCCAGCCCAGGACACCTCACTGAATATCTACAGTAAAATTATTAAATAGTCCATAAAGTTGAAACCCCATCCTTGAAGGGCTTGTTCACAAACTTTAGCTTCAAATCCAGCATAAAAAAAAAAAGTTAAATGACAAAATAACAACAATTCCAGCTTTCAATATCTACTTTCAAAGCTGGGGTTGAATGGTTAAACAACTAGCAAACATGTTGGACCAATCTCAGAGAAGACTCCATGTAGTAGAATAAGAAAGCAAACGAAGCCACCTTGTTGCCCAGACAAGCTAAGAGCACAAGACATCGCAGTATGAGACTGATGGAAAGAGATATTGAGCATCTGACAACATCGCACAAAAATTACATCAAGCTCATGGGCCAACACTCTGTGGGCACGGATGCTGCCTAGCATCCTGCAACACAGAGGTCTTCCAATGAACGGGATGCTTAAGGCATCCAACTCTATTCTTAAACTAACATTATGCATGCTTATTTAATGGGATCTATATCAACTGTTCAAGATCTAAGGTATTCTAGTGTATAAATGGAATAGAAAAAGTGGAGTAAAACGAACTATATTGTGTTCTGTCAAAAGGGAGGAAGGGACCATTTTACTTACACGATGCCTTACAAAGCTCTCATGGCCAATTTCACCACATTCTGGAAGGAGTATATACAATCTTGTAGGTAAAATTCAATATTTAGAAATTTATGCCACCTTTTGACAGATTCACATTTCTTTGGCTCCAAAGTGGCTTTCCAACATGAGCTGTAACTGTATTAACTGCTACTGGAATTAAAGTCCTAAAATATCATCAACCTTTCAATTATTAAATCCTACAAAACAACCCAGGAGGATCCACATGATTTTATTTATAATTATATATGTGTATACACACACACACACATTATATATAGTTGATTATCTATTTTTATGCATCATTCTAAATCTATTGTAATAACAAAAGTACAGCTAAGGTAATTTAATTTCATATTCTACCAAGAATGTACCATTGCAGTTCTATTTAACAGACAATTATTCTTTTGAAGAATCTGCCAGAGAGGTTGGTAGAGTTTAGAGTAATTCTTTACCCAAGTGGGATTTCCAAGGAAGTTTTTAGAAGGCAAATCAATACATGTTTGCAGATTGAAAATCTGATCACACTCAAGCCAGTCCCAAGAGGGAGCTGTGAAACTGCCATTTCGGTGAAAGGATCGCAGCAGAATTAGCCATCTGTCCCCGAAAATTGGAAAAGGCTAGCGGACAGCGGTGGGTGTAGTAAAGGCCGGCAGAATCGATACAACAATACTTGGAGTTGTTTATCCTAGCAAGACTTTGTCTTCTTCGGGTATAGGAGGGAAAGTTAAAATTTCCTTTATGTCGCAATAAAATATTTCACCAAGACTAGATGACTATCTGGGGACAGGCTGAGGAGAAGCTATCGATAGCTATGATATTGTGGCACGAAGAATTGTATTTCTAGTTCATTCAATCAAACCCAACTTTAGAGGACCAACATTCTCTGAAAGCTCTAAAGCTCCTGAATTTGTTTTGCATCAGCCTTACAACCGTTACAACAGCAGCCGTATCACAGAGTAACTGCTCACAAACATCACTATTTGCTACTTCTGTAAGTGGACAACATATAGGGGTGACCTTGCACCAACCTACTATAAAATCGAAAGACAATCTATTAACAAAACAAAACAAAAAAATAAACCCAAAATGCACATTTGGCAGAGGCGGAAGAGGTGGAAATGCTGGGATGGATGAAGCTTTTTTTCAAATCTCTTCTCTCCTTGCTACTGCCATTATTTCTCTGGACCTCTTCTGAACACTCTCATCTCTCCTTTTAATATATAAGCACTTGAGTTTCATGTAAAATAGGAGCAAAACATTAGCTACAACCAAAAACCGTAATTCAAGGATTTACTTGCTCTGAGTTGAATCTATTCAGTAGCCAATAATACTGGACATCAGGTGTTTATAGTGGAGGAGCACTTCATTCTTTTATTCATATTGCTTTTCACATTGCAATGTTTTTGTCTCCTCTTGTGGCACCAATATCAGCTCTTTAGGAAGTGGCAGTAGATGTCAAAGTTTTACAGGCCAGCTTAACAGTGCAAGCAGAGGGCAAGAACACCTGTATTGTTCTCAGGCAACACTGGAGTACAATGTTCCCCAAAGGCGAACAAAACTAAACAACCTCTCCATTCAGGAGTTTCAGCTTCTCTGAGAGCAATCCCACCTCTTTCCTCACTGCACGTAACTACCCTTTACGGAGAAATTCACACAACCAGAAATGTCTCCCAAGTATTTTTTTACTGGGACTTAAATCTCAGTCTTGAAGAAAAAGCTCTCAGGGAACAGAGGCGACAACTACTGCTAGGTAACAACTTCATGACAATTAGCACAGCAATTTCAAGATAATAATGAAAATAAACATGAAGATATTTTCTTTTCAATCCTTTACTCAGAAGAACAAAAAAATATGTATTTTCTTTTTGTGGTCTCTGGAACAGATCATCATTTGGATTCATACAAATAAACAATTTCTGCACTGAACAGCACACTGAGAACAATTCAGTCCAAGACGCACACAGGAAGCGGTATAAAGGAAAGCAAAGGGAGAGGAAGGAGCCGTAAGGAGACAGTAACAAGCATTAACGGGAAGCCTGCCACCTCGTTAAAGCACGGGGACGGCACGCAGGGCTCCAGGCAGCCAGCGGAAAGCCCACTTGAGGTTCACCTGCCACCTCCCTCAAGTTACCTGACCTGTATCACACAGTGTCCCAAGTGAAAACAGGCATTCCCAGTTAGAAACTAAACTGCTTGTTCCAAAATACAGCTCACAGAAGTCATAAAAACAGGCCAACCAACGCAAAAATCCCCTCCGTAACCTTTTCAAACACTTTCACTCCAATCAATGCACTTGATGTGATCTCAGATCTTACTGACACCTGCTGGGTTTTGGGTCCGCCATGCTTATGATATTCCCAGGAATCACTCTGTCATTCAGAAAATGTTTATATACAGTCTGTCTGCTGTTGGAAGATCTCTTATTTAGGAAGTTTTTATAGGCCTTTACGTGCTACTGCAAAAAAATTATGTTTTCAAAGCAAATAAATACCATAAGAGACAATGATTTAAGTAGCTATTTGGCCAAACTCCAGTAAGAATTGTAAGCCATATAGATGTGTGTGTGTGTGTGCCTGCAACCACACATAAATACATATAAAAAACCACACAGATATGCCTCTACATGGCTTAACTCTAGTGAAGGTAACAGGAAACAGAACAACAGGAAGAACATGGGAGGTGAGAAGAAACATGTGAAATCATACTTTTCGACTTGGAAAGATGAACAATCCAATTGCACATATGTATGTGTGTGTATATATATATATATATATGTGTGTGTGTGTGTGTGTGTGTGTGTGTTACCTCACATAGAATAAGGTAAATACATCGCCATCAAATGCACATATTTTGCCTTACACAGATAAAGATTACATATTAAAATGGCTTCATACTACTGATAGAAGTTCTGCTGGACCAGAGTTCATGACTAAGTATCAATTTGCAAATGCCTTTAAACCATCTCTAAAATGTATTCTCTGAACTTAGGTGAGTTATGTAAGAGGCAATCTCTGATATACTTCAGACTTTCCAGAAAAGTCTTCCCTGAAAATAAACCTTAAGTCATAAAAAGAAACATCTTCCATTTTCTTTTACATTTACTTTCTTTCTCATTTACCGTACCTTTCAGTATGCCATCTTATTGTAATAAACAAAGTTACCTGTGCCACAGTTGTACTGCACTGTTTGTTTTACTCACTTAAAACAAACTTTAACATGCTATGATAAAACTATTTTATATAGTACAGGATGGCCTGGTTTCTCTGGTCTTTTTTTTTTTTTTTTTTTTTTTTCTTGGCTCCCAGCTTCCCAGCTTATGCTTAGGTAAAAACAGGCTTGTTTTTACTACCTGTATCCTTATCTCCATTAAGTTTCCGCTACTAAAACACAATGAGCTAAGTCTATAGAAAGGTTTGGTAATTCCTTCTTCATGAAAAGTTCATTATTATACATCTTAACGTGTTTTTAACACTTTCCTAATTCCCCCAGGATTCTGTATCCTACTTGTTCCCCACTGTCATTACAGCTCCTTAAGTCAGGAAACAACTGTATATGCACATTGCTGGGGACATTGATTCAATTTCTTTTTATCATTTAATGTTGTTCTACTAAGTGGAGAAAAAGCAATACTAGTCAAAGAGTCTTAAGTTGTGGGCATAAGAAAAAAAAACAATTTGTTGAGCCTTTTTTTTTTTTTTTTTTTTTTTTTTACCCCTGGTGAAACCTAGCTGGCAGGTTCTTCTGATCAACAAGGAAAAACCATCTGTTAAGTCTGGAGATAAAGAGAGTCTTTAACAGCGTACTGAGGAGGCCTCAAAGGATCACTCTTAAATGCACTCCCCCTCTCAGGAAAAAGACAGAAACGCTCTAACTCCTTTCCGTATTTCTGAGATCTCCAAATCCCCTACTGCCTTAGAAAACCTGCAACAACCCCGTCTCCATCCTCCATCCTACTCCATTTCCCACTCTGCTTAAACCTCCACTCTGAAAGTCCAACTCAAGCCTGTTGTGGAATTTGTGGGAGCTCAGTTAGAGACATCTGCTGTCAATCTGGAGCTTTGCGTAACCACCTCCAGCAATAAATCTTTCCAAAGCCACAGAGCATGGCCAATAAAACTGAAGTTAATTATAGCGCTGTTTAACACAAGTACGTAGGCTACACAACAGGCTCATGCACTTGGAAGAATAGCTCCGTAACTATTTTAATGGAGGTCATCACTATTCAGCAAGGTGTTTGAGGGGCTGCGCTACGTGGTTTCATCATTTAAAAGGAAAGAAAAGCTTCACAAACTGCAAAAATGATTTTTATGCTTGCTATAGAAAAAAAAAGTGGTTCTGTGTTACCAAGAAATAGAGAAGACAACAGAAAATATCAGAAAGGAAAAAGTAAAGCTCCTTTTATTGGCCTTCAGTTCCTGCTGTGCATTGGGTATTTAAGCAGAATTGTCCTCCTTTCCCAAAGAGGATTTTAAATGCTCTTAACTGAGCATGCATTAGAATTAATCAACAGGCAGCTAGGCATCAAACCTTCAAAACCAGGCAGCCCCCAGCAGCTCTCATTGTGACCTGAATGTCCAGTTTATTAGATGTTCAGGCAACTGGAACAGTGGTCTGACTTGAGATTGACCCATTTCATAGACAAAAGACAAAGTATTTTGTAGAAGCATAATTTTGGTGCCCCTCTACCATTCTTCTATGCAAAAAAAGCAGTCTTGGTTCCTCGATGCTAAAAAGAGATTTGTAAAACTTTTGTGGTGGTTGTTTCAAATCAGGTACCATATTCTAAATTCAGAATGGCAAGAAACACTTTTTCATTGAGAGGTTCTTCTATTCCCACTCTTCAAAGCACAGGCATTGAAAACAGCATTTCCTGTCGAGGACATGTTTCCCACCTCATGAAAATCTGGTTTTGCACGTTACACATCTTCGTAAAAATCTCCATTCACCGGTGCTTAGAAATGACATCATAAAACTCGTCTAAAATCCCCAAGGATTAGGGCCGTATGGATACATTTCCGTATGGGTTTTTCCAGGACTTCTGAAATTTCACAGCAGACCCCAAGTAGAAATGAAAACAAAGACATCATCTTTCCTGTGGGCTCAGACAGCTCCTTCACTGGCAACCCCACCACACAGAGAAGGAAGTCATCTGAAATGGGTGCAGGAAACAAAAGGTTATACCTTTAAAGGGAAGAGGTGGACACGACTGGAGCCAGGAGTCTCATGCTGGATGAGAAGCGAAGAAGAGTTAGAGCTAGGAGCAGAAGGCACCAGCCTGGCAGGCACGGGGCAGCAACCCCCCCAAAACTGGCATAAGAAGATCCAAGAGGGTCCCATCATGGAAACTAAGGTCAGCCACAGCGGTTGTCAGACAAGTCCGGTCCTAGGTCAAGTTGGGAAGTCAGGTCAGTGGGGATCAGCAAGGCACGTGGGCAGGTCCCACCTTGTACTTTCCCAAGACCTGGTACATCTGGTCACGATTTACGGAAGTGCTGAGAGTTCATTGCTCTCAAAACAAAGCCAATGAGAGAAGCGCAGTAAGACTATAACTATCATAAAGCATTGGTTACTCTTAACCACTACATCCTAGGAGCTTCACCTTGAGTCTGCAGAACTATTGTAATCTTTTAAACTCAACTTAAGGTCCCCCTCTATAAACTGTCAATGTTATATTTGCTATTTACAAGGATGTTAAAAAAAAAAAAGTCAGTCTCTGAAACGTAAGATAACAAAGAGATAAACAACACAGAAAAGTCCATAAGAAAGTAAATAATTTAATTTCCCAAGCAATATTCAAACAGCATATAGTAAATAAGGCACGGGTCCACAAACTGACTACAAATGGAAGCGCAATAGGGAGATAAAACCACCCACCCTGTGCTAGGAGAGGTAGAGGTGCTGCAGAAAAGGAAAACAAGGGACTTTCTTTTATATATTTGGCGCTTATAGGGAACCCAGACTGGAGTGTACCACCTCATTAAAAACAAGACTGAAATTTGTCTCCTTAACCCCACTGTGTCAATGCAGTTTAAAAATTCACTGAGATTAGCGAGGAGACAGGATGGCCTGTAGCTATGAATAGCTGATCGACCATTTAGCTTTCAAGAGGAATTCAATCAACAAATGGGATTTTATGCTGGTTTACAGATCCCATCAGTGGTCTTCTTCAGTAGAATTTCTAAGCTGATCTAGCTGCTAACAAAATAGTAACTTCTGACTTCTGCAACTGGTTGCATAAATAAATATAGATAGATAGATAGATAGAAAATACAATGAAGATAGACATGCCTCTGTCCTAGGTTTAAGAAATTTAGTCAAATCTATCACTTGAGGAAGAGAGAAATTTTGTAGAACCTTTTTACACTACACTTTCCATGTGTTAGGGATTCCCCACTATGTTAGGCACAGAAATCTCAATCAAACAAAAAGTTTGAGAATGCCTGTTCCTAAACTGGAAGTTTAAGCTTCTAAGGTGTATCTTACCCTGTTTAGATTCCAAGAGTATATTATGCAAAAGCCCTTCATTTTCTGAAGAGCAGTTCTCTATTGCAAAGTTACTCTCCAGAAATGTCTCCATGGAAGTTCAAGCTTGTGGTATTCAGTAGCCTTGAATTTTTGATTATCATACAGCACCATTACTGGTTTAAACAACCAAACTATGGCCTCACTGACACATGTAGGAAACTCTGCTGAACAGGAGTTACTGGCTGCAGTTTGGGATACTGTTCTGTAATAGGCACAGGAACGGGGTAAAAAGCAGGTTACAGAACAGAGGGCCAAAGGGGAGAGTTTTGTCAAGAAAAATTATCCTGACTTATGCTTAGAAAGGAAAAAAATACCACAGCTTTATGAATGCTTTTGAGGGTTTTCAGCTCCATTTGTTTTCATACATACTTCTACAAAGAAGTACGCTAAAAGTTCTTTCAACTAATAAACTGAATGGTCTCGCTTCAATACATTACTTCATGTATTTAATTGCTAATTTGATTCAAGCACTTAAAGCTCTGTAAAGTTGTGGGGGGAAAAAAAGAATCAAAGATTAAACCCTGCAAAACTCTTTTACAGCTTTAGACTTAAGAGAAGAACATAAACTTTGCGCATTAAATAATTTAATCTCTGCAAGCAGTTAGAAACTTATACACGCAGCTCAGAGCTTTAGAGAGGCCTTTCCTGTAATTCCACATGCTTCAATAAGCATAACTAGGACTTTAAGTTACCAGCACATTTTTAAAAGAGGGAATTACAGCCATCCATTCCAGGTCATTACTCATGGAAGCCAAAGAGATTTCCCACTGCTAGGAAAGAGGTAGAGAAAAAACAATCCTTCCACACTGGGAGGCTTATAACCCCTCTGCTACTGCCTCTGCATTATCAAAGAAAATTCTTTACAACTGAAAAATAAACCTGATAAATCAACACATCCTTTTAGATGGCAGCGTGCATTTCTGCAATATTTTTTTATTGCATTTGAAGGTTCAGGGGATCCAATGTCCATGGGCTTGAAATCTGTTCCCCTCCCACCCTGCCTAGCAGAAGCGCAGAGCTGCTTGTTCACGCGGCTGTTTATTATTAGAGTGACTACAGGAAAAAGAAAACCATCTCCCAGCTACGATTCTACCCGAAGTCACAGTGATAGCAGATAGCAGTTAACACATCTCAATATCACTGAGCTAATTTGCAATAGAATAAACAGGAGGAAAAGGCAGGAGAGATGTATTCTGCAACATGGATGCCCCTGCCCAAACAACTACCAAGGACTAACGAAAACTAATAAGAACCCCATACCCAAAGACATTCGGGACTGTTTTCACAGTTGTTAAAATAATAAATGAAATGATTTCTTAACCTAGTAAATAAGGAATAATATTTCAAAGGTCATGATAGGAAGCACTGACATAACCGAATCCTATTGCTTCTAGTCAGTAAGCTCATTTCCAGTAGTCAAAGCACTCGTTTGACTCCAGGACTTGCGGCAATGCTTTTTCCAAGTTTTGCCAGAACCTCTTCTTTCCTCCCCAAAGAAAGCAGCTTCTCTATTGTTCCAAAGCTAAAGATCCTGATTTTAATTCAACCAAAGAAAAAAGCAGAAAATACTTTATAGATGGTATCTGCAGTAGACCATAGAAAATTACACCATGAATTCAAAGCTTTTATGAGAGTATTTCACACCTTTTCTGGATACTGCTTTAATCCGACAGGGAGATTCCTCCACACAGGCTATTCCCTCCACCATTTATTGCCGGATGAAGCACAGTTCAGCGTCTGTCATGTGGCACTGCCAGTGTTGGCCAAGAGGAGAGGAGAGCGCTCTGTTGTCAAGACAAGGTACCGGGGACGTTTCCAAGCTAATAATCAGGGCAAAGAGTTAAGCTGCTGCTGGATGAAGATATGAAAAGGAGGCAAGACAAACTGCAAAACAGAATTTGAGAGCCTTTAGTTAACTTGCTTGCATTGGTGTCTCCGGGGTTAGTAAGGAATTCATCATTTGGGGCTCTAGTTCACCAGCAATTCGGTTCATCATATCCACTGCAAGCAAGAAATTTCAAGAGCAAACCAAGTTTTGAGGGACTGCATGGTGTTCATTCTGAGCCCTGCCTACACAACCAACCACCAAACAAAAACACCCAGAAAAACAAAGCACATCAAGACACTTCCAGAATATATTTAAGATATTATTTTTCAAAACAATATTGTGAATAGGAATCATGCCCCGTTCATCTCTTTTAAAACACATTTCAGTTTCCAAAACTAAGTAAGGAATAAGGAGAAACAGACTTCTTCCTCTAAAAAATGGACACTGTTTCATCACTGTAATTTTGAGTCAAAAAAAAATCACAAGATAACACACTATGAACAGAACATAAAAAACTCCTTCAAAAAACTAAACCTCCCATCTTAGGAAGGAAAGCCAACAAAGTTGCTCGAGGTATCAAAGTACAACAGAAAGAGTGTTTGGCTACGTGCTAACCAACCTGGCATATCCATTAGCTACAGCTTTAGCGTCACAGACCACGGGATCGTGTTGCTAGAAGTAAAACGGGCATGCTGGGGCCCTTCTCCAGCACTGGCCCAGCACGGCCCCAGCCCATCGCGGCAGACTTGGGGCTGGTCTCCAGCAGGCGCATCAGGCTCCATCCGCATCGGGACCGGCACAGCAACGCCCAGCCCGCGGGGCAGCAACATATTTGCCATATATATTTTAGATAACCCACATTTGCCCGTCTGGCAATACTGCCCCATTGCCAGTTTGGCTTGTGAATACGACGTCGTCATTTCAGCATCAGTACCTTATTCAAGGCATCTCTTTAACCGCATCTCCTCTAGGAGCAGCGAAGGAGCATTTCTTTATGCCAAACAATTAAATCTCCCTTCCCAAACGTACCTATGAGTTAACATTCTGTAGCTGCCTGTCATCACTGAGGAGGCTTGAAACATTTTGTCCTGGCAGTCACGCTGCGCAGGATCAGAGACTCCCGAGATTACAGGCAAGTCATTTAAAGTCATTTTTTGTGATCCAAGGCTAGTCTGAAAAAATTGAATCAAATCTGTCTCCCCTCTCAGTAATGTGCAAGCTCTGGTTTACTATTTTATAAATCAGGCTTTTCCATGAATTTAATTGACTTACGTCTACATTTGTATCATAAAATCAAAGTCAACATAATAAAAAGCAAACGCAAGTGGTTGGATACCAAAAGAAATTTGGCACAGTTACACACTGTCCCTTCAACCCTTCCAACTGTTCACTGAAAAATTAATGTGCCCATTACTGCTTTCGATGATTATAAAGATGTCATTTACTTTGTCCAAAGTGGATATAGGAATGTACATTGTCTTGATGACAGCAATAAAGAAATCAAAAAAATCACCTTAGGAAAAAAAAAGTGATGAAAATTGCTATCAAATTCCCATTACATCTGGATTTCTGATAAAAATCATGACCTTGGCAATCAGCAAAGCTGAACTAGAAGCAAGCAAGTGAAGTATTAACTCAGGCGCTAGGAGGAGGAAATTGAGGCTAATACAAGAAGAAATCACCAAGAAAAGAACTAACGACTGGATTTGATTGACAGAGCAACCCCATGAAAATAGCACGTGACATGACCCAGATCTTCCTAAAACTCACGGGTTAAAGAAATTTGGCCGGGACAATCCAACATTGGTCTTTCTAACAGTGCCACGTTCACCGCGCAGTGCGATGCAGTGTAACTTCAGGAAGGGAGTCCTGTTTGACCTGGAGATGAGAGCTTCAGCGTCACCTTCGGCACGGGTCTGACGCCGGTCACACCTTCTTCCCTGCCTTTCTTCAGCAGCGACACTGGCTCTGTGTCACCTGCGGACAGCGCCGTAGCCTTAGTGCTGCAGGGCACGGCGGGCGCGTAGGTGCCTGCCCAATCCACCTTCTACAGCTTCTTTTCAGGAAAATCACTGCAAAGTTTTGTTTTCATTCAAATACAAAAAGAAATTTCAAAAAATTTTATTCGCCTTCTCTGCAAAGATGACAAATGCATGCAGATTGGTCCATGCGTAGCAATTAATGACTAGTCTCAACAACATCGACACGTTGCCCCAGAAATGTTTTTCCCTATTCCTACCACAACATCCTCCTCCTCAAAAAAAAATAAATAAATAAATAAAGTGGCATTCCTGCAGGTTCCTATTTTCAGTACATGCTTTTAGGGTAGTTTGGTCGTACATATAGAAGATCATTTCTTCCAACAAAATACAATCTTTGCACCTACCTCTCCGGGGAGCAGCAACTAGTGGGAGGAAAGCACTGCAGGTTTGCACTTAGAAAAGCTTTACACAAACGTGACAGTACATGCTTTCCTCGAAGACAGGTTCCAGACAGGAGGAAAAAAAAAACAAACAACAAAAGCCAGAAACAGTAAATTATTACAAAATCCCTTTTGAACTGCAAACTATAAAGCAAACATTGCATAGGAAACTCTCTTTACCTGCATCTTTTTGCCTTTGCATTTTAATAAGTAATACACAACCACACAGATACCATGACAGAGCAACAGCTCTGGGGTCGCTGCAAAGACAACAAGCCACAACAGATTTCCGAGAGGCCAGTCTTAACTGTTTATATAGCACTCTTAACCATGCTTTATTTCAACTTCTGCACGATACTGGGAAATGCTGACATTAGCACAATTGTGTCTTCTCCTGCACTGACAATATACATAATAGAAAGCACTTTTTGTACTGCCTGCTTGCCAACAACATTAGTACTGAACTATGCAGCCTGACAGATCATCACATGCCAACTTGTTTTGGATAAAAGACCTCTAAAAAGCAAGACAAAGATAAACAAGACATAAATCTCACCTAATATAAAGTATACACAGGTTTTCACAAATTGAAATGCAATATAATAGCACAAGATACATAAAATGAGGAATATATCATCTTGCATCTTTTGTGCACTCCTGGAATGTCACATATTGATTAAATTACAATTTTCTTATTCAACTCTATCATTACAAGAAAAGCATATATTGCACATTTTCATGACCTCTACACAATCCTACAAAACAAGTAAGTATTCTTCCCATTTTACAGAGGGAACAGAGGCACGGAGCAGACTGAGAATACTGCTCACTAGGACAGGTATTGGTAGCTGATAGGGAAGCTGGGTGCATCTAATCTTACTTCAACTATCTCCCACGTTTAGGGGGCATGGGCTGAGAAATAAGCAGAGCATCATTTTTGTGTTTCTGATCAGTTATGCACAGGCAATTGAAGAACAAGATCCTTGATATTTTTTGAAACAGCTGAATCGATGACTTCTACCCATTTGTCAGACTTTCACACCCGCATTCAGCTTATGTCTGACAAGTGGGTAGAAGTTATCAGCGGGCACAAACGAGCATTGTGTCTGGCCCGCAGGAAATCAATCCATTTTTTGCTCTTGTATGTTCGAAATACAGACAGTTTGGGACTGTTCTGTTCTAGCCCCTTCATGCATTGCCTCTTTTCCCCAAACTTCCTCCTAGAGTGCACAGATGGTTTGCAAACTCCTGAGTCAACCCCAAGGCTCAAGCAGCTGGGGAACATCTCCTCCTACGCACCTAACCCAGCACATTTCTGACCTTCATTAGAAAAATCCAGCGTCTGTGTACTGCGCCTGGTTAGGTTCATAAAGTTTGCAACTAACCAAAAATTCAAGACCAAAAAGAGCAACAGAAGGACAAAAAAAATCCACCTATTGGAAGATGCTTGAAATCTCAGTGTCCCTACTCTTAGGATTGTACAAGAGCACTCTTCTAAAACTGTTGGAATTGTGGGGGTCTTTTGTTTGCTTTTTAAACAAGTTTTAAACCCTAGGCTAGATGCTAGACCTGGTTACAAGCTGTTTATCAGAAAATAAAGGCCACGTGCAGTAGACTCAGCCCCTTTTCCCTCTCTTCTCTCCCCGAAGACAAGAGATAAAGAGCTTTAGGTTGATATTCTCAAAGTTAGAAGTTTTCTGGGAAGAGAAACTTATTGTACACAGAGGAAGACCCATTACGCATACAGTCCTTATCCAGTCAGACAAGCAGTCTTAGAAAAAGCCTTAAATGTTTTTCACAGTAACAACCTTCCCAAGTTGCTTGTGAGAACATTGCTGCTCTGAAACCGAGCCACACGCAGACAGGTGCGAGTGCTTAGATTTTTTTTTTTTTTTTTTAATGGATAACTTGTCTTTGGAAAGTACTAACACAATGTTTGGCGATGCAATCATTCCCGAAGAAAAATCCGTTTTTAACAGCCCAATAGTATATCAACAGAGACAAAGACAGCATTCAGAGCCTGTATTGGTATACACACAACAGCATTTCCTAGATTATTAGAGCTCAAAGGAAAACACCTTCCTCGACAGGAGTCCCAGGAAAACACACCGGATTCGCAGCTCCAGCCTGGTCATACGGAAAAGCAATTTCTGCCTTTGTGAAAGGAGTTGAAAAATAACCTACTTTAGGTTAAAGCAATCTGCAGCATAATACCTTCTCTCAATGTTTTCCCCTGGGAAATTTTTGATTTCTATGTTAAGTTTCTCTCTTAAAATGCCTAGAAAGACAAGATACATTAGCTCATCTACAAGCGGAAAATACAGCAGGCAACAACGTCTAAAACCTCTGCCATAAGGAACGTTCATTCTCCAGCACCTTTGCCAAGAAAACCAGCTTTTTGCAGAGTTTATGGGGAATGTATATAGTCGAACAGCCCCCGGTAAGACATCGGGTCTCTTAAGGAGCAGAGTGCTCAGTCCACAGACCCAGAGCCTGGCAGAAGATAAATGCTTCCCCCACTTCACTGCAAAATACTTTGAATCAACTACATTCAAAACATGATTCGAGACCACCAGATACTAACAACAGTGATGGATTCATTGTTTCACATGTCCAGAAAGTTCCCAAATCGCATCGAAACGACTGTATAAAGCCATCAACAAGATTAACTCACCCAGCAATATCGACGCTTAACCTTCACAGTAAGCAATGCTGTTTCTTGCAAGGTCAAACAACAGAGCATAATCACGATTTCACATGTCTAAACAAGACGAATGACATTTCCTAAATGAAAGCGACTCCTGTGTTGTTCAGAAGAATCTGTCTGCCTAAGTAAGCCCACTTCAGCTTACCTTCAGGTGCATGTCACATCGCAAACGCCAGCCTGACGTTTGGGATAAACACCGGAACGCTAGCACTCCTGCTAGAGGTGCGGCTGTGGCGAATAAGCGCAGAGGCAGACCCATGCCAGTCAAAGCCTTTCCTGAAAACCCTAGCCAGATAGGCAGGAGAGATAATTATCTGTCACTTAGGTCTTCATCCGCAGAGCCTGAACCCCCCGGTTAGCTCATCCTATTTATCAGTCATGCAGCAGAACCCTACAGGCCCACCCATCCCAATATCCAGCTTGTTTCTTTTGAAGAACTTTACAAAAAGAATATGCCATGAAAATGCCCTTCCTGCTGAGATTGCTAATGGCCCTGTTCCTGCTCAGACAGATCCTATCACGATACCTAGTGTAACACCCAGACATTAAAAAAGGGCATATTAGACTAACCCGAAGGTCTAGGCCATGCCTTATCTCTGAGCATGTCCAAAGCAGAAGCCAAGTGAGAAGAATAAGAAAATAGAGGGAAAAAAAAAAAAGTTTCTCCAATGTTCAACCATTTCCAGACCAATTCTATTTTCAGGCAGTCCTCATGCTGTGTGCAGTTAAGTGTCTTAGAAACCCACGATGGATTTCTTCTCTAAAAACGAGCTGGTCTTTCCTTTAGCCTGCATAAGCACCTGCAGTATCTCCTGGAAGCATCCCACAGTTCCACTGCCAGCAGTGCGATGAACCACTTCTCCTGCTTGTTCCTGACCCATCGCCTGCGAGCTTCATCTGCGGTCACCTAGCACTTACCCCAAAAGAAGCAGTGAGCAACAGACCCATACCTACCCTTTTAAAATTATTTCTTTTTTCTTATTGATAGATTTTTATTAGACCACCACACAAATCTTCTCCTCATTTGCCTTTTCCAGTCTGCAGAGTCCTCCCCTGCTTTGACATTCCTCCAAAGAGAGTTCTTGCGCACTTTCAATCTTCCTCATCGCCGTTCTCTGAGCTGTTTCTAATTCTGCTAGACATGTTTCAAGATGGCAGGACAAGCACTGCACACAGCATCCAATGCGAGGATGAAGCATGGCTCTATAAAGTGGCACAGCGCTGTTCTCCGTCCCATCTCTATTCCCTTCTGAATAATTCCTAACATTTACGCTGATGTTTTGACTGCCGATAAACATTGACTAGACATCTTCATGGA
The DNA here is from genome assembly GCF_028389875.1 of Rhea pennata. Lineage (NCBI taxonomy): Eukaryota > Metazoa > Chordata > Aves > Rheiformes > Rheidae > Rhea > Rhea pennata. The sequence continues at coordinate 38,242,412 of NC_084669.1, read as the reverse complement.
AATATCTGTCATAACTTCAAATTTCTGTTCCCAAACAGTAACGGTCTGCTCAGAGATGATGTTACAATTATTTTTCCCCAGGTGCATCTTTTGACATTTATTTACGCTGAATGTCATCTGATATTTTAACGACAGTCACTCTCACAAGATCTTCTGCAAATTTTCGAGCCAGCTCACATGTTTACTGTCCCCTAAACAACTTTGTAGCATCAACAAATTTTCCTATCTCCCCAGTAATCCTATGTCCCAGGTCATCTGCGAGCGTGATGAACACCACAGGCCCTGGTGGTACTTGCCTGGTGAACTCTTTCGTCTTGAGAGCTGACCATAGACTCGTAACCTCCCTTTCCTAACCATTTTTTTTTTCAATCATGATTACATTTGCTATCCAACAAACCAAGACCCTTTTAAGCAAGAAGATATACACAAGGTCAACAGTTCTAACTGCAGTATAGAGCAGACAGGAATACTGTTAGAAGGTCTGGCAAAGCAACGTTATTATGCTCTGCAGTAGCAAAAAATAATGATTTTTAGTTACTGAAAGTCTTTTCTGAGGCAAGTTTTTTGTACAAAAAAAACACAATCATCTTTGCTCCTCAAATCATGGAAGAAAACAAGGTTACTGTTTTCCTGAGACGTTTGCTAAGCGATGTCCCAGGAGAATGCTTCGGTTATGCCAAAGGGAGACCACATTCAGTTGAGAGTTTAGACGTAATAGTTATTTCACAGATTTCACATTTTGAATTTTTAAAAAAACTTTTAAAGCCTACTGACTTTGAATTAGAAAAAAGGACCACAAAGAATAACCTATTGTATCACAGACAGACATAAAAGTGCAGCCACCGGCCTTACAAGGTTTCTTGGGGACCAAGAAGAAACTTTAACTCTGAGCTGTTTAGGCAACTTCAAATATTCACACACAAAGATTTTCAGCATGGATTTTTCAGGAAAAAAAAAAAAGGGAAAGGAAAAAGAAAAAGAAGAAAAGGCAGTCATGTTGCCTCCTCCTTCCACAAGGAACAGCAGATAAACAAACAAGAATAACCATGAGGGTTTTATTATTATTATATTTTCATGTTATCTTTCTGGTTATATATGGTATTCACAGGGAAGAAATGCATACAGTATTGCTTAGAGCTCTTATGCTATACTGATTTCCTTGCAGTGAGCTGATGATTATCATGGCCTTAACGCCCTGCTTGACAGAAGGCATTAAGTTTCAGCTATTTTCAGTCTCTGAGCTGTGTATCTCCAGAATTAGTTGGACCACATATATACGAAAAGATTCCTAGATGTTTATACTCTATTTAAATATACAGCACAAATGAAAATAATTAAAATGCTTATGCGCACACACACAGGGACATATCGAGAGAGAAAAAGCATGCAGGTGCACATGATCACATCAACAGGAAAAGACAGCTAATTAACACCAAATCTCTAATTAGTTCTGGGTGGAAAAAATATACTTGGACCAAGCAGGTTCCTGACCAGAGACTATAGCTTCCTAGCATGGTGTTTTCTCATGTCTCTGCATATCCCATCAAAGCTGACTTTTTAATTACCTAATCTCTTGAGATGGCCTCAGCTTTGCATTTCATGTTTTAGGTCCTGGCAATGAGAAGCATCATTCAAAGAGAAACCAGAAAGTCTATCCGTGGTAAGGCCAGGTCACAGTGGGCGCAATTACTGTCAGTTAATACACACTTGGCACCTCGGGTACCACAACAATCTTCTTATGCTAAGTGCAACATCTCTTCTGCTGGCAAGAAAGACAGTGAAAAAAAAAATCACCCTTCCTAAACATTCGTCCTAAAGCCTGAGTCTCATTACAAAGTGACAAAAGCAACAATTGTCCTTGATAATTTAGATAGCATCACAGGAGACTAAAACGAGGGAGCTATCAGCATCCAATCTCCTTCCACGCAGTCTGACGTGCTAAATCCATTATTTAAGCACCCCAACTGCGTAAATAAAAGCAAGTTTTTGAATGTTCCCTGCTGATGATGATTATTTTACATATGTAAAAGGAGCATGTTGTCAAACCAACTCAGCTTCACACACACACCTTTTTGTCAACTGAAACAGAAACAACAGAAACAACTCCAGAAAACCTGTGGACTTGGAAACAAAAGTAAAAACAAGAAACAGTACGACTGAGTTACTGTGATTTAGCCAAAATCTGTCAGCTTCAGACTGGATAGCAGTTTTCAACTGTCTAAAAGAGAATACAATGAAATATCTGAAAGTCCTTATAATGTTATTTTTCCTGATGATACCTGACTCTTCTCTGCCGATGCACCAAGTTTCCTTAGAGAAAAGATGCAGCAGCTTATTCTCTGTAGACTGAAGAGACAAAAGACTGAAAAAGTGCTCCCCTCCCCAAAAGTATGTTCACTAAACAAATGTTTTCTTTCTAAACGAAGCACATGAGGAACACAGGAAAGCTGGCAGCATTTTGCTGATGCCAGGACTTTGGGTCACACTGCTCACATGCTCCTTCACCAGCGCTCCGATTTTTTCTGTAACGCGTTTTCGTTGTATTCCCGTGTTGTCTGGGGAAGCCATAAATGGGGTCCACCAAGTAGATTTAGTTGAGATATTTATATGCGATTTGAAAGTTTAGCGCTGCCAAAAGCTTCTGGAGTGCTGGCAGAATTTATCTCACTACTCATTACATTTATTGATTCAAGTTCGGCTTCCAGATGTCAGCATAGGTGTCATCGCTAAGAAATAAGAAGTTTCCAGGAAATCTGTACGTAAATCTAGAGTGATTGCCAGGTTTGGGCGGGGGGAAGGATGTGATCTGTATGCCAGCAAAGCTAGTACTACTTGGTAATCATCCACGCTTTGGGATGCCTTCTCTAGTTTTATACCTACCACACTACGGATGGAACAACATTGCTCAAACTTGTAAAAGGGCCGTAACAATTTTTTTCTTTTTAAATACTTCCAGATGAAACCTAGGGATAAAGAAGTCCTAAGAACAAAACAAAATAACAGGACATTTCCGCATCAAGAGAGAGCTCACAATAAATGTGTTTAGTATAATAACCCTCTTCCTTTTAGGTATAATTGCTTTTCACCCCAAGTTTTTTTTTTTTTTTTTTTTTTTTTTTTATTAGCTGTATCACCGTATGTTGCCAGTTAAATTACACAAAAAGAATTACTCTAGTAGCATGCTACAGCTCTCAATTTTTGAAGTATCATTTTTACCTACACTGGTGTGCTAATAAGTAACAGTAATACCAACAATAATTTCACTTGACAGACCTTTCTGGAACACCGATCTTGCAACCTACAGATATTCTTATGACTGGTGCAAAAACCATCATCACAAAATGCCTGAAAGCCAAAAAAAAGTTCAAAAATTTCTTCCATGCATTCTATAAAAAAATGCTCAGGAGAAGGAAAAGAGAAAGTTCAAAGAGACTTCATATGGATCTGGACTTGCCGTGACATCTTAAACCATCTGTCTGCATGGTAATGTGGCAAGGAAGAAATAAACGTAGGTATTAATCATGTCAAAATAGAAACACCAGGAAAAGTGCTAGGAAGACCATCACTCAAAAAACTCCTTTGCTTTCGCTACTAAGCGCAATCCTTTACACAGATAAGCTTTATATTTTCACTCCACTTCAACAGCAACAATTTCAAGCGATTACCGATCAAAATAACGGCAGGAATTCTTTCAAGGAGGTTCCTGAAAAGGGACTTTCTCCTTTCCGACAGGCCAGGGCCATTTCCCCCCCCCATCACGTAACCGCACCGGAGAGCGAGCGGCGCCCCGAGAGACCTGGCAACTCGTCACCTGCACGGGTTGACGTCTTCGCATCCCGCGGGCACCACTGACACCTGATCCCACGACAACGCCCCAAAGGTGTCTCAAAACCTGCTTGAGCACAGGACACCCCTGAGCAGCCCTGCGTGCGGGCCGAGCACAGGGCTCACCAGCCCCTCTTCATTTCTATGGCCAGAAAAACCTGTAGTCTAGGCCTCATATCTGCCTCCAAAAACCTCAAAATGAGATAAAGCAAATTCCACTTACAACACAAGGCATTTTTCACTCCATTCTTAAGCAAGGGATGAAAACAAGATATGCTTTAAATACAGAAAAATTCAACTCAAAGCAGCCTGACAACACAGCTAGCTGAAATGACTTAAAACTCACAGAAACACCCCTGGATAGCCAAGTAGTAAGCTGGGCTAACAAGCCAGGGTGGGTTCTTTTAACTTTTTTTTTTTAGCTGGAACAAGACTGAGAAGGTAACCTCAGATGATAAAACCAGGAGACTGCCAAACTCTTCATCAAACGGGTCAGGCCAGTGTTGGCTTTGGAGATGCTGCTTATAAAAAAAATTCCTGAAAACTGAGTCCCAGCTCCTAAATAACGCTTCCGAAGATGCAGTCGCTTCCTCCTTGGCTTCTGGGCTTTGACCGTCTGAGCAGATGAGCTACTAGTGAGCTACAGGTGGAGGCAGGAGATCGCTACCCATTTACTAATGAACGAGCAGCAGCTGAGAAAATACTTGCCCACAGAGTGCAATTTTTATTTATTTAATCTTAAGAGTCCTGTTAACCAATATATCCAAGCTAACAATTGGGAAAACCAACTCCAGTCTACAAATACAGGGAGCAAAAGCCTACGAGAACAGCCTTTTCCTTGTGAAAGATTATAGCGTAACTTGACAAAGCCTTTGGGACGGTTCATTTTTTAGGGTTGGTCAATATTTCATTTTGAAAAAAAATAAGTATTTTTTAAGCCTCTCCTCTTCCAAGTATTTTGCTTTAAGGTTTATACTTTCATTTCACTCATTAGCTCTTTTTTTTTTCCTCTGGGGTTGTTTGTTTTATAATCATTTCCGCTGACACTTAACTGGAGTTTGGTTGATGCTACAACATAAACCGCAAACAAATGAGTCACAGCTTCCAAATTTCTCATTTTTTGCATTTTAGTGATGTAACCTTACTGTGACAATTAAAACGAAAACCTTGGTAACTTCTCAGAATTTTTTCATGTCTGTAATTCAGCCACTTTGCCCAACAAATATAGTCTTGATATAGTTTAATATGGCTAGCCTTCACACAGTTTAACAAAGATCAGCTCTGCAGTTCGGATTTTCTGTTTCCTGTGTCATCAGGTGCTGCAAACTGAGTATTTGTTAACTTAATGCTGTTAAAAATGTGCCATTAAAAGTAGCATAAAACTTTCTAGCTACGCTTCTCTAGTAGACTACATTTTTAGGGGAAAAACAATTGTCTAAATAATACCTGCCACGTTATCCTATCAGATAACACAATCAACTGGTTAAATTTTAGATATAAGCCCTCCTTAATTCAGGGCACTGAAAAGGTGTTGCTGCTCTTCTCCCGGCACAGAACAGTAGCAGTTCACCACTAATACATTATTATACTGCCCTTCGCAACTGAAAGAGAAAGTACAACCGTAAAACACACACAGTATTTTTCTTATATGTACAGCTAGGCCTTACAGGTTCATCAGGCAAATCTCAGCAGAAGAAATGTCAACTAGGAGAGAGTACGCTAAAAGATTACTCTTATTATTTTTTAATCTGTTTTGTCAATCGCAGATAAGAATAAATTGTCAATCTCAGCTATATTTATAAATCCCGGAGAGAACCAATAGCGTGAAAGTTAATTAATCACATTGACTGATATGGGAAATAAGTGTGAATACAGTAACCTCATTCACCAGAATTAATTGCATCAAATTTTAGATAACACACAAAGAAAGCTCAGGATGTACTACCCAGAGTATCAAGAGCACCGACGGTAAATCCTGTACAACAGTTACTAACGTGCATTCCCCACACAGCAACGTCAGCACCCTTTCAGGCAACCCACCCTATGAGCAAATATCTAAATGTCACACTTAAAAGATTACTTATTCCTCCAACAAAAAACACCTAACTTTTGACAGTCAGGGAAGAAGGCTGTTTGACCAATAAATGCAGAGCTGGATCACGATTTCTGACTGGCGCCGCTCCTAACGCGTCGTTTCCTCCGGCATCTTTTCCCTTGCCCTTGCGCGCGCTGTGCCTTCCACCAGCACAGATCTCCCCGGTTCAAGCACCACAAGGGGAACGTGGTTTTTAAGATAATCCATACTACACTGCTATTTCTGTATCTTTGAATACAGCTTTTACCAGGTCCATCTTCAGTGCTAGTTACCAGCTCTAATTTTATACCGCAGGATTTAAGCCATGTAAATCATATTTTCTATTGGCTTCGGACCAACAGCAAAAGACCAGAAGGGAATGATATCCTCACCTGCTTGGACATCCCCTGCAAAACACAGCTTAAAAAAAATCTTGCCTAGCCCCATGTCAGTATTTTTTGAGTTATATACAATTTTCATTTAAAACGAACAAGTAACAGGGTAACTGATGCCACTTCCAAGCTCGTTCTTCTAATAATTAATTCTTATTCATTGTGTCTCTTCTGTCTTTGTCTGATTTCAGCCTCCTACCCAGGATCCTGTTATACTCTTGTTCTGTCACTTCACTCTGCTTTTTGTTTTGAAGCATTTTCTTCCATCTCCACACTTCTGGTGTTTTCACTAACCTGTCAGTTAAGAGTCAGTCTCCTGGGAAAGTGCTATTTAAAGGACACTCCATTACAGGAACTGCCTTAAAACCAAATTCTAAATAAATTGACCAAACAAAAGCAAATTAACGTGTGCGATTTTTCTGATAACCTGAGGAACATACACAACAAAAGTCATCGATTTAAAGAAGTGTCTTGAATATCTCCAGCAGCTCAATTAACAGGTAAATCAAAAATTCAACAAACGCGTAAAAATATCTCACCTTTCAGTCCCGGATAGATACGGGCTCCAAAAAAACCACTCCAACTCAACGTACAGTATCCCTTCTCTGATCCTTTGAATTCCGCAGTTCTGGTTTGCTAGCTGGACTTTCTTCTACAGGCACCCAGGGGCAGACACCACGGTATCCATGGGGCAGCTCACTTGTACACCCTCGTCACCTGGCTCGTCGTGTCGCAGGGCTGAAGCAAATAAGCAGCCAACGCACCAGCTCTGTAAAGGAGAAAGTCGGAGTAAGGCAGGGCAGGGAAACGGTCCCCGGTGCTGAGCTCCAGAGACGCCCATCCCTCCATCCACGCGAGAACAAAACAGCAAAAGCAGAACTACAGTCAGGCGGTCTAGAGGCGCTAATGAAGAAATGAGACAACCCCTGAATTCAGGTCACTGCTGAAAGAGCGTTTCAAAAGCACAAAAATCTTTTGAAAAGGGAAGAAAAACCAGAAGAAAAAGCAAGATCTGGCATCAAATAAGCAACTGTGTAGGACAGGTTGGATACAGAGCAGATCCTCAGCACAGAAACTGTTAGTCTGAATGATCCCAAGCGACTTGTCTTGTAAAGGGACTGTTACTATAATGATCATTTTAAGGGCATATTTTTTTCCCTCCTTCTTTAAAAAAAAAAAAAAAAAAAGAAAGAAAAGAAAAAAAAAAATCTGACTGGCAGTAAACTCTTATGAAAATTCCTACAATTTTCCTAGAAACAAAGAGCTGTGGTAACTGGCGCTGTTTTTCAGATGTCAACAAAAACAAGCTCTCACAATATGTTTCACTAATTGCAGCTTAAGAACCCATGTTTCTTTAATAAACCCTCATTGATATTAAACAGCATGCAGCAGAAGACAAAAAACACAACGGGAAAATTTCTTGTAAACTTCTGGTCAGAATATGAGTGTGCTTTAGGCAGAGTAGAAGTGTAGAGACTGAAAGTACTAGGGAAAACGCAGTGTAAATACAAGACTGGTTCTGTTCAAGTGTTTTTCCTTTCCCTGAATGAGGCCAATAGCAAGCATATAAAAACTACGAGCTACAATTTCTGAAAACTATGTGAAAAATGCGTATCTTGAAATAATGCTAAGTTTCATCCAGGGAAAACTTAAGTGAAACATAATTTAATGCATTCTTAACACCCAACTGACGCACATCTGGCAACTTCTGCTAAACCCTCACGCTTCCCCCATGTACCACAGGCGAAAGGCACGGCAGCGCACATCTGTGAGCTTAGCAGACACGCGCAGATGAACTTCATTGACGTTCTGAAACCCCTGGAAGCAATTTCAGCAAAGCCAAGGATGAATGAGCAGACTCGGCCTATAAAGTAAAGCTCTTCATGGCAACACATTTGCAGGTCTGCAAATGAAGAACACATACGGAGCGTGCTGAACAGTTAGCAGCACTTGTTGCGCTCTCTTTTATAAAAAAAAATACTACTGCTTTAGCACTATTTCCAGGAGAGCTCCTTTAACCACTCAGGAAATCCATGCCTGAGACAAGCATTCAGCTTTTGGGATATTTTAGATCCGGAGATACGCTAAAAGTGCTATAAAGCTTCAGTAGGTACTTGGCAATTATGTCTTCAACACTTTGACATAGAGATGAGTTGGGACACTTGTTTAAAGAGCCCCCATTCAACTGCTGCGGAGAAGACTGGAGTCACCTGCATAATGCACACAATTTCCCTCAACCGTTGTTTAAACATCGGAATCCTAAGAATCACGACGCTGAACAGAAGTTTGCATACAGCTTGATCCTACTCCTAAATATATTCAGCAATAGGCAAGATAACTCTTTTGTGCATAGTATTTTGGAGAAGCTTGGAAAAGGTACATCAGAAGAGCACTCGGGCAGCCAAGTCGCACAGTCGACGTGCTGGAAATGCTGCATTTACAGTGTCTGGTGCAACCTGGGTTCACCTCCGCTGCACGCAGTCAGCACGAAGCAACCCGGAAGCCCATGCTGTTCCTCCTGAAGGCTCCCGCCTCGTTCAGGGCACGGGTTCAATACCAAAGGGAGAAGAATAAAAAACAGTCACGGTACATCCAGCACTCGCTAACTTCTGAGCGTTTGAATGCCTCACTTAAAAAAATTTTCTTTTGATTATTGCTTCTGTATGAAACGCACGCGTACATACACAGGCACATATCCCCTAAGTGTCAAAAGTTTTACAGTTCAAAGATCCTCTCCCCAAAAAGCTGACAGTCCAAGACTCACTTTCGAGCAAAAAAATGTTCACCAATATCCTCCGCCTGTTATAAGTGCTTTGATAAAGAAAAGCCATAGCAAACTGTACGGAGCCTTTTCTCCAGACAAGTGACATTTAGCCTGCTGTTCCTTTGCATCGCTGGCAATCTTCCACCGCTCAAGTGTGCTAACATTAATAAAGAGTTGAGGGTGAATAAGAACTCTTAAAAATATGTCAAGGACTGGGAGAGAAAAGCAGTATTAGAGAGGAAAATCCATTAAATAAATGAAGAACAAGATCAAGTCAATCACGATTTTAAAATTGCAGGGCTACTGAACTGCTTTATTAAATTGGCCTGTAAGAAGAAAACCAAACAAAAGGGAAAGAATTAGGTGAAATAGAGACCTTGACAACATTTTTCCTGACACACAATTTTTCAACGGACATGAAAATTTGAGTTTTTTCTTTTTTAATCAGGTACACCAAATTTAAGGCTTTTTCTCTATTTCAGTCCATACACAGGAGTATTATTCTTCTCCTTTCCAAACGTGTAACTGCTCATGCAGGTGTGCGAGGGAAGAAAGAGAGACTATAATACTTCAAGATTTTTGCTGGAAATTTTTCACCTTCCCTATTGTCACCCACCAGATTTCCCTTTGTAATCCGTCCTTTCTTCTTCCCCTGTAGTCGCAAAGCTTTTGGCAAGGCAAAGAAGTGGCCAAGCAACTCCTCGCTCCAGAGCGAGCAGCGCAAATTGCGCAGGAGGGAAGAGAATGAGAGCAGCCTTTAAGCCCAAAGGTCCAGAAGTCGGCAGGACAGCAGCTGCTGAGGCAGGGGACACACCACGAAACGGGACGGCTGTGCTGGACATCCAGCCTTGCACAGTGAAAGGGGTGACACTGGCACAGCGTGACGGCAACTACAAAAGAGTCGGAAATCTCGGCTTCTCGCCTGACACAAGCATGATGGTTATCTGCGTATCTGACAAGTATTTACCATCTCGTTTTCTTTATTTAATAGCAGTAATGCATTGGCTTATTTCTTTATCACAGTAGTAGGTGCTCTATTACTGCAATAATCCATAAAAGACAGAAACCCTAAAAACACCTATACCCCTTGGAATCCTAGAAAAAGTTAAAACAGGAAAGACTGGCTTTCATTTAAAGTTTTTTTTTTTTTTTTTTTTTTTTTTTTTTTTTTTTTAACTGAACCTAAGGACCTTCAGCAACAACAGAAAGTAAAAACAGCAGCAGGTTAAGAGACAGAGAAGAAATGGCATTTTCTCAGCTAAAGCAGGGAATTGCCGCCTTGGAGTGCCAAAGCCCCAGGCAGGGGCACCTGGAGGCACCTAGCTCCTGTTTCTTCGGGGGAAGCACCGCGAATTTCCCAGTCTTACAGGGTGCTTTAGATCCACCTGCCCAACTTTCCTGAGTGTCTCACGTAATCAGCTGACTCTAGGAGCTGTGGTTTTCAGAAAAACTCCAAATTAAAAAAAAATAATAATAAAAAAACGGAGACCATCCTATCACTATACAAGTAAGATACAAATCACAATCTGACAGATCCTTCCAAATTTCTATCAAATACACATCCCAGGGCGTGAAGGGCATCGGTTAATCAATAAGCAATTGCTCATATCTCATTCCCAAGCAGTGAGGTATCTGAAAAGCAAATGTCATGTCACTCTTTCAAAAAGTAAGAATAAAAAGATAAAAAATTAATTAGTAGCTCTCATTCAAGAGAAAAAAATTTACGTCAAAAAAATACTTAAAACACTTGGCACCTCTTTCTGCAAAAACACATACCTGTGTGCAACTTAAATGTCATCATGGTACATAATTTTGTAGATTCCGGTTCCTAAAACATAAATAACGTGAAGGGAATGTAAGCAGAGTACGCGGTTCCAGATATATTTGAACCCCAGTAAATAAAGTCGAGAATGTTTCATTACACATATTAACTAACATTCCACATAGTAATTAAATCCATTTTTAATTAATGCTCATATGACAGCACTATTACATAGATGAGAATTGTTTTAAATCCATTTAACTCTAAAATTTAAGGCTGGGAATTGTCAAGGGTGGTCAAAGAGCACACTTCTAATGACTGGGAAAAAAATACAAAATACAATATAGCCTGAACATCGGATTTTATTTTTCTTCTATGACATTAACTACTTTAATGAAGATGCTTCCTATGGGAAGCATTTTTAAGTAATATGTTCATTAATATAAATTACAAGGAAAAACCCCAATCTGGTAGAGACAAATCATCTCATTAGAGCCTGGTGACACTCCTGGATTCAGTTATAAGAAACAAAACTGTACACTTCAGTAACCTTTAACTGATTTATTTTCTAAGGCATTCTCAACTGTAAAGAGAACTGAGAGTTTCATTATGAGAATTTGTGAACCTCATTTGAGGAGAAACCCAAGATCATTTCCAATTCAGGAAAATAAAACTTCATGGAATGATTTACCGAGGACCGAACAAACAACCGCACAACTGCTCTCCTGCTCGAAGATACAAAGCTCTTAAACCTTAAGTCTGCCTACGCAAGCAACTTAGCTAAGTGAAAAGCAGGAGAAGCCAGAGCATCTCCTGAAGCCAAGAAGCTACTTTCAGCTAGGATTCAATATGGTCATAGGAAACATCGTGGACAGTAGCTTGATTTGAGAAAGGCATAGAGAGATTTGCCCCGGGCGCTCTGAAGAGGCCTTCAGCGCGTGGTCAAGCATGAAGCTCTGAAGCCCAAGCACCCGATCAGACCTCACCTAAGGCTCTGAAGACCATCCCGGCCCTCTCTGAGGATGCATGGAGAAAGCAGGTTTGAAGACGCAACAAAGCTACAGAGATGGCCACAAGATCAGGAGGAGGAAGTGGGCGATAGCATCAAAATCCAAACAAACAACAGCTACAGGAAAGGAAAAGCTTTCAGGGAGCAGCTTTCCAACTCCACGGCTATATCTCGGATTTGTTTTCCTCTTCAAGTGTATGTTCTGGCCAGAAACCGTCCTCCCAGAATGCTGCTTGACCTCGTCACTAATGCACCTCCTTTACTGCAAGTCTTTCCTCCTCCTAATATAAAATTGTCCATTAATAGAAAAATGCCAAATGATCCATTTTTCTCTAGAGGTGAGCCAAATCTGCATACTTGATTTCTTACCTTACATTAAGCATTTATAGCAGCCAGAGCTTCCAATTTCTCCCCGTCATAAAACAGGTTGCTACATCGACACTGCATCGTGGACATTTAGTTCCACAGAGAATATAAAAAGGAAAAGACACGTTTGATTTACATTTACAATAGCCTTCAGTGCAACTACAGCAATACTGTACCCATCGCTGTAAAATGGATAGTTTTTACAACTCCCCAGCCACAGACAGAGTTTCAGTCCATGTCGCTAACACATTCAGACAGGATTTGCACGTTTTGAAATAATCAGGCTCGTAACTGCCCAGAGATGAGCCTGGCCTGTGGCTCCAGCGAGGGAACGGCTAACGCAGCCGGAGACGGGGACAGCCGGCAGGGCCACTAAATCGCTTCTGCCGTTCGAAGCCCAGTACTAGTGCTCAGTTTATTCCCTGCCTTTCCAACCTAGTCCTTCCAGCAGGGTACGTGCCCATGGGCCTGTTGGACCTGGGAACAGCCTTGCCACCACTGCCACGCTTTGGGCAAAAGGCTGAAACGGCAAGGTTATCAGCAGGAAAAGTTTGAAGCTCCTCAAAGAACAGGTTATATTCTGTAGGAAGAAACGGTTCAAATTCTGGCCTTAACAGATTTGAAAACTAGGCCCATAGTTGTAACCTTTTAAAGATATCTGCAAAATACGGGGGGTTTTAACTGCACAGCCAAAAATTGGTTAGTATCTGAAGACTAGCACCAACACTGAAAAAGCAATCTAGAAGGAGAACAGTAGCTGATGTCAGCAAAGCTCTGTAACATCAGCCTGACCATTTAGTTTGAAATACAGGATGCAAATAACAGGTAGACACTCACTTTATTCTCTTTCTTAGCAACAATTTTCTCCCGTCCTACCACTAGGTATTTATGAATATGCTATATTGAAATTTACAGATCTGTAGCAATACTAAAAACATCCTGTGTTTTTATGTTGCCTTGAGGCAGATATTCAATCACACGATGATAATCCTCATGAGCTAATGTATTTTAAAGTCTTCAAAGCTACGAGGGAAGTATTCGGTAGTTCGCTGTCTTTGGGATCTGCAGCTCTGGTGCCGTTGTTCTCTGTAGGATGGGAGATATCAGAAAAAAAAAAAAGTTCCGTGCCTCTACACCTACCCAAAGTGATCTCTGCCACACATGTGCCCTTCAGATACAGCTGATGGTGGCACTGCCACTTAGTGCCTAAACTGATCCAGGTCTTTGTGGTCTTTAAATGTGTAAGCACACAGGATTCTGCTCTAGACCAGAGGGGTACAGATTAAAATCCAACTCCTGCAGTGTTAAATTAACCATAAAATTATTAGACTAGTTAATACTAATTCATAATCAGTTAATAAGTTAAATCAAGTACTAAATTGCTTAAGGCTGGGTAAAAGATGTACAGATTTAGCAGAGTTTTTCAACACAGTCTATGTCTGAAGAGCAGCTCGTATTTTTATCCGAGTCTACTGCATGTCATCTGTGTCATTTTTTAAATTTTTGGACATTTCTTTGAAGATTTACAGCTTCAAAACACTGATGAGGTAGATGAGTCTTATTATATCCATTTTACAGACGGATCCAAGAGCTAATCCAAGAGCTGTGAAGCCATATCCATTTCAGAGGGATACTGCCAATTAGTTTCTCTTGCTATCGCTAAACAGGCTTGCTTTCCGAGAATCACACGCCAGAGGTGCCACAGATTTTCTGCTTCACAAATTGCTGTGAATTACAGGATTTCCAAAGACCACGCACACAGGCGCAGGGTGGCTTACAAAGACACGGCTGTGCTTACACTATGTAAGCGTCTGAAAAACATCAGGACAAATAAAAATTACCTTTTCAAAACCAGCAAGAAATGTGTCGCAAATCTATTCGGTATTTTTTCTGGTTTCCTTGTTAAATGTATTGGCCAAGACTTTTTTATTTTATTTTTTTTCCCCTCCAAACACAAAATACCAAACCAACTATGCTGGTTAACATTTCTGCAGAAATCTAGAAGTTGCACTCCTCTATTTCTATTGTATTCTACTTGAATTTCAACTTAATCATTGTCAGTATGTTTTCTGCTTCTAATTTAGTTCAGAAAACCTTGAGCCAGGTTAAAAAGCCACAGATCAAAACAAATCCTAGAATATTTCCCCTCTTAGAAGCCAAAACAACACATTATGATGTCAATAATCCTATGCAATATTGAAACTTTTCCCCTCTTACACGCCAAAATAAGGCACAATGATGTCTATAATACTTTCAGATATTGAAACTTTTCATCCGAGTTACAATGAAACAAAATTATGAAATATTGGAATTTCCTGCAGGAAAAAGCTTATTTTTTGTTTATCCAGCGGATGCCAAGCAAGGAAACTTGAGGATGTTGCACTTCTATACAAGCTTGTTTCCTTTAATCTAGCAATTCTTGGATCTCCACACTTTTTATCCGGAGGAATAACGTAGGTGGAGGCTCTTTGAAGAGCCAACCCTTTCTGCTATTCCAAGAATCTGGTTTATCATGTACATTTTTGGCAACACTTGGGTTTAGCCAGATCGTGAGCACTCCACAGTCAATCGCATACAACGAAACAGAGAGTTTACCTCTGATGTGAGTATAATTCAATTTTTACTGAAAAAAATAAAATTTCTGAAAACAATAAGCGAAAAAAAGATTTCCAAGTCACTCTTCATCAGGGGTCAAAATCTTCCATTTCCCAGTAGTTCTGGTCTGATCGCACCACCAGTTAATATATTCCATACTGGGTCTATTCACCAGGTCGAACGTATCCAGAAACACGTCCGTGCTCAGAACGACGATTTCTCCCTTTGCTGCGCAGACGGCTTTTCCTGCTCCCTGTCTTCAGGGAACCCTGCGCCGGCTGCACGCTCCGTTTCAGATTTAGAAAGAGATTTCAGATCATTTTCTGGCATTTCTCCAGTATTAACTACGACGAAGTCAGTTGAGAAATGCCAGATTTTATATAGTTTCTGAGTGGGTGGGATTGACAGCACTTCACTTCCCCCTTCCTTTTATTACAAATAATTTTTATACATATTTTCCTAATGCAATATGATTTTGTCAACATACGCAGTGGGCTCACAATACAGCTATTGTTGCTGGAAATGTCACTACTTCAGAACTGATTCTTGATGTAGCTCTCACAGGGTATCGAGAAATAGCCCGAGCAAATTTATTCTTTGTATCTAAATGTCAGTTTAGGTATAACAAAAATTAAATATTATGAATAGAAGAAGTATGTGCACAGTATATCTAATGTGACAACTTGGATAAGAAACAAAATTAGATCTCTTTCATATGAGACTACTGTACCTGAGAATAACAGAGGATGTCAACAGTCCCTTTATAAAAGCAACTGCATATTGCAAATAAAAATAATTCTACAAGTCCCTTTAGTGTAATCATAAAGCCTAAAAACGCGATGAAATAAGAGATGGTAGAGTTTGAAATACAATATATTGGAAGCCATTATGCCCCTAATGCTCTAGGTATTTTAGAGAGACATAATCATTAGCTAGAATTTTATCTTTCATCAATAGCTAAAACCTGCCTTCTCATGGACCACAAGGTTTTCAGCAATCTTCCATCCAAGTCCCTCCACAGAGGTCAGCAATGCCTACGCTAATAAAAACCAAAAAATTCCCAGGAAAATAAAGCACCTTTGCTCAGCTAAGTAACTGGTGAAGACAGCAAACAGGAGACGGGCGTAAACGGCCAGGTTTCCGCAGCAGCGTTGTCTCACCGGGGGGCCTGCAGGGAAGGGAGCTCGGGGCTCAGTGTTCAACACGCTCCTAAGTAACGTGGGAAACCAGCGACTCGGAAGGTGACACTTTGTGGACGATGCCGAGGTGTTTAAGACAGTGAAGATGAGGACCACCCGCGAAGATCTGCAGATGGTCCTTCCATGTTTCAGCGACGGCGCCATCACAGTGATAGATTGAATGTGGCACGAATAAACGGAGAGCAACAGCCCTGCCTTCCCACACCGAACGACAGCCTGCATACTAACGCCTGCTAACATCGCCGCGGGGATCCCGCGAGCTGGTGCCGACTCCTGCGGGCTCCAGCGCTGCTTTCCGATCTTCGTGGCCCCCGAAAAGCTGCCCAGCCTTGCCACGGCCTTCGCGCAGATGCAGCGCGCGCTCCGGTAGGGCTGCCAGAGCCCCTGGCCCTGTTCCCGGCGCTTCCCTGCTCACTTCCGCCTGGGCTCAGTCATCTCCACCCAAGCCGGGGGCAACAAGTTGGCGTACAGGCGAAGGTAGACGCGGGCAGGCACGCAGGGAGGAGTAAATAGCAGGTACGCGCGAAACGCGGCCGGGTTCTCGGAGGAGGCAGGTTCCTCGCTTTCAGGACACCCAGCTCCCGCAGAGCTGGGCTTCTAAATTCTAGGCTGGACGGAAAATAGAGGTCGAATGAATTTGCGCAAGGTTATGCATACAGCGTTGGCAGAGATCAGGATCAGACTCCAGCCTCGTCTAGGGCTCTAATTGCAAAGTATCAGCTCTATGACCAGATTTATTTCCTTGGTTCTACTCTACTGTAAATAATGAACTGTCCTCTCTGATGCCTGAAGGTTCATTATGTGCTCCAGTCAAGCCGTTCGTAATTATTAACTTACCTGATTACGTTTGCCCTTTTGTGTATTGGAGCGCCTCCGTGTCAGGAAGTGTTTTAAAGCATTTACAAAACAGGTAAATAATTTATTTTCACATCCAAGCGCGTTCACTCTGGGCATTTACGGTTTCATATTGCGTATGATTATACGCAATCAGTCACCTAAATTACATGATGTTACTGCTTTCTGGATGAATATCTGAACAGGCAAAGACGTCAAGCTTGCTAGGATTTCCTTTTAACAGCAAGCATTCTTGTCGGGACACGAGTACCCCGTACACGTGTGAATACAGACACTCACAGATTGAAAACTCGTCCCCTGAATGCTCGCTAAAACAAAAACACATCATAGCTGTTTGCAAGGAATCTGAGCATGACTGATAAGAAAGCAATATAAATTGCCGGCACACATTTGCAAATGCAATTCCAAAACATTCCGCTGATTCTTGCCGCAGATCACTGATTTCCCCCAAGCATCCGCATTTTCATCTCCTGCTAAAAAATATCCATTTATGTAGACCAGCAAAGAAGCAATTCAGGAACCCCAGACTTTAATAAATCACAGGCATCGATTTAATCTCACGTAAATGAAGCTTCCCATTGTCCTTTTAAAATAAACACGGAGGACAGAGGCCTGCCCATCATCAGTAAATTACAAGGAACAGATGTGAAACATTAACATGGAAATGTTCATGCTGGCAAGGAGAAAACACTATAAAACAGCACGCACTGTACCAAGCCAGATTGGCTTTTAAATGACTCATACTTATGAGATTACAAACAACAAGTAACGAAAATAAAATAGTTCATTTGACTGGGCCTAATACACTTTAGTTACTTTAAATTAACTGCTAATTGTGCCATTTCTTTCCCGCATACTTTGCCTTTTGACATCTTGGTTGAAATGTCTCCATGGAAGGGAATTCACTACAAAAACCACACTGTTTAAACCTAGGGATTTACCTGCTGCAAGCTAATTACTGGAGGCAGCTTTCCCTTCCAAACGTGCATTCAGTCCTCTGGAAGGCAAGTATTTCTGCTGCTGGCCTGTCCAGCGCATCGCTACCTCCAGTACGTACATGACGGGTCGGGTTTTTTCTCCATTTTTTGAAGCAGTTCTCGAAAATCTCTATTCGATTTGTCCCTCTGCAGGCCCCATCCCGGGCCACCCGCTGCACCCACGGATGGCCAAGCGATGCCCAACGGCTCAGGGCAGCAGCGACGAAGAGGAGCCGCGAAGAACTGCACGGCAGTTCAAAGGCAAAAAATGTCAAAGGCAGCCGACACTCAGCGCACCGCAATTAAATTCCGGCGGTTACGGCAATTATTTGGAAACAAGCTTATTAACTATAAAATTGGTGCAGACGCTGCCTGCGTGTTTTGTATTAATGTGCCCACCATTTCTCCTCCAAACACTCCTTCGTGCTTCAAGCAGCCTGATGGGTTATTGCCTGGGGTCAATAAAAATGGCTCATCCACTATTACATACTGAAAAATGCCATCTTCACTTGCAACTCCAATCCACGTAAATACCCCGAGCCCAGAGGTGCTACGGCTATTACACTTCGTGTTCATATATGAGACCAGTCAAGGAAATATTTTCCTTTCCTCTTCTCCTTAAACGAGCATCTCATTCAATCTCATACTTCCAGAAGCCACTAAGACGCCCATGCCACCAGCCACTGCTCCTCCAGCATTTAACGTTGAACCAGACAAATAGGGCATCAGGCCCAAACTGCTCACGCACTTTCAGCTTCTCTTGCTTAATAACAAAAAAAACTCGTGGAGTCTCGCCTATCCTAAGGCAACTCTTACCAGCATTGATAACCAGAGGGAAAAAAAAAAAAAAAGTCAAGCAAGCAGCGCTGGTGGCTCCCTCGCTTAGCTGTCCTTCTCCCACTCCCACCCATGAACATCATCATCAGAAGCTCAGGAATAACACCAGCTGCAAAGTAAGTCTCTTCCATATTTCAAATCTTGCTATCTGTGTCTAAGAAAAAAGGTTCACTCAAAGCATGTTTTGTGCACAGGGCAGGATCAGAGCAACAGCAAGCCAAAAAACATTTATCTGTACTAAAACACTCAAATAGTACCAAGTCCCAGCGTCGCACGCCTCAAGTGGGCACGGACTTCGTCAGCGCCTTGGCTTCAAAGTTACAGATGCATCTTAGGCTTCCAAATCTGGATTCTTCAACACCCCTTGAATAGTGAGAGCTTGCAAACAGCGCTTAGTCTGAAAAAGGAGGAAAACGGACAAAAACGCTAGGAGCTTGCTGACGAGAGATGCAGACGCAGCAAGCTCCGGGGAACAAGGCAGAGCACGAGGCAAACCGCGCTTCCTGCGGCGCGCTCCACCGGGCAGCGGCGGCCGCAGAGACGCGTGCCACGAGGCCGCGCGCAGCCCAGCACTTCGCCCGCCCGGCGGCCGCGGCGCTACTTCTGCTGCTAGCTTGAGTCAACGCGAACCGGCACGGCAGGCGGAGGGGCAGGCTCGGAAGGAGGAAAGCAAAGCGAAGAAGGGACTCCCAAGCGCCTCATACACACTGCGACCTTCCCGCTCGGCAATGCCCGACGTTACAAGCGCTTTAACATACAAATAGCATGGCGTGGTTTTTGTTGTTATTCAGACTGCACCAAAATTAATACCTTGGCTAGTTGGTGGAAAGGACACAGCTGAGACCAATGCATAGTCTACGTAACGATAATTCTGACAAAAAAAACAAGAGTATGTTGGGAAATTGCTACTGCGCCAACCACTGAACCAGCACATATCTTTGGCTGGAGGGAGGCGGGATCTTTTCCTTCCTTAAATTTCCACTAACGGAGAGAGTAACACATCCTCTGGTTAGCTGTGCCAGTGATTGTTGAAACCTGCTAGAAGTAGGGGCTTCGTTTGCAATCTGAGTCCCTCTAGCAATAGATTTCATTTACAAGGACTTCTTACGCCTTTGTCTAGCAGATTAAAGAGCCCTTTAATACCGCATAACTTCTCTCCCCACAAGCACTTATAGACTGCATTAAAATACTTCTTAATCTTCATTTTCTTTAAACTAAATGGACGCTTTTTTTTTTTTTTTTTTGAAGTCTCTTGCAGCACATCAAGCATCCTCCAATTATTTCTGTGGCTCCTTTCTGCACCAACTCTATTATCTTTTTAAAATGTCACTAATCAAAGCAGATTCTCTAGCCCAGAAATGACTTCACCAGCACTTCACATGGAAATAACACCACTTCTGCATCCGAGCCGATACTGCCCTATTCCTATTGTTCGACGTATCCACGTCAATCGGTCCTTAAGACCACTAGAGAAACTACAGATCAGCCTTGTACATTCCGGAAAATAAAGCCATGACCATATTATTTTATTATGTTACTTGGTCTTTATAAGAGCGAGCCTTGAACCAGTCGATCCTGCAGAAAACAGTATAAAAGTGCTTCCTTTAAGAGTCTGAGGAAGCAGGAAATAGAAGAGACGGGATTCATTAGGTGACCAAAAGAAAAGAGCATCTTCCAAGAGCTGAAGCTCTGTAAAAAAAGAAAAAAAAGAAAAAAAAAAGCCCTATTCTGTTTAATGTTTTGATTACATTTCTATTGAAGAATAAGAATGACCACCTCGGATTTGATGAGAAGATTATGGTCTGATCATGGCAACTGGGAGAATGCCCAACGCCCTGCGCTGTGAACGCACTCCCTTATTGCTCCTGATCTAAATATTTTATTTCTTGTAAGACAGAGCTGTTAAAATCTGCTTGTCCTGCTCACATTTCTGAGAAACTTCAAGTAAAAGAGCAAAAAAGAATCTGAACTTTCCATAACAATCATCAACTTCAAAGCTTAATTTCAGTGCCAAGACTTTCATTTTGTTCAAGGTTAAGGGAGCCTTAAACTTCATATTTCAGTGCTGCCGTCTCTGCTTTCATTCCCAGTTTGAAACAAAATGCAGAGGATCGTGGCAGCACCTAGATTATCTGAGGCAAGTTTCCGCTGTTAGCAGAAATGCACTGTGGCATCGAGATTAAAACTTTATACCAGGCACATATATACCAGCACACTGCCAGAGAACTCTTTTATTTCTGCCAGCTACTTCACAGAAAATTTTTTAAAATTACTGTAAGAACAGTAGTAGAAGAATATGTTATTTGTATGCTAAGAAAAAAAATACACAATGACCAGAAAGTAATTTTAAAAAAATTTTAAATTTTAAATTGAAACTTTTACATAAAGTGCTCTGCAAATGAAAAGGTTTATTTAAAAAGGTCTATAGGGTGCTAATTTCATGGGATCAGAATATTTATTTTCCCAGAGAAGCAGCACAACAGTTTATTATATAGTTGCTGGGATTCTTCAGCACATTGCGTTCATTATGGATCCAGCCCAGGAGAACAAAGGAGGTACAGTGTCCATCAAGGCTATGTGTAAGTGCTTACACGCGTCACTCAGAAGGCACAAGAAAGGCAGCAACCAAGATCCTGATCCGTACGTAAATGCTCCTTTTTATTATTAGACATCAAGGAGAATTACAGTCACTCCTGAGACACCCAACACTACCGCCTTAGAGGTCTCAAGTGACTGTTTCTGAGGCAGACAAGAGATGCAAATGTGGTTTTGCTGGAATCCACAAAGACAGACCTTCACCTTTGGGCAGATCACAAATCACTGCAAGGAAGAGGGGAACCAGCCAAACTGGTCTGGTTCTGGTAAGCCAGTAGAAGAAAATGCCCTACATGTCCACTTTATCCATGCTTTCTTGCTCCAGGGTCTAGAACGGTCCCAGAAAAAGACGATTATCCGGCTGATCCCATGTACTTGGAAAGAAATAACCGTTAACCCCATTCCAGGCTGGAGCAGTACATGATCCAAGTTCTTCACACTAGTGGCAGAGTTAAGGTCTTGGAGTTTATAGAAACCAGCCTCTAGAAGCATTACGCAGCCAACCGACAACACCCAGCTTATCAAACGCGGGCCGAAAGACTGACCTTGCCTCTAGGATATTACCTCCAGAGAGCCCAAGGAGTGTCTGATGTATGCCCGGCACAGACACGTAGCATGTCTGATAGATGATACTGCTTCAGACATTAGGAAAACCACCGTCTCATCCCTTCCGGACTTTATCAAAGCAGGGATGGGCAAGGCCCCTGAGAAAATCAGGAGAGAGCGGCATATACCTATCAGCCCATGGTCAGGTCTCCCTGGCACAGAGATCCATGCATCCTTCTTCGTGACCAGCTAGGAGGTCTATGATAAAAATGTTTTAGCAAATACTCTTCCTTCATCCCTGCAGCTACAAAGTGAAGAAAAAGTTTGCTGCCATCGCTGGAATATGTGGAATGATCAGAGTTACCCTTTGCTGAAGGCAATTCTCAGAGTCTGAAACACAGCCTTCCTGTGAACTAGCTGGCAATTACATTCTTCTTTGCTTATTTATGTTCTTCCCTATTTATTTATGTTACAATATTACCAGCATGAGTAATTCGTCAGGGTTTGAATGGTGGAGTCAGACAGAATGAGAACTAATACGTAAGAATATTACCTAGAATGGACTGCCGCTTTACAGCTCCGGGACACGGCTATTCTTAGGTCGAGTCCATGCACCCATGAACAATATTTCATCAGGCCAGCATTTGGGACAAGCTTCATACTTTGGGCAAGGAAGAGAACGTGAAGCTTGCATTTGACTAGTTGTAATATTATTTCTTGTAGTATCAGGGATAAAAGAACCCTTTTACCAACACAGAGGCCACATTAGGTAAGGCCTGTAGGAAACATTTCGCACGGTGGCCTTAGAGCTCTGAGAAAGAGCTGCTCCTTCTCACTCTTTTTGTTGTCAAACATAACGGAGGAGACCAAGATCTCTCCTTGCCCAAGGCAGGCTTTGGCCTACTGGCCTACAAGTCAACAACATCTCCATGAAGTCCACCACCTGCGATAACAGCAAGTGCTATTTCTCTTCCATCAAAAGGAGGCCTACAGGAGGAAAGAGGAAAGGGATGTACGCTAACTGTGCTACTGCCTTCTGCACAGCCCTCCTCTGAGCAGCACGGCACCCAGACACAGAGACGAGATTGCCCACATCCGCTCCTCTGCCCTGCTACGCCCTTGCGATTTTGTGGCTAGTTTCAGCATAGCAGCATGTCTGAAGTTACGTGCTTTTCAAGGCATCTTCTCTAAGGAAGATCTTTGCAGCTGGACAGAAGGCGCGAAGCCAAAAATGGAACTTGACAGTGTAACACCGGACAGCTACTTACAATATGCCCATGATCGATACTGTAATAAATTCTGCTCAGCCGAACCTGTCTGTCTGCCTGACCATAAGTGGATCCCAATCACAGCACTGAGTTTGTTTACACACCACAGAGATCATATTTAAGATGGAAAATGCTCCATGTTCTCTGTATCCTGGTCATTTCAGTCCTGATAGGTAGGATGCTCACGTTAGATACTGATAAAGACAGCTTCAACACTCCTGAAAAACGTCAAGAGTTAACTCAGACTTCAACCCAAAGTAAGAAACAGCAGAATTAACACCGAGGCGGAGAAGCTCATGAACACACTTCCCTCTGCTCCTGTGAACGGGAGCACAAAGACGCACACAGCTCAGAGGAGGTCCCGGCACCTGCAGGCTGGCCGAGACCCACGTGCTGGCGGGCGCGTGTCGGTGCGTGCGTCAGGAGTCTGCGCCAGCAGACGAAGGGGCCGCGGGGCTCTCGTGCCAAGGTGCCGGCAACTGGAGACGCAGGGGCAGCTACAGGATAGACGGGGGAAAACCCAGCCTGTTGTGCAGGAAGGTAAGGGCGCATTTTGACGTGCCTATCACTCAAGTGCAAAATAAAGCTACATAACAGCAAAGTTTCAATAGTTTCTCATGCCCATCTGCTATTTCTTTTCTTGCTTTGTTGTTACGCATTTTCCTTTTTGGGTGAGGAAGGTAATAGCACTGCCACATAAAATGTTTTTACTGGAAACCTTACAGCTGCTAACATTAAAGGTTATTTTAAACTATCTTAATGGCATAGTGCCTCCATTATTTCAATTAAAAACATTATTTCAATTAAAAAGTTTTTTTGGTAAGCTATTTACAGCTCCAACTACATCTGGACTGATTCCCAGGTTCCAGGACAAAGCTGCAGACTGACCTTCACGGCTTGGCAAGGCTAAGCAAATCTCCGCCTATAAATACTATAAACCAATGAGAAGTTATTTCCAAGACTTCATATTTGCTGCAGGAAAAAAAAAATAAAGCACCCAAAGTTCATTAACTAAATATAGTAACTATGATCACCACATAATGCTTTGCAATGTCAGCTGTTAATAAAAATAAATCGTTATGTTTACGTCTAGAATTCATCAAAAGGATTAGCTTCAGTATAATGTTCCAAAAATGCATATGCAACTCCCACTTACTTATAGCACAAAATTTAACTACAATTTTTTTAAGTTAAAAACGAGCTCCCAGATATCTACCTCTCTGGAAAGCAAAGACTCCATCTGATGGATTCTGTAATTTTAAGGCTAATAGAAACGCTTTGTTCCCAGGAATTTTCACAGACTGATCTGAATTTAGTTAGGATAGCAAAAACAGAAACTCTTTGTTTTTAGAATGAAATCCAAGGTGCCCTCATGATCTATTTTTCAGGAGAAGTTATGATCCAAACCCATTCCACGCCTCAGTGTTACGCATGTACGATTTTCAGTCTTCTCTAGCGTTATTCTCCTTTGCCAAAGTGAACACATATTTGAAAACTTTAAAAAAACATTTAAAAGACTATTAAAAAAAACTAATTAGTGCTGGCCAGTGTTCATTCCCTAACTCATCAAAATGTTTCAAGAATTTCCATTTTTAAGCGGCTTTTAGAGAGAGATCTTTACCCCCACCATCTCACTAGCTGGCCAATTAAAATACGCGTTTGTAACACATTCTTGTTACTAGGAGGAAAGACTTTTTTGGCTGAGGATCTGCAAACTCAACTGAATTTCGCCACTTCTCAGTGGTCAAAGTTGGACCAGATAGTCGCAACTGCGCACGCTGATGACATTGGAGGGGGGGGGACTCAAATGATTAATAGGCTTAAATTTACCTCTAATTTTTGAAGTCGCTTAAAACAGCCGTAGGTTTGCTGGCACTTCAGAGCAAAGAGGCGAGAGGCAGCCTCCGCGCCGTGGCGGTAACGGCTCACGAGGGACCTGCAGGCGCGCGAGCCAGCCGCAGGTTTACCTGCCTTACCTGCTCCCGACTCCAAGCCCTTCTCCTCCTCGCACACCAGCCGGGCAGCAGCAATCCTCGCCGGACACACCGTCCCGTTTAGCCCCCCGGTTAGGGGGGTCCTTCCCTCCCGCACCGGCCCAACGGAGCTTTTAGCGACAAGCAGCTCCCGCCAGGAAAGCTAACAGGATGAACGCGAGGCTGTGGGCACTAAAAACAGACCCTGCAGCCTTGGACTGGACCAAGACTGAGAGCAAGCGGGAGAAGGGGACAGAGCGGCACTGTCTCGAACCGCAGCAACACCGCACCGCTGTTATAGTCGAGAAATAAAATGTGTAACTTAATATACGGTGGCGTGACCCTACAAGATTCCTTTTCAGAAAATAATGATGAAGGACACTTCGGCAGCGGAGCCGTCAGTTACTGCATCCCACTCTCCAAAATTCGTGCCCGCTCAAAGTTCCTCCAAAAACGACCTGGCAAAATTTCTTTGTCACTTATCATTACAACAAAATAACAACATTTTGCAGATACGCTAGAACAATATTCCCCAACTTTGTTGCAACATGCAGGGATTCAATAAATGCAAATTTTTAGAAGCGCTCATTCAGTATTGAAAGCAAAATCATCCTCTAAAGGCAGACCTCTAACGATGTAAATTGTGCTTTACTAATTCTTCTGGGTAAAGGTGTGAAAGAGACTTTTTGCCAATAAAAGGAAATGCCTAAAACCGGACATGAAGCAATCAAAATTTTGTGGACTAACAGATGTTTGGCAGATCATAAAAAGCAGGGACGTAACCCATTTCCCCTGAAACTGCCAATGCTTGCAAAGACACGATGCCTTCCCAAGAAGGAAACCTTCCGAGATGTACTCATGAAATGTGTGCTTAGGTAACGGTGGATTGTAAAAGCCCAACTCCCTCGCTCCTATCCAAACCGCCAGGCAGCGGGCACAGGTAAGCAGTCTGGAAGAAGTACGAGGTTTTCTCCTCCTCGAGTGGATTACCCCGGTACAGGCCGAAGCAGTAAAGGCTCCCACGGCTGTACATTTACGACCTGTGAGGCTGGAATTAACTTGACGTCCTACGGAAACATTTACATGAACCTCCCAGGCTTAACACCGTAGTTAAAACAGAGAACTCACACCAGCCAACAGAATAAATCAGAGCTGTTAAGCTGTCCTTTGGGATCCGTAAGATCCAGGATGCATCCTGACCCCGCTTCCTCCCCGGTGAAGAACAGTCCCTGCAGCAGCAAGTCTCTTCAGAGAGAGCGAGCGAGACGTCCATAATCCAGGACTAAGTTAATTAAGCTTGAGATCCACAGCCAGGGAAAAAAAACAGCATAAATATTTTATTTCCCTGTCTGTACTTACGAGCAACAGTACCTAGAGCAAGCTACAGAGCAGCGTTAGGCCGTCGCAACTCCCCACTGTACAACAGCAGTCCTGACGCAGCGGTCACAGCGGGACCATTGCCCCCCTCCCCTCCCCTGCTTCCTGGCCAAACCGAGCCCCAGCGCGGTATTTCTGCTTACCGAAACCCCGCACAATCTGACTCCGAATGTCTCGGCGCTTCCTTCTATACAGGCGTTGGGCACATAAAGATTTTGGTCCACTGAAAACGGGAGATTTTCTTGCTCCCTGTGAACAACTGTATTAGGCATCATGGTGCCTAAAAACAAGCAAAAAAAAAGGTCTCTCTCTCTTTTTTTTTTTTTTAATCCATCAAAGCCCGATGCTTTTTTTTCTCCTGTTCATGCAGAAAAATATAGCCCTGGCTTGATCCTCTGCTTCCTGCAAAGTGACTCTGATTTCTCATTTATGAATAGATTACACTGAAGAAAGGACATTAAACTTGTGCTGCAACCTGCCAGAACCTGGAAGGCGTAACCCAAGAAATATGCTTTTGCCAGTGCTGCTAGAGATCCCAAACTTACTGACCTAACAGTGTTTTTTTCAGGGCTTGCAATCACAAGTGAGAGATTCGCACTGATAAAAGATATTTTTCACAGAGTGCTCAGCATCGAATGTGACAATGAAATACATGACAGCAACCTGGCCGCACATGCCAAATTAAACAGTCAAGGATTGAACTGAAGTTCAGCAGAGGTTCTCATTAAGATCCTTCTTTATACAGATGCCTTTTGCCATAAAACTCCAAAAAAACATTTTTTAAAAAAATTTCTACTATCCTGGGAAATCTCACTGGAACTGACCGATGTATTCAAAACCCGTTGGCACGAGGGGGAGAGATGAAACACAGACAGAGGCTGTGTGATCACTTAAGCCGTGTTTGCCCAGATAAATCAAACTGAGAAGGTGCCAAAGAAGAAAAGCAGAAAGACCACAGGGCAAAGAAACTGCTCAGAAAACAGTCTCTTCAGCTCTGCTCTGAACCGAGGGAACACGAGTCCTGCTGAAGTCCGAGATGTACGCCGTGCATTTAGCTGAAATTGAGTCTATACATCTTAAAAAGGAATCTGCATGCTATGTTTCACTACGGTGCACCTTCAACCACAATTATTGCCATAATCGGGGAAGTAAGATGCTCTACTTAGCGTTTCAGGGTTCAGAATCCTATGAACCGTCAAATTATGTCAGTCGTTTAAAAAAAAAATACATCACAAATTTGACAAGCTTGGATAAGATTTTTGTGCTTCAAAAATTACTTACACACTCAAATGAAGGTTTTCCTCATTGTTTTTGTACAAATCTTCATGTCAAGAAAGTTAAGACACGAAACTGAGGATTCAGGAGAAAACCGCGAATAATTGCAAGCCTTAGCATAAGCTAAGCAGGTAAGTACAGCAAGCCATAGCCAGACTGCCGCTCTCCAGCCATGACAAATTCTCATTTTCAGCTCTCAAATGGATGACAAACTCCTCTTTCAGAGCAAAAGGCACTTCCTGCTGCGACACATGCACTTATTTGGCGGGTGATCTTCAACCTGTTATGGCTTAACAATATGCTGAGCCCACAAAGGCAGGAGTGTCCACCAAATTCAGAAATGAGACTTCAAACCAGAAGCACTGATTCCCGAGACTGTGGCCTCTGTGGAGAACCTACACAAAGATATGTATTTTTATATATATACACCCAAACAAAAGCAAGGAGGTTCTAAAGCCTGCTTTAAAAATGCTCCATGAAACAATAAATAATTGGGATCTACCTATATACCAAAACACTATTAAAATATTTAACGAACAGCAAACAAAAAAAGGACACCTATTTCTCCACCCAACAAAAAGCAGCGCAGTAGTATGGACAATAAAAATTACAGAAGGTGGTGTATAAGCTTAAATTAATAAATGGAGAAGCTAATCTTAAAGACGACTGCAGACGGAACAGTGCAGACCACCACTGAAAACAACGGCCACATTACCCTCAGTTTATTTAAAGTCTTCCAGATGGCTGGAAAGTCAACACCAAAATGCCAGCACTGACCAGGCAAATGCCACGAAGGGATCTGTAAGGATGAGCCTTCTTCCCGTGCTCATCCCTCGCAGAACCATTAAGGCTTCACGGGAAAGGAGAGGGGTTTTTTCAATCTCAATAGCAGAGCTGACGATGAGCGTTTCATCAGGTTTTGCATCCTCCTTCAAAGTCAGATTTTAAACTCCCTGGACTCTTCTCTCCCTTTACCACGTTCTGTTGCTGAAATCTGGATGATTCAACATATTCTTCCAATACAGAAGGCAGATTTTGAAAACTGCAAACTGAGATTTATTCTGAAAAGAGTTATTCCCAAGTGCTTCAGCAGCTCAAGTTACAGTACTCCAAAAAATGTATACATTCTTCCAAATCAGAGATCTGCCAAACAACCTTTAAGCCTAATTAAAGGTACCCTAGCACGCCAAGAAGTTCTCTGTCCCTCGTGAGACTAAAATATCAACCAGTCCTCTATGCAACCTCTCCTGCATTTTATTACACTGTATTCTGCAAGGGAACCGAAAATCCTGGCTCTTCTCTTTGCTAATATGAATTCACTTCATTCGCCCTACAGCCGAGGACAACCACTGCGATGACTCACTGGCCTTTCCAAAACCGCAGCTCACCAGGTCTCTGCTGCAGGACACTTCTCCTAACGGCAGGAGACAAACACTACTACATAGGGTACACAAGTGACTCATGCTGTATGTTCCCTCACCAATCTGAAATTATTAGAGTTCAAACTGCACAGTAACGCTTTATAATCAAGATTTATCATGCAACATGTTCTTTTTTTCTTAATTTCAAGGGTCTGAGGGGCAGAAGAACGTACTTAAATGAAGCATTCCTGAGGGATACGTAGCAATGTTGGGTACTTTGTGCCTAAGGATTAGCATGCTGTGGTCACCTACCTCTCCCTCAGAAAAAATCTCTTTCTGCAGGTCAAGTTAAACAGCAGATTAAGCACAGAGGGCAGAAAAAAGTACCACAAATCGCCTTTTCCACAGTTTTGCAAAAAGTCTCAAATACTGGTATCAGAGCTTCAGATCCAACACAAAGAACTGAAAACTAATAAAGCAGTCTGATCTTGTCCATAGGAACTGGAGAGCAGTTTCTCTAATCTAATTAGAAACTAAGTTTTAGGAGTAGTTTAAGCCACTTAGGATACGCTATCTGAAAGATATCCGAATAACGTTTTTTTGCTCATAATTATGACCTTTTTATTTCCATTTTCAAAACACCATCTAAGACGGTTCTCAGATGATCTTAGTGCTCATCCTCCCCCTTTAAGAATAAGGCTTTCTTTGGTTCTGTGACCTTTTTAACTTTCTAAATTAAAATATCCTTTTTCTCTATACTGCTACTTAGACTTTCAAATTAAAGAAAAGATAAATATGTATGTGATAAATACATAAATGATTTTTTGTAGGTCACTTCTCTTAGAGGCAATTTTTCATTTTAAAATGCTAAGCATTTATGTCAGTATTAGGTACCAGCTCAATAAAAAAATAATACATGTCAGAAAAGTAATTTTCAGTAAATAATCAAGAGTCTAAAACATTCAGGTTCAGCCAGAAACTGATCTTGAAGGACAGCTAGTTGAAGAAGTGCTCCTTCAAATCTGGTAGTAAGCATAGTCCAAAGACTCCTAGCTCTCCTACCTCATCTACTCCTTGTCCACAATCCCTTTCCATTTCAGGAAATGTTTAGGTAACATTTAAAATTGAGAAAAGAAGAAAAATTTTTAGAAAATGAAGAGAGAAAGAAAAATACAGGAATGGCTTTCAGTTCTTCCTGGAAGGCAGATGCTTCCATGAAACAACCACTCAGGTCACAAAAGTGAAAACGGACACTGAATGCATCAAGTCTAGAGCTCCTTGGTATCCTAATAAGGATCCACCTGCAAAAAGTAGCTGGTTAAAAATTAAAATTCAAACCAAGAGTGCTGGAGGGAAGACATTCTTCCGTATCTCTCTGCACTCACAGACAGATTAGATTTCATAGGACCACTGAAACGTAGCAGGCCAAAAGGAGAAGAACTATGATCAGAGGCAAAGCAGACTTGTCCAGTAAACGCAAGCGGAGGAAACAATCAGAATACAGAGAAGAGTGAGCAGACACAAGATCTGTTTGTCAAGGTGTCCTCAGACACGGTTGAAACCCAGGGCCGTATACACCCTCAGCAGCCCCAGGCATTACGGTCTTCTGAGCTACAGAATTGCCTAACACTTCTTCCCTTATATTCCCTACTGGTACAGAACGGTATCTCTCCTCTTTTCACGGTCTACTGCTGAAAAGGAGGAAAATCAGTATTTCATTGCTCCTCAAAGGTTTTCTCTCTTCTAAAGAGCACAGTGTTTGTTCTCCGGGTTAGGTTTACGGGAAGGAATAGGGAAAGCTTTGCAGAAAGCTGTCTACAGGACAACCTGTGACTCCTCGAACAGAAAAATCCTTCACGGTTCCTTCCAGCACAAAAACACCATGGCATCGTCTCCCCTTCACATCTTGCCTAAGGCTTGAACAAACAACAGCAAGGGAATACCTTGGGCCTCCAGTCCTGTTCTCCTGCTCTGCACTGAAATCAGAAGGAGGAACACAACCTTGACAGGCCATCCCAAGCCAAGGAAAAGCATGTCAAGGAGGCTCTGGAAGCCAGAAGAGAGAGAAAAGGAGCCCTACCACAGAAACATTGAGGGAGCTTTCCAAATTAGCTTGAGGGAAAAAAGAAAAATAGAGATACGGTGTTGGACAAGTTCCGCCTGTCACAAAGCAAGCACAAGGAGGAGAACCAACAGCACACGCCGTCTATGGACTCTGCAAGGAAAACCCCTCTCTTCTCTCCTGCAGCAAAGGGGGAGGTCACCCACTGTCCACACATGTGCATGGATTCACTCAAACAAGAGTCCTGGTAATCGTTCTGAACAGGTAAACGCAGAGCAACGGCCAGAGCAAAGACTGCCACGGCACCTTAGCGAACTTGGCGTGCAGACGTCCACGGAGCACGTGCCATCTCCGGAACTCGAGAGCTGTCCACGGTAGCGCCATTCCAGTCCTCCTTTCAAGCATGCCCAAGTCCCCCTCCTTACACAAAAACATTCGCAGGCACCCGTGGAGTTTTCAAGTTTAAAAGGAACTTTAGGCAACACCACGAGCAGCCCACGTTTAAGCCTTGCTTCCAAACTTGACAAGGATTCAACCCTGAAGATCTCCCCCTCTTCTCTAACAGCTCTCTAACCTTGTAGAGACAAGCTTCTGGACCAGTACCGAGCCAGCGACACTCATTTATTTTCACCCTGCTTCAGTAAAAGCTTTTTGATACACGCCCTTAAAACCTGTTTCTTGACACGTATTGCAGCCAGGTCCTAACACGCATTACACCCACGATTCCTCATCACCTCCATTCCATTTGAAATAAATTACAAGGCGCACAGAACGAGGGGACGTACAAGTTCTTACTATTAACGGGGCGGGAGGGTACGGGGACAAAGATTTTTTTTAAATTAAGGGGATGTTTCCTTTCCGCTGGGAAGTTTTACAACTCTAGAGATGCATAAAATTTGCTTCTAATTTCAGTTATGGTATAAACCTCAGGAAAGATGCCTGTTTTTCAACCTATTTACAACCTATTTTTCTTTTTTTTTTTTTTCCTTAAGTTGATAAAGAATTATTTTGTGGCCACTTACCAGACAAAAACATTTCCAGTAATGTTTCCATTCATTTTGCTGTTAGTTTTCTTTTTAAAAACTTTCTTCTGCATGACAATCCTTTTTAATTCACATTTTCTTCCAAGATCATCATCATCAATATACATATAGCTGGAAATATTCCATACAGATTTCTAATATGGTTTAAAAACAAAAAGAGGGTGGGAAGGAACAAATGTACACTTTTTTAGCTGTTTTGCATTACAGGCCTGGAGGTGGGATTTGTCAATCAAAACCAGATTGTGTTGTGCCTGAGAAGTGTAATCCAAACTAAGCAAAGCAAGTGTTTTTTTCTTTAAGGCAAGGGTTTACGTACCAATTATTCCTTTCCTCAGCAACAAGTCTCTTGTAAAGCAATATGGGGAAGTTCTTGAAAGAAGGGAAAGATCAGGACAACCTATTAGCATTATTCTTTAGTTCAAAGAGTGTTGGTAAGCTTTCTTTTATGGCAACCAACACACAAAAAAAATAGTAAAACATTTGACTCAGAGCAATGCTATCAAAGCTCTGTTTTCATCAAACTCATACTTTTTTGGTTCTCTGAAAAAAAAGAATAAAATAAAACTCAGCCTCCTTCCCACAAAATTTCTACGTATATATTTAGAACATTACCACAACTTCTGACAGTCTTCTACTACTTTAAAAATAATGCAGTTACTTGATAGTCCTGAGATATTTACCTTGAAACAGTCCATCAGAAAT
Source organism: Rhea pennata (assembly GCF_028389875.1). Taxonomy (NCBI): domain Eukaryota; kingdom Metazoa; phylum Chordata; class Aves; order Rheiformes; family Rheidae; genus Rhea; species Rhea pennata. The sequence continues at coordinate 38,209,555 of NC_084669.1, read as the reverse complement.
GCTTCCCATATCCATTTGAAGTTCAGAACAACACAGTACAAATGTCTTTTCACATAGCACATAAAGCTGCATCTTTAAGCGAAGGTATTTCTTAATCAAAGCTATTCAAATTACCAACGTAAGCTCTACCCACCACAAATATCCAAAATGCCCTATGGAGCAGAAGTGCATTTTCATAGTTTTATACTTGAAAGACAAGAAGCTCTGTGATTGATTTTTTGCTAGAATCTTTTTATATGTACATATTACTTACATACATACACGTATATGTGTATAGTCTATGCTACTAAATAAAGCACGTAGCAGAGAAAATAATTTGATTGTGAAAGACATCTCTGCATTTCAATACTGCTGTAATAGTGTAAAAAAGCAAAAGCATCAGATTGCAGATAACACCTCTGTGTTTAAATAATTTATTTTATATTGCCATGTACCTTTTTAAGCCCATGTCAAACACACAAAAATGCAAAAGACATTGGTGTAGCAGCTGATCATACTACTCATGCATCAATGCCACTGTTAGGCGAACACTTAGTTATCAACTAAACTATTAGTTAGCAATTACAACTCCTTAAATTCAGGCCAAAATTTTCACCCAGACCAATACCCACTAGTAAACCTCAGAGCAGCCAAACACATCTTCCTTCAAATATTCAACACATGCTGCTCCCCCTGAATTAAATTTCTCTACTTTCAAACAACCCTTTCTCCTTTCCTTTCCTTTCTGTGCTGAAAAAGGTTGGACTTGTCCCGCTGCTGTACCTAACTGCAAACTTGGGGTTATACCTTCAAAATATGAAATGCCAGGAGTCATTACTCTCCTTTAAAAAAAAAAGGAATTCAAAGTATTCCAAAAGAGTTATATCCTCAGAGTTAGTCAGTCAAATAACACTGGAAAGACCAATTATCATAAACTGTTATCATAACCTCATGTGTCTTTGATAGCTCTTCCAAAATACAGGTAAATCTACACAAGGTTTGAAAAAGCTGCTACTATCAGACTCTTTTTTTGGGAAAAGGAGGGGGGAAAGGAGGAGCAGATGTGAAAATCCATTAATTAATTAAAAAAAGACACTACAGATAAAAATTTATGAAGCAAATAGACAAAATGAGTAACAAGTCAGCAAGGGCAGATGCCATTCACTTGACAACTCAAAAACAGCTGGGAGATATAAAAGCTGAATTACTAACGGAGTGCAACCGTTCACCTAAAACCTCCCTCTGGGTGCAGCAACTGCAAGGTGACTAACAAGAGGCCAATCTTCCCTTTAAAAAAAAGTATTTGGAGGAGAGCACAGGAACAGTGAGTGTCTACAAAAGCAAGGGAGCGGCGGTAGATGTAACCTCCTCGGGTTTTTGTAAAGGCATTTAGCTAGGTTCTCCACCAGTCTCCTGCAAAACCTGTGATGAGAAGTAAAAGGCAGGAATAAGCAGCCAGTGGATATATCTCAGGACATGTCAGGAAACAATCTGTTCTGTGCAACACGTTCCTAAAATAACCTGGAAAGGGACTGGAATAATGAGAGGACAAAGTTTTGCGTAAAGTTTCCATGTGCTTGGGACAGTAGCACAGACAAGACCCGCTGGCCCTCTGCTTTCAGCTGAGATCTTCAAGAATGCCAGGGAAGCAGGGGGAGATATCAGAAATGGGATGGCCATGGCAGCAGCAAGCCTTCCTTGCAAGCCGTGTAAGATTTCACGGAAATACTTTGGATCTCAAAATGGAGAGCCACATTAATAGCCTCTACCCCCAGGGGCTTTAAAACATGAACGTGTTTCAGATGAAGTCTCAGTATCTACCACCAAACAGAATAATTCTTGGGCTTCAACTGCCTGTTTGAAGGAGAATGTAAAAATTGCTTTCACTTAAAACATCCCTTTCTCCCTCTGTCAATGGTGAGAACGTCTCAATTTGTAAGTCAATACAGGCAAAAACCACTGTGCTCTTGATACGATATGTGTTCTGTGTTGTTTCTAGAATGCAAAAATCCTGTACTCACTTTTACAGATGGGAATTCCTCATTTTATCCTCCTCGCAGAATGAACTCAAAGTGAAGTGCTTTTTTCCACATAGGATTATCCATTGCATCTGTGCAAAGCTGGAGTTTTGCTACTATAATTTGAGACCTAACATCAGTATAAAAAGATACCTGCCTCTGGCTTTATTTTGGAGTTTTTATTTACTACAGCCCTTAAAAATACTAAAAATCAAGAAACAAAAGACTGTTTACCAGTAAAGCAGAGTTGTTCAAGATTCGCACTTTCTAAGGCAATCCTGTAACAATTTAAAATGTTACATACTGTTGTCACAATTCCTGTAAAAATCGTGCTTTGCACGATAACACAGCCTGAAAAACACAAAAACAAAAAATCCACCTCTTCCAGGCTGAAAGGGTAATACGAAGAAAATCCACTATCCAATGCTGGAAACATCATGAAGAACACCATGAAGATATGATAGGTGCTGGAATAAAACTAGCATATTTTACAGAGCTACACATACATGCAACCCCTGTTACGAAATAAAAAAGCTGAGCCTTACTCGCACCTTTCACAGAGGCCTACACTCCATCACAAGGAGGCTCCCATCATTTTTTTCGGTTGTGCATCGAGAAGCCTGTTCTGTCGCTACTACTTTGCTTTCGGAGAGAGGCAGTTCCGGCAGGTCTGAGACGGGAAGCACCATCTCCATCAAAGTCAGCATACCACAGCATTCATCCCCAATCACGTCACAAATGATGCAGTTGCAAGGAAGTAAATTCAATTATAATATATTTTGGGTTTGGCATTCCAGTAATACAGGCACTTACTCATCACATTCTTCAGCTGTCTTTTATCTTAAAGTATATATTAGTATTTTTAACTTAAAGTATGTATTTTATATTATAATTTTTAAAAAATCCATACCTCTTTGCACTTAATTAAAAGTTACCGCTGCTACTAGCCAGTCAGGGCTGACTGAGAAAATAAGAATTTCTATGCAAGTGAAACACATTACGCCGCAAATGAAATTCTCAAGAGCTGCACTTTTGGTTCATTATACGTTATTCAGCGTGCAAAACTTTGTCTATCCTTTCCTTCTTCAGCGAATTCTGGATTACATGATATAAGGAGTGTAAAATCAAGATGTACTAAGAGAATACTACAGTGCATTTAACTCCTGTTTCAGCAATTATCATACAGTAAAAAAAAAAAAAAAAAAAAAATCCAAGAGTCAGTTATGTTTCTCATTACAAATCATTATGACAAGTCACTTGCCACACACTCATTTCTCCAGGCTTTTTTCCCCTTTCTCTTTCCAATTTTGCCTATATAATACGGCAGCACAAAATTCTATTATTTACTTTTGTTCTACTGCCCTATAAAAATGGTACAGAGTATTCTGGCAGGACTTATTTTACTTTTTAGGGTTGTGTAAGTTCAATGAAAGCCTAATGGGGAAGGAAAGAAAAAACACTCAAAGCGAAAAGACGGAGCGCGCAGGTACGGGGAGAACGAAGAGAGAACGAGAAATCGCACGGCGGTCCAGAAGGGAGGGGGATGAAAAGAGCCGACGACAAGAACGGAACAGCCGTCTCGCCTCCTATCTGGCACGGCAACGCACAAATGATGCGAGACCAGCAAAAATGAGAACCACAGCTCTTAATGCACAAGTAACACTAAAGCTGATGAAACAAAACCAAGGACCATAGGTGGCCAGAGCATTGCCCAGCTCACAGATTTTCTGGATTTCTATTATTTTCTGCTGACATTTGCTTTTGGTAACAGCTTGACTGTTGACTCACGTTTAGTTTGCATTCACTACATCTTCAAATGTCTTCTCTTTAACACTGATACCTAGCAGCTATTCCCCAAGTATATTTATGTGGATTATGCTGGCCCAAGTTCAGTATATTGCATGTATCCCCTCTTTAATTGCATCCTATTTATTTCAGGTTACTCTTACCAAGCGGAAAACCTCCTCTAGTGTAAACTACTCCTTCAAAACAGTTCCAGTAAAGGAAGGCAGAGTGACTGGCAGTTCCTGGAGGAGACGACACCGAAGGAAAGCCAAGCGCTCCCAGCCCAAGAAAGGCATCCTAAGACAGACATAGTGGCTGCTTCGCAAGGACCTGAAAAAATTTTCTTTCTTAAGATGACAAAACCAAAAAGCAGCAGCACATGACTAGGAACAGTTTCCCAGTGCATTTGCTCTAAGTGGGGGCTGCCGCCGAACAGAGCCATCTGTTCTTCCCTCCACCACGCACCACGAGCTCCTGCTCCCTTCCCCGGTTGGATCTAGCCATCGTGCAGCTGCAGCATGCATCAATCAGCTTATCAATCTGATGGAAAAGTAACCTGCCAAAAGAGGGGGAGAAAAAAGTCACCCCAAACTGGTTAGTCTTATTTAATGAGCTCATGAGACTCAGCATGGCAACAGGGAGGGATGCCCAGGGGCAGGGCAGGACAGAGCAGGACAGCTCCTTCTGGAGCGGTCTGCCGACCGGTTGATGAAACACAACCTGGAACTGCATCCTGCAAAGGCCTATAAAAGAACAGCACAAGCACCGAGGCATAAAACTGAAAGTCTAAGGAACAAAATAAATTACAACTAGCATAGGATGTAAAATACAAAAATGACAATATCTTAAGTACTTTACAAGAAGAGACAGAGGAATGTGCACCTTAATGGGAAAAGATAAATAATCCTGAACAAGAGGCTGAAATGCTTATACCTTTTAGCTTTGCTCTTCACAAATATTAGGCATTACCACATATTTAGAGCAATAAACCACAGTTTCGAAGCTCAAGAATGATTAAAGAATATTTTGATTATTTAGAATTGTTCAAGTCGGCAGGGCCACGTGAAGTTTACCTTCGATTACTTCAGGAACAAGCTGAAGCAAACAGAAAACTATTGCTACGCCTGAGAACTCGCAGAGCCCCGAGGAAGTCCCTGAGGACTAAAGGAGGACAAATGCAGAGCTATCCTGAAAATGGCATAGAGAAGGGCTCGAGAAATCAGAGATCAGTCAGCTTAGCTTTGCTACCAGAGAAATACCAGATCGTATTATTAATCAATTTGGAGGCACCTAGGGGATATAAACTGACAGGGAAGAGCCAACATGAATTTATCAAGTAGAAATCAGACCAAAGCAACCTACCTTCCTTCTCTGACAAAGTAGCTTAGTGCATAAGTACAAAACGTCTTCACTATGGCTTCTACCAGTGACAAACGTTTTTTCCTTTTTAAGGAAAAAAAAAAAGTGAGCTAAGTTTTGCAATTAAGTAAAAAGGCATAAGAGTAGTTTTTAAAACGCTCTCTTTCAACCTGGAGGACATTTCAAGTACAGTTCTGAAGAGATGCATCCTGTGTTCTTCAATATCTTCACTAATGATTTAGAAGATGAATTATAGAGCAGACTTAAAAAATATGCAGAAGAAGAAGATAAAAAGGGTAAAAATAACTCTGGAGAACAAGATCAAAATTGGAAGCTATCTTGAGAAATTGGACGAACGGTCCAAAATCAAATTAAAACAAAGAGGCCGCGCGGGAGACATTACATCAGACACAAAAATGCCTCTTAGGAAATACCTGGCAAGGGGACAATACTGCGTACTGATATTCAGGAACTGTAAGAGCTCACGGAGAGCAGAGCGATCTACCAGGCTCCCCCTGGAAGGCACGGAAAGGAAGCGGCTCCGTTTTCGACGGGCAGTATTTAGGCTGGAGCCCAGGAAACAGCCTTGGGCACACGAGGCCAAGGCAGCGCCCCACGAGGCACCCAGGCGGCTGCGAATCTCCTCCCGAGGAAGAGGCAAACATCTGTCAGCATCCTTGCTCCCGCTCCTGAGTGGGGAGACGAACCAAAAGTGAACTCCCAAAGAGCTTTCCTGTCCTAAATTAAGATAATTCCCCATGTTATGAGTTTCAAGAAAGAGGATACATCTAAATTAATATTTTCAGGTGTCTTCCTTGGTTTCACAGGATGAAGCAGTTAAGCCCCAGTTTGCCAAGCACCGCTATCCACAAGCTGATACGCAAAATCAACATTTCTGCCTTTAAGCTATAGGACTACAAACCCGCATTTTTATATAAATGCACAGAAAATACACGAAGTGATAACCATCGTGACAACATCTGTTGCCTTCTCATTTCGTAACTATGCTAAAACCTCCAGCTCCGGAGGGGAGCAGAAGTTACCTCCTTGCTCTGCTGCAATAAGCTTGATAAGGCAAGCTCAATTTCCTGGGCATTTATTAGCACCCGCATTCAGGCTGACTGATGGCTTTTGTTATCTTCAGAGAAGAACACAAACGTCATAATTTGATTTGGATCAAAACAGATAAATTGGGGCTTTCAAAGCTAGACTCTTTATTCACACATGTTTATTAGGCAGCCTCTTTCCCCTCTGAATAAAGACATCCTATTCCTTTGGCAATATATGAATACAATCCAGAATAACAACTTTCTCTGCGCTATTTTCTTGGCCCCTAAACCGAACTTTCCTCTTTCCCCCCTTTTTAAACACTGAAGGACTGCAGCCTCAGCAGAACTCCCTTTTAGGGAGTGAAAGAACGCTCCGAGGTGAAGAAGAAAACCAAGAAACACACCACACCAAGAGCTCTCTCTCCTTGCACAAATTCTGTGCAACGCAATGCCACTTAAAAAGGAAAAGAACCAAAGCACCAGCCTAAAGATTCAGAAAAACAAGTTAATGTATTCCATTTAATTTAGCATGTTAATTATCAAATTACAGGCAGATACAAAGTTAGTGACTGTATTTAAAGGAGACAAACTATTTGCACCGATGCTATTTGCGCCGATGCAGTGATAATGGAATGGTTTCCCTCTACTCATTCATTAGTTGTCACGGTTTTAAACATTTGCTTTGTTATCTTCAATTTGTTAGCCCTGCTAGCTGTTGCCTAATTTCCCTCTCTGCTTCAAACAGTTGCAATTTTAACCTTCAGAAAGATGATCGCAATGTAGAACACAGACCTGCTTTTTATTGACGCTTGAGACTGTTCTGGAACAATGTTTTAAGCTTAAATTAGTGAAAACTTTCTGCCTGCAGTTCTTAAGATTACGGAGGTGCAGGCTTCATAGCATCTCAGGATCTCTTTTAACTAAAGCAAACGCAATACACGGTAGAAAGCCCCTACCTCGGTTGTTACTTATGCTCAGATTTAGGAGGTGGCTGCGGACCACGCTTTGGATCAGCCCGCCTGTGCGGCAGCCAAGCCGGTGGGAGGACGCTTCGCCTTAGCCCATCTGCTCGCTTCCGCGCCCCGAGTGGGCTGCCACTCCTGCGCCAGCCCCGAGCGGTCTCAGCCCGGGCACCTCCGGGGAGGGAAGGCAGCAGCTAAAGCCCCGTCCTCCTTGTTGAACCTGGGTTCCCGACGTTCGCCACACGTTAGCCCAGGGGTCTATTTTTCAGGCTGTAACTTGAATGGCTCTCATTATGTTCCACAGATGCATCATTTATCAATACATATTGACCAATTTTCAGGGGGGAAATAATAAAAAATGAATGTAAACTCCAAACAAACAAGATAAAAATGTTATCACAGAAACGCACTCCAGGCAGAATGACGTAGGTTAACCTCGCTGGAACGAGCCCCTTCTTGTTTTCTATATAGGGAATAGAGAACATCACTCGTTTCTCCTTTCTCTTGATTCCTGTCTAGCTCTGGGAGCTACATCACATAAATAAAGCATCAGTTAGCCAATATCACAGGAAGCAAAAGTTAAAGAAATGCTAGCTCCAAAAACCAGGACTGTGCTTGCTGCCTCACTTCAAAGAGGGTGAGAACTCCCTAATTCGCACATTAATGATTTCATCCAGTCCTTAAATACAACTTCAGGTGACAACCATGAGGGCAGAGGGGAATATTTCCTTGCTCATACCAAGAAAAGGCAATAAAGACAGCAAATCAGAAGATGTCCTGCGGGGAGGAGAAAAACAGAAGTCCTCTTTACAGTTTCGCACCACGCAATTAAAAAACAAAAAACAACAAAAACCCACCCTGAGCCACAGTGCCGTGGCAGTTCCCATACGCGTCTCGCAGCGCGGATCATGAGAAGAAGAGACAACGTTTGCAAGCCTGTGTCCGTCGTCCAGGCTCGGCAGGGTGACGTCAGCAAAGCGACGCTTTCACCAGAGCAGATGTGGGGACACTGAACAGGACACAAGGACACGTACAATTCTCTCGGAAGACACACAGTATTCCCTAAAAGCAGCTGAGACCCTCAGTGGGTGAAATCTCACAACACAACATTAAGTCTGAAAACATCTGCAAGAAGTTAACTTTCATCTGTACCAAATCTTTACGCGTAGTTCGCCCCATATCTGAAAAGAAACAGCACATAAGTGACAAGAAAAATGCTTCATGGTCTGCAGTCTATTCCAAATAAAATTTCAAGCCCAACGCTTAAGGAAACCCACCTGCTTTGGACAAGACACAAAATCAAAACAGGTGAAGCTTTAAAGTAGCAAAGCAATGGCAAGAGAAGCAAGAACGCTGAATCACAATAAGCTGCATATTTATAAACATATCTTTGAACCCCTCAGCACTCCCAAACTCTAAAAGCACAGTACGCATTGAAAAAGAGCTACGAAAGTTCATCAGCAGTACGATCAAATGCATCTGTGTAAAGATGGCAACACAAACAGTGATTCTATAAAGCAAAAAGTGTTAAGAATTTGCTGAAGGACAGATTTTCTTCTTGTCGCTCTACCAGAGTCTCAGATGGTGGCAAAGAGACATGTAACAAATATTCCAGGAGGTACAGCAGAAACAAGCAACTTTCCAAAAGATTAAAGCAAAATGTGTATTAAAAATAAATAAATAAAGACCTGACACACTGCTGGTTTTCCAACAGTAAGCTTGCAGCAGACTGCCATGCTTTTTGGCAGAAATCTGGCTGAGCACTGACAATAAAGTACTGGAAAGCAAATACATTCTTCTCAGTCTAAATTACTGCGAGATGATTGAGCAGAGAATAAGGAATACATGGAGAAAAGAGCATAAAGGAATAAACACTGATAAAAATATCCTGGGATCTAGGAACTACTCTTCTGAACGTGATCTGGATAAAAAGATTAAGGAAAAAGTTTCTGTAGAAAAATGCAAGTGATGTGCTCACGCAGGTATCGTAGGAAAAAAAGCTGCTGAAGTTTGGGTTTTAATCCTACAGTAAGTTAACCAAAGAGTGGCACAAGGGTGTAACAACGCCACTCCGTTGCGTGCTGACACACCACTTGGACCTACCACCACAAAGAGGTACTCCTGGCAAGTCCAAGGGTTTCGTCCTCACAGCAGAGGCCATGTAATGCATTCAGAATGGCTTATATTTGCGCTTTTTGCATGTCGCACACCTCCAAGCCCCTCCACCAAGAACGCTGGCCCTGAAGTCTTCAAGGGTCCTCTTCACCTTCCGTCTGTCTTCCATAGAGGATACTGCCCTACTGAATCTTTTGGCCTCATCTCATCCTTTGCACCTTACTCGTAACACCATTTTCCTATCCCGATCACCCAAGCGAGTCATCTATGATGACCAAACCGGTTTTGTTTTAAGCACACCGCTGATAAGCATAACAATGTAATCTTCTTACCACCAGCTTCACCACCATAAATTACTTTCTTGCATCAGATGGAAAGTTCGTTGTGGCTACATTTACACCATCGTCTTTTCAGCTGAACTTCTAGTACACCAGAGGGTCCTGCAATTGCAACATGCATAGCTTTCATATATAGCAAATCCAAAGGGGAAAGGCGTAGCTACCGTGCGCAGCATATATAATGTCTAACCAGAAAGCTGAACACACACATTAGTTATCAACCCAAAGACATTTAGCAGGCTTCCTTGGCATATTACTTTTGACAGGATGGCATTAGTGGCAATGGACAGATGGGGGGCTGCTACACAACCTTCCTTGAAGAGTTATCTCTCTCCCTGTCACTTAATAAATTAATGCTGTTATGAATATGCATGGAGTCATGCTGTCCTACTGCCAAAGAACCGAACAATATTAAAGGCAGAGCATAAATCAATGACTGTAAAGGAACAGCGAGATCAGCATCCCTGTCGGTGAATCAACTAAGTGTAATTGAAACAAGACGACTGGAGACATGAGTGGCACCTTGGCTTTCATGCCTGGTCTCTGCCACCAAAGGGGCTTTTCAAAGAGAAAGCCCTCCTCGCCGGCACGACTCGACTCGTGTTACAGGACTGATCCCTGAGGCTTCCCCGTTTAAGGCGTCCTTCCCCTCACTTGGCACCCGCAGGTAGACACTCTCAGGGCTACAGCAAACTCCATGTGACCCATCACGCTGCCCGTCTCCAAGCTCCGCAGGCAAGAATGGTTCTTAGTGGCTTTCAGTGCTTACAACACCCAGTTTAAAAATACATACTTAGAAATACATATATTTTTCAACCTTGCAATGTAAAATAAGAGAGCAGGAAAGAGATTACGGTCCCTTTCATCCTCTGCAGTCTAGCATATGTGGAGCAAAGACCTCAGCACCTCCTACCAAGTAGGAGGTTCATTACTTCTCAGGCTTCTTGGAAAATATTATTTAGAATGTAAACAACATTGCTGCCAAAATGTCTGCAAAATCTTTAAGACTGCAAGAGTTCTACCCTTCCTTCAGCTCTCACATGTTTAGCTGAGCTACAGATGAATTTATTTATTGCATAGCTGAGGAAGGCTTTGCAAATGCACACCGTTTTATCAAACTCTACTAAAACGCCAGTTTTAATTAGCCCTCAAATAACTGACATGAGAAAGCAAACAGTCTTAGATGCTATACAATTTTACCTATAGAAAGCTGATGAAAAATGCTCCTTTTAACTGAAATGCAAGAACATTCAGCAGACTGGAAATTGTTTATTATTATTCTTTAGAGAAAAAAAAAATGATCTCATCTTGCTTATAGCTGCAGTTTTCATTCATGTTCTTCATAATATAATAATAGTGCATAATGCTAGAATTGTAAACACAGGCTTGACAGTATGCTATCTGTATGTCTCATCTGCCACTATTCTCTGAGCTGCATACACAGGTTTGCAAAGAAATCCAGATTAATGATGGGTCTGCTGTCAAAAGAGTTTCTCATCTCTTCATTTAAAACAGACAGTTGTTCATTTGAGAGCTGAAGTAATTAGGGGTTTGGGATTTTTTGTTTTTGTTTCCATTTTTCATCTTTGCTGCTTCAGGAACCCAGGGCTGGCTCGTTCACCGCTCTCTTCTCCCAGTTACGCATGCACGAATTACCTGTGCTTGCTCCCGTTCCCAGCGGTACGCTCCGACGGGGGCGACGGATTCACAGCTCTTTACCGCAACATCACAACATTGCCTGAAAGAACGGGTCTCTCACTGGCAAATGAATAATTTCTTTGCAAATGCATTATGCTACCTGAACAACGACGTACGGCGAAAAGAAAAAGATGTGCTTTGACTTTCTTTTGTTTTAATTAGGCTGCATCCATGTACAGAGTTATTACTGCCTTGCTCTGAAGATGGTATTTCAAAACACTCGATTAAAACACCAGAGAGTAGCCTGCTACAAAAAACCGTACAACTTTCCTGATTAACTCACCGTTACCTCTTTCGCAGGTTCTGTCATCGTTTCTCATCAAACAGCATTTTATTCCACGGCTGTCCTATTGACCTCTGAAGTGCTGCAGCGAGAAGGGATGTAAGAAGCTGCCACAGCATGGCTTTCCCAGACCAAAAACCAACGACAGCAACAAAAATCCAACTGCTGGAATCCAACCTTTTAATTTTAAACTCTTTTAGTAGGCGAAGTGCATTATCTAGCAAAAGGATGACACAGGAAACAGGATCCCATGACCATTAGAGAGAGCCGATGGCAACGGCGTGACTCGGGCGGGTTCGCAGCCCTCCGACACCACGGCAGGCAGCAGAGGCTTCGCTCGGCTTTCGCCGGGCTGTTAGGAAACGAGATGATGGGAAAATGTCAGGGGGGATATTCTGGAGAGGGAAACGAGCCAGTGCCTTCCACCAGGAAAAGGCTCGAGAAGTCGCTTCATTACAGCCCAGGCAACACAGGTAATTTCTACCTTATCAGGATGATTTGAATTCTATTCAGTTACTTTATACAGATCAAGATAATTTTACACTGGCAAGAAAGAAGAGTTAATAAAAGGAGGATTTGGCATCAAAATAGTGATCCTGTGGCACTAATGCAGATATTTGGAGTTGAAAATGCTGAGAGTTAAGTCTTATTTTAAACAGGGAAAATATTCTCTCCTCAAATGTTAATTCCCCGTTAACATTCCTTAGTAAGCGTTTCATGCAAAAAAAAAGTAGGTTCTGCTGTTCCATACTCATTTCTATTCTCATTTAGCATCAACGTTATCTGCAATCATATATACTGGACATGACTGTACTACACAAGCTTCTCATGTCTGCATTGCATATTTTCTTTTCTGTTTTCTCGGACTGTAGCGACAGGCAGTTTTGTCTACTACTGAGAGAGCTGCTCTTTGGCACAGGCTGTCTGAACATCTTTAGTTTCCACCACGTTTGGAGGTCAGCCCTCAGCACAGCGCAGCATCCCAACCAAAGCCAAACAAATAAATGCAGTTTTCCTTCTCCTATGGAAAACGCCAAGGGTTTTTATAAAAGGAAGCACCATTTTGATGCTGAGATCTACACGACAAGTTCATGGGCGAGAACCATGACCAAGCACAGAGGGAGCTAAAAGCAGCTAATAATTTAGATACAGAAGAAATACAAGGTGTTCAGCCTTCCACTCAACCCGCATCTTCCTAGGAGAGCTTCTAGGACAAGTTTCAAGCAAAAAAAATAAAACCACCAGGCTGAGTAGAAAAGCCCTCATCTCCAGAAAGCCCTTCTCGGAAGCAGAGCGTGCAGTCGTGGCCGGCGAGCGCTGCAGAGGAGAGGTACGGTTACCGGCCTATTAATGCTTTTTGGACAGCAAAGAAAAACCGAGTTTCATCATTCATCCCTAATCCCAATACTTGCACAGTATTAACCTTCACCAAAAGGCATACAAAATCGAGACTTAAATGGACGGTCCTAAAAGACTGTGTCTTTCACTTGAAAATTCATCCAATTACTGCTACCTTTTCCAAAAATTGAGATTTTGCTCTCAGTGACCAGGAAGGTTACCTCTCTGCCAAGAAATACTTTCCAAAGGGGCAGGTTACACAGCAATTAATCAGACTTTGTAAATGCTGATGTTCAATTTGCTTTGAAGCAAGTTTTAAGTAAATAAATGTCATCTTTCTGTAAATTACAGTTGTGTGCTACTGGACACAGCTGCTTTTGTGGGGTTTTCTGGGCAGACTGCACGTGAAAAAACTTAAAAAGAATACATTTGGCAGGTTCCACACTTAAAGAATAACACGATTTATTTTGGTTATGTGCTTCAAAGTGACATTCACAGACTGTCCCCATCGCAGGCATCTGGCACGCCAGCAAAAGCAGGCTGATGCATGCTGGCAGCCAAAACACGTTGCTGATGCCCACGCTAGCCGTGATTTTCTAAGCGAAAGGATCTGCTCCCTGCTTCGGGACCGGTTAGCGGGGAGCCGCTCACACGACCCCCCAGTTCCCCTACCGTGCACACGCGTACCCCTTTCTGTACGGGTACAACTAAGCAAACTCTTGCTTTAGCCACCGGCCAGCTCTCGGCGGCACGGCGCGGAAGCAGCGCTCAGGGCCGCGTCCCCGAAGGCGCAGCGCAGGCGAGCCCGGCTCTGCCGCCGACACGGCTCCCAGGCAGCGGCCTGGCTCCTCCCAGCCCTAAGCAAATTGCTCAGCTGCTAACTGCGCTTACGCAAAAGCCTACTTCATCCAGCATCTCCTCCTCCTCCAAACACTCTTCACGCTTCCCAGGCTTGTCTTCAAACGGAGAGGAAGATATGTTCCTGTACTCAGTGACATGTTTGATGGTGGGAAAGAAGTGCACATGCAACCACCCATCCACGGCTTCTCTTTAGTTTGTTTTTGCCTTTTTTTAATCACTTTCCATCCCCTTTTGGTGTGACTGAACCAAGAAGCTACACAAACAGACTCCATTCCCTTTGCACAGAGCAGAAATAACCCTGTTACTACCCAGCGACATTTGGGAACCCAGCGCTCGCGCAAACCAGCCACTGACTTGAGCTAAGGCAGTTTCCCGCACGTGTCCAGGAGATTAAAAGAACTAGAAAAAGGGAAAATATGAGGAACAATTTCTTCTGGGTGCATCTGAGACCTCATCAAAAGCCTGTATAACACTAAACGAATGTTACGTTAGTATCTAAAACTATCAGCACAGCCTGCCAATCTGAAAAGTAAAATTTCCTCTTTCTTTTAGATGGTTCTGAGTGCCTTTTACAATGTTGGCTGAAATAAAATCAAGGCGGGGAAACCAATGCAAACAGCTTATCCAAGCAGCTCAAATACCATTCTGGGAAGCACTGGGACCCCTGAAAGGCTGAGTTTAACTCTCAACACAAGTAGAGAAACAAGGCTGAAAAAAGTTAAGTTAAAACACAGCGACGTAGGAATGTATAAGTATACAAAGAAAATACTTAATTTTTAGCTCTTTTTCAGGTAACTCAGGAAAGATTTCCCAAGTTAAATATCCATGTATAACACCAAACAGTTATACCTTCTCCTAGCAAGCGCGTAACAGTGGCGGCTTTCAGGTTGGCAAACGTGTGATACACAGCACATAGCTTTTAACTTGCAATGGGGCCCATTTTCTTTAGAGCAGCCGCTGTTTCAGGCTTGCAGTTCACCATCTCGGAGCCTAACTCCACGCAGGTTTGAGGAACTGCGCCCGGATCACGTTCAACACGAGCCACGCGAGAAAATAACTTCCAGTGGTTGACGTTAGCTTCTAGTTCAGAATCAAAAGCTTCTATACTACTGTTTCTTCTAAAGTTGAGACCACTGGGGTTTTAAAACATGCTGGGAGTGTGCAAAAGCCAATGAGCAGAAGCCCGCCTACCCACAGAAGCCCACCTAATGAAGCCACCCACAAGTCCCGCTCCCACTACGCAGCAAGATACATTTACCTCTGCTTTTCATTCGTGATTTAAACCAATCCGCGCACACGGTTTCCCCCAGCGCCGTATTTGTGCTGTTGGCCTGATCCAATACGATGCCAAAAACGCCGGCCGCGATACAGCAAAACAGCTTGGCATGAGCTGGACTACAGAGCTAATAGGATTTGAACGGGACTTACGCGCTTCAAATTAAACTGCTCCTGCTTAGACGCTTGCCTGGATCAGAGCCAGAATATTCAGCACCGTAGAGCAAGCACAGCCTTTATTTACAGTTTTACAGATGCAATTTGTAGTAGCTTTCGGAAGTTAGATATACTTCACATAGACACATACAGTTATTTTTCATTACCACCCTCCTTTTGCAAACAGACTTACAAAGTAAAAGTCGCTGCAGAAGTCGCGCGCCCAGCCTTCCCGTGCAGTCACGGCGGCAGCAGCACGCAGCCAGCACGGCACGGCAGCGCTTCGGTAAGCAAAAGGAGCAAAATGTCTGAATGTTGGATTTAACAGATTAGCTGGGCTCCTTCGCAGTACGCTCTCTGAGAAATAAGGAGCCAGGAGGCTGGGAATCTCTACCCGTAGCAAAGAGTTACCACGCTGTACTCCTAGAACCAAACCCACATTAACTACAGCCTTGTTTAGGGCTTGAGTTCACGTAATACGAATCATTCTGCAGAATTAGCACAAGTGACAGGCTCATCATTACATTCCCAACCCAGAGTTGCTATCTCCCTTGGTAACTAAACAGGGCTTGCAGTAACGGGATATTTAGGGGAATGTTTTCCTTTTTGGCAAGGAAACAACACTCCTTGCCTTTTGCTCAACCTATCGCCAGCCAGAGACCAGTCACTTCTTAATACGCTTGGGATGCTGTAAATATCTAGATTATGTCAAAACCTGGCTGCATTTAAAATAAGTCGTGTGCAAGCTTTCCAGCTGCCCTGGCTTCAATGGGACAACGTTCCTTGGTGTCTAACCAGAGCGCTTCACAAGCGGGCCCATAAATATGCCAGATTAGCGATGCGTATTAGTCGCAATGATAATAGCAATGTATTATTGCCTGGCAGTTTGTATCACTATTATAACCCTTCACTCAGCTAATTCCAATCAGAGCTGCCCAGTTCCCACAGGAATGTAATGCTTAGATGCCACATAATACCCATTAATGCACTCCTTTCGGAATATAACGTAACGTCTGTTTTCCTTCCTGCATTTTTATTGCATGGCCTTTTCACTAATCCAGGACTTAATAACGAGAGCTGGCAGCTGCTATTTTTGCAGCGTTCTGGACAAAAGCATAAATTTCATTTTGTATTGACTTCTGCCTGTTACTTAATATTATGTCAATGCTACTTGGCAAATACTCAAAAGTGAATTGCCACTGCATTTTTATTCTTGAAACTGAATCGATCCATAGTCATCAAACAAGTATCAATAAGAGTTTTTAACCAACCTTTTGTTAAGACCACGTACTTGCTAATCACCGTTTTCCCACTGTAATGGAATCAAATCGACCCATCAAGCGGCATCCCAAAACACCTCCCCCGAGACCCTTCTACAAGCCGCTTTTCACAACGAATCGAGGCCGTGACGCATCCCATCCATTTTTCCTGGCCCCTGCGTTGCTCATCCTTGGGCAGTACCGCGGCAGGCAGCTGGGGGACCAGGGAGCGGCGCTTAGCGCTACCAAGACGGAAGGAGGGACGGGAGGGCGTCCGCTCGGCGCGTCGCCACGACCTGGGCCGCCCTCGGGGCCGGCTGCAGCCGCCAGCTCCGCGGCGCGCGCGAGGGAGAAGTTGTGCTGTACCGATCGCGTAGGGCAGACGTTGCCAGATTCCAGATTTTATGGGGAGGAAAAGGGAGCCACTAAATTCAATATGATGCCAAAAACGCCTATGTGAAGACAAAGTAGCCACGTTACTTTGCATTTCTGCATAAAAGTAAGCAGCTGGTTCAAATTTTGGGGCAGCTTCTTGGGGAAGAGGTTACGATGCCATCGCTCTAACGCAACGTGGATGTTTTGACCAAAAGGGATGAACTGGGCAGTACCACTGCCTGTGACCAGCAGATGCAAAAACAGGGATCAGCTCGCTATGCTGATCACCTATTAATGCCCTGCCAAAGTAATTCAGATAGCTCAGCTAGATTTGAGGAAGCTGTAAGTACAAGACATTCATAGCCCAGGAAAAAATATACATATATGTATGCCTATATATGAAATATATACACAAACAAAATCATATGTGTTCGTAAGCAGAGATAGCTCTTATGCCCAGGTAAAAAACACAGTCCACAAAAACATGCGTATTTTCCTCAGTATTTTCTCAGGGTCCAAGATCTAGATTATTGTGAGCAACAGTACTGAAATCAGTAAACTGAAAATGAAAGATCAAATAGACTGCTAATCCTTCTCTTCCTTGTGCTCTCAAGTTTCTGGACTCTATTAAATAGTCTCGCTTATTAAAGTTGCACTAAATTGTAATGAAGATTCTTTTTTCCTGCCATTAGACACTAAAAGGACACAGCGGCGCCAACGGATGCTCTCAAACCTGAACCCTCGGGCTGGCGCCGGCGCGGCGCGGCGGGAGAAGCTCGCCTCTCGCGCCCGCGCCGCCGGGACGGGCCGCGCACGTCAGGCCCTCCCGCCGCGCCAGCCTGCTCGCGGGGCCTGACCGGCGCGCCCGCGGGAGAGTCGCCGAGCCTCGCGCTGCCTCGCGCCCGGGCGCACGCGCGGCCCGCGAGCCGCAGCGACGTCCTGCGAAGCCGCAGCAGCGTGCGCCAAGCCCGCGTACGGCAGGAGCCCGCCCGGCTCCTCCGCAAGCACTCGCAGCGGTGGAAAACCACCCTCAACCCGAATTTAAGGGCTAGTGGAGCACATTTACATACTGTATCAATGCAGCAATGAGTATTGGCCATCGTGCTTTGTGATACTGCATTTTATTTAAAAAATACTCAACCTCACTTTAAAAAAAAATCAAGTATGTATTATTTGGCACATTAGTAAACCTGAGAGAAACAGCATCCCCTTAATATTCATAAAGGGATCTTCTTCCTTCTACAAATAACATGGGAAAACCTAACACCTTTTCGCTATTTAAGAATAACGGCACTACTTTGTGCTACACATCTCAGAATAAAAGTAGTTATGATCAGTTTTACATAATGGAAACGCAACTGTGTGACATTTCATAGGTTTCACATTCACTCCAGGAGATTACCCAAACATTCCTTTTCTTAGCAAATTTTTAGTGCCTCTGCTATGGCCAGAAACCCCCCAATCACCCACGGACACCTGGAGGACTTGTTGATTAGTGACAACAAGAACCAAAGCAGAATCTCAGATTTCAGTGTAATGAACATTTATACGTGTCCTTTTACTTGTAAGGAAAATCCTCAGAAGCCTTCTCTGACATGACCTGAAGTGGTTAATCTTAGAAGAAACATCAGGATTAGGAAACTTAGCTTCCTCTTTCACTTAAGATCTTACAGCACCCGCTACGTAAAGTGAACAGCCATCGCACCGTGCTCCAAAGAGCCTTCTTGAGAAACGCTTCCCAAATCATCTCGCAAGGCTGGTGCCACATTTTGTACCGATGGATAAAACACATCTTACTGCCGGCGTGACGAGATTAACCAAAGAGCAGCAGCATCTGCAGGCGCTTTAGGATCTCTGAGGTGTTGAGCTCTAGGACTGGGAAAGCACTCGTGGGACGGCATCCGTCTCTGTGCCTGAGAAGCCTGTACCTAGTGCGGTGGTGAAACTGCCGTTCTTACACGCTTAAAAACAAAACACAACTACTTCAAGTGCACAAGGCTGCCAAGTCTTTTCTATAAACAAATAATACTTCTTGCTGACTAGTTGCACAGCAAACGCCAGTTGTCCTCAAACGCTCGTGGCCGAGGCAGGTGTACTTAAATGCACAAACTTCCATGCAAAACTTCAGCAAGAGATTTGGCAGTAGCGAAGTGCAAAATGAATAGCAATCAAGTAGTTCACACAATCAGTTTTCTAATTCACCACAACTGCTATAAATACTACCCATTACTGCCAAATGCAGCTTTTGCAAGAGGATGTGTGTGTGTGGGGGGGGGGGGAATGTGGAAACTTGCTGCAATATCCAATCTATGCAAAAATTATACAGAACATTACATTAAAACCTAAGTAAGCACTTCAGCATACTCCTAATGCATGTGCATAGATTACTTGGGTGTACTTCTAGGATAAGTGCCATTTGGTGTTCAGATTATTGGTGGATATTTAAAGTTGATTACCCTAGAGGAAAGATATAATTGATAAACAAGGAACATACACAGAACAACAACATAATAACTACAAGTCGCAGCTATTTCACAGCTTATTCTTACACTCGGGGCCAGAGTTTGCTAAAGGTGCTAATTATCCCTTTAATCTAAGGAAACGAGATCAAAAGGTAGGACAAGCATCACTGCACCTAGCAGCACATTGCAATCTCAACGGAAGACCTTACCAGACTTCACTTTCAGAGTACAACTACTGACACAGTGTTAGTTTGAAATTCAGTTGCGTTCAAGACACCGAGGCAGAACGTACGTCTCGAGACGGAGTTTTCTATAGGCTCTGACGTACTCTGCGAGCCCCACGAGCTGCGCATCCTCCTGGCGTTGCTCCTGGAGGAGGAGTCAGGGATCCCAACAGTAAATCTCAGGGATCCACCAGAGACACCTTTTAGTTTATAGTGCTATCACCACGTTAAAATGTCATCAGTCATGGCAATGGCAGGTGTTTATTTCAGCAGCGATGTACTAGAGATGGAAGAATAAACAGATAGCAACAGATAATAGCGGAGAAGCTAAATAGATGTGGGCAATAAAAGAACAAACAGCAAGGAGACACATCTGCATGCCCTGCATCTCTGAAGAGATCAGTCACCTCACAGATGCAATGGTGGGAAAACAGTCACTTGCCGAACACAACATTTATTTAATTATCTGTATTTCATTTTCCCTTTTCAGTGTTGTCACCTTGTCTAGACTGTTTGCTTATACTGAGCTGCAAGTTTCTTCTCGCTTCTCTTCTTTCTCTTTCCTGTGTCGTCTTCTTTGTAGGATTGCTTTCACTGCACAATGTCATGCAGTGCAGGTCTTCTCCTTCCAGATTTCTGCCTCCTTATTATCACAAGGAGTTGACAAGTGTGGGGTTTTCCACCAAAGACCTGGACACAGCCATGTCGGGCTATCAACGTTCCCAATTGTTGACGTTACACTGCTTCTCAAGACAGAAGACGCCTCCATCTTCCACAAGGGCAGAGCACTGAATTAGAAGTTCCTCTTACGCCCCTCACCACCTTGTTTTACAGGCGGCAGAGAGATCAGCTGAAAGCAAAGAGCTGCCTCCATGTTGAGGACACGGTGGAATAAGCTGGCTGGAAAGGATCCCACAGCACTGGCTGCCTACAGCTCGTGTGTTATGGCCAAGAGTCCTGCCTTGCTGGCAGCTATTCACATCTGTGAAGAAACAAGTTAAGTAGACGCGTGCATCAGGCAAGGAATAAGCATGCTGACTAGATTTGCACATGGAGATCCACTGGAGACCACGTGCACGTCCAAATGCACATGCACCCAACACCAGCACATCCTGAACATGCTCTGAGCACAAAACAATGATCTTCAGGATGCAGCTCAACGTTTTCAGCTGCCGCTGAAAGATAAGGTGGGACTCTCACGTACCCTTCTCTGATAACAGATGCACAGAAATATCCTGGAGTACCAGTCTGAGCCTTCCTCACATAAAGACGAGATGCTGGCAGTCAGATAGATGAGGCTATAAAACACTCGAAGAGAGTGAACAGGCTCTGGTTAAATCTTGCCCAGGGCAGCCATAAAAGGAAAGTCAAGCTAAAAACTACTTCAGCACTAACACAAGCTGAGGGAACATCCAGCGGATGATCACGGAAAGATCCATAAACCGGAAGAGCATGAAAAAACAATAGCAAAAACCTACAGTCACGTGGCTCAAGGACATATTGTCAAGAATAAAGCAGTTATCAACACATTAAAAAAAACGTAACATATTCAGAACTCCTCTATCCTTTAAAGTTCCGGCCCCAGTTTTTAGGGCATTTGCTTCCGGCAGGCGCACTCGGGAGAACAACCCTATTAGCAGTACCCTACCTGGGTGCCAACTTTGGTGCTATCCCATTGCTTCCGTATTTCTCCGTAGAATCGATGCAGGCTGTGAAATAATTGCTCCTTCCATGGAGCAGCTTTCGCTTTGGAAAAAATCTTGTCCGTGTAGTTTGTAAAGTGCTTTAGCATAAAGTCACTGCAAAAGGTCATATCTGAGGAAGCCGGCAGGATAAGAGTCCCTCGCGGCGCAAATGCAGTCCTTGCAGATGAAAAACACCCCTGCGAGCTGCACTGCCGTATCTCCAGGGCAGAAGGAACCAGTTCTCAAGAAATATAAACCTCATGCTTTCATATGCAAAGCAAGGAATACAAATGTAACCTTATCAAACAAAAATTGAATATACAGCCTGAGAAAGAAAATGGAAAAAACTTACTTGAGCCACTTTGCATAACACAGGATATAAAATCTGAACAACTACGTTTTACTGATGACCTAAATATTAATTTTAACAACTTCAGGAACCTCACACATGCTTTAGTCTCCTCATTATCTTGATTTCACAGGGTATTTTATAGAAACCTTAGGTGCTTCTGCCAGGAAAGAAACATTTCTAACAAGCAGTAATTCTTTTCTTGCATTTTATTGGTAAGAAGTTTCTCAGACATCTGTCTTAAAATAATAGAATGTAGTAGTGCTAACCTAATGCAGCATTAAAAATGTAGGCACTGTGTTTTCATCGTTACCTGCTTTTCAAGGCCCTCCAAAGAGCAGTGTTTCAGGCAATCCTAAAATCCTGAAAATCCTGTATACATTTCAAGAAAGAGCCAGTTGGAATTGAGACATGAAAATCCTAAAAACACTTTGTGCAACAGGAGCTTAGCTTGGCCAGGCGCAATTTCTAAATTATTCCACAGAAGAGGCAGAAAAATCCCACTGCAGCACAGCTTTGCCAATAGCCCATTCCTTCACATTACTTGAAATCATACCGTATAAGAAGAGCCTGCAAGAAATACGGAGAGGCTCTCCAATACTTCCTGGTAAGTACATGACATACTAAACAGAAACGGATGTAGTCCAGCAAATCCAGTTTTTTACCAGGAAGTAAGTGCGTTATCTTCCTGGAAGGATAAAAATAGACAGCTAAAGAGATGGGGGGTGGGAGGGGAACACAGACCTTATAAAAAAAAAGAACGCTTTTCTGGGCTCTTTTATGGTACTGCACATCTAGGATTTATTTAACAACTCTGTTGACAAATCCGAGAGTCACCTGGACTCAAAGAGATTAGACACGTGCGCCAAGTCATGTTTTGCTCACACCTCTTTGCCCATGACTGCCCTTGGGAAAGGCACGCTGCCAGCCACTACATTGAACACAAACAGAGGCAGCCACAACCCTCCTTCTTACCACAGTATTAAACTGGGGAGCACCGCTTCCATTCCAGTTCAGTTCTTCACTGGCTGGGAGATGACGAGGAACATCAGCCGCTGAAACAGATCCCATAACACCACTAGAAGTTTTTCTTAACGTTAAATAGCTTTACAGAGTAAACTGTGGTTTGCAAGGCGCCACAACAAATGCGGATATTAAATGCTCAAGTAACTGTTCAGGTTTTGGAGAGAATTAGTCTGAGTAACTGACTTTGCAACGCATCAAAGCATCACGCTATGTGTCAGCTCTCCCACATTTTTTAGCTCTTCCTTTTTAATAGGTTATTGAATCATCACAATTAAGAAAACCACATTCTTTTTGTAACACGCAGTTCTCTCAACAATTTAGTTCTCTAAATTCTCTAAATTGTTCTCTACAATTTAGTTTCTTATCTGAAACACTCAAGTGTTCTCCTCAAAGCAAACGTTTTAGATTGGCATTGCAAGGTTCTTCAGCTCTTCGCCTGCAAAGGTTGGGAGTCCGCTGGCAAAAATACTGATCCGAGAGGCCAGCGAGCAGCAGCTTCCCTGCACAGCGGGTACCAAATGCGTTCCCCTTCCCTCCTCCCCGCCAGCTCAGGAGCTCCCTGAGAACCAACTTCTTGTCTCTTCTTAGCTAAGAGACCTTCCAGGACACTACTGCTTCCACTTAGCACAGAGGCTCTGTATACTCTCCTTAATATCCATGGACTAAGTGCAGTCTGCTCGCTGCTCCCCATCCCTCTTTTATCACAGTCAAGATTCATGGTGGCTCCTATGATTCCTCCCCAACTTGGTCACAAAGGAGAGGCTCTCCACCTCATCCTCTTTCCGTATTACTGCTCCCTAGATCTTCAGGGCAATAAAAACTCCAGATTTGTTTTTCCCCTCCCCTCTCCTTGCTCTCTGGTAGACAAGTTACTCCTGAAGTCAGCATTTGAAAAGGTACACCCAGAAGGTGATGCACCAAGAGGATATTGGCTTCCATCAGCCAGCGTTTCCATCATTAAGTCTTACCACGTTGACTGAAACTGTTCTGTGTGCAGCTGGTACATAGGGCACCGCAACGCTCACAGAAATCCTCCCTCCAGCTTCCCAGCATGCACAACATGATGTGGTTCTGTCAACACCTCAAATTTTGGAGAAAATTAGCTATGCAATCCTAATAAATGTTACTGCAATTGATTTAGCTAAGAATCATTAAATGCAGCTCACCAAAAACTCAGTAAGAGGCCTAAGCTCTGTAGCTATCAGTAAGATCCTACAGGGGAAAATCAAGGTGATCAAGAGAAAACTTCCCAAAGTTTTAGCAGCAGATCAGTGAAACGCACCAGTACTCCTTGCCTCCTCTCAGCGGACAATTTTCAGCCTTGTAGAAAATGATATTAGACACAACTCATAAGAAAACCTGCCAAAAGCAAAGTACCATCGCAACTCCAGATTCATAGCAAATTGAGAATTCTGACCCATAGCACAGATTTCTAATCTGGAAAGATTTAAAAGTTGTTCACTCAATCACTCTGAAGTTTGCATTTCTTCTACAAGCAAATACATAAGGCCTACCATCTCATTCATGTTTGATTAACACATGAGAACCATGCATAAATACATTAATTATAATCTGGCTTTGTTTACATGACATTGCTCTTTAGCCTAATTAATATTAAAGGTGAAATTAATTTTGAATGTCCAGTGACACACATCACAAGCTCATCACAGATACCAGAGATTTTAGAAAAAATGTGTGACACAGCCACATGCAATTATAGAAGTTTGTCCTGGAACAAACACATACCCTGTTCCAAATGGGCCCATTTCATCACATTCCTGGGGAAGGCAACACATGAGATACAAAACTGCATCTCGCTCTCTGGAGGCAGTGAGGGAGGCCCCGTTCCCATGCAGCAGGCTAAGTGAAAAAGCCAATGAACCGTAAGCAGGCGTTAGGAACTCAAGATGACCAAAAACCTCCTTTACAGTTGCTCACGCATCTTACCGGGAACCCTATCGCATCATGCGCCACTAGACTGTACAACTATGACATCCCAGCACGGCTGCCTGGTAGAAGAGGGCGCCTGTAATGGGAGATAAGCTTCGTGGCAAGGAAAAGGGGTGCTCACCTTACAAGCAGGGTCCCCTCTGTCCTGTAAGGAAATACTGAAAGAAGCATGGCCTTAAAAAGGGCACGTCTATTTTCACGAACATGGGTCAGCAGCATGCCCTTGCGCAAATGAGGCCAACTGCATCCAGGGCTGCATGAGGATGAGTGTGTCCAGCACGTCGAGGGAGGTGACTCTCCCCTCTCTGTTCAGCCCTGAGGAGGCCTCATTTGCTGGTCCAGGTCTCAGCACCCCAGGACAAGAGAGACATGGACCTGCTGCAGCCAGTCCGGCGAAGGGTCACGAAGATGAGGAGCATCTCTCATATGAGGAGAACCTGGGACTGTTCAGCCTGGAGAAGGTGATGCACGGGGCATTACTAATGAGAATAAATATGTAGTGGGAAGGTGTAAAGAGGACGGGGCCAGACTCTTCTCAATGGTGCCCAGTGCCAGGACAAAAGGCAACAGGCACAAACTGAAACACCAACTAACGGCTCCACTTGAATACACCTTCAAAACACACCCCACTTCATTATTACTGGTAAAAAGGGAATTCTTCCCGTTCTAGATGAAAGTGGCAGGTGTTCAGAATCACGGGGTTCTCCCCACCCCATTCACTCCTGCTTTCAACCCAGCAGTAACACATTTTGTCTTCTGTTTCACACTAATTATCAGCAAAAAGACAGCCATTTTAAACACAAGTCCACTTTTTACGTAAATGGATATAAGTAGTCACAAGCAACATAATTTACTGAAAGGATGCTTTCTTTTCAGGATCCTCTATCCTTTCTGAAAGGTTTTATATCACAGCCACTACTTAAAATAACAAAATACCAGAGAGATAAGAAAATAGCAGGTCAGAGCAGCATATCAAGCTCCTCAGCTTTCTCTCCAAGACAAGATTTTCCCCAAATTAGGCATTTCGGTAACAGCCTCCGTCGCTTTAGACCAGCAGGTAGCACGCAGAAGCTACCACAGCCTGCTTGTAGGCCCCCAGAAGACCCAAACTTTGGCCGCTGCAGGGTCAGTGGTCGCTGCACCTTCTCAAACATTAACATGCACTACAAAATTTCACATGCTTTCTCCACTCACAGAGATGCACAACTACAAGTGCTCCAGTGCTATGAAGACTCACTTTTATGGGACCTTTCTAGCAAACTGGACTTGGTTTTCCTTTAGTAGAGCAAACACCAACTAATCTTTTCTATTAACTTCCTAAATCCTACTAGTTTGGGATGGCTGGCTTTTCCCAGAGCTTGGCTGCTCTGTAGTAGCAAAAAGCAAGCTGGTCTGGCAGGGGAAAACAAAAAGACATCACTGCCTTTGCAGTAAGGATACAGCAAGCTCCTTTAGAAGTTTAGGGTTCTCTAATCTCTGGGTCTCAACTCCAGACTTCAAAGAACACTAGATCGTAAGTCAGTCTTCTGTTTCAAGCAGGCATGAGAGATGCCCACTGCCAAAGTACAACAATTTTTCTGCCTTTAAATCTTTAAGCCTCAGCTTGCAAAATTAAAGATGAAAATTGCAAATGTAAGAGTGTAAGAATGAATTCAAAGTGAAGATTTATGCAAGTTTTCCACAATTTTACAGATCATACATCCATTGACAGATAAGCTCTCAACCTTCACACCTGCAAAAAAGTGAAAGGAAAATTCAATAAAAACCCTTCAAGTAAGAGGAAAAAAAATACTAGCAATACAAATCCATTCATTAATTCTTCAAATGCATCTCTGTTCACATTAGCATCCAAAAGCAGTTTGTCAGACTGGAGCCACAGAGCTTAGCGCACATGTAAGAGTAGCTAAAGCATTCACCCATACACTATTATCAGTCTATATCCACTGGTGTTCATGATGCCAAGCAGGCTGCTTAAGTGACCGTTCATCACAAATAATTCAGAAAATGAGGAAAAGCGCCATTGTAAAGATAAACAGTATTTATTGCTCCGGTTTAAAGGTTATGTTATTCCGGCGCTGCTGCTTGGGAAGGTAGCTTTACATGCTACAGCACAAAGCTAATAGCTATGAAAACAGACATGCCGTTCAATCAAGAGTCTATTTCCCTTCACGTTCATTAACTGAAAAAGAAGTTAATGTTTTGCAAGCAATGAAAAATCAGGAGCGCAGGCTCCGGAGACCTGCCCCAGCCTTCCCCTGCGCTTCCCACACGACAGCCCCAGCCACCCTTAGGACCCCCGCGTGTTCATCCGACGCAACGTTCTCAGCTCCCCCACACACCTCCTCAACGCCCTCGATGTAACCTGCGCTCTCGGCTTCCTCTCTCTGACATCCACTAATTACCACCAGCTAAGAGGTGGCATAAAACACGGCTGGTCCGTCATAGCCAAATAAAGCAGGTGACTACAGAGCCCGCACCGCAGTGCTTCTCTCCCTGGAGGAGCTCACTTGAGTATGGTTTATATGGTTTACAGCCAGCTGCTGCTTTCCTTGAAAGTAGCAAAATGAGCTTCAAGAGCTCTACTCCTGGATTCAACCTTATCAGAAACGCATGATGGGACCAAAAGTACTAGAGACATCCTGACAAAATGATAAAGAAGAAAGGCGCCTAAAAGCGCAGTCAGATGTAAAGCTTGAAGTGCTGCCGGTGCCACGATCAACAGCTTTGTCTGCGATGCCGTACAGCAGCAAAGTATCACCTGAGTTTCCAAAGACTGACAATCTCTCCAAGACAGACGTCTTCTGTGCTCTTCCTTATACACTATCCACTGACAGAAACAAGCTGAGGACCCTCAGACTGTAGGAGGTGTTGCACAGTACCGCACAGCACCAGCATGTTTTGTGCTCGCTGCCAATGAGCAAAATTAGAAACTAGGAGATGCCAGAGATGTTTTTATTTGTTATAATCAGAGAGAGCCAGGAAAATTCATAGAGGGTCCCTAACTTTAAAAGTGGCAACAAGCCAGCTGGATGCATTGAATGCAGAGGTCGCGGTTCTCAGGACGGCTTACCGTAGACCCAGGAACCAAAGAGACTGTTCCTACAAACGGGAGTGGGACTTTTTCCTGACCACGTACACTTTCCCAAGCCCCTTGCTCCACTCCACCGTGGCACGGCACAAACAGCCAGATGGCTCGGTAAGACATTTGTACTGGAAGAGTGGAGAAAGACAGTATTAGAGGAAACCAGCCTTCTGTGCGTTAGCTTTTTTGGCATGCATGTACCTGAGTTACACTGGCAAAATTGCTTACAAAAACACAGTTAAAGCTGTGAAGGCAACCAGAGAACTTGCTCATCTTCTGGGTTTTACGGACTGCTGACAAGTTCCAAAACCAACTGATTTATATGAACTGAAACTACAAACCAACTGTAGCTCAGACCCATTCTAACCTAGCACCAGTGTGTCAGGGAACGACTTCAGGAAACCGTATCTTTCTACGCACCATTTATAGTGTTTCAAGCAGTAGCTCACTACATGAGCATGAACTTTGGCTTGAAAGGCTGAAAGAAATCCATGTGCTTAGGACACCACGCAACAACACCTTGCGTTCAGTCAACGATGACTCACACGGCCAACTGATTTAACACGAGAACCGTAGCTGAACCGCTTTTCATACAAGATGCTCTATCAACCCTGATTGTTCATTCAGCGTATGAATGAATTATATATCAAACGAGCTTTGCAGCTGGCACGCACCAACAGCTGCTTTTCTTTTCGGAGCAGCTGGCAGCCTGTCACAATTCACATCCACACTACACGCCACCAGCGCCAGTGCATGCTCAAATCTGCATCTGTGTTCATCAGTAGCTGTTTTAGCAGCTCTTGTGACAAAAGAGCTGTCCTCTTCACCGTCATTATAAGACCAATTATTTGAGGAGGTAACTTACTTCTACAAAAAAATAAAGGATTTTAACTGTCTGCCCCTGCAGCAGTGCTCCTAAGTGGACCTCCATTTGGTTGTACCTTCAAGGCTCTGCAGTCTGGTGGAAAGAACTTCCAAAATTGAAGACCAAGTGTGCCCTGGGGTCCTGAGCCCAGGCAACCTTTCTGTTTTTTCCTTCATTTACAAAAGGAGGATAATAGTAAAACTGCACAGCAGTGTCGTAAGGATTAATTAGCTAATATCTGTACAGTCTTACGCATGCAGAACATCACAGATGCACCACGTAATTACCATTATTAGGGGGGTAATTTCTTTGACTCATGGGGACAGCACATGTTTTATCTGTCGTTTTTTCAAGGCACAGAAGTCAACTGTCAACTATTCTCACTCAGTTAAAAAGAAGTTTTTATAACGTGGCATAAACTATCCACAGTAGTGCTCTGCCATTTTTAAAAACATCTACTATTTCTCATTGTTAGTATTTACAGATTGAAATTTGTGGACCGCAGATACTCACAAACCTTTAAAGGTTGCCAGAAAGGAGAGCCAATCTACCGATTTACTTGGCAAGTGGAGTGTCATCCTAAAAGTCACTCTTAAAACTAAATTATGTTTGGTCATCTGCCCCGGCTGTTAGCAGTGTCAGCAAAGGTTTCAACTGCAGGACAAAGCTGTACAATCCCAGAACAGCTCCAGCCCTATTAATCTGATCAAGAGTCCTCCTCTTTTGACTATACTGATGTGGTTGAGACGAGCAGAGGCACTTGAGCATTAATCAGACACAGTATGTTGGTCAAACATTGTGAAAGAGTATTATACAACTTAGGATTTTTCCTCCTCAGGCCTTAGTACATAGTGACTATAAACTAAGGGCCTTTGGGACTTACCACAGGGCTCAACTGCTTTCCTAAAATACACAAGAGAATAGAGCACAGTTACCATGCAGAGATGGAGACTAAGATCACTGCAGAGTCAAAACTATGATAAGCTAAACTAGGGGGAAAAAAAATCCTGCATAATAACTGGGTTTGGGTGCAATTTTTGTTCTAGAAGAAATACTTGGTGGAACAGGAGCTCTGGCGATCTATCTCCAAGGAACACCACCTGGGCACTTGCCTGACAAAGCGGCGCCGAACTCCTGCCATGGCTAGCTTGCAGACTGACGTCTCCGGCAACAGTCGGCGGGGACCACTTAAACCAGCTTTAATGGCAACACTGCCGTGCAAAGTAAGAAAGCACAGTGTGGCTCTCCCACTGTCTCGCTTCCACCACTGCCACCCACAGAAAGCTGCTCCCACAGCAGATCAGGCACAGCTGAAATGCCAGCCCGGCATGATTAGCTAGCATTAGCAAAAACCAAATCAATGGCTTGATTGCAGATTTGCCTAACAGGATTGCAGTGTGCATGCATTATAATGATTAGGCAATTTGCAAATTCATTATGTCTTCCAGAGCCACATAAAGTATTATCCAAAAGCAGCACGCATACTTTAAATGCCATCAAGAGAAGCACAACGTATCACTGCCCTTTTCTCCTTTTTTTCCTCAGAAGACTATACTATGATTAAGAGCTGACACGCTGAGGCAATGCCCGTCATGACACCCCCTCCGATGGCCCTGACCACACCATTACTAACCTACTTTTAGAGTCGGAATTCAGCGGAATTGTGAAAGCCCTTTAAATAGCACTGTCAGATCTAGTTTTATTAGCACTTCATCTTTTGCACCTCCTAGGAACAGCAGAGAGGTAATTAGCACTTGACACATTATCCCTCTCGCTGGGCCAAACGGCAGCGGGGCCACTAACAGCACGGACGGGGCGACTAATGGGATGTGCCGACAGATCCCACTTGATCGCTCGTGAACAAGCGGGCGCAGGAGGAGACAGGCAGCATGAGAAACAGCGTATTACAGATCTTGTCTTTAATAGTAGCTGAATGCCTGCACGGACACAAACAGCATGGCTAGAGAAAGAACGGTATTTTCAGCTAGAGCACTGAACTTTTTTGAAACTAAAATCAGTTTTTGCAGATGGAAAATTGTTGTTTTTACTCACTCCTTGCCAGGTGAAAATTAGCAGGTACATGCAACTCTAACCGCCACACAGTTGTTCAGATGAAACCTCTGGCTTTTACTTTATGTAAAATCCATGTCGGAAGCGAGACCGAAATTGTTGAACCAGCCTGCAGCCTGAACATTAACCTGCATTTTACTAAACCACTATACTTACACATTTTTAATGGCAGTTCTTGCGTGTATCCTCCTCAAAGCGATGCTCCACAGCAGCAGGGGCGCTTCCAGGCATGCCGCGTAACGGGCATTCAACGGTACAGGCAACCCCTGCCTGCCAGGCACGACCTTGAAACTCCAGCGCAGTTCTATGCTGTAGCAACAATTAAAATTACAGCTTTAGAGCTTAAATGCAGAAGTAAAGACATTCATCTAGTTTAAATAATTTAACAGGTCCACCGGAGAAAAATCAAGCTCTCTCCCAACCTCTAAAACAACTTGGAAATACCAGAGCAGGCAAACAAACCGCAATCCCTGCATTGCCTCATCCACCCAACACCGAGATGTACAGCAAACTAAGATCCCAAAGCATACCAGCGAGGTCAAGGGAACGCCCCGCTCCAACACACCTAAGTATGCATTGCCAAAAGTTTCTATTTTTTGAACAAGAAGACCCACTCAAAACCCCAAAGATTGTGCATTATCAAAGTTGTACTCCTACTGCTCATTTACACCTACCTGTAAATAAGAGATTGCAATCTAGCTCATGGCAATTAGGTATCATTATGCTGCTATATTTTATGATTTTATTCATTACTGTTAATGAACTAAAGCAATTTCAGGTATCAGTAATCACGAACGGCGTATGCACAATTTTAACAAAAAACTTCCCCGATAGAAACAATTATACAAGCTAATAAATCCTGACCGAACTCCCTCCTTCAAACACAAAATTGCCAATTAAGTGCCATTAAGAAGATGTAAATCAGAAGCCTTGTGAAGTCTCTATTAATATTTACAAGCAAGAACGTCGCTAACCTGATAGAGTACAGAGAGATGTTCACAGCCTGGGTACCCCAGAGCAGCGTTGGTGGTTTGCCCTGGCTGCTGACGCCATGCAATACCGAAAAAGCACCTGTAGACTACTATAAAAAACACACCTTCCTTAGACATTTGCATGATCATACGTCATTAAGTTCATGTAATCGGACCACAGAACCCGTGTGATGAAAAGCCCTAACTTGACCCCCAAACACTTCCACTTGTCTGAAAAAAAGGGAAGAAACCAGCAACGAAAACTCATCCTCTCCATCTGTCCGAACAGCTTCACAGTAAAACTTTGAGAGCACTAAATGCACATCAAGGGTCTGTGACTTGCAGCAGCACTTAATTCTGGTGCAGAAGTGTCACGCTGAACACGCACGCACAACCTCTCTGCTAACCAGCATTAACCTCATCAAGGTATTGATGATTCAAGGTCCGTTCACATTACGCGCTCCGTTAAAGCCTGCTCCTCTTACGCTCCCCGTGCGGCGGCATTGACGTAGGTACCACCAACATCTCCGTGTCGCCCCCATCTTCCTAAAAGCCCAGGCCTGCAGCTCCTGCCTATGCTACCTGAGAAGCGCTAAGGCAAAGCAGATGTTACCATCAGAGACAACGGAAGCTCTGCTTATTTGTTACTGCGGTGAGGAATGCACTTAAAATGCGCCCGCATCCATGCGAGCTCCTGGAAGAAATGGGCAGCTCATCAGCTGCCATCGCACGTGGGAAAGAGAGGCCAAGCAAATGCTCCGGAAAGAGCCCATCCGGCACCTAGCAAGCACCGCAATCCTGCGGCGACGGGTCGCAGCTCTGCGGCTGCCGCAAACCTGCTCCATCAGCCATTGCTCTGCTTCCTCCACACCTGCAAGATGTCTCTCTTCTGAATGTTGCTAATTCCGAGGGGGAAAATCCCTCCCTCCTGCCTCGCGCTGCTGATCTGGCATCCGATGTTGAGACGTGCGTGGAGATTTCCATTTTCAAATCCACGGCTCCCAGTCATTCCGCTTCTGCCTGTCGGTGACTTCTAAAAACACACGTGCTGACTGATCTCCCCAGCTGGGTCACCAAAAGGTGCAACCCAAACATAGACAAAATCTTGCTTCGCTTTATGGCTTCTTCCACACGGCTTCTAAGCCCAGAGGGCTTTTTTTGCAAGAAAAACAGCGAGTCACCTTTCCCGTGTCTGCTTCTTCCCGCATCCTACTTGTGGAGGACAGGGCAGTCCAACACTTGCAGTTTTTAAGTAAGAACAGAGACACGCTCGCAAGATGCTTCTTTCATGATGTCTGGCAAAGAAGTTGCACTAAACAGAGGATACCAGAAAGCAAAGATACCAAATCCACATGGTTGAAGTCATACCTCGTATTTGTTACAGATGCATCTACGCATCTCTCTCTATAGATACACACATTCTTATATATAAGAAACCAGACCTTGTCTAGACTTGCGGTAACTGAAGACCAGCAACAACAAGAAGCTGGACCGAGGCTTTTCTCAGGCCTGAGGACAAGAACAGGGACCAGTTGTTAAAAGGCCCAGCTGCCAGTGATTAAACCGGCTAATTTTGCTCATGACAGTGGTGCCATACCAGTGACATCAAACACACAAAATTTGAAACTGGCAGGCACGTAGTACCCCCAGCTGGAATCAAAACTGAAGCACCCAACGCGCTGCCAGGGAGAATGGTGGATCCTCTTTTAGGTGGATCCTTGCAGTCAAGACTGGAAGACCTAGTAGTTTCCTTTCGCCATATTATCTATCAATAAAGTTTTTAGAAATTAGGTTTTCCTCTTGTGGAATAACATTCTATCAATTTCCTAACACTAATTTTTTGGTTTCATGGGGTCACAGAAGCATTGGTTGGGAAGGATGTCTTCATTCCACCCAATTCCAGATGTCTGTGGTTTTGTCTGGAAGAGTTTTGAACACCTCCAAGGGCAGAGATGCCGTGACTGCTCAGAGCATCTTATTCTAGTGCTATAGCATGCCCTGAGTTAGTCTTTTATCCATAATTCATTTTTAAGCAATTACAGCAACCATTTGATACTTTGTTGTTCATATGTGAATAGAGAGAGCAAATTTTCTTTGCTGAAAGTCTGAAGGTTGATTTTAAGGTCTGTATTTAAATATGGCTTCAGCCTTCTGCTGGGAACGCTGGCAAATCTCTTTTCTCTCCCCAATCCTCAACTTCTTACTGTATAAATAACATCTCTTTTTCCCTTCCCTCTGTCATAACTAGACAGGTTTGCACTGGGAGACTCTCTTGCTTTGCATCTCCTGGCACAAACACGTAGATCAAAGCACCAAACATGTTTTGGTACTGGTGGCTGTACTAGACTTTTCCAATTTAGATATGAATTTGACATTTTACCTTAGGTATGAAAATTCTGAAGAAATTGCAACTGTCACATGTTTGAACAAAAGTACCTGTTTCTAAAAATATCACTTTTATCTGATATTTAGGGCTTGCCTTATTATGTATACTTCAGCAACAGATCTGTGATCCTCCATCAGTTCTTTTTGATGTTTCTGAGTAGAACTTAGAGTAGATGCTGATCAGCCTTCAATATTCACTACGGCAAAGGGGAAGTTTTTTTGGTTTTCCTCTTTTTTTGGAAAAACAACCGGTGACAGTACCGACAATGAATTTACTGTAGCTGAATCTTTCATTTTTTCACAGGTCAAAATACTTGTATGCTAGGAAAGTTTCTGATAAGATCTTATATGTATGCTTGAAAATTTTAAGTAAGATGTTATTAGTGCTGACCTCTGGAAAATAAAGCCCTCTTTTCCCCTTTCCAGAGTCCTACAGCTGTTTTTAGTTCTACATATGGAAAGAACCAGAATAGTATAGACAGCTGGATAACACAAAAATGGGGGGGGGGGGGGGGGAGAAAGAAAGAAAACTTCTTAGTTATTAAGATTTTATACTCCCTGCAGATAACTAGTCATCTAAGGTAATTTGTACCTTATGGTGCCTAGGGAAGCCTGAAGGATCTCTGTCTTTAAAAAGTGGTAGTCAATGGCTTATTAAAGAAACAGATCCATCTAGTGGTAACACTCGTTTCATGCCAATGCCTCCGTGCCCAGCACTTGCAGGGAGGACTGGGGGCTGGACGATGGGGCTACGTTACTCCACCAGGAAAGCGCATTAAGTGCTCACAGTTTTGCTTTAAGTCAAGCATGAGGAACCTCTGGCAAGGGCTACCTGTTAGCACTGGCCCATAGTTATTCATAGTATACCAGGAAAAACTGACTGTCCTTGGGCTGCAAATGGGTTTCCTGAACCAGGGATTGCAGGGTCCTCACCCCCAGTTTGCTTCACCCGCACTCAAGCGGGCTTTGCGCAGGAGAGACCTGTTCATGCTTCCTACAACAGGAATATTTACAACCTCTTAATGTATCAGGAGAAAAACTGGTAGAGCATGAGTGTAAGCTAGCAACAAGATTATGGCTGATGTTCAAAAACATGTCTTCTCCATCACTACAGGTCCCTGTGAAAGTGCTAGAGGTTCTGCTTTTATTCTTCAGGCATCCTGCATCTTCCTGTTTTTCCACTCGGGAAAAAGTTTTTTTTATCCATACGAATGCTTTGCACAGCTCTACAGCAATCAGTGCTTCATATCACCAGTGTTATCTTCACAGCTGCATTTAAAAAAATAGTACTTTTTGTAACTATTGAGCAGCTCAAGAATTTTGTCCTTTGCTATTATTTCTCTTCTTAAAGCTTTAAAAAGGAAGAAATCATCAATATCATAGTATCAGGTAACTCAGATACATTCCAGTTACATCATACTTACCTGCTACATATTTCCTACGCTGTTTTGCCCTTCACGAAGTCTTTACAAGGGTATTTTGATCTGACCTCCTCCCTGACGAAGATGCTGAAATCAACTGTCTTAAAGACAAAAAATACTTTGCCTACACAAGGGAGAAAAACAGATGCAGATTTTCACTAGTCTGAAGAGCTGCAACGCTTTTTCTCATGGTTATTAGCCTCCAAGGGCTTTCCAGAAAACCTTCTACAGGCCTGATGACAAGAAAGGTTTACTGTCATGGTTATTCTTCTGTAGAGTTTGTTTGTGTTTAGGAAGCTTTGGAGATCAAGGAACTCCATTTTCACATGGAACGAAGGTCCATGCAGTGCAGGTACAAGAGCTGCTTGGAGATGACATCTCTGTTCACCTTTTTCCCATCCCTGTAATCACCGACTCCCTTATCATTTAGCAGCATCTGGAGAGCACGCTCTGAGAGGGATCACATTTCTCTGCTTTTATTATACCCTCTCCCAGTCTAGCAAGAAGTCCTCTACTTCTTAGTGGCACAGCATGCTGCTCTGCTCCCACGTAGCCCCAAGGACTATAACCTCAACTCTGAGAAGCTTCATTTATATCACAATCCAGCACAAACTCACAAGCACTGCAAAAGCAGAAGACAGCACCATAAGGATCTCTCTTCTGCACTGTACAGAAGGTATGCCATGCACCGAGGGTAGATTATGTAGATTAAAGGAAAAAGAAACAAACAAAAAAAAGTGGAATTTTTGTTTCACCTGAACGTGGTCACATATACAATACCAACAAAAGCCTGTCACAGAGCTGCAAACCTTTTGCTACCTCTCCTGACACAGGCCACACGCTGAGGCTCAACCACATCACTCACAGGTTAGGCAGTGGTCCTTCTGGGCCTAAAAAAAGTCAATACATCTGTAAGCGTCGTGGTACAACCAAGTCCAAAATTGGGGCAAAGAACCTCAATTAACATTTACAGGAATCTGCGCTACTCAACTAGATCACTCAATTTGCAGGGCTGTATGTGCCATATAATGCCATCAATTAGGCAATTACACTATTTTTTCCATCACCTATCAAATCTTCTGAACAAAGAATGTCCAGACAATCTACAAAAAAAGAAAAAATATTAAGAAAAAAACAAACACCGAAGCCACACTACTCAAACCTGTTTTTAGATTGTTGCAGAAAAGGCTCACGTACAGGAGGGCTGCACTGCCCAGTAAAGATCAGCTGCAACGCTCTTCAGAAACTAATCTGAGTTCAAAACATCCCAAACCACTTCAAAAAGTAGATTTCTATAAAATAATGAGTCTAAATATATCTGTGCCTAAGTAGTTTTCAGCTCCTAGGAACTGTACGCTTTATTCACTTAGTCCAGCGTTGTTCCATATGACAACTGTGAGCATGAATGGTCCCAGGAGATAAGGGAGGACAGGGAGAAGATGGGAAAAAAATGAATGTGCCAAAAATGAAAGACACACAATTTTAGGCCTGTCAGATCCTTCCCGGTAAAAAGCATTAGAATAGCTAACAGGGGCTCTTCCAACGCTCTATTGGAAATGACAGTAAAATTAGCATCACTGGTCATGATTTCATGGTAAATAGATCTTGTCAAAATAAATCATTATGCAGTTTTTCACTGGGAAGCTCAGACTGGGTTTATTACCTAGCACCTCAAGCCATCTTGATTAGAAAAAAACCCACAATGCAAAACAAAAAATCAGCATGACATGTACAAAATGGATTAAAAACCGTGACAGTGCACAAAATGCAGCTACAAAGGAGGACAAAGAATCCACTTCCCACTTTGCCCTGCCTAATTCTTCCTCCATCTCCACCAAAGCAGGAAAGAAAATATGAAATTATCAATGATGGGGTTTACAGATTTTAAAAAGACTCTAGAAAAACAGTAAGAAGTAAAAGGAGCATCCTGAATTGCTACTTCTGCTGGGCTCAAGCAAACGTGATATATTTTGCTGAAAAAACGGCTGAGCAGCGATCTAGCACAGGCTCTCACCAAAAGCGACCTGACAAATGAGTTGTCCGCTATAGGAATGTTCCAGTAGCATCCTGAAAATAATTTAAGTACTCAAATGATGCCCAAAGGAAAGCAAAAATGAAACTGAGAAACTGCAGGTGCAACAAGGATCACAGTCACACTTTGTAGCAGGGACCGTCACTCTCCGAGTTCAGCGGGCACATCCATTGCCAAAGCGGTTATTGCTGTTCCTTCTGCGCTCCATTAAACCGGTGCAAGGCACCAACACTGGGGCCAGCGGAGCAGCGTTATTTATTGATGCACGGCAACGCTGACTGGGCAAAAGAAGAACTAGAATCCCAGTGATGTATCAATTCTTGAAGTAAAAGACTAGACACTGAAATTGCTTATTTATACCACAGTATCCGTGGTGTCAGGCCTAGATTTGATGACTTCCTCACTGTCATTTTTATTAGGTATTGCTCTGACTTTAATCTTTTATAACAACTGATACATGGTCAACCAAATGTTTCAACTCATGCCTCCTCTGAGCTAAGGGAGCACAACCGAAGAAGTGCATTGGACTATTACACACACAAGTAAGTATTTAATAATCAAATTCTTAACTCCACAAAATGGAAAGGAAGCAAAGGTCTCTAGCACAGCATTAGAAGTTTTTCACATGCCCTGGTACGTCTTCAATCACATAACTATCAAGGATCGAACCAGCTAGATGCTGTAGCAGGAAAAATTAAGAAAATAGAAGATACGGGACAGCACAGATATGACATTAGTGGATGACACTAATGCAAACGTTCTCATACCTACGATTACGCATGATGGAATTCGATGAAGTGGGGATTTAATGCACCTGTCCACACGGCTCCACTGAGACTGCTGCTCAGCTTTGGAAACGAGCTGACGGGCCTTAGTAAACCAAAATCAAAAGTTGAAGAAATCAAACGATAATAAAGGAAAAAATATACATAATTCAGCATGAGCTTTCTGAAGCTAGAAAACCAAGTTGCTACTGTATAAACAATACACACCCGCACACGTATGTTCACGTACGTGTTATCGGCAGTGAAGTCAGGGGCACTGTGAGCACTGGAAGAAGCTGCTTTCCGTTGCCGCTCTATTATCTTCTTGCCTATACAGCAACTGCTGCTGCACTTTAGGTATTCAAGAATTGTGCTCTGATTCATTTTGACGAGTATGGAAGGCCCTTTCCCGAGATCTGAGGACTCTAGTCACAAGGCTGACAAGACAGCAGATGGAAATGAGGGGGAAAAAAATTCTAAACACTGATAAATTGTTATAAAGCAATTACTGATGTATAGCAACTTTATAAATGTTGCTATATCTGTTACTCTGGCAAGTGACACGAGCAGATCCAATCAGAAGAAATTTGACAACGATGGTGCTCTCTTCAGATGAGCAAAGGGATCGCTTTTATTATCCTTTGTGTTTAGGCATAGTGAGACGGTAAAGAGCTGGTACTGGCGTGCAGAGAGCAGCTTCTTTCCTCTGCTACTGAGTGCACAGGCATATTCAGTGTGAAATCTGGAAAAGCAAACGCCGGTGCAGCAAGACATAGCTGCATCCAAAAGGAATCCTGATGCCAAAGCTATTGCTGTCCTTGCAGAGACAAGCCAAGAGCAAGTGTTGCTTCGCCACTGTCTTTATTTTGCCCTTCAACTTGTCACCTTCACTAGGAGAGCCACTGCCTGCCCGTCTGTAGGTCACCCCCACTAAGAGCCGTTTGAAACCGTCAGCCGGAGATGGCGCAGAACCACAACCCATACGCTAAAGCACATGCGCCATCCCCTACGCTGGTGCTCCGCAAGCTCTGCCGGGTCCGTTACAGTAGTTCTTATTTATCACTGTTCGAGCTCTCAAGGAGTGAGTGAACAGGGTGGTGTTTAATAGCCTTCCTAAGGGATGTAATGATGCTCAGCAGAAGCGCGCCAGGGACTGAAAAGGTGCTTGGGAACGTCAAGACAATATTTTGCTCAATTCTGTTATTTTTGTTCTTCCAACTTTGCTCGAGCGCCAGACAGATTCCACGTTTCCTTCAAGAACCACAGACGCGCAGAACGTGGTACGTGCGGAGCCTCAATATTCATCACTTAATTATTCTTCATCACTTTTTACAGGGATTCCCATGCGTTCTTAGGAGAGCACAAATTTAGTGTTCCTAGAAAACTGCGTTAGTAGCACACAGCCCAGTAAGCAGAGCCTGTATGACCCTGGATGACTTCCCAGCAAGACCGCTGCGCGTTCCTCCCAGAGAAAGGCTGCTACTGCAGCTGCTGCTGCTTCTCCTTTCTGTAAGATAGGTGGCAAAAATAGCGCGTGACCTCGCACGTTGCTTGTTCTCGTCTCTAGTCGCTTTTTGAGAGACGGAAGCACGGTTCAAAGCGGTTCAGCTAACTCGCAGCTCCCCCGGTTGGGCAGCTCCGCGGGGGCCAGCTGCTTCCCCGTCGGCTCTCCACCAGGCTTCGACGCTCGCCCGGCAAAGGGATCAAGCCCTGGCCTAGCAAAGGAAGATGTTATTCTAAGCGAAACCGGAACAGTAATCCCTTGCATCAGAAGAACGTTGCATCCGCCTTCCCTTGCATCCGCCGCTCCGTTCGGACGGGAGGGAGGGAAGGAAGGAGGGAGAGAGGGAGAAATGAAGTATTTCTTTAATGCCACTAACAGAAGATGTGGACATTCAGCATCTCGGGCTAAGCAACAGAGCAACCTGTCTCTGAATGCCTGAACATAAGTAACGTGGCTAAAAAGTACCATCCTTAAACCTTAAGGAAAGTAGCAAAAAACAAGTACATGAACTTACAGTAGCAGTATATTCTGAACCAGTATTTTCCTCTGCTTGGACTTTGCTTTGACAAATTAAAAGGCCTGAACAAACTCCTGCACACTAAATGCAAGAAGAGAAGCAATAAAACGCAAGCTCTAATTCTGTCATTTCCCCGAGAACAACCCGGGCTCTCCCTGGGATAATAAGGCTCCATCAGACGGAGAGCAGCCTGAAGGAACCTGACCTAGATGCAAACGTACCAACTCTGGAAACCGTGCACAGGTATTTCTCGAGTTCTAGTCAAAATTTTTTGATTTCTCAATTATCATATAGAACAACTGTCAAGTGAGGCAAGAAGAACAAAAAATCCAAACTTCAGTGTTCCTAAAAATAACCAAAAGTAAATTCAGGGAAAAAAAATGTTTTTGTGCGCTAGTTCAGCGCACACATACTATTTGTTGAGGCTCAGAGGACATTGCCCGTTCTGAGCTCAGGGACCCTATCAATGACGGTATCGTTACCCCCCAAAAACACGTTAACAGAAGAAACCCATGTCATTGCTATGAAAAAGTAAGTAACAGAAGTAAGGAAATGGGAGGACATCAGAAATTACAAAAAAAGCTAGAGCTGGCACTGCTGCTTTACCATACGCTACTCGTTCGTTTGTCCTGATTGAAGGCCATTTTAATCTCTCTTCAACTACTGCAATTTGTTTAATTCATCCCACGAGTAAGTGGAAGAAAATGATTATCAAATACTCAAGCTTTTAAGAGGCCAAATGTTTTCTTTTTTAAAAAGAAAAAAAAGAGAGACGAAGAAAAAAGGGGAATGACATTTTTAAGGAGTGACTATAAACACACTATGGTTGTATTCATATAGCTGGCCATAGCAATTACATGGAAGAAAATAGTACTGAGATGAACTCACAGAATGTAAAGCGCTACTTTTTTTTTTTTTTCCTTCATTTCCTTCCCATAACAGTAGTTCAAAACAACAAGTTTTGTGCTTCATTATCCATTTTTGGCTTCAGAAAGAGAGAACAGTTTATTTTGGCAACACAGCAGACAATTCAAGCAGCACAGCACAGAGGTCGCACTACCAGTCATGGAAAAAGCAGTTGCCATGTCTGCAATGTGAAAGAAGAAACTTGATTTCTTTACAGGATTTTTAAGATTCTTTAGAAAGGACAAAAAAGGAGACAGGTTTTCTACATTCTGCTCACATTTGTCAGTTCGTCAATATACAAAAGATTTTACAAAAATAACTTCTTAAAAATAAGCAATTCATTTGGCAGAGGAGCATAAAGCACCTCTTGAGCTAGTTCCTGGGACTATGACCACAGGCAAAAATCCTACCATCAGCTGAGGAACGCAGTAATTTGATTGTTCACTTGACAAACTCCTAATGGTGTTATTTCCAAGTATTTTTCAGACAATTTTGTTTTTTAAACAAAATTAAAGCTTTTAGCTTCGGCAGTCAATGCTGGGTTTAGGACATGCAGTTCCAAACCTCCACTCGAAAATGGGCTTATTTTTTGTATTTATTTAATGATATTTAACCCTAGGTCTTAGAATCCGCTTCCACTTCTCTTCTTGAGAGCTCACATCAGATAATACCTGACAAACAGGTCGCCTACACGAAGCTCAACAGAAGAAAAATGGTTTTTCAATGGGAGGCAAAGTACACAGCACCCTGAAACGGCGGAGACGAACGTTTTATCACGAGTGCCAAAAATTTCAGGCTCAGGTTTTTTCCCAGCTTGGTTTCAAACGACCACGGGTAAGAGAAATTGGTTCTGGGAATGCCTGAGACGGAACTTGTTTTAAACGTTTCAGATTGCACCTGCATCAAAACACCGCTCTAATCCAATTCGAGATTTCTTTTCTCCTACTGAAATTAAACACACACAGAGAAACGGACCCTGGAAATAGACACGCAGCAACGAGTTTAAAAACGTCAAAGAAAAAAAAACGTGCTCGGAGAAGTGGGAGAAACGTTTGAGTGAAGAAACACCAGTTTTGACAGTAAAGAACTCACCGGCGGCCGAGCAGCCGTCAAGCCTTCCTGCGGCTAGCAGCAAAGGAGAACTCTCCAAAAGAGGAATTTAGCGGGCAGGAGGCTCTTCGCGGGTATTTACAGGAAGGTTTTCCAAAGAACGACGGGCACCAGTGTCTCTGCCAGGCAAGGAAGACCAGCGCCACAAAGCAAGAGGCCCAAGCCGCCATCCGCAGGACAGGCAGGGGCTATGAAAGATTCCCCTCGGCTTAGTGTCCGCAAGCGGCTCCAGCTCTGAGAGAATTGATACGTTACCAGTCAAAACACGTAGGAGTGCTGGTTATTTACAACGCAGGCCCTGAACGAAGCAGCCCCAGTCCGTAGGCACGAGATGTCCCACAAAGGACCGGTGCTTGTTGATTAGGCAGACATTAGAAAAAGGT
The DNA here is from genome assembly GCF_028389875.1 of Rhea pennata. NCBI lineage: Eukaryota > Metazoa > Chordata > Aves > Rheiformes > Rheidae > Rhea > Rhea pennata. Next base: position 38,166,999 of record NC_084669.1, on the reverse strand, counting down.
TTTTTTAAAAAATATATATATTTTTTTTAAAAAAAAAAAAAACACACTATCTTACCACAAAAGTGGAATGTAAAAGGCAAGTTCCTCACATCTTGGTGCTCTGTTACCCATGCAGGTACAGATGCTCGCTCCCGTTCTGAGAAAAGGCTTGTCTCGTATTTGTCATATATTTTTGGATTTCCAACATAAAGAGCCTTCTGACAAGTACTGCAGTAGGAACACTGAAAACATTAGTTAGAATTTATGGTGGCTCAGTTCTGTGGTAAAATAAGCAACAGACTGCTCATTCTCATAGAAAGTCAATTTCTTCCCTCTAGCCATCAACATCTTTCACATCCTCGGCTTTGAGAAGATCAATGGTTGCAGCTAAATGAACAGAAAGTTGATTTCTAGTCTAAAGTCCTTTAAATATTCCCAACTTTTTGTACACAAGCATCTTGGTTTGTCTTAGAAAATTCAAACCATTAATGCAGAGCAAACAGCCCCTCAGGATCGGCAAGGCAGAAGCATCACTGATATCTTATTTTTTGTAACAGTAATAATAACAATAACAAGTAATATAGTCAGCAATAAAAAGTAAGTTCAAAGGTAATTCATAACGTTTGCAGACTGCAACTATACTGTCAAATACTTTCCAAATTGCACTACAGATTTTGCTGGAATTTTTAGAGACCCCAAACCAATAAATATTTTAATTAAAAAATAATAATAAACGGAACTGGTAAGAGACATGCATTAGGTCAACTCGTATCTGCAGGGAACTCTGCATCGGCGTTACAGGCGTGTACAATTCTCTGCTATTAAATTTCCCCCAGGCTTCACTGACAGTGAAGGCAGTGCATCATGTTTTAATTACACCCTGAAAGTCATTCCTCGTAAGACTGCAGACATGTTTCCCTCATTTGGGAGGTCTCATGTCACCTCCCACCACGCTTAAAACACACGCAGCGCACGTGGCCTTTCCAGCCGCTGGATTACATAGGCTTTAGGAGAAAACACTTGCTAGTAAGCCTGGGAAAGATTCAGGAATCTCGCCTAGTAACAAAGAGACAAAAAGGGAAGCTTCAGTACAAGACTAGGAATAACTCTCACGAGCTCTGCAATGTCAGGAGGGGACATCTTTCTTCCAGCCAATACCAATATTGCACCACGGCCGCGTTTGATGTGGCAGTGCCATAAATTCCTCCTTGACATTTCCCCCCCCCCCACCAGACTCATCTTTACCTTTCATCTGTTTACTACGGTGGAGATGATAACCACAAGGACAAATAATTAATGGCTTTGGATTTGCTTAAACAATTCTCCACACAGGAGGGCACCTAAATAAATCTATCAGTGGCTTAACTCAGACACCAACCTGAAAGGACTTTGAGAACCAGAAGCCCTAAATTTCGACTCTGCCCTCACAGCAGGCTTAAGTAACCACCAGTAAGCCACTCCACCTGGGGGACATAAACAGTTTAAAACCCCATTTGTGCTTACAGTGGCCTAAGACATCAAGTAGCATGGCCCAAATCGTACTCTCTTCAGCATCAAAATAAAAATCCATTCCAAAAAATGTTTATGTTCTCCCTGCTATAATGAAGTAATTGACCGTTTCAGGAGACCAACTAACACCAACAAGGAGCAAGAATTTCCCCCTTGTATTCCCTGTGCCAAATACTATTGAAAGTTTCCGTTCAGACTGATGACAAATGTCAGTCCCAATCACCTACTCTTGAACGTACCTTGCATGTATACTCCTGGGGATACTCTGGGAGCAGTACTCATTTCATTAAGCTCTCGCACAGCCTCTTACACCGGTAGATCGCAAAGCACTCTGCAAGAGAATCCTGCCTCACCTGCCCAGCGTTAGCATCCAGTGGACCATGGCAGAACCAAGTTTCTCAAATCCTGTCTACACTCAAGGGCAGTGGTGGGGAGGAAAGAAAAGAGCAATTTTTTGTTAAATAGTTTAAAATGAATTTGAATTTAGGCTATTTGGCATAGACATCATAAAAAATGAGCTTTACCAACAGTAGACAGCTTTCTGAGCTAGAAAGGCCTTTTACTTCATTCAGATAAGAAGGAATATCTTGGTGGGATGTGCTAAACGCACCCAGGCAAGCTCTCAAAGCACTAGCTGGTTAGAACAAGTTAGCAGAGAACAGCTAATCCTCTGACTTACCATCTGCTCCCCAAAATTACAGGGGAGGAAAGAGGGATAGCATCACCTGTAAGCAGAGTTAATGGGCAAATAAAGTATCTGAGAAGCCTTGGGTCAGGAGGAAGATCCACGCTGTCATCCTGAATCAAGATGCAAGCTGGGACGAAAACTCTCTAGCCTATGTTAGCTTGACTAAAAGCAAGTCTACTAGTACATGATACAAATCGGCAAGGATACCATCAGCATCAGCCCATTTCTCTGAACTAAAGTCCGCTCAAGTCTGATGCTCCCAAGACCTTGCAAAATCAATAATCAAACTTCTCTAATTTAATATGACTCTTTTCCCCTCATCTGTGTTTTGTTATAGAAAGTATACCTGTACTACAGTCTTCTTTTAACACTTCAAGGGCTCATGACAAACACATGCTAACTAGCCGTGTACACGCATTTAAATACCTAACCAGTAAGGTCTTAAATCACCTTATACAGATAGAGGCTGAGAAAATGTACCTATGTAAAAGCAAGCACAGTAAATACAATAGATGTAAAAACATCAAAAAGATAGATGTAAACCAAAAAACTATGTAAACAAGGGAACAGATGTAAATCTTTCTGTATCAGAATAGAGTCTTCAGGCAGAGTAACGGTCAACTGTGAAGTACATTCAATACATTAAACTACAAAACTGAAGGATACCTGTAAGGTATCCAAGAACCTGTAAGGCAGGTTCTCCTCCCTCAGTTTCCAGGACTAGCCATCTATAAGACCGATCTCTTATTTAATTTCACAGTACTAATTCTTACTTTTTTCTAACTGAAACCTTAATTGTAATGACTGTGATGCTCAATTTCAGTTTGGACACAAGTTTCAGCTGTTATTTTGATGAATTTGTGTGTGTTAACTGGTAACAAAACCACACATGCAAAAAAACCCCACGCATTTTTCTTGAGCAAATGTGCCCAAATCTACAAGAGACCAGGGGAAACCTCAGCTTTTAAACCATTAAGCTCCTTGAGTCTGCTAGCGAGTGCTAACTATTCATAGTACCCTCAGACTCCAAACCCGTGAAAATTCTAGAAACAGTTCAATACAAAAAAGCAGAGAAAAGCTACACATGAAAATAAATGCAAAGGGACCGAGTCAGACACCTCAGAGTACCATAAAGGTATGAGGGAAGAAAGTATTTCGCTAACAGAGTCCATAAAACTAGCTGTCATTTTATCCAGCTGCAAGATTATTTTCAAAATAAACAAACCTCATTGTCCATGCCGCGAGACATTCAGATATTGCAGGTGGCATTCTGCTCCTGAGGGAGTCAGTGAACGTCCGTATCTAAAGACGGCTTGGGAGGATCTGTCAGTCCGAGAGCTGGCCAGAAGAGGAGCAGTTCCAAAGTTCAACTACGAAACGCTCCAAGTCAACGGAACCACATAGCCACATAGGAGACACCTTCATTAATCTAGCTGAGCTTCTCCTGAGATTATGGCATCGGTAACGCCTCGGTGTCTCGTTCTGTTGTGGTCTGCAATTTCTGGCATTTCCTCTTCACTGTGATGGCAGAGACGATTATGCCCGCATCTCTTAGGTCTCTGTCCTTTACCGACTGACCGTAGCTTAGGAGCTGCTCTAGAAGGGAGACGGGTCAGCACACTTCACAATCCCAAGAAACCTTCTGTTGTTGGATACGGGTGTTCTGCGAGCACCCAGCGCTCCCACAGAGGGTTCAACTCCTCTGACTGTATCCATCAGGATGATTAGTGCTTGACTTTGACAAGACTCACCCTTAAACAATAAAAACAAACCAACAAAACCAAAAAGGAGTGGAGCTGTGTACGCCCTTAACAGATAGCGCTGGCTCCCCAATACTCATGCAAAGGTCTTCAGATGTCTACCCGCTATCCACCCAATAGCTGTCCTCAAACCCCCCTTCCCCCTCCCACAAAAGGCAACCTGACGCCAGCAGTAGTGACAGAGAGGACAATCTCTCTGGAGAGCTTTCAGAGGGTCTTTTCAGCGTCAATAATCATGACAGAGGACTCCTAGAAGGAGATGTACTGATGCCCCTGTGTAGCTGAGACAAGAGTCCACAACTTATTGCACACCTTTAATTCCAAATAAAAGATGCCGATAAGTTATTTTGTGTGTTGACTCTTCATCTTCAGAAGGGAGGAAAAAAGTCAAGGGAGTCACGGATTAGTTGTCTTTTTTTTGTTGTTCGTTTGTTTGGTTTTTGTAATCTTCTGTTTGTCAGAAGTGAGGCTGTCATCTCAACAGCAATTTACATAAAATAACGCGGACTTCAGTTTTATCCACGCTAAACACTGAACCTTTCACGAAGATCCTTAGCGTCAGGAAAAGGCCAAATGAGGGTAGCAGAAAATTGCAGGAGGAACCTCCTATTTCAAATTCCAAATACCTTCTATATGAAAAGAGAGAAAGAGCCCAGAAGATAGAGACCATTTACGAGCTACAAAGATCTAGTTCTCAGTTATAAAGGTCAAATCAACCTCTTCTTCTTGTAAATGAAAGCATTCAATTGTTGCATTTCCAAAGAAAGCCTCTACTTTCTTTTATAATTTTTCCCCCAAAGTATTCTTCTGACTTCTGTAATGTTGAAGCATCACCAGCATTTAACACAGCACACAGCAGATTGAAAAGGGATGGAGAAATGGTAATGCGTGTCCGCCTTTATAATATTCAGGTCCTAGGCACAGATCCTTCAGTCCCAAATATAAGCCTATAAATGCACACACATAAAGCGCTCCAGATGAAGATATTAAGTACTTTTTTGATCTTCCACAACAAGAAATCTAGAAAGGCTACCCTGATTACAAAGAGGATTAGTGAGGAGTCATGGTAAATACAGATGAACTCCTTTTGAAATTTTTGACTCTTTTTAAGGTGGTTCAAATTTACTTACATTAAGTACATTAAGTATATGTTGCTCGTCTTGGCTGTGCTCAAAATTTAAAGCCAATTCTGCTTTAAAATTGCTTTACAGGACTACCGAATGCTTGCTTGAAGTCCTCAGAATGCATTCGGTAGCAATCATCTGCTGGTTGCGATGCAGATGCCAAAAAAAAAAAAAGATAAAAAATACTCCCCCCAAAACAACAAAAAAGCATTGAGAGAATAAATTAGCTGGCTTTGAAATTCCTTCATAGTACAACATGTCTAGGAGCTTGTACGCATCATTAGAAGCTCCAGCAGGTTAATTACTGTTCCCAAGCAAGTCTTGCCTCAACCCCAAATGAGATAGAAACCAGAGCCCTCTCAGAGGATGACAACGGATGTGCCTTGGCAAAGGGCGACACTTTTTATTTAGCAAAACTAGCTTTAAAGCTTTCACAATGGGAACATTAAAAAAAAGTACAGTCCTCAATTGGGATACAGGCTGCGCTGCCATAGCAGAGCCCCTGCACTGCCAAATAAAAGCAAGGGTGCAGGCACACAGATGCACACGGGCAGATGTTCAAAGCAATCTTAAAGTTTCTTTGAGGAGACAATTAAAGGACGACGGATACAGTCTCTACTCCGCACAAAACACACAGATTCAAGATTACCTTGTAGAGTGCACTCAGACAAGCACTCCAACAACTCCATTACAGTCTGTCACGGAACAACCTAACTCTCCCATCTTCGCTTAAAAAAATAAAATAAAATTTTGTGCTTTGGTTTTAATCTTAAGACATATTTCTAGAGTTTTGTTTTGCAATGGCAGACTCTTTCTAGTCTCTTTTCCAGCAGTCTCAAGAGGAACAGCCAGCTTACTAGAACTGCATTAAAACTGCCTGCTTTCATGATGGCGATGGAATTGCTTCTTCTCTGAAGACAACTTGGCTTCTACATAAGCAGCACAATTCCAAAATTTCCAACAGTTTGGTTATTTTCCCTTGAGCAAACTGCTTTTCTTCATTCCCCGCAACAGCTAAACTTTCATTTAAGAGTAATTGCTCTCCATTACCAGGAGTATCACTTGCTCGGTGCTACCCCCGTCCAGTGGCAGCACGAGGGGACTACCACTACCAGCACAAGTCAGTGATGAACCATTCAGTCAGTTTTGTTACTTCATATGAAAATAAAGAACAACTTCTTAGAAATAATCACAATTTCCACCTGTAAAGATATTTATTGCCTTAAATTCCTCAGGCAGTCGAAATTTCCAAGGCTTCCATATTTTTGGTGCGCGAAGATTATAAAATCAGGCTGCGTGATTCGAACACACTCATCCAGAAATGAAAATAATAGTTTCAGCATGTACCTGCTTCCTTCCAATTAACAATGCTATTTCCCATCATTTTATACTTTGGCTCAAAAGGTCGCATGCTGATCAGTTCTACCATCCTTTCTTAATTCTCTCACAGGTTATTTTCTTTCCAGCGCATCATCAAAGCAAGGAAGACAACCTATTTAAATACTCCTGCATCCCACCTTCTGACGAGTTTTCTGAACATTGCTTGGTATCTTTTTCTGCACATCAGCTCACTTCTGTGCTTTGGCGGTGGCAGAATCTAGCTACGCTCGTCAATTTAAACACAATTTTCAAGTAGCTGCAGATACTATAATGCACAGCACCCATCACTCGACACTGGCTCAACAGCTTCAGCCAGACTGTGGTTACTGCTGTGTTTTACTTTCTCTCCTTCATGCTGAAGGTGTTTCACACATGCTGATTCTTTTTTTTTTTTGGTGGGGGAGATAAAAAAAAATTCGAGCAGTATTCTTCCTTCCCCCTAAAGCATATGATGCTGATTGGAAAACATAAGAGAATAATTCTGGTTAACTTTTTGTAACTTCATCCCTCTTCTAACGATCGTAGGATTATAAATGCATTTTTTAAAAGACAACTATTGTTGCGCTTACATCACCTAACTGTTTTTCTTTTCATATGTGCAGCTCTGGCATGGTTCTTTCCTGGGAAAAATCACACATTTGCTTAGACTTTAAATTGAAGATATGTGCATTTATTTCCCTTAGTTTCTTTTATTTTTTTTCAGTCTGGGTTGGCTTTGTGTTCCAGTAATTCAGCATTTGAAATCTAAGCCCCTGAATGCTGACACACACACACCCAAAAAAAGAACAAAAGTAGTATTTCAACAGGCAATTTGAAAAACACGATTCTTCCAGTTTCTACCACCTTGCATCCTATCCAGGCATATAACGTCCCATTCCCTATTTCTATACTGTTAGCTATTTCTGCAAAGTCCAAAAGCAAGCAAAAATAAACAGTAAACTCCTACACAGACAGCTCAAGAACCCTAACACTATTTTTCGTGCTTTGAGTTTATTCAGTATTTAATTAGAAAATAGTCCCAGTCATTAGCTATTTTTAATTATTGATTCATTATACATGAATCAGGTCACACAGGCCAAAGTGTATCAGCACTTATTTTCCTGTAATTTCACATAACGGGCATTTCTTGCAAGCTCTTCCTTGTAGCAAAAATATCACTCCCAAAAGAGTAACTTCAAATGAAGGCTTCAAAGAACAGGTATCAAACTACTGTAGGACTATAAAGAGAATTCAGATTCCTCATAACGGGCGTCCTTAGGAGCAGGCACCAAATAAACCAAGATTTATTCACCTGATGCGTATTATCTATTAACAGCAGCTACAAATACCTCCCCTGCTCCGAACGACCTGGCAGTTCATACGCAGCTAAGAGTTGCAGGTAGGCACTTAGAAAAGCATCAGCAAGACAATTCTGTATTCATTACGGCTGTTACGGTGAATGCATTTTAGCATTTTAATTATTATACGTGTTACACAGAAGTAACACAATGTGACAATGTCTCAGGCAGAATTTTCCGACGTGCTCACTACTTCTGCGGCTCCACTTTAATAACATCGTTTGGAGTTTCTGCCTTGAGCTGAGCGGCCGTCCAATATTTCACTGCAAAGCAGTCTGCCGTTTTAAGCTTCTTGCCCATACAGGACACAGGTAACGGGAAAACAAACCCGCCAGCCCACCTCTGGGCTACTGACTTGGATTTTTTGAGAGTTTATGCCATCTTCGAGAGGCGTGAGGTAGAAAACAAGGTCTACCAGCTGGCACCCGTTCGACTTCGAAGGCCTTCGGATCGCCCCAAACGCTTACCGCCCCCGCGGCTGTTCACACGGAGACACCGGCTGGCAAAAGACAGGGAACGTATCCGTCTCCGCTCTCTGCATGCCTCCCCTACTCGCACCGACTCCTCCGGAGCACTCCTAAGGGGTTTTTTTGGTTTGTTTGCAAGGTTCTCCAGCAAAACTGCAAGCCATCCAAAATCAGATCCCTGCGAGACACCCGTCGGACAGAGCCGACCGCTCGCAGGCCAGCGAGGCTGTCTGCCTTCTGCAAAACGGCTAGTTCGTTACGACGTTGCTCGGCTCTAACTGAGGACGAAGCTAACTTCCCAACCCACCTCACTAACTTGGCCTGGGGCACCTTCACGGCTTCTGCTTTAGCGTGGGGGAGCTGGGCAGTCTCACATTTCCGGGATTCGACAGCGGCACAGTGCCTCCAGCACCGAGCCGGGGAGGCAGAGCGTCGGCCGAGCGAGGAAGGCGCAGAGCGGAGATTGCGGAGCAGCCGCCTCGGCTGTACTGCACAAAACAGAGAGAAAAAAACCCACCAGAGCGCAAGCGTGCCCGGGATTGCACGCTGAAGGGAAAAGGTTAATTTTCTCTACCTCTGGGGAGTCAGGCAGCATAAAGGCTCAGGGTCCCTTATACCATCCCGTCGCTCTCCATTACTTTATCTGCCTCATCTAATTTGGACCCCACGCACAGCGGTTTTCTAAGAGAACAGAAAGAGGTGATAAAAGAAATTCAAAGCCTTGTGGAAGTTATTAAACCTGTGGCAGGTCATTTCAGCCATTTAGATTAATCCGGATGCACAATAAAAAAAAAAATCCTTTTTAGAAAGGACTCTTATGTCACAAAATCCCAAGCAACTAGTCTTTATTTTTATCTACAAGAAGTTGCTGTGGACGGAAAGGTCTCCACAGACATCTGAACTAATTCATAGAAAGGGAATTTTTGTTGTTTGCTTTTAAGAATGTTGAATATCGGCATAAAGATTCTAGGGAGAAAAGCATTTCCAGCTTGGAAATGAACAGATTTCACTTCTACTAAATTTGAAGGAACCAAAATACATGCAAGTGTTTTTCTGAGTATCAGCAAAGAGATTCATAAAACATTTGAGCAGAAAAAACAAAATAAGACTTCTCTTCACACATACACCGCTAAAATATGTGTGTTCTTCCCATGTCTCCCCACGTACTTGGTATGTAACTAATACGGTCAGAAATTTGTCTGTGCTGCTGACAAACAGGTGCCCACAAAAGGTTTGGCAGGCAGTAGCACGAGTCTAAAGGACGCGTTCCTCAGCAGCGCTGCTACCTTGGAGGAACAGTTAGTAAGGTCTGGTGGGGAAAAAAAAAACGGAGAGAGAGGGAGATTTGTCTACACAAATCTACCTAGTTAAAAGCAGAAATAAAACATCAAGGGAAAATTTAAGAGCCATCTCCAACACCATCTGTTGAGATCAGCATCAACAATTTTGTTACTGTCTACCAAAATCTGTGTCTGTAGTAAGGGCAAAGACTTGCTTCCCGTTTTCCACCAGGTGAAGTGAATTTGATGGGATGATGATCCTTCATACAAGCTGCCAGGCTGCGACTAAGAACGGCTCAACTGAGCGAGAAAGATATCCCAAATCCAGGACACGCGTTACTGCATTGCTCTAAATTAAAGTTTTTTTTAACCCACGAATAACCACCCCTTACTGTGTACCACACATAAAAGAAAGATATGAAACTCATAACCTGAAAATAGGATAAAAAAATAAATTATTTTTTTGTTTTTCACAGCCGCAGGCTGCAGATGGGTCTCCTCTCCCACCTCTCTCTCGGGCACAGCTAACGTTAACTCCGGCGGCCGTAGCGGTGTCCGCGTGCTCAAGCGCTCGTGGCTGGCGTGCTGCTCTCTCTGAGCAAACAATTTAGATCAAGCTCCCAATGCGGTGTAAGGCAGCGGAGATCTCTAGCCAGGAGCAAGCTCCAGTCAGCCAAAACAATTCACAAACGGAGAGAGAACGAGTTCTGCACAGTCTCCCCCGGTTCTTCCAGGAGCAGGCTAATTCCAGACACACACGCACCAATCCGAAAGGGGGTGGAGGGGAAGGAAGGGTCTAATTGTACTTGTTTCACATAGGCTTCGTCTATCTTGTTTTCGACAAGTTAATTATTTTACCCAGTCCAAGATAAGAAGGTTGTGGGCAACTGCTACAGGTAAGTGGACACACACCTTCCGGGCCCATCACACGCAAGGAAATCAGTTATGCATTTTTATTGCAGACTCTTGTTTCAGCCTGTGATTGCTACCACGGAAAGTCCTCACATCAGGCCTAAAACTGGAGTTTTCTTTTTAAATAGTTAATTACTTCCCTGCCAACCTACAGGCAGCTGAAACTAGTCACCAAAATCAGGCCGTACGCAAGTTTTTGTTCTCCCCGTGTATTTGCTCAAAGACTTACACCAGCAGCTGCAACTTGGTGGAGATGGTCCGAGCTGTCCCCGCGGAGCTGGTCCTCTGGCAGGCAGCACCGCACGGCTCTGGCCCGAACGAGAAGGCCGAAGACGGCCCTCGCTCCTCCGCGATGGCAAGCGGCATCACGCGGTGGATGTTTCAGCGGCAGCAGATGCATTTTTATGCCAAATCAGTACAACTTGCTCAAGGGGAAGTGAGCAGCAACACAGAGTAAAAGGGTGCTTCAGGGGAAGAAAACACGGCACAATTGTACCTTTCCTGCCCAAGAGCAATAAAATATTAATTTAAGGTTGTTTTTTTTTTGAACCATTCCAAATATAGAAGGTAATTTACACAACCAAAATTTTTATAGAATTTCATGAGTTCCCCTGCTGGTTTAATTAGGAGCAGTTGAAATAAAATTTCAAAACCTGCTACTGTTACTATGGCATTAAGTATCCCTCGAGGCGCTCCCACAGTCATTTTGTTAAATTAGCCAAGCTAATAGCACTCACAATTTCAAGGTTCTCCAGGAAGCAAAGCTCCCGCTTGCTACCAGCTTGAGCGGTCTTCCCTTACATTGCCTTACCGAGATTAACCACACCAAAATTCACCCAGAAGGATGCTTTTCCTGGGAGAATATTCTCAAGAATTACTGCTGACTGGGTGAGTAACATACTCAGGGTGCTTCCCATGTTTTTAGGGTTTTTTCTTTGCCTAAAACTTTTCTTCTTTCCTTAACTTTGCATATAAGCAGCGCTTACTTAACAGTAATTAAGTAGGCAAAACTAGGTGTTGCTTTGCATCAAGGAAGTCCTTCCCATCCACAAGACCAACATTTTTCCACCACAATTTACAGCACTGTACTCCCATACGTAAAGCACGTGCAAAATCAAAACTCCTGCTGATTTCTTTTTTCAATGGCCTGCAAAGACTAGAAACTCATTTTAAACTTACAGCTAAAAAAAAATCAGCACAGCTCTCATTCGACCAAGTGAATGAAGCACGTACACGCTGCAGCAAGAAACACAAGCCTGTTCACATAGCTCAGTGAACGCTGCAGACCAGCTGAGCGCAACTGTGCCAAAACACTCAGCGCAGCTTTCAAACAAAAGGGGTCTATCATAGGATGACAGAAAATTAACTTCCAGCAGGAGATCAAGATGCAAAATTCCAGAGAAGAAACCTACTGTGTCAAAAGAGATTTTTTTTTAATTAAATGCTTGATATTTTCATTGAATCCAATTTAAGTTGAGAAATGCTTGTTGACTTAAAAGATGATGTAGAGTAAATTCCTCCTTTCAAAAGGACGGTATCACTCACTCATATTTTTCTTTTCATTACGTTGCTTGAAAAAATATGTCAGGGCAAAATTATTAACCAAATCCAGTGGAGGGTGCTAAGGCAAACAACTTCATGTTTGCATTTTAGTTTTATTGAATAATAATAATAATAATAATAATGTTTGTGACTCACCAAGATGAAGGTGTGCCTAAGATGATGTGGAACGGGCTGCGGCCGCCTCACCGCCGGTATCGGATGGCGGTCACACGTGCCTGTGCCTACCGTGCAGCTCTCATTACCCCGGGGCAAACGGCAGCGACGCCGGCCGAGGCTGGCTGGCCAGCGAGGAACGGGCAAAGCCTCTGAGTGCAGCAGCAAGTCCCCCAAGGCCACTCGGGCGCCACAGAAAGCCTTTATGAACCGCTTCACCCAACAGAGGCAATTCTGGAAAAGCACAGCTGGTACAAAATCTCCAAGAGAGGAATTACTGCAGCGACACTGAACCTTGTACCGTATAATCCATCGCCCAGGAAAGGGAAAAACTTCACTGAACTTCTACTACTGAGGTCACTGTTTCTAAGAGAGGAAAGCAGAGCTGAAATGCCATGCAAACCTGCCCAAGTGAGCATGATGCAAGCAGACCCAAAGAAAGATTTTCCACTGTCGTGATTCTGGAGACTGAAATTCATTATTTTTAATACTCCTTCCCCTTTGCTGCATCCTTTCTTGTTAATACCTGTAAGACATTTTCCAAGTGCAAACACATAATTCTTCTCTGTCTTTATTTCATTAACTCACAAGGCTCTGTTACAGTATTTCCTGTGCTCAAAACGTATGTTCCTCTTTCTGTTTTCACAAGGCACAAAAAAAAATTTTCAGTACGTCGTGTTTAAAAGCCAAAACTTCTTTTTCTTGCCCAGAGCAGTGAATTCGCTCAGATTTTAGCCCGAGCAAGGAAAGGGCCATGTCAGCCCCCTCCCAGCAGCCGGCCGTGAGCCCTCTACACATTCTTCTTCCTCTACTTCCCAGGAGTTAAACATCTTCCTCATCTGAAATTAAGATTTTCGACCAAGTACAAAAAGGAGGAGGCTAGTCAGGGAAGTTTATAAAAAGCAAGTGGGAAAAGTTGAGCAAGTCTTTCCATTTTTCTTTCTAAGGACCCCTATAGTTTGGGGCTTCTTGTTCAGTTTGGATATGCTGAGTCGTACTTTTTTTTTCTTTGTTTTAAGACAGATTAGCCAATTAATCCTTATTCTCAACAAGGACAGAGGTACTTCTTTGCTTGTTGTTAAAGTTGGCATTTAGACCTTTCAGAAATAATGTCAGAGATGCTCTCATGTATGACCTGCCAAAATTACGCACAACACCAAAAAGAGAGTAATTTCTCAGAAGGAACACTTGACTAAAATTGATTTACACATGGAAACGTCAGACACCTAAGGAAGCGAGGAAGACCAAGGCAAGCAGGTACTACTGTTTTCCTGATATTCCCCAGCCTTCAAAACTCTGCAGCCCCTTGCAACGAGGGATGGGGTCAGGCGCTACCCGCTGTGCGCCAGCCTGCACTGCGCGAGTCGGCTGTCTACATTGGCCTTTCATTTCTTTTATTTAACGACCTTCTTCGCAGTGCAAGAACTTCTGTTCTTATCCCCCTTAGTTCTTTAACAGCTGTAGCCGACCCTTTCAAAGGCCTCGTTCCACTAGGAACGACTGCCCACTCCAAAAGCCACATCAAGTCTTCCTTATTTTACTATGTTTCCAAGCATTGGCCAATTCTGGACTTCACCGTAGTTCTAACTAACCTGCTAGTATTGACAGAGGACCCAGTGACTTGTAATTTCCTCAGATACCCTTGAATTACTTCTGAGAAGAGTCATGGCATTTGTCACTTTTTTTGGTCTCATTTTCCTCTTGCTTTTGTTCCTCAAGCCTAAATATAGTGGATTCTTGGCTCTTCTAATTCCCACAAATAAGTGCTTTATAGTCACTGCAAGAACGGCTCTGACAGCGCCTTTACGAATCACATCCTGGGCACTGCTCAGCGCCAAGTGAGGACTGCTTATCTGGTGGGGTTCCCCGAGGAGCTACTGCTAACAGCTACTCCAGCATTAGCCATGGTGTCTTCTACTCGGTATAAAGTCTTAACAGAGTCCTCGAAGAGGACGCTTCACCCCAAACTGCAAGTACTTTCACGCCCATCAGCTCTCCACCACTTTTCTGTTCAAGTTACCCCTCGCTCTCAGTGCCTTTCTGGTTCCACTGCTGTTTCTACAAAACCACCCAAACCTTCTATACCAATCTCCCCCACTTCACACATTTGCCCATTTCCGAATGATGACAAAACTCCTTACGCCATTTCTCCGCCGCTGCTTTCCATCTCTCTGGTCTTGCGCACGATACAAACAGCATTTCTGAGGATGTTACCACCGAGCTCTCGGTCTCACACTTCTGCCTCAGCAGTCCGAGTCCCGTATCACTGCTACACCCAGGACCATGACAGCCGGCTCACCACCAGCCCAAGGGTCCGTCTATACACCCAGTGAGTTCTACTTTTTTTTTTTTTTTTTTGCATATGCTAGACAAGTCACCTGGTGACCTCCAGCATCAAAAAGTAGCCGTGCTGATAACCACAGTCCTGTACTACCATCCTACCCCATCCTCTCAGATGGCATCCCTGCCACTGAAGGAGAATTCCTGCTGCAAACGAACACGCAGTCATCACTTGATTGGCCGGGGGGGGGGGGGGGGGGAACCTATTTACAGGACCATTTTTGTCTTCATTGCGATGCCGACGTCTTGCACGGAGCTTCTCCCCGCCTCAGCAGGTCTGCGGGCACTAGCCTAGAGATGAGATTGCTCTGCGACTCGTATATTAGAAGAAGTTAACAGTGCATTGCAGCAGCAAGATTGAAGTCCTGAACCAATTTCCTGCATGTCAAGCTGGTCAGTTATTTTAACTAAAGCTCACAATTACTAAATAAAACATCAGAAAGAAATGAAATGAACAGACTTAAGACCTTTATACTGTTAATTTCAGTGTCTATCACACTATAATTTAAAATCAACAGCTGCGTTAAAGGTAGAGCTGCAGCTATCAACTTATCACTGGAGATCAAAGATGGAGAGGGGGGATCATCGCTTAGATATGCCCAAACCAGCAAGCCGTAAGCTCCCTTGATATACACACAAATACACATTTCGTTTTTCATGCTATGAATGGCTGCGTACACAGATTTTACCCACATCCGCATGTCCTAAAGCGGATAAGGCAGCTTCACTGTATCGCCTACTTCTATAAAAGGTAAAACTGCTCCTCATGGTCAAGCAAGGATTCTTTTGCAGCACAGCATACTCATCTCAGAAACCCAGTAAAACATGATTGTTTCCCTAACATCAGTTTGGCACGGAAGATCCAGTTCTATTTATGGACACAGTGAAGAAAAGGCAGCATGTTGAAAGAATAACAAGAAACAGTAAGAAAGGGAGCTTTAAGATTGGAGCCAAGCAAAATTTAGCTCTTGCTAATCATTTGTAGATAGATACAGAAATATATACACAGATGCACACACACAAGAAACCACCAGATTTTAAGCCTGCCTTTTGCATATTAACATGCACACAGAATATTGTTTTGAAGGAGGATCTTTTGTTTTAAAGCAAGAAGAACATCCTAAGCACCACGGAAGCTATGTGAAATTATAAGTTACCAGCTCCAGAATTACATCTGCTAAACAACTCTTTGCTACCTGAACCAAACCTGCCTCACACAAACTGCACTTGCTACCGGCAGTGCCGAAAGCAAGGTTGTAAAGTTCCCGTCTGCCGCTTACCGGATTATAGTGCTGTAATAGAAAATTTCCTAACCAACTCAGGAAGATTAACAGTAGAACAGAGAAGTCTCATTGAGAAAGAAAAATGAGAACAAAACATCTGCAACTTGCAAGTTAGTATACTAGATAGTAGTAATACAGTATCATATATATATAAGCATATATATCAAATATACATTAGACAGACAGATAGATGGGGACTCACAGCAGGATTTGGCAGCAGCTTTTAAGAAGAGAATTCTGAAGACCAAAGCTTGTAAAATAGAGAAAACAGAGCAAGAAGAGAACAGATACTCATCCTTGGAGGACAGAAGGAATGAGGTGTGGGGGGAGAGCAATCAAACTGCTGCACAGAGTTATTGGTATGACGTCCCCAGACCCTCTTGCTTCGTAGAGTTTACTTTATTGTCTCTGACAATTCTTTCCCTCAGACGCGCAATATATCATGTCTTTCCACCCAGCAAACACAACTCAACAGTGCGGCCACGTGATTTTCCTTCTAATATGCTGTAAAGAAGAGGAGTTTTTTAATGCTGTGTTTCCTCCAGAGAAAAACTTAAACGATGTTCCTTCGGAACATATTTCACAAACAAAAATGCTATGGATAAAAAACGGTGACAGATCGTTTTTGTTCCAACCAGCTGGCCTCGTGCAGAGCACTTGAGATACCGGTGCGCACAGTGACAGATACAATCATTCCTATACATCACTTCTGCTCTTCTTTCGCAAGCGGCCACATACAAGCAACTCGTACCTAAATGTTCAACCCAGGTTCTAGAAAGACTCCGCAACCAACTCGCACGTTCTGGGTCAAGCTGCCAGAGAGGAAGACGCTCGGCCTTTTCAGAAACACTCGCCACCACCTCGAGCTCGCAGCCTGCCCAGCAGTTACACCCCTAATGACTGAGATTCTTTTATCAAAACTTGTAAAGCCCCAGGCACTTCCAACAGCTGTTCCTCCCTTCCGCTTGGGACACGGATTCCTCCCCTAGAAAGCGGCTGCTCCCGCTCCCTGCCCGTGGCTGCCTGTCCCGGCCCCGCGACGCGCTCTTAGTAAGTGCTAATCCCACAGTAAACGGTTAAACCGGTTATGGAACTGGTGCTCACAATTCACCTAACTCTTAATGGAGTTACGCACCGTGCTGCTTCTCACGGCAGCAGCAAGCTTCTTCCTCTCCCCAAAAGCGGCCGGGGGCTCTCTAATCGCTCGCTGCTCCACACGAGCCTCTCGCGCTCACCTCCGACAGGCTGCGCGCGGGTGAGCGCCCGTCCCCTTCTCCGGCCGGCGGGTATTTCGGTCTGGTTCGCTTGCTACGGCTCCGTCGCCAAGCTGTTCTGCAGCTCCAAACCCCGAGCCTGTACTGCAGCAGGTCAAAGCAAATTCAAAGCGTTTTATTTCAAAAGGCCTAGATATCTATTTCATAAAAACCACCAGCCCATTACATTTGAACCTGGCAACAGTTTCATTTGCTTCAGCTTTAATAAGAAATGACTCAGCATATCCTTTAAAGAGAGAAAATTTTGCTAAAGAAAATAGCTTTCAGCTGTCTTACAGCACTTTTTCACCCCCAAAGGCAGGCTGCAGTATTAGCCGCAGCTGCCGCAAAACGGGAAAAAGAGGAAGAACCAAACCTCAGGCCTGAGACTTCGGCGGGGGCCAAGCGGGTCCCCTCGCGCTGCCCGCTGGCACCCGGGATCACCCGGGCGCCCGCGCGGCGGGGACGAGCGAGCCAGGCTCCGCGTCTCGGCGTGCGCGGCTCAGAACGTCGCTCCCGAAATCCGCCTGCGTCTCTACCGCAGCAGTTTACGCCATTTTCCCCAGGAGCGAGGTATCTCTTCAGACACAATACTCAATGCCACCGTTCTCCAAAGCGCGTACTCATCTCTGCCCAGCCTGAACAGGCTATGTGACCTTCGGAAGCGGTGCTGAACATCTCCGGCCCCGGCCCGCTCTCCCTGAGCTCTCGTCTCCGCCAACCTTCCCGAGCGCAAGCACCGGTTTTCGCTCTCCCGTAAGCGTGCAAGAAGGGCGAAACGCTCTGCGTCCAGCACGCGATTTCCCAAGGAGCACAACAGTTTCCAGTCCTCTCGGAAAGGAAAATCCTGAAGCGTGGAGGAACGTAGGAAAAAATCACTTGCAAATAACAAAACAATACTTGAAAATATATATATATATATATATATATTCCATTTAAAGCAGTTCTGGCCAGCTCCCAATTCTTTCACAGCTAAGCACCATTAAAAAAAAAATAAAATAAAGATAGGATAAATGTTCTGAGACTACAACTGCAGCCTACCTACTTCCTCCAAAGTTTACAAAACACTGCAATCTGCCAGCACCCTCACATTTTTATTTAAGCCAAGCCAGCTAATCTTGGAAAACAAGAACTACAAACATTAGGATTATTTCATTATTTCAAAATGAGGGAAAAAAAAAAAAAAAAAAAAAAAAGCCCACTCAGGCTACATCTGAGCAACACCTGTAAGTAAGAAACTGCACAAAGTATCACAACTGAGAAGCAAAAATTCATGTCTCTACTACAGACCAATACAATAGAGGTTTTTGCAACACACTTAGGTGGAAAGGAGACGCTCGAAGAGAGTTTGGGTTTCATTTGCAGTGAACAGTGTGAGAAACAGTCCAGCAAGGAAACCGGGAGAGGGACGCCAAGGCGGAGGTTGGTCACGCTTTGGCACAAACATCATAAAATCATTATCCTCCAGCTCATACTTCATAAAACTCTCAAGGCGGCAGCAGCAGGTTTAAGCAGTGGAGAATCAGCTTAAGGTTATTTTTCTGTATTTCACTAAAAAGTATTTTAGTCACGAGAGATTTTACACAGTGAAGTTATATTCTGTAAAGATAAACGAAGCTGAAATTGCATTCGTGGAATAAATATTTGTTTGAGCTCAGAAAATGCAATGCATCAAAAATAAAAAGGCAACCAGCATATTGCTGGGCATTTTACTAATACATTTAGTATGGTTCAGCTTCTTCCATTTCACCCTTCATTCTAGATGTTACTATTGACTGTTACTGTTAATTTATATCCTTCTGGTTTTAAATGCCACATGAATACACCAGATAAAACGAAGGTCAGAACAAATGCATGATTTTTTTTGAAAAGAGGAAATCCAGATGAAGTACCTATACTAAAAAACTTGACCAAAAATAAAAAGAACTGGTCCGTGGGGACCATGAATTTGTCCATATGGGACAAACTAACTGCTTTCTCATCATGGAAGTGGAACAGACTGCAACAGTACCTCAATTAATAGGGGAACTTAAGGGAAAGAAGCAACTTCAGAGAGCTGCGGAAAGAAAAGAGGAAACAACTACCTGCAGAACTTCACCCATCCATGAAGAACACGAAGAGCAAAGAGATGAAAGATGTATCCAAGGAGAGGACTGGATTTCTGACAGGCCAAAAGTGAGCAAAGACGTCTACATGACAACACCGGAGCGGCAGCCGCTTAAAAGGAGCAATAACTGTCTACTACACGTAAGGGAGAGTGTCGTGATTAACGAGAACATCATCACAGCCAGGATTTTACTTATTTTCAGGACCTGCCTTATCCTCGCTTGGGTGCATCATGTGACAACCGCCACAACTGCGGGCAGTGTTGGGGGAAGGACTCTAACGGGAGAAATACCGCGGGAACGGAGGCAAATCGCCATCTCAGGCACGGAGGCTGTGCTCCTCATCAGTCCATAGCTGAGGTGTTAGTGGTCCTTTTGATTGTTGCTTCTTGAAGATTTTAACAATATGCAGAAACTTAAAAGACTGTAAAAATGTTTGGCTCTCCAAAGCAAGAAATACAGAAAAGCAGAGAAATGCTTCAGTAACCCTGCAGCTAACTGGTAATGCAAGCTAAACTTTGCAGTTGCATTAAAGACTTTGCAGGTCTTGTATTGCTCAATCTCTCCCTTTTGCCAGGCTGTAATTGCCATCCTGAAGCAGCAGTAAGCCCGAGGAAAGCATACACCTGGCTACAGCAGTCAAGGAAGAGCTTTTTAAGCTCAGATTATCACCAAAGTTTTGGGGTAAGCAGCAGTGCTCTCAGTATATGTCTCCCAGTACAACGGCTGAATCAAAAGCAATTTTGATTGTACACTGCTTTTTAAGTTTCAATTACCACTTCTTTTATTCGATGCAATTTCCCCAAACAAAATTAAAATTGTTTACAATGGCCACATAATAGTCTAGATGATTGGTAAGATACCAAAATTCTCCTACACTTCTGTGGCATATCACCTTTGGACACACACTTGTGCCTTTTCCCTTGTCCCTCCCTCCTCGCAGAAAACAAAACATATCATTGTAGTTTTGCATGGCAGAAACCCAAACTTAGAGGAAAGGGAACTCTTAAACCTGATGCAGGAAGAACAGCGAATAGAGCTGAGAAGTCTTCTTTTGCTCGTTCCAAAACCAAAGCTGGAACAATTAAATGGCAACGCACGTTTTATAAGAGTGTTTTCTTCCGTTTCTGCATACTGAAACGACTCTGGGAACTTGACTGCAGGCTCCCTAATGAAACAGGGCTCTGGAGTCGCTTGTTAATGCGCTGAAGGACCTCGGGGCTTGGCATAACCCCATGCTGCTTATTATCAAACTCATTCCCTTACTCCTGGGACAAACGAAGACCAAGGTCAGAAGCGCATTAAATAAGCGGCTCACACTGAAAGAGTTCGGTCAAGAACCAGCCGCAGCCTCCACACATCCCCAGAACGCTGGGCACGTACAACTCTCGGTTTCTCAGAGATTGAGAAAGCATATGAACTGCCAGCGTTCAAGCTAAGCTGGACATTAGGCAGATCACCATAATAAAGAGCAAAAGTGTCTCCTGGCATACACTAGAACCAGGAAAGAAAAGGAGGCACATTACCCAAAGGAAACAAAATCTAGGTAATCAAAGCACAGAGCCCACCAAAAACTGACGGAAAGATTTCAGAAAAAGGACACACAGGTAAAGCAGAAATCAAGTACCAACCAGGGCATGCAGATATATATTAGTACAATTAATTAGAAAAACAGGAATCTCATGAAGTTTAGCACGTTCAAACCTGGAGAGTCTGCCTATCTCTGGCTTCAAATTGTTCCACGGTATGAATTGCAGATCTTGCTGCAGGAGTTTCAAACTTTTCAAAACAAGAATGGTATCACAGATCAGAGAATAGCAAACAGATTTTTTTAAGTTAAGAAAAATGGTAAAAAACAAACAAAAATCTGAGCAACTCTAGGTTTCTAAGCGTACACACAATACTAGGCTCCAGTACGTACAGAGCTTCAGAAAGCAAGACTACAATAAAAGGCTACGAAGGATGGGTAAACGCAAGATGAGTTCACGCCTCCAAACCCATGAGCGTCAAGCTAACACAACAGCTTTCGCAAGATTTTCCGCCAAGGTAGTAAGAAACAAAACAAACGCAACGCTTCCCATCTATCAGAATTATGGTGATGTATTTGGTACAACGTCATCGGGGAAGCTATCTGGGAAAAAATGAGAGCTAGAAGAAGCGGTTGAGGGAAGACGGAAACAGAACCGCAAGGGAGCGAAGCCAGAGGGCTACAGCAGAGCTCCCCGGCCACCCCAGGAGACCCCCTCAAGTACCAGGGAGCGCAGAGCGGCCCCAGGGGTGGCCGTCCACCCAAGACGGCAAGTCACGTCCACCTGGCTGGGCACGCCGGCTCGGCCTCTGCGCGGCACAGAAACATCTGGAGCCATCTGAACCTGACCCAGACTTCAAAACCGTAACACAACTGTTGCAACACAACTAGCTCTGGCTCTCCCTTGTCCAAGGTGGCGGCAAAAAAGGATGGGGTTAGTGGGGGAAAGGAGTTGCTCAGCTTTTCCGCAGAGCAGTCTACACTTTGCAAGCGGACTGGGGAGGGAGAGCAGAGGGAGTATCAACAATTCTCCCCGCTTTGCTAAAAACCCACGGCCCTCCCTCTTGCAACCGTTAGAAGGTGTATTTCTCTACTCCAAAGGTTTAGAAAAAAAGACTTTTTTACATCCTTGGGAACAACAAGAGTGAGCGCTGCCTACACTAGTCGAAAACTCACAAAATGAGCTTTTGATCTATTTTTAAAAGTTCTGAAAATGCAGAAATTCTCTCAAACTCCCAAAATTAAAACCGACCATCTCGTATGACCACCTTAGGGAAGGGGCAGATCTCACCGGAGGAGCCTGGCTTACTCACCCTGGAAGGGCACCGCCACAAGGCAAGCGCTCTCTCCGTACAACCCGCCGCAGCAGCGGGGGACCCCGTGGAGAGCAGAAAGCTATTTAAGCGAAAGGACGAGGCAGGCCCAAGAGCAAATATGAATATAGGGGCCCTCGATAAGCACAGACTGTACGTGAGAAAGGCACGGAGCAATGGGCCTCACGCGGAGAGGAGGGCAGGCACATGACACGCTTCGTTCTGCGACACGGAGTTTTCAGCGCGGCAGCTGCAGACGCAGGGAAACGGATTCAGTGACCCCAAAGGCCTCTTAAAGCATTATATTCCTATGAGACTTTTAGCAACAAATACGCTGTTTATTTGAGCACTTGGGCCAACCAATTTTCTAAATGACCACTCAAGAGAGATGGAAAGCAAGCAGAGCCTAGCAAGGAGCGCGGCGCAGGTGAACGGAGCAGAGCCAGCAGCAGAGCGCTCTGAGAGCCTACAACGGGAGGCTGAAGGAACCTGAACCTTAGGTTACCTCGAAAGGCAACGAAACTCTTACACAACGGAGTGTTAAAAAAAAGAAAAGCACAAAATGATACAACATAAGGTTATCAAAAAGAGAAACCGCACAGCGCATGGAAAATAAGACTGTTGTCCACTACCTAACGAACAGGAAATCTGCAGAGAGAAGACGGGTTGTTCTTGTTCAGGCTTTTTTCCTCCCACTGGGCGGAAGGGACCACTAGGTCCCAAATCCTACCCACCCCAAAAGGAGCCAGGGCTGCACCAGAACCTCAAGTAGATTTTCATGTGAGGAACAATGTTTTGCCATTAGATCTAACTTCTAACCACGTCTATCTAACTTCAAGAGGCAGCATTCAATCTACGGTTTAGAAGTGTTGTTTTTGTTTCTAACAGCTTTCAAATATGATTTCCCAGACTTGGGGTTATTATAAATGATTTCAGAGGCCAAAATTCATTAGTTTTGGTTCATCGGCTTCCAACCGATACCATTCCACAATGCAACCAACTTCTTAGGGCTCAGACAGTTTTCACCTAAGTGCAGAACATGAAACTTCCCCCCCCCCCCCTTTTCCTTTCTGAATAACATGACACTAGGGGAACACCGCACAAGCCATGGCTTGCAATAGGGTTGAAAAAAACCGTCAAAACTTACAAAATCTTCCAATCACCAAAGCTTACTTCCAACGTGTTGACAAAAACTCAAGTACATGCAGCAATTAAAGCACGCGCAGGACAAACAGGCGGCGACACTCCCTGCACCCCGGAACGCCCACCGCCACCCTGCGCTGCACGTTTTTCTCACAGTCTGCTACCAGCGTTGTAACTTTGTACGTCATTTCCACGACATTAAACGGTGTTTCAACTTCTTTCAGCAAGTTACTACCAATATGTGCATCTGGTACAGGTGTTTGGGGGGTCTTTTGCACGCGGTTCTGCGGTACTGCTCCGACACCTCAGTAAAGGCCACCGCAGGCAGGCGCCACTTCCCCGCTACGCGCAGAGCGCTCAGCACCCTCCACAGACCGTGAAGAGGGCTACGAACATCTCTCTGGTGTTCGCAGCTCTGCCCTTTCAAACTACACCCAGTAACACAACACGCTCTGTACCCTGGCGCTGCAACCCTGGCCCGCTGCACGTGCCCGCCGGACCCCCGGGGCTCCCCGCGGCACCAGACGGTGCTGTGAACCGAGCGCGCCGGCTCCGTTGGCGGTTCGCCTCAGCGGCCTTACTGCATTCGAGCACCCGACGACACGTTTTCTTCTGCAGCGTAGCTCTCGGTGCACAAGTAGAAAAGCAGCCTCTCGCCAGGGCTCGAGGGCAGCTTTGCAAGGCTACTGCCAGGAAACGACGTGGCGCCGCTCGCAGCGCGTCCCCAGCGCCTCTGCCAGCAACAAGGAGCACGCCGCCGTCGACCTCCTCGCAGCACGCCTCATGCTAAAACGGCAAGAGGACAGAGAACTGGTAATCTGCTGGTAGCAGAGATTTGGTAGCCGATAGTCTGTGCCATAGAAGAGGCAAAACCAGCTGTGGCCAGGCCTGAGAACATGACCAGCGCTACAATCAACATTTCTCACCAACTATACAGCTTTGAGCGAAGCCCTAGTTCAAAAAAACCCAAACCAAAACAAAAACTGAGCAATGGGAAAACAGCGTTCCTACAAACACGGATGTCGTGTAAATGTCCTATCTCACATTAAAATGTGATTACAAGGCAAAACAAAAGGGAAACAGTCTTGCTATAAATAAACCTCTACGCTAACAATCATTGCAGCCTACATTTCCTTGCAAAATACCCTTAGTGATGGACTTCATTATTCTTAATTTTCCGCATAATATTCAGCCATAATTGATTCTTGCTAACAGATCACATACAGCAGCACAAAAACTGCAAACAAATGTTTAAAAAAATACTGCTCATCAGCGAGATAGATCTAAATGGACAGTCTTTAAAATAAATTCCTTGCACACTATAGCCTACAATTACACTTAAGTTATTTTGAAACAAAATCCAGCTCTTCTACATCACAAATAAATGCCAGTCCATGCAGAACGACCAGGAGTGTACGTACCCACTTAACTACATGTGTGCCCGAGTCAGGGAAAACAGAGGTGATCTCATGTTACAGCTGAATTCCAGGAGACACTAAATGCATTCAGATAAGCTTTAGATACTGACCACAATTTTGCCTCAAAAGACAGTCATTTTCTGAGACTGCACAACCCCCTTTGCCAAGTTGCTTGATGCAACCTCAGTAGTAAAAGCAGTTTGTCTCGAGAACTTTGTTACAAGGGAGCAGCGCCTCAGGGCTGCTGGTTTCAAGAGGCCGGACATCTCCGACAGCCACAGTTCTTCAGCAGCTCCAACAACGCGAAGGTAACGCTTGTACAGTGACTCTTCATGCTACTGATGCACAGGGGTGGTAAGAGCTTTGTGGACAGAGGCAGGGAAGAGCTGTTAAAACCAATAGCTCTGATTTATCTGATACCACAAACTCAACAGATGGTTCCATCTACCAGTATTTTTAGAGCAGAAAATTCTGCTGTAACGTTGTTATCAGCAGACATGAAGTTAGGATGAGAAAACAATCTTTAAGCCACTTGACACCTCTTTTATCTGCTTTACGTGCTTTGGTGAAACACTTCTGGACACCACAGAGTGACTAACTTTGGCACAAGTAATGCCAGCCTCAATTCAGAAAGTTTCTCAGCAAGTCCAGTGATTACCCTAAACTGATTGCTTCCTACTCAAAATGCAAATTCTCAGCCCCAAGTTGCCTTATGCAAAGCGCGCCCTATATAAAGTCATGTGATAGGCTTAATTTTGCACTAGCCCTGACACTTTAGTAACCTGCTGTGCCATCAAAAGAAATTGCTAAGTTCTTCCCCAAAAGTTGTACAAGGACATCTTCAGAAAGAACTTGGATTTTCACACCTGCGACGACATGCTCTGCAGTTGGCAGTCCAAGTCATAAACTTGTCACAGGCTTGGTAACCGGTGGCAGGGCGAGAGGACATAACGTCCGTATCGCTGATGGATGGTTCCTTCAGCTGCAGCCTCCCTTAACAGTTATGAGATTTTTTTTTTTTTTTTTGGTAATCTGCCTTCAAAGATAATAGAACAGGAACATTATCAGAGACTTCAAGGGAGAACACTGCCCCCAAAAAGAGTTTTTAAGGCCTTTCAATAATCCTTTGTCCTCCACCTTCAGTGAGGCAAACCTAGGTACTATCTTTCACTGCTTCGTTGCTTTTTGAAGTTATAATCAGCAAGAAATAGAGCAAAAAAGCGAAGCAGATTACAGCATCAGTAGACAAAGCTTCAACCAATTGTGAATTTTGTGAACAGGCCAATTCATCTATTCAGTAGTTTGAGCCCCACTGCTGTACTTTAGACTACTTTGCTAGACTAATCAGAGAACCTATGCCAGTAGGTCGGCTACAACGACTCTCCAACACCTACGCTGCCGAGCTTCCCAAAGCCTGCAGGTAAATTCAGACTAACTGCTAACAAAGAAAAGGAGAAACACAACTCCCCACCAGCCTTGCCCCTGTGTTTCTTCTGGAGCTGGCTGCCAAAAGGAGAAACCCCATGCCGAGACACAGGCGGCCGCACAGCTCCTGGAGGTCCTTCACGCCTGCTGCAAGTGCAGGGGCTCCTACATTTCCCACAGGAGTAACAGTACCTTTTCCTCTAGCAAGATTTGGAGTTTTTCAAAACACACAGAGATCTTCACCAACCCAAATCCTCTTCCCAGGGTTCACCACATAAAAAGCCCATTCGATTAAAGTGTTTATGGTTTTAAAATAACACAAAACTCTGAAATATCCACCATTTAAAATTCACCAGATGTATTTATCCAGATCTTGTTCAGCTATAAATACTTACCTAAATAACCTTGTTTCTCCTTAAATGGGGGGGGGGGGGAGGAATAGAAGTTTTATTGCCATATGAAATGCAGTGCTCTCAGAACAGAAGAGAAGAGATCACAAAGGAGAAGTAAAGGAAGGCTGGAAGACTTATCCACTGCTTATGGTTTGGAGATTTACAGGAAAATATCACTGCTTTGAGTCAGAACTAGACAGTTGCTTGCCTACCAGGATATCACCTACCCTTGGTTCATTATAACACGACTGGAATGCGGCTCTTTTCATCTAAAAATAGGACATTGCAACAGTCTCGTTACTGCAAACGGTTTTTTTCTAGTGGACATATGAATAACTGAGATTTCAAACCGTTCTTAAGAGATAGAAACATCCTATTTGTGTTAAATTCCTTCCAGCTCTCATCAGCTTAAACAGCTGCAGAAGCCGCTTGGTGCTTCTCCCAGGGCCGGGTGGGCTCTGCCCACCCAGCCCAGCCCTCGCAGAGCACCAAGCCTGCGACACTTTGAATATCACAAACTCATTAAAGCCTTAAAACAAGGTTAACTTGCTTCATACCACTGAATTCTACTTCATTAGGTATTTTAGGAAGAGGTCACATGATTACTTGGGGGATCCCATCTCTGGGCTTACGTTATAGACTCCAACCTACTTTATCAAAGACACGACTTCTGCTACTGTCGTTGAGAAGGCTTCAGGTCCACCTGCACCTATTCCTGAAGTGTTCGTGGATCATCACGATCTTCTCACAGCTCCTCCTATTCAGCACAGGGGTTTTCTTAGCAGAATTTTAATAATAATAATAATCTTATAGGCCCAAAGGGCTGTTTTAATGCAAGGGAGGAAGAAACAGTCATTGCCTTAAAGGACTGCAGATTGTAACATTCAGCAATCACAAGAACGGGTATAAGTATTTCATTACTTCATAAACCATGCCACTAATGTGTAAAAGAGACTACAAACAGTATTTCATGCTTTTACAATGTGGCAATCAAAAAACATTTCTTTATTAATCCTTTAATACTATGTAGGTTTTAATGAATACATCTAACTCCTGCTTATTCATCTACTAGGTTTCTTAAACACAGGCCAAAAATTAAAAAATAATAATGTTCAAAGGCAATGTTGTATTTCTGCCTCAAGTTTTCATTTTTCCTTGTCACATACATGACACTTAAGCTGTCATTAGGTAATTCCATTAGAGTGTGGGTCGCACTTCCAAGCTTGTGTTATACTCATTTTAGATGTGACAATAAAAATAAAACATACCACACTAACTACTTTCATTGTGCTGTCTCACGGATGTTTTCTTCCCTCAGACTTGGACTCTCTGCTTGCGGACAGTTCGTAAGCCAAAGGAAAACTCTGCAAGGATACACCGTGGAGAACAGACACAAGTTACTTCAAGTAGTAGGAAACATCACCAGATGCAAGAGAGAGTTAACCAGAAATAACTATTGTTATTTCAAGTTTTAATGTAAAAAAACAAACAAACAAACAAAACAGTGAAGTCAGTTTGCTAAACTAACCACAGGTCTGCTCAGTGGAAACTGTTAAGCAAGTATCTAACATCACGTTCAAGGACTGAAACACCATCCTAGTTGATCAGTCCGTATCTATACGTACTTAGCTAAGTAACCCAGATACTGCTGAGTAAAGTGAGGACTTGCATCCAACTAGGATGCAATACTCTTCCCAACAGTCAGGCAGAAACAGCTGGCCTAACACGTGCAAGGCCTTTTTCAGCTCCAGCTGGAAGAATCCCCAGCATATCCCATCGTCATCATTTAGCCCTCCCAAAAGTCTGTCCTTGCTTCTATTGCCTTTCAATAAAACAGAGGTTGTTGAAGGATTTTCTGGCAGACCTGAGCCCAGAGCAGGAGCCTCCATCACTGACCCAGACGTACCCAGGAGCACCTATGAGGTCTGACGTATCATCACGTGCCTGGTATGGAATGACCGCGGGCAAAGTTTACGTTACCACATCTATCCTGTTTACACTAAATGCACAAAATACAGTTAAAAGAAAGATGAATCAAGCCTACCAAAAACATGTTGTCTGAATATTCAATATTTTTTCACCACATTTCCCTTCTACTTCTGACAGGGCATAATTAATTTGTTTAGAAGAGATTTATTTTGTCTGCAAAAAAATAGTAACGAAGGTCCTCACCAAAAATGTTCAGCCCATTATCCTAGAGCAGCTCTCCATCTGAAATTTTAGATAGCTCTTGTGGCAAGCAACATCCAGTGACCTGCTCAAGTTACACTTGCAGGGATGGGGAAAATACCCCATAAGCTGCTTGACTATACTCACTGCCAGGCCTCCGTCACTCACTCCCAAGTATCTCTTGCAAAAAAATGGAAATCAGAAAGTTCATATTGAGGGCTGCAAGGAGAGGAGAGCACGGTCCCTCCTGTTCGCGTCCCTGTATGGATGCCTATCAGGCAGCAAAGTTTGGAGATGCACCTACGTATTTGAATAGAACTATTCTGTTAAAAACAAGGCGGCTCCTCTGTTTGCGTTCTAGCAGGGATATTAATTTGGTTGAAAGTTATATTCCTCACCCAGGAATAACTCCCTCTTAGGGAGTGAGCAAACACGCACTGGATGGAAGATGGCAACTGCTCAGAGGGAAGCACTGCTTTTCAAACTACACCAAGGTGAAAACCGCAGTAAACAACAACAAAAAAAAGTTTTTAACATTTAAACAAAAAAAAAGTTTGAATTGTACTGGCATGCTGAATTTAATATTTTTGTTATCGTAAAAAGCATCAGGTAAAATTTAACAAAACAGTGATAGACATTACAGTCTTGCATCTCATCCAAAAGATTAAATCATTAAAACCACTCCAGTAATCGTGCATTGAGCCCTAACTTGAATGGGAACCGAAAAGGAGCATCTTTACTCTGTTCAACGCAGGTTAAAAGGGAGCACACGGAAGAAACGAGACAGCCTGGCTTTGCAGCAAGGCTCCCGAGTTACCGCAGTAGAGTCTGTAAGAGGGACACAGCAGCAACCACAGCCCTCCCGGTTTTAAACAAACCGCCTTTCTGGAGGAAGACGTATGCTAAGTACAAACGCGTGCTAATGCACATTTCAGGGAAACCGGGCAACTTTACCCACGAATTCATAACCAAACCTGACTGCCTCGCAATAAAAGCATTGCTCAGTCCTGATAAAAGCAGCATTAGAGAAATAAAACAGAAATGAAACATCTGAGCTAAATAAAAACCACACTAGCACTTTGCCAGTGATGGAAAATAACTGCAGTCTTTGTGGCAGTCTACTCGGAGCTCTCCTCCGTTTCACCCACCTCCGCCCATCAAACTGTTTCAGGGGATTCATTCCCCCAAGGCTGTGTCCTTCTGCGTCGCGGGGCGCTCCCGATGCCACGCAACACGGGCTGCGAAAAGACAGCCGGCCGCGGCCCTTCCTCCGGCAAACATCCCCTATGGTCAGATTTGCTTGTTTGACGAAAAATTAGCAAGAGGCCCCAAATTTGTATTTCTCTGTCCAACTTGAGGCTGAGAGTTCAGTCTCGAAGCTGCTAACACAAACCCCCGGTAACAGCACCGCTTCGGGGCAGTCGTTCCCGGGACGAGCCAGCCTAGCTAGAGAACGCGTACAACCACGGCCAGGAGGTTTTACCAGCTGCCCAGACTGCCGCCACACAAATCCAGTCCCTCCCGAGCAGTACGATTCTGCTCAGTGTTCACTGAAAAGTCTCCCGCGCCCGCTCGGGCGGCTGCAGGAGCAGCTCTGCGCCTGGAAGGCAGCTCTGGTGCACTTCTAACAAGCTTTTAGGCGCTTAAAAAATTCCTTCTCCAAAAGGCATCACGTCAACAGGTGCACAAAACAGAATCTTCTACTAGCAGCCAAACAAACAACATATACCTGCGAGGTCTGCTTCTATTCGCTTTCACCAATCATCTGATTAGTTATTTTTAATTAAAACAAGAAGCTCTGAGTGCAGGTTTTTAAGTACTATGCCTTTCCACTTTAACTACTGCTTCCTACAGTTCACGTGCTGAATTTACGAGCTATTTGTAGGAGAGACCAGATCCAGATCTCCAGCTTGAACTAGCCAAGAGTTACAGGCATACCTGTACGCTTTAAGTACTGAGATGCACACACTAGCTAGCTACCAGCTCAGCTTTCAACTATGTGCTCCAAATTCAGGGGAAAACTAGCTGGTTCACCTAAAAATACTGTCTCCTTTCTCTATATTTGTGTCCAGTTTACTTGGGAGTTTTCACAAAGACCCAAAAGCTATCTTACAGGGTAAAAAGGCTTCATTCACCCAGGCAATTTTACTTCAACTATAGCAGTACACTGGGCATAAGATCAGAAAGTTCCATTTTCCTTTTTTGGATCTTGATGCTTAAGCCAAATAGAGGCACTGATGCAAGGACAAACACAAAAGTCAACATTTGGGCTATTTTCCAGCTTAAAAACATTCTAACTAAGGCCTCAAAGCTTATTAAACCCAGAAAAGGAGGAGTCTAAAACTACCACGTTTGCTTGTTTCGTCCCTTTTCCAGCAACAAACACAATTTCAAGAACAAAACACCCACGACGGCTGAAGTTACTCACATACAGCGTAAATCTCAGAGTTCAGTAGCAAGTCTCCCTGCTTATCAGGCTGATAAAGGCAAGGGGAAAGGAGCAACAAGGGAGGGAGACCTGAACTATCTCGTTCAGATCCTCAAAAGCTGTATTTATTCCCAAAAGGAGAAGCCATGTAACTCAGATCAGTTCCATTCTGCCTTCTGCCAGCATTCACACCAGCCTTAGGGTTTTTTTTTTTTTTTTTTTTTTTAAAAAAGAGTTTTCCAATCCTTAATCAACTGTGAACCATCACAGACCTTAAATTTCTTTTAAAATCTAAAGCTGAATTGCACTTGCCTTAACATAAACTGACTATGGGAGAAAAAGACTAACGGGCATGGGGGAAGACAGGAGGGAATCAACGAAACAGCTTGCATTAACCGCTTCTGGGTCTTAAATCAGATCTTAAATTTGACTGTAAGGCTGCAAAAACTCCAAAAGAGGTGGGAGGAGTAAACAGATTGAGTTTTGCCAGTACAATGGATGTCACCCCACTGAAGTGGCACCAGCTCCTGCTTTGTCAGAACGTGACCCACTGAAGTTAAGAGTTTTTAAGTCCCTAATCACAATAATAATACTTACAAAGCCTACCAAAGATTGACTTTTCAAGTTGACGGAGAAAAGAGCTCATGCCAACTTCCAACGCCTGCCTAAAATCCATGCTAGTAAATCAACCCTAATAAACATGTACGATGCTCAGTTGGCGGACACGTAAACAGTAGCTACATTCACAGAACGCCTACTGAAATACTTCACCCGCAAAACAAGACCACATTAGTACTCACCTTTAAAGATGTTTAGGGTGTTGCTTTAGTTACTTAGTTCATTTATTCCCATTCTAACACAGAGATTGGTCTCTCACACCTTCCCGAACACGTACACACTCGTCATTTAGGAAAAGCGGCCAAAGAAATTATTTATCATAGCAGGATGTACGATCCCTTCAAAGCTCCCTTCAAAACTTGAACCCGACCCGGCTCCCTAAGTGCCTAGCTATGGGTCTCTGTTCTTTCTCTCGAAAATTAAGCATCTGTGAACTACAGTCACCGTACCTTCCAGAGGGTGGCATAAGGGGGCTTGCTAGAGCAACAGCAGTCGAAGAAAAAGGGTAAAGACAGTAGTCCCCAACAAAGAAGCAACATGCCTCCAATTTTGTAAAAGCGTTCTCACGTGCCAAAAAGTTTAGGGCAGAATGGGACCAGACTCTCGCTGCGGCTGCAGCACCGACACGTTTCCACAGCCTCTGTGGGAGCCGAGGAAAACGCACCTCATTTCCATTACATGATTGACTAGCCATGCAGATTGTGCTTTGCTGGGAAGCAAAGACAGACAACATTTTTTCAGAGCAAACTGAATTTGGAAGACGTACAGAGCAGGAACAGTTTGCATTTGCTTCCAGCTTGCTACGTGGGATCCTGAGAACATTTCCTTTACCACTTCAAACGTACAGTCTGATTTTATTTTTAAAACCTTTTTTTTCCCTCCCCCTCCCTCTGGTTTCCAACCATCCGAAGGGAAAAGGCAAAAACCATACTTCGCTTAACCTAGACTCCCCAAAGAGCACAAGTCACCAACCTTTTCCCATCATCCACAAAAAATGAAAATCATGATGATAATCAAGGTGTTTCCGCGTTTCCACCATAACTTCAGGCGCCGATGAAGGATGCAGTGAGAAGGGGCTCCGTGCACCTCCCCCCCCCTCCCCCGGCCGCCCAGGCCGGCAGGAGGCCGCCGGCGCGCCGGGCAGCGGAGCGGCGCAGCCGCCGAGCTCCGCGGGGGCGCAGCGCCCGCCGCTCGTGGGGCTTTCCCGGCCGCAGCTGCCACAGCCGGGACAGCGTCAAGCCCCGGCCCGCTTAACCCGCCGCGGAAGGCGGCGCGACCGCGCCAGGGGTCCCCGCCTCCCCCGCCTCAGCCCGCGACTTACCGCGTCCCGCCGGGCGCCGGCCGGCTTCCCGCGGAGCCCCGCGCCGCCCTCCCGCAGCCGCGCGGGGAGCTCGCAGGCGCCGAGGCGGCGGCGGCCCCGGGCAGCGCAGCGCGGAGCCGCGGCCGCCGGGCTGCTCACCCGCGCTCCGCGGTTTATAAATCGGCAGAAAATATAAAAATAAAACAAATAAAAATAAAACAAATAAAAATAAAGGTGCAGGAGAGGGTTGGAAACGAATACTGAAGGGCCTGCCGAGGGCTCGGGGCCGCCCGCGCCGCGCTCCGCGCCGCCCCCTGCCGGCCGCGCTGCCAGCGCGCAAAGTTGCAGGCGGCGGCTCCGCCCCGGCCCGCGGGGACCTGTTGGCTCTCGGCGCCCGGCGGCGGCTCCACCGCGCTCCGCGGCCAAGGCCCGGCCACCCGCGCAGGAGGCGCTGCCGCCGCTCGCCCCGCGCAGCTTCGGCACGGCGCCTCCCAGGGCGCCCGCTCCGTGCGCCGCTGCGCTGCCGAGCGCGAGCCGAGCGTCCCGGCGCGGCGGCGGCGGCGGCCGGGTCCCCGGGAGCGCGCGCGGCGCTGGGTCCGCGCAGCGCCCGGCGCCTCAGCGAGGCGCGCGCCCCCCCGCTGCCCCCGGGCGCCCGCGCGGCGCCTTCCGACACCCTCAAACTTCGGCCGCC
Source organism: Rhea pennata (assembly GCF_028389875.1). NCBI lineage: Eukaryota > Metazoa > Chordata > Aves > Rheiformes > Rheidae > Rhea > Rhea pennata. Next base: position 38,133,441 of record NC_084669.1, on the reverse strand, counting down.
GCCAGCCCCGGCCGTGCCCAGCCCGGGCTCGCCGGCCCGTCCCGCACCTCCCCGCACTGCCCCGCGGCGCCGCTCACCTCCGCCCCGCTGCCCTCCGCGGCCGGGCGCCGCCGCCGCGGTCCCGAGCCGCCCCCGCCGCGGCCCCGGCCGGCCCGTCCTCCCGCTCCTGCTGCTGCGCCGCCGCTCGGCGCCGGGCCGCGGAGAGCCGGGCGGGCAGGCGGGCGGGGGGAGCCGCGGCGGCCGGGCTGCCAAACGCGGGCGGATTGTGCCCCCCTCTCGGCTCGGAGGGCCGCTGAACTGCAGCCGCAGACAGCGGGCGGCGGCCGCCTCCCCCCGCAGGGAGCGACCTGCGCGGCCGCGGGCAGGGAGCCCGGCGGCGGCGGGGGCGCCGCGGAGCGGGGCGGAGCGGGGGGGGGCCGGACCCCCCCCCCCGGCGGGCTGCCCCGGCCGGGGGCCGCTGCAGGGGAGGGCCGGCCCCGGCCGGCGGTGCCCTGCACCGGGGGTAAGCAGCGCCCGAAAGCGGCAGCAGAGCTGTTGTGCGGATGCCTTCGCTTCTGCAAACCAAAAGGTGATTTTTAAGATCCCCGTACACTTCAGCAGAGGCCCACGACTTCCCCTAGAGCAGAGCGCGCTTGCTTTAAATATGAGCATTGCCCGTTTAATACGTGAGCTTTAGAGGCTTAAATATGAGATTTTCTGTGAACTATCTTAAGAAAATCTCAAGCAGGCTGGATTATTAGCCAGTGGAAAATCTGCCTTAGCCCTTATTAATTTTTTACTTCAAGCTTCAGGAGCTAAGCCACACACACGGGAGTGAAAAGCCCCCCGCCTCTGGGGGATGTTAGCATGAGCCCATAATCAGCTCAATAGGCCAAGGCACAGCCCCCTTAGTAAGGGATGCAGAGAAGGCCAGTTTTACAGTAAAATCCCAGGGAGGACAGTCCTAGAACTGGCCAGAGACCCCAGCGACCAGCCGCAGCTTGGTTTTTGTTCCCACCGCACTTGCTCGCATGAAGTCACGAGCAGGCGCAGCCCAAAGAACAGCTCTGGCACTTGACTGTTCCCAAGGCTGGCTTCGACCAGTTCCCCGCGCCACCGCAGGAGCCGAGCCAGCTTAAAAACATCCCCTGTTTCCTGGATGGAGTTTAGCACGGATCAGTTCCCTGACCTTGCTTCCCGGAGCGGCCCCGCAGGCAGACCGCTGCTGAGCCACAACCGCGGAGAGCAGGGGCCGCCGGCGGGGAGCTGCACCAGCAGCTGCGTCAAGCGGCTCCGCTGCCAGAGGGAAGCTCCGCGAGCCGAAGGGGCTCCCCGCGGGGCCAGAGGAGCAGCAGAGCTGCTGCTGGGTGCGCGGGGCCGGGAGGGGGGAGAGCTGGGGCAGGAGCAGCCCCTGCAGCAGCCAGGAGTGAGGAATTGGCTCAGCCCCCCGGGGCCCCCTTCTTCTCGCTCCCAGCTGTGCAAATCCAGCCTGAGTGCCCCAGCTGCAGCGGAGCCCAGAACTTCATCCCAAACGTTCACCAAGTCGAAAGCAAAACTTCTATCAAGTCAGATGAGGCTTTCTTACGTTCCTCTTCCCTACGAAGGCCGTAACAGCGTGAATTTTAACTTCTGTCCTTACATTATACAGAAATAACCTTAAATATTTATCTGGGCATACGCACTAAAGAAATAAGTCCATAGTTCATCCTCAGTTACCATGGTTTGTAAGCATACAGGTGAATAAAATCCTGTGTAATTACTTCTATTCTCTCTCCCTTCATGCCATACCTCCCTTCCTCCATCTTAAACATTCAAATTGTAATTTCTGCAAACTGGAGTAAAAAAGGAAAGCATAAGGATGTAACTTGACTATGAAGAAACTACACAGCAAAATTGGAGCCGACTGTGGCAGTTACCAGATATTTCTCACCAGCACTATCAGATGAGTCAGAGATTTTAGCAGAGAATCTTGTTTGCTTATAGAGGTCTACAAATTTGAGGGCTTGAAAGGCTTTTGTATTAACGCAGAATTCAGAAGTTCTTGTCACAGAACACTCTCTTATTTGAAAACTAATACTTTTAATTAGAGAAAGATTTAATTTCTACTTAAAAAATTCGGTGGGTGATCTTAATAAGAGAATAGGAATTACAAGCTAAAGTGTCAAGACTCCATTAATTAAATATTTGCATGCGGTTACATATCATTTAAATGACTCTGCCATTTATTTAATCTTAGAATTTGGAGTGAAAGAGTAGATTCACCACTGTTTGTTTAGATATAGCTAAATTCACTCAGCTCATGCCTTAAGCCTCTGCTTAATCTGATTCACAAGTCAAAATAGCTGCAAACATGGCAATACCTACTATTATATCCCTAGGTTCTCTCTTCTTTTAAACATATGAAGAACGTGCAAACGCATTTGAGGTGTTTCTGATTTTTTTCAATGGCCAATGGTACCGAGAATTTGTTCAAGGATCAATGTGTATTTTATATAAATACAATTAAAGTTGTGAATATAATTCCCCAAAGCCCCACATTAAACTCTCCTAATCCACCTTAGTGTTAGTGAAACAAATGGAAATTTTGATACTGACTTCACTGGCAACAGGAGCGGCTCCTTTACGCACTAGTGCATTTTAGGCTGTTTTCTTGTCTGACTTTTACAGGTATAAATCCAGAGAAACCCTACTGACACAATTCAATTTTCCAGCAGGACGATGCATTATCTTCCAAGACCCCAACCTTCACCCTAAATTACGCATTCCTGAAACTATTTTTTTTCTTTAATACCGTCTGGGTCCCATCCTGTCTTCCCAAAATTAAAACCATTTGAAAATATTCCCAGGTGTAATCTGAGGAGCGGCTGAAGCAGCCTTCACCGCTTAGTCTGATAGCTTCGCAGAGAGCCGGACAAAGGGCAATGAATCTACCTGTTTGCTAATATACGTTCTCCACCTTAACCCTTGAGTTACGAGTGGCATCTACCCAAGAAAAATAGATACTATGCAGCTTCTATTTGGGGATCAAATTTAAAAATATGTTTTCAAATACAAATATAAATAGCTAAAAAGCAAAGCATTACACTGTGTACTCAGCTGACAACTGGGAGCCATTAGGTGTGCTGAGTAAGAAGAGATCACAAAAAAAAAAAAATAGTACGTGACACGACTTCTGGAAGTTTGTAAAGGCAAGTACCAAATACAATAACAACCATGTCCAAGTAGTTGCTATTCTGAATTGTTCTAGCATCACTGGAAAGGTATTCCAGAAAGGTATAAAGACTTCTAGTCTTTATATATATATATATATATATATGTGTGTATATATATGTGTATATATAAATACACACACACACACACACATATATATGTATGTATGTATGTACATCCCTAAATCTATCTACTGATGTGTGAAAGATCTGGCGTGAGAGTTAAGTGCTATAGCTGAAGACCATCTCACAATGAACATGTGCAAAGAGGTTGAATTAAAGTTACTCTGATGACTGTCATTCTGGCTTTGCCTAATTTTTGAGTGCTTAACCACAACTGAAACAGCATTCTTTTAATGCAAGAAATTTGACATAAAAAGGATACTGCTTCTTCTGTTTTGTTTTAAAGTGAGAACAAGGCAGAGGTAGAACTGCAGCAGTTCCCATCACCTGCTGTGTCCAAACCCTGCACAACTGGAGTAACTTCATCAGTCGCCAAAGATATGAGATTTTGTCCTAACTGAAAGCAGGCTATCAAAGCTATTTGCGGGTTTTTAAAGTGTAGTCTAACCATCACCCATCCTTCCTGCTCCCTGAAGAGACTGCGTCCCTGCCAGCGCGAGATGTCGGCATTCCCGGCAGCACCGAGTGCCAGCTTACACCGTTCGTGCGCTGACAAACCGCCAGCGTTTTGCTACAAAATCAAGTACTAAAAGGGAAATTACAAACTTCATCCCTCAGCCAGAACTGAACAGAACATCACCAAATCATAATAATAAATGCTCTCCTCTGGTTCTGGAGATTTTCCTTCCTGCCAAGTTTCAAAGGATTGTGGAAAATGGCATAGGTGCTTTGGCCTCTAAAATACTGTTGTCAGAGACTCTTAGAAGGGGAAATTCTAATAGTCTGAAATAAAATCCCTGCACTCAGAAAGCACCTCGGTTTAAGCCAGAAAACAGAACTGGATAACAGTAAATAGGAAGTCTTTTCTACAAGGTCAAACACATTTATGAATCTTAACAAGCACAGAAAATAGTGCCGCTTTTCCGAAATGTGACACTGCGGAGGAAGGAGGACATGGAGGAAGGTTTTGGAAAGCTCATCTCGCAGCAGATGCTCTTTCCCCCAAGGCTTCCAATTCCTCTCAGAGGAAAGGGCTGATTTCCATCAGTGACCACTAATTCCCTCCTCCTCTGTAGTGCCTAGTGGAAGCTGTCCAAATCAGGTGCACTCTTTAAGAAGTCAACATTAACAAGGTTTCTCATCTTACATCTAGGAAATACTGAGCATGAAGAGTTGAACACCTTTGACCAGTACTGAAACCAGTAACAGCTGAAGATAATTAGCACCTTCCAGAACACATCCAGCAGGTTTTAGGGCTTAGCTGTTAGCACATCTATCAAGGACAATGAAACCAAACCAGTAACTCAATCACACAGTTAACACACAAATGCAGGATGAATGCAGTAACAGGGACAAAAATGTTTCAGCCTACACACTATTTAAAGTCAATAGGTGCTCAGTGCTGGGAACTTTTCTGTATCTGTTATGCATAAACACCTTTAAATAGCTCTTTTAAATTACTTCCGCAAACAGAAGTTAAAAATTCTGAAAAATATTACCCCTTGCTTATTTTATACTTAGAAATTTGTATTCAGTATCTTTAAACAATGCCTGGAGGCATTCATGAACAGCTACTGAAATAATAATTTCCATCATTATCTAATCATCTGCTCAGTTCTGCCAAACCTTCTGGGAAGCCTGGAGACACACAACTCTTTTCACCCTCCATATGTAATGATAATGATAAGGGGTTCACGTATTCCTATCCATCACACTCGAAGTTGGACCTCCTCCTCGCTAGCCACCCGAACTGGTCTTTCAGGCTGTTTAGAGAACTGTGCCTCTTTAGGTATTTCCATACTACCACCCTCAACTGCTTCCAAGGTTGTTCTTACATTTCAGACTGGTTTTAGAATATTTCAAGATTACAGGAAACAAATTCTTCTCTCCTCTCTCTGAAACCTTCTTTGTGCATCTGTATGGTGTTTGACCTTTGCAGTTTGCTGCATAAATTACAGCTAGACTTGCTGGCTTATTAAATGTTCCATACATTACTTTTTGCAAAATAGGTTGAATGTTATTTTGTCTTGACAGGCTGCTGGGGCATGTCTGGGATAGTTTATGCTTTCAGTGGTTGACAAAGATAGGTTTAGCTTCCACTGTCTGAGGCGTATGAACTAACCCTGAGTTAAGCAGATGGGAACAGAGGAGTCCTAGGAGGAAACCCAGGCAGAGCCACGGTGGAAAATTCAACATAATCACTATCATATTTCTGCCCATTTCTTTGTTAGCAAAGCCACATTGCAGGAAAGGTGGACTTAACTATACCAATAGGGTAGATTCAGGTTGGAGAAGACACCTACACGCAGGTCTCTCTCACCTAAATGCAGCAAAACTTTTCCGAGTTGTGACACATGAACAATTAATGCAATTTAAAAAGCATATATCCACTTACGCAAGGAATTTGCTCCCATGTAATCCAAACATCATTCCTTCTAGAAATCCAAAGAGTACAGCCTGGCCTACAAAAACGGGAAAAAAGAGGTTAAGTCATCATAATCTACTCCAAAATACTCAGAAATCTTGATCTGAGGTCCATCACAATATTTAGAGATGATCAGCTGCAACCAGAATGCCACTATTTTCAACTGGGGAAAGTAGGAGAAATTAAAACTTTACTGTAATTCATAAGATTGAAAAGGTTATATTTGTATTCTCTATTTTTTTCCCCATTTAGAATCGTACAAACCATTTAATGGCAATATGGGATGATGAGTTCTAATACAGAATTTATTCCAACACAACAGGTCTTTGTCCACACAGGCCTAAGTAAGGGCCCCTGGAGAAACCTGGGAGAGATGCACTGTAGCACGCACCCTGTAAACACCTCTCTTTATTTTAAGATTATTTTTGGAGGGAATTCTTCCTGTTCAAACACCCTCTTTGGGAGCACTCCCTTGGATCCCACATGGAGACTTTCAAACCTGCCAATACCTGTAGCAAAGCATTAGCAGCACCACTGGTCTTAAATGAGGCGGAAAAGCAAAGCCATGCCGCTGGGAGTCTGGGGGAACGGTGTTTTAGTCTCTGTTGCAGACTGCAATCCATGTCTCAAACACCACTGCGCACAGAGATCCTTGGGTTGGGGACTCAGAGGCATTAGGGCATGAGCCCTCCCTCCTGTGCCATGAACTGTAAGCACTGGCATGCCCCATTTGTAGCAACTGAAAGGACCGGCCAGGCATGCTCGTCCTTTTGAACCTTTTCTAATATGCCTGTCAACATTTCACATTGCTTATTCACCTTTCCAAATCGCCCAAGTCAGGGACAGAGCTGACTCAGTTTTGCAGATTTTTCACTCCACTACTGATCTGCATTTTGAAATTAGCAAATACATCAAACAAGAGAACCCAAGCACTTAAACTTTCTCATACTGAGAACTAACCAAAAATATACCTTTACTATTCATCTCCTACACAGTTGCTGCTCCCCCAAAGTACTGTGCGCCTTGCACAGTGATTAGCTAGTTTCTCCAGTAGCCTTCTGCAGGGCCTGTTAAGGGCCCTTTGCATATTTAGGTTAACTAGGTCGGGTGTTGCTTCTGCATCCACTGCTTCACTGACATGGCTAGAGACACAAAGCCAACAGTTATTCCTTTGCTGAATCTACGCCGGCTAGACCTTTCACAACACTATTAGCTATTCTGCTCCGAGTTAACAGTTTATCCAGCTTTCCCAGTCCAGATGTAAATCTTGCAGGTCTGTAATTCCCCAAATCAGTTATACAACTTTATAAAAAATGTGTGTATTTGCTCCCTTTCAATCAGCTGGAACAGTTGCGGTTTTTAATGGACACCACTCCATCACCCTGTATCTTTTAAAATCAGCCCATCTACTTCATACTTCAGCTCTTTCAAAACACTTAGATGGCACCATCTGGGCCTGGCAACTTACTGCATTTTGAAATGAGCCATTTTCTGTAGTGTTTTCTTATCTAACACCTTAGTTTCTGGAAAGGGGCAGGTCTGCTGTACGACCTTCCCACTCTTATTGCTAGTGGAAAGTGACAATCCAAACCACTTAGCTGCTCGACAATGTCATCAAGCATTTCCTCTGCATTTCACATTCTTTTCACTATGATCCCGTAAGTATTCGCAAAATTAAGTTCCATTTTTTGGCCTTCTAACTCCTTCTTTTTGTCTGCTCCTAATCAGATACAATATACCAATGCTGAGTAATTTGGAATGATTACTTTACACATATTGCAAACTCTACTACTTTTTATACATCCCAGTATGATTCCTTTTTGTGGATCAGCATGACATTGTTCATTCGTGCAGCTTAAGATTGACTGTTGCCTTCCACTCCTTTTCTACAGACCTGCTACTTGGCCAGTTGTTCCCCATCCTCTTTGTGCGCAGTTATTCCTGCTTGAGTGTTTTATCATGCTCTTTTAATTAATTTTATCCCATTTTTCATTAGACCACTCAATTCATATAATTTTTTTTTTATCCTAGTCTTGTCTTTCAACAAGCAGTCTTACAGTCCCTCCCAGCAAAGGTAAGTAAATTGCTTATGAGGTTGTCCAGGTCCATAATGGACCTTTCTTCTTTGCTAGTGAACTGGGGATAACTACTCTCTAGCACAGTTCTCTAGCGTGGTTTGTATCTATCTGATGGTAGCTGCACTTACAGTACATTTCCCTATGAGACAGAAAAGAACATCTACTACATTTGCACTATCCACAAGAAACATTTCCCTGTTTCAGCAAAAAATTAGGTAAATGAGATGTGATTTTTTTTCCCTCATGATAAATCTCTTCTGGATGTTATAATTACCTCTCTTGGAATCTAGGAGCTTACAAAGATGGATGATTTGCTCCAGAGTTTTTCTGTGAATTGAAATAAAGCTTGAAAATCTTGAAAAAACCTGAGGCATGGACTTCACAAGAGCAATGCTAGAACCATGACAAGTTAGACTAGATACGTTTTGCAGCCCCACTCCCTCATTCCTAACAGAACATGCATGAACAGCTGTGCTGCACTGGCTTCACCGAGACACCAAAGGTCAGGCATTTGCAATTTGCTAATAAGCTGCTCCTGGCATAAGCAAATGCAATCTCATTGCTGCACTGCTTTGTAGAAAACTCCAGGCAGTTTCAACACAGTGACTCATTAGACACGGCCATTCTGGCACACATGGGAAGCTGTTAGGGGAAATAATCTTCTATCTCCTCCCAGAAGAAAAAGTATCTGAGTGTTTCAAAATCATACTCTAAGAGTGGACAATGCCTTCCTGTGCTGTTGAAGGAAGCTAGGAAAAGGCACAGTAAAAATAAATCACGGCCACGGTACAACTTGCTAAAGGATATAGTAGAATCTCTGTTACTTGATAGCTTGATATCTCAATATAAAGCTATAAAGGAAATCACACTGGCTAATGATCTTTATATATCTATGGGGTAGGGCTAGACTACATTCATGCATCTACACAAAAGGGTTCATTCACTGCTGCCAGTTCCAGATGAAGTCATTTATACTCAGTGCCAACTGAGTTACAAAATATCTAATAAAATTATACAGTGTCAAGGTGGTAGAAATCTTCATTCCCACTGTATTTATGGACATTTTTGCACAAGGTGCAAGGCCTTATCCTGGAGAAACATAGAAGAATATCTGATCCTCTGTCTGCCCTAGCAGGATTATAATTTTTCTGGAACCGTATTTTGTTCAAACTGCCCAGCGGTTCGTGAGAGGAAAGCCTTGTGTCCTAAGCATCCTGTCGCGGAGCACGCAGCTGGAGCAGCCCAGCACTGGGACCTGAACACTGAAGGAAGGAGAAAGCACAGCTGGGAACAAAGTCAGGTTTCTACTTTAGTGGCGTGGTCTGATTTAACAGAGGGGCAAAAGTCAAATACATGGTTTTCACAGACAAGAAACACGTTGCGTGGCTATAAATGGTAAAACAGATATAGTACAAATTCTTTTAGGTGGATGACTGGGTATTCTGTTAAAGTGAAACGTTTTCCAAAAATATTCAATTGAATACTTTGTCACTGCTAGTGTTTTACTGGTAGTAAATGTCACAGTAGTTTCTACCTAGCAGCTTAGGACAGGAAGTGGAGCCTACAGAAGCAACCACCTCCAGAAGCAACGGAGGAGCTAGAATACAATTATGTAAAATGGACTTCAGCCAAGACCCTGAAGTTAATGACATTTACTCTAAGAAACGTGCCATGCTTAATGGCCAAAGAGGTTGTTGTAGCTGCTTTGGTGGCTTCTTCACATTAGCCTGAAGGAGTAGAGCTGTCTTTGCTATTTAGCATGTCAAACTCAATCATTGTAGCTCACGTGTTCTTTAATAGCACTCACTTACTGTCTTTCCTCCTAATTGCTATTACTCTGTTACTAAATGCTGAACACCCTTGATATAAACCTTTGAAACATAACCCATGGTATTCTCCCTTCATAGATTAATGGCCAGATTAATACTAATCTTTGTTTACATCTGCTTAAATCCACACAAACAGTCTCACTGAAGTTACTCTTGATTTATATAGGCACAACAGTGGTAAGATCGCAGCCAAATATCTAAGCAGTAAGGAAGAAATCTTTTCTCAGTAAGGAAAAATAGAGAGAGGGTTTCAAGTGGATAAAACAAATTAAATAATGAATTCACTTCTGAAACTTATTTTTTTGCAACCTTTAAGAATCTTTTGTCACTATTATTCACAACAGACGGCGCTCCTGAGAAACACTTACCTAAAGAACCTTCTGAAAGTAATTGTTCCACTGTCCTTAGTGCCCACTGGGCTAGTGCATGTATTGCTGTTCCATATGTATTAGCCACTTGAGAAGAAAGATTTTCAGTGTTATTGGACTGACTTTTAAAAACTTACATTATGTATTGATGAATTACAAGGAAGTTGGATGTCAAGAATTGGTTAAATCATGACTGACTGAAGCATTCAGTGTCTGACCAATGTAGAAAGGTATTTGAAGAAGCTCAGTAAAAATAATCAGCTCACCCTGTCTCAGGTAATTCTAGACTTGGATAAATTGTTATGGAATAGCTGTTTCTATGCAGTAGGACCAAATAGGAAATATTTGTTTCCATCTAGGAATGAACAAGAGATAAGACAATAGCAAATGCAACTGTAAGCAAAACTTGAAGAGAAATTTGAGGTTAAGACAAAAACATTACTGTTAACTGCATTTGTTTTACAGCTGCATTATATGGAAGATCACCCACTGTTTAGCATGGATAGAAAAATACTTACACACACCATGTGGCAAGCTTTCTTTGCATTATAGTGCCTAGGAGCCTTCTCAAAATGCAATGCAGGTCGTTCTCCCTCCCTCTGAAAAAATGCTGACTCTTTTCTTGGCGTGAGGTACCATACAGCTCCCAGACCCTCGTAGCAGTACACAGATGTAGAGGAGAACATGCAGGTGTAGGCACTATAGCAGCTTTATTTTTCCACTGAATATTTGTTCTCCTTCACTGTCCTTGAACTTTCATGCCTTGATCCTCACTATTTTAGTCTGCATTATCAGCTCACCTGCAGAAAGGGAAAAGTAGTTATATAGTCTCTGAACACTTCATTTGCTTTACCAAAAAGGCATCCACTCATATCGCTGCCTCTTCATTAACCTTTTCTGGACAAATCAAATTTTGCAGTAGTAGTAAACTCTTTAAAAATTAAAACAGGATGCTGGTTCCAAGAGGGGGAAAGGAGTTTTCACAGTTAATCACAAGGCTTGAGTTCAAGGTGTTTGGTATTAGAGACTTCACGTTCCGCTATTGCACATACCCAGAACTGCCTCCACCTCCACCTCAGCAAGGCTAAGTAATTGAGCGCCCAAGAAAGTCCAACTGGTCAGACTAGGCGTTTTCTGCAAGCCATATTCTGAACCTACTCATCAGGCTGATGACACAGAAGTGTCGGTGGTGACGGTATCCTCTTTTTTATGAAACAGGCTACAATACTCAAAGAGCCTGTGGGAGGCCATAGCTCTCTGCCCACCTTATCCCGAAAGGGTCCAAAATGTATCTTCCACCTCCCACTGAGGTTATACAGCTGTCCTCGGGGACAGGAACATCTTCTAGCTCTTCATGTTGAAGTCCTGCCACTTAATGTGATGCCAGAAAAAGATGAACTTTGTGAGGGTAGACAGGGGAAGAGGAATTTAAGATTAATTGATCCAGAGAAGAGGAGAACGCGTACAGAAGGGGGCTCTAAACCAGGGGAAGAACCCGGTGCTCCAGTCCCCCCCAACAGAAGCAGTTCTTATCATTTCTGTTCAGTGTAAAGTACTAAAAATAGATCATTAAAACAATAATCTAGGAAGCCTAAATCACAGTTCTCGTTTCTCATAGCTGTTTCCGCATTGTCCAAACACATTGTCTGAAGATACTGGTTGGTTAATGTATTTTAAATGAAATAAAGCTGGGAGTCTCCAAGCATTCCAGCCTTAGGTAGGCACTAGGTCACTGGTTAGACATCAACATGGCACAGTTATCATCATCATTTCTGGTCATTCGTTCTCAAGAAAGAAATCATGGAACTGATACAGCACAAACATTTTTCAGAGACATAATGGAGGAAAAATGACAGATTAGAAATACTTAGCTAAAAAAATAGAGACAAATAAAGGGAAAATAATGAATGACATTGAAACTTAAATTGGTCATAGCAAGATACCTTTCTCATGAGAGAGAGCAAGGGACCACTGGAAGCAATACATTTGTAAGTAGTATAAGAAAACATGATTTTATATAACAAAATTAATCCAAAGATTTCAATGTTGCAAGAAATTCTTGAAAATAGTGTTAGCCATTTTTTAATTACAGTCATTTATGTGAAAATAAAGTTACATGAGATCATAATAAAATTACAAAAATGAAGATATAAAACTTTATGCTCTGGGAAGTAAACCAAGTACCACCAGGTGCAGGCTTGCAGAAATTTCTCAGATGGACAAATTAGGGAAGAAGATATTTCTGCACCTCTCTTTAATGCTTGTGGTTCAGGAAACTGCCTAAGACAGAATTCTGGACTAGATGGACCATTAGTCTGATATAATATGACAATTTCTAGATTCTTATGTTTACTAATTTGAGCCTAAAACCCAAAGAGCCCTAATTATGAAATACAAGCAATAACATTCACTCGATAACATTTTCCTCAATGTTATTACACTTGATGGATAAAGTATGCAATTCTATTTATTTTTTAAATTAAGGAAGAAATTTACAGTAATATAATGCCAATGACATGGCTCTTACTGCAACACTAACTTGCTGAATAATGAGTGCGGCAGTAGCCCAAAACTAAGTAGGATACATGAGGCGGCCTAGAAGTTGGGTAATTGAGAAGAACCACTCAAAACGAGGAAATTTAATTGAAAAGTCAATTAAAAATAAAAAAAAAAACGTACTGAGGATGCAAAATGCAGAGTAACACATTTTCATAAGAACCTTTGCTCTAATCAGGTGGTAAGCTCTTTGTTAATTGGCGGGGTTGTTAAGGTTCATTACAGAGCTGCGTTCTCGCCAGTAAATCTGGGCAGACAGCTAGAAGGTTTAGGTTCGCCGCCTCTCCGGAGGCGGCTGTTTCAGCCCAGACCGTATGCCTTTTTTCAGCCTGCGATGCAGGAAGTGGTACTTATTGCTAACAGTCATCATTTCTGCTTGGTTTTATTATTTTAGCTGTCTCAGTCACTAGAAACCATAGTTGCATAGTTGCACTGCACACATCTGAAATGACCATACAACTTTCATACGCCGTGTGGGGTCCACTAATCACAGATTCTAGCTACATTTTATCTATTTTGAGAGCGTAACTTCGCTCACTGTAGTTCAACATTGTATTTTTTTCATGTCTTCATTCAAGCTTAGTAGCTGTGTCTCCAGAACCTCAGGTACTTTAAAGAATCAGTACTTCCGATCTATGTGAAAATGTGAAGTTCTAATCTATTTAGAAATGTGTTATTTTATTATCTAGGAGGAATAAATCCTGTTAATGTTTAAGAAAATAGGTTTCAATAAAATCAGGCACATAAATACTGTGGTAAGGTAATTTTTCTGTGTTCACGTATAAGCATTAAATAAGCACTAAAAATGCCATAGAAAAAATAGAAAGATGGTATCATACTACATACAGAATAGAAAATTCAAATAAAAGAGCTGCTAGCAGGATATGATCAATAAGACTTACATTAAAACAATCCTTCCTCATCCAAATAATCCAACAAAATTGCTTTTGATTATTTGGCTACTAATAACATTATTAGTTTGATGATGTTTCCACCAGAAATTTGGTATTCTTTTCAGCAAGCATAGGGATGGATATACTGGTTTCTGAAAAGGGCTGAGCCCAATGCTGTCCCCAGTCCATTAGCTGGATCCCACAACAGGGAAACACCAGCACAGCTCTACACACAATGCATCCACACAGCATCCCACTGCTTCACACTGTTTATTTAATGCAATCATCATTTCTAACTCTCAGACAGGTGGCCCAGCTTCCAAGGAAGCTTTTAGCAATCTCTGCACTCTTGGAGACCTCTAGCTAGGTGGTCCTGTTCATCTATCTTGCTCTTCTGGGGAAGAACTTAACATTTTATTCCTTCATAGCATCTGTAAGTTCAGTCAATATGTCAACCAAAAACCCATCTGTTCAGTTAGGTAGATCAATAGAGGTATTTATTATCCACTGAAAACATGCATAGACAATTCTGAGTCAAGATGAATAAACGGAATAGAACAAAACAATCATCAATGCCCCGAAGTCCCTGGAGACAGAATAATCCAAATTTGGGCAGGAAATACATTCCAGATTGCAAAGCCCTTTTAAAGCTGTCCGTTACAGGTTTGGTCCACCTAACTCTTGGAGGCATCATTCACTGCAGAGAAGGACTAGCTGGCAGTACCAACTCTTGGTGGCATGTTTAGGGCACACCTAAGCTGTCGCATGATGCGGCCAGCCTGCTAAGGCCCACTTACCCACTTACCAACTGGTCTGAGATCTTCTGAAGAAGAAACCTCTCTCCACCTGGCCACGTAACACTTTTAATAACCACTCACGTTCTTACCTGGACCGCACGCTAAGGTATTTTGATGCTACCATTGCAGCGAGGCCCCTCTGCCTTCCAGGTGAGATACGTTTTTGCTTACCACGCCCCGCAGAAGGCTGGCTGAATGATCGATCCGATGCACCGAGCGAGATCTGCCGGACTGAAGGCGTATCTTGGGCCACGCGCTGTTATCTGTTACCGTTATCAAACCTCAGTGCGCAAACGAGCTGAACTGACGCCCTGAACCTAATCTGCAAGCCAGGAGGGGGACGAGCAGCACGCCGGCCCTCCAGGGCTTGCCGCCAGCCGGGACAGAGGCTAACTTCACCTCCCGCCAGCCTCGGCACGGCCGTGCCATCGCGGGGCTGCCGCCCGCGCTGCGAGGAGCTGCAATCACCGTGGCGCAGCCCGTGCTAAAGGGGATTCAAGTGCAGCTAAGGGGGAAAGCGTCAGCCGGCCCGAGCTTGGCCCAGCTGCGGTGGCGCAGGACAGCTCAGGACACAGCCGGCACCACTGCAAACAAATGAGGAACGTGGAAGAAGCTATTTCACTGCTCGCGCTGGGCACTTGGCTGCGCAAATCCTCCTGTGCATCTCCTCACGCCCCTGCTCCTTCACGATACACCAGCTGCAGCGTGTACTGACCGGAGAAAGAACAGCTGAAGGAGCAGTCACGACGTTTCAACCCACGCAGCCAGAAATGGAAGTTCCCTCTAAAAAACCAAAAAGGAGCCCTGGGCTCTGGCAGCCCCGGAGCTGCCCTTACAGGCAAAACATCCTGGTCTCAGGAAGATGCTATCATAAAGTGTCAGCACAGAAGGGCTCCTACTTCACAGCACAGTGCTGCTGCGTATTACACAGAAGATTACAACAGCCCTTCCATTTTCATTAATTCAATGGCATCCCGTGATTTCCCTTCCCTTCCAGCTTCAGAGTCTTCCAGTAATTTGTGTGGAAGAAGGGAGATTAGGGGTAGTATTCACTCAGCCTGGAAGCTTCCCTGAAGGGAAAATTAGAGGAAATTTTTCTTTCCCCCTAAGGAAATGAAGCTGTAACATGTTCTGAATAAAATCTGTATTTTCAAATTAGCCAGGATGATAATCAACTCAATACTGAGCAATGATGCTAAGGAGCAATTTAGAGGGACATTCAGATAGGTCATCATCTGCATTAACTTAGGTGTAGAAAGGAAATGTCAGAAATGCTGTGGCCTTCACTAAAAACGCTAATAGTTCTAATTTAAAACATAATTGGGATCCACGCTATCTGAGCCGTACAGTCCTAAGCCTGCTCTGCAGTTTGGCACCTACAGAGACAACTAGAGACAATGAAACAGTTTTCTTAAATAACACAAATGTCATTACCGTAAGTGTACTTTCCATGTGCTATTAAAACAGCATTGAAACAGCGAAGGTAGTCTTACAAAAAAGAGAAAACAAAACAAACCAGGCCAGTTCTTGCACTTTGTTCATGCAACTAAGCTCGTGGCTGGTGTGGGTGAGACCGACCCAGGGCGAGCGGAAGGTGCCTGCAACGCAGAGGGCGGGCGAGCCGAGCAGCGGGCGTTTCGACGGACCGATGCTCGGGCGAGCGCGAAGCGCGGCAAGCCCTGCCTCTGCCGGGGCAGCCACCGAGGCGCCCGGGCTCTGCGAGGCCTGGGGACCACGAAGAGCGCGCTGCCCGCGCCAAGGAAGGGATGAAATGCCCGTCCTGGAAGGCACAGGGCCCCTTCTCTCGGGCAGCCCCTCCGCAGCTTACTTCACCTTCAGGCTTCCTAGAGGCCAGCAGAGCCCTGCAGGAGTTGTTTCTATACCGACACGTTAAGTGAGGAAGACAAAATGAGCTGAGAGTCAAGGTGGGCAAGTTTTAGGCTGACTCATTCAGAACTAATTGCCTGCTGTCTAATAAACAGTTCTGCGCCAAAGAGGCAATTGATTTTTTAAATTAAAATATACCTTTCTTTTTAATATTTTGCATCCATAGGCAACAAAAAATGGGATGAAGTGCAGTTCAAAAGAGGAAGAGAGACAAAAATAGATCAAAGAAAAAGGACTAGCATGGCCTGGGAACATGAAAAATAAGAATTAAGACTTAAATTTCATTCATATAGGACATTAGACATTGTCTTTTTAAGAGATTGACAGTTCAGAAGGCAAATACTTACTTACAAACTTTTTAACATTTGTCTACGCAAACAGGTATTTCACTAAGCTACTACACTTAAAAAAAAGAAAATCTATATGCATGTGTGATTATTGATAACATTTTGGATACAAAACCAAAATGTATTTAGCAAATTTTAGTAGGCTATAAATATCAGAGTTTTTAAATTTTGAAATTACTTAAATTACATTTCTAAAAAAAGAAGGATTCAAGATACGTGCTATGGCATGGTAACATTTAAAAACAGGAAGGCTATAGCAGTGCGTGTTTCTGGCAAAATAAGATAGGAGTGTGTAGATAGGGAAATCAGATGATTTCATTTACTATTAGTGCTCTCCCGTCTTCATTGAATATCATCAGGACGTTAGCATCACTCAAGAAATGACATGCTGTGAGAAAATCACGATAATCCAGTCAATAATTTGTGTTCCAAAATCAGTAATATTTTTTTTCATGTGTTCATAGATTCTTTTTCCCCTCTCAATAGAAATTTTATGGATTATTTAGAAGGAGAAGAATGTAAGTAAATTCAAACTGAATGAATAATTTTACATTTATGCAGTATCCTCCGACACACTCAAGAGCTTTCCAAATGCACTTTCCAAATTGATTTGCTAACTACATGGATTACAGGCATCATTTTCAGTCCCTCATGGGAGAAAAATAGCTACAGTTTACTATAGCAGTAGTGATAAGCAAAAGTTTAGTAAGTAGTGAGAGAAAGATGAATCATTTGGAATTGCCAAGGGACTTCTTAAGAGTACACTGTAACTATCAAAACTGGAACTGGGCCAAAATAATAAAGTTAATACTCTTGGCTTACTACATTAGGTAACCACCAAGACATACATCCTTTCCCCATCTTTTAAGTACAATACATGGAAGTGAGAGCAGGGACACACACACAGCGAAACGTCACCCCCCGAGCAAAGCAGAAGAACATCTTGTGGAGAACAAGCAAGAAATGGCCACATCAACCCCTACGTTACTATCCCAAAAGACCTTGCATTGCTAAGCCATGACCACTCGGAGGACATGAGCAGGAAAGTCCACTTACTGGAGCTCCTTGCTTGGTAGGTGGACAGTGTCTTCCGTTCCAGTAAGTTTGGTGGACAATGAGGTCAAAAATAAAGCTTCAAGTGCGATATCACAGTTCTCCCACTGCTTGTGTCCCGATTTCCAGAAAATTTGCAGCAAACGGTCATTTACTGTTCCATACAACAAAAGGAACCTAAGATATGAATCATTTGAGTCATCTCTTTAGGAAATAAGAAATATCAACAGCTCCTTTGATGCTAGAGAACTCAGAATTGCCTACACCTTGTTGGCCTCAAATCATCAGTTAGGCAGGTCCTTTCACAGAGGTGAAAATGTGCTCATAAGCATACAATTAGTGAGAAATAATCTATATTCTTTATGAGCATTTCTATTCAGGTACTTAAGCACCAGAGCTCTCGAGTTTAAGTAACGGTTGGAGAAAACTAGGCCTTGCACCCTCATACCCCAGCAAGGCCCTCGGCACGCCGGTCGGAGCTCCTCTGCCAGCACACTAGCGCAGTCCCCTCAGGGGACCCTTAAAAAAGGCGTAACTTTTTAAACTTCAAGGTACAAAGTCCTCTCCACAGCTATTTTGCTTTCCTTCCATCAACGGAGAGCGCCAAGCGTCTCCGTCTGCGAGCTTGGAGAGGCGGACGTGCCCGTTACGTGGCCACCAAGGGAGCGGTTCCCCTGGCAACAACCATCACGTGGAAGCCCGCTGGATATCTGCCTACTCCTCCGACTTTTCCGACCTGAACTACGTGGTGAGCCGAACTGGGTACTAAGTACCCAAATCAAATCAACCGCAGCAGAAAGAGGCGGCCCGCGCGCAGAGACACCACAGGTGTTAAGGTTCTTCTCCGGGCTGTTTCGTTAACCCCAGCCAGCCTTGGCAGATGTGTACTATTCCGAAGCAACGTATCCGATTTATTTAGTTTTTTTCTTCAAACGGTAGCAGGATCTATCTTTCTTCTACAAGTACAGTTTCATGGGAGAGCTTTATTTTGAATGTGGTTTTAAAATGTATAAAATTTTAAGTAGTACTGTACAATTTTTCCATCTCCCAGGGGTAGTTTATATGTTGTTTTATATTTTTAGAAGGCTCATTTTAACAAGGCTTTTAAAATGAACAATTCAAATTCTTATTATCTTTTTCCCCAGTGGGTTTTGCTAATACAAAAGTAGCAGATACTGTTTTAATATGTTGAGCCTATTACACTACCTGATAGGAAATACGAAAAAAAACCATGAAATTCAAATATTGCATTAATCTAATGAAAGCTTTCCTGATATTTGCTAGGTATTTTGCTATTTGCTAGAAAAGTGGTCTTTACTCTCCTCAGTGCAATAGTGATCTTATTGAGCTATGTACTAGGAAGTCTTTTCACATCCTTTTGGGGTGGTTTATAACAAAAGAACAGTGAATTGCAAATAACACAATAAAGATCCTTTATCACGTATGTATTGCATTTTAAAACAGTTCTGATCCTCTGCTACATTTTCTGTCTACAGAAAAATGAACATTTTTATCACACAGTTCCCACCGTTCAGTCTTAGCTTTGACCAAACGCAGAGACGCTGAGACGCGCCACTGCTTTGCGTGCGGTAAAGGTCTGCCCCGCGGAGGTTTTGACGTGGCCCGTCGTACAGCCGGGAACGTGGGCACGCTCAGTTAACGCGGAGAAGATCACACGCGTAGCTGGGAAACGTAAGCAAGAACACAAGCCTGCTGGCACAGGGGAGAAAAAATGGTGCTTCAGAGCACTGACCTTAGCACTACGACAGAGAAAGAGAACACAGCAAAGAATTGCCTTTACCTTCATGCTGCTGTTTTCAGCACAAATTCTCTGAAGTCTTTTTAAGCAAATCAGAGGGAAGAGCACTCTCCCCCAAGCAGGTCTGCACTGGCAGTACAGCCGCCATCCAGGACCGCGGCGCACGATGCCTCCCACGGGCACGGCAAAGCCACGGCCAGCGCGATGCTGCTATACCGCTCGGACTTTCCGCTTCAAGAGATCGCAGCGTAACGTTAGAAATTTAAACCTTGTTTTTAATGTAAAGACTTTCAATAGCTTTAGGGTGTAAGTGGAATAAAGTAGGAAAAAGACAACATTCCTGTTGCAGAACACAACCTGTACGTCCACCAGACCTCAGTGAGTCGTGTATTTATGCTGTTCCCCCCCACCTAAAGTAAGTCTGTTCAATTTGCTTTTCGAAGGGGGAGCCCTCCAGCATTGCCTTTACTTCTGCAATTCTAACGGAGTACACACATGTACTGCTCCTACAACATACAAATATTGATTCCAAGGGAATATAAAACCAAAACAGTTCAATAAAGTCTTTTTTAGCATCAATAATAAGCCATTTCCAATATAAATACTATAATTTTAACATCACTTACTAAACATATGCTTGCTTTTTTGAGGTCAGTTTGCCAATTTGTTTCCCAAACAATGGAATTAGACAAAGTGAATTTTTATTAGTGTAACGTCAAACAGTATTAGAAAACTTAGTTCAAGTGGGTTTTTTGGCAGTCAAAATCCTCCTTTGAGAAATTATAAAGAACATATATTTTGGCAGCCTGGATTATAACATCTCCCACGGGTAGAATTTTGGTGCTTTTGTGATTTGAAACACGCAGCGCTTCACTGAAGAATACTTCAACAGATGAGCTTAGCAATACCGGCACGGAGAAAGAGGTTTCTTCATTATTTTAATGCACATTCCTTTTGCCTGCCACCCACCCACGCGCTTCACTAGAAGCGACGGAAACACGCAGAGGTGGCGGAGCGGAGGCAGCTCCCACCGGCGCTGCCCGCGACGGTCGGCGGGCCGGAGGCACCGCGCGCCGGGGGCTTCCTGGGATGGATGCAGTGGGTCCCTCCACGGCAGGGATTTTCCTTTTGCTTGACAACACCCGGGAGAATCACTGGGACACAGGGGAGCTCCTGAAGCAAAGCAAAACCAGGAGCGCGTGGGGGAAAGCTCGAGAGAGGGGCCGCGGGAGGAGCGGCGCGGGGCCGAGGCAGAGCGCCGAGCGCGGGCGGGCTCGCGGTGCTTCAGCGGCCTAAGCAAATACACCGCTTCAGGGTCTGGCACCAAACTAATCCCAGAAGGGGTCTGTAATTCCACCGTGCCAGCCACCTGTGCCATTTGCTGTATGCAAGGCATCAGCACTATGATCCCTCTTCTTAGGCTTCTAAGCGTGCAAATTGCTTCCCTAGGAACGACTGTGGGGCTCATGGGCCCCCAACCCACAAAAAGTTTGCATGTCTTTGGCTGCATGTTAGCATGCAACTACATGTGTACCTGCATGCAAAAAATAAGCGGGTTTCTCCTCTCTATGCCGCAACATACAGGCTGCAGCCTAAACGCTGAAAACCGCTCCTCGCCACAACCATTTTCTCCCTGTTCCAGAGACAGCACCTGTCACACAGTCATTTCTTTTAAAAATGTAAAAGGTTTAATAAAAGCAAATACTGGCTACTTCCTCCAACACACACAGTTAAGATGTCCTGAAATTTTCACACCTAATAAAAATAAATATCTTCCCTGTGAATACCTACAAGCATCCCAAAAGCTGAAAATGCCTAAGGGAATTTTCAAAGTTCATTTGTTCAGCGTGTTATAATTCTGTTTCCACAAAATCGTACATACTTCATGAGCAGAAACTTCAACACAAATATTTTTCCTGGAGGTGGTAATCTCATGCTCACGTTATTTGGAAGTTTTCAAGCATGTAACACACTGTTAGTACGGAAAGTTCATATATGTCACTGTGGAGCATGTCCCTGAATCCAGAAGAATTCATGTCTTTTAGTGGGAACCATCTGTAATTGAGCTATCTGCCAAAAAACCCACAAACTAGAGATAAAATACTTTACAAGGAACAACAGTAAACCTGTAATCCAACTACCTTTGATGGGAAACTGCTCTAAAGAGCAAACTGTTTCGGGGAATTGCAAGAACATTCAAGAGGTCTGTCTTTTACAGGTGCCTCCAATGATCCCCGTTGTCTCAGAGCACCATGATTTATCATTTAATCATCTGAGACTGGCAGCACCTGGAGGGTAATAACATTAAAGAGCACAGGTCAGCTTGTAGACCATCGCCACACACTTTCTACACTGCTAAAACTTTTGTTAAAAGTGTAAATCATTCTGAGCTTGTAAATGTCAAGACTCCTGTCCTATAGCGCAAGCAGCAGCTGGTGAAAGCATCGGTGGCACCCCTGGATGGCAAAGCTGACGCCCTCTAATTCACTAAGCTGTAGTGAAAATGGATCAAGTATGAAATTTATGATACACAACAACTCGGGCTCCTGTTTTATTTCTCTTAAAATTTGAACCCTGGCAATTTTCAGAAGAATAAGTCTGTACTAGAGAGCTTTCAAGCTTCCTGAAGTTTATTGGTGTTTCACCAAGCTGGATGCAATGAGAAACACACTGGCAGCCTTGAAAATTGGTCAGGAATCTCTTCCTAGAAATTAAGGTCACGCACAAAATTTAAAGAGAATGATGTTAGTAAGCAAAGAAGAAGATATACTATATTTTAAAAACTTTGCATTCTCAGTGCACAAGCAGCCATGGTGTACACATACGGCTAGAAACGTAGGATCTGCCGTATCACACATAGGAACCCACCATCACTGTACTGGAAGTAACTTTTGAAAAAAGTGCACATCAGTGCACTAAGTTTGTAGGGGAAGGCAGAAAAAAAAAAAACATCTTGTTGTTGCTAAGGCACTTCCAGGGAAAAGTAAACCTATATTTATCAAAAGATGAGCGGTCAACACAGTTTTGTACTTTTTATTTATAACAAGCTAACCCAAACTCCCTGTTACTGCCAAAACTGGAAATGTGCTTCTGCTGCACAGTTTAAATATGACTTCTCAACTGTTCCCATGACATAACACTTCTACGTGGTAACTGTGTTTTCGTTGATCTAGTTTTGATCTCACCATAGGATCGTGACTCATGAGCAAGCCAAGCAGGAGCTTTCACTTTGAGTTAGCTCAGAAACGAGCAGCAGCAGAGCTTCAGCAACAGCATAGAGACCACTCGAGCAATCGGCACACGTTCGAAGGCAGCAGACCAACTAAGCAGTTCATCTCTAGCAAAGGTATTTAGACATCTTAATATTCCAGAAGTGCAATCAGAGAGTGAAAGCTTTACTCTCATATTCAAAAACCCAGAACTGATCATCTCCATGAACTTAATACAGAAACGCTGTGCTAAAGAGCTCTAAACTACCTTCTACTGCCTTAACTACAAGCAACATGCTTTCTGAAGAAACGGTCAAGGTATTTTTGGTTACATTAGAAAACCTCAGTTACCTAAGTTTAAGTACCTTTACTCAAAATAAGTAATAGGCCATAATCAAGTCTTTGGTTAAGTAATATAAAACACTTTGTTCATTTGTTTCCTTTCTATTTAATGAGTTGCTCGTGACTTTATTTCTACTAACGGTCTTATGAATCGCAGAACAGCAGCAGCAGCACTAGTTCAAACGGTGAATTCCGTTCCTTTCCCCTTCTCCAGGGCTGAACACTCAATATGTTTAGACCGAGCTATAGCCACTAAGCAGCAAGACTGGCTGCTGCAGAAATGTGCTCCCCCTTGACTGCCCCAGGGCTGCCCAGTGCAGATGGAGCAACCCTACTGCTTCTTGTGCAAAGACCCTCCTACCTTGCTGGCTGTCTTACGACACACTTGACACACTGCTCTGCCCGCATAGGAGAACATCTGATGGAGAGAACCGTTCATCAAGAAGCAGAGAAAATGATGCAACTAGTTGAAGTGAGTCTGTATAAATCTGGCTGCAAAGAAATGTACTGCATGAGCAAATATCTAAATAGCTGAAGCAAAGCCAAATCACTGTGCTTAATTAATTTGAAAAAGAGAATGCATAGCAGTAATCTGGGATATGGGCAGCAGTAAAAAGCACCTCCCCCCCCCCCCCCAAAAAAAGGAAGTTTCAACAAACAACACAGAAAAGTGGACAGCAGTCTGGCTTGCGGACAGCGGTAAAGAACTGCTTAGGAAGAGTAGCGGATTTCCATACTCAATAAAAAAGATGAGGTCCTAGCAGGAGCATGCAGTTTAGCATTAAGACCGCTTTCTCTTTTGAGACTACTCTGAGTTAGAGACCTAAAAATATCAACACTTAACCAACGGAAACTCTTCCATGCTTTTACTGGAGAAAAAGATTTGAAATCAGTTCATCTGAGGTCGTACTAGAATCACGGAATAGAACCAATTTGTATTTCTTCATGCTTTTGCTAGAGGTCAGCACTCTACATCAGCAAGTCTATACTCTACACTTGAAGAAATTTCAAAAAAATGTTAACAATGGCACTTCTATGTTCTTCGGAGCTTCTTCTGCAGGGCAATGTACATATACATACGTAGATCTACGACATATCCAACCTATATGAAGAGTTGAGAATTTTGATGCTATATGTATTTAGTATTTAAGAATAAGAGAGTAGTGACTGAGCTGAAGAAGCAAACTTCTTGAATGGAAAACAGGGAGATCTGTTCCTTTGCTTTCCAATTTGCTTTTTTTCCCCACTAGTTTCCAGCGTCTTGCTCTGCTCCATCAACAGCGTTCCAGCATCTCCTCCTTCCCTGTAACCACTGCAGCTTGGCTACTTCCCTGCCTTCCTAGTCTCAACTGTTAATTTACTCAGCAATAAGAACTTCAGCACATCAGCCTGTGTGGTTTATGATAAAGATATGGTAGAAGAGAGGCAGGCAAAGGTCTACTAGAGATCTACTCTAACACCTCATTTCTTCCACATCAAACATTTGGTTTTAATATCATGAAGATTACTTATATTGCTCAAGTGTTATTCCATACACTATGTGAGAAGCTTCAGCGCACAGGAGGGCATCAAGGTAACAGAAAGAAGGGTAACCGTCCCTTGAATAATTTGAAATGTTACCAACCCACTCACCTAGCTGGGAGAAGGGAACATTAAAGGTTGCAGCATGTCTGAGCAACATAAGGGCCCCAGGACTCCCATTTTCCTTACAAGCTCTTTCTTGCAGCAGGAGATAATCTACCTGTTTGACTATTCAAGACTCAGCATCCCAATAATTAGGAAGTCTGACTCAGACTTCTCATTAATAACCAAAGACTGCAACAGAAGGTGCTGTAAAAACAAATAAAAAGAAATAGACTGGGAGCTTTTGGAATCAAAATCCATAATTATGACAAGTAGATAAACAAATTAAAGGAGAAGAAAGGCGTACATAGCAAAATGGCAACAAGTATGAACACTTTTAATACTCAGCATGCTCAAACTGGCCACAATTTACTATCAGTCCAATATCAAGGCTGATTAGCAGTAATGTGCAGCCATCAGACAGACGTAGGTCTTAAGGAGAGACTACAAAATAGAGAGAGAATATCAGAGATAATAGTGATGTAGGCCAGAAGTTCACGCTCAGGAAGAAACTGGCTCGAAGCAAAGCCCAGAAGTGTCGGTGCCAGAAGTGGCAGGAGGGGGACTGGATGACCGAGACAGTGTGGGCACAACAAGAGCCACCGCATCGACCTCAGGATGGGCCCCTGCAGGACTCCTCCATCACCATCACCCATAGGGATGAAGGCAGGACGGCCGCACTCGCACACGGGCAGAGAGCTGCAAAACCAGGCAAGGGGCTGACGCGAGCGGCAGCTGACGCTGGCGAGCCTCGCTGGAAGACGACTGACAATCTAGTACCGACAATTTACATTTCTGAGGCAATTCCCTCCTAAGAGAACAAAATGTTCCAGAAGCAGGATAAATATAGCGTGCCATTCATTAATGACACAAACTCAAACAGATGTCTTCTTCCTAATTAACACAAAGCTTTTAAAATTACTTGCACGTACCACTTCCTGGGATTGTATTCAAAGGGGAACAGGTGAATGAAGTCTCAAGTTAAACAGTTTCACAAACCATCCTCTTAGTCGCTCTACTCGCCGGCCTACTCACCAGCCCGTCTTAGTCCAGCTCCTCTGTACACTGGCAAATCAATTAAGATCAATTCAACTGCCTATAGAGCCTTCACAGTGCCACAAAACTACTGAAGTCCTCACTAGGGAGCATCACTTACAGAATTTTCTTAATAGAAACAATCAGTTGCTAACAGCGTAGAGTAGTTAACTTCCCAGTACCGGCAGAAAAACTTGCAATTACACCCACTAAAAACTTTCCACTGTTAAAATATTTAATCCGTGCTTATAAAATAATCCCCAAGTCTGACAAATTTCAGTAAGTACCAAAAAGATAAATTAATGGTAGTGTTTTAGGATAGCTCTCTTATCATTAAACTATGAAATGGAGCTCAGGATTCTGTCCCTAGATCATAAACCACGACAACCAATTAAAAGATATGTACTGAATCCCTGATATAATTTAAACTTTGGTGAGCTTAGAATACCATACCCCGTACTAATTGAAAAGATGCTGCATGGAGAAGAGGCTTCATTACGAGCCTCAGATCGATACATTTCTTTCAGCTCCTAACAGCGCTTCCTAATGCAGCTATCACTTTGCGATCTGATAATAAGTATTTTGTTATGTGGGCAAGAGGAGAAATCTATTCCAGTTGTCCAGGTGCCCAATTAAAGCCGTTTCTCTCGTGCTCACTGATGAGCTGTGGGAAAAGAGGCTCCACTTGCCTTCGCGCCAGGTGAAGGGAAACCGCCAGTCCCCGGCGCTGGCATCTCCCCAGAGCCGACAGCCTCGGAGCGGTACACGGGGCCAGCGCAGGGCTGCGTGCTGCCGGGCTAGGCGCAAGGTTAGAGGAGCATCAGATCTGGCTTACGCGTGCGCTCGAGGGCAGGACCCGAGCACAGCTCCCGCCGCGTGGTGGCCCCGCTGCGGTTCGAGCACCGCCGCTTGAGATCCGCGTGCAGTCCCACTGCCGGGACCGGGCGGACACCCGGCTAGAAAGCTGGCAGCTGGCATGTTTGCACAATGTACTAGGCCTAAATTGGGTGACTTAAGGCTGAACCCAGCTGCATTTAAACAGTCCAGGTGGAGAGAGGACACATACAATTTCCTCCCTTTGAATTCCAAAACCTGCTGCTTCCAGAGGAGCAGCAGCACCTCCCGACGAGCTCAGTCCTGCTTTATGTTATTCAGCTGGAATGGGTTAGTCTAATACCTATTAAAAGCACCTTTCTCAGGTTTCTTCACATTACTCTAGCTGTCAATTTTCTTCCTTCCTATTTATAAATAATGCTTTCTATTTATCTTAAAAAGCAGCTCATTCTCCTCTCCAGCTTCACAAGCTGCCACTTGCAAACACTAGTATAAACCTGGGCTCTTTAGAGTTTTAAAATAAGCATAAGAGATAGCTGCAAATTAGCCATAATGCACCTAACAACAGTTCTGCAGAATATGTCAGCGAAGATTTAACGCTTCCATGGCGGGGAAGGCTTGGTTGAAAACCCAACCCAGCCGCGCCAGCTCCTGGCACGCTGCTCCTCCGCTGCAAAGGGCCAACGCACGGCCACAGACTGCCAGGCCTCTGCGGCTCGCACTGACCAAGGCAGGCGGGCTAAGATAGTGGGGTTTTTTTGTTTTTGTTTTTTGGGGTTTTTTTGGCAAGCCACAGACATGACGGTGACAGACCTATAGGAAGCAACGGCGGGGAGAAGCTGGAGCCCCAGGAGCTGTTTCAGGCTGCTTTTCCCCCCATGGTGCTGGGCACAGGCGGTGGCCGTGGTTTGGCCAAGTTTCTCATGCACTAAAATGCAGTTTCAGTATTTCTGAAGTATTTGGGAATACTGGTAGATTTGGAAAACAGAACTTGTGAAAGTCTGAAGCAAGCAAAACATTACTTAGCTTTTCAATTTTGAGCATCTTGGCTCAACAAACTGCTGTTTCACTTTGGAATTTAAATTTTTAAAAATTTTTTGAAGGTTAAATGCCAGTCATAATAAGTCCTACTAAAACACGTTTTTTCTTTGGGAGAAGGTGGGAGAGAGGAAAAACAATGGGGTGGGGGAAGAATACAAATTGTGGAGTTTGTTCTTCTGATTCAGCTGGAAGACTGAAAAAGAGCTCAATTCACATTTGGTTTTTGATCCCATGATGATCTGAGAGCAGAATCTGGATAGCCATTAGGAGAGTAAAACTTATAAACCAATAGTAGACAAGACAGCCATTTAGGATAAACATAAAATGATTAAAATTTGAAAATTGTTACAGGAATGGGTTAAGTGGGTTTTTTTTCTTTCCCATCTCATTTGCAATATTTGTCCTGAGAAAGGCTTTTCTTTCCTTGTTTCAATTTTTGCTGTAGCACAGGGTACCAAAACGTTAATATCTGCAGCATGCATCACAGTGCTGTATAGAATTGTTTTGACCTTTTAATCATTCTTTGTTTTGAAGGACTCACCTTTCAGTAACGCATAAGCTTCCCCATTTGCAACCTCACCCAACAGTGAGGAAAGCAAGGGAATGTCCAGTCAAATCAAAACATCCTAAAAAAGCCTCTGAAAACACATTCCAAGAGAGAAAAACTACTGAAAAATAAATATTCAATCTGTTCCTGTGACAAAGATGGAAAAAAGAGTGTAAAGTGTCACACAACTAATTCATTCTCATGACTAAGTCAGTAAGGAAAAGCATGTCTTGTTCGCCTCCTCAGCTTGTGATCTCCTAGACCCAGCTTGGGTGCTGCAACAAAAGCAGCAGAATTTACAGCCTCTTTTGTCTAAACTACTTGTAAATCAGCCAGGCTAATGATAACTTCCAAGGGTTTTAACATATTGCTAAAGAAAAACAAATACGACAAAAGAACCCTGAAATATTCTTGATTTGTGTTGATTTTAACACTACACGTTAGAGGCAGGCATCAAAGACGCGTAGCCAAGTCCCCAGCAGCACAGGAACTAACTGCAAGAGGCAATCCAGCCGGGCAGCGCAGATGCCATCGTGACCCATTACATTTAAACGCAAAGGCCCAATTAGTATTTTAGAAATAACAAAACATTAAGAACACTTTCCCTGCTCCATCTTCCCCACTCACCCAGATACAGAGCAAAATATTCCTTAGTACAATGGGTGAGAAAGAGTTTCAGGCTGTATCTCAGAGCCCCATGAAGGCAACAAGCACAGTTCATATCTAATTCACGGTACTTCATGTTCAGAAGCACGTGATGCAGATTAGAATCACTCTCAGCACCGCTAAAAATGGCATTAAATACAAAAGAACATACAGGCAGCAAGAAAGATGCTTATTTGTAAAGGCTGGCAACCCGTTTCTACTACACATGCAGCAGTCTGCCTCTAACAAGGGAAGTGTGGGGAAGAGTGACCTAAATTACTCACTTCTCTCCTTTCCCTGGCAGGTGTCTGGGTTGCAGAACCCTTTTCTCACTGTTTTATGTTTATCAGTGAATTTTAAATTTTCTTCTCCACAGTGGCACAGTTTCAAAGTCAACGAGTCCCCGTTCCAACTATTTCTTATCATTGTCAGCAAAGCCAACATACAGTGCCCCCATGCTGAAAAGTGAATTAAGTTCTCCTGAAGGAATAACAACTTGCAGGTCTAAAGTACATATTCATTTATATCTTATATTCTTTGTTTCTTGGGATTAAAGACAGGTGGCACTGCAGGCATGATATATTTTTATACAGGGGAAATATTGACTGCTGGCTTGAGCTCCCATTTTGGGTGAAAGAAACTGGCAAAAAAACATTTAAAACCATGCAAGGAAAACATCTTTGCACTGGAAAGTGAGTCCAAGGAGTAACCTACAAATCAGTGCAGATTTCACAAAATCAATTCACAAGATAATGAAAGGTATGAATTTGAGCTCAGCTCAATCTTACAGTTTTTCATCTATTACACCTAGCAGAATCACTCACAGGTGATGGGATGGTCGTGGGATTTTACGGTGGAGAAGCTGGTTAAGTCTGAAACCGTAAGGAGATGCGAGCTTACTTCATTCTTCTCGTACGCCGTTCAGCGCCTGACGGACGGGCGTCCTTCTCTGAAGCGATCACTGCCTTGGACAGAGCAGCCACCAAGGCTTTTGAAACTCCAGGCTGAGATCATCTCAGATTCGACAACTTGAAGAAAGTTACTTGGCTGCTACCGCGTTAGAGCAACGCGACGAAGAGCTCTCACGGGCTGCGGCCGTTCCCCTCAGAGCCGACGCGCGGCCCACCTTCCTAGGACAGGTCTTCAAGTCAGCACGTGACCATGTTCAGGGAGGCCGGAGCTCCTGCGCGTGCCCGGGAGGACACCTAATACCTGCTTGTGCTGGGGCCGAACGAGCCAGCCGGATACGCGCCACGAGCTGGCAGGCAGATAATGAACCTTCAAGGCCTGCATCCTGTTTAAGCACAGATTTGCAACAGCGAATGTCCTAATGAAAGCCCTGAATGACAGCAAATCAGAACATGAAGGAAAAGTAACAGGATCATCCATCTCTCATCCCTCTTTTTGCTTTGTGAAAGAAAAGGGTTAGATTACCCTCCCTTCTGGC
This sequence comes from Rhea pennata, assembly GCF_028389875.1. Lineage (NCBI taxonomy): Eukaryota > Metazoa > Chordata > Aves > Rheiformes > Rheidae > Rhea > Rhea pennata. The sequence goes on along the minus strand of NC_084669.1, from coordinate 38,103,415 downwards.
ACTATTGCTCATCTCTTTGCAGTCCTTTCTTTTTAATACGCCCAGCTGAGCCCCTATTTGGGATTAAGCTCTCTTTAGCAGGGCCTGTGACTTTTTCCTGCTGAGGCAGTCATTTTAATTATCTGCTTTTCCTCACTTATTTGCAAGGTCTGTGACCATCACAGAGTCATTAATGCAAGTATGCACAGGTAAGCGTCAAACAAGATACTGTTTCACAGCTTACGTTTTCTCTGTGAATACTTCTGCTCTGAAAGAAAATCTAGTTCTTTTATAATCACATCACCTGCATTACGATGATGCAACTGAGACTGCTCTGTTTTTCAGTCAGTCAATACAAGAAAAAATCAATATAAATGTGACACTATGGCAGAATGAGTCACATAGAATATAAAAATGGACTGAGTATCAGATTTTTTTCGTTCCTGAACGCAGTGATTTATAAATCCTGTAATGAACCTAACATTGCAGATTTACAAAGGAAAAGGTATTTTGATACCTCCTTACGCTTCATACCATTCCAGATATGCTTTGTGGCTCCAGCCCATTAAATAAAAACAGAAGAAATGTAATTTAAGAATTGACTGTTAATACAGAACTGATCTGATTAGAAACAGTGTTCTCCTGGAAGAAATGCGCTTTCCATGTACAAAAATACATGTCATGAAACACAGCCCTCTTTGCAAGCTTAGGAAACAAGTAGAAAGCAGACATAACAAGGTATAAGAACTGTATTTCAAAAAAAAAAAAAAAAATCAAATTACTGTGGCCCACACATACCATTCCCTTTCTACAACTCTCTCTCCAAGCAGAGATCTACAGGTTCCTTCTCCCCCTCCATGGAAGGGAGCTCCTGCTGCCGGAGGGGAAACACAACAGAAAGAGCGTATTTCCTTAGCTGAAAAAATCTGGACTGGACCTCTTTGGTGCTCACTTGTGGAAGAGGAACAACTCAAGCCAAAGTGATGAAACAAGTATTTGGGGAATTTAGCAGTTCCTGGACTCCTAGCTGCTGCTTCCATTAGAAGTGCAGCTCAAATACTGTCTCTACATTCCTACCTTCTCAAAAATTTCATTCCTTCAACTTTTGCTTAAGACTAAAATTTCAACTCATTTTGATTCTCATTATTTTTTCACACCATTTGGAAAGAAAATCGCAGGGCAGATGCAATTATCCTGACTGAAGAAAAGATCTGGTTAGTGTAAACATGGCAGCTTCAAAAAGAGATTGATTAGAAAGGAAAAAGACCACAGTCCCCGCCCCCCCCAAAAATCACTATTTTCCTCCTTAAATTGGAATCAATTAATGCAAGTGGTTATAAAGTGTGTTTAATTAGCTGAATATTTGTCTTTTTCTGTTAAAAAAATTCTAATTCCAAAAATGACCAATAGGAGACCACCGTAGCCTAATGAATCTTCATTTCTGTATGCAGATGAAGACATCACAAAACATAATGAGTGCATTGCTAGTGTTTGTTCTAGCCTCCCTTGCTCCACTGGACTAACGGCAGAAAATTCTAATTAGGTCTGGGCAATTTTAACTTTCCAAAAAGTCAGCTTCAGGGAGTTCAGACAGCTTCAGCGTATGCTTTCCATACACTAGCATGTGTAGTTGTTAACATCATCCCGTATAAATGAAATGATCAAGATATCCAGATAAACAACAGAGACTCTAAAGATACATTAGAGTTTTTCAAAAAGTGCATTTTTCACTAACTCAGCAAGCACAATTGACTTTTCCCAATCAGTTCATTCTTTGTTATAAATTTTACACCATGCTGGGTATAACAACTTGTTCAAAAAAATAAATTGAGATATCAACGTATTTTCCAATTTTGAGAGTGTAAATTGTAAATATTTAAAGTGTAGACTTAGAAACTTGAATTCTACATTTGTGTCTGATTCATTTGCTCATGTTGTTGGTATCTTTCCTTATACTTTATATTAAAGTATTCAGCACTCTCTTCCTTGCCCTTTTGCCTTCCCAAATTTATTTTGCATGCAAACACTAGGACTAAGATGCTTCATCTGTAACAGGCAACAGTGAAGGAAATTAGTACCTGTTCTCCATTTCTTTACACATGTTATGCCAGGAGATATCTCAGGCTAATTAGAATATACATCTATAAACTAGTTTTGCAAAGCATCCATATTAAACTTGAAAGTAAATCCTCCTTAGATATTTTTAAGGGGAAGAAAGAGTTATGTAAAGGTCTTTTACTTTTTAGACTGGTCTGGATACTGCTTTATAATATATTACAGTAAATGATCACTCCTCTTGACATTACATTGGCGGGGGCGGGGGGGAGGGGAGAAGAACACCACCACCACCACCTGCAGCTAACCCCGGGCTGGATTTCACACGGGAAGGCAATCTTTACGAAACCTACGGCCTCTGGTCGTGCTACTGCGCACCCGCTTTGGTGTGGTGTTATGGCCAGCAGGACCATAACATGAGGCTGCTCAAACATAAGAGTCTACTTAAGTCTTGGAAGCCTAAAGAGTGACCCAGGATGAGCTGGACTATCACAGCTGTGATGTACACGGCTGTAATAAAATAGAACTTACCAGACGCGGTAAAGGATAAAGAGAAGGACACCTTCCCCATTTCCTTTCAGCACTGGCACAATTAGATCACACTCACCTCAAGGACAGCTTACCAGTGCATCACCAAATCTGCCATTTTACCTTTCTTATTTAAAGAAGCTTCACAGGTCATAAAACAGAACTGAACACTGTTTTTAAAATTTTGGTTGTGTGTGATTTTACCTGTTGGAACTACTGGAAATAGGATCCATGTTTGCTATTCTGATCAGTTTGTTAATGGAAGCTATCCAAGATTTTTTTGTTTCACTACACAAAATATTTAAACTGTTGCGCAAGCAACATCTGCTAAAGGAACAACACAACAGCCTTTTGCTCTCTAAAATACAAGGAGAAGGCTATCGAAGCAAGCTCATCATCAACTACTGGCTCAGAATGATTTTAGAAAGAATTTGTTCTAATCTCCAGCAGTATCTTTTACATATAATGCATTTAAACTTTTACAAAGATGATTGAGTAGCACACAGACAACTCTTCCTTCCAATAATTCAGCTCACAAGATAGACGAACACCTCTGCTGGTACACTGAAGGCTGAACAATTTAAGCATTTGGCTACCTTGGATGTGCCTACATATGAAGAGCACCTCTACGGGAAATATATTCTTTTAATAAATGATGGGCATATAACAAGACTAATCCTCAAGCCTAAAGCAAGGCAGTGCACTGAAAAATACTGATGGTGCAAAGCACATTGTTTGCGTTAGCTATCAGCGCTGAGGAGAAACGCTAGGCACAATGGATTTTCATACAAGTAATCCTAAAAGTCATTGCCCAAGTCTTCACATTCATATTCAGTTTCAATTTAATTCTGAGAGTGGAATTCTGACATTAAAAGGTCAGTGGAAAGACTACCCTTGGCTTCAGCGGCACTAAAACTTAATCCGGAACATCGCTCATTGTCGTGGTATTTCCTGGTATTTCAACCTGCCAAGGGACAGGAACAAATCCTGCAAACAGCTCCCATAAACTATGCATATGTCCATCTTCTTCACAGCAGCAACAGATTAAAGATCCATGTTATAAGAGAACAGTATGAACAAAGTGGAGGGAAAAAAGAAATTATTATCAACAGGCATCACCATGAGACCTCACTGACTTGGGACAAAAAAAAAACAAAATAATGAGTGAGAAGTTTATACTGGACACAAACATTGGTGGAACAGCAAGCATCAGAGGATAAGTCTCTGCTAGACAGCATTCTGGACAGTTTGGTAAGCTGAGGACAGGCAAAGAGCATGCTTTATCATATGGCCAAATATTAAGTCCAACAAAGATCAAAAAAATGTATGTCAGACTTCCAAAGTGAAGGATCCTATGCTGAAAAGCAATAGCTTTGAAAAGAGCTTGCTAAAAGTGTTTCGAGAGCACAAGGTTTCTCTTATCTGTAGATGACAGCCAATCCAAAAAATTAAAATAAATTCTGTTCAGATGGGCTTATGATACTCGTTTAAAAACAAATATTCTGCTTTTAGATTCTTCAGTTTGTTTGTTTTATCTCTTTTCTAGTGTTAAATCAATGTCAAAATGCAAATGACATTATAAAAAGATCCCCTCCCTCCTGTCTCATCCCAACATTTTTCTGAACTATGCACCAAATTCATCCTGGATCTGCAAATAATTTTAGTACCCTAAACTTTTGCTCTTCAATTAATAAACTACATATAGAAAATACTGTTCTTAGTCTAGCAAAGGGATGGTGAGCATATGGGAACAAAAATATGGGTCTAAGTTGGGGGGGAAGAAAAGTTTTGGGAATTGGCTCTTCAGTCTAGAGAAGAAGCTGATGCTCTCTCATGAAAATGTCAGGGGAAAGCAGAGAACAACATTAATGTAATAGAATTACAGAAAACGGCTTTTCTCCTCTGTAGCACCCATCTGTTTGAGAACACAGCAATCACTTCACTTGTACTTGAGTTCTCCAGCACAAAAGCTGCGGGTGACTTGAGCTTTCTCTCTGCCTGTTCCTTTGTTTTGTTCTTTGTGGTGCTCTTCTGTTTTTTGTCCCAGGTTTCCTACGAGAACAGCAGCATTTCTTCTTCTCATTCCTTATTGCTTTCACATGCTGTTCAGCCTATTACTTTAACGTATACTTCCCGTGACCTCTGTAGTACTCTTGTATTCCTAGTATCCAGGATCCTCTGCATTCCTCTTCCTTTTTACAGATTTAATTTCTCCTCCTCTCCTAAGACCTCTTTGTACAACTTTCTTCTTCCCTATTCATCGTCCCCTCCTTTCTAAGGGCTGCTGCTCTCAGTGGAACGATTGCATCAGTTCTGCTGGACCAAGGGTGGTCGGTCTTCCCTCTTCTTCCAGCTCTCCTCCCTTTGGCTGCCTCCCGCCACGCTCCACCTTCACCTTTACTCCTCTCGCTCACTGCAGAGGCCAAAAAGTGAACTACTTCTAATGCCTCCAGAACCAGGCACCTTGGCACATCACACAACATTACCGTTTAGACCCAGACTCTGTACTGCTTAATTTGCTCTTCTGCTTCACCTTCTTGCCTGCCTCATAGGCCTTCAAAATGCTAGCTTCTTGCGTTAGGTCTCATTTGAACAGATAGCAAATAAAACAAGACTCTCCACAGGTCCCCCTTCTCACTATCCTTTCCTCATGTTCTTTTACTGTTACATTATTACACAAAAAACTTATAAAAATAAACCATTTTTATTAGCGATTATTTATTCATCCAGTTCAGTTTAGGTATCATTGCCTTTGTGCTGCAGGAGGACAGGTCCTTTTCCATCAGGGCAAACAAAAAATAAGATTCCTAAAGTATGTGCTCCCCAGAGAGCTGACAAGGTATCCACTGAATTTCGAATGTCCTTGTATTCAGGCAATTGCTTTGATATTACCGAGATTTGAGTTTCAGAGACGCTGAGAGCCCTTTCATCCCCTAAGTGAGCACTCAATTTCTTGTTCATATAAGAAGAGGAAAAAAGGAAAAAAAAAAAACATTTATTTTTATGAGTGAAACAATGACTTGTGTATAAATTATAGCTGTAGTAACGTGCTTTTCCTCCTGCATTTATGAACTGACACTTGTTCACAGCTAAGGACATATATTATCTCAACAAAAAGATGAGGCATTCTAAGCATCAGGCCCGACTTCATACTCACGGGTTGGCAGCAAAACAGGAGCAAGGGTGCCCGCGTGGACAAGGAGGCAACTGCCGTCAGAGCCACCTCCCGCGAGCCAGCAGGCACAGCGGGCTTTCACAGGGTCTCCTTCAGCTCCCTTCACCGCTTCCCTTGAGGAGGATTACCATGCGCACATTGCCGAAGGCAAAAGGAGGGCAAAGCAAAAGCAAGGCAGTGTTTTGAGCAGCAAAGCTGTCGAGGAAGACTCTAGAGAAGATACGAATCAGACTGAGGCAGATCTCATTAGAAGGCAGAACAATTTCGGAACGCTACATTCCAGCCAATCCTGCCTAAGAGCGGGATTAATACAGAAGTGGCTCTGACAGAACATAATTACAGTGGAAGGAGGACAACAAGCTCAATGTGATCTGCAATGTGGAGTATATATAGGAATTTAGATTGAGCAGGTTGGGTATAAAAACCCTTTCTATTTCTTCTCCATTCCAGCTGTACTGCAGAGGAAAGGTTCAGAGGTTTCATGGTATCGTATCTATGGCAGATAGAGCTAGCGACAGCAATGCTTTAAGTGCCTAAGAGTCACAATCTGTATCAAATCAAAATAAAGACATTTTCAACTTGTTTCTGCTTAGGCAGGGTTGTTGTCACCTGTGCTGTTTTAGATTCCAGAGACTTTAATTGAGATGAAATCCTTTTATAGATAGGCATGTAAAAGCACAGAGTCTCTAACTCGTGCTTAGAAATCTGAAACAGTCAAAGGGCTGGAAGCAAACACAGTACGTTCTCTGCTGTGGTTTTGCTGGTTTCAAGGTACAGACCTCAGAACAGAAAATTTTTTAAGTGTTTCATAATTAAACTTCAATTAAACAATAATTAAACTATTTACTCTGTGTTCTCCAACAGCATATTTGCACATAGTTGAAAACAATCAATCTGGTTTGAGGGCTGTGAGAACATGAGAAATGTGCAAAGAAACTTTAAAGCTGCCCGCCCGCACTGGGCCTATTTTCAAATATAATTAGTCGGTTGTATTCGAAAGTCCCAAGTTCCCATACTGTATTAACCCTCTTCCTAGCCATTGACACACACAAACAAAAAAAACTCTAACTTATAAGCAGCAAATCTCCTGGAAAGGATGCAAAACCGGAACATTCGAAAAATCAACTAAGAACCAGCTCAGCATCTCAAGGGAAATGGTAGCTCAGCTTAATAGGCTTTATTAATGATTTCTTTAGGAATCTGGAATTATGCTTTAAATTTTTAAATACAAGAAATACTGAAAAGTCAGAGCTGCAGGTAATAAGAACTCACAGTTAGAAAATATCCATTTCGCAACTGATTTAATAGTTTGTCCGAAATCTCTACAAACTACTCGGCCTGTCCGTTGCAACATACCGCTCTGGGAGAATGGTATGATATTGTCACCTGAAAATCCTGCTGATAACACAAGATGTCCACTGAGAAACAGTAAATAAAAAATCTGCAAGACAGTTCTGGGCATTTTCTGCACATCCTAAATGTGTTCGAAATGCTCCCTTGAAGGTTTTACTTTTGGATCATTATGCTAAAAGCACCCTGATCTGAAGCATCACAGGACAGCAAAGCACGTGTATTTGCCATTAAGACAACCCCAGCAACACCACCGTAGGTGCTGGAGAAGCTATGGCATCGCAGACTTGTAGGATCAGTAGCGACTTTGCTACACCATCTAGCCCATTTTTCTACCTAGTAGCAGCTATTTTGCATCATTTCTGACAAAAGTCCTGAAAGATCTCAAATACTGACTCAGCAGCAAACTGGAGAATCTACCTCTACACAAACTACTGCAATATTTAGTTTTCCTCACCATTAAATACTGCACTTGCTCAAGACTTCAATTTCCAGCTGAATTAGGGATCCAGCTACAATTAAATTTCCTTCCTATTACATGTGACTTGGCTGTTTATGATTAACTAAGAAAATAAAGTTCTCCCCCTTTCACTTTATGACAGTTCAGTCTCCCAATTTTCTTCTGTTTTGCCAGCACCTGCAGATACAGTAACTGGACAGGATATCCCCTAATGTGATCTAACTTCAGCTAGCATGGCATAAAATTATCTAGAGCTGTCTGCAAAAGCTGATCTAGAAGTCCACCACTTTGTTACCTCTACATTTATTAGCAACAACTTCATGCTTTACAGAAAAAAATTAATACAGATAACACAAAGCGTTAAGAACAGCTCTCCTAAGGGTATGTCATGCATGATCCTATCGTACACTTTGGAGCGGTCAAAATATACTGTTAGCAGGATTACTTTTATCAGCTAAACTTATAATCACCTGTAAGTTACATCAAGTTTGTGAGACAATATTTCTTTCCTATAGAACTTTCGATTGGCATTAATTATGCTCTCCCGCTGTTTCAAAGGAGAATTTCTGTATTAAAACACTGGCACTTTCTATTTTAGATGTATATTTCAGCCAGTTTCACAGCAGTGATCTGCAGCCCTATTATGCCAATGCAGCTTGGGATGCAAAACCAACATTCATTACACATAAATGGCAATATTCACTGAGATTTAACAGTAGGGGCCAACCGATCATAACGACACATTATCTAAACCTATTCTATAGACTCGTTCTTCCAGATTTCCCTAACCAATGCTGGAAAGTCTTTTAAAATGCACCCATCGACAAAAGATGCTGTGAAATTCCCTGCCACACCAACTCCTCTGCAGGAAAACATGAAGACTGCCACAACTCTCCTTCAACAAGGTGAATAGTAATGGCTGGAGAAGAGGTCTCCAGCAGAAACTGCTGCTAGAACACCAGCGTACTTCAACACTCTGCCAGTTACTATCACAAGTCCATTTACTTTACGACACAGCTGTCGCAGACGCTTGAGAACACTACAAGGTGCTGATTCAGCTTTCATCTGTCTGACATTGGCCTGGGGCGGCCTTCGGATAGCTACGACTTCTCAAAAAGAAAACATCAGGTAACGTTTTAGAGGTTACTTAATCTACAGTTTGAAGCAGCTTTTAAAGATGGTTCAAGTTCTCCAGTTTTGACCTTATTTATTTCTGAAATAGAAGCCTACAAAAGCAGTGATTTGAAACTACTCTACCTTGAAACAAGTCCCAGGGTGGAGCTGCTGAAGTCATGGCAGTGGAGGAAGCCTAGAGGAGAAGTGAAAGCCTACTGGGGCCAAGGGAGCAGCAGCTTTTTGGTGATCACTGCACAGTGCAGCACAGAGCACAGCCAACCAGACAGATCAGCTCAGCTTGGCCCCTCTCACCAAAACCAGATTAAGTAAAGAACCACCCATACCTTTGCCCAACTTCTACACAGCATCGAAACACTCCAGTCCCTTGCTATCACAGGTACCACACCAAACCATCTTTTTAACAAACCGCTTATCCCTTCAAAGCGATGAGGTTTTCACACTCATTACTTCCTCAGGAAGGCAGTGTCAGAACCTAGCTGCTCTCCTGATTACAAAACTCCTTCTAAAGGTTTTGCTTGTTTGGTTGGTTGGTTTTACCCATTTGTTCTGTTGTTCTGGTACCAAGTGCATACATCCTGAACAGTCACCTCACCTCCCTCACCCTGAAGGCAAAACAAAAAACAGGAAAAAAAAAAAAAAAAAAAAAAAAAAAAAAAGCGGACAGCAACAGTTCTGGAGTCACTAAGTAGACTTCTGAACCTTTCCATCTTCCCTGAAAATTCATTCAGTGGGAAAGTATCTGACCATCCACTTCTTTGAGTATCTTCTGCATTTTGGAAGGAATCTCGTGACATGATTTGCCCCCACATAAAAGAGACTGAACAAATTCCTCCCACTTCCTTTCAAGCTCCTTTTCAACCTCACTCTCAAGCATCATATCTATGCTCTCGGCAGCAAAGATGTCACTGTATTTTCTGGATCCATAGCCTCTGTCTCAAGACCAAGATTATGTTCGGTTACATCTAAAAAGTCTTTGGACTTTTTCTTCTGTGCTCCCTATCAGGCAATATTTCACTTATACTGCACCAGTCAGGAACCCTCTAAGAGCAGCATGTGTCCAACAGCCCCTTCTTCCAGTCATATTCCTTCTCCCTCACATTCCTCAGATCCCTGCTAGTCTCATCACAGTCAGAACCATTTTTTTCTCTGTCCTCACCAGAAAACACTAAAACATACCACTCCTTCCTTTCCAAAACATATAACAAAACTTTTTGGTTCTCCCATCAAAACACACTGTCACAGTGGTCAGTGACTGCTTGGCTTTACTTAGACCCATCATTTAATTAGATGGAATTGTAATACAAAAAAGCAGAGTTTATTCATTAATCTTACCATCTCGTAGACAAGTGAAAAATCTGAAATCAATACTAAAGGTGGAAAAGCTTTGTATAGAATAGTAAAAATACCAGTGCACGTAGATAGTTTTCAATCAACCTATACAAACCAGAAAAGAAAAGGTTGGATGCAGCCAGTATTTGTGTGTGGCCAGTCAGTTCATGTTTAGCAAAGTAAGAGACTTCACCATTCTAGTTCTATCTTATTAAAATGTAGATTTTAAGTATTTCTCTGTAGTACAAACTAGAATCTTTGTTACAGTCTTTTTGCAAGGTACCTATGATAATTGGAATGTACAAATGGCCAGGTCCATACAAATCATATACATACCCTGTCTTCAGAATAGGTGTATTTGGGATACACTGGACTCAGCAGATCAGAATAGAATAAAATGTCTCTAAGTTCTTCTTCCAAACAAGCCTGAGAAGCATTATCTAGATGAATCAACTACAAGGCAAGTGCAACACCAGTGGGATAACCATGCCTACAGCATAGTTAGTTCATATCAAAACAAAAACTACCTAAGACATGAACCTGGTTCTGATGAATGGCTTTAATAACCAGAACAACCAGCAGACTACACTACAATAAATGAGATTAGAGTTCAAAATCTTGAGAAACAGTCTGAAAAGTAGGTGGAAAAATAACTGCAAAATTCTACACCTGAACAAGAATAATCATCGGGAGAAATATGCAGTGAGGTACAACTGGCAAGGAAGCAGTTTTGCAGAAGGTAATCTGCCAGTAGTCTTAAGGCATTGAACAGGAAAGAACATCTTTACTCACTTGCAAAAAGTAAAATATATACAAAGAAATATAACCCACATTATGTTAGCTAACACTCACACTGTATTTAGGATCAACAAAGCCTCAGCTAGTATGATGTGTCTTGTTCTAGAATCTGCACGTCCAAAAAATATGTGAACCAACTGAGCAGAATTTCCTTTACAGAACAACTTTTTACAACTCTATCTAAAAATTGAAATGCCTTTGGTCTTGTGTACACCAATGTCTTTTATAATGCTGTCTCTGTGGTTCTGGTTTCCAGAGACGCAGTAATTTTTCAGAGGAGTACTTAAAATACATAAACGAACACTTTTTTTTTTTTTAATGGCAAAGATGCATTCTCACATTTATACATTAAAACATGAAAAAGACAGCTACATATGGCATCCATGAGAACCGAATAGATTAAGTTTATTGTTTTGACATATTGTTGGTATGAAAAGAAGGAACGCAGTATCTTCACAGGAAATAATCTGAAGCCAGGAGCTACCCACCAGTAATAACTCAGTCCTGCTGGCCTTGCATTCCCAGTGCCTCTTTTGAAGCTTCCATCCACCCTTAAAGCGTCCACATCAAAGCAAAGTTTACATCTTAGAAGACCTTTTTCAATTACTCTGAAACTTAGTTAATAGAATCATACCCCCTTCTTCCATCAACTCATAACAGCAGAGACTGGCAATACTAGCACAGCTTGAGTTTAAGGGTTGCTGAAACAAAATTACTATTCTAATGATGATTACTTTGCTGTTATGTCTGTTAACGAAATGAACGTTGGAGGGGCTGATGATCCTTGAAATTTGTTGTTTTACTGTTATCAGAGTTACCAGAATGATTTCTGAGTGCAAGGTCATTTTTCACTATTGCTTATACACAAAACATATGCTTGAAGTTAAACACACAGGGTAAGAAAAAGGCCCCTTGGGAATTTAAATATGCTACGACATTTTGTACGGGAGAAGAGAGGAGGCCGAGAGGCATGGATATTCAGAATCAAGTGCTTCTCAAATCTTTCACCTTCAAAACAAAAATAAAGTAGCATCAGAGACTTTGAAGTAAGTTAGAAGAAAAAAGCTAAGTGTCCTCCCACATAGCCTAGTGATGATACACAGCTTGTCTACTAGGAGGCCACCACTGACCTCTGGGACAAGGCTTCAGCCTGCTCTGGCTGCCCCACGCACACTTCCCCACCTCTCTACAGTACCCACTTCTGCCTGAGATCTCACTGTTCCCCCGTTTCTTTTCCGCCACAGCGCTGATACTCCAGGCTATGCATCTGCACACTCCAAGCCTTGCTATGCTTGTGCTTGGTGATAGCTCGTTCACAACCACCATTCATCGCAGCCACCCCCTTACCCAAATCCTTGGGCTTCCTGCTTCTTGCACTCATTCTACTCATGCTCAGGACTTTAATTACTGAGGGTTTTTTTGTTTTTGTTTTTCCTTTTTCCTTTCTGTAAGTGTTAGATCCTAGGTTATTCTTTCAAGCTGTCTCAGCTCCTGTTCTCAGACAAACCTGAGAAAGGCCACAGGACCGCGCACACAATGTGAAACTGAGATAGCTGCTATTCCAGAATCTGGCAGTCACTGCTCCTGCCCTGAAGCACGCTTTCCAGTTGACCTGACGCTTCGGACATAACAAGAGCGTGATGTTCACAATTCAGTACTTCTGGTGAGCTACGTACGTCGCTCCCCAAGGAGATGTCTCAGATGGCAAGCATGGTCTGGAGAAAGATGAAGGCATTGCCTTTCCCATCTCAGCAGAAAGTGAACTGGGCTTCTGTCTTCAGCATGAACAGGCATGGGATATTCCTCTCCATACATGCTCTGCAACGCAACTGTTTGTTCCACATGCCTTTCACAGGCAAGGCCTGGAGATGTTTGCAGTGGTCTGGCAGGAAGGAGTTACTGCAGACAAAGTTGTTCTTAAGTAGGGCTGCAGGAAGAGGGTGTAGGGGATACAGAGCCTACGACAGCCATCAGCTCGTCCCAACACTTGAGCTATATCAAAATACAGAAAGGAAAGAAAGAAGACTTGCCTGGGTTGCCTAGAGTTCTGAGCATGATCTAGAGGAAGCAGGAAGGTGTGTATCACAAGCAAATTGCTGACGGATTAGCCTTAGCGCAATAACTAGAGACATCTTCTAACACTTCACCATCTACTTGGTGCTCCCCAGGATGCTTCACACACTGACACCCTATGCACGTATTATGTTTTTGTGCAGAAAACATCAGGACAGATTATCACCTACCAAGAATTGTCACATACCAATTTCTGGTGTCAGTGACAAATAAACTTTGAAAAATTCTGCCTCACTGAATTTATAAGAACAGATACAAATTAAAGGTGTATATACAGTCGACAGAGAAATTACAAACAAAAACAGGAAAAAAATTAATGCTGACAAAGGCATAAAATGAAGATCTGATCATGGGGGAAAATACATACATGGAGCCCACTGTATTAGAAGAGACTCTAGCCTTCATGTTTAAGTATTAAGCAAAAGTGTAAGCGTGAATCTTGGAGCACATCATGTGGCAAGGCTTAATCTTAATGCTGTACAAATGATAGAAATAAAGGAAGATGTCCAGAGCGCAGTGAAAAACCTTGGCTGTAAAACAGTGTGTTTTTTTTTTCCTGAAGCTTAAAAGACACAAAAGAATTAACACACAGTTGTGAAAGATATACAGTGCACTTCAAAAACTGCCTCTTCTCCTCAACGCCGACATCAGCTGACTTCCTGGAGTGCTCTAATTGCCTTTAAGTGTACTCTCAGAGAATCCTGCTGAAGACTTAAGAGCCCTCAGGACCATCTTTTCATCTTCTTATCCTGCTGTCTCGTTTCATGCATCTGCAGCAGTGTCACATGCTTGAACTGAAAAGCCATCTTTCTGCTCCTCCTGCTTCGTGAGCTATACCCTCCTCAGCTCACAGGAGTCTACTCATTTTTCATGCACTACACCACCTTGGATTTTTCTGATTTAAAAATCTAAGTGCTCTTCCTTTACTCTACCATTACATAATTCAACAAACACGATATGTGAAGTATTAAACATGACTACTTCCACCTACCTACTCTGAAACCCCCCAGAGTGTCACCCTAAAGCATGCTTGGAACATTAAACCATGTTGTCCCAGAAGTGGTAGAGTGGCCAAGCTCACTGATTAGCTGTAGGCTGTTTTACACCCCATTTACTCCTTTTTACACCCCATTTACACTGCCATGGCCTCTTCATCTCCTTTTTCCCTCATTTCTGAACCATTCACGCTTTCTTCTCATTCCTTCCAGCCTCTCTAAAAAGTGTTTATGTCTCCTCTCCCTTGCTCTCATGTAATATTCCTCACTGATACCTTGCATACGTGCTCACAACAAAGAGGAAAGCAAAAATAGAGAGAAAGAAGGAAGAGACAGAGACAGGTACCAAGGTGGTGAGTGATCAAAGAGTGCCTGGATACTTTAGCCAACATGCACTAATGGCACAAGAAGCAGCTGAAGGCCAAGGCTTCCCAGGCTCACTTCCATCCATTGAAGACTGACAGTCCTGCAGAAGAGGCCACAGCAGAAGCTACCCACATAGAGAAGACCCTGTATGTTCCCTGTTTAGGGAGCATTATTTATTGCTCTGGCCTAACAGGAACCATTACACTATCCAGTCTCTGATTGCAGAAATATCCACAGGTGCTCAAGGCAAGGCTGGGCCATATGAAGGTCAACACAATAGAAGGACGTGTGATTTTTTTCAGACTTTGACTGTTACACTTACAATACTGATTGGCTATTAATCTTAAAGGCAACTCATCTTTCTCATTCTCATTGATTAAAAAAATGTAGAGCACCAGAGGGTGACATTGTTATTGACCTTGGAAATTTTGTTGTGGTTGCCAAGAGTGCCACATGTCTTAGTCACCTATAGTTTTCTTGTCATGAGCCTAATTTAACTCTCGTGCTTCTCTTCTATATTTTGATTTTCCATGAGAACAGAGAAGAAGTGGTGTGGTTGGCACAGCACAATCAGAACCGCAAATGCTCAGCTACAATCCCTACTTGCCCTATTTCCAGGTGAGTATTCCTATAAACTTACACTACTTTGAAATAAGTGGAATTGCCTACTGTGTCAGAGATCTTCATCTCTAAGGAATATTGCTTTTATTGGAAGAGCTGAGTGAAAAAAGAGCTCTCTCTCATGAATCTGAAAGCAGAGATTAGGCCTGTTGCCTATAGATTAAACCTTTCCTAATTAACCTTCCAATTAACCCCACATCACTCCTTTGAAAAAGACCATAAATACAAATGATACTACATTCCTTTTTAATCAAAGAAACAGCTTTCGAAAGATAAAATTATGATATATGACCATAAACTACAGAGAATTCTATTAGTAGGAGTTATAAACTCTGCCATTAGTCACCAGGATGGACAGATAAGGCACAGCAGCTATGACAAGCTCAAAAAGCAAAACATGAAATTAAATCAACAATGAGATATTTGGCAAAGAAGTGAACTCTAAGACACCAGGTCACCTGAAAGCATCAGTCGCAATACTTGAGTTCAAAGAAATCTTGAGTTGAAACTATGCCACTGAGAAATTAAGAAAACAAAACAAAGTGACTAACCCCTCTCACCCATCCCCTGCAAAAGAAATCAGGAATAAGAGCAAATGGAGCTGCAACACCTAGGCATTTCTCCAAATAAAGTCTTCCTCTCACTGCTCAGAGCAGAAGTTCTGCGCCAGAGGATTTTTGTATGTTTTCTATTGTGCTGAAACGTTATCTTCTCCCATCTCGTTCATCAGTCACAACAGCACCCATCTTTTTGGCTTCTCAAATATTGTTCATTTTTTCATGTGAGACAAGTTCTTTCGGTTAGACACAATGTTCCACTGAATGCATAGGCTGTGAAAAGCATGAGATAGCTTAAGAGCTGGAAAAACCTCTATAGAAAAATTTCTGTTTATGAACTACAACTTTTAGTACTAATTTTCATTTCTTAGCTTTATTTAAAGCTGTATCTGCATCTTTATTTGAAGGATTTGACTGCTACAAGGTCTTACTGAGCAGTTCAAATTTTTCTCACGTAACTGGTTTCCACAGGCAACAGGGGTTGCCAGAGATGTAGACAAACTGGGGTAGGTTAAATAGGAGCTGAAGGCACCATCCTCTGCTCAGGACCTACAACCAACAAGCAGGTCCAGCCCCACGCACTCCCTGATGGGCAAGCAGGACACTGATGAGGAAGTCCCCAGACACGCCATAAATATCCTGTCATGCTTTCATCTGTACTGAATTGTTTTATCCTTTGATGCTTTCTCTCCCTCCCACTAGAAGGCTTGACGGAAGCACAGGAAGACCTTTCATGCCAGGTTCTCGTTAAGGTAACATACGCTTCCTAAGTTTAAGCCAACCAAAGAGCATCCACCCCAGCTCACTCTCTCATCCAAGAGTCTTCTAGTTCTGCTGACTGCAGCTGTTCTTCAGAGTGCAACAAGCTGATCAGCATGCTTCCTCAGTGCCTCGTTGGAGCTATCCTTTCTCGGTTTGGTATAAACTTCTCCCTGAGGAGCTGCCTTTCTTCAACCACCACCTTACCAATTTCATTGATAGCTCTCCCTTAGGCTCAAATGAGCTGGGAAGTGTCCATTTCATTTAAATGGCTACTAGTGGCAAACGAGGCCCACTGGGAAACGCATCTCCCATGCATCAGAGCAGCCTTTTCTCAAAAAAAAAAAATATATATATATATATATTTCAAATATGTGTTTCTATATATACAGGTTTCACTCCACTTCCAGAACTAGAACTAGAAATGCCAAACTGTCACCAAGGTAAGAGACATGTCTCATTAAAATCCATTCCACTGAAATGCTCAACCTACTTTCTAAAGAAAAGGTAACAATTTCTGAAGACTATCTCACCAATTTTTGGACAGCACTCTAATAAAATAGCTACATCTCCTTTTTCCAGTCAATAAGTCATTCAGAATGAAGATAACTACTTTTTTATAACGGCTTTTTTTAACCCTATCTTGCAACTCAAACCAGGATTGTTGCATTCTGAGTGAGCAGTGATGCTATCACACATTATTGTATGTATTGCCACATTATCACACCAAAAACACAGCTATATGTGCATAGAAATAGCACTCATGTGCTATGTACAGCAAGTTGAATTTCAGAGTTTTGGATAGCCAGAAGGAGTATTTGAGTGCCATGCATTCATAGCAGTGACTTAAGACACAGTAGGCAGAAGCTAAAGAGCAGCAACTTGGAAATCTTCAGACTGGCAAAGAGACCAGGAGAGAGCTGAACAAGAGTATACCAGTCTTCAAGCACACTTCTCTTCTGATGTGTACTAGCTCAAGGCACGAAGTGGTGCAAATCAGATTTCAGGTTTGGCCTACATTCCTGTTCCCTTCCGACCTGCTGGGTGTGAACAGCATTCTCGCACAACTGGCAGAGTCAGGTACATGTACATAGAACCTTTGAAAAGGGAGAGGTGAACTCATATTACCATACATCTCAGTGAATCTCTCCGCAGATGAAACTGTATGGGGTTTTTGTTGGGTTTTTTTGTTTGTATTTTTTCCCTCTAATTTACACTACCAGATAGAATCATAGAACAGTTAAGGTTGGAAGGGACCTTTAGGGCCAGCGGGGCCAGCTTGTATCAGGTTGCTCAGGGCTGTACCCCATCAAGTTGGAGTATCTCCAAGGATGGAGAGAGCACAAGTTGTCTGGGCAACCTGTCCACATGCTTATCCAACCTTGCACAGATGCTGTGATTTTGGAATACTACTATAAAGTTGAGAATGTCAAACAAGAAAAAGGAAGAAGAAAGTATCTATCTTGCTTCATATCATTTTCCTTTTCTATTTTCCCTTCGGTAGAAGTTTTACACTCACAGCAGGCTCAGGTTCTCTGATAAACGTCTGTCTCAGGACTGAATTCTGAACAATAGGACTACATTTAACAACAACATAGTGCTATTAAAACTGTCGCAACAGCTTGAAATTCAGGCATTTCTAAGAACATGTGCAGTTCATCTGACAAAAAAATAGCTATCATGAGGGAGCTAAAATATTTGAGAAATGAAAGAATAATATCTGCAGTTAAACAAGTTTCTCTAGTCCTGTGCTCAGCACTATAGGCGAATGCAAACAGCTATGAAAAGACAATTCTTCTCCCATAGTATGTACTGTGCCATTAGTCACTGGGGGTTCTCCTCATTTCATCCTGCGTGTCCTCATCTATCAGCTACCGCTGGAAACCAAATTCCCCCATAAAGAGACGAACACAGAAATTTCTGTACTAAGGTATTTGTCATTTTTCGGATGTTTACACAGCCTCTAACTTTCTGAAAACATTCTGAGAATTTTCTGATAAACTCTCCATAACAAATTGTCTTTTAACATACAAAGCATAGCCTTGTGTCTGTAAATACTTGCAGAACGCAATCCCACTCACAGAGCAGAGCATTTAGATAAAGCAGATTCACACACTAAGCTTCACCCACACCTGTGTGTTCGGTTTGCAGGCAGAGCTCAGAAAGAGGGCCTGTGGATGATGCTGAGCAGGAGTCAGCCAACAGGAAGTGCTAGGAACAAGGATGAAGAGGGAATTCAAGGGCCATTTTTTCAAAGTATGTCCATAAATATGTACACTTGCTCTTTCAAGTTCTGACCAATTTTTTTCCCCAGAAATCAGATATTTGCAAGAAGCTCCAAATCTACCTGCTGCTGAAGCAGACATGCAATGTAGCACTTGCAGAGTGTCAAGCAAGAGGGCTGACTGTTCTCTGATATTAGAAGTAAATGTATCACTTTCAGCCATGGCGGGGGTGGGGGGGAGTAGCACTTTTAATTGTCATAAGTAAAGAAATTGAGCAATCATTTAAGTATATGCATCCCATCAGTTAGCAAATCTTCCACAGGGGAAGATTTTTTCACCAATTAGAATTCAGTTCACATGGGGTATTTTAAATACTCACAAAAACATGTAGAGGAAAAAGTAAGGTTAGAGTGGAGTCCTGTCCTTCAGGATGCCACTGTAACCAAGCCCAGGATTCAGTGTCACCCCAAGGACAGAGTAAGCCCCAGCTCCTGCTTCTCAGAATCACCATGGAAAAAGGGCTCCACTACTCAGCTCTGCAGTTCTGGCCCTGCGAAACTCGTGACGTACTTCTGTAGGCAGACAAAAACACGCAGCCAAGCTGTGTGAGACTGTGCACAATGTCACCTCGTATCAGTAGTTCAGCTGAACTCAGAGCATTTCCACCTCAACCTTGGAAGTCCTCTTGGAAGGCAATTGCCTATGTTGCATTCTCCACTCTTCCTTACTACTCCCCGTGATTCGTGCTGACCTTTCAATTCCTCCATGCCAGCTGCTCTCTCTCACTCCTGAAAACCTATCTACCTTTGACAGGTGTACAAATGTTAGCTTGCCTACATTACACTGCTTCACAATTTCCACAGCCTCTGCAGAGGATCCTTTACTTTCTAGCAATCATTACCGTGTTAGATGAGACGCTCAATTATTTTTGAGTTTCTTGTAGGTGCTCTCTGTAAAGCCCCATTTCATTGGTACACAGATGAATACGTTATTTGCATTCAACAGATGCAGGATGATCATAGATAGTTATTTATCCAAACTAAGTGAGCAAAGATCCCACTGAAAATGCAAAACACTGTAGGCAAATTTAGGTTGGATTAAGAACATCACAAACAAAACAGTTTTCATTCACTGTACACATTACTTTCATAGCTATTCACAATCTGGATTTAGTTTTGCTTAATATTTGTACAGAAAAAGATCTCTAAACTAGTACTATTATAAACAGAAGTCCTGTGATCAAGGTCAACTAGAGATTAAATAGTTTCAGCTAAAAAAAAAAATGGGGGCAACTGCGATATGTACTACTGTAAATGTGATACTCAGGAAAAAAGCAGAAGAATTTGCCTTAATTACAAACAAATAAGAAAAATGAGAATTCTACCTTTGTTTCCTACACAAATACGAGATGAAACAAAAGGGAAAAGAGAAGGTCATCAGTATTTCCAGGGCTTGTCTTTCCACACTGCATTACTCATTGGTCCTTACACCTTATAATTCTTGACACTTTCCTTTAAACCCTTTAATGGCTTTAAATCAGTTGCTTCTGAAACAGGATTTTTCTAAAAGATGGAATTATATAAAAACCCCAAAACAAAAAAACACAGTTCCCCCCCACACACAAAGACACTGCTGCCCTCTGCTCCCCAGCAAGACAATCAATACTCTAGCTTCCAAAGCTAAAATACAGTAGAAATTAAAGAGTATAAGGCAGTTTTCTGTGTTCTTATCTTCAGAAGATCTACTAGTTTATTGATTAGGATACAAAGGAATATTTCTTCACTGAACAAAATCTGAGTTGATTTATATTTTATCACCTTTGATCTTCTTTTAAGTTTTTATCATCAGTCTCCATGTTCTTCCACCCTGTGGTTCAAATCCATATCCACCTTGCAAAGCAGCTACCAGGATATTCACAAGAAGTGAATCAGTGCATTGCCCCTGCTCATTCATAGTGGCATTTAAATGCCTTTATTTTTAACTGCATTACCAGCAACGAATCGCAATATTACTTGATCCAACATGGCCTTTTCACACTGTGACAGAGAACTGAAACCAGCACTGCTGTATCCCAACTCAGTGCTTTAACCCAAAGACTACCTACACTTTCTGCCTTTGGTGAGCAGAAGATACCTCATCACCGGGTACTTGACAGTACATTAAGAAGGAGGGAAGGAAAAGTCTCCCATTTCCCTAGCAGTGGCTTGGTGTGTGAGCTACATCAGTAATAGGACTCAATCTTTATTACCTCCTACTGCCTTTGGAGTTGAGTCAGGAATCCCAGGAGTAAGAGGCACACAGCCATCTGCAAACTCACACAGCCAACAGCTCTGGACATTCCTCAGTCTTGTTCCACATATTGGTCCTTTCTGTGATGAACTGTTTGGAGAGAGAAGCATAGAAGAAATTATAAAAGAAGCCAGAGCTGGTTGCATAGAGAGAGCAACGATGGTGGGCAGAGGACATGGAGGAGGGGAACTGAGATGTATTAAATTGTGTGAATACTACTCTAATGAACCATAAAGGAAATATGAAATGTGCAGAATAGGCCAGGCTGAACCATTACAGTCATGAATGAAGAAGTCAAGGAGAGGATTTAGGTAATGAATGAAGATCTACAGTCCCTGCAGACAGCAGACAACATGATCATCTAATTGCAATGAACCTTCTTGGAAGAGGAAAGGGGAAAAAAAAAAAGAGTTACTTTTTGATCTACCAGTGCTCACTTCAGCAAATCACATCTTGTCAGGTTAAAATACAATTCATTCTACACTGGGTATAGATACAGAACAGATTGAGGATGAAAACTGCAAGAAATTCACATTATATACACAGAAATATTGATAAAAATATTGGGAGCACTGTTATACCTTTCTCCTCTCATTCTCTGTCCCCTCACTTTCTCCTCTACCAAGCTTCATTACTATCCTACTCTAATTTCAGTTGGCAAAAAAACAAAAATCAACCCAAAACTTGAGCACGGAACTCTAAACATGAATATACTTGGTATTCAGGACCATTTAGCATACACACATATTACCACTGTGGGGGAAGCAGCATGCCCAAACCTTCCAGTGAGCTACCTTAGTTTTTTTTAAAACAGACAGAGTTAAAGAAAGTATAAAAATTTCATAAAGTAGTTCAGTTTTTTTGCAAATGTTCCTTTACCAAAATGCCACAGTAAAATAAACAAAATCAAGCAATGAGAACATCTGAGGGAGAATCTGGAAATAAAATCTAGTGAATAAGGTTAGATTACTATTTCACATAAATACATGGCATAGCACCCAACAGTCTCTCATCTCTTGCTATAATACTTTGCAATTACCCGTTTTGTCTTTCATTTGATGCTTTGACAATACCATATTAAATGTGCAATGTGTATGGCTTTACTAGAGCTGACATCTGCTCGAGAAGAACTAACTCTTTTGGTATACGCAGCATCGTGCCAGGTCAGACCAAAAACCACCCCCCCCCCCCCCGTCCAACTTAGTATCTTATTTCTAAGAGCAATCAATGGCAGACATTCAGGAAAATGATACAGGAAGCAGGAAGCAGGACAAGATGAATGCAATTCTTCCCAGCATATACCATTCGCAGCTTCTGCTGCAAAGGATTTAGAGACTATCTGAACCATTCTGTTTCCCAGCCCTTGATGGACCTATTCTCTATGAATTTTCTTTAACCTTGTTTTGTTTTTACTCTATTTAGACTTCTGGCATCCACAATGCTCTCTGGCAATATAGTTACTTAATGATAATTTGAAGGAAGAACATTTGTTTTGTACATTTTAAATGTGCTGTTCCATCATGTGCTCCTTCCACTCCATATTCACCAGCTACAGACAAGTCTTTTCCCTCATTGTCGTTGTCTGTTTCCAAGTGAAGAGGCCAGCTTTACTTAGCTTTTCCTCATACAGAATTCATCCAATATCTCCATTACCTCTCCTCTGTGGCTATCAGTTTTCAGATGAAGGGAGCAAGGGAGGGAAATGCATGCAACATTCAATACATTGCTCTCTCAATTCAATATGATCATTTCTGTTTGGTCCTCTCAACCACTCTTTCCAAAGAAAGGGTTTAGCATGGTCTGTGGACTCAGAGATCCTTGGTTTATAACACCCCAAGTTTGAATACTGAGGCACTCGTCCAGCCTGTATTCTTGCCATGTTAGAATTGAGTATAGTACTCAAGGGATGATCTAATTTTTGAATCTAGCTATGGCCTATTGCCGTGGGAGAGCTCTTCAGGAGAGCAGCACCACAGCCAGAAGCAGGCGACCGGACACACCGGGCTCACGTGCAGCTGGAGGCACCACGAGCAGAGGGGGGAAGCTGCACCCCCCGGCCCAGGCACGTTTCAAACGCCTCTGCTGCACAAACTGAACGTGCCAGGCTCTCTGGCTGCTCAGCCCCGCTACACACCAGGACTTACACAGTGTACTCTGGCACATGCTATGCATTTATTAATATTTCATCCTAATATGTATTTTTAATCAAAAGATCTTAAAGGCCAGTAGAACTTCCGGATTATATATGCTAGTCCTTAGATGCTTTCATTACTGAATAGCTTGTAGGATACAGACCTTACACAACAGAGTCAAGATTTTAATGTTTTACATGGATTTCTGTGAATGATGCAGATTCACAAAGATAAGTTTTCTATTCTCTCACTCAGTACCCATATACAATTCACCATTTTAGAGTCAATCAGAAGTAACAGTCTCCACAAACAGGAGACAGAATGCCATTTTAATAACTGCTACATTGACGGGACAATTCCAGAATTCCCTATTTGCATCCAGACTGAAACAGGGAAGAGAAACGGAAAAGCAAGACACTCAGGGTCTCTGTGACGCACAGATACTTTCAGAGGGACCTTTCCCAGGCTTTCACTAGACAGGAGCCTTGATTTTCAGCTTGCCAAGCTGGCTCGAGGAGTGTCTTGGGGGACAGAGGTCACGCTATCAGCTTGACACACTGACAGTAAGAGACTCGGCTCTAATATATTTTTATGTCTATTCACCTGTTGATTCAGTCTGAGTACTTGACAAATTGTAACTCCAGTCTACAGGATAATCACAAGTACCAAGTAAATTAAAAGAGAATGCCACATGATGCAATGCTGTTATAAATCTTCAAATAGGTTAAAAAAAAAACATGGACAGTCCAAGTAGAGACAAAGGAATCTAAATTCTAGCATGGAAGGAGGAATGGATTCCAAAATGAAAAATTAAATGCTGAAGCCAGTATCATCGATAAAAGTTAGGAATGGGTCTTTGCTTGAGGTTTTGGTTGGTGGTGGTGGCTGTTGTTGTTGTTGTTGTTTTTAACCATTTTGATCAATTTTTAAAACAACCATACAATCAGTAAGGTTGGAAGGGACCTCTGGATATCATCTAGTCCAACCCCCAGTGTCTATTGCCATGTTGGGAATCAAATGGCAAATCCTCCAACTTGGCCATTTTTTGTATGTATTTAAGAGACATTTAATAACAAACATCTACAGCAAATTAAACTGGCTGGAAGATTACTTTGGGAGAAAACATATTTTGAATTTCATAAAGGTCCCTTCATTGTTGTCAGATCTCTCTTCTCTGAACGTCAAATAATTTAGATGAAGTGAAAATGCAGAGAAAATTCTGGAAACTTATGGTTAGGGGCTTGGGAAAAATTAAAAAATACATATATAACACATCGTATACATGCACTCACTGTAGAGACCGCAGTGCCTCCGTCGCCTTGTTTAGGAGGGAAGGGATTTGAGCACAGATTACAGAAGCTCTGCCACCAGTCTCCAAGTGACCATTCAATATTTTTCATAGAAGGCAAAGGCAGGATCCTATACATGATACCATACCTGAAAGTAGGTATATTTTGAAAGGCAGGTATTTAATATCACATGAGTTACTGTATTCAGCCTATCTGGATTAAATATTTCACTGAATAATATTCACATTGAAAATTAAATTGCCCCATAGCAGTCTATGCATGTGTGACCAGCCACCATACTGGTAGTTAATTTTTGTCCTAGACTGAATATGACAGCTGTTTCCATCCTGCCTACCAGCTTATACTACATTTATGGAAGGTAATAATTCAATTTAATTTAGAAAGTTTATAGAACCATGTGAACTCGGACTCTGAAGTATTCTTCTACTTCATATATTGGGTTACTTTGCAATTTTTTTTAATCACTTGAAAATTTGGGCATTATAAAATATAATTCTTACTTAATTGCCATGTACTACATGCTGTAATGAAAGGAGTAGGACAATTTCTGTAGAAAAACTACAGCCTCTAGTAAGTTGCATTAAGGTACTTAAAGATTGATAGAAGAAGTTGCATAGCAGTTCTATTATTCGTGGCTTGTAAAAAACACCCCAAAGTGAGCCCCAATTAATCGTTTCCAAAAGCAATTGATATATCAGAGTTGACAGCAAAGTAAAAACGGACACTTGGGAAGCTGGACGCTAGACTAGGAAGAACATAACAGTTCCAAATTTGGGCTTTTGCAAATACGTATG
This sequence comes from Rhea pennata, assembly GCF_028389875.1. Classification (NCBI taxonomy): domain Eukaryota; kingdom Metazoa; phylum Chordata; class Aves; order Rheiformes; family Rheidae; genus Rhea; species Rhea pennata. The sequence continues at coordinate 38,078,483 of NC_084669.1, read as the reverse complement.
TAATCAATATAATATAAACAAACAAATATAAACAACTCAAAAGCACTTCTGAAGCACACTGTTAAATAATAAACACGAATTTGTCTTCCAAGAGCATCTTTGAAGCCTATCTGGACTTAAAGAACTGAAACCGCACTATTACAAATCCATCCCACTAACACATTGCTGCAGTGCTGCCAGGTTCCCTTCTGGGAGTGCTGCAGCTGGGATAGTCTGATTTACCATCCAGGAACCTACAGTGTCAGTACTGAAGATAAAAGCAAACTCATCCCTTCTATTACATAAACAGAAAACACTTTAGTTCAACTTCTGCGATTCTTTTCCAGGCAGCTAGAGTTTTTTCTTCCTTTAGTAGTTTTCTCTCATGTGATAAAAGCCACCTGTACTCCTGAGCCTTCACAGCACGTTCTAACGCAAAGAACGGATTAAGCAGCTAACTATTGTTACGTGTGTTTTTCTGAGAAAATGAGAACACACATCTCAGGCATCTCAGTATCCCTCTGCAAGAAAAATTCCAGTCCAGAATATTCATCTCTGGTGACGATGAATCGCTCTTTCAGATTACACCTACTTGAAACCTATCTTCAATTCACTCCAGTGGAGCCTGGAGAGGACTTTTGTTACATCTGGAGCAGCCACTGCACAACAACAGAAGGAGATCTTACTGGTTTTAAGAATGTAATAAATAAAAGTCAGAATCTGCAAGCTCCTTTCTAAGTGAAGACCAATTCCCCCAGCAAAGAAGGTGGACTTGCCTAAGGGCCACTTTCACTCAATAGAGGATGGATGATTGATGATGAGCAGCCATTTCCCATGGTTTTCCTGTAAAAAGACAAATTATTTGGAAAACCAATTAACAATGAGTAAACAATCTAACAAGTCTCTCCTTTATTTTTTTAAACCAATCCCAGACACTGCAACCTATTCCAATAGAACCTAGGTTTTAAGCTGCAGATTTGAGTACCAGTATCAATTTTAGCAATGATTTGCATGGCAGACACTGTTCTTCTTGCTCTCCACAAGTGTTTATTGCCTCTTTTTGGGACAGACAGGCCCTCTTTTGCTCACTGCAGGTTTCCAAAGTCTTAATCTCAGCACATTTTCCTGTCTAGCTTTTCCTACATCCCCTCCATAGAAAGCACACAGCTGAAAATAAACAACGAGGCTGAACCAGAGCATTATTTGCAGACAGAAATGCCTACATGCTAGCTGGAGAACATGACGACAAAAATCACAAACCTCGTCCGCCCACTCAGGTCTTATCTTTAAAGGAGATCAACGAAACATCAACAGAAGCTTAGGAACTACAACCAGATTTTAGAAATGAATAAATAAATAAATTTGTGGAATCAATAGTATTATCAGTTCTACAATATTACAAGCTTCATTCTTTATACTACAAGTTTCTTTCTTTAGCCTTTAATAACTCCTTTCTATTCCACAGATACTAATTAGAGGGACAACCCATCATCTCTTCCACTGTTAACAGTTTGTTTCTTTTGCAGGAACTAAGGAGCTGCCTTCTACCTCTCTTTTCTCTGCTAGCATTCAGTGTGAAGTTTGCTGGTGCTTTCTCTGATGAGAAGGCAGTGCGACCCGAGTTTGGCCACTTCTTCCAGATATGTTCAGCTGGTCTAATAAAGACAGTACTTCTTCCTATAAATCTTGAGTCTTTCAGAGCTCTGGACTAACACACTTACAAGCTCACTTTCAACAGTTCCTTGCTGAGCCATACCCATATCAAATACAACTACTTTATTCAGTCTCTTTTGAGGTTTGCTGCAATCATCTGGATGAAAACTTCACAGAGCTATTTAGCAAATGGTCAGAATTTAGTACCCAAGTCATATTTTCTAGTTTTTCTTTACTTGTCAAACAATGCCTCAGTGTTGAGACTGCTCTGATTTGGGGTGGCTTATGATTTGGTACACACTTTTCTACTAAACACAGAATTCCCCTAAGGCTCTTTGAAAAATCCAGAAAGAATGAAAATAAGGTTTGCTGTATGCATCAGCCTCATGGCCTGGGAGGAGATTTTACCTCTCAGCTGGTGTCTTATTCACACACACAATTTCGTCGCTCTAGATGTGATGACTGCTTTTTATGCAGTGATTTGTGTTAAAAAAAAAAATCTAAACCCAGGTATGCCAGGAACGAACCCCTAGCAAATATGGCAAAGTAACTATTTCTTTAAAGATAGCAGTCTTTCTGAAGCCATTTGACTGAAGTATCTGCCTTCTTGTTTGGAGGCAAATGTTATACAGGCAACTTGCTCTTCTGGAGTTCTACTCACCTGGTATTCAAGCTCTCCAAATCTTTTGGACATTTTTCCTGACACATCTCAGGGTGTGTGGGACTAATCAGCTTGAATACTGCACAGTACTGCCATGGCTACACGGCTGTTGGACAGAGAAAACACTTATCTGTCTGTACTCATCCCCATTGATGAACTCCATCACGCTCACCTCAGGAATTCAGAGTCTCCTTTATCTCTGTCCTTTCCCTCACGAGCATTTCAGCATCTTCTAAAATCCATCCATCTACTGAGACATTCTTTTATCTTTAAATACTCTCTGAACCCAGGCACAGAAAGCTACGCAGGGTATCCGACCCACCAGTGGTTGTCACAGAAATGTTTACTGCAATTGCACTGAAAGAACTCCTGAATTCTGAAAAGAGCAGTTTCCATCCAACCCCTGCAGTGTGAGGTGTCCACACACACATCTCAAAAGAAGCAGCTGGCCATTAATGGGAAAAAATACACATGTATAATATGTTTGTGAAGAATCATAGACAACGCAAGGCTGTATTACCAATCTTTTTTCAGCATCTTGGGAAATTTTCTTCTTGCATAACTAAAGGCAGAAAGCCCAAAACCCAAGTGAACTTCCCCAAAGGCCCAGTTCCAACCACTAAATGAAGAAGAGCTGTTGGGAGGAGTGAAGCAGTGAGAGCAGGTAACTCCCCGCTCCACTGCCCCCTGGTAAGTTACACTAAGAGAGATGAAATTTTCAGCTACCATCAAAGACTCTTCCATTGAACAGCAGGTTCAGGCATACCTGAGGAAATCCCCTGACTCAAAAAGCATTTAAATACTAGGAAGGTACTCAAGGTATCCCAGGCCTGTTTAATCTTGAGCGTTGTAGGAGGCAGGGCTGGATAGCTTGTTGGTCTGAACTGCATGGCAGTCTGTATGTTTATGGGAGTATTTTTAATGTGATAACTGTAAGTACTGTATACACAGTATTGTATCACTGAAGTCTGCAAGCTTGGCAGCTGAGAAGGCTTTTTGTCAGTGTAGTGGAGCTCTTGCAGCATGAAAGGAGCCAAGATTGGATGGAGAGCTCTCGTGAGGGTCCTAACGCAGTACAATGCGGAGAACAGAAAATGAGCTTGCTAGAGAAGAGCCACTTGAGCAAAATATCTGCATGCTCCTTGAGAAAGGCTTAAGTTTAGGCCTGGAAAAGTTATTTATCCACCAGGGTGGGGTGTGGTAGTTCCGCCATGCGACCCTAAGGATCACATCCTCTCTTTGCAACTGTTGAGCAATTTGACTCTACATCTCTCTAAAGGTATCACTCTGTCATAAATCATACTAAAAATCCCCCAGATGGTAAACTCAAATGCTAAGCAGTTATCATTACCACTCGGTGAAGTAGCATGCCATCAACTTAGTGTGTCACGCGCAGCATTTGCTACTTACCAATAATCAGTAAAACAACCCTTATCAACACTGGGACATGTAATGGATCAGCTATATCCAGTTTTTTCTTTCTGCCTTTTGCCTTTATTTTGAAAGAAGAAAGTGTGTCCTCTCCTTTCTGCCATGATTTTACCTGCCCATCAGTAGCAATCTTAGTTTTATAACATCTGTAATTAAGTTGGGTGTTAACGCACACACAAAAAAGCAGCCAAAAAACAAGTCTCTCAGCATTACATACTTTCAAGACATTTTGTAGCTTAGAAAATACCATAGGCCACTTTTCTCTAGAGGCATAAGAGGAAACAAGGCCATCAGTTTGAAAAGCAAGCCAAGACACCTCAGTCAGCAATAAAAAAAAAAGCTAAGAAAAACCCAACAACAACAACAAAAAAACTCCAGCCTAAAATGAAATACTTAGTACAACAAATCTAGATTAGCAAAATCTTCAAACATATGAATGAGGGCAGGAAAGAGACCAGATGTTTTCAGCATCATAACATCCTTTTTTGTGCGAGAACATTATCCATAGAATTCTCCAAAGAATACCTGTAATCTACACACTTTTTCCCCAAATAAATTCTATTATTTAGGATTTTTTTTTAACAAAAATGTGGCATGGATGTAAGCCATCTAAATATGAATGCAGTCAAAGATCCTTTCAGCATACTTTAGAACAGTTCAGACCGTAACAGAAAACTTGGGTTATGCATCTAATTTTTAGCCATACTGGATACATGATTGCTTTCTTGAGTGGCAATCACGAATTATTATCAAAGGGCAACATAAATGGCATTCAGAGCTCAATGACTGAGCTCATTATGACATTTAGAGCACTTAGAGCTTATTGTGAGTTTTACTGATTGCTGCTTATCCACAGATTACAAATATTGCAGAGTATCTTAGACAACCAGGGCCATTTTTTTCCACCTCTGCTTATCTCAGCTGACACCTTGCTTCATAGGTAATTCTATTACAGTTGGCAGACTACAGAGAAAAGTCTGGAGAAAAGTGGAAGCTGGTGTGAACCAGCATAGGTGTGTTAAAATGAGGGGTGACACTAACGGGCCTAGAAGTTGAGATTAATTTGTACAGAAGGAGATGCTGAAAAGCTAACAAATTCTTGGAGGACTGGAAATCCAAAACATCCCATATTGTCACAACCAGAATCCAGCAAGTCATTTCAAACTTATTCACCACAGAAGTGCCAAGGAGAATTCAGCTGAACTACATTTCCTCATAACAATAACTCTGGAAGAGGAAAGGGCTGAATCTAAGGCAGGCTGCAGTCCCATTGCAAGGTAGTTTTGAAAATGTTTATCCTTTCCATTTCCAAGTGACAATTAAATCTTCTAAATGTCATCTCAAAGAGGTAGAATTATCAAGAAATTATTCTTTCCAGACCTAGCAAAAGCCTAACCCATTAGAATCTGTTAACTCTTGGGGATTAAAAAAAAGTGACTGTCCAGGCTAGTTAGTTGGGTGTGGGCTGACATCATGGAACGCTACAATCAAACCCTTCCTTGGTGATTCGGCATCTGAGTTAGGTCAAATGCTGGGATCAGTACTCATCAGCTACAAAACTGGCCAGCTGGAGTCCTAGGAACAGCTTTTTTTTCATGAGATTGGTTTTGTTCAAGTCCTTGCCAGTACTGGTTTGTAAACGGTGTGCCAGAAATGGGTGAACATTTTGGCTGAGGAGAAAGGACCTGTTAAATCAGAAATGGATTTGGTTAGGCCTTGGAGCTCCTGGAAGGAGTTCCCAGGTGTGCAGAAGCGCGGTATCACCTGTATGTGACTTGCACAGGACTTCTTATGACACTGTTGTAAGCTACTTTGTTTCATTTGCTAAAATTTTTCCTGTAACAGGTTTGGGTGAAGTAAGCCCTTTCATTTCCCTAGCCCATTAGGGCTTCTTCCTGCCAGCCTAACCAAGGGTAGGAGCTCTCTGGATACAGTGTATTGTTTTACCTGTGCTGCTCACTCCAGTTTTAGTCCAATTCCCTCGCACTAACGGACAAAGCCCCCATCTTAGCATTAGCTAACACTTTTCAGTGATAGCCCTTCTCAGACAGAGAAATTTTGTTTAATGTTTAATGTTTCAATGCCAATGATTACTAGTTTCCCCAAGCAGAAAGGCACTTGAAATCATGTTTACATTCCAAGGACTACAGCATTTCTAAAACACATACTAGCACGTTAATATGTGAATCAAACATTCAATAAGATAGAAGAAATATTAAGATTAAAAGCAAAGCTTTCTTCCATTAATTCATCTACATCTCCCACAACGGTCTGAAACCTCAAGAATCCATTTAATCCATCACTTGCTCTAAAACATCACCTATACTTATATCTCAAATTACTATAGTTTTAAAGAGCTCCAGAGATGAAGATTTCAACCTGTCCCCAGGAAAGCTATTACAATACCTCTCAATCCTTCCCTACATACCCCAGGTCTTCCCTGCTTAAAATTCACAACTGCAGAAATGAAGACAGAACTGTTCACTCCCTTCTTCAGTCTTTTATATATCTTCATTAAATACACGTTATCACTGAAATAATGTCCTGTTCTTCAGTGACATTTTTAATCTACTGGTGTCAGAGTGGTTCGCAAAGCAGATGACAGCCTTTATCCACTTTTAACAGACATGCAAAGCAAAATAAGGAGAAGCAAAATGCTCTTCCGTGGTCATTCAGCAGGCCACACGCTCAGCTGAGGCCAGAACCGGACTCCCAGCCCAGCGCCTTCTCTCTTACAGTTACATCTGAGTCTTCAGCACGCCACGAGTAATCAAGAGCTACCAACTCGAGTTCAAATTTAACTCACACACCAGAATGATTTAGCTCAGCTTTCTTCTTGCCTGCACAGACAGAAACTTACCTGTTCTTTCCAGATCTCTGCTCTCAGTGACAGGTTGTATTTTGAGACGTGTAAGTCTCCCACTTTGTTTTTTTGGTCAATGTTTGGAGGTTATATGTGTTGAACGAAGCAGCTGGCTGGAACGCAGTCTAGCAGATCTTCCACAGCAAAAGCAAACAACAACAGTAAAAGATTTGTTGCTAATGTTCTTCAAGGCTTTTTCTCCCATTTGCTCTGCTGTATCCTCTGCCGAACAACCTCACTTCAGGCTGCACAGCTGGCCAGAGCCCGGTACCTAAACATGTCTGTCTTACGTCCCTATACAGCCACAAGAAGGGACAGAGGCCCCCAGTGGCGATGCCAAGATGGCACAGAGCAGAAAGCTTGGCTCACACCACCTTCTCTCGGTCTGCTTGTACTCTGGCAGGCAGGCGGGATAGGTGCGCGAGGCTGACGAACCTGAGTCAGCCAGCCGCCAGGGAGCTGCGAGGGCCGGCCGCCCCTCAGGGCCGGGCAACCGCAAGCTGAGGGCGGCAGCGTGGCTGGGGGCAGGATGGCGCAGCCAGGGCCCATCCTGCCACCCTCGGAGGGAGCAGAGCAGGTGGCTGTGAGCCAAGGCAGCTCCAGGTACCTCCGACGGGGATGGCTCCAGGCCAGCAAGGCCCAGAATCGGGCAGGGCAGAGCCAGGGAGCAGCACAGCTGCAGCGATGCTAAACAAGAACTAGTGCCCTTGGGCTGGGCCTGAACGGGTTGCTGGTCCTGGAGGCCTCAGGTGAGGCCAGCAGGGCCATGAGGGCCCCTTCATGCCCTGGGGGTGCTGCCAGCTGCCTCTCCTCCCAGCCAGGGGTGTCTCACAGCCCCAGGCCTGGACCAGGCCCAGAAGGGACTTGCTGTGGGGTGGGGCTCAGGGGCGCAGAGCCACGGCAGCCGCGGGGAGCTGCGAGAGGAATGTAGAGGAGAGGTGGAGGGCTCGGGGGGGGGGGGGGTTCGGGGAGCTGCGAGAGGAATGTAGAGGAGAGGTGGAGGGCTCGGGGGGGGGGGGGGTCGGGCTGCCTTGGAGGGGCCCCGGAGGCCGGGCGGGCTGGAGGGGGGAAGGGGCCCGGCTGCCCCTCAGGGGCCCTGCAGCCAGCAGCTCTGGGACCGGAACGGCCCCCCCTCAGGAGCCCGGGCTGGGCAGGGGTCGGTGCCGCGGGGGAGCTGAGGCCAGGGCCAGGTGCCGTGGCGCTCGGCTCAGGGCGTGAGATGGCCCAAGCGCCGCGGGGGCTCCCCATGCCGCGGGGCAGGGCCTGGCCTGCCCCCCACCCCGTGAGCGAGCAGGGCAGGCGGGGGCAGCCGCGGGTGTCAGGCGCCTCCGCAGGGAGGTGCCAAGGCCGGGCCTCCTGAGGGTGGCCCCTCCTCCTATCTGGAGGCGAGCTGAAACGGCTTCTTGGCCCTGGCCGGGGGAAGTGGGGACACAGGGGAGGCTGGTCAGGGCCATTAAGGCCCATCAGTGCCCTCAAGAAGCTTTGCCTGGGCACCTGGACACCTTCCTGTTCCCCACCTGGATAAGCAGAATTCTGGAAATCAAGTTTTCCTAGGAGCGCCCTGGATCACCATTCAGAATTTCGTTTTCCATTATTAATTCCTGACCTGCCGCCGCGTACGACCTTCTGCGGCAGCCCCCATACTGGCCAGCTCGTTTGCTCGGCTATTCGAGGGAAGGGCACATGCAAGAAGCACAATCTCACTCACAGGAAATGCAGTTAGTCAAACACCTTTTTGCATTTCTAGACATACTCAAGGAATCCCAAAAGGGTTTTTTTCCCGTCTTTATCAGTTCCTGTACAGCTATTCTTCCAGCCTGTAACGATGGTTCTCATTTACTGCTTGGAATGTCTCTAGCTCCACCTTTGAACCACTGCCTTTCTCTGCTATGAAGGTATTTTACACAACCCTTATTTGCCATGTATTCCAACAGTTATTAGCAAGTTATCCCCAAAACTGCTTCTTCACAGACAGTCACTGCTCCATCTCTCACTCCAGGACATCTTCTCCAGCTCTAGTATAATCCATGTTTCTTATCATTCTAGACCAACTCTGATTTTTTTCACATCCTTTTAAGAGTCTGAGTATAAAAACCTTTACCCAGTACTGTGGCCTCACCATTGTTGCAGGCAGAGATTGGCATCATCTCCCTGCTCCCTACCAACTTTTTATATCTGGGAATCTTTTTTTTTTTTTTTTTTTTTTTTGCCAAAGGCTCACGTTGGATTGCGTGCTCGCTATGACCCTTAGATCTTACAGAGAACTCCAGTTCACTGTCCCATATTCCTTATCACAGGCTGGGTGTACTATATTGTATCAAACTGCAACCCCTACGGCACGAGCACGGGGTGCAGCGGGGAGGGAAAGACGGCTCTTTGTCCGGGTCCACAAGCATCGCACATTTTCTGCCCCTGAAGCTTCTGCCTTTTCATGCGGGGGCTCTGAGGAGCCTCAAAATAGCAAGTTCTCAGAGTGGGCCACAGTGTTTCCCCACAGACAGAGCAAAACTACTCCCAAAAGAATGAAGCAAAAATTTCTGATTAGCTCTCTCACAAACCTTTTCCCTTCCCAAGACAAGGAAGAAACACCGTATTTTGCCTGTGAGTGGGAAACCCTTCCGCATATCTTAACCGACCAGCTGCTACCTGAACATATATTCTGAGACAAGTTCAGCAGTGAACTCCCTGGGATCCTTTCTGTCTTCAGAAATCTCCCTGCATTTGTTCGTCAGTGGATACAGCGGTTTGTGTTTCAGGTTACTCCTGAAGGTATGGGCAGTTACAGCGAAAACCTTATTATAAACTGCCCCTACCATGTTGTCTGCTCTCACTATCACACGACATAATGATTTACATTAATAACAGCAGAGTGCAGAGAAGACCCGCTGAGCCTTTAATAAACTTCCTTTTTCCAATCACTTAAAATGTTCTTTAAAGTTGCAACTGAGATAATACAAAGCCTGCATAACAGTATACTTGACATTTATGATCTTGGCAATAAATCTAATTTTTGTTTTTACAATGTCTGCTTTTGATTAATTGTAAAAGTTTACTATAAATACTTTTAGAGAAATAGTGGAACCGTTGATAAACTAGGTTCTGCATGTTAACACCTTACAGTATAATGTGAGTAAATGCCTTAAACTATGATCATTAAATTCATATTATTACAAAAAGTCAAATGCTTACAAGTTCAACTTTCATTACTATTCTCATTAGGGGATAATTGTGAGGCACCCTAAACTTCTTTTAGTCTATTGGTTTCTATTAATGTAGTGAAAAATTCTGTACAGGTTTCAAGTTAAAAGTTCCACTGTTTAGAAGTAAACAACATTTGTAATGCATCTTAAAAATCTTTGTATTATTTTATTTTCCGTGGTGCAGTGCGGTTGAGTTAGAATAGCAAGAGATTGCAATCTACACCTGCAAGTATAAGGAAAAACCCAATTATTACTATTTTTTAACATGACACAAGTGGAACCCAAGGAATGCAATTATGCCAGAATTCTGCAGCAGGAACGACCTGGCTGTGAGCTGTGTGGGGTGCATTTTTATCACTTTAGAAAACTGTCTAACCTACTACTCATGAATCCTCTTCTGGGAGGGTGCCAAAACTGAAGGGTAATAGAACTATAATGAACAGCTCCAAATTAAATTATGCTGTTGTAATGTGGCATTAGTTGGCATAAATGATTTCATTGCAATTAAGAAAACAGATACATGGCCCACAGCAGGTGGTTGGCGATGTGCTAGCACCAGACAAGTTGGCCTGCCAACAGAAAAAAACAGCAAGAGAAAAGATTCTGCATACAAAAGCAGGTCCACTATCCACTATAATAAACATAAAGCTGCATGATTAAAGGAGCAACTGATATCTCAGAGGATTAAAATAGCAACTGTATAAATGTTTTAGAAGTGTTTGTCTTGCTGAGTTGCAGAGGCCAGAACCAGACCTGTTTACTGCTCAAATCCTATTAGTACACCAGCAAATAGGTGTGAAATGATGGATGTCCCAAGATCTGTTATCTGCCCAAGAGTTCACTGTGCTCCTAATTACTGTGTGTATTTAAAATCAGTGTTCTTATAAGTTAATTTTGCTTGTGATTCTGCCACACAGAGAAAGTCCTATCACCCTTGACAGTTGAAATAAATCAGACTTTGCATTAGTTTTGAAGAACAACCAGCAAAAATCACGTTCTCAAAGCTTTCAGTTCTCTTTGGTGGCTTTTGTTTGGAATTGTAATTGTAATCTGTAACAAAATACAAAACACCCCGCTTGTCTTGATTGCTTTTTGCCCTATTTGCCTATGAACTTTCAGCATTTAAAAATCTGCTGCTCTCCTCAATGTGGGACAGATAAAGGGCTAAACAAGACAAGAATCACAGAATTGTCTGCTGCAGCTAAATATACAATAAGTAAAGCTGTGCATCACAGCACAACACCAATGTCCTTGACAACTCTTGCAAGATGCAACTGAAAGGTCCAGCTAGACAGGGAGCTCCGTTTACACAAATGCATGCTCCGAGCGCCATGCAGACAGACAGCTGCACAGCACAAGAGCTTGTGGAAAGCAAGTCTTCCAGGTGACACAAATTACACAGAAATCTATACAGTCATAGTGGACCATTGGTCTGCCTACGCTAAAAGCAATGCAACCAGTAAGGATGAACATGCATCTTAAAGGAGCCCACTCAATGAGAAGTCTCCGCAAGTCATGAAAAAGACTGTTTTTAAGTCCATACATCTGGACACAGAGTGTTTATGGTGACTCAAAACAACGAAGAAAACTTGTTCAAGCCTTGGGAAATATTTTCCTGCTCCATATTTTCCATTAAAATGCTAAATTATACAAGAATACTTTTCATATTGCTAATCATAACCAAGATATGTTGCTCCGTTACTAAAGCAGTACGAGATTATATTTCCTGTCTTCTTTTTCCTTCTCTTCAGCATGTTTATATAGGCAAAACACTTATATCAACTATTTACAAGTTCACTGATTTCTCTCTGTTTTAGTCTGCTTGAAAATTCATCTTCTATTTCAGACCAGAAGTAAAAAGCCTCCATATATACGTTTTCCCAGCACTGTTGCGTAACAGGTTTTCCCAGTAGTCCTCTCCAGAGCCTGGTATCAACTACCATTTGAGGCACGTTAGAGCAGCTCCGGCCCAGGCCAATTTGCAATTTCTATGTCTCAAGAAGCATCCACTGGAGAGCAATAAAATAAAAACGTGATAAATATCAGGGATTCACCTAAGTGAAAGTTCTATTACTGCCAAAGATCACGGGGCTCATGTTTACAGTTCAAAACTGACGCGGTGCAGCTTTTCCCTCACCTTGAAGAATATATTTCACAAGGAATTTAAAAAAGAAATTAACAGCTGAGATCCTGACACTCTGCTGTATCTCTGTTACTACCAGACATCAACATCACCATCCAGTTCTTAATTCCAGAAAATATCAAAGACATTGTATAAAAAAAAAAGAACAGAAAATAGCAGAGAACTGCAGGATAAGTTAGAACAGCCGAATCTTAATTAGGAAAGCTTATTAAAAAAACAGAGAAGTGATTAAAATAAAGAGCAGAATCATAAAAGTTGCCAGTTTCATACTCCGCAGTTTCCGATCTCTTAGGTAAAATAAACCATAAATACATCTTTATCTTTCAAGCATTGATGCGCTGAGGCTGGTTCTCACTCTTTCTGCTCTCTCGGCTCTGCCTCTGCTCAGCCCATTAGGAAATCCTTAAGAGCATAGCTGCGATAATTTTCTCTAAACCTCTTCACATTCTTGTATCATGACAACTCTGGGGTTAGGGGACACTGCAGCCATCAGCAGCTACACATCCCAGAGGGTGCGAGGCAGAAACTTCTCTAAAAGAAGCCCCTGATTCTGGGAACAGGAGCCTGGACTAAATAAAAAATACAGCCGTACCCATGCCAGCTTCAGACGAGACTGTGAAACCTACTCGTCAAGGCTGTTCCGCTTCAGCCGGTCTCCTGGGGAGCGTACCTTTCTGAACGCTATGCTTTAGCTTTCCGTGTTAGACAAGCAAAGCCTTTCAGTACTGCTACTTTACAAATGATTTCTGTCTTCAGCACCTCAGGTCTGGAGCTCCAAGTGTCTTACAAGAGCTTCGTGCCACAAGAAAACAGTAGAAATTTGGAGTGGCACAGAACAGCCTTTCTAAAAAGGCAGCAGGAGCACTGTACTTGGAGATGCACAGGATCACAGGGTAATTCAGGTCAGAGAGGACCTCAAGAGGTCTCTACTCCAACCTCCTGCTCAAAGCAGGGCCAGCTCTGGGATCAGACTAGGTTGCTCAGGTCTTGATCCAGCTAAGTCCGGAAAACCTCCAAGGATGGAGACTCCACAATCTCTCTGAGCATCCTGCTCCACTCCCTGCATGTCCTCACAGGTAAAAAGTTATTCCTTATACCCAATCTGAACTCCTCTTGTTTCAACTTATGCCCGCTGTCTCTCCTCCCCCCACCACGCACCACTGTGAAACTCCTGGCTCCGTCTTCTCAACAACCTTCTCATAATACTGGGGAACGTCTGTTAGCCCCCCCCCCCCCCCCCCAAGCTGTCTCCTCTTCAGACTGAACAAGCCCTGATCCCTCGGCCTCTCCTCAAATGGCAAGTGCTCCAGCCCTGCCCGGAGCTGGTTCCAGTTTGTCCATGTCTTTCCTATACATGGTGGGGGACCAAAACTGGAGCCAGTATCTCGATGTGGTCTGATGAGTGCTGAGTAGCGGGAGATAATCCCTTCCCTCCATCTCCTGCCTGTGCCAGTTCATACACCCAGCATGCTTGCTGGGCCTGCTTGCTGCTGAGGCACACCACTGGCTCATGCTGGGCTCGCTGCCTACCAAGACCTGCCTGGCCTTTACTGGAGAGCTGCTCCCAGGCAGCCAGACCCCCTGCCCGTATCACTGCAAGGGGCTCTTCCTGCTCCGGGGCAGCAGTTGCCACTGCTCTTCGCTGACTTTGCACAAGGTTCCTGTCGGCCTGTTCCCACAGCCTGTTTAGCTCCTTCTGAACGGCAGTCCTGCCCCCCAGCGTATCAACTGTCCCCTCACCCCATCTGATGTCATCTGCAACCTTGATCAAATCGTACTCTGCTACCTCCTCCAGGTCACTGATAAAAATGTTAAACAGCATGGATCCCAGTACAGACCTCCTCTAGCAGTCCACTTGCGCTCAGCATCCATTAAGTTAAAACATAGATTAGAAAGAAAAGCTCAAAGCAGATAGAAATACTTGTGGCATAATTCTCCGATGGTGCCCTAGGATTGTGGTTTCACCAGTCTCACCCTGACACATCAAACTAGTTCACCTACATCCTTTTTTGTTTCAAGATCCAATCAAGCTACATCCAGTTATCCTGCCCCTCCTCGCCCAATGCTCAGTAAAAACCTGTAATGATTAACTGTCAGTCTTTAACTGCTCCTCCACAGCAGTCTTATTCATATACAACAGCTCATGACAGATCATTCCTAACCCTCTATTTCCTCCAACAAAGAAGAGATGAATCTTTTCAAAGTTACTGAAAAGATATCATGTATGTGTTACATACGAATGCTATTTATATATTTACCTTTCATTAAAAAAACATGTTTTTTCATCTTCTCTTCTACACAGACTCATGTAACAGATTGCTTAGTAGTAAGAATCCCACCAATACAAGTAGGAGAAATCAGAAGGAGCCAGGATCATGCTCACAGAAAGGTCCATATCGCACCCTGACTGACGCAGTGTTGTTCACAAGCGCTTCCCGGACGCTTAAGGCTTTGCTCCAAACACAGTTCTTCCAGCAGCAGTACTGGCCCAGTCATCACTAGTCCACGTTAAAACTAACCTTAAAAAGAGAGGATTATTTGAGATTCTCCCCAGCTCCCCTATCTGCCCCCAGCCGCTCTGGTGCAGCTTTAGGAGTGGCAGTGAGAACAGGAGCACATGGACAGATACAAGAGCTGCCTCAGCTGGCACTGGTGTCTGCGGGTACTGAACCGCGTGTAGGATCATGGCTTAGTTTATGACAAGAAGCTATTACACAGATGAATTTTGCAACAAATACCAATAACAACTCCTTTGATGTTAATCTCCTTTGATATTAATGAGATAAAATGTTCCTTTTATGCAGCTTATATTCCAACTTCAAACTGAGTTTTAGGTATTAATATCAAGATTATATTTAAATATCTATACACACATATATGCATACAAATATAGATATACACACACACATGTATCTATATGGGGGATAACTGCTCGCTAAAACAGAAAGCAATGAGCAGACAGGTCTGTGCACCCTTGACATACCCTCTGTGACTGCTGGGTGGTTAACCAGCAAAAGGAATTTCATTTTCCTCGTGGAGTCAGAATCCTGCTGAGTGAAGAAATAAAATACAGAGGAAAAAGGGAGACAACTTCTGCTGCATTTTAAAACAACCTCTTCCAGACACAGAAAAATTAATGGCATTGCATATGGGGAAAAAAAGCTTTACTAATGATAGCTTTAGTGCTTCCATCACTTCCATTAGGGCACTACTGGAAAGTTAAGTACTTTTCAGCTCTAACAGATTTTGCCCTGGTCTCTTACTCCAGACTTACATTTTTTCCCTTTCCCAAGAAAGATGAACCAGGGAGCTGCCAGGAGCAGAATGAGACAGTTAGCCTAGCACCATATGCACGCTACAGAGGTGGACTAATACTCTTAACTAGTGCCATTAGCCACTTGCAATTAGTCCACTGGGTACTTTTCCAAGTCAGTTTGATCGGCGTATTTTCTACTCTCTGCTCCTGTGGCTAAGGCTGTCAGACCCCTAGGATTTGGTATGTCTGCTTCCTTGCGATACAGGACTAGCCCACCTAACGCTCCACATCCCACAACAAGTGATCTGACCTTTCAAGCCTTCTCAGTCCTGTACCTTGTCCTGTTCCAACCCAACAAGTCAACCTCAGTGACTCAAAATCTGCCCTTGTTTTTCGATTTTACTCTTTGGGGGGGGTCTACAGAGTGACTGAAGTAGTACCTACAAGCTTTGGAAAGGAGTTTCCAAACAGAGTTACTTTCAGTCTGTAAAGCCTGTGCCTTTTCATCCGTTTGTGGAGTAATAATAACTCCACATTCTGCCCTCAGTGAAAGGTTTGATATCTTACATAAATGATACTGGCCTTCCCAGTATGTCAGGACGGTAGTGGAGAAACACCTTAAGAGCAAGTGGCTTTTAGGGAGTACTCAGGCTGCCTTTTATGTGATGATAATTTATAACCATTCATTTTGCCCTTAAACATTATCAGTTTGAGGCACCACAGATCTATGGTTATGCCCTTGGGATTTGCTGGTATAGTGACGCTTCTGTGACACCTATAAACTCAAGAGTAGACATCAGTGGAATAAAGCCGGTAAAATCTGAACCTCAGTAATTTCTTAAGGGTGTAACTGCCTCTCATCCAACTACTACGTTTTTGTTCATCCTCCAGTATGTAATTCCTAGAGCCTAGTTAGCCTCAGATATGCCACATGTTTTTAAGATTCTACAGTGCTTATAATTACTAAAGCAAGAGAATAAGTAAATATATTCCTTCCCTTTATTATAACCAAACTGACTTTTGCTGCTGCCTTTGCAATGTTCCTGGCATATGCTTCATAAATAACCACTGTAAACAGAAAGATTAGCTTGTTGGATGGAAAGCTGGCTTAGTCCCAAAAACTCTCTCCCATCCCAACTTCCTTTCCTCAGAAAGTGTTACTTATTAAGAAAGCCTGCACATGAAAAGGAAGAAGCATTTTACAGTGCTTCTTTCTCAAGCTCGGGAAAATCAATTTGTCCAGGTTTGCAGAAGGCTTGCATCTCTCCATCTGCTGTAGCTAGCAGCAACGTCACACCACGCCGACAGCAGCGACCTGCCAATCGCTATGACTTGCTACTTTCTGTTTTTGTAACAAACAAACCTGGAGAACACATTATTTTTACAGTGATGTCACAAATTTAAAAACCAGTGGGTTGTACAGTGCTCCTTCCCATTCCCTTTGCAAAAACATACCTCTTCCTACAAAACAGAAGTTAGCAAAGAGAATAGAGGAGTACCAGTTGCTGGTTGCTCTAAGCAGCTGGGAGTATTGCCTTAGGCCCAGCCAAACTGCTCATCCTGAAGCCCGTCACCGTGCAAGTCTTGCGACTGCCCGGACAGCCCCTGGGAGGGAATGCCGGGAGACACTCGCTCTGCCACCTCCCTCCTGGGTGCAGAGCTACCAGCTCAGGGGCAGCTAATGCTGCACCCAACTGCGTGAGCACCCCTTTGCCGTTCCAGAGCAAAGCCATGAGCACCTGCAGGCTGAAGAAAAGCTTAATGCACTGCTCCTTGTGCTCTTCGAGCTGCCGGTAGCAACCTCCTAGCCAGCACAGCTACCTCCCTGCAGAGCAGCCGGGATATTGCACAGCAAGTCACGAAGCTGGATGGGAAAAGGCCTCAGTTAGTCAGATGAGGAAAAAATACACAAAATAAATTCTGAATGTGATAAGAAGCAGAAGTATTTTCAGCTGATGTAAGCACTAAAATACAGTTAATCTGGTCTTTTCCGAAAATGTACTTTATCCTAACTAGCAAAATTGCTCTACATTTTGTCCTCACTGAAAACAATCAAAACAGCAGTGTAATTGGAGGTTGGATAGATGAGCTGCCACACACTAGATGTGCATACACACTACCTTCCCTGGTATAATGTCAACTGCACTTTTCATTTTGTGGAAAAAAACACAACAGCCATCACGTTTAAAAACTGGGAAGCAGCCTTTCTGTCACTACTCTGCAGTAGTAAGGTGTCTAAACATCCAGTCACAAAACCCAGCTAAGAAGGCTTGGTCCCAGGACCAAGATTATGGAACGTAACAGCTGTTCAGGGTGGCTAACAGCCTCGGGGATGGGAGCCTCTTTGGAGGCGGCTGATAGCGCGCCCTGAAGAGCAGGAATCGCAATACACCCAGCGCAAGCATGCAATCGCCACGCTGACAGAGGAAGTGACTCCAGGCTCGAGGACCCGATGGCTGAGGCAGCAATGTCTTCCAGGAGAGATGCCGGCGCAAAAAAGGCTGGTAATAATGTCACACTGGAAATCTGCTCTCTGCTTTGTCAACAAAACGCAGAAGTGGAAAAGAGGAGATGCTCAGTGCTTCCACTTTTCACCTGTGAACCTTCCTCCTTTGCTTTCAGGGCCCGTTTTTACAGCAATCTTCCTTGCAAACCATTTGCTTTGGTACGTCCCGGCACCGCCTTGCGCAGCAGGACCGAGAGGCAATGTTGTAATAGTCACGCACAGACTGAACAACACGTGTTGTACTAATTGCTTAAAGGCACAACCATCAGACACAAAAAGTATTGACTTACAAAGTTAAGCGGTATAAGAAGTCTGACTGTGGCAGGGATCGTCTTCTCATTTTGGGCTGTAAAATGACTAGCCCACCAAGAACTCAAGGGGCTTGACAAGAAACAGTGCCATGGAGTACACTACGCAGTGAGTTGAAGCCCGTTTTGAGTAAATAAATGGAGAAGATAAAGCTGAATGTTAACAAATGCCTAATTCAACCGAGACATCACAAAGGGGAAGGAGAGTAATTTTTAACTCTAACGATAAGAGTGGATGAGACACACTTTTATAGAGTTTGGAATTTTGTATTTACTACAGGCAAGTCTTGGTAAAAGCAATTTTCCATCTCTGTCCCACTAAGTCACATTTATCCCTGTTGCTCCTATACTGATTTTAACAGAGTGCCATCAGGAAAGACTCTAATAACAGCTAGTTTAGCATTATGATTCCCCCAGTAACAAACTGCAGCATGCTGTGTTGCAAGTGAATGTGGTGAAACACTAGAAAACAGCAATTAGTAAAATGGTAAATATCACATCTCCTCCCATTCTAACACTGGCAATTTGTAAATCCAAATTTTATGCTGTCTGATCACCGAATAACTCAGTTCCTGTCTCAATTACTTAATTTGGTATCCAGAGAAATACTTTGAAAATAATGGTTCTTCAAACTTGAATGAAAAGGTCAGTATCTTTGATAATACTTTGCTTGTAGAGGATAAATAAACTTGGCAGCTGAAGGCTGCTGTCTTCAATGTTTTAAGACATGCTAAGGAAGAAATAGGATCAATATTTGAAAATTTCCCCAAATTTGAAACCTCCTCAAAATAGGAAATATTTTATTTCTAAACAATCCAGTATTTAGAAAGTGTAGATAAAAGAATGTAGAAAAAGAGCTATCTAGTTGGTGTGAATTAAATTCTAATACAATCAGAACCAAAAAAAAAAAAAAAAAAAAAAGAATTAATAGAAGGCAAAATACTTTGAAGATACCCAGGAACAGTATGTCTTTCTCTTTTGTTGCTTTCAATGAAATAAATTAAACCACATCTGTTTACTGTAATACTTAATGAACACTGGAGAGCCAGGGTAATCCCAGCTCAGGTATTTGCACAAAGCACTTCATCTTACTGTAGTTCTTGCAAGCCCTGAGATTTGCAAGTCTGGGAAATCAGTCATGTGCAGCGCTCGTGCGGTCTCTTGGCCACCTGCCTCCTGCACGAGGTTTGCTGAGCTTTTGCAGAACATACTGTCCCAGAAAATAAGCAGGGAGCAAAGCAAACAGGGGAAGTGAAGATGCCAGGCTAAAGAGAGCTATGGAAACTAATGACTGGGTAGTAATATGAGACAGGAACAGGACGGAGGACATTACGGCAGCCCGAAGGGAAATTAAGGCCTTTCCAGGCTAATGTGAGTTATAAGGGGGCTCCTTATGGCATATGTAGACAGTTTATCTTCTTGTAAGAAAAATAAAACAAACCTGGGCAAGTAATTTAGTTTATTATGCAATGACTTTACAGACACCGCCTAAACACAAGGTTGTATTTCTATGGGTTGCTTCATTTTCTGCCTCTTTCCACATGCAAGAACACACAGTCCAAAATCTTCTCTTGGACTGCACTGCATTAAAGTGACAGAGAATAATTTGGTACCAACATTATAATCTTGGTGAAAAAAAGCATATTTCTACCTCTCATCCTCAAATGCTAATTCTCTACCATTCCTCTTACATCCTTGATTAGTGCCCGTGACAAGGGACTGTACTAGAGAAACTCTACTTAGCAGTACCAGAAATGCCACTACCATCCAGTTTCATCTTTCACAATTTGTGTTAGCCAATCTGCAGACAACTGCCAGTCACTAAATTCAGAAATATAATGAATTTGAATTTTTGAGTAATTTGAACAGAAATTAAAATACTATAAACTTCATAGGTGAAAACCTCAGAGAAGGGGCACAACAAAGGATGCTCCGTACGGTGGGAGACTGGACAAGTGAGAGAGCAGGGACTGCTGGCTTTCCCGAGCAAACCCAAGGACCAGAACAGCTCTTGCTTAACCAGTTTAGGAGGGCTTTTTTTTTTTTTTTTTTTTTTTTTTCCTTTTTTTCTTTCTTTCTTTTTTTATTTTTTTTTAAGTTATATACTGTGTTAGGTAAGAAAAGCCACATTTTGGCCCTTCTGGAAGAAGGAAAGAGAAAGCTGTGACAGGGGAAGGATTGAAGTCAATAGGGTTATGAGGTGGTAATCAAGATGCCACTCAAATCCATGAGCACACAGGGCACTGCAGATATGAAAGGCAGTCCTAATCTTCAAAGGGAAAAAGAGTTGTATTAGAGCCTCCAGCAACAGCCTGAGAGGTGAAAGTTTAAGAAGATCTCATGCTACCACCACTCTGTATTAAACACTTTCTCTCTTTCCTCTTTTTTATCTGTGATCTGCACTACATCTATCTGATGATGAGTCAGAAATGTCATGTAATTACAGTTCAGAAAGGATGGTGTAATTGATGATCATTGAAAGCTGGCTTTCCTGTAATTTACTAAAAGGAATGAAGCTACTTGCACGTTTGGGGGCACCACTAGAACAGAGATGTCTAATTACTAGAAAGTTCAATTCAACAGATGTCAACATACCAGCTCTTAATAGCTATTTCATAAGGACAAAGACATAATATGGACTGAAGGAGTTCTTCCAATCTTGTGAAATCTCAGCCACTCTCCCTAGGATTTGGTAAGAGCTACTAAAAGAGAATTGTGTAGCTGTAGCTTCAGCAGCATTGAACTAAACGATGCTTTAGCCAGAGCATTACTGGTGGCAGGTTGGAAGGGCAGGAGAGCCTGTTTTATGGCTAGAAAGAGAAACTGTCTGTGTGAAATATCTTCTTGGCAGAAAAGGGGTATCGCGAGGTGGAGGAAAATGGGGATGTTCTCAAGGTGTTGTTATTACCGCAGTTTCTATACGGAAAATCATCCCTGCGACACTGGTTAAGGAGTTTGTCCCTGTGAAGAGGCCCATCCTCAATGCAGGCTAGACAACCGAGGAAAAGGAATGAGAGCTATCTCGGGGCTGACCAGACTCCCGCCTCTTAGGGGCAACACAGGCCTATCCACAGCCTTTCAACACAGAAACCTACCAGCACCATTTATTCTCGTTATTACCTCATTTTTCCCAATTATCTCTTGAAAAAGATATTAATAATACAGACAGGAAACTCTGTTAGATGGTAGCTATGAGGGAAATGAGATCTGTGCCTGTGATAGTCGAGTCACTGTGCAGATGAAGTACTGCATAAAATAGAAAAAAACCCCAAGCTTGTGCTGCGAAGCAAAGCATGCCCCTCGCCAGAAGTTGTTTCCCTGCCCGGGCACACAGCACTGAGCTCTTTTTAGCCACCATCATGTTAAAGTTCAACTGAAGTAAGCACAGGGCTGGGCGGATTTCCCAAGGAACTGAGTAGTCACTAGGGTTTTGAGACCCTCTTCCCTTACCTCTGGGCTTACTCCAAGGAGAAACAGATCATTAAATCACACTTACCCGCTTATGCCTATCAATTCTGAATGCTCTGCCATATATAGAAGCTCTGCACTGATTTTGTATGCAAAGTAAATAAAGACATGTTCCTATTATGTTCCTCTTTTCTCTTGTTAGTAGACTCCTAAATCATGAGAAAAATATCTTTCTAGCATAGGAACATGCCCTTCATTAACATTCATCTGCCTCATTTTCTAGCTAGGACATCATGCCAAGGAGAATTTAGCATCACACATGGCATTTGGCAGCACGGTCCAACGGTGGTTACTGGGATGAACTGGGAGATTGTGTAATGTAGCACTGTTCCTCTGTTGTTTTTTGTTTTTGTGGATTTATATTACTGTTCTATCCTTTTTCTAATAAGGAGATAATGTGGTGTATTTTAAAAGTATCCAGTGGCTACTCATAAATTATGGAAAAGGTAGGTGTTAAAGATGAAAGGCAATGAGAGTTACACACAGAATCTGATTCTAATTTCTCATTTCTCTCTCTCTGTTCTCCTCCTCAGCTACCCCCTGCCACATGCACACACATTTCTCATCTGGCCACTCTGTGTTTTCACTCAGATCATGGAAAATAATCTTATTGTTTCCGTTTATTTCCTGGGCATTTCTCTATTCAATAAGAATTTATGCTTTTCTAATCTGTTTATTACACCCTGCCAGCTTTGTTTCCTAATCCTCTTTTGTTCCATCTTTGATGTTTTTTAAAGTGGGAAAGCTGCCTCCTTCTTTCCTGAGAGCTTTCAATGAGCTCTTTAATCATACCAGCAACTTGTATTCCTGCACAGGGCACTCACTTTCTGAGCTGCCCACTCTGACAAAGTATCTCCTCCCGATCTCTCTTTTCAAGTCTTGCTTACAGAGGACTAAAAACTTTAGAAGTAGCTAATTAAGAGCCAGGATTAAATCCCAGCTGTTATGTAAGATTCACAGACACCAGAGAAAGGCTCACACACATACTCTTAGAATAAGTGATTTTGCAGTAGCTAACTGTCAAGAGCCCGCTCCAAGTTCCCGGGCACAGGAGATGCCGCCGTGAGCGCGGGGTACACCCACCGGTCCCCGGCCCCCTCCCGCGCAGAGCCTCCCGCTCAGCCTTACAGCCCTCCTTGCACAGCGGGATCACAGCCATTTACTTGTCCCACCACCCTACCATGCATGCTTAGTGGCAGCCTCCTGTTCTTATCCTATTAAATTGTAAAAGCATGCCCGTAACATCAATCATGTGAAAGTAAGAGCTCACAGGTAAAGTCTAACATGGTAACATTTTAGTCTCACTTCGCGAAAGTAAAAAATGGTTATGCCAGCCCATGAAGATGCAGGCCCCGCATACCTAACAAAATATAACATTTTAATGACTTTGTTTAATATAGCTTTTCTTTATTATACTGGTTCATGAATCTGGTATTGGTGTCTCACAGACATTACTCACATGGTATCTACCTTGTAACGCTGCAAGCCTAAATAAATCAAGCAGTACTGAATACTGAGCTAAAGTAATTTCAAGGACAGACCAAACGACAATATTCCTTCTTCTCAAAATATAGACGTGTGAGTATCACATTTTTGTATGTTCGGTGTGCCAAATTCACAGGACTACACTCTTCTTGCTTTCCTTCCCAGTTTAATGCACACAACTGTAAAGAAACAGAGGCGGTTTCTTTGTGCAATAAAATCCTGCCCCACCAATGGCCAAAAATAATCAAGCGGTATTGATACAGTTTCTCCTTCATCTCCATAGAGATTAGGACTATAAGAGAGGGGAACACAGCTTTAATTAGTCTGGCCACACAAAAGGAAAAGGCATGACAACTGTTGCAGCTCAATCAAGGGAAAGAGATAATTCACATCTCAGAGGGCGAACAGTAATTTTCTTCTGGATCTCAAACTAGGTAAAATCCATTATACTTCTTAAGTCCTGTAGCAAAATAGCTACACGCTTGTGACTTAACACTCTGAGACTATTTCTAAAATGCGTGTACTGATTTCTCGGTTTGGTGAACATCAATATTTAAGCCAAATAGTCACTGAGGCAAACATCAGGCTGCCATTTTCTGTGAAGGACAATAAATCTTCAAAATTTACCTTAATGTAGTAAACATCATATGATTCCTAAATTATTAAAATATGCTCCAAGCACTAGAGATTTCTCTACCTCCGAGAAGGCTCTCGAGCGCTCAGCACTTTAGGACCTTGTCCCCACCCTGCCATTTCACTGGCCGCCTTCTTTTTTTACCCCTGCATTTGTTTAGCAAAGCCAGAGTTTACAAGGGGGTATTCCAGAAACCGCTTTTCTAGAAGAGACAGTTCAACCTCCTCTTCACAGCTTAGTGTTTGAAACTGATACACCACTGCTGCTTTCTAATGCAAATCCGAATTCCCAGCTGTGGAATGCGATTAGCCTGGGCCACCCTCATCGGGCCCAGACTTTTCAGCCTGAAACGTTATGGAGCAGGTACAGATGGCATTTGACAGAGATCAGGATGAATTTGTTAAAATGGAAAGTAAAGCATAATTAACGACGGGATTCAAAATGTAAGCCACACAGCCAGAGCTGTGTAAGATAGAGAAGGGTAGAGAAAGACCCTGAAGAAGACGCAGCTGTGGCTGAACTTGCGGTGAACCACACTGGCACAGCCGGGGAGGGAGCGTACGGAGCCTTCCCTTTGCAGCTCCACCTCCGGAGCGTGCTTGGAGCCGACACATACCAACCTTCTCCTGGGGCCGGGACGCCGGCAGCGCAGGGTGCTCTGCTCTCAGCTTGGTAGCATGTCTGCGGGGAGCAAGAGCAGATGCTGCGAGAGGCACGTAGCGAGCAGGAAGGGGCTTTCCTCTGCAGCTGCCCTGCTCTAGCTGGAGGCGCAGCTGGCTAGCACACCGCACCGGCACGCTGCTCCACAGCTTGCATTTCACCCTTAATTACGTTGCTTAAGTCTATGGAGACATGCGCAATCAGCTGTGAAACTATGACAGTTAAAAAGCACTGAAAAATGATCACTAGAGATGACTGCAGGACAGACAGAACAAGCCCAATTACAACTCTGCATACAAATGGTATGCAAATAGTACCAAAGTACCCTTATTCACTACGTAAATATATTTATGAGCATTGGTCCACCAGGGCTTGCAGGAGAGCGAATGGCTTTGTCATGTGGTTACAGCAAAACTACATTACGGGAATGGAAAAACGCTAAGAGAACCAAACTCACCGACGCTACTTATGAACTGCAATAAAATAGCATTATTAAAGCTGCAAATAGAAGCTCTGAAAGTTTTAGAAAATGGCAGAATTCAGGTTGTTTGTGCGACAACAATTTGCCTGTTTCCAGCATATATGTGATCTAAGAGAGTCTTCCTTCTGTGAATGTTCTTCTCGTACAGGATCCTTTGCTTAGCTGTCCCTCTAATGGACTATGCTCCCCAAATAAGTAGCAATTCAATATTTTTATCTCCTCCTAGAGGTTCAGTGTGCAGCCCTATGTCTTATTTACTGCCTGCTGCTCAATCCTGCTCTGAAGACAGAATTATTCATTTTTTTCAAAGAGTTTTCTCTGGCACTCACCACGTAGTATCTGAGAGCTTCTCAAATATTAATGGTATCCGTTTGCACAACATGCCTGTGAGATGATGCGGTGGGTGAGGCGGTAGGCAGCCTGTTTGGGACCGAGGAGCGAGCAGCCCTTTATCAATTTTACCAGCTCCAGCCAGGAAACCATCATTTGTCTCTACAAAGGGCTGAGATGGTACCAAAAAGATGAGAGAACATGCTTCAGCTGGGGGAATGAGGAGAAGAAGCTTCTGTAAAAGGGCAGGAGGCTGCAGTAAGGAGGCTGTTTTGCTTGAGATTTGGCTTGAGTTTTGGGAGCAACTAAAACTCAACTAAAAGAAACAAGTCTGTGACTCCTACCGGGCTGAAAAACAACCCAGCTTGCTTTACAAGCAGGCAGACAGCTTGTTGCAGGGTGCCCAGTTTGGCACCTGGGTCTTGACTTCAGGCAACACCTGCTGCTTCAGAAACCATTGCAATATTCAAAGCATCTAGCAGCTCACCTTCAGTGGTGAGAAAGTGGTGATTTTGCTAATCAGGCCCCAGGGGTTCAGGACAGGTGCCGGATGAGCAGCGACTACTGAGTACTGACCACAGCCCAAACGGCTGCTCTCGGTGGAAGACGCTCTAGAGCGTGCATTAAGTATTTAGCAAACTGAAAGTAAGCAGAGCGTTCGCCCCTGGCCGCAGACCTCCCCTTCATAGGGAGCAGGGCTCTCCTTCAGCCCCGGCGCCGCGAGCAGTACTGCAGCCGCCTTCGACGCCTCTCACGGGCGGACAGCACCGTGCCCGTGCTGAGAGACGTGAGCCACAGCACCTAGCCGTTCTCCCAGGTCCTGCTAAGTAAACAAACCAAGATGGCAAAGCCTTTCCAAGAGATACAGATTTCAACTGCTGCTGCAGGACAGAAGGGGCCCCATCCTGTGACGCAGAGGTGATGGTCAATAACCCGCCGTATCTGGGATTTGACAGGTCTTAAAAGGATAGATTTAAGCTCTGCCTCCTTATGCAAGCCAATAGACTGAGTATATGCAGAAGAAAAGGTTTAGGGTGAGAGAGAAGTTCACGGCAATTATAGCATCCCACTCTTTCCTCCGGCTCTCTGAAAGGGACAAAGCTATTTTCATTCCTCCTGGATTCACGCTGCTTCTCCAGCAAAGACAGGGGAGCACTTCTCTCTGCTGTCTGGGTAACACATCCAGGCTCATCACACATTCACAGCAGCTCTTCACTGAAATTTGGGAAACAGTTTCTCAGTGTAAGGAAAGCATAATTAATTAGAAGACCATGTACTGTATCAGAAGAAGTAGATTTTTTGAAAGGAATATTGTATTCATATCAGCACTTAAATACTTGTATGTCTGTAATGGGTGTGTGTGTTTTTTTTTTTTAAAATAAGACGGTTGGCCACAAAAGCTGATGTATCCAATTTCTCTCATACAGAGAATACCAACTGTGATTAATGGATGAGTGACCACCACTTAATTGTCAAAATTATTTTTTTATGTAGAGGGTAATTTGTCAATAAGAATTTCATTGTAGGGAAAGGAAATTGGGTGAATGAAATAATTTAGGGCATTATATATTTTTTTTCTTTTTTTAAAAAACTGAAATCTTCCTCTTGGGATTTGCTCAATGTGTTTGTATTTCATTTAAATTCAGAGTGCTTATGTTATGCACTCTAGTCCTCGTACTCTGACAGGCTGTTAACTAGTTGATGCATACATACATGTAGACAGAGAGAATATGCACATACATACACTTTATATATACATACACACACACTGGTGTTCCTATAGACACATATAGCATATACAGTGCAGTGTATACGTATGCATAGTGATAAGTCTTGCATAGGATAAGAGATGAAGAATAGTCACCCAAGGAAAAATCTGAAACTCGGGGGAAAAAAACACAAAATACAGCAAAACTCAGACTTTCTTTTTGTAAAGAGTCTGTACAAACAGCTGAAGAGCTTTTTGCAGAGCAATGTTGGAAGCACTCCCTGTAAAATTTATTCTGGATGATCGAGCACCAACGAAGAGCTGCGGAGGCAGGTTTGAGCAAGACATCACTGTTCAGCTCTCCTGTTAAGCAGACTACCTGGCCTGAAGTCTTCAGCTTCAGTGACAAAAATCCTGAGAACAGCCAAAGCCCACCCAGTTGGAATAATCAGGCAAGAGGACCCAGAGGAGAAGAAAGCATGCCAGGCTGGATGAACAGCAGCCTCGGAAAATTCCACGCAGGGAGCAGTTAAGCGAGGGCGAGAAGCAGTGGTGCAGTGTGAATTATCGGAGCTGGCCCGAACACCTCCATAAAGGCACTCCAGGCATGGCCTGTTCTATTAATGAAGCTTCTTAATGACAGTCTCCCCATTGTTTTTCTTCTCCCTGTGTGAAGGTCACTCTATTAAGCAGTTGTGAGTGGAATGCACACAGATCTATTCCCTTTTGGAAGGCAGTAATGCCTGTGCTTTTCTCTCCTTGCTCCAGCGCAGCAGCTGGGTGACTCGTCAAATGGAAACGGATGAGAGCAGCCCAGCACAGAACAGTTTCTCCTCCAAAAGGTAAAGCTGGAAGAGCCACTTAAATGCAGTGACAAGAGTAGCCGGGCTGCAGACTGAACCATCAGATACCAGTTGTGACTTCCTCAAAAAATACTCAACTTTTCCTCGGTGAGTAAACAAGCAAAGCGGAAAAGAAGCAGCCCTGCCTCCCACCCCAGCCCGCACACCAAAATCCTCCAAAGCCTGGGTGCACCAGGGAAAGGTAACGTGCTCACTGAAACCCTTCCTTTTGGTTTTGGGGGAGGTTTATTTTGGTTTTGGAAGGGAATAGTACAAGTGAAAGTTGGCCTAATATATTAAAATTTAAAGCAAGTGATTGCTATTTATGCGGGTAAAGAACTTTTTGTTCACGCGGAAGCTATTAATCAAGAATATTTCTTCTTCCCCGGGAAGACAAGGGAAATAAAAGGATTATTATTTTGTAGCCCACAGATATCTGGCGAGGAACACATACCTTGCGGAAGGAACCTGCGGCGCTTGGCTGCGTGCAGCGTTTGTTTACACAACGTCGTGCCCAGCAGGCTGAGAAACGGCTAATTGTCCTGGGCATACGCCTTGCGTACGACCCGTTTGCAAAAGGAGACGCAGCCAGAAGCACGTACCACATGCAGTCCTGGAAACCATGCCACGAGCTCCAACCTCAAGGTTAAAGCACCTGCAGTAGCTAAGATTTTGGGTACGTAATGTAGTAATAATATGATTATTGTATGACAGGAATTATTGCTTAGGCTTTAAGAAAAACAAGATTTTATATATATATATATATATATATATATATACACATATACACATACATATGCACATATATATATACATATGTATATTTGTAACAATAGAGGAAGAATAGTTTCCAGTTTTCTCAGAAGCGTCAAAATACTTTGTTTTCTCTTGTTGCAGAAAGTCAAAGGTGTGGAATTATGAACATTTCCCTAGGAAGAAATGTTCAGTAGAAGAGCTAAAAGAGTCTTTCCTCACACGTAATTTCGTCTACTACGCATAATACAAGGCAGCGAGTACTTTAGGAATAACTTCTATTTACAAGCTCTAATAGCTGAGTACCCCGCGGCTGCCTACACGAGGCAGCCCCACCACGTATTATTCATTCTTACTTTTTCAAACACCAAGCAAATGCAGTGACACACGCTGCAAAGGGCCCAAGGAGAGAGCCATCTCCCCACGATGCAGTCACTGTAGTTCCCATTAGATAGTTCTGCTCAGCTGGGTTTTTGAAGGAGGAATGTAAGATTAGTGGGGGAGGAAAAGCTTCTTATTAAAGTGATGCATTGTTAATTGCAAGGGTGATCAAATATTGGCTCACTCTGCTGCTGCTTGCGTTTAATAGGTACAAGTATATCTGCTAAAGACGACAGGACTGGCCAGCAGGGCAGAGGCCGTGTACAACACCCCGGCCTCACTGCAACCTAGCTGAAGATCAGAAACGTGCACACCGACGAGACAAGGATTTATGATGAAACTAGTGCAAAAAGACCAAGGTATCAAACATGATAAAAGATGTGTTCATTACTTGAATAAAAATGTAACAAGGCAGTTTATAAGCAGTACACTTATTTATTGTAAATGTAGCAGCTAAGCTAATGATTTTTGTTTTAGCTGGAATGCAGATTCCCACTTCCATCAGCATTATCTTGCCAAATAGGCTCCCAAGCTTATTTTAATTTTAGTATTTGACAACAACGATTGCCTTTTTTTCCTCAAAGGATGAATTAGTTCACAATAAAAGATGCATATTAGGCAATTTATTATGCTAATGACTTGCAGAAAAAAGCCAAATTACCTTGATGGTGGATTATATTGAACAATAAAGAAATACACTCACTGCAATCCTGTGTGAATGCATGGTCTAGCTATAGTTAGCTACAGGAAGTTCCCTGGTAATATTATCCAAATTAAAGACAGACAGACATGCACTATCAGCAACCATGTTCTTAGTGAAGCACTGCAGACAGATCTCAGATTCCGCATCCCTTTTAGCTCAGCCTCCTAAGGAAACAAAGCTTGCGTGATCATGACATACGGCGCACGCGCTGCCATTTCCTACCTGTTGACTTTAGAATATAGCATCTCATTTCAAGCTCGCTGAAAGAGAAGTTGAGATTCAAGGACATGAGGGTTTGTACAAATTTTATGGAAACAGGGAGTCAGAAGAAAAAGATGACATTAAAGCTCCTCATTAACAGAAGGCTGTTGCATGGGTTCTCCCCTCCGTTAAACCTTCGACAACCTTTATAGACCCTTGGCCTGAAAATACAAATTCACAGGAAATGGGTTTCCGACACTGCTCCAGGAATTATCTGTTATTTACTTTTAGAGGTGAAACGTATCATCCGCTGAGTGCCCTGCGCTTGCACTGACCTCCCTCGGACTGGGAACGTACACCCTGCAGGACATCAGGGCTTGAGCCAACTCGGGGAAAGTAGGAGAGAAGGTTGCTGCCATCTACACATCTTACATGGCTTTTGTAAGGATAAGGACAGAAAAAAAGAGAGAATAATCTTCAACGCAATCTTGAAATGCTGAATAGACCAACGTTTCCAGCTCAATAAAAGCAAGATTATACACAAAATTTAGATGAGACTATCAATTTTTTTCTTTAACTTGGATCAATAACAAGATTCAATCAACGGGTCCAGAAAAAGCTGTTCTGTGATAATGGGAGGAGATAAAATTGTCAGTCTTAAGTGGGCAATAAAATAAAGAAATTAATGCAACTGAAAGAAAAATGGAAAGTGGCCTGAACACTTCTCCTGCACCAATTCTACCAGACAACATCTGAACAACCCGAAGCGGGGAGGGGAGCAGATCAAACACAGCGACTCCTCCAGATTCGACAGCAGTTAGGAACTGCCAGCAGCCGTGTCACAACGTCACAGTGAAATGAATGTTGACAACACACACTTACAAAATGACAGCAAGTCCTTTCTAGCAGATGATTAGAAGGATTATTAACAGAAGGGATAGAACAAAGACAACTTTGGAATATCATCGGCTGAGATTTCTCAAATCACAGAATGTTTTTTTTCCCTCAAGTCATTGCTACTGTTATGTAGTGCCTCTGAATTCACGTCCCTGCCATAACCATTGTGCCTATTTTAACGTGGCTAATTACAGCGAACTTTGTCTTTGCAGTTATGTCATCTGCACTGCTGAAATTAGACTTTTAGGTATGTAATTGGTATTCCTGTCCCTGGCTAGGTAAAATTTACAGCTGGTCAGAGCCTGCACCTTGCCCCACTGGCTCGCAGGTGCTGCAGATGTCAGCGGCTCTGCGGCACGGGGAGGCAGGGCCACTGCACCGAGCGCGGCAGCGAGCTGCGGCGGGGCAGTGACAAGCTTTGTGGAGCAGGAAAAGCTCGGCACCGCTGCAGCGGCATCGAGCGGAGGTGCTGCAGCTCACTGCCTCTGCGCTCTCCTGGTATGATGAAAAATGAGCATTTTCAAAATATTTTATCTGCTATAAAAACTGCTTTTGGAAATGATTAAACTCCAAAGCTTCTTTTCAGTGTTTAATAAACCGCGAAAGTTGTTTACAGTGTTGGATGTACAGCTGCCTGGCTTTTATCCTCTAATATAGTTAACAAGGAGCAACAAAAATAAAACATAAACGAAAGGCCGTTTTGCTTTCCCCTCTCTCACTGCTCTGTCCTTCATTAAGTGTGTTGCACCAAAACCTCAGTTATATAAATGATTAACTAGGACCAATTTAAAGTTCAGCATCAGTTTGTGGGAAGAACTGGCTACTTTTTTCATGCCTATCATTCACAGAAGAGCTGAAAACACTTATAACAGAGGCTGCACCATTGAAGTGATGGGGAACTGGGGGAAATCATTCCGAAATGGAAGCTGTGAGGAAGCGAAGGGCACATTTCCCAAAGCAGACTGGCAGGTAGGCAGCTGCCCTCTTCACTGACCGAACGCGTGTAAAAGCCTCTGCCATAAACCCAGCAGTGCCGACAGGGCAGTGACCTGCCGGGGCGCGCACGGACTCTGTCTTGGCAAAGAAATGCCCTCACCAAGGTGCTGCGGCTGTGGGCAGCAGGCCGAGCCCAGAGGCCTCGGCGTGCTGCCGCCGGTGCCGCCCGACGCCGAGGGCGCGCTCCAGCACGCTGCGCCTCGTGTCCCAGCTTCAAAACAAACGCCATCGGCAGTAAGATGCTGCTAGTGTACGGGGAGAGATTATTTTGAAACCTGCCTCCTTTTTTTCACTGGTTTCCATGGAAAATTAGCATCTCCCTCTGCTAACGGTGCTCTCTGGTTGCAAGACCAGCAAGCTCAGTGCGTAACGCAAGAAGGTGTAGGCAAGCACCGTTCCTCGGTGCTTGCAGACGGGAGGCTGGGTGGAGCAGAGGGAAAACGCAGCGAGCGCGCCGGCTGGGGGAACGGCCTTCGCCGTGCCGGCCGGCACCTGAGCCGCCTGCAGAGCCCCTCTTGCCCGTGCCCTGCCGCCGCGTTCTCCCAGGCCACCGGCGCCCGCTCCTCTGCCTCCGCTCGGGTGCCCAGAGAGCTAACCCAGGCTGTACGCTTCACGCAGGCGATGCTGGACACGGGGACGATTTCCTGCCCATGTTTATTGCCCTTTTGTGCCAGCAGTGCTGTTTATTTACTTTCAGGCAACCAGGGACTAGACGATTCAATTAAACACAGAAAAGCAGGTAAGCTGCAAAGTTAAAATGCAGGGCCACACCACGGCAGCAACACGGGGGTATCGGGAACACCTGTCTCGACTTCCAGGAAAAGCACCCGGAAGGTGGGCTTAAGCGTGTATGCAAGGGGACAGGGACAGAACTACAGCCGTTAGCCCGGGCACGGCCCCCGTGGGAGGCAAGGACAGCGGCAGAGCTGCAGCCGGGAGGCTGGCGGCCTCCGAGCCCAGCGGGCTCGGCGGCACGTTCACCCTGACTTCGGCATGTCTTTGTACGTAGCCCATTTTAGGGGAATTTGCGCTCGTCTTGGCTCGAGCAGCCCAGGCCATGCTGCAGCTGCTAGGCCCACGGTGGCAGATGCCTGCTGCCACCTAGGCCTGGGAAAGGCCATCTCCTCCCAGCTTGCTTCCTCACTCGGTATTTAAATGCACACTGAGGTTTAAGCAGACAAATAACCCCATCGATGTGCAAGCCACGCTCAGGAACACTGGACGCGTTCAGAGCAGTAAGTTGGTATTTTCCTGAACACGTTGTGTAACTACGCGGGCTCCAGCAGCAGCACCGAGATCACCATAGAAACAGGCTGACACCTCCATGCGCAGTAGGGCGAAGCCCAGACCGCGGCGCGGAGAAGATACGTCCCAGGCAGACGCCACGCGCACGTCCGTCCCTCCCGCCCGCCCGGCTTTCCAGTCCCGCAGAGCCGCGGCACGGCTGCGGGGAGCCACCGCCGCGCACGCAGCACTGCCGGGCGCTCGGCCGCCCTCCAGCCAGCAAAGGGACAAATACCTCCATTCCTTATTGCAAACTAAAGCTCACAAACCAAAAGGCCTAGTTTGCTGTTTCTGGGGGAGAAAGACTGCGAGAACTGTCCGAGTTGCCAAGGGAGGTGGGGGTCCTGTGCCTTCGCCGGCGCAGCACACCCGTAGAACGACACTGAATTCTCCGCTGCGCCTCCTGCCAGGGACCGCTTCTGCCGGCGCTGCCTGGCCACAGGAATAGAGAGAACTTTGACACCACGAGGGGCCTGAGGCGAGAGGACTCTGCTGGCGGCACAAAAAAGGCAGAGGAAAGGCGCAGCGTGATGCCGGGCAGAGGTCTACTCACTGGGTGCTTCCTCCAGCCCCTCCATAGCTTCGGTGTTGGTGGTTCCGCACGTTTCGGTCGTTGCTGAAGCACCAGTGAAGTAAAGAATGTGTGTTTGCACCAAATTCTTCAAATTATCATAGGATAAATGTCTTCTTTGATTGAATTCATAATCTATAAATACTAACTGTAGTAGCATGGGGAATGCATCCTATCATTACCCTGTTTATTGAATTGAAAATGTATTCCGAGGTTTAAAGTATTTCTCTAAATCTTGATTTGATGGTAACAAAGCTTTTAATCACTCCCTGTCACGTGACTCCACCTTAAAACTGTTCCAATCCCTCAAAAAGAATTGATGTTTAGTCAAACAAAATGATGAATTTGCTTGCACTGCAGTAAGCACTCACATGCTCAATTCATCTCAAGCATAAAGACATACCATTTCTTAGCCAAAGCTTGCCACAAAGTGAATTAAGTTTAAATATGAATGTACATAGTAATTATAGCTCAGTACAATTTAAACTCTAGTGAAATACACTTAAAGATATTAATGAGTAGTACTAAATGTTAAAATACTGTGAATTTCATTTTGTTTAATGTTTTCTCATGTTTCAGAGGGCAGTCAAAAGATCATTTTAACTAACTGCACATTGCTACCCCGATATATTTATTTTCAGGATGTTTAATTTTTTGTCCCAAAGTAAAGTATGTTTTAGAATAGTTATTAATACAAGATGTTAACTATGGCAGGGATCCACAGAATTCTTCAGCTCTCAGGTCACATCATTCGATTATAACATGATACTTCATTGCATGACAATGATATATTAATGTTATAATGCAAACACAGTGATGTATTTTGTTTAATTATTTTGCTGTGTTTCACTTCTTTTAGTGAATTAAAATCATCCAGTGGCCTAGGATTGAAATTTTTTTCTGTGGAAATGTTTACCTAACTCAAATCCATGGCTTTAGCCAGCAGAACATTTGGAGATGTCACAGCATAAGCAGATGACTTTCAATATTTGTATAATAATTCATTGTTAAAAAATGGTAATTCTGGTTCTTTCTCAGTGAAGCGATATTGTGTCCAGTTCTCACAGCCACTGAATTTCCTATTTTCATTGAAAAGAAACCAGCTGAGTCAGTAGACTCATGCATGGTCCCATCCATGTTGTTATTTAGCAAGCGTTCCTTTATTCAGGTGACTGCTTTGCTCCGTTAGCCCCCAGGAAACTGGGACCTTCACAAGATCTGGTAAGTGACTGAATGCTCTACAAATCAGTGCAGTTCTACTGTGGAGCAGTGTTGAGTATAATAGCTGAGATTTAGGGTTTGCGTACACTGTTTCGATGCATTCAAGTTAATCCCGTCATGCCTCATATAACTCATATAACTAGGACTACATGTCTTTCGCAGTTTACTGATCGTCTGAAGAAAAGTCTACTGTTCATCTAAATCAGGCCTTTTTGTTTTGTCTCTCTGTTAGGATTTACTATTGATACATAATACAGAGGCAAGGTTAAGTTTGCAAATGAATTCACTTCTCATTATTCCTAACTAATCTGGAAACATGAAGTGAGCTGAAATAAAGAGGAATCATCTGATTTCCCCCATTCCAACCCTTCTTTAATATAGTCATCTTTAGCAACAGTTAATACTTCTCTTAGCTCTTCATTTCATACAGAGAGAATTATTTCCAAGGTGACAGGGTATTAGGGACTGCTATAGCCCCTGGCTCTCTGAGCAAGCCGGTGTAGCGCTCCACATAGCACATGGGAGAGCAAACGAGTACAAGGCCATAGCTGCAGGTCTACAAACACGGTGGGGTGGAGAGACATTATTTCTGTAAACTACCGGTTCTTCACTCATCTAAAACCTGTGCAAGCCCAAAGTTCAGCAATTTAGAACTATCAAGATTAATAATCAAACATTCACGTTTCATTGCTAATAAAAGTATTCCTTAAGAATGTGCAGGAGTTACTCTATATTCAGGTAACTTATAATACATTGTCATGAGAACTGTATTAGTAAAACCCAGAGAAGCGCACACATCTCACCGGGACAGAAGCCAAACCTCTGTAAACATGTTCAGGAAGATGGTTTTGCCTTTTGCCTTTGAATTTTTTTTAATGTGAGACAAAACAGAACCACCACATCCCATGGAGCTATCTTTGTCATCCCCTCGCAGCCCAGCCAGCCTGCTGATACTGGGGGTCTGGGTTTAAGAGCTCATTGCAGCAGTGAGGACACAACCACATGGTGTAGCTTACCTGGATCTGATGCAGCAGATCAGGTATATTATATGTTCGATGAATTCTTTCAGACTCTTTCACACGACCACATCTGCAGACACCCCCTTGCCATGCACTGAAGAGCCCCCTCATGCGTTTGGCCACCCATCGGAGCACCTTCCGTGTCCTGTGACATGTCCAGGTGCAACAGATTCGTGCAGCTTGGCCAACTGAAGGGCAATCGCAGCAACAAAGCTGTCCTTACTCATACAACCGAACGCGCATGTAACACCTGGCAGTGAACATCTGCATTTTTGCTAGGACCAAAACACTTGCAATCATGTGACACAGGAAAAACTTGCAGCTTCGTTGAAATATAGTCTCCTTTTTAGGGAGTACAGTAAAGTGGAAAATAATGGTAAGAACAGGAGAAGAAGGGGGAATAGTTCAGTCGTATGACAACTTGCATCATGTTTCATATAGAGAGGTGGAAAAATATTTGCTGATACTCATTAAAAGCAACTTATAGTCTGCTCTATTCAATTTGATTCTCCATCTGTCTTAATATATATAACTATGAATATTATTACTGTCCATAAAAAATTAACTAGTCTTATCTCAAACACAGCAATAACATTCAACTCTGACCCTATCTGGCTGTGAATTTCACAAGCTGACTTCATGTAATGTCAAGAAATATACCTTTAATTCCTCCTATTTTACATGCCATCAATTACACTGAACTACAACTGATTCCTTTAATGAAGTGGCTTTTTTTTCCTTTCTTTTATTTTAAGACCACACTAGCAAAGAGTGGCCATAACCAGTTCAAAACATGCAGTAGCCCTCTTCTTTGCTGTCCTCTGCATCTTTTCAGAGTTACTTTTGCATTTTTTTAAATACAGAATTCAAATTACAAACAAGAGCTCACGACTGTCAGTGACTATAAAACCACAGCTTTCTCTGTATTCCTTTCCACCTCTCTAAAAACTAATGAGATTTTTGCTTTCACTACTGCTGATGCACTTTGGAGAGATTTTCACTTTCTAGTTTACCAGTGACACTGAGCACTTCTTTTTCTCAAAGGATCAGGAAAAGTTTAAAGCTCAGCAGCCCGAGAGGCTGAGATCATTTTTGTCGGTGTATATATTACCTTTAAATTTAATCAAGTTGAATTTCACTTGCCAAGGCTTTTACTTTAAACTAGAGTCTATCATCACAATCACATACGGTTTTTACAAACTGAAAACTATACGGGCCGAACTGTTGAAAAATGCCTCCAGATTTGTTTCTGTTTTGGCCCTTGAGCAAAGAGCCTCCGCAGATGGCAATCATTTTGTTTCAAAACCAGCGTGTCCCTTTGCGTGTCACCCACCTCTGTGCGCAGGAACCGTGAGCAGCCACCAAGCTTTGGGGGGTCCATTTGTCAGACGCGGGGAAGCTATTCCTGACCCTCAAACACACCCCCACTCTCCCAAGCAGCAGTATGCCACAGGGCTCAGGATGAGCCACAACAGCAAAGTACCTTTTTCATTGACATGAAAACTCACTCTTTCTGGTTTTTGTTTTTTTTTTTGAAAAATTCTGTGAAATTCTTTTCACTTCAGACTAAAACTAGAATTGCATAACTCAAGAAAGTGTATTCTGACATTTATGAAAACATTGAACATTTATCTCTTGATACATTTTAAAAATATTTGCATTCCTGAAAACAAAGGTTAAGTCTATTATTTACAGTCTGTTTTGTCTTTTATACATAAGAAAGTTGTAGTTCTGCATAAACTAAGGTGTTCTAATTCCTCGATGAGAAGACTAAAAATTGCTTAAGTGACTTAAAACATCATAAAAGTGTTGCCAGTTTTCGATGAAGGTTCAGGGTAAATATTATTTTCCCCAATAAATTCGCCAAAGCATGCAATTTACACAGCTCACTCTCCATCAGTAAGTCCAGCAAACTGCACTAGCCTCCTTGCCATTGCTGCTTGGGAAAACGCTTGGGAAAATACTCCTAGTATGGTCCAGCTTCTCAAACAACTGAAGACCGCAAAATATAAAGGACGATGAAGGGCCAGCACTGAAAGGGATATGTTTTGCTAAATTGTTCAAGCAAAGAAGGCAATTTTCAGTACAAAAAAGCCTCATGATAAGTTGTTTAGAACCTGACATCTGAATAAAAATCTGAATAAAAGACAGAAATCATGGTTACGGTTTTTGTTCCGACGTTACGGGTTTCTGCTTCTTTTTCTTTCATTAGTTTCTTGCAATGCGGTGTTTATAGCTCACTTCAGAAAAGGTTCAGTGTTGACTTGAGCGATACTTTAATTGTGCCCATTTTTCTGTCCAATTTGGATACTGAAATTGAGTTTAGCGGGACTGGCGTTGGCAAGCTGGCGGTCGGTGCTGCTTGACATTCATTGCTCGCGAGTTGCAAGTCCCTAAGACCTCCCCCTGTTCAAAGCCTCTAGCCCCTCGGGAGACCTCTCTACATGGCTTTGCTTTGCATGTGCATTTGCTGTCGTCTCTGCTGCTTTTGATGATGGAGATAATTTCTTAAATAAATCTAACAGCGAATTCATAATTTGAATAATGCAAGAATAACACTCTCTGCAGGGTAGGATTTGCATGGTTTTTATGCAAATATCTTTGAGCGTTTAAGCCTTCAAAACACTCGCACATTACAGGTTACTAGTTTTCCACTTAATGAAAATTCTCTGCTGGACTATTTAGAGGTCAGCTACAAGCATTTTTATTTACAGAGTAAGTTAATTAATACAGTTAATACAGCAGGGTATAGGAGTAAAACTTTTTTTTTAACTTGCTCCAAAGACACACGAGAGTTATGTGATGCGATGTGGCTGAAAATCAAGGCATGTTTTTTTGATAAAACTGCTAAGGTTCCCGAACCATTCAGGTGAACCTCAGCCAGATTTTCCATGAACTTGGCCTGATACTGTATTTCACTTTAAGCAACGTGAGAACAGCCACTTTCAATCCCTTCAGACTAGAATGATGTGAATAATTCATTATTACAGTTCACCAGCAGTTAAGAGCATCTCTGGTTAACATGAGACAACATCGGAATGAGAAGATTAGTGCCTCCCACTGCTCCCCCCCCATCCAAAAAAACCCAGCCCTAAGCCCTGTCCTTTTTCAATTCCATGCTTTTCAATAAAAGCAATAAACATTTGGAAAGAAAAGGTTTAACTAACATGGGAACCTCAGTGCTATCCATGGGACTAATGGCCCAATGGGCCCAGGGGACAAGGTCCCTGGCCATACAAGCCCCTGGTTCAAACGCCCTCTTAAGGATTTGGGGTAAGGATTTAAACTCTGGTTCCTGCTTCCCAGGGGAGTGCCTTAACTCCTTGATCACAGTTTACTCTAGGGAAGGACTCTCAATCCCATCCAAATTGCTCTGCTTTGTACTACAGATTAATCTCGGACAAATAGGTGGTGCAATGCCGGTACCATGACAGTCAGCATACCCAGGCAGGAGACTGATTACCTTGAGTACAGCCCCTGATGCACTGACTGGTCCCTTACAGGTAAGTACAGCCCCTGCTAAGCAAACAAACAAAACAATGATACTAAGGGAATTCACACCGAGTGTGTACAGCCCAGTCGGCTACACCAGAGAAAATCAGAGCAAACAGTACTGATCGCTCATTCAGGGCCCTTCTCCGCACACCAACACAAAGCCACTGCCAGTCACCTCACCATGAGCTCACTGCTCCTGGAGCCCTTTGCCATTTTCTGCAGTCTCATCTCTGCTTATCGTCTGCAACGTGCAGGAACACGTAACTGATATGCTCTTAGTTATTTAACACAACTTGGAAATGCAGTTTCCCACTTACTCCTCCCCTGACTCCCCGAACGTTGCTGGGGAGTAACCTTTGGGGAACAGGGTGATGGAGTGCCAAAAAATGCCCTACTCCAAGGCAGAGGATCGTGAGAGACCCTTCACATCCAGCACTGTTCCTCCACAGGGCAGCAACACCCCTAACAATTTCAGTCCAAACAATCCCACTAGCTTCTCTGACTGAAGCCATCGGGGGTGACCTTGCTCTTGACTTCACCATATGAGTAAGGTGGAAGAAGACCTCCAGAACAGTCCAAGGCACTCTCCCTTCAAACGGGCACAGGCAAAGATCTCGCAGGAGCAGGGCTGGCTCTAAGAGCTTCCTTAACGTGCCAAGAGGAGAAATCCTTCCGTAACGCTGCAGGGCACACCAGTGTTCCCGGTTAAGTGAAATCCACTTAG
Source organism: Rhea pennata (assembly GCF_028389875.1). NCBI lineage: Eukaryota > Metazoa > Chordata > Aves > Rheiformes > Rheidae > Rhea > Rhea pennata. The sequence goes on along the minus strand of NC_084669.1, from coordinate 38,038,630 downwards.
CAGAACAGGGCTGCAGGCAGCCATCCAAAGCCACATACAGAGACATTCGCTTTAAGCCTGGACTGCAAGTTCCAATCCTTGTTTAGACTAAGAAACCTCAAGACTGCTTTAGCTGAGTGTGAAAAAAAAGCAAGATAAATTAGGCGCTGATACTGAAAACTCAATAAATACCCGTATTTATTTATTTATAAAAGAAAATGACACCTAAAGGACAGCTCCATTACCATTTGCTGAGGAGGTGGAATAGAGAACATTTCTTCAGTGCTCTTCCCTGTCTCAAGAAAGCTTTACTTGCCTCCATCCCTCCCTGTTACAAGGGCTTTCATCTGCCGCGTGGGCCATACAAGCAACTGCTCGCTTGCCATTTGTGGTATTTGCTATCACAGGAACATCTCACGGGAGTCCTTTATAAAGCTGAAAAGTGAGCCAAGGGAGCTCTAAGAAATATAGAATAGCAAAGCCTTCATGAATGAATAAATGAATAAGTGAATGACTTGTTATGGTAAATAAAAAAATATTTGAATACTGATTGCTTACCCTGAAAGCAATTCCAAAAGAAGCACTTTATTTTACTGCTGCAGTTCATACTTACCTCAGAAAATCAGGAGGAGGCCAGCATTGCTGGAAACTAGAACCGCTTCTTACAGAATCTCACAGATGTCTAAATGCATAACCTAATGACAAATGTAAAACCAAGTTTTTGGGGGTTTGGCTTTTTTTTTTTTTTTTTTTTGGGGGGGGGGAGGGGGGGCTGATGCCTTTTCAAGGTGAATGCCACAAGCAGGCTAGTCTTTATTAGCCCCAGGCTGATTTTGCAGATAGTCACATGCCAGTTAGAATCCCGCTTGTCTGAAGTCTCTGAGTTCAGTGCACTAAAATGCCAAACGTCGGGGCTTTTAGTCGGACAGGAAATGGCTAGTCAGCCTCCCCACTACCTGAGCGACAGCGTCCTATTTGTCTAGAAAGAAACAACACGGGTACAGACTCGTAACCCTGCAGTGTCATTTCACTGTTAAAAATAAATGAATAAATAAATAAAGTTAAATTAAGTGAAATAATTTCCTTGAAGTAAAACCCATTTAAATCAAATGTTATCCATGTTTGCAGCCCTTCAGCAGCAGCCTTCTCACCGGTGTGCTGGCAGCACACATAGGCCCAAAGATCACGAGATGGGAACAGCCCCCTCAGATGAAAAAAAAGACTTACATGTCCATTGTCAGAGCAATATCCTTTTATGTCCTCACTGAGTGTCTCAGACTGTTTTTTTCATAAAAAGAGCATTTCCTTTGCCTAAGTGCCGTTGTTAAAATGCTTCAGACTAGCTAAGCACGTTACGATCGATCTGAAATCCGTTCAGCGCAGCGGGCCAGGGCACCTCACCTGCCTCCAGGGCCCCGGAAGGCCAAGAGCCCTAAAAGCTAGCAGCACTACAAGCTAATTTTGTTGTATTAGACCCCACAAGCAGTTAGCTTTCCCAGGGAAATAATGTGACTTTTCTTACATTTAATATTTAAAATATGATTTAAATGTTAATAATTAATGCTATACTGCATTTAATTTCTACCAGTGAAAGCCTGCACCGCAGTCTGTTTCATTTCCAGTGGGAAGAAAACTGGGGGCATTGTAGTGTTTTGTTATTAAAGCATTAGAGTAACAGTATGAGCCTGTATAAATGTTAAGTTGTCATAATTTTATTCTACGATAATATTTACAGTATTTCAGAGCATATGTATGTGATCAGCTTTTTGTACCAGCTTGGCAGCTGCATCTGAACATCTGCTTTCATGGTTTATGTTCACAGAGGACTAGTTCTCTTAGTGCTGATGCAGTATGCAGACTAATACAGCTGTACTACACCCCCAGCGTTACGGATCTCTTGCATTTACTGTTCAAAGCCCTACTAGCACTTCCAGCCTGTTTGCTCTTTATGACAGACACACTGTTGCAACCCCGAGCATGCCAAAGCCTTTGGGCAAACTGAGAGAGTCAAGATCTTTAGTTAATGAAGGTCAATACTGTTCTTAAAAAGCATTTTTAGACATATCAGAGCAACATCCTGGAAAAGTAGCATGGAGAGGCGGTAGGGAGATGAAGGAAGAGAAACTGTTAGAATAAAGCTGCACAGAGCCAGGGGCAAAGGCTTGTACTACCAACCTCACGGGCTGGCTTCCTCTCTGTTCCCTCCCGTTTCTTAAATACAGTAGAGACAAAAGCAATATGCATATCCACTAGAAGAACAGGAAAGCTGACATAGGAAATCATAAAAACAAAAACAAGAATAACAAAAAAGCCCCAGCCTGCATAAAGCTACCAGAGAAAAATGAAAAAAAAGAGCTTTTAGAAACAGTTAGCATTTTTAATATAGCTTAAAAAACCCTCGCAAAATACATTTCAAAGAGCACAAAAGCAAAACAAGAATAATTCATCTAGCATTCTCTTAAAAAGTGAAACAAAAATGTTCACTCTAAAAGACAAATTTTTACTTTTACAAAAGAAAGATGAAAGGAAGCAGTCACCTGGGTTTTAGAACAACCTACTTCAGTGTACACATCATGTATTTGAAAATGAGTGTCTCCATGTGACTAAAAAGGATGGAAGAGAGAAGGCACTTGAAAAAGCCACTTGCCTTATTTCTCTGCGTTGAGCCTGGACCAATGCTAATGCAAAGGATCCCTGGGTAATGTTTGTCCAGCCTGTTCTTAAAAGTCTTGATGAAGATTTTTTTTCTCAGTGAAGAAGTAATGAAGAGCTCACACACTCTTTTACAAGCTTACTAGTGTTACATTACTCTTTGAAATTTTCCTGATGTCGCTTGCTGTATTAAACCCACTGTTTAATATACTGAGTGCTGAGAAGAGATTAGTGCACCTAGAGCAAGCCAGGACACCTCTGATGGCTCAGAGCGCCGTTTGCCAGCCCTCCCTCTTGCGACCAAACAAGCGGTTCTTCCGAACCTGGTGCCATCCCGCTCAGTCTCCTCTGGTCTTTCCAAACATCCCTTTTCCTCGGCGTGCCATGCCCGAAAGTGAGCGCTGTGTGCCAGCTGATGTTTTATGAATGCGGTGAGCAGAACAAAAAAGATTCCTGCTTGCAGTATATGCCTTCCTGCCTGCACACCTCTTGTAATGGTTGCCTCTCTCGCGAAAGTATGACATTGCAGAGTTTATGATTCATTATACCCTCCAAATCCCTCCGTGTTTGCAGCTTACTGTTTTTCCCCCAGCCTGAATGTGAGCACATGCTCACTCCTGCCTAAGGGTAACAGCTTACCCTTCCTATCGAATTTTGTCCTCATTTCATCCCCCAGGCAGTTTTTCAAACTTGTCTGGATTTTAAACTTGCAGTCCCTCAAACTGGTGCCACCTGCAACTGCAGAAACGTGCTACTCACTCCAGCCAGGCCACAGGACAGTCATGAAAACGCTGCTCCAAGACAAGAGCCTGAAGGAGCCATGCTTGCATTTCAACAGAGAACCACTGATAGCTGCTCCTCAAGGACACACACTGCATTCAACTTATATTTATCTATCTATCTAAGTTCTTGTAATTTCCTTATGAAAATGTCATCTGCAGCATGGTCAAAAGTTTCAGTTTTGCTGGAATCAAAGTATGTGATTTTTTTTTTTTTATTTTTTTTTTTTTTTTGCTTTTTTTGCCTTTTCCGTTATCACTGAAATAAATTCCTTTGATGCTATTGCTCTTGACAAAACTTTGCTGGCTCTCATTGATCATCTACTTGAGGTTAATTGTCTCCTCAGAGGCGCTCACAAATAGTTTATTTATTCCGGTATTTATTCCTGTATTTGAAGTTAAGTTGACTGAGTTGAACTTTCTCTTGTTCATCCATTCCTCCCTCCCTTTTTAAGATGGTCACTAGATTAGCAATGCTTTTGGTGACTGAATGCCATTCACTCTCTGCAGGAGATCTCAGATAAACTTATTAATGGATCTGGATCACTTGAGTCATTTATTGGAGAAATGCCCCCTTTTTGCTACGGAGTCCGTAGGTAGTCTTCTCTTTCAGTAACTTCTTCTGTGTCCTGGACCTGAGAATAAAGCTCTACATCCATGAGACAGAAGATATTACCTCTCTTTTTTTCCCACTTCTGAACAGGCTTCAAAACAGCCTCCAGACTAGATAGCCTCCTACATAAACCAACCTAGCAGAAGGCGAGAAAATCAGCATAATCTTAAAAAAAAAAAAAAAAAAAAAAAAAAAAAAAAAAAAAAGAAAAAAAAACACTTTATTTTAATCAAACAGAAGGCTATATACATTCTAGCCACGACATTACTGAAGAATTTTTCAGTTTGGAACCAAATCAATTTCTGAATTTGCCTTCAAAATATTTGACTTTATATAACCACATTGAGCTGAGATATCAGAGATGTATATGTTAAAAAACCCTTCTACATCAGACAGTATGAGAATAACAAATAATCAGGTTATTGACTATTTCTAGAAAACTCTTATGCTATCTAGGCCTCTTAATAAAAACTTAACCTGTACCACTTACAAGAAAACACCAAAATATTTGCAAAATTTCCAGGTTGCTCCATCTCTGAAAAAAGCTTGGGAAATTGGAGGAGTTATACAAGAATATGTGAAAAGTTAGAATTAATATGAGGTATGGGAGTAATTTCCCACACCAATATTCTTCTGAGACAGCAAACTGAAGTTTTTGGAAATGAGTGGAAGGAGTAGCAGGAGGAGATATGCTCGGGGCTGAGGCATGCCTTCCTGATGCTGCATTCATCAAACAGGTGAAACGATGCTCAACGGCACGAACCAGACCAAAAGCCTGACCAATTTTCCAAAGTTATGATAAGATTACTGACTTGCTGTGAAACAGGTTCACATGCACCATTTGAGCCTGTAGGCTGCTAAAAGGGATTTATTTATTTGAAATTATTTGAAAGGACCACCTCTAGATCCTGAAAGACTTCCTTATTCTATATTGTAGACAACTATCAACACAGCATCTGACATGAACCTGAATGCAATCTGGTTTTGGCTAACTGATTACCTTATTGCTAGAAGTGACATGCAGACTGATGGCTGGTTTATCTCCTGTCATTTGTATTTCATAATACAGCCTTTAAACAAATCACCTTTCTCACACATCCAGCAGGGCACACGGAGTGCCAAAATGAGGAGTGGGAAAGCAGTTTCAGCACACTATTGCACAGATCATGTAACTTTTTGCAACTGCTTTGTATGCAACAACATCACATGCCATACAAACCAGTAATTCCTATCTCTAAAACGAAATGTATCACTAATCCAATGTTTACCCTAATATGCAACACAATAATACTGCAACATGCACAACTGCAAAACCAACACACCATAAATCACTGTCACATCTTTCCCTTTACAAAGAGAGAGAATAATTTTTCTCTATGAATTCACTTAAGAGAAACATTGATTCAGTGGATGAATTGTACTTATCTGTTGACTTAGGATAATTCAAGTATGTGAAGGTTCCTTGAAAACCCACAGTAAGGTAAAATTTGACATCATGTGCTATACAGACACATCTCATATTGACAGAAGGTTTAAAATACTTATGTTTGAATTGCAGACGAGTAAAAGGTAAGCACATTATCTGAAGTATCTGAATTCAGATGTGAAAAAGAAAAGTTATGGACTCTGAAGTTCTCTTCGTGTTGAGGAACACACTTCCCATGTAGCTTCTTGTTCAGCTGAAGTAACTACAAGCAAGCCAGAATAATTACCACAGATGAGCTTTGCTCTCTGCTCCATGGCTAGTGTTATGCCATCTCCACCACTGACTGTATGTTACGCTTCACTTCGTGCTCTAAACCAGATGCCTTTCTTTGGATGACAGACTGCCAAAGCCACAGGGAAATTCGCACTTCTGTATTGCTGTGGGCTACAGTAAAAAGCTTTCCCACCAGAATAATAGAAGTAGCCTTCTAGTCAACACCATTTAACAGCAAAATCCGCAAAGCTTATCCATGCAGTCTCCAGCATGTGAAAATTCAGTATATAAATGGTTATAAAATACCACCTGCTTCTTGCCTGGCAAGCTGATATGGCCATGTAGACTAGAAAGGAGAACTCACAGTCAGGTCCATCCCTCGTGTGAGCTTCCTGACATCTGTTGTGGCACTTGAGGAAGTAGCCTGGCTCCCAGCTTTCACGGCAGCACACCAGACCTGAGACATGCATGGGGAGCATAAAGGATGGAAATATCAAGACGAAATGCCCATTCTCTGCTTCGCAAAGAAAGCCACTGCCATGAGGAACATACTAAGGGTGAGTTTCCTTCTAAAGTAACAATTCATAGTACATGACACTAAAAGGAATAAGAAAGATGTGTCCCTGAAACATTTCAGCATGATGCAGCTGTCCTAGTCCACGAGGGTGCAGAACTAATATATTCTCATTTCTCCTTTCCCAACATAATGCAATTGGGAGCATGATAATAGACTTTATTCTTGTGACAATTATAAAGCATCAAACCTGTGTATCCGAATCAGGCCAATTTCAGCACTAAAACATTGCCTAGGGCAACATTCTTACATTAGGTGAGGAAAAAGTTGATCTACTTCTGGCTTTTATTGCCAGTGCAATGAAACTATAAACAGGGGCAGGAGGAAAGAACAAATTTTCACCCTGTGCTGTTCAGGGATACTGTAGGTCAAAAGAGGTCTGTGGCCCCAAACAAGTTATCTGTAAAGACATACATAAGAACTACCTGTACAATCCAGGGGAAAAATAGAGCAAGAAATGTGGCCTTTAAAGCATGAATAAATACCTTCTCTAAATGCCACCCTAGATAGTACAAATTTCTGCAGTAATTTCATTATGACAAAAAAGGATCTAAAAGCTGCGTGTAAAGATGCTCTGTGGTGTCCTCACAGTAAATAAATGCAGACTACATCCAAAATACCTAGTGCCCGGGGGATGACCTCTCAGGTCAGATGCCACGTTGGTGACTCAACCTTCTCTTTAGGGAAGAAAGGTGCATTTGGAGGACGTGACACAGACTCACACCACAGCAGTTCTCTTGACTCAGCAGTTCTGCACGTTGGCACGGTGTTTCAGACAGCGCATCCCAGCTCCCAAGGCCAAAGGGGTGGGGAGAGTTATTGCTCAGAGATTTTTCTGGATGCAAGTCCTCTGTGTTTGCATAAGAAATGTCTCCTTCCTGCCTCTGGCACGACCTTGTAACTACAATCTATGCATTAACTTATTCTTGTCATTTTACTGTTTTCTTTTCTATTTCCTACTTTGACACACAGTCATTTCTAAGAAACAGTACTATCAACAGAACAAGTTGGCCTTAGTGGCATCCACAAAATCAACATACAGACATTTTAGAGAATTATGTAGTGTGCACAACGGTGCATGGAACTAATTGGTAATTTATGCTAACTGCACGTCACGTGTGATGAATATGGGTTCTGATTTTTTACCCAATTCTATCATCATATTCTTTCAGAATACAATAAACATATTTGCAGCTAAACTTCCTTTCGAGGGTGCTCATCACAAACAACAGCTTCACCAAGCATTTTTCAAATTACCTGACCTGAAAGACATTATTTTTATATTCTGCCACGATCATACCACTGGAGAACCTCAGCCTTTATTTTGCAGACATACATTCCAGTTACAGAGAGAGAGGTTAAGGGTGGATTTAATTTCACTGAGCCCTAGTTATATAAGGGCTGGGCACCCACCCTACGCTAATCATCAAAGCTCCTTCCAAAGTTAATGCAGGGAGGCCACTTCATCGCATTTCAAAGCGCCTAACAGCAGTAGGATGAACTACCCTCTTCAGGACAGTCAGTGTCTCCATCCTCTCATTGCAGAGGAGGCCTCAGGGCCGGCTTGGGCTTCCTGTCTGACTTCCACATACTGAACGTTAGGCTACAGCCCCTGTAGACTATTCACACTACTTCAGGACACCTGAGCGGAGTGCTACGTGCTTGAACCACAAGGTTGCGCCTCCTCCTGGGAAGCCTTCAGTCCTATCAGTAGGCATCTCAAAGGGAGCCTGCTGGCGAGCTCAATCCAGTCTCTGAAATATTCTGTTAAAGCATTTAGGATGAAAAATTGTAGGCGATAAAGAAAATTATGGAGCACAGCATGACTTGTAATTTTAAAGAATTCCACTTGTTCCACTGGAAAAAACAGAGGACTTGGCTAGTTAGCAAACGTGCAGATGTCAGCCTGACTACTACCCAGATATTTTGTGGTATGTCAGCAGCAGGCAGGACGCCAGCATGCTTAATGTTGACATTATCTACATGTGACAGCTTCAACAATGAGATGTTAGCTGGGGAGGGAGACACAATGTGCATCTGTTCATCAGCCCTGCCGAACAACAGGAAGCCTCAGAAATTGTGATGGAACTCATGAATAATCGGAGAGCACAACACAAACCCATCCTGCATTTCCAAACCCTAATCAGGCCCACCAGATTTGGCACATGGTCCAGTTCAAACGAATGCAGAGCACAGAACAGCACAGGCATAGGTATTTCATCAACAGTTGGAGCTTTCTCTGATACCTTCCACTCGAGCAGTACAACACCCATCCTCGGCTGGAGTTTGTTGATGAGTCAAGTGCACCACTAGAGAGTTTGCCAGAGCTATTTTCTTCTTGTTAAACCAGATTTTTCCCTGCCTTTCCTTTCTCCCTCTATTATTTTTGTTCCTCATCCTTTTTTTAGTGTTTTAACACTCCACATTTACATAATAAATTTTACCTCACTCCTACTCTTTTTCCAGAAACTTTCCTGCCCTTATTAATACCATGTAATAATGAAATAATGACATGCCTCAACCTTTGGAAAGTAAATTTGAAATATTCAGTAGGACTCAAAAAATTTGGTTCTCTTGTGCACCTAAGTGCGAACTTAAAGAAAAGAAGTCTGAACATATATAGCCCCTCCGTGCGAAAGGCAGACGTACTAGTTAAATACAGTTTCTCAGTAACTGTAAGCTTACTGTCACATCAGGCAGGGTTAAAACTTTGCTGAGCGAGTTATTTGCCCATTTATTTGTGCATCCAAAGGCAATGGGGGGTGTGGGAACACACCAGCCAGCTGCGAGTGCTCTGAAGGAGAGCATATGTTTTTCCCTTATTATGTCCTATCTGCTGCACCTCTCTATTGCCTTTTTCTTTGGAGTGAGTGTGCAGCAGTAAGTAGAAGGATAAATTTGGCACTGCTTTCATGACAAATTTTCAGAGGCTCTAATCCATTCTGGTAGCACACATGAAAACTTTCTCTCTGTTCCCTCACTCCTCTTCCTTAAAGTACTGTGCCTAAACACCTGGGCATCATCTCTCCAACCTACCTCGGTTGCTGAAGGGGAGGTGAGGAAGGGGACCAGGGATACGGTCACACTGGACGCTGCTGTGGAGTTCAGCGATACCTGAGCTGAGGAGGGCTTATACATGTGCATTAGCTAACTGGAGATGAGTGAAGCTGTCATTAACTGAGCGCTACCCTAGATTCATGCTGCTCCCCCTGATTGCTCCATCTCTCACAGACAAGAAAGGCCCCTGAAAAACACATGAGGAGGCTTTGTGCAGTCTCTGATTAGGAATCAAATGGAAGACTGTGTTCACACCTTCTGTGGTATGGGCTCCTGTAAAGCGTGACTCAAGTCATTTAGTCTTGTTACTGTAAAAGTCAGCAATCCGTTGACTGTGTAGATAATTAGAGCAGACCATATTAAATATAGGCACTGGAAAACTATATTTGAAGTCTTCTATAAAAAGACCTTTTCTTTTTTTTCTTTTCTTTTCTTTTCTTTTTTTTTTTTAACTTTCCCTCCTCCCTTATGGGTTGAATTTGGTATGTGCTCAAGCAAGTAACATGTAGCTGAGTAAAATTAGTGTGCTGCTCATGAAGAGGATCTAACCTGAAACAGCTTTCCAGAAAGCTCAAGCAATGTCTTGACATTAATTGATTTAAATACACACTCATAAACTCTTAGACTGATTTTTTTTTTCTTCTCTCCAGCTACGCTGCACAAGCTACAAACATCTTCAGACACACTGGCATTTTTAGTTAAAGCCAAGTGACAGACCTTCTGCTCCACAAAGGAACAACTACAATGGCAGCACTCCTCTTCCATTTCTCAGGCTTTCAAACTCCAAGTTAGGGGGAAAAATAGGCATCTGCAACACTCTTAAAAAGCTCCAGTCTGTGCTTTTGCCTGAGCTGTGAGGCGAGGTGAATCCCAAAGACAAGTACCTGCCACAGAAATGGCTCTGTCACTACGGCCAGCGCTAAAAGGGTATCTTTGCTTTACCAGCTGATTTCAGCTATTCTAACAGGATACCAGGAGAGAGACAATGTTTGAGGTACCCACACCAAAGCTGCGCAGAGCTTTAAAAAGCAAGGACAGGTAAAATTACACCCTGAAGTGATTAGGAAGCTAATGTGTCCTGTGGCCTTCACTCTGTACCAGGATTAAACTATTAATCTAGCTCTGGGGTGGCTGGCTGGGATACGAGCGACTTGGAAATCTCAGGCTTAGGATAGATTCCTGATGAGGTCTGCAACCTACCTGTAGCAAACCACACTCGGTTAGTACACAATTTATTCTTCATAGCTGGCTGTCATGCCACTGCAATCATGACTGGATGGAGATACATTTAGTAAAAGCGGGATGTGATAGAAGGAGTACGTATGTACACAGATAATGTGAGTTTTAAGGGTGACGTCAGCATACTGATAGTTTCACAGCCCCAGAGGCATATGAACAGTATTTGCCGAAAGAGAATCATATATATGCTGCATTTTCTCTCTACTTTCTTATATAAACCCAATTTGTAGGAAAAAGCAAAATCAAATGCTTTACAATACTTGGTGTACCTCAGTACACAAAGCTGTCCAAAAAGAAGATAAAGCAATAAATAAGGAGTAAGACCTTCAGCAGAAAGCTCGTGCACCAAATTGAAGGAGGATGGGTACACCGATGGCTCTTAAATCTAGTAGTCTAAGTGCAGCCACCAGCTCCAGAGACTGCTACAGTTCTGATGGCCGGAAGGTGGAAAGAGACATTAGAAAAGGACCACTCCATACTTGCCCCATCTTTTATATTCTTTATAAAGACTCTTCAGAGGAGACAGCTCCTCAGTTACAGCCATCCTTGTATAACTTGGAAGAAACAAAAACCTCATTCCATGCTGGTCCTTTCCCTCAGTGTATACCACATTCACTTCAAAATTGCAAGGAGGAAAAAAAAATCATAAGAGTGGATGATATGAATTAAAATCCCACTGTATAAAACCAAAAAGTCTAATTCTTTTTCAGACCAACTCCATCATGTACACACAGAAAAGGCACTTGTGGCACATACTGGGACATATTCCAGATTTTCAGAAGTATTTTGTCTGACTTATACATTACAATTAGGTCAGTCAGAATATGTTGCAGGGCCCTTAAGTAGTAAGAAACCTAAGTTCTACAGAGCAGTCACAGTTTTTCAAAGCATTTTCAAACTACTTGTACAAGCTGGGCTTCGCATACTTTCTGTGTGATAGCACAGGCATGGTGGAAGTAGATACTCTTTTGTGTCCAGCCTGAAGTGCAATGTACACATACGTGGGTTTATTTCCCCCACAGATAAAGTCTATGAAATTGATACAGATTTTGAGTGTTTTTTTTTTTTTTTTTTTTTTTTGTTTTGGGGGAGGGTTTTTTTTTTTTGCCTTAAACGGTCAAGATAAACTGTATTCTTTCACAGCTAGTAGCTGAATCCCAGCAGATCTCTATCTGCATGTAGTGCAACTATTTTTAAGCCAGCAATGAATCACCAGCAGGAGGACAAGACAAAATGCTGAAGCACACATTCTAGGTAGGTGAACTATAGAACAAACTCTATTCAGTAATTCGGTTATTTCTAGAAGAACTGAACCATATGAGCAGCAGGTATGTATGCTAATAGAATGACTTTGTGTTTTAATTAAGCAGTATTTCCCTACAGAGTAATTACATATGTAGAGTAAACAACTTTGTTAAAGACCATTAAAAAAACTCTACTCCCTTTCTTTCGTAGGCTACAAATAAAGGTTCTTAAGAACCTCGAAAAAAAACTGCAAGGAATACACTCAGCAGATCCTATACATAGGTAATAAACACTTGCTAGGTACAATTCCATAAAAGAACTTCTCTCACAGATGGTGTTATCTGCATTCCCATCAAAAAGTATTTTGTCTCAAATAATGCTACTGATTCTAGTAGTGAATGTAACATCCAAGGAGAAATTTCACATTGGCTGTCATGATTGTAAGAAAAAATGTAACCCAGTGGATACTGTGAAGTGACATTTGTAATAGAGACTACGAAGCCTAAAGAAGAAAAGAGGAAGGATTTAATGAGATATCTACTTCCTAAGCTGAAGAAACAAATACAAGTCTTCTCCACCCAAGACCTTTAGTCTGTAGACCCTCTGACTACCACGCATCACACCAAAGCTGGTCTAGTGACGGGTGAGATCTGCCGCCGCCGAGCTGGCGTAGCTTCCAGCCTGGGAGCCCACAGCCCCAAGCACTGCTGCTCTTCTCCAGCAGTTATTCTGCACTATTCAGAGGAAACAAGGATATCCAAGCCTTCTTTTGTATCTATTTATACTGTGAAAAAGCATTACTATGTTAGCAATATTAAATTAATACTACAGAACTGAAAACTATAACTCAGTCGAAATACACCAGCTATAGTCACAGATTTATCATTGGGCTTTCCCTCTTCACTCTGGTTGATGAGGAAGAATTGCACGGCAAATGAGTCAATTCAAAGCCAGGAGAAACCCTTAGACCTGAAGGTGATTTGGTTAAACTTAATGTCGACATCTGGAAATACGGACACAGAAATAACTAGCCAGATTCAGAAATGCTGGGTGAGAATGTAACTCCATTAAGTCCTCTTCTCAAAATCATGTTCAGACAGCACTTCCGAGCTTCCTCCAGAGAGCACAATACATTTGCTACCCGAAAGACTGGTACAAATTCCATCCTTGAAAAAGAAACTCATTTTGTGTTCAAAGAGAATAATGTACATTGAGTGATGTTTACAAGAAGGAATTTTATGTGGCTTTTTTTGTTCTTTCCTCATGCAAAATTATACAAACCTAGATTCCCTTGTATCTATCTTAAATGTAATTCTGCTAGAGAGACACATTCCTCAGGAAATAAAGATGGGAAATCATTCTGTATTACAGGGGATATACATCAAGTACGTGTCACACAGCTATTAAATTGAAAAATAGAATTCTCAGGAAAATCTGAGGATGTTTTCAAGAGATAAAAGCCTTGTTTTCACTTGCTTCTCTTGCATAGGCATAACTTTCTTATAATATTTCAATAAGGATTTTATATTTTTAAGACTCTCTATCCATTGTCCATGTGAGATTTGTGATTTTCTGTCGGTGTAGCATTTCTACTGCCTCTCAGAAGAGCCACTTCAGCAGCTTTCTCAGAAATGAGGACTATGTATAAGATTTGTAAAGAGCAGCTAGCAAATACAGCTTATAGTCCAGATGCCACTCTGTCTCTAATTTTACAAATAAATAGATAAATAATATATTCAAAGCACCTGATTTGTCTTGAAACAGCCAGAGATTAGGAAAGCAGACCAAGCTTTTTCTTTAAAGCAAAGATTTCATTTTAGAAGCAAGCTTTTAAAAGACACCAAGTCTGAATCTGCCTTACCAAATGTATTTCCCATTTCCCCACACTAGCAAAGTAGCCAATAAGGAAATCTACTACGAGAGAGAATAGTTATATATGGGCAGGAACTGGCACAATGGGTAATTTTGCCAGAATTAATCAGAACCAGGACAGAGTCATTCTGTGTCTAGTCCAATGTCAACAAATTCAAAGTTTGTATTTGCTTTATCGCTTAACACGTATTACTATCGCTTGCGATACACTGCTCTGTGTATTTGGATCTCAAACCTGAACACTCAAGTCACTGGGGACCTTAATATCAAATTTACTGAAACCACAACAAACCTAACAGGATGCTTTCAGTTCAAGGAGTCCATAAACAAACAGCAGGGAAGAAAAATGGTCACTTTTGGAAATGATACTTCCTAGAGAGGCTCTAAAAATCTTAATATACCATTCAAAATTTTGACTAAACAGAAGATACACTACTCAAAGACAGTAACCGCTATCAAGTATCTTTGGTCCAGCTGAGTGAAAGATGGAATATGAGCTGATGAAAAGAATATTACTTTGGGGAGTATCATGTTTTGTTAGTACATCTCATGCAAAATTGATAACTCTCTCTTTTCTTCTGTTTGCCATTCACATATTTTTACAGTTAACTCTCCTACCAAATCTCCTCAAAATTTCAGGTTTGGACCCAAAAATTGTTCATTTGGAATTTTCTGAATCAAGTCAGTCATTCTCATTTTCTGACTCCACTACTGACGTTATGAATTATTAGCTACTGCTGCAAAGACACAGGATAGTAATCAATAGGAAGTCAGGCACAGTTTACCACCTCTGATCACACAGGGGTTCTCATGAGACATACTCAGCCCAGTAACGAATTTTGCCTACCATCAATCACTGTTCTGCATTAGTATCCCTAAGCTACCAATTTGTGTATTTTCAGAAGACCAAAAAACACTGCCAGATTCAGTAGAGACATTGAAAACAATGCACTACTTCAAACGTATTTCTTCATCTCTCTGTGCGACTCTTCCCTTTTCTATAGAAACTAGTTTTTGCTTTAGGATACACCTCCACATTTTTCAAGTATCAGCCTTTATCACAAAAATAAAAATTCTTCTGTTCAGTCAAGATGTCCCCAGGACAAAAAACATCAACTACTTAAAAATAGAAAGGTTTATCACAGAGGAGGTACCGGGTGGTTTAAGACTCTAATTTTCTGGTGCCTAATGAACAAACACAGATCTTGTTCCCAGTATTTAGAGGTACTACCTTTGTGGGAGGAGACATGAGAGCAGTTTTTTAATTATATAAGCTGAAGTCTATTTTGTTTTCTACTTCTTCCTTTATTTCAAGGAAAATAACAAACAACAGAGCAAAGCGTATGATCTGCTGCTAGAGTACTGAATTATTTTATCCTTTGGCTCTCCACTTTTCTCAAAAAGCACAGCAGTCTGGTCTCACCCACACAGGCAGATAGAGACACTGCTGCTGAAACAGATAGTCTGTTACAGAGACTTATTCTGAATAAATGAAAGGGAAATATGGAAGTCCAATTAGTATGATTAAAAAAAAAAAAAAAAAAAAAAAAAACTAACATTGATCAACAGTGTGCAACATCCCAGATTTCTCAAAGGCAGCCCTGATGCTGCTAGCCACCTCCAACAGAATAACCCGCCCCTCAGCTCCTTCCCAGGCACCTAAAGTAGAGGCTTACAAACTGCACATTGCAAGTCCACCTGTGTGCTGTTCTGTGCAGAAAAGGCCAGCTGCTTTACCAGACACTTTAAAGTATCCCAGACACGCTTCCACAAAGCTAGGGAAATAACAGGAAAAATCCAGTGACCCTGGTATCCCAGACACGCTTCCACAAAGCTAGGGAAATAACAGGGAAAAGTCCAGCGACCCTGGTCAACTGGAATCACCTCGGAGTCTGGTACCTTCCACACTCCACATTTCAATCTGGGAAAATAGAAGATCGTAGCTCTAGGGACAAGGAACACAGACCATACCCATACAGGGAGTCTTTATCCTTGGAAGGGCTAAAAGGTTCAGTTTTACTGAACATAACTTCCCAGTGCAATAGCCTGCCAAACAGATGAACGCAGGTCCTTGGAGAACTAAGCAGGGATCTTGCACAGGCACGGCGACGTTATACTGCTCCTCTGGCAGACTGCTGTTGAAGTACCAGCCTAGCATCAGGATGTTAGAGATTACGCCAGCAGAAGGTGATTTTAACCTCTACTATAGGAGAACTCTCAATTTACCACTGTCTTAACATGCACACACGTGCACAATGAGACACGTGAAATATACGGTGTCTATCATCACACAAAAATTTAAGGAAGAAGGAACAGAACACTGCAGTATGTCACCGAACGTGCTTCCAAAGTGCTAGCTGCACGGAAGATGCTTGTATGCGCAGGCTACTTAATATCCAGCTTTTGTAAGATTAACAAGTTCACTTCCATATAAAAGAGAAAGTTTACCTGGCAGGGGCAGGTTTAGCTCAGTTGGTTAGAGCACGGTGCTGCTAATGCCAGGCTCGTGGGTTCAATCCCTGTACGGGCTATGCTGAGGGTTGGACTAGGTGACCTCCAGAGGTTCCTTCCAACCTTACCATTCTATGATTCATTTCTGAAAAGCTTAGTAGCTAATCTTCTGCCTCTTATTTTTTTCTCTACCATGCCACTTAAACATTACAAAAATATTATTACACGTATTGATGAAAATATTCCAAATTCAAATGCTGCACTGCTCAGAAGATAATTTACTCTACAGGGACTGGAGTTTTATGATGCGCAAGTCCAAATTTACAAAGCCCACTGATGCAACTAAGAAATATATTAACACGCTGACGGTAGATTTTTACTCAGTGAAACCTAATTCCTTCCTCTTGCCATTTGGATGATATGTACTATACTGTGTATTTGTTTTTGCCTCAAAAATTTCTTGAAGTACACACAGTTTGTCACACCAGACTTATGGATTTTCTTGCAATCTTATTTTGAGAGTATTATCTTATCTGTGGTAAAATAACTTTCAGAATTTATTGGGGGGAAAAGGGTTTGAAAACCTTTCTAGCAGAAATACATTTATTCCAGCTGAAGACCTTTAGTAGTGCCAGATTTCTGGAATCACACAGATGCAATTTCACTTATTGGGTGTTTTCTCTATGCTTTGAAGCAGGATAACATCAAGGACAAAATGAAACTGATTTATAATGTGATGCACACGGAAGCAGAATGCATTTAGAAATCTGATTTTATGATTTCAGCCCAGGTAAATTCAGAAACATCACAACATGCCAGCAAGAACTGATTACTGTGGTACATAGTAATATTTGATGATAAAAATCTGCCACAGAGACACTTGTTTTGGCTGACTTTTATTGGCACGTCCGATTTTTAAAATCTGTAAGAAAACCTAGAGCAAGGAAAATCTCTTTCAAGTACATTTTGTTCCTCACAGAAGTTGAAAATGTATTGACTGAGCCAAACATTTGAAATACGGCCTTGCGCACACAAAACTGATGTTTCCTTTTTGGCAATGCTGCTTTGGCTTGCTACATTTATAGTGGGTCATAGAAAACAAATACTGATGTCCTCCTTGACAACCCACTGTAGGCAGAAAAAACACCCTTCCAATGTAACTCTCATGAATACAGAAACATCAAGGCTAGGCTCTTTGGGAACTGCATCAAAGAGAAGGAGAACAGAAAGCGTGCGTGAGATATAGGGAGCAAAAGTCCCTTTCATCTCTCTCTCTCTCTCTTACTGGCCCCCAGTAAACTTCAGCATGTACGTCAGGGAACATTAGTGGCCACTCCAATTTGCAGTAGCCTCCCCACAGTTACTTGTGGTGTCTCTGCGATTAGGAGAAATCAAGAAAAAAGAAACTCTCCTCAAAAAACTTCTCAGTTCTCTCCTCTTCACTTAGCATGTCCTCATAAGAGGGATTTATCAATGGTCTGGTATGGCACCCTTCAGTCCTGAGGGATCGGAATATAGGACACAACACTGCCAACTAAATAGCCATCCAAAAGACACTCAGCCAAAGCCTAGGACCCCTCTACAGAAAAAGGTGGTAGGCCAGCATGCCCAGCTGGAGAGTCAGACCATGACTTAGGCAGGTTGAACATCCTCCAGTGACAGCTCCCTCTTCTCTGATTATCAGAGAATGCAAACTTCTGGTTCAGAACAGGCATCAAACTTGCAAAAGGCTGAAGTGAAGTGAGGTGACTTCACCTACGGCATTAGGGGAAAGGGTCAGAGTTTGATCCAAAAGTTGTGCGAGTAGATGACTGCCTGGTACAACCCAGGGGAAGGTAAGAGAGAATTCAAGAGAAGGAATACTGAAACCAGTTAGACCACCAGAGGCAGTGGAGGAGTGGCTGAGCGTTGCCATGAGGTACATGTGACGTTACCCTGTAATTTCTCACCATGCAGAAGAAACATTTATTAAAGCATTTGGCATGAATGAAGTGGAAGCAGATACGACTGCAGAGCCTCATGGTGTAACTTATTTTCTATCCCTACCTCAAGTATCTCAGGATTGAAGTTAAACTCTGTATCCCCCTTTTTGTAGTATTTTCACCACCATGAAAGTCTTGGGAGCCACTGTAACGATATGGGGCACCAATCACAGAGCTCCAGTGGACACCAGCTCACAGAGTGCTAAAAGGAACAAGCAGAAACTGGTAATATCCAGAGCTGGGAGTGGAGAACTGCATCTGAGAGAGGCTTTTACCAGAGGCTATTGTAACCTACTGCTGAACTACAGGAAAAATGATTTTCCACAATGCTGAGAAGCTAGACAATGTAGGAAACAGACCTCTTGTAACATTACTTGAGAGCCAGATTCATCTCTTTAATCACTTGCTTTAACTCAGTCATCCAGACTCTTGCTAGAATTGACGGAAAGCGATAAATACCCCCAGAAGTGATTCAGCTCACCAATTTTAGCTAATTACCTTAGGATGATATAAGCCATCCTCTGAAGGAGCTTATTCTTTTCTATTGACTATAGAGCAAGCCCAGAGCACTTGCCAAGGCCAGCTGTTAGATGGTAATTAGGTTAGGGGAGTCGCACAGAAAACAAACTGGAGGCTTGTCTAGTGCAGGAATTGTTCCCATAGCCTTTTCACAGATGTAGGAGATATCGACAAAGATATCGGTCACAGGGACATCTTCCCACTGAAATAGCTTCCACATTTTATTTTTCATTGCAGAAAAGTAAAATCAAGGTCATGGCAAAGACATACCTAGATACTTCTTTTAAAGATACAGAGACAACAACTGATGGAAGAGAAATTGCCGATTATGTGTCTGCATCAACACATGACTACAGCATGCCATTGGAAAACCTCTGCGGTGCCCGTGTGTCAAACAGCTGGGTCTATTTTCAGAACCTGCAGTTACAATCTCTAATATTTGTTTTTTTGGAAAGGGCACTGAGGAGAGCAGAATACTGGACTCAAGGCTGATAAACAAACTGTTCCTGATGTGTTTTAGTCATGGACATATGCAACTAGCGATCAAACATGCAGATCTTGGCATTTCTAAAGCTTCAAGTGGTATTTAAGTTCAGGTAGAAACTTAATACTCTTGAGAGGGCAGTCTTCTGGAGAAGGGGAGACTCCTCCATTTATAGTGACTACAAACATAGGCAAATTGTAAAACCATGAAAATCTGAGTCCATAAACTCATAATAAAGCAAAAACAAGTAATTTCATTTCTAAAATTCCACATATGTTTACATTCATAGACACATATACACACTCACAAGCTCTCTGCACGGGTCCTACAGCAGTTACAGGAACTCAATCACAGAACTGCCACTGAGAGGTCTGAAATATCTTCAGGGGTCACCTAGTCTAGTCCCTGCCTCAAGGCAAGAGCATAGTCCATCTTCTGTGACTTCCCCAGCCAGTCTGCTCTATGTGCCCACAGAAATCACTAGGAAGTATTTTCTAATGCAAAGCTCTCCTGTTGCAGTTTCAACTCACAGCTTCCTATCATGTCTGCAGTGAGCAAGCAGAAGTTTGTTACCTGTGCTCCGTAGCACTGTTTCATTTATTTTCTTCCTCCCCCCCTCCCATCAGTCCTTCTTTGCATGGACAACAACCAGTTCTTTCTATCTGTCCTTTTGAGTCCAAAATGTCTGATCATTCCCGTTGCTGTCCTCCAAACTCTCTTTTCCTTACAAGGCAGGCTCCAAAATGGAAGACAGCTGCACATCTGAGCAGTGCCGAGCGCAGCACAAGGAGCAGTTCCCACGTGGTGCATGTGATATTCCTGTTCATACCTAAGATTGCGACACGGGTCCTCTCTGCGACAACGTGACATTTTTTACTCACATTCATCTTCTGATCAGATGGAATCAGAGAATTCTTTCCTATCTGACCACTGCCTACCACTGAATTTCCACCTACGTATTGGTGTAAGAGTCTTAAATACAGTTCTTTGGTAGATAATGCATGAAATAGTTTTTAAAGGACTTGTATCCAGTAAATATAAATTATTCAGGCATTAGTTAAATTTCTTTTGGCTACATAATTGATAAATGGTAATCACACACAGTCTGTAAATGAAGGCCAGTGTAAATTTTTAGGTTGTTTGATGCAAGTTTAAACTAATTATATTCTTACTCTCCATAGCTCTGCTACAGTACTAATACAGCCAGCAATTATCTGCAATAAAGTCAACGGTGAGATGGTCAGTTTTTGATGCAGAGAAAAGTAATTTCCAGCTACAAACAATTCCTCAAACCGAATATGTGACAGACTTACCAAGCTCAGTCAACAGTGTTTTCCTATATTCTCCACTCAAGGCTTGTACTGGAATTAGGGATATGTCTCTATGTATGTGTGTTCGGCTTCATTAATAAACTGGTCATCTTCAGCTATGAAGGCTAGCTCGTGAGGTGAACTTTCCTAAAGCTTAATCTAGAAATATCATATAGAGGCATTAAAAGCAATCTGTTTGCTCTTTCATCTCTTTTTCGCTTTGCACTAAATGTAATCACTTACTGTTTTTTCGTCAGACAGCCATGCCCTGATATTCTGACATTTACCTGTTGCTGTAAATTTTTCTTCCACATACTTGCATCTAGTATATGAGCAACGTAAAATGTGTTCAAAGTTTTCCTAAACCCTGTCAGAAACATATGAGCAGAGGCATGATCTCAGGAAGCCAAAAAATTAAAAAAGCAAGTAGAATTGGTGTACTAGAGGCAAAAGAATGAAAAGCAAGACGAAAAGGCAAAACTAAACAGCAGATCATGCATTAAAGACCTACTCAACCAAGTACGGCAGCAGTCCAGCATCACACAGCAGTTTGAGCAGATCCTTAAATACATGAGTTGTCAAACTGAAGTCAGGAGCCTAAGTGATTTGCTGGACAAGGAATTAAATAAACCAGATGTATTATTTCATTTAGAAACATATTTTTTCCAAAAGACCTTTTGGTGAAATATTCTAGACCACTTTAGGCCTTAGAAGTCTGTGTTGACATGCCTCTCAATGAAATTTTCTCAAGTGAGAAAATTTAAAGAGAAATGAGAGGGCTGATCCTAATGATTCATGTGTAATGCAGTGAATTATTATATTTATAAAATATTTCACTATTTTTCTGGAACCACTTCATTCCAAATCCTTACTGCAGGCCACCCTGCTGGTATAAACACCATAAAAAACGATTTCTGCCTAAATCACTGCTAAACTGACAGAATCCGTGCCTGAGAACATACAGCATCATCAGTTCATCAACAAATTTCTTCCCAGAGCTTAATGATATCCTTCTTTAATATTCCTCCATTTCCACAGAGTGTATACTTCTAATTCCTCTGTGTTGTGCAGAGGAGACAGGGGGCTGGCAATGTTCACCCTCTGAAAACTCCATTAAAAGAACATTAGGATCGTGACACAGAACTGTAACAGCGATGGAGAGCTCTGTGCCTGGTGAAATGTGCCATATGTCCCCTCATCACACAGCCCTTTATGTGGCTGGGGTGCTTAGTTATGCCGAGGTGTTGAAAAATGTGGATGCATATGGACAGACTGGGAAGCCCAGAGGTTAAAATATACACTATTCATATATTCTTTTACTACTACGCATCAGATGTAGGAATAAAACAGCATAATATGCAAACTACTTAAAAAAATACAAAGCATGCCTTAATTGCAGTATTTAAACACACGCATCGTGAAACAACGGATTTTCTAGGTGTTTAACCATATTCTTTCACTGAGGAACAGGGTTTTTTTCTTGTTCGTTTTACTTTCCACTTCCCTGCTCTTTATTCGTCTCCCTAAGATGACTACGCACCCAACCAGGTGCGCCGCGGCCAGCGCAGGCTTTGGTGAAGGTGAGAGCTGCCTCTCCCTCTGCACATGCTGCCTGACCTCTCCGAGCAATTGCATCACCCTGGCAAACGCAAACAGCACCGCTGTTAGTAACCTAAATCTTTCATCGAAACTTTGATTCTTCTTGGCCTGCTTTCTCAGAATATCAACTTGTGCCCGTGTTTACAGCAAGCTTTGAGAGCAACTAATCACAAATATGGGCTCTGTCATTTACAAGCTGAATTTCTCCTCCTCTTAGAATAGTTAGAAAAGTTGGAAAAATATTTACTGTAAATTAATTTTACAATGAAGACAGCCCATGTTTTGCTCTGATGGCTGATTTTAATCAGCTTTGCGGGGGCCTCTGAGCCGGCCGGCAGCAGGAGAGAGGCCGGGTCAGCTGGAGAGAGCAGCAAGGAGAACTGGTGAGCTAGAAGGCAGCAGCTCCAAGAAAAGGCTGGAGGATCCAGGATTTTTTGATTTCAAATGATACAAAACAATAGTTTTCAATTACGCAAAAGGCTGCTGTCAAGGGGACGCGACCAGACTATTCTTCGCAGCACAGGACAAGAAGGGTTAAGCTGCAGCCAGGGAAAAGTCCCCTCCACACACCGCTGGGCAGGTTCTCGGGCTGTGAGGACAGCTCGGCCCTGAATCAACTGCCCGGGAGCCGGCCGTGGGACCGCGCCACCCGCGGGAGGGCTGCCCGAGCGCAAGCACGGTTCAGGTGTACTTGCCCTGCACGTCGGGGTGAGCCACCCGGCCTCCCGAGGCCGCATCCCGCCCCGCCGGCCTCGACCAGCGCATCCGCAGAGTACCAGAGTGATCTACGTCCCCTGTAAATCATATGAGGACAGAACAGAAAAAAACAAACAAGCCTAAAAGCTAATTACAGATGCGATGTTGCTGCTGTCTTAATATTTCTAGAATTTAATCCTTAATATTACCTCAGTAATAATAATATATTACCCGAGTCTTAAACTTACACAGCTATGAATATTTGAGCCTTAGATTTTAATGTGTGTCACACGTTTATAGGATTTAAATCTTTCAGTCATAAAATAGCGATCATATTTTTGCTGAAATTCTAGCAAGACCCGAGTGCTCTACCTGCCCAATATACACCTACATGGAGGTAACAGTGTCAAAATGCACTGGGAGAAAAGAGACGGTGAGAGACAGTTCTTTACAACTCTCCATTCTGTTAATCCCATATTAATGACCTTTAGCAATACTGTGGGGTATCTCAGCTACATGAATTCTGATCCAAATGCTCCTGAAGAGCTACAGTTTGGTTTCCTGGTGTCAGGCTGGAAGGAATATTCTTCCAGGATACTCCTTCCACTACTATAACATTCTACATAAATGAAAAATTCAAATTCATGCAATTGAGACTAATTTGACAGAAGGCCCTTTGCTAGCCGATCAGTAATTAGCATTGCCGTCACGCTGCTACGTTCCACTGTTCTTGTTTTCCTGCAGAAAACTGCTCAAACTTCTATTTCTTTCATTCCTCATAGCTAAATGGTTAGGAAGCACAAAGACATTATCTCCTCTGCTTTAGGAAACCCCAGTCTATTTTTTAATTAGATGTGCAAAAGAAAGAACAATTTAAAAAACGATTTTTACAAAATTGAGATTAAAATGCAGACAAAAGTCCATCTTTCTATGAGAAAATGGACAGTATTTCTAAGAATTCTGCACAGAATTCTGTCCCTATTTCAATGACCAGTGCTGCAGCACCTGCAAGCTTGGCAGCAATCAGTTTAAGCGATATTATTGGAAGAATAGTCTATACTCATTTTAAAATTATAAACCATTCAATTTAAGCAGCAAGATTGCATGACAGTTGCTTAAATATTTGGAAATAATGAGTGAACTGTGAACTGATGCCATAATTCAGGCTATGGAAATGATGCTGGAGTACTTTCATGGAAAGCAGAAAACACCTTTAGTCCTACCTACTTTCACAGAAGAAGGAAAGCTGACCTCATTGCGAGATTATGGACAGATTACGGAGATCAGATATTTGAACCCCCTCAGAAGGCCTGTGATACTGTGTTCTCTGTATCTCAGGATACTGGATCTGTGTTACAGATCCACTCAGACAGCCACAAGGTTTCCCATAAAACAACTGCTCTTTGCGATCCCTCTCTTGCATTACCGAGGAGTGCTCTGCCCGATTTGTCTCTGTTAGCACGTACCATGGCCATCGGGGAAGACAGGCAAGTAGTACAAAGGTAATTTACCAGGATTTATGGGAAAGTCAATAATTATGCACAGAATGTAAAGGCTCTCTGAGAGCAGTCATGTAATTATTTATTCTATGTATCTGTCTTCCAGGAGTCCACCACTAACAGGCAGTGCAGACAGTCAGAAGCAATGTCAACCTCAAGCAGAGTCAATGGGTTCTATTGCTATACTGGATATTAGCAATCCATATTTGTGCACATAGTTTCCATTTAGTCCTTTAACATCATAGTCATAGTGCTGTTTCCAAATTGTTTCTTTCCTCCCAACTTATTTGTAAATGGAAGATACTAGTTGCAGAATAAATTAGCCATTTGAGCCAAGTAAAGTTTTGTTTTTTAAAAATAAAATGTTGCAGAAAAGAATATATAGACACATACACACTGTAAAATATTTGAGCTAGTTATTGAAACTCATAGAAAAAATACTAATAATATTAATTTACCTTCATGCCTGAGAATTCAATAAAGTAACATGGGAAAACTGGAATCAAATTTTCCTGAATCTCACATAACTGATATCTTTACTATCTGCATTGCTAACTGGGGCTCTCTCTTTCTTATGCTCTCTTTTCCACTTGAAACTCTGAGTACTAAAACAAATTATATTACAAGCCCTGGGCCCTGCTTTCCTCTTCATTGTGCCCCCTGTTTTAAGTTTTTAAACTGTTAAGATAAAACTAAGTTATTTTTTTGCTTGCATTACAACAGCAATTCTTCCATAGGTTACCGATCCCTCAGTAAATACCAAACATGAAAGAGGCGACAGTGCAACATTCGTCAGTGAAATCCCCATAGTTTTTCTTTATCTAAGTCTTTTTGTAAAAAGAACAAGTAATGAAGACATCTTAAACACGGACTCCTTCTGCTGTAAACAACAGATAGTTTTATTTGAAAGCAAATATTTGTTTTATGAATTAAATAAAGAACGTTCAAAGTTGTCTATTTTTCCCCTAAGTTGTTTTCAGAAAAAAATTATGATGAGTTCATAACCTCTAGCATTTCACTTCAGACTTGTTGCAAAAACAGTAGTATAAATTAAATACGTAGCTAATAGCTTCCATGTCCCCATTTGGAAGTATAGTAGCTGCCGATTAAACATATGATTATTTCAGGAGTTCTGCGGCATTAAAATCAAGGAAGATATAAAACCATTTGTTTGGAGTTGCAGGTTTCCAAGGCCACCACGAAACTATTTCATATTGCGCACCTCTACCAGATAACAGGTATGATGAAAGGACCACGAGGGCTCATCGCTTTCTTGTTAACAAAGGGGGGGGGGGAGGAAAAACGCCAGTTGTTAAATGTAAGCAAGCGCTTTTTCACTTGTTATTGTACTGTACGCTGCTACAGCAAACCTCGCGGTGGCTGTACGCTCGGGACACGCTACCTGAGGCTCCGCTGTCCCGTCCCTGTGACTCCTGCCCGTGACAAACATTAGTCAGCTTGACACCAAGAGACTCACTCTGCAAGAACCTGTTTTTAAGCTTCAGGTATCTTTATCTACGTGCTGCAAAGGTAAGTCACTAGAAGAAGGGAACGTCATATTAAAAAAAAAAAAAAGTATAAGCTGTATTTCTTCTAGGGACCATGAAGATGGTCTGGATTAAACAACAAATCGCTGCCTTCACAGTGACACTGATCCTAACCGGTCCAGAATCTGCCTGGACTTCATATTTTGTTAGCTCTCTCGGACACGGCTAGGTTATACATGAAAGAGAAACACAACACCCCCAGAAAGGCCATTATGCCTCCTTGCCTTCACCAGGAGTACTGGAAGTACCGAGAGGAAATTCTGTCCTCTCACACGCATTCTTATACTACATTGTGACCAAAAGAGGTCATTTACTGAAAAACTTATAAGCTTATAAATGTTAAAGGCAGACTTTTAGTAGCACTAGTTACATGAAATATATTTGGCCCATTTTAATGAATATCAATGAGAACAACAGAATGATATTTCTTAACTGCAGCAGTTTATCACATTCTAAATAATCATAAAAATTTAAATAATCTGTTGGTCCCTTTGCTTCTCTGTGAAGAAATGCTGCTGAATTTACTTAAATTAAATTAAATTCAGATACAGTGGAGCATGAAGAGTCATTTATCCCACCATCTTTGTTTGACTTCAGTCTACACTTTTTTATTCCAAAGGTCTCGTGTTTAAAAAACTCCTTCCTCAGTTGATCTGTAGTGACTGTAGTCATGGTATGCTTCCCATCATCAATCTATGGCCCTATGTCTCCAGTGGGAATCTGTCCTGGTGAGTGCTCCCTTAAAAACTAAGCCTTAAAAAAATCCACAAGCGCTTTTCTTACGGAGTCTGCAAAGATCCCACCTAGCACAGGCTTTTTAAGCTCATACTCTCACAAAGGGATTTTAGTCATTCTTTGCATTGCAGGTAAGCAAGCAATTCTTTATCTCTTCCTAGATTCGTAACATTCAAAGCCTGGTCATTTAGTCAGACCTCCTGGCATGACTGTGCGTGTTCTGCAATCTCCACTTAGCTCTACCAGTATTTATTTCCCTGTTCTTGCTGTGCCATCAAGGCTAACTGCAGTCTATTAGTGTTTCTGTTAAGAGAAAACACAAAGCTTGGTGTTTAGCTTGTTAATCCAGCACTAAATAAACACACATCAACAGCAATGCTTCACCAGTGGCTAAAATGACTCTCCTTGAGGAAAGAGGACTGAAGGATGCTGCTGTGGTACGTTCTTTGCCTCTGCCCTAGCTCTGGCTTACACAGGAGAGATCTGAAATGTTGCTGTTCACTGAGTAACTGCATCGATTCACTCCCTTGAGCTTTTTCCTTTTGCTCAACTAGTGTCACTAACTGAAGCTGAATTATAAAAGATGAAGCTTTGGTTTTGGGTGACTTGAAATATTATCTGTGTGTCTAGGACTTCCACAGACAAGACAAGTTATTCAACTCTACGCTCATATCTCACTTCTCTTGTAAGAAACTGCTCTGCAAGACCTGTGCCATCCGCTGTGTTTGGCACAGACAAAACCTTCACGGCAGAAGAACAAACCTTGCGCACATGTGTAATACACTTTGCTTGGTTTGGTGATCACTGGAGACAATTTATGGGAAACGTTGCTAGAGAAACTGCAATATTATCAAGACAGTGATTTAATGTCTGAAGTTGAAGGTTGAGGATTTACATGAAAATGAAATTAGCATCTTATGCAGCTCTCAGTTAACAAAATATTAAAATTAATAAAAATAATGAAAACATCAATACACTAGAGTTAGCCACAATGACAGTCTTTGACCTAACTGCTTCTTAATAGCTTATAGACCAGCAGTTGCTGTAGTTGCAGCATGTTTGATTAAAATATAGAACACAGTTTACATTAATTACATGAAATAAAAAGAGTTGGAAGAATTTGCTGAGATATATTATAAAGCGAGCAATTAAGTTGGTGTTCTGTTATAGAATCAAAATCAAAAAAGGGTTAAAACCAAACAAAGCCAAAGAAATGCTAAACTGAACTCAGACCTTCATTTTGTCCAAACACTTGCCAGATGTGGGCTCCAATGAGCTGTAGGAGAACTCATTAATGAGTAAAGATACGGGTTTCTTGTTATACAGGGCATCATTCTCCAGGCAAATCTGGTTTTCAAAGTCCCTGCCTTCCACACTCACATCAGCTTTTGATCTGCAGTTCACCATACCACACGACAGGTAACTTATGGGTGTGTGTTATAATTCAGATAAAGCATAATTAAATTCATGGGACCGTGCGCTGTATTCTGCACGGATTGAGAGTTGGTGGGTGGGTAAGTTTAAACTGAATATATGAAGGTAGTTATCTGAGAGCTGGTGAACGCAAACAATTATACCTCACATTGCATAACACTGTAGATCAGCCGCATAACGTACAAAGAAACTACAGGTTTCTGTCACTATTGGACAAGCCAGGCACATCTCT
Source organism: Rhea pennata (assembly GCF_028389875.1). NCBI lineage: Eukaryota > Metazoa > Chordata > Aves > Rheiformes > Rheidae > Rhea > Rhea pennata. The sequence continues at coordinate 38,010,433 of NC_084669.1, read as the reverse complement.
GAGACCCAAAGACTGTGAACCACATCAGTGAAACATGTAAAGAAAACACTAGACGGACAGGTAGTCGTGTCTTACATTGTTGTGAGTTGAGCTTACTGCAGAGACAAAAAGGAGTCTGCGTATTACATAGAGAAATTATCAATTTTAGCACATATTAGCTGCATAATGTCTTTTCTATACGAGTAAAGAATAGCTGTGAAATCACAAATCAATATACACGTAACTTGCATAGATCATATCAGAAGAAATATTGCTGCAGTTTAAGATAAACTGAATGATTATGACTGCAAACGCTTGCAAGTGTTTTTTTGTTTGTTTTTTTTTAACAAGATGATGATGATGAAGATGTTTTTCTGGAATCGCTTTTTTTCTGTATGTTTGGTGGGTTCAGTTCATAGCATGTGCATATTTTTTTAAAGTCTTACCATTCTGAGAACTCCCCAGAGTTTAGGCATGCAGGGCTGCATGGGACTGTCAGGGTTATCAACCCCAGGATGCTGTATCTACTTCCAACTATTTAACAGACATTCAGTCTGCTCAGAAGAGTTTGTAGCATGTGCCTCTAACACCTACATGCAACAGGTCACAAAATGCTTTCCAACTCCCAGTTGAAAGACACATTTGAGACCTACACAAAAAAAGACCAAGTGCTGCAAAAGCTGTCATGTGCCACAGTCAGAGAACAGGAGAGATCACAGGCATGGTCAGGTCCCCAGGCCCTGACATAACAGAAAAGTTTTCAGATTCAGTTTCCAGCTGCTCCTAGGAAACGGACCATTCCCTAGACTACAGAGCAAGGGAAAACCCCAAGTGGTCCTTGCCAAAGATGATGTGAGAGAAAAATAGCAGCGAGTGAAAAAACATAGCTACTGTGTGGAGATGGACCTATGGGGAATTGTGTAATAGCAATGCAACTACATATAAGAATATTGTTTCAGATGCAGCAGAGATCCGGAGAGCCTGAAAGTTACTGCTATCTGACTGCTGTCTTCATCTTTGGGAAGTTACTAACCTCACTCCATTCCCTATGAAACAGCAACCCCCATCCTACCAGTTAAAGACTGGCTATCAAACCACAGTTTCAAGCTCACCTCACACAGATTTTTAAATAACACTACCTGTTTTAGTTCTGCTGCTTACATTTGCTTATGCACAGGAAAATCACACCCAGTTCTAAATTTCTTTTTGCAGGACTTCTTCCCTACCTTTGGCAGATGAGCTCTGTTCCTCCTTTCCTTCTTCCTCCACTGTTGCATCAGCTTCCCACTTCTGCGTTGTCTGTATCATCCACTCTCTGCAGCTGAGGAAATAATATTTATATCTCTGTCATTAATTGATTGCCATACATATTTGCATTCAGATTTAACTCCTGAGCCATATTATTATGACAAGTTCCAGTTTCCAATTTTAGACTGAGAACATAAGAAATCTTGGCTCAGTCGGTCTGAATCATCATCTGGCAAATCTTTTGATTCCTAACCTGTATGATACTGTTGCAAAGGATCACGGCACTATTGATGTTTGTTTAGCAAATTTAGATTCTCATATTTTTAGCTTAATGTTCTGCACATGATGCAATTCCCTTTGCCCACCTTAGATTTCAGTGTGCACAATCAAAGTGAAAACCCACATTACAGGCACACTCGCTCAGTACAGATGTACTCTTATCACTCAAATCTATAGTTATTTCACACCATTAGACACCAAATCATTTACATTCATTTCCTAAACATCAGCAGTCACTGGTGTTTGAAGGCACTCAAAAAAGGTATTAATAACCTCCATCCTACTTCTCCAAAGCTGTGGGGTTTTTCTCCCTTTTAAACAGGACACTTTCTTTAAGCAGGATGTGGTCCAAAAACATTACACAATATAATTTAAAAGATATTTTTTCAATTTCGGTTTATCTTACATGTCTTTTAGATGCATCCAAAATATGTTATGAGATGTAGAGGAAATTTAAATGGAAAGGACTTGGTCTAATGAAGTGTTTAGCAACTCTTGTAACTCCTGTACAAGACTGAGATCCAGCAATTGCAATGATGACATGCAAAAGGGTCAGGGCTGTTGTTCAGTTCATTTTCAGACTGAACCGAACCCCCCCACACACACTTATACCAGCTAAAATGCAGATCAGATAAATGCAATTAGCAGGAGTATCTAGAAAATGACAATTATTTGGAAAAAAATATTATTTCAAAACTATACATCATCAACACATTTTATGAGCTTTTCACTTTTAACTAGAACTCTTTTGTACAAAAAAAAAAAAAACACAAAGATTTGTTGCTTATGGTATGCTTTTAAGTATTTCCTCATTATTTCACAGGTGTCTCTAAGCATGTTATCAGAGTTGATGTTCTCATCTGCGCGTAGTATCTCCACGCTCTCTATTTTGTGATATGATACCAACAAAGTCACTCTGCTTTGATAATACAAATTAATAATGGCAAATTATGTGATGCAGTAGAGAAAATCAACAGTGCTCTAGGCTTAACAGCGACTTCTGTTCCAGGTTAACTCATTCTCTCTTCCACCCTTTTGCAGTTGTGGCAGTTTCTCTCCATGCAAGAAATGCTCCAACCAACCAGCCAAAGTGGGATGAGGAAAAACACTGTCATAAATGTTGATGGTATTTTCCCCTCCTGTTCACACAAATATTTACATGCTTTCGAATGCGCTCTGAATGAGTAGGTTTTAACTTGTAATTAGCTGTCACTGATTGTCACCGATTATGACACTGATTTTCTCCTTACATCAGGAGATTAAAATTAATCCCCACATTTACCATTGCTGATGACATGGTAATGTCATGTAGGTCTCAATTCAATCAACAAAAGCACTTGCTTAACTGGAAACACAGCAGTAACCTCTCTGAAGGTACACACGTGAGGTGCTTGCTCAGATTAGCTGTTGTACGTGCTCCGAAGCAGTTCTACGTAGGGTCCCTGAGCGCTCGTTCCATTCCAGAGTGACCACAACATGACACCCTGGGATTTATTACCGCTTGAACATAATGCCAAAGTTTAGCATTCATCTTTTATCTAGCAAAAACTAAAAACTTTCCATCTCTAGGAACAAAGCGACAACAAGATACTTTGGTGGTACTGCAGGCACAAGCTCTTAGATGTATGAGCACTGGGACATGACCCTCAACTGGCAGAGCTTTGAAGTGAAGTATGCATTATCCTTAAAGTAAGATCATCCAAATACCATCAAAACTTTAACTCTAGTGCTACGTTTCATTACACTACAACTAAACAATTGTGTTTCTTAAAACAATTGTGTTTCTTAAAAAGTAGAGAAAATTCAGGCTAAAATCAAACAGAAATGAAAGAAGTTTGCTAGGAAATTTCCCCCCATGTCCTTACAGTGCTGCATTTTCCTTCCAGACCTGCTCTCACTTTGCTAGGGAAGGCTGCTCGAGGGCTGGCAGGGAAGATGTGCTCCCGTCCCAGCCCCTCTGCCTGCAGCAGCCGCGGCAGGATGCAGCGAACGAGCAGCTCAGGTCTTTTTCTTTCCCCCCACCTTCTCCTACAGGCACAACTTCAGCAGCAGACAGTAATTCTGAATACAGCAGGTAATATCCACAGCACTCTCCTCCTTATCACTGAAGACCTGCAGCTCTTCAGAGAAATCATGGTGACAGAGCAGCTGTCAACTCCTGCTACAGTGCTACAGGGCGCTGCTGGGTGCTGCTGATGTCGCTCAGCTGGGCCAAGCTGAGCTTGCAGACAGGAAGATCTCATACTGTTATTTCAAACACCGTTTGTAAGCCAGAAGAGCTCCAAATACGGCCAAATGCGTGTCAGGCTGTTCAGTGGCGGGTGTGCGTGTGTGTGTGTGCCAGGTATGTATTTTGTAGCTCCATAACGATATCCTGCACAAGGTGCTGAAGTGCACCTCACACGTGACAAAGCCTCAGCTGAGGAAGAGCAGAGTCTCGCTGGTGATCAGGTAGCTGCTGTTTGGCCAGCAATATGCTTGCCGTTAAGCTGTCCTGCTGTTTATGTTTTTGCCTATATTAAAGAAATGACAGCTCTGAGAGAAGCAGATATTGGAGAAGAGCCAATAAAACCTTCTTGGATGGCAAGAGCTTTCAGGGCCTAGGCACATCTCCCCTGATCTGCAGCTGGTGCCCTCGGCTCGCCCTGGGTAGGAGGATGGAGCAGGCAGGCAGCGAGGGACCCACCAACACAGCAAGTAGCATAAACCCTGCCATCGCCAACCACACTGACTCCTCCGGGAAAGGGTGAAACCACCCAGGTTAGTCTAGAAAGGGAGGAGTTGGGGAGCAAGAGATCTGGCGGTCTTCGCCTGGGAGAGGACCCGAGAGCGGCAAGAAGCAAGGAGACACAGGAGACGGCAGAGAGGGCTCCGCTCAGGAAGGCGCCAGCAGCCCGCCGTTCTGCATGCTTTTGGGGTGATGACATCAGCCTCACTTGAAGGACAATACATCAACCGATGATAAAAAAATCCTAACTGAACTACAAGGATAATGAAGTCCTAGAATAGGTTACCAAGGAGGTTCTGGAGTTTCCTTCCACAGGAGGAACAAATTACACAAAATTAAGCAAACATCTGTTGCTGCTGACAGGAGTAGATCATTTCCTGAGCTCCTTTTCTATTATTTCAAGGCTTTTCTTTACATGCACTATGCATAACCAAAGTTAACCAAATATCAGGTTCTAAAATGCAAATTTTATCTTCACTTGGAAGAGTTTTCATCTATCTCAAACTCAATGAAAGTGGTAGGTAGAGCCACTTAGAACGTGCAGTTTAAGGAAGAAAGCTGTGTGCTTAAGTAACTTTTTTCTAAACTGCATAGCCAAGGATATAACATATACAAGAATTAAATAATTAACTGTTCTAAGACAATTTTCTTGCTAAATTAGCATGCATTATATATAACAATGTTCTGTGGAGGAAAAATAAATCTAACAGAAAACACATCTTTAAAAAACACAATGACATAATTAGCACCGTCTGCATGGATCTTGTAACCTCGTAAAGGGTTTTACTGAAATGGAAAAGTAATGAAATGTTATTCGAGGACTGCATTTTTTAAAGACAAATTCAACTGGCAATATCCTCAGCTTCTATAGATCAGTGTCAGCTTACAGACATCAGTGCAAACATACTTAATCTATTCTTAAAGCAAAAGAATTTAGAACAAATTTTTATTTGTAATGAATGTTAACTTCCCCACTGGATTCACATAATGCCTTTAAAAGTCAATTCAAATGTAAAGGGATTATACAATGAATGTATACATTCAGGGTTAAATAAGAAAACTTCAAGAACAGTATTAGTGATATAGACAGCTTATATTTAATTTCATACTTGGTCAACTTAGTTAAAAAAAAAAATGGAGTTGAGAGTCAGCTCCGCAGAAGTTTCAGATATTTTCTAAACTCATTCTTCCCAAATATAGTCTATAAAAATATAAAGCCACTTAGTTTTAAAAACCGCTGGAGAAAAATCACTTTAGTGTTAATCATCTTTAAATAAAATTCAATTCCTCCAAACTCAGGTCCAAAGATCTGAGACAGAAACAGTCACGGAAAATCCAAATGCATAGCCTACGACAGAGAACATGCCAAATTAGCTGTAGCCTAGTTAACCTCTCCTTTTCTTATTCTTATTTCACTCTAAACAATTATTCTGAAGTTATTACATTCTCAGCTTACGTAAACAGAAATCAAGCAGCAGAGTTCACATTCTTTGATCCTAACCAGAAGTTTACCAGAAAAAAGCAACGTGAGATGATCTCCCAAAATAATGGCACGATATCCCAAAATATGATCCTGAGTGAAGTTCCACAGGATAACTTCCTTAAATGTGCTTTTTACAAGTCATTCTGTCTGCTTTGCGTTTTCAGATTATAAGCATTGCTTAACCTCACTGGCTAGGATGCTATGGAACAATTTTTATTTCTCTATCACCATAGTTGTATTATAATTACAAATTAACCTGCCACATTACTAGCACTGAACATTCCAGTGCAAGAAAATTATCCTGTCTTTATTCTTTCCGTCTTTTAATCAACAAACAAGGTCAGCCCAGCCTTCTGGGATAACCAGAGACCTTATGAATATTAACCAACCCAAAACGCAATTCACTTATATCAAGCAGCATTAGGTCTAAATTTTCCTTTCTGCAAATCTAAAACACCTCCGCAGGGTCACAGAACTGATTACTGTACTCAATGTGACATATATAACATGTGGCAGCTTTATAGTTGGTTTTGTTTCCAGCAACATTCCTTCATTAAATGAAAGGCCTCCTATGTTCGCTAGAGCAGATGATACAGTTCTGCTTCTTACATTATAATTTCTGCTGGATTTCAGGGCTGTTTTTCTCCTCTGTGTTTTGGAAGGGAGAGGAAGGATTTTGCTTCCTCCAGCACTATAGAGCATTTTGCATCATCAAGCAACCAGTCTTGACAAGGAATAAAAACGGATATTTTGGGACATGCTCAGAATCATTGTTTTACTACCAAATGATAAGGATTACATGCCTGTCTAAACTTCATGTCATGCTAATATTTTTCAGCTATGCAAGCAAATGAAGGTGATACCGCTGCACAAGAACATCTGCATGCAAGTGCACCAAGACAGACAAACTGGCCTTTGCATCTTTTTCTATTAAAAGTAGATGTTTGTAAAACCGAAGTTACTAAGGATGGATTTTCTGAAGACAAGAACCCGAACTGCTGAAGTTCTTAAAGAAGTTTCTCTCCTAAAAATAATAATCAGTAAAATAAAGTATATTTGAAGTTTAGGCAAAATAATGTTTCTTCAACATGGAAAGCATTCAAATTACTATATGCAATTACAAGGTTACCTGGGTTACATTTTATGCACTTTGATGTAGTTCTATGCCCTGGTCTTACTGTCATAAATAGTTGCGTGCTGCAAGCCAACATTTCAAAGAGATCAGGAAGGAGCCCTAGGCTCTGGGTGGACTGGACCACAACGGGAGAAAGAGCAACAGTGTCCCTGCAGAATAACCCGGCACTCGACGGAAATGTGGGATATTCCAATACAAAACCCAGATCCAAGCATTAGGGATATAGACCTGCAAAGGATTCCTCCCTGGCTTATTAAGGTATCTTGCTGGAAGATCACATCATCTCATTGCTTCTGTAGACTGAGCCACTTCACCCAACAACGTAATTATTACTTCTGTTCTGCCTTTTCTGGTTAGAAGGTAGCTCAGGGTTCTCAATACTCCAAGGTACAGAAATGGTCACAAAACTTACTCTAACATCTGGCGTTAACGTAGCCATAACCATATTTTAGCCTTTTGTTCTAGCTTCCAGTTTAAGAGGCTCTCTTCTGACCCGGCAGTCATATCACTTCTCAGGCTAATGAGGACTATCCAGGATAATGCACATTATCCCATCCTTGGTCATGTCTGACAGGGCTCCTAGGATTCATTTGCCTTTTTTTGTCTTTGCATCTCATTCTTGACTCATAGTCATCATGCAGTAGGATTTGTTCATTGAAATTCTGTTCTTCCGCCTCCACTACTTCCAAATTCCACCTGAAATTATTTCTGCTCCCTTCAATTGCATGCTCCTGAACTTACTACTTCAAAAATTCCAGTCCTCAGATTATCCTGTTTTACTAATTTCTTTCTCAGAAAAATTTATCACCACAATCTTACTTCCTCGTCAGTCATGACACAAGATTGGTCCACTAGAAGTTAAACCTATGTTGAATTCTGTCTCAGTTTCTGTTTACCTCTGAGTTTTTGACTTTTTCCACAATTTCCATTTGTATATTTAGACACCAAGATTATTATCCTTGATAATAAATCAGATCATCCCTCCAAGAAAAGACTGTGTCAGTGATCTCAGTCCCAATCAAATATATTTGAAAATTCCTGTAGGTTAAAAATGTTTTTTAATCACATATAGAAATGGCAGAATAACCTGTGAAATTTTAAACCTGAAGTAAGACTTTAGAAGAATGAAAACAGAGGTTCAAAATTAAAGTGCCAACTCAATCTTAATTATAACACCATTACTTTGATGGTACACTTGGTTGGGTACTGTCACAATGCTATGTTTCAAGTCTAGGGAGCAGCAATGCGAGATTCAGGCTGTTATTCAGGGTAATTTTACACCTGAAGTACGCAGCAGTTTTATGACTTTTGCTTTGCTTTCTGTACTTGAAGAAAAATAAAAAGGTCATCTTTTTAGCTTTTCTGGGGAAGGACTGATCACATTAGGAGCTGAGGGATCCTAGAGCAAAACAGGAGCAGCTGAATGCTGACAAGTTCAAATATCTTTTGATAAATTCTATAAATGCTAATAATACTGGTGACTGCTCATCGAAGGAAAAGTCTTCTTATTTTGATTTTCAGCCCCTGTCAGGATATATTTGGTTCATATCCAGTGACACTAAAGAATTTAAATGCCAGCTGAAGTATCCATTTTTAGAACACTTTGGAATTTGAAAATACCATTTCTTCCTTTGGCTGCTGTGTTTGGAAAGAAAACAAAGTACCCTGGCCAAGTTTATTGGAAAAGCCGAGATATACTAGTTTTATGATTGACATCACTGATGGATGCATTCGTGAAGCCAAACGGTTTTGTGATCTGAAGTTATTTGGTCAATTCCTGCTCACTTTTCTGCTTTATTTGCTCTGTCCTATGAAGTATTGTTATTCCAGGGTTAGGTAAGAAGAATGATTTTTCTTAAGTCTTAACATAACAGCATTTTCTAAACAATTAGCTGGATGTATTGCTAAGAAGATTCATGACCATAATCTCCAAATGTTTATCACTAATAAAAACAATAAAATAATAAATTAAGCCAATATGAAATCACAAGATACATTCCCAGGTTACAGTAATTGCTTTTTGTCCTTAAACTACCTACAAAAGATCTGTAAATCTTGTAAGAAAATCTTTAATAATCTCTAAAAATCTTTAAAATGCCTGTGTAAATAATTCAGTGTGAGCTAGTCTTGTGCATTTTTCTTTTTAATTGTACTTACTGCTCATTTCTGATGCATGTATGAGTTTGTCTCCAAAATGAATGCCTGTCACGAAGAACATAAATACTAAGCAGGCTTAGAACTACTCAGAAAAAGCTTGCATTACTAGAAAAAAAAATATCCATTTCATTGGCAAGTAAAGCTTTCTGAAGGAACTGGAATATCAAGCTGTCTGACTAGCAGAAAGGAAGACAGATGGCTCTTCTGGAATTAGGTGCTTGAAACTCTTTTCTGCTCAAAAGAGAATATAATCAATTTAGGAGGGAGCTGAGTCTAACATTGGGAATGTTTTATTGTAAGTAGTAGATTGCATTTGAACTTTATTTGAGTGTTTTAAAGGTATTATTACTGCTTAACTTTCAAAATGAATAACAGTTTATTTGTGCAGTTACTCACTGAAATGGGTTGAGATATCCAGCTTAAGAAATATTCTGCCCTGTCCTTTACGTCCTGCTTTTTGTATTTATTATTAGCTCAGTTTATTATACTTTTTCTGTTCCCCTTCTGGTTCAGAGAAAGCAGATTTACTGCGTTGCATCGGTATCCGAAGGGCATACAAGCAAACATCGGCTCAGGCTGTCCCCCGTCAGCAAGAAACCCCAGACGGACTCTCCCAGGCAAGCACCTGGTTTAGCTTCTGCCCTTGCCCGCTTTCTTTCACGGCCTTCTTGGAGCAGGGAAGCGTGGTGCTGCAGCAAGGGTCTTTAAAGGGCACAGCCGGGGAGAAGGGGCTTCATACTGCAATGGGATGATCCGGTGATGACTCCTGAGAGCTCCGAACCATCCCACTCCTCCTAGGTTAAATTAATTAAGATCTGGCACCAGGCCTCTTCAGCCAGGAAAACTGTATCCAGGAAACCAGATGTGTAAGCAGCTACAACAAGTAGTCCATCATACACTGCATCAGAGTATAACCGTTTTGGTTTTATGCTAAGGTCAGCACATAATATATATGAATCAAAGTAACCAATTTTACTCTTAAAGTGTTTTTTTTAGAACTTCATTTCTCCTGCATGCAATCGATCTGAAAAATTCTATACAATTTGTATGCAGTATTCATATGGAAATATGTCTTTAATGCTGCTTTTTTTAAGAGAAGAAAAGTTACCTAATTATTTCATTGGGGGGGGGGGAACATTCTAAATCTTAGCATCATTTTACTGACTCTGCCAATAATGCAGCTACCAAATAGGGGTCAGACTTAATTCAGATAAAGTCTACATGTGATCTGCCATTAATGTTACTGGAAATAAATTTGGATAGTTTTCCTTAAAAGAAATATAGACAGCTGCTTCCTTTTGAATCCGGCATGTATGCACGTACCTACTTCAAAAACCTCTGCCTCATTTCTTTATTTCATAACAGATATCTAGATCAGAAGCAGCTACTTCCTTATACAGCAATAAAAATTAAGTTACTAAAAATTATGGGCTTTTTTACTTTTTCCATTATATTTAACTATCTTTATGCTTAGTATAAAGCAAAACTAAACTGCATTCCGTTACATACATTTATGTTTAATATTATGAAACTTGCACTGGTGTTGTAAAAACATATAAATGACTAAGGAATATATACAGGACAAAAATGAATGGAGAAGTTAAGCCAGACAAGCTTCCAAGACCCCTTTTTCACTAAAAGAACCAATATACCTTTTTAAATAATGCAGTGCAGAATTAATTCTTGTAATAGTAAAAATGAGGTGGAATTTTTGTAAGACTACAAGAAGTTAAAGTACTATTCCTTATTTCAAATATAATCAATTTGCCAAGCAAAAGTAATGCTTTAATTTAGCTATAGACATGATTCATTAGAATTCATGTGAAGGAAGCAAAGTCACATAAAAATCCATTTTGAGGATATGTTTCTTATTATGAAATGTATCAGCAGATAAAGGAGACGCATTCCCCTCAAGGCTGAGGGCACAATCCTGCCAGGCACCCTTTGCCTTTACCACGTCTCCTTTAATGAAGTTCGTCTGTACTCTATTGCCCTTCACTGTCAGTTAAGCTGCTCTGCTCAAGAGAGCAGCAAGCTACTATGAAAATGATGGTATTCTCACAAACAAGTGAAGTTATCATCACTATTTTAAAAGCAAATTGAGAAAAAGAACATAATAATTACAAATTATTAGAATCATCAGTCATAATACCAAATAATAAAATAATATATACATGTGATGCCTGCATTGGTAAATCTGTAATTCCGAGACTATTTGCTGCACTAGGTAGTCTTCTTTTAATTTCTGCCTTTAATACTTAAAACAGTTTTACACACTACATAGCCTCACCATAAATTAAGCTAAATATCATGCCATACATTCATTTTCGTGGTGATTTTCCTGTAACTTTCCAAATAGTAGGTAAATATGGACTGAGGCAACATTTCAGGGTTTGAGTATGCTATTTGGTTTACTTTTGAATGTTATGTGGTTCTTATACTTAATACAATCCAGCATTCATTTATCAAATTCCTAGATGATCAAGAGGATCATCTTGATCACAGAGCTCAAGGAGGTAACGATCAAGCCAACGATACACACCTATACACACTGCCTTCCTCCAGCATCAGCTTAGAGGTCCTCTGAGAGTAAATGTATGCATGACTAGAAACTGCCAATCTAAGTTCATTACACGTACTCTTTAATGTCTGGGCAAAACAAAGGCAGCGCAAGAGCCTCTTAGTAAAACATTACATAACACTGCACATATTCATATATTGCAGAAACAGATTTGTTGGCACTTTGCCAATTTATCCATCCCAATATATCCGTAAAATATCTTTTTCTTACCATAACTGGCTTACAAAACAAGAGCATTTGCATGCTGCCTTTTCACATTGACAAATTCCCTTTGAGCACGAAATGCTGACCCCATAAATATTGGCGCTGGAGCCCTCATAATGCATTAGACTAATAACACCTCTGCCTCAAATTGTTTCTTACTGCTTGCTAATATTCCTGCGAAAAAGAAATCACTGGTGCTGCCACAGCGCTCAGGATAAAGGTGCTGAAACAACCTCAGCTATGCATAACTGCACAAATCTTTAAACGGGCACATTCACACCACCTGCCTCGTGCTGACATACAGCAACGCGCGAAACCCCGGGACCTTTGCTGCCGACTCCATCAGAAGTGCTGCGCTCAGGCTTGTTCCAGCTTGGCTTGCAACATACCAGCAGTACCAGCCAATCTTGTAAGATCAGGACTTCCAGATCAGCTTAGGTTTATAATTCGGTGTCATTTCTTGCCTTTCTTACTTGGAAATAGCTGAGGATAGGCTCTCTCACAAATTATCAGCTCACAGCAGTTGGCTGGTTACCTAAGACTACAGGTAAGGTACAGACCCTAAAAACACCTTAAGTATACTGCAGCCTATTGAGATATCCAGAACTGAAGCAGCTTTTTAGGGAACAATACCAGAAAAGAAAGGTGACTAAATGCACTTTGTATTATTCTATCTTCAAGCATTTTCTTTGTTAAAAAAAAAAAAAAAAAAAAAGGAAAGAAAATCCAAACTCATATTGCAAGAGAAATAATAGAGGTAGGGATGACATTCACTGAACAATTAAGTGTTTCTTTTTTTATACATCTCTGTACACCTTTAATAAGCTCTTGGATATGTTCCATGTGTCTTTTCCCTTGAGCACATTCTCCTAACTTTTATTTTATCATGCAGTCAACTAAGAGTTGTTCAGACTGAGCTGCAGGAGGACACATCAGAGAGCACCTTCCCAGTATTTCCCTGTACAATCAAGTAAGCAGGAGGAGAATGGAGAATAACTGCAGGAACATTGCTCTACCGCCTATCTCCCAGCTGGCCTGAACCTCTGGCTGGCACAAAACCCACCTCCCTTTGCAGGGCAGTAAGGTCTCTAGGCCACTGCATGGAATTGCCACAGCTTAAGCACGATCACCCATCTCTCAATAGCAGTGTTAAGGCCACAGCATTTTGAAGGCCCAAGTGTTAAATGCCTTTTTTGTATCATTTTTTTCTTAAAATAGGCAAGTGTTAAAGACAGCTGAGTGCAAGAAATACCCATGGTAAAAGGATAAGATCTCAGCCTCTGTGAAAGAGAAAAACAGGTTAGAGTGTATCTGGATAAGTCATAAGTTTTCAAATCAGAAAGACCTGGTAAGCTCTTTCCTGCATGCTTAAGGGGCTGGCTAGAGTCACCCAGGGTCCTTCTAGAGAACTCATGGGAGATGGACAGGGTGCTGGAAGGCCAAAACCAGGCACAGGCACAAACAAAACCTCTTTAAAAAATGGAGGTGAATATGTAGGATGTGTAAAAGTTGCATAAAACCTGCACATAGAAGTTAATTATCAATGGGTGACTATAAAAGTAGAGATGATTCTAGCAGAGTTCTGCGAGGTCCACCATACGGCCAGTACTTTTCTAATACTCGTTACTTCCAACGCAAGTAAGATAGGCAACACAGTCTAGCAAACAGGCTGCAATCCAGAAAGAAAAATTATATAGTTCTGTGGATGGGCAGCAGTTTTTCACTTCAATAGTAACAGTGGCTGCAGTAAAGTACTCAAATATAGAATGTATATTTTCCATAACATATTTTGGAAACACAAATATTATTATGGTAAGAAGTTATGGTGTTAAAACTATGTGTAAAGGGAGACTGCGCGAAGACTCTGAGAGTGTTGAGAACTTTGCCAATATGAAAAAAAACAATATCAAAGCATTTGGATCCAGATGACCTAAGTCTGACTTTCGCTTTCTGTTTCTATAACAGACTGCACTGTCACTTTGATTTTTAAAAGACTTTCCAACGCTGTGATTTTCCCCCTTTTCCTAAGTATAACAGTGCCTTTAGAGGAGCTTCTGTCTCACTCCTAAAAATCATTAACTGTGTTGACACTTATCCTCCAGAATAACACTTCATCGGGGAGGGGGGAATTAATCTTCCTCTTCTGTTCAGCTGACTGCAATGTTCTATGCAGTATTCGCCATCTTTACAACAACTGCAGGACCCTTCCCTCTTTCATGATGTTAGAAAGATGCTGCTTCAGGCTGTAAAATTCCTTCGTTTCCTTGTCAGGTATTCTCTAAGGGGAGAGCCCTGTGGACAGCAACCCCATCACATCTGTGACTTTCTAGAAGGGCCAGGGAGATAGAGCTGTCTGCCGTGGGCATCCCACACCATTTCAAGGTACTGCTGGAACTGGTACAACACACACTATGTGCTTAAATCTGGGCTCTAAAAGGTCAAGGTGAGAACAATTTTGCAAGGATTCCCTGAACGTACCAAAGGCAAGAAAGATTTGCTTGTGCCTTTTAAAGAACTGCAGGGATATTCCTAGAGATTATACACCTACGGCTACATACAATCCATCCTCCCGAGAGGAGAGAAACGCTGCTTTCAGTTCACAGCCTGCATCTGGGGAAGCGGGCAGCGCCTGCTCGCGCTGCACTCCCAGCGACAGGAAGACTGGCCCTGCACGTACCCGAAACGAGTATTTCAAGGGAGCCGTCTCGAGAGCGTGGGCGGCCTGCGGTGGAGATGCAGGTCGCAACATTCATCAGCACCAAAGTGCCGTAGAGCAGTGCAGTAGTGGGGACAGGACGGGAAAGGGGAGAGACCAAACAGGGCTTCCCTGAAAACCCTGCTCGGGTTATATAACTGTGCGACGTTACTGTACTAGAAAAATGCCTAAAATGAGTTATGGAACTAATTAAGGAAATATAAAAGCCATGGATAAAAAGTTCCTTGTTAAGTATAATTGATAGTACAAATCTAATCTGAAAGGTTAACAAGCTCTTGAAAATTGTCAAATCAAGTACAGACTGATGTTTTTAATATAATTATATACAGTTAGCAGATGATATACTCTTTTTATTATATTGCCAGCTATTAGAATTTCATTTTTACAGCAAATACTGAATTATACTAAAGATATGTAAAGCTTATTTTGAAAGATTAATCCGTTTTCTAATATTCGTACGTAACAATCAAACACATTATATTTACCGTCTGTAAAAACCTGAAAAACAGAATTTCAATAAGCAATTTAGAGTATTTCACTGTTCCTTTTAAAAATAACTTTATTTTAAATCTTCCTAATTAAAAAAGCAAGATATTCTGAACAAATGAGAGCATGTTAGATATGTGAATCCTAAGTTGAGAATTAAAAACAGTTTCAGAAAATAAACCTGTAGGAAAAATCTATTCTTAGTTTAAATACTGAGAAAATAAATAGGTTCAATCTAGGTCCAAAAAGCCACTGAAAAATTAAATTTAATACGCAAGAGGATACATGACATTAATTTATTGAGAAAGATAAGGAGAGGAAAACTAAAAAGAACATCCTTTCTAACCACACAGTTAAAGTTCTCATCACACTGTGCCTCAGTTACTACAGCAGTCTTTCTTTTCTCTGACCTTTCTAAACGTAATCCTGCTTTCTTGACGACTATCCAGCATGTCTGTATAAAAAAAACCAGTTCCTATTTACTGCTTGGACCACGTCCTGGCTCTGTATACATCCCGTCCCTTCCCTGGCCCCTTTCCACCCAGCACCCAGCACCAGCCGTTGTCTTCACCGCCAGGGCCCCGCAGGTTGCCGCCCCACCGCGTCTCGCAGCTCTTGCTTGGGACTGGAAGGTCAACGCTTGCCACCGACCGCCCCACAATTCCCCATCGCTCACTTGTCAGGATTTCAAGCAAAGGCTTTGTGCCTTCCCTACATACTCTGTTGTGCAGAAGTGCTCTCAAATAAGCTTCCACAAAGCTAACATCTGCTCGTCCTCCAGGACTCTCTTAAAAATTGCCTTTTATTCAGCACTGACAAAATAAAAATCTCACAGCACAATTATTAGCCAGTTTGACTACTGCCTATTAGTCTGACCAAGTATTAGCTCATTCTTACACTCTCCAGTCTCTCTGGCTGTATGTGATTGCTGCTTTGTACTTGTTCTGAAACTCTCCAGAGTAAATGGTCACATCTAATCCAGTGTTTTACAACAGAATTTTAAGACTTAGATTTCTGGCTCCTACAATGCTGTTGCTACTACCACTGAACAACACAATCTACATTGTTCTGTGATGTACCAACCCAAAATCTTTAGAGAGCTCAGGATTCCTAAATGGAATATTATAGTAACAATGTATTTTTCTCATTATAGACAATAAGATTTACTTAGAGAAGGAGCCCTCTAATTCTTTCATAAAGGTACCAGATAGAGAATGAACTTAATTCAAACTGAATTTGGAGTTAATAATAAGCAAGGTTCAGTCCAAGTCCTAATATAAGGAGAAGCAGGACCTGAATTACATCCTTTGTATTGATACTCATCTCACCTAAACTTAGGCATCTAAAAGGCAAATGCCTACTATGTAAGCTTCTTGGAAAACCAGAGGTGCTAACTGCCAGGCATATGATGCACCCATTTGCCCTCCTCAGCTTTGGAAGAAATCCAAATGGCTACTGAAGAGAATACATTTAAGACAGCTCAGTTAGATGGAGATGAGATGGATCCTATACAAACAGCCTCCTTGAGTCAGATCAAGTGTCCACCTAGTCTCTATTCTGTTCCCCAAACTAGTCAACAGCAGTTGCCCAGGGAGGGGAACTGGAGGAAAGGAGGTAGTGATACTTGTCTCGAATGTCCTCGCAGCACCCCTGCTGTACTGCCATTCCAAATTCTGCAGTCTCACGCTCATCCAGACAAGAGCCAAAACCAAGAGCTGGGTATACCACGTGAGGAATCCAGAGATGGCTACAGACAAGGCTATAAAATAGACAGCTTGACGGCTCTTGAAATGAGCATGCTATACCACTGTTTCAGTTAGTACAGGAAATGAAGGATGGAAATGCTCTTTTTGCAAGGTAAGACTTAAGAACTGACTTGAACGAGTTCAGACACCCTGCAGTTTCAACTTAACAAATTCACTGGACTCTTCACTAGAGTAAAATAAAAAAAATGTTACGCATTTGCAAGTTGCCTTGAAATAGCCACAAAATAAGCATTAGTTTACTTGAAGAAAAATAAGAGCCATCTGAAACTTTGTGGTTGTTAACCAACTGATTACAATCTAAATGCTGTAACAAGGATGGATTAAATTGTACCGTATCCTGCTCTTACAGTCATTGTCAAAAGACTGGATTTATGCAGGCCTTTCTGTCCCTGTTATAATCTTTGTCACAAGAATGAGGTATTGCAGTTTTATAGCCTCATCTGTTCTCTGAAAGATAACAGTAAACAGTATTCGCTTGACCTTTTCAATGTTCTACAATTTTACTCAATGGTCTTTCTTATTCTTCCTTTTAAGCTCTCAGCACTGATGAAAAAGTGATGAAATGACAAACAAAATAAAATACAGAATTGTTAAGAGGTTAAAGTCATGAGCCTGACTACTGTCCCTTATACAGCAGACAGTGCATAACGATTTTTGTTTCATTTTTGCTCATTCTTGTCATAGCCTTCTTGTGAACGAACAAAAGACTACACAATGAACTCCCACAGAAACTACATTTCTAATGTCACCACTTCGCAACGTAAGTAGTGGGCACATTTTATTTGATTCCATGTCATTTAACAAATACTCAGCAAGGCATGTGTGCACCTATCTCTGCTTGTGCAGAGACATGTGTAGGTATGGATCAAGATAAATCCAGAGTAAACTATTCTGCAAACACTCCCCTTCCTGTGGAGAAGTTGAAAGAGTCAACATATGCCAGGTGTTACTCATTCTGCTTAATACAATACTAGAAGGGACATGAGTCTGCAGTAATAGGCACAGTGCAAGAAACTATGCTGCACTGATGGCTTTGAAGAAGAACTTAAGATGAAAGAACACAGTAAGGTCTTGGGGGGCAAACCGGGATGCAGTGCAGTTACCCTTGCATGCTAAATTCTTGAGCAAACTCTCCAGCTGATCAACCACGTGGTTTCTCTGTTATCTCAAACTATAGGCAACTTGACCACAGGGAAAGAATCAGTGTGAAATAGGTACAGCACAGATAGAATACAGAATAAGGAACATAAGAGCATCACAAACTGTAGGATAACTTCCTAGTCCTTGAATGTTTAATCTGTAGTTTCACATCTGTTTTACACAGCATACCTGTAAGTGCATGGTACTTTTATTGGAGAAACTACATTAGCTATTACAATCTGAAGAAAGGAAACGACGTCATATACCTTCTCTACTATGTGAATTAGTTCTTTAAAATCAATCTTCATTTTAATATTTTACCATAAATGTGAACAATTTGTTTCAAACTTTCAAATGTTTTATGCTGGCCACAGCTCCACTGACTCTAATGTAATTCTAAGGTTACAGCATCTGAAATTGTGAACCTGCAGCAGAAGGACTGGTGAACATGCGAATGTGGAGAAGGTCACCTCACAGTGCTCAAGAATCCTACTCTAGCTAGTCTCTCATTTGTATGGAAGCTGTCCCAGGCCGCTGATTACCCTTGTCCCCCCCCTTACATCCTTCTAATTGCACAACATCCTTTCTGCAGCTGGGGGGATCAGAACCATATTCTTCATTTACTCGCCTTGCAGGAACACTCTGGACCATACAGTGGCAGAGAGACATTTTCTGTTCTGCCTTCTGTTTTTATCCTAGAAACTTTGAACATTTCAAGATTTAAGGTTTCTGATATTTGAGAGAAGCCTAAGGTTCCGTTTTAAGGGCAAGTCAAGAAGGGGGTTTGCAAGTGACGTGTGCCCTTCAATCTCCTTGCTGTTGTTAGATGGGAAGGCACAATCTGCTCTGTAGTGATAACTGGTTCCACAGAAACAGGCCCTGCGGCCTTAGCTAAATACAGAGTAGAAACGGGTCCCTCAAGGACTCAACCCAACAAAGTATTTAAGCATATGCATAACTAAGGGTAGAAGATGCATTTTTTTTCTGAATGATGATTTAACAGTGCATAACCTAATAATAAGCACAGTAAAGTCAGAGAGTACAGAAACATCCCGTAAAACCCAACTTCACAACTGTGTTGAAATATTATCTTCCTGAGCAATAAAAACATCAACACTTTCAATAGTTGTAAAGTAGTTACAAAGAAGATTCCATGGGTTTGTTCTTTTTTCAATCAATCAACTACTCAGAGCTTTCTCATTGCTCTGCCAGTCTCACTAACGCTGGATTTTATAAGGCAATACAAATAAATTTGGGGGCAACTTCTTCAAATAAATACACAAACACTAATACTACCTGATTTATTCAACATTGTCCTTTTTAAAAATTCAAGAGAGGTAGATAAATGTTTCTGTATGAAGCGCTGCCTACCAGTGCTCATACAAGGATCACAGGGGTTTGGATGCAGCTGGAGGAAAAAGATGAGTTCAAGACATCGCTGACCGAAAAGAACATGGAAGACAGCAGGCAACTGAAAAATCAGAAGCACTTTTCGACCAAGAAAAAAATGGAGGGAAAACATGATCTTACAGATAGAAGAAAGGATTCAGATGATTTTCAGTGAGATTGTTCTGGCCTCTAGAGACAAACAAGGCCTGCAAAGGAACACAGATTAATTTGTAGCTCAGAGTTGTTTCTGCAAGAAACCCTCCAAGATGTCCAAGCAGGAAACAGAACCAGCTGAGAGAACTCTGCATGAGAAACGGTCTCTCATCTCGCTAAATCCAAGGCTGGCTAAGTGGAAAAGAAGAGCTTTAAAATTATTTTTTTTTTAAGAAAAAACTCAGGTAATGTAAGAATATATGGAATACAGATTGCCAAAGGAAAAGGAAAAAGAGGGAGAAGCATTAATAGAGATGAAAGTAAAAGGGGGATGGACAATGAGATCACTGCAGGGCCTATATTCAATTCAGTTAATGCATTGGGCAAGGCTGGACAAAACTGTATTTTTTGTACACTAACACAGTGCACATCAGGAACAGAACAAAGGAAGCAGAAGTAACGTGCACAATGTGAAATTAGATAACAAAGATAATGGTGTCATAATGGGGATGCAAGAAGAGCAAGGCTTGTATTCTGCAGGAAAGAGAGTAGGAATAAAGGTAGCAATAGGGTGTAGGGTTTTTTTAAGTATGTTTTGAGGTAAACTGTGAAGAAATCAATAATAAATAATAAAATAGATAAAACATCACTGCTTGGTTAGAGGAGCTCTCCTGCAAGACCCCTATAAATCTCATCGGACACAGGCAGAGGTCTCCAATGCTATGGAAGAAACACAGGCCAACACAGTCTAAAGCAGCAAGAGATCAATGCCTTACTGCTACGTTGTTCCTAAGTGGCTGTTGTTTTACAAAACACAAAATACAGTATATTGCAGACTTGTATCTCAGGAGAAATGCTGCTGGTGAGTAGCTATTACTCTTAGAAGGTGCTATGCAAACCAGCAATGTTAACAGTGAGCAAAACTACTTCATGAAGATCAAAAAATTTAATTGAATTATCAACAAATAGTTACTTGATAATAATGCACTATGTTTCTTCTTGGAGGCACAGTCCTTTTAACTTGCTTATGAACAGTTAAATGAGCCTGCAAACGCAAATGCACCCATACAAATTGACTGCTCTGTCATGTTTCACAGTATACATACAGCAGAAATACGACATTGCTTCTTTTCCAGCACATACTTCCAGGCTAAGGAAAAAGAAAGATCTCCACAGTCCTTTGTTTGCTTAAACCTATAATTTTTTTCTAAAGTATCCTTACACTGGTCCAGATTAAATTTGTTCTTCAGAAAATCCACAAGGGAAAGGTAATGTCACTTCATTCTCTGAACCTCTCTGCTGGCTCTCAAGCATGCTATAACCTCCCCGAACTTTTCTCCAAGGACTGTGCACATTGATGTCCATCTTAAAGACCCATTTCTGTCATGCTGCTTACAGTGAATTGAATTAACTTGCATCCTGCTTCTGTTCTCCTTCCCTTAACCGATATCTCATTCTCTATTGCCTTCAGATTTTTGAGCATCTTGAAACAGGGACTGTCCTTGAGGTTTCTGAAAGGCATGTTGGACGGTGTGTGCAGTGGAATTAAATGAAAGAGATGAAAGAGTTTGTTTGACCAATTCCTAAATAGGTGTCAGGGGTTTAATAAAGTGAGGAGCAGTTTTCAGTGCAACAAATGATTTTCTAGCTGTCTCTACAGACATATGGTGCAAGTTCCTTCTCTTCTGCGACAGCACTGGTTTTCACAAACATGAAAACAATGACGCACTCTAGAGTTGCTTGTTTTTGCTTTGCTTGTGCAGTGGTTGAATCAAAGGGTTAGAAAAGACCTGGAGAGACCACTTAGTCCACTCCTCTTTCCAGCAGACGGATATCTAACCTGTCTGTCTGTCTGTCTTTTTATCTGTCTGGTGAGATTCAGCAGAATATCTGCTCAGCTTGTTCTGGTCCGTAATCAGACCAAAAAATTGTCTTAATACCTGACTTAAACCTACAGCAGTTTACAGCTGTTTCTTCCAGCCAGTTTGTAGAGTAGGGAATTGCAATCCCATTAGAAGCCCTGACTGCTCTCCAGAAGGGCAGCAGTATGGTCCTGAGATCTTCTCCTGGTCTTCCGGGGTGAAGTCGAGGGAGCTCTTGCTGCCTGTGGGGTATGTGTAGGCTGGTATTCCTGGTCTTTTTTTTCTTTTTTTTTTTTTTTTTTTTTTCTTTCAGTCAAGATACACCTAACTTTACCAGCTTACACATCTCAAACATATATGTAAAACACTGGTTAAGCTGCTGTCTAGTTCCTAGTCCATATTTTTTGAAAATGTTGACAAGAAGCAGAACTAAACACGTGTTTTATGTTAACTCTTCCACTCAATGTGTTTAGAACTACTCCAGCATATTTAAATCAATACTTCATAAAAGCAGGAAGAGTCTTTTAGTGACTCTTGCTGAGGCAACTGAAGTATTTGTGTGATTACTTCTAATTCTTTTAATCTAAATTCACTTTCACAGGCTTCTGTCCAACTGAATATAAGGAAAATAATTATCCTCCTGAAGACTGTGGAACAGGTTGCAGCCTCCATCCTTGTAGGTTTTTGAGCCCAGACTGTCTCAGGCTTAGTAGTCGGGTTTAACCTCATATTGCTGACCCTACTATGAGCATGAGATAGGACTAGAAACCTACTGAGGTCCCTTCTGACCGGAATGATTTCATGCTCTGATGACTCTTATTGAGCTCATCAGCTGAATGTTCTTTCCCTCCCATCTTCTTCTAAGAAGATAAAAAGCAACTTAAAAAATATCAACTTGCATGCAGATACGTAGGAATTCATTATTAAAACACAATATATGGTCTGGTTACCAAATTCACAGCCTAACAGATCTGTGACATTAATGACTTCAGTGAAGGAAAAACTTCAGTATACGAACATAAGAATCAATTTTTGATGAAATTTTTGTTATAAAGTGCTTATGCACAAAAAGCACAGGACCAGAGGGGTTCACCTGTCTCTACAAGCCTAGTCTCCTGCCAGGTTAAATCCATCTGTCCTTTGCCAGTATTATACTACTTTCATTTCCCCAGTGTGCTTATTGAGAGCAGCTGGCATTTTGCTGAGCTAAACAAAGTTGTCTTTTAGTCTCTTCTTGGGGGAGAGCCTCTAATTGCCTTCCTACCTCCTCTGCATCTGATCCTGTTAGAGAGAATGTGGGAAGCAGCTTTGCAGCTGTATTCCAGAGAAGGTCTCACCACTGTGCTTTGTTCTTTCATAATTTCCTGGTGCTGAGCTTCCAACATTTCACAAGAGTTCCTGTTACTAGTCAATAAACGCCTGACTTTGCATTTTCCTTTATTTTCTTCCCCCCTCTTTTTCTGTAAATCTTTTCTTAAAGATCAGGCCTACCACTGTGGTCCTGCTCTGCTTTGACCATTATGGCCCCACTTAGGACTTCCATTATCCCTTCGCAGTAGTATGAGTCAACTTCTTGTGGTAAGGTATCTGATGAAAATATTACTTAAGAGTGGTTCTTTTAATTTTGCTGGCAATTCTCCATTGAGCCTAACAGTTCCCTCTGTCCTGTTGGCCAGTCACCTGTTTGTGCGATCTGCCTAATCTCCATATTCTCTGGTTTAGCTATTTTCTCACAGTGGCATTATTTTAAATACTTCACTGAAGTCCATATAGATTAGATCTATCGTATTTCCTTCACCTTAGTAGGACAACAAAATAAAACCTTCCCAGAGAAAGCTGTCTGTTCAGTTTGGTATGATCTATCATGCTGCATCTCATTGCTCTGCTTACCTCCATGTTTTCAGTTATGCTTTCTTCCAGAATGTGTTCAAGAGCTTTGAGTATCACTGAGATAAAACTAATGGATCTGTTGCTGCTTGGTTCACCTTTTTCCCTCTCTCTGAAGTGTAAGTATGATTTCAACTCGTTTTTGGTCAGGCAGTCTCTCACCTCTGTTTGATAGAGGCCTCTCCTATTTCATTTGCACTTCATCTCTATATGATTCATATACTCTGGAATGGAAAATATTTGGTCCTTTCAATGTAAGTATATTAAGTTCTTTGATCTATGCTTCTTTTTGACAGTAGTAACCTCCATTTCAGTATCTTTATTCCCATGAGACAGTGTTGATTTTGCCTCAGATTCTTCATTTCTCTCCTTATTGAATGGAGAGGGCTAAAAGGGAGGCTGAAGGAAAGTATTCATTCTAAAAAAATTCTCAACTCCATCCTCATTGCTTAACATAATCTTAACCATTTTGTTTCTTTTTTATGTTTTTTGTTATAGGACCAAAGACATTTTGCTGTTAACAAGTTGTAAAACAAATATTTTCAATCTTTTACAAATATTAATCTTTTAAAAATACTAAAGACTCATCTGGTTAGATTTCCTTACTAACAGTAGTTTTGATAGTTTAATTACATGAAGGAAAATAAATTTCACAGAAGATTCTCTTCTCTTCTACCACAGCAAATATTCTGAACTATTTCACAATGCTTCAGTGCCTCTGGGAAAATTACAGAATTACTTCATTTCCATCAAAACACAGGATGCTGGCCTGACCCTATTTGAAGGTAATCATTTCTGTTTGCAGCATGTATATTAAGTAGTCATATCATTACAGCAAGAAATAACTTCAAGAAGTCAAAATTAATTTTAATTCATAAGTATTACATAAAAAATTACTGTTCATGACTTTTCCATTATATATACTAATTCTAGAGAAACGTGTCAATATATTTTAGCTTTAATGGAGCCCCTTAGATATTCTTTGATCCTAAAATGGCTAAACCTGTCTTTGGTAAGTACTGTAGTCTCCATATGTATTATTTGTATTCTCTTAATATATTTTTCTTATCATCACTTTGGTGCCCTATAGAAGCCATTGTTTTTGTTTATTCTCATTTTAGCTTTTTGTTGTTGTTTTTGATAATTATCTCATCTGAAATTGCTTTGTAAATCAATCTCTTCTTCTAAGTGCTCATTAAGAACAAACACTCACACAAGTATAAACACAAACGCAGTAAGTTTCCCATCCTGATGCCCAGAACCAGCACTTACTTTCATTAGGAGCAATTTTTGATATTTTCAGGTACTGAGCACATAACTTGGTTTAACAAATGTGCATTGTTGTCTTGAGTTAGCATGTTTTATCAAAGCCTACTTTTCAGTGAAGAGCATGAAGCTGTACTGATCCTCCAGGAGCCACCCTATCTCTAAAGACTGGCCTGCAGTCTCTAGGCATGCTGACTACTATTGGCCCTGATGCCTTTTAAGGGCACAAGCAGTCCCTGTGCTGCACAGTGCTGAAACTGCAACTCTGCCAACAGCACTTTTTCTTTCCCCAAAAGATATTTATAGAGATCATAATTGCAGGTGACAGCAGGATGGCTTACCAAGAGTGTCAGTCATAACCCTGAAATGTACATGCACTCCAACACCACCCTTTACTCCAGTAGAATAAAGGAAATATTAAGCTCTCATACTCTTAGACTCTAATGATACCAATTCTGCCAAACTGATCAAACAGTAGGCATTTTTCTTCCCCTGACCGAGCAAATTTGACAATTTACTCCTTTTTGATATTCACTAACAATTCATTCCACTGACATATTCTTATACCGAATTACTAATTTATACCAGGTGGAGCTAGCAGAATTGCAGATGCTGGACAATACTTGTTTCAAGCCTGTAAGCTTTCCAGTTCTATCTGAAATTCTCCAACTCTCTAATCCTTGAAGATCTGTAATTATTTCCTCTTTCTATCTCATCCTTCACGAGAGACCAGAGTGTTTTGTTTTCTTTTTTAACTTTCAAATCAAGGTAAACAAAGGTCAAAAGTCTGGTCCCTTCTAGTAGCTTCACAGGTTGTGAATTTACAACCAACATTTCCAAACATTGAAAAGAGAGGTTTTTGTGAAAAAGACAAAAACAGTAGAATTAGTCTTTAAAATTAGTCTGTACTACTTATGTAGCTTACACCTTATGTTGGACAGCTGATCATGTATAATAGCAAAGACACTTTAAAATAAGCAGCTCAAATATTTTTCTTCTTCAATGATACCTTTAGCATCTAAAACGGAAATTATGCCGTTTTCAGACTGCTCTGCTGCAGCTAACAGGCTCATTGTTTATTCATTCTGGTGCAACATTAGGCTTTGTGAGTGTCTGCAGGGATGCATGTGGAAGAAATGGGTGTGCCCCTGTGTTTTACCTGAATGTTTGTGTGTAGCTTGGGATAACGAAACAGCTACAGCTGAGAGTTGCATGAAAATCACAGAGCAAAACCTAAGTTTGTAAGTTATATAAACCCTGCTAATAGGCTTAAAGGTTAAAGATTCATTTTGACCTGTATTTTGAAGACACTTTCTCCAGTCAAACATCCTCCTGCCAAGAATAAATAAATAAAACAGTCTGCTTACCAGGGAAATAAAATATGCAGCATACCTTTGTAGCTCCAGTGTACCTTTCTGCATCTGCTGTAAAATTACCATTTTCCATGGAACTAGATTTTAAAATGATCTGTAAGAGATTAACACCTTTAAAGTAATTGCTCCTTAGAGCTAAACCACAAGCTTCCCTGATGCTGTGAACCACATGGCAAAATATTCCTATGGCCTGGAACCACACGCCAGACTACTTACCTTGCGGAGCCGAGCAGCTGGGAACTTGGGGATCGTAAGTGAGAGAGGGCAACGGCTGCCCCCAAGTCCCTGCAAGGGTGCACGAGGCTGGGAGTATGGCAGCATTTTGTAGGGACCTGCTGACAGCAGCCCCAGGAGCCCCTCTGGGCTTTCTCCCTCCAGGCTGGGGTCTCCAGTTGCCTGATGTGCCCGGGGGGGGGGGGGGGGGGGGACAGGCCCAGCCCAGAGACACCACAGGTACCCGCACCACTTGTGAACCACCCCTCGGGTAGATACTGGCTGCCTAAGAGCATGTATTTTAAGTACTTCCTGCCTATCAGACCTAATCTTTCAAGTGTTGCTACTGAAATCCTTCCATTTTTCCAGTTGCACAGTGTGTCTACTCACCGTGACATAAAGAAACAAACAAAATTACGTTTATACACAAACAAAAGTATAGTCTCAAATAAAAGGCTACCTTATAGCAGGAAAAGCACAGGAAGCAAAACTTTTGTTGGAAGATTGTGATTTGCTCCTGAAGCTCTTGGCCACGGGAGCGAAAGGGGAGGCACACATGCTAAAAGAAGAGCTACACAGTCATTGCCACTACTCCGCAGACCACAGAGAAACATTACTTTTTGGGGGTTACAGGTTTTCTGAGTGCTGCTGAAGAGGTGCTGAGGCAGAAACTTAAGAAACCTTAATTACACCAGACCAACAGTGCTTACGTCTGCCTGTATTATCCTGCCGCTCACTCTTCTTGCGGATAATTTGAGACAACAAAAGAAAATTGCTAACTAAAGTAGGTTGTATTTCTCTGTGATTTACAAAGAATGACCATAGGCAAGAGAATTGCCTTCCACAGTCATCCTGGAAAAAGACCTGGAGAAGAGAGAAAAGAAAACTCACTACAACTACCAATTGTCCAAGTTTAAGAGCCACAGCTACTCCAGACAAAAAAAAAAGTGCACATGGAAGCTCAGGATTTAAGTCACTGGCAGTACTGAAAATTCGAAAAATACTTGAGTTTTTAACATTGTGTTTATGTTTTTATACAACAAAAGAAAAGGACATCTTAAATGAAAAGCTAGTTCAATGAAGTATTTCACTTCACAGTATTAAAATGTAGCATTTCAGTTTCCAATCTTTTTCTTTCTCTAGTATGAACAATTCAGCAAATAGAACAAAATATTATGAAATGCTGAAAAGCCAAAAATTGTCATTTTCTCCCTCAAAAATAGGTCATCCCTGAAGAATGCTACCTGTGTGTATTTCTCAAAGATAAAACATGCTGGGAATCAGCTGCCTCTACATGATCTTCACCTTGCTGGGTCTCCTGTTCCCCATGCCCTCACCAAATTTACTCCCTGGCTTCCTTACACATCCACAGGGCCTAGCACAATTTGATTAAAACCAAACCTTTTCCCACTATTTCCTGCATCAGTGTAGCCACTTCTGAGCCTGCTTTTCTCTTCTCCACTTCAGTTTGCTTTGCCCATCATGTAACCCTTAGGCTATGAATTGCACTGTCTGTGATTGAACGCCCAATTGGTGCATCAAAACTGTGCAATATTGGGTCAATTCTACTAAGAAATTTGTTATAACAGTGTTGAGAAAGTATATGAGCTAAAGTCATGTAAGATAAGAGAAGTAAGCAGGCCGACAGCGAGCAATTACTGCAACAGCAATATTGCTAGATCAAGGATCTGAGCAGAAAAATGTATGACGTATAAAATTCAAAGGAAAGGGAAAGGATGGAAGACAGCATCTCGGCAACATCAAGGATCAGCCCACTCCAAGAAGCCAAAGAGGCCAACACCTCTGCAGTTGTGTGACAATCGCCTGGCCAGCAGGGGCTCCCTGAGCGTCCCAAGCATGTGAAACGATGCCAGAAAAAGCAACTTATTGAGGCACAGTTGCATTCAGAATCCCCTTAGAGCAGCAGAAACCTGGCTTCTTCCCTGACCTCAAACATCAAAGAAGCCCAAGGATTGATGGATTTTTTTTTTTAATTATGTTTACCGCCCTCAATTTTTCTTCACTGTGCTTAGTCTTCCTTTGCTATGGAGAAAATCAACTTCTATCCCATCAAAAATGTAATGAAAAATTAAAAAAAAAAAAAAAAAGCCTCCAAAAAAAGAAAAAAAAAAAAGAAGAACTCCAAAATCAAAAACCCCTCTTGCAGGTTAATAAGGCTAGGATTTGCTCATTTCAAGGACATCCACAAACAGAGATGGAAAATTAAGTAAGCAGATCTTTTCTTATTTTTCTCTTCAGTCGGGATCTCTTTGGAATATACAAATCCTAGTGATATTATCTCTGACAGATGCTCTTCTTTTCCTGTTTGATTCATTTATTGCTTTCCTGCTTGCTGAGTGAAATCATGCACAAATGTAACAGCAAAAGAACAAAATATAGGACAGTGGAAAACACAAGTGGAGAAAATACATGAGACAGCGCTTTGTGTGAGACATTTTCACAGAGCATTACTTTTATTCGGTATAGAGGAATGTGATTCCACTATATCAAAGCCTATTCCTTCAGTGAAGTCATTCTGATGGGTCTTATTTTTTTTCCTGAATGTGCTTTTAACTTCCTTGTTGCCTCCCTCCCCTACTGACCAGTTTAAAACAAAGCACTTACATTTAATGAGAAAGTTGATCGCTGACGTTTCTTCTCCCACCAGCTGCAACATCACTAAAAGGCTTCAAAATCAAGTTAAAAGAAATTATAAATTTCTAACATCCTTAACCTACCTCCTTCCATAACATACCCTTCATTACAGGGGTCTATAGAGTCCCTGCCCCACTGCGAGCCAGAGAGAGAAAAGAGATTACATGAGATTACAAGGGAGGGCAGAAAAGACCAGCAGCCGACAGGAAGAGAAGTCTACTCAGCTTCCAGCAGAGAAGGAGCTGTAGAAGACGTTGCCTTGATTTGGACGAATAGATGGGATGGATCACCCTGTGGAGGTGGCGACCTCTCTCATTAAGAGTGTATCGAGAGCTCATGACCAGCTTAGCTCAACCCACAGTATATTAAAAGCTGGTGAGATCAATCTCATCCCAAATGATTATTTATTAAACTGAAAGGCCAGAAGGTGTTAGAGTCTGTTAATCTTCTCAAATAGATATACATATTTGTAAGTTTTGAGCCACTACAAGTCATCTGTATAATCTGTTCTTTGTATATCATTTAGAGAAACAGTAAATCTCAGATAAGAATAGGCCACAGCAAAGATGCTGAGAAGCCATAAGAAAGAATGAATTACAGCCAGGGGATGCATCTTCAGAATTCAATTGTTTGTTCTCTTAATCATTTTTATTCAACTGGCAATATCAAGATGAATACCTGTTTTCCCTTAATGCTCTACTCCTGAGAATACTGGCACTCTGTAGACTGCCAGCCAAAATAATACATTTGTAACTTGAGAAGGCTTAAAAAGTCTAGGTAGACAACAGCAACAAATTCTGAGGAACAACACTGCCAGCTGAAAAAAAGCAAAGCAGACAGGCTCAATGGTGGCTATAAAAAAACAAATAAATCCCGATTTATCCAGCTATAAATATCTGAGAAAGGAACATATCGGGCCTGTCACTTAGACTTTTGTTCCCTTTGTTATATTTTGTGGAAAAGCTTTTATTTACCCATAACTCTATGGATTTCTTTCTTTAGAACAGTTCTGGACAGGAGCAGGTGTTTAGGTAAGTATTCCAAATGAACATGTGGCTTAGGGACACTACGCACCCACCCACCTCCACAGCAGTACTGTGTTAATGAGCTGGTACACTATTATTGGTATGCATTAAAGAAGATAATCAGTTCTTACTTATCTGTCTAATAGAAAATCTCAAAATCACCAAATCTGAGGCCTTTCTGAACAGGACCAGAGAAAGACTGGGAAATGTTTTCCGCTGTCAGTCATGTCATTTCTCTGCAGTAAGAACCTTTCGGATCTCCAGCTAGTCCTGTGCGTGACTGACCCTTACACAGAGCTTAAGTAGACTCTTAAACACAGAGCAGGGCGTATAACCACAACCTATACGCTCCAAAAAAATCACCCCAGCTGCTGATTAGGTTTTTGCCCACATGCATAGGTTTCCACCAATCACCATCACAAAATTGCCAGCAGATGCCTTGCAGCTATAGAAAAGCTAAGCTCATGCCAACACTCCAGCTATACTTTCACTGAAGTCGCACGGACCACCCTAATCTTTTACCTGGTGGTTAACTCTCTTCACAGCAAAATGTTCACTGTTTCTCCAACTACTAGCTGTGATTACATTCCTTTAACATTTCTTCTCTTGGTATTTCTTTGTGGCCTACCTGAGTGAAAAACCTTGCTGACAAAGCAGAAAATTTCTTAAAGCCTTCCAAATGATCTATGTAAGTCTATCAACATCATTACCTTTCTTTTAGTTTTCTTTATATATCTGCCATACAGTCTTCTGCAGTATTTTTGCTCTGTGTTTCAGCACATAGCACAAACAGCTTGGAGTCCATGGTCAGGCTCTGAAGTACTTTTAAAGACCTTTTTACCTTCCTTTAGGTAAAGCTGTGTTCTTTCATGAACATTGAATAGAAATGCTGCCTAATTCAGCAACAGGCCAGATATCACTTAGCACTGAAACACCTAATTACCTTTGAGACTCTGTCCTTGGTTACTGCAGCCTACATGTAAGAGGGCATCAGAAACTTCTCAAGAGTAACTTCCTTTAAGAAGCACATTTCCTTAAGTGCAAAATTGAAAGTTACCTTGTAAAAATAGAAATGCTTAAGTTAAACAGAATCACAGAATGACAGAATGGGTAAGGCTGGAAGGGACCTCTGGAGATCATCTAGTCCAGCCTCCCTAGCTCAAGCAGGGTCACCTACAGCATGTTAGACAGAGCTAACCTGCATCCAGGCAGGTTTAGAGTATCTCCAGAGAAGACAACACCACAACCTCTCTGGGCAACCTGTTCCAGTGCTAACGTAACATATGCTTTCTTAGCTTCTTCTCATAAGATTAGAAATACTACATTAATCAGTATTTCACTCCTAGGAATACTCTGCAGTCCAGAACTTTCTTCCACTCCGTCTCAGAACACAGCAGCTCTCTCCACAAGCAGCAATCTTTTCATATCACAAAGATGATCATCAAACATGAAAAACAGTCTAAAGCCAGCAGAAGAAAAGGCTGAGGAAAACATCAAAACCTTCACTGGGAACTTCTCTGATTCTGTACAGCTGCTCCTCATGTAAGCATGTGTGGCAACCAGGATTCTTCCAAAGTCTCTGACTCTTGACTACCACAAACCTAAAGATCTTGCAGACTTTGGGAACTTCCCTTTCACACCATTGCAAGGCCTGCAGCCAACCGGAAAAGAAATCCAAGTACAAGCACAGACACTGTGTTGGTTTGTCTTCCAAATTTTGGGGTGGAGAGCCCATCAGGGAAGGCCCGCACATGGAAGGGGAAAGAAGCTACAGATATTTTTGCCTTGATCCATTCCCCACTCTGAGAGCAGAAAGAGGTTTAGCCGTACTTCTACTAGGCCCCTTTACCCCCTTGGGTACTACTGACAAACATCTTTGTCAGAACAAAGCAGCTGGTATAAAAGTGGCTCAGAAATACACAAGCCATCCATTACATAACACAGGCAATTTCTGAAAATAAGTGCATAATACACATAACAAAGAAAGGAGTTAATTTGCTGCAGTAAGTTGCTAGATGTCTGTTTGGCTAGGAGTGCACCCAAGCCTGTAACACAGGGCACACAACTGCAGAGCAGCTGCCATGAGTTTACCATTAGAGGTTTTTCTATTGCTACCAGCAGACAATCGCTATGTAAGAGCAAGTCTAGCAGCATATCCAAGAAATCAGGCACGATGCTCTCATGGGCTAACACAGGTGAGGCCCCTGGTGGATGCCCGCTGATTAGGTCCCCACTGTACTGTTACGTTATGTGAGTGTTACAGCAGCACATGACTTGCAGCTGTGATGCCCCAATAAATCAACTATGTGCCGAATTAATCAACTTTCAAATTTTCATGCCCTGTAATAAAAATCTTACAGAGAGATAAGAAAGCTGCATTTTTAAAAACCTCTTCCAAATTTTGAGAAGTAATTCCAATTAACTACCTTACAGTAAATTAAGCTCCTAGATGTGCAGTATACTTAGCTACAGAGTTACATCTACTTTCTTGAAAGTCAAACTGGAAGCGCTAACATTTTAAGTGCAGGTATGATCCCATATATTACTCCAAAGAAAAACATCATAGTTGTCCTTCATTGAAAACTTCTGTATCAGAGCAAATGAGCAAATCAAAACAACACTGATCAACTAATGACATTGTAGACTCAACCTAGTCCCTGAAATGCAAGCAAGAATAACATTCATCATGTCATTACCTCAGTAAAACTACTGGAATCAAAACTTAACTGCCAGCAGTTTTACTGACATATCAAGTGGAGTAAATCACAGTTTGTTTTTCCATAGTTACAACCAAATCATAGTCCAGATTTTAGTAAACTCAACTAGAATCTTATGGAAGTGCAAACAAACTGGTAAAGCCATAAAATGATACTTTTCTGACTGGCTCCATGTTCTTAAATTGATTGTTATTAGTGGCATACAAGAGAAATATGTTTGATTTCTTATCTTCATATATTTCCCTGTGCTCTCCCTCAGCTTCATGGGAAAACTGCGGAGCTGCATACACACTGATCCTTCTTCTCTCCTCCAAAGCCAGGAAGATCTGAGAAGAACTGAAAGGCCATCTTAGGGAGGAGGGCACAGCTCAGTGACATTAGACATTTATGCTAGCTCTCTCAAGCCTGGCAGCTGGAGCACTGAATATCAAGTTCATCTAAGTTTAAAAATACCTTTTTGTACTTCTGTACTGCTTGTAACATAACAGACAGGGGCATCCACACCTAAATGTGAGAATGGAATAACTATATGCAGGTTTATTCTGCACATATGCATGGGAACTCACGGTACTGCTCTGCATCTCACGTGAAAACACAGGTCAGTAGTCAGTCTGTTCCTCTGGCTCCTCGACTACATGTTTTAAAAATCTAAATTAATAGTAAATTAACAGAAAAGACAGAATCAAATATTCCAAATGCTTGCTCTTACCAACTTCATCATTAGTAAAATGTTTTTTCCCATAATTATTATCATTAGTAGAGAAAAACTAGAGAAAGCAAGACTGTAAACAATACTGAGTTTGGTATGCATGAGATGGCATATCAATGGCTATGAGTATGCATCTGCATACTTGTCAAAATTGGAGTCAACAATTATTCCACATATGGTAAAAAATCAAGTTGAAAATGAATATAAGGAGGTGATAATTTGCCAAGTGGTGTGTAAACGTGATGACAGCTTGAATAGCCTTAATGTAAGTCAAGTATCTTCAAGATACTCTTCTGCAAAATGTTACAGGTTCAATTCACATTTTTTCCTCCAAAA
Organism: Rhea pennata; assembly: GCF_028389875.1. Classification (NCBI taxonomy): domain Eukaryota; kingdom Metazoa; phylum Chordata; class Aves; order Rheiformes; family Rheidae; genus Rhea; species Rhea pennata. The sequence continues at coordinate 37,976,946 of NC_084669.1, read as the reverse complement.
GACACAGTATTGAACTTCCTTGGTCAAAGTGATGGATTACGACAAATTTATATTGCACATGCTTTTTCTCTACTCAAAGTGTGAAAAATACACTTTACTTATTATTCTTGTTAAAAGGTAGCTTTAATGATGATACTTGATGTTAGGATTTGTCTTTCCACGGGTCATTGAAATTATTCTGTAAAACACCCAATCTCTGGAATACACCCTTTTCACCAACAGGTCAACTTACAACAAGCTCCTGTTGCATACTGTGGGGCCAACAAGTCTGAGTATGTGAACTCCTAGGAAAGATGATCTGCTGCACGCTGATTGCACAATTTGAAAAGGGCCATTTTAGATCTTTTTAGTCATTATTTGAATTTTAGATCTTTTTAATCATTATTTGAATTTTAAAATCTTATTTTAGAAACATCTTGTACTTCATTCCTATCTTTTGTCCTGAATAAGTGAGAAAGATCAAAGTCAGATTTACTGGCTGACTAGCAAATGCTATGTTCAATTTTCTTTTGTCACATTCACATAAGTAACAGCAGATGTTGCTAGAACATTCACGAGTTTAGCTCCGAAGTGTGCAGCCAGACATTTGTCAGGCTAATTTGATTTCCTGAAGACTGAAAGGAAAGTTCTGCTGGATAGTTCCCCATCTGTGATACCCAGCTGCTCTTGCCAAATCACTTGAACAATGAAGACGTTATTTGGATTTTTTTTCTTAAGGCTACTTCTTATTAGTTTTCTTCGGGAAGTCCTTCTTCTCTTTCTTCTGTTAATAGCGCTACAAAGACGGAGAGGAGCAGGTTCACAAGATGAATGCAAGGACTCCTACTCCCAATGGATGGTCACAATCCTTGCCATCTTGGAGAAAACCAAATTGCCTACTGAAGTCATTGGGAAAGACAGCTAGTAATGGCAGTGAAAGAATTTTATGTTCGCACACAGCTGAAGGAACATTATACTTAAAAAATTGACACACATGTCAGATGCCAACTTTCTTTTAAAAGTTGCTGTCTGTAAATCATTTTTCAAGAGATTTCTGAAAATAAGCCATTTCACATATTTTGCAATGCCTTAAAAAAAACCCTCAGTTTTCAAATGGACTTTGTTACGTTTGTTCATTCTGTACTTAAATTTGGGAATAAAACAAATTCAAGTAAATTCTTATGTTAGTTTTGTTGAGTATTACTTTTGAATGAAATATGTCCAAGTTCTCCATGTGATTGGAAGTGTTTTCAGATTTACATAATTACACTAAATTGGATAACAAATTGTATCAAATTAAAGAAAGGTTTTCTAAGCTTTCTACAGCTTGAAATTAATTTTGTATACACAGGATGAACTGGAAAATGCTTTTCTGTAGCAAAATGGGGAAAGAAATATGACAGTAACATACAAAAGCAATTTTTCCCCACATAATTTTACAATTTTTTCCTCATTAAACTTTTGGCAACTGCTGCATTTTCTGTCTGTGAATCTGACGGGTGCCCAAGATATGAACTCATACAAGCAACATGCTGATTAGAACACCTTAGAAGAAGGCCCATATTTTACAAGGCTTTAAGGATTTCCTTTCCGAATGCCTAGTTCCGTTTTGTATGCTTAAAGGTGTCTTGATCATCATCTTTAACATGGATTTTGAGAATCAATATATGGAATTAAACTTTGCTAATGGGGCCATACACCAAAGAGTGAGGGATATCAACATGTCACTTGTTTGCTTGTTCTCCATCTCCTGTTCTCTACCAGCTAAGGAAAACAGGTATCAGACCACAGAGTTGATGGTACCAAGTAAAAAGGTGGTGTGGGAGCTCCCTCTACTGCTCCTCTGTAGCAGGCATGAACCTGCAGCCCCGCTGTCACCACTCTGGCCTGCTGGCTGCCTACCGAGATTGTGTTACTTTGTACAGTGATAAGCAAACAAAAGGTTATATGGGTTTCTTTAGCCCTGCTAAATGTCCAGCTACAATGTATTTAACACGGAAAAGTAAAAAGAAACTCTGACAACATGAATTTGTGTTTCCACTAACTATGAGGTTCTCTACACATACACAGTTTTAGGAAAAGAACTTAACGTTACAATTTTATGATGAATTTTGCTCTATGTATGAGAAAACCATTGTCTCTCCATACTGAAGACTTTATTGTACCCTTATTTTTCAATATGTAAAACCTTGACCACATCACCATCCTCAGCACGGCTCAGCAGGCTCCCAACTGAGCTGCCCGGCTGCCTCGGGCACAAGAAAGAGGAATGCTCTTCCCTTTCTTTATATACAGAATTACAGAGGTCATATAACTGTAAAACAACTGCAACATTCATATTCTTCTAGCATCCAGCTTTCTTCCAGTATGTACCTTGTTTTCTCAGGTCAAATTCTTGGGAAAAAAACGTATCTTATGGTTGATTCTAAAATGACAAACTGAGATTTCAGATTAAAACTTTTGTGTGTGTCATAAAAGCAGGTAAATCATTTTAGAATGCTAAAATCTTGCCCCTGAAGTCCTCTTTCTCTGCTACGTGGATAAAGCAACATTATCACTGTATTTAAAAGAAAGATAAGTCATAGATATCTCCAAAGGCCATTTAGATCAATCATCAAAATCAAAAAAAATGCACTATTTAGCATCATTTAGTGACTGAGCTTTCAAGGTCAAATAATGGCAGAAAGAAAGAAAACAAAATAAGATTTGCAATTTCTCCCAACTCTCAGCTCCACCAAAACATGAAAACCAACACATGAGCTTTGGAGAAGTGACCTCTATTTCTCAACACTTGCAGGAAGCTAAAAACTGTGTGCAAATTGCATTCACAAACACCTGACCCATCTCTTCTAAACTTCATTTAGACAACATGGCAAAAACCAAGCAGAGTATAGACTACCACAGGGAAAAGAATACAGCCCCTAAAGTGAAACATGCTTTTTCTAAACTTTTTATTGAATTTTTCTTATAAAGAACAACTCCTCAAGCTGGATTATGAAGACAGACCTCATCCCCTGCTTAATCAAAATATTTCCATTTAATGAAGAGTTCAGTTACTATAAAAATATATATACAAAAAATTAGCAAGTTTCTCTATCTTCCTGATTCTGGCAGAAATTCTTCATTTAACACTATAACCACTTTTAGAAAGAAACACAAGGACAATATAATTGAAATTTTCCAAGGATCTTCTGCAAGTGCAGCTTTCTTGACACGCATAAAAAATGTTACATAATACTCACCAAAGCATTCAACTTACCTAGTGCTTTCACAAAACATTGCCAAATCTTTAGATTGTTAGCAGCTGCTAAGAGACAAATGCAAACTATTTTCCAAACCACTGTTCTTTTTCTTAGCAATGCTTTGCGAAAATCAGCAATGAGAAATGTTGGAAATGGATAGAATTAAAGGACTGTCAATTGAAAAGGAGCTAATTTTCCTCATAACAACACACCCTTCTCTAATTCAGGCTTAGTACTGGACAAAATGTCTGACCGTTCTAGTTTTCTAAACATTTCCAGAGGCGATTTCTTCATTTTTAAGTTAAATAGCAGATTCTATCATCTTACCCTCATTTCCATTGCGTATTATTGTTCCTATCTGCAACCGTGATGCTCCCTTTCCCAGATTTGACTCATACAAAGGGAAGTATTGAAGCTGGCACCTTATTCAAAATACTGTTTGACAGCTGAAAATGACTGAAAGTCAGTAGCAACCAAGGCAAGCTTAAGTCTTTGCATAAAGCAGCACAGCATTTCTACAAACACAAGAGGCTACCAAGAAAGCCAGGCTGACGGTTGTGTGCCATTTCTCTTTTCTTGGAAGAGAAAGAAGGTCCCTCTGCAAAAGCTAGGGGAGTTCACGTTTGCTGATAAGGAGATTGCTACACTTACCAACAGACTTGCAGCAAGAGACATGCAAAATTCTTCTCCCACTGGCACTCTGTTCTGGTAAAATCTTTCTGCTTTCCTTGAAGGCTAGTGTGGAAACTGTTAAACTAGTCTTTAGCCCAGAAATGGGCTAAAGCTTCAATAGTAAATATCTGACAGAATACTAAAAAGTATTAAAACATGAAAACTATAGATAGTATCCAGGAAGTCTAAGTGTGTACTGGGTTTTTTCTTTCTTTTTTTAAGAGAATGCTGTGGCAAAGACAAGAATACAAATTCTTGATCAACATTCATATGCTAGGGGGACTTGCTATCAGATAGGCAGAGGCACTCATCTGTGAATGAATGCTTGAATTTCAGCATAAAAGTCAGTTTTCTCTACCTGGAAAAAAAATCACAATTTTATATGTTTTTATACTTTTCATTTCATTATAATAATATAATAAACAATATGAATTAAGTAATGCAGCCATTAAAGTGCATATACATCTCAAAGGAAGGAAAAGTATGCTTCCTTTTCAAGTGCACTGATGCCCTTCAATTTTAGACTGTCTACCTATGGAAACAAGTCTTCTGTGATCTGGTATACGGGAAGGAAAGAGGTGATCAAGGAAGGGTCTCTCCGCCTATTCTTCCTCACAGTTATTTCTTAACCTTCTGATTATTTTCCACCAGCCTTGCCAGAGACACTGACATCTTAAAGATATTTAGCTTTCCTACAATACTGAAAATCACAAGTGGGTAAAGGAGACAGACCCCTTAAGCGTCCAGAAGTGCTGCAGCGTGAATTTCCTTCCTATCAGAACATCCTCATGGGAGATGGACCTCATATATGCCTCAGCCAAGAGAAAAGTTTCAGCAAGAGCTTGCATCTCCATGGACAAGGCATCTATGTGCGAGCCAGGTTATCTTCAAAAGTAGCCTTGCTTGCTCTTGTTCTATCACAATCCTGCCACTCTGCTGTGGCGCTTACTAAAAGAGGAGGAAAATGCAAAAAAAAGACTAAAAAACTCCACTGAAAGAAATATAAACAATTGATGATTTCAGCCTGTTTTTTCTTACTTTCTCTGACAATGTTAAAATGTATATAAACCAATCATGCATCGCAAATCAAGACTCAAACAGGATCTCTTTATTCCTTCCCTATCAGCAGCAGCATTTCACTTGCACAGAAATCATTTGATGGCAAGAGGAGGCAAAATATAATCAGGTATTACCTCAGAAAGGCAGCATTAATACCCATGAAGGTTCTTACTGAGCTTTTAAATCTAAGTCCAAATGAAACCAGATGGGGACTGCAACCTTTTGTGCTTCTTCACGTGCTTACCAAACGCTGGATAGAGCTTGCTTTGTTTCTCATGCTTAAGCTCAAGTCACCATCTAGCTTGGACAATGCTCAGAAAACTAGAGAAGTTGTGGAGAATTTAAAATGACTGTAGAAGAGTTAAGAAAGTCATTTATGAGCAACATGTAGGGAATATGTAGGGAAAACATTTTAGTCACTGTGCAGAACTAAATAACTCGCTGTATCCTGGGACTACTTAGCTCGATGGCTAACCTTCCGAGGAAGGCACATCTCTGCTGTATGTTCCACATGCTGGCCACCCCAATTAACTTAGCAAGGGTAATGCACTCCTAAGAAGCTTGGCAGGTTTTCAGAAAAACAAGGAAAATAAGAATAATAAGAGTAATAATACCATCATTGGTATTTTTAGGATATAACATAGAGGAAAAAAAAATCACTGAAAACAAACACTTATAATCCCATTACACAACACAGAGCATCAAGAAAATGTGCAAGTTTGTGGGGTTTTGTTTGTTTTGCAAAATTCCTTTCAGGTCATTTTTGATATACATCAACTACAGCCAGTTCTGCTTTCATTTAAGACTTGTTGGAGGTGAACATGACAGAAAGATGAATGATAAGCAATGGTTACAGAGAAGAATGCTGTTTTGAGCTGCTTAGGAAGTCAAATACAAGTAAAACCAAACCAGAGCAACCTCCCAGCCTCTATGCACCAAGTTTGGCTCTTTCTACCCTGCAGTGTACACACAAAAAGCACCAGAACGACTCATTAGAATTAGCCTTTGAAATGAAATGGATATATTAACTCTTCAAAGCCAAGCATTGGACCAGAATATTTTGGCAGTAAAAGTTGTGATCTAAGTTACAGAGAGATTTCAAAAGACAGGATCAGCGTATGGAAATAAGTGAACAGTAAGAGTCCAAACTCCCTCCTTTCTCCACAAGTATGTGGAAAAATTATTTAACAGAAGGAAAATTTTTTCCATCTTCATCTCACAAAAGCTTTTGAGGTTTTGACTTTTCAGTCTGCTTTAGGACAGGAATGGTTTTTGATATCTTCTTGGAAAATGGAAAAATATGTCTCCATCCAACCAAAAATAAGACCATTCATATTGTAAAGATGAAACATGCCTGTATTGCTATAAGATTGGAGCTTGCTACAGTCTCATTAACAGTATCGCAGACTGCAGTAACAACGCTTCTCTATCTTGATCTATTTTTAAGCACAATTCAGTTTACTCTACAGTATTTGTTATCAAGAAATGCTGAAATTCACATCAACTGGCATTTTTATGCAATTAGACAGAATTCTGTATTCTGCAAAGGAACCAGCTGATCAGCACGCTGTATTTAAACCCATAATGACTTTTCTTCGAGAAATTCTTACTTACAAAATGCTACTCATGCTGTCGCCACATCTACACCTCACAAAGCAGCTTACAAATCGTCACATCTGAGTTTTAACTGAATCCTTTCCTGACTCTTAACTGTTGGCAGCAATACTGACAGCAAGCCCTCAAACACTCCCATCTACAGCCAGTCACCCTCTGCGTACAAACATTGGTGCTGTTTACCGCCTGGGTTTTCACACCGCATGCATTGCTGGTGACAGTCAGGTAAAATATGATGGCCCAAAGCAGGCCTTAAAGACACAGGCTCTTGCTAAACAGTGTGGTACTTGGCACCGTGCAGGACCCCCAGGAGGAATCCCAGAGGAACAGGCCTTGCACTGGTTGTTGGAGCACATCTACTTGCACCAAGAGCTGGGAAGCTTTTAAAGGTGTCTAGCTCTCCCCTTTTCCAGCGCCTCTCCCACGAATGCAAGGGGAAGGAGACTCTTTATTCACTTTGGGGGCTCTCAATCAGAGCAAAGATGCTTTCTGGATCTAAAAACGTTTAAATCACAAGTGGAGGCTTGCTAATCGTCATAGTGGGAAACAGGATTTTGTTTTGTTATCAATGCACTTTCATGGACTTCATGAGATTAAATAAGACTGTTTCCACTAAACATGGGTGGAAATCAAAACAATCTGTTCAATTCTTACTAATTTGTATATATAGTCACATCAGTCTCTTTGTGCTGTAATGACTGGAAATAGGAGATCTAACTGCATTTTCTGATTTCTGGGTGCAAACTTCTGAAGAGAGCACAAGAAGAAGAACAAACATAGGAAATGTAGTCCTTTAAGCAAGAGACATATTTTAAAAATTGGGATTTTACCATGCTGACATCTCGGTAGAGGCAGCCTTTTCTACTGTATAAATTGCTTCATTCTCTAGTCTTCCCACCAGTATTTGTCAGGATCGCAAAAGCTTGGAGGACACAGTAGAACTCACTAATCCTGAAAAAGGTAGCCTTGATAAGCTGCTTTCCAAAATAGACAGATTCTGTTAATTTAAAATTTAAGACAGTGAACCACTCATTTTGGCACTTCTTCAGCATGTGCTGGAAAAACAAATCACTATTTTCCCTCCTGTCAATGGCTTTCTGGCTTTCGTAGCCTCCTCAAAAGCTCTAAATCCCTAGCCGGGTGCTTGCTGGATTATTCTCAATATCCATCACTGTTCACCTTCCAAATGTCTGACGAAGTTTCAAGCAAAATGAGGCCAACCTGACCTAAGCAGGACAACTTAAGGGAAGCCAAATGTTACAGGAATTTCCTCCAGAGAGCACTGAAGTCAGTGAACATCATTCTGTTGACCTGAATGGGCATTAGAGTGGGCTCTGAGTACTTTAATTCCTGCAGACAAAGTTTTAGTTATGATACTTGCATTTACTTTTCTCCTCTCTTCAGTTATGATAGCTTTTTTTGCTTTGACTTCTCTGACTCTAGATTGAAGTCAAGAATTGGTACTCTCTCTCTTGCGTTTTTTTTTTTGACATGTGTGGAAAACATATCTTCCTCTGTATTTTCAAAGGATATATGAATTGAAAATTTCACCTTTAGATTCTTACTCAAGTATAGCATTTGCCAAAGGATTTTTTTTAATCATTTTTATAAAATGATGGACACAGGAAATCCCATTTATTCATACAATTATATAGAATAAATTGGAAATATCTGGTAAAATATTAGGAAGTATGGAACCACATTTTTTACTTTATTATTTTCAAAAAGATAAATGAAAGGAAATGTTACCTAATTTATGGAAATACATTCAATAGTAGCAGACACTGAATTCTATCTCATCTTAAATTTGCAATTGGATGTCAGTTACTTTAGCAATTTTGTTCAATAACTTTTAGGGATTCCACAGACGATTCCCTCACACTATGACTCACAGGTAATGAATGTTCTTTCAAATCCTACTTTTGTAGAAATAAAATGTATGAATGAAATGATTAGTCCCTACAGTCCCTGATTCCTTTCTAGGACTGTAGAATCATTTTGATACCAATCATGACCAAATTGTCTATGAACTAATTTATTTGACTGAGTTGACTTTATTAACTAGGTCTGAGATAAGTTATAGTCATTAGTCAAAACAGTATTACCCAGGCCAGCAGGCTGCATAACAAGAAAAATTCTATACATGTTCTCCAAACCTTTACAGCGATAGTTGTCTGACCCCTGGAAATGACCAAATGACCGTTCTTGGTTAATGCAAATTAGCCAGGGATATATTCCTTCTCAAAATGCAGAACCTTCAAAACTGTACCTATTTTCAGGGAGGAAGGTATCAAGCAAACTGTATCTTAAGATATTTGGACTCCTTTCCACAAATTGTTATTACTTTCAGTATTAACGTTTGAGTGTCCTATGTGATCTAATTTCAGTAGCAAAAGCCCCTCCCAGTAAATATAGGACCGTGCTGTAAATACAGGTCAGTAAAGGAAACCTAATTTAGAAACCATCTAATGAGCCAAACTTAGTCCATGTAAAATTCTTCTTTTGCTGTAAGCAACTAACATAGATTCTCAGACATCCAAAATCGGCGTCTTCAGCCCTTCAGCGATTTCCATACTTATATGGAGCCACACTACACCTGACATTAACAGGTTAGTGAGGAGGAAGGGAGAAGATATGCATTTTCTCTGGAATTAGTTCATGAGTGTACTGTGGAATAAATAAATAAATGAAGACATTACTAGCTAACCAGAGAGAAAATTCTTCAAATATTCTTTGAAAAAAAAAAAAAACAAAAAAAAAACCATGCAATTAATTGAAACTCCATGCTGAAACTTGGAAAGTGATAAACTCATCCACTTTGGGAATACGCCATTAAATCAAGACAGACAATGTTCCACACATGTGTTTTATGCCAGGGTCAATCTTAGTCCACTTGCTCCAATTTATATATAACAAATCCATGAGAAATGAGATTTCTCCTATTTTGACATGGAAAGCAAGAAAAATTTAATGTTTTTCTACTTTTTTAATTTTTAGATCACACCAATCTCAAATCAATGCATGAGATAAAATTTAAACTCTATGCATGAAGAGTGAGAACAGGAGTTTTGCTCTGCTCTTCTCTCACTGAGTTAACCGTCTCTTTTCTGCACTTGCCTTTACTCGGAGCTTTGTTGACAAAGGGACCTATCAGAGGATTTTATGCTTCTTCAGACTATTCCTATGCGTTCCAAATATTATTATAGCACTTTTCAATTCAACTTTGAGCAACTCTGCCAACCACCGAAGAAGATTTTCTATAACACTTTAGTTACTCAGTCCACCCAATTCTATGTTTTCTCACTGACTGAGGCAAATTGCTAATGCTTCAGTAAAATCAAAATATGCAAAATTTGTGCATTATAAAAACTCCAACCCCTTCCCTATGCCCAACACACTTTGCTAATTAGGCAAAAAGGAAAAAAAAAAAAAAAATCCCAGATGCTGTGAGAGGACAGGGAAACCCACGAGGCTGGACTACTGCAATCGCCTGAAGGCAAGCAGGAGTCTCCTGGGGCTGACAGAAGCAATCCTGCTCTCCCCAGGCTCAGAGTGCTACACTGGGAACTTGCATGCACAAAGACGCTCCAAGCTCAACAGGGACCACTGTAAACACCTACAAAGGAGGACAGCAAAAAGCCTCTAAAATGTAGGGCAGGCAATGTATTTCATGATGATAATCAATTTTGCTTTAAAGATCCAAAGTGATAATGAGATCACCACTTTCTCCAGAGATCTAGAGTTTAATTACCCTTACTGCAGCATGTTGCAGCTTCTGTCAATATTGAATTTATCTAAATTTCTGATTTTAGCCACTGAATTTTTCTGTTTGTCAGCCATGTCAAAACCCCCAGCACTATCATCCTTTTCTGTGCATAATTAGCTGCCCCAAAATATGAAATACCTCTTAAGTTGCTCTTTAGAAAGCTCCATTACTATTTTAAACATATTCTTCTAGCAAGTACAAACAGGCATGCCAGCACTGTAGAATTTCTATTCAGCATCCATTTTTCATTGTAGCACCTGATTTAAGAAAAAAAAAAAACCACAACTAAAAGGTAACACAGTCTTTCTTTTTGACTACAAAAAGGAGAAAAAAGCCAACTTTGCAATTAGTTTTTTGTCAAATCTTCCACGGAATAAATCAAGTTTAATACTGCAATGAGATTAATAAAGCTATGAACGCTCCATTTGCAGCTGCACTGCTCTGAGAGGATAAGTCGAGGAACTTGGGAATGAGCCAGTGGTAGTTTAAGTTGCCTTAGACTCTTCTACCAATCCAAATGCCAGAATATCATCCCCTCTCTATTATTATGTTAGGATTAGATATTCTAAGAGAAGATTTTAGTCACCCATAGAAGGCCTAAGTAGAAGATTAATAATCTTTAAGCAGAATTTTGTGTTCCCAAAGCAGCCTGAAGTTCTGCCTGCTCTCCCCTACAAGGGCTACAGGGCCAACTCTAATTTAGTTGCTGATGAAGGTGAAGTAGGTGCAAGAGACATTCTCTCTCCTCTTTTCTAGGAGAGATCAGATCTGCCTAGCCCTTATACAATACAGTTATATGTTCTGATGTCGTGTTAACACCGCAGTGCTCAGAGCCTCTACAACATTTCCGAGCCTTTGCGGAAGGCCCCATTACTAACATTTCCTCATCCAAATCATGCCAGTTTGCTACAATGGCAGCTGAGTTCAGCGCTCTGTTTACCAGTGGTTTTGTTTACGTACACACTCTGGGCCTTTAATTTGTTAGAACAGATTCTGTGAACACTGGCAGGGCACTGAGTATAACTAAGCGGTCTTGAAAAGGCAGTGCCAGCCTGTTCAGCCCATAGTATGGTGACTCACCGGAGCAGTGTGCTCTGCTCAATGGGTGCTCACACACCGCCAACAGACCTATAAACGGTTGCACGTGATCTTGTGCTGTAACGCTCCTATTATTGGCCAATGAGTGGCTTTCTAATGTTTATTTACGTCAATTTATGGACGTTTTCACAAATATCCATAACTGTGCTTCTATTTCTAACAGAAGAAACATTCATTTTAACTCTTCTCCTTGCAGTTAATTAAGAGCATCAGATGACTGATTCAGAATATTTAGTTTCTTCCACCTTTATTTCAGGAACGAATATTACACTGCTGTAGGTTGACTTTAGTATCTACTCTTTCTTCATCAAATATTTAACTTTTAAATCAACATGATCCAATTGGCACAATCCACAAATGATCCACATCAGTAGAAATACAGGAGATGGGACCCTGGCCCTTTCCAGACCACATGCAGCCCAAACATAAAAGGCTTCCTGGGCCGTGGGATATGTTGCCTAGGAGGGCAGGACCTGATGAAGAGCGCACAAAGCAAGGCAACCAACTATCATCCCTTGCAAAGAGAAAAGCATCACCCAGAAGTACCTGCTGAACTTAGAAGAATGCTGGTTATCTTCAAAAATGTGATTGTTATGTTCACAGCTCAACGTGATAATAGCCAGGAAAACCAAAAAGCCTGAAATACTTTCTTCCAGAGCATCAGCTAAAACAGAGCTGGCTCAATAAATAATCAGATTTGAGGATGCAACTTCTATTTTCCTAAGAACAGCAGGTGATTTGAAGCATTTATCTGGTGACCCTACATACACTAATCTACTGATGGAGAATGTGATGAGAACGAAATAAGGAATCTATTGTTATAATAGGATGGCAAGGCTGTCACAGAATAAAGCAAGAGAAATCTCTCAAACCTAACATGGCAAGTTGCTCTGCTTAGAACAGAAACCCATATCTGGTTTTGGGGGAGCAATTCTCACAGGATTGAGATGATTCTTCCTGTATTTTTGACAGCTATCTCACTGACCATTCAGAATTACCAGCAATCCTTTCTCTGAAATTTCCGATATTTGGAAACACAGAAGATTGTTGAACAGTGGGCTTTAGCAGAAGAAAACCTGCCCAGTCTTCTATCCAGAACTTGAACTGAATGGCTTCTCTCAACATTTGTCATAAATGGGTTAATTCTTCTTTACAGATTATATTTGAACGCAGTCCATCACAATCTCCCACTCCAAAGCAGATGTGGCAGTAACAGATTCCCACCAGAAAAGCTCCTTATGTCATCTCTGCTTAGGGAGAGAAAATAGCTTCACTCTCCAAAGAAAATCTGTACAGTTTCCAGACTAGTTTGGACCACCATGTGGCCTTTGGGATCTTTTCTGCAGCAAACCCTTTTGATATGCATACACTGCAGGTGAACATTCATCTAATGCCAGCTTTACCAACCTTCCGTTTTTACAAACAGAAATAAAAGCAAATTGAGGTGAACAACTGGAGACTACTGCTTCCTTTATACCAAAGCAGAGGCAAACAGCAATATCTGCTCTTACTCATCACTCAAATACATATTCACTTGCAGATGAATACCTTCAAAATACTAGGAGTTAAGTACCTCGCAACAATATTTGAGTGCCTCTGATTTTAATAAAGATTTTTTCCCTTTATCGAATTTAACAATTTTATTATTGTATGGCCCCTTACAGAAGGAGGTCTGTCTAATTCAAACTCAGGATTTTTCATTTCGTAAGGAGAAGTGAAGAGATGGTTTATTCCAAAGTAAAAAATAAAGAAATATAGTATGAACGTTGCAAGCCTATCTTCCTCCAGAGAAGTCTAGAGCTGCTGTAATTTGTCTGCTCGTGAGTCACCTTCTCTCTGCTTGGGCTAGCGGTAATCACGTGGCTATCAGTCTCTGCCTCCTTCACGTAATTGCCAGTAGTGCCCAACTGACTGTCCTCAAGGGAAACATTAGGACAAGTAAAAGGCTCCAAACACAGAGAGCAAGAAGGAAAGAAAAGAAAAGGAAAGAAATACAGGAAAAAGCAGTGTTCTCCATTCTATTTGTATCACATTCTCCCACTTACACTATTCTATATCCACATCCAGCCCTGTGACTTCTCTGCATACCTTGTCAAAGAGCCTCCCCAGTTCAGTTGTGTTTTCTTCCCTTGTGACTGCACACAGCCCAGCTGAGTGAGGCAGCCCTCTTCCCCCTCTTGATAAAGCGGATGAGCAGAATACAGCAATACACAGAATAATTCTTTATTAATTATCAGGGAAAACAGTAAGTGAATGAACTTTAGAACAGACTTTTCTTGCCATAACACTGTTATACTATGGGTATCCTTAGAAACCCAGGACTGTCTGAACTAAAACTGGAATAAGCTGATCGTATAGCACACAGGAGAGATCTGTTCTCATGCAGAAGTGCGTTCGGATTACGGAGAGGATGTATTCAATGACAATGACGGTGAATATTCAAGGGCCTGCAGGAACTGGTATCAACTACACCCACCAGCCGGCACTGGGTCTACAAAAATGGCGATGGAGGCAAGGCCGCCCTTGACAGGGAAAGCCCTGTGACAAGATCTATTCTAGATCTTGTTCTCCAATACTTTCTCCTGTAGTATAGGAAGCTTTGCATGGAGAAAGTTAACCTCTCTGCATAGAGAAGTACAGCAGGACAGAGCCTTTTGAGAGTGGACATGGAGAAAAATGTCTCAAATCTATTCAAACACTGTACATTTGATAACAATACATCTGTGTTGTGCATTGTACCTAGAAGAAACTATGATTTAAAAAAGTTTCATTTAATTAGCAAACTACCACAACAATAACAACCTTACGATTAAATTATAGTGGAAGTATTACAAACTAATTTCAAATCGGGAATGCGTAATTAATAGTTTCCTAGATCTGTAGTGCCTAAAAGGCCACAAATATTGCTTATTCCCAGTTGAAAGTAACAAATACTAAACTTTTACTGTAACTTAATGATGTGCCATTTGTGACACTACACAGTATATTCCACTGATGCAATAAGATGTAGGACTTTCTGAAACAGAAGTACAAACTCACGACAGAAGGGTATCTTTTCAGCTTGGCACCTTGAAAGTGCTCTAAAATACAGTATGGCCAAATCAATGACAATTTTAAAATATGTTTTAAGAAATCAAGTCTAATGTCCTCATGCAGTAAATTGCTGCTTTTAATGATCATGAAATTCTAAAATCGACAAAGTGTTGCAATTTCAAATCTTCACATGCATTCTGCATCCTATATAATGAGGAAAACATATTCTCTTGCTATCAAGCTCAGTTTGAAAGAAATGTCAGCATTACTTTCCACCAAATCAATTTCTAGTTCTCTCACTGCCCCTTCCATCAAAATCAAGAAAAAAAAGCCAATCCTCACCACAGTATAGTCAAAAGAAAACAAAATGACATTGATTCTTCCAGTTTTGTTTCCCAGCAGACTGATTAAATGAAAATAAATCTATGTTTATAAATATATTCATAAAATTCAAGTTATAGTTCAGAAGTTTCTCTCCCTTACACCACCCAAAGCAATTTCTAAACTATTAGATTTTATTCCACAGTTCCAGGAGATATGAAGGAACCCAGAGCCCTGGGCTTTGTTCGTTCTTCTCTAGGCCTTAAGAGGAAAAAGCATAGGCTAGTCAGTCTAATCTTGATTTAAAAGGTTGATAATTAATCAGTAAATGCTTACCAGTTAGTAAGCCACTAAGAAATAAAACAGGATCTGTTGAAAATAAATCACACCAAAAAAGCGTCATTCCCTTGGAAAGGATAACCATAGGGGAAAAGAGGTGACACAAAATGCAATTGTAAAATGGCTGACCGCAGCAGCAAGAGGCTGGACAGCAAAGTGTCTTCACGGCTTAGATCCGATTCGTGTGGGGAATATCTTACCCAGCAACATTACAGCAGTCCTTGGGAGCCATGCAAGTTCTTCGAGTCCATGTGTAATGGGGCAGATAAAATATTGTCCTAGTGACCCTGTTCACTTCTACAAAAGATTAAGCTTCTTTAGAGGTCAGTAACAAATGTGATGTTATAGACATAATACTACCTATATAATTCAGCTACAAGAAAAACAGTATTGCTTAAAGCATATTCTTAAAAAGAAAAGCAATCCCAGTCACTTTTGCACTACCACCAAACTAACAGCAACAAAATTAAACAATATTGGTCCCAATCTGTTATTTCAGATCATGGCACAGAGCATGAGAACTGTCCATTTCACCGCTAATGTGCTGAGAGGTCAGGCATATTCATAGTTCTGGTTTACGGTAAATAAAAAGAATAGACATATATGTACATACGTACACATTAATCCCTCAGTAAGTTCATGTTTAATGCTTTCTGCTACTCATTGTACCTTTAAAAGCTGTTTAAAAGATAAAGGTACCGAAGCCACAGCATGGGCACAGAGAGCGTGGCCCTCCGTGAAACTGCCCACAGTTACCCGCAAGCCTACCTGCCTCCCCAGTGATGATGATCTAGATAGGTACATCCCTCAGGCAGCATGCAACTGTCACCCCGGAAGGTGAAACACATGCCAGAAAGACAGAGCTTTCCCATATGTTGGTCTAAGACTGTGCAATTCACTTGCAGAGGAGTTTATAAGTGCAAATTTCCCTGCTAAATGTGAATATATTACTGCAGACTACCCAAGTTAGAGACAGGAGTGGAGGAGACCTACTTTTGAAACCAGATGCTTTGGAGGACAGGAATTTCACAGAACTACCTTTCAATCTCTTGCTAATTAAGCCACTCACCCATCACTCAGCCAGGAATATCTCAGGAAGAGAGCCAGAAAAACAATTTCTTCCTCCCAGTTCCCTACCAATGTCAATGCTTAAGATACTAAAGGGGGAAAGCTAAAGCTGGTCTTCCCTCTCTACCCAGCTCACATACCTGCTTGTAAAGCCCTGGAAAACTACTGAGCACCATGAGAAGAATACCAGAGATGCACCAAGGCATGAGCCAAAGGCAATGCTGGGACTGATGTAGCTGAAATTTCTTCCTTGTTTTGTTCTTTGTGGGGTTTTGTGTTTTTCTTTCTTCTCCACAAAGAAGCAATACTCCTTCAACACCTTATCTGAACAGTTAGTATTCAGCTTGCCTTGTGTGCAGTCTGCCCTGCCCAAATTCCTCTTGGCTTGTGGAGTCTGTCTCTGGAGGAATAAGCACCTTCTCCTCAGAAGCAAATTTCTTCTTTGAAATAGAGCATTTCACCCTGCTATTTCCAGAGGTTTACAGGCTGATTAAGGGGCCGATCTTAACGTTTCAAGACAACAAAAGCAAATCTTGGCAGGCAGGTATTTAGTATTTAGGCAATTCCATATGTTCCTGAAAAGGGCAGTGGGTAAGCAGGGCAGGAGGACTATTGCATTTCTGCCCCAGTTCAAAGTCTTTCAGGATAACCTCTTCCAGGGAGCAGACAGAGCTCCTCAGGAGCGGTAGGAGACGAGCAGCACCACAGGATTGCCAGGGTTTCTGGGGCTTTTCCCAGACATGCACCGGCTTGTTTATCTGGCAGTAGCAGAGGGAACAGCTGTGTTGTGCTCACTCCCCCAGCTGCCCTTCACAAGCAGTTGCATATACCCCATTGTACTCATACAGAAAAACCCGGGATTTTTTTTCACCTGGAGAAAAGAGGAGGATTCTACTGAGGTCACTTGACAAGCAGAAAATTTACTTTCCAATACCTCAGTGAGAATACGTGTTAGAAGTTCAATCCTAACACATGACATTGTCTGTTATGAAAGTCGCTGCTATTTTAATACATTCCCCAAAGACAAGAAGAAAAGCAATACAAATTCAAGGGGAAAATAATGAGAGAGAAATCCAAAAGCAATTAGGGAGGCAAGCAACTGTGCTAGTTTTAAGGAATTTGGAGGCAGAGTCTCTGAGTATTATACTTTGGGTGGAATACCTAAGGCAAATGCTCTGACTATGCCCAGATGAGGGGTAGAGTCAGCTCTCAGATGAGAGCAAGTGGGAATACCTTGCCTGAAAACCTGTGAAAGCGTGCGCAGTTTTAGCTGTTCCCTCCCGATTCGATACCCTGGCACAATGAAGGTGCCACAGCTTTCTCAAAATTCTTCCCTCACACAAATACCTTACGCTCAGCCATAGGGACAATTCTAATAACACAAAAACTATGTGAATGTGTAAAACATTAACGTATATTTACTGCAAACCCATTAAAAATACATGGAATTGGCACCCCTTGGAACTGAATTAGTACAGACAAAACTTCTGCCTGCTTTGCAAAGGAATTCAATTCAGAGGGAGCTAATAAAATAGGAAAGTCTCCAGTTCTTTTCTTATCTTTGCTCTGTTGCTGGAGGAAAGAGGAAAATAAATCTGAATAATACCAACTTAAAAATGAGTATTAAAGAAAGTGCAGCATTGCCATGCAATTGCATGAAAAAGAAGAGGATTTTGGTGAGGTATATTTCATGAACCAAGTTCTTTCATGAAATAAATTTTTTCCCTATACCAGGAAAGCAGAGCACTTGACTTGATAGTACTTGATCCCACTTGTTCCAAATATTATTAAGTGGTGTCAAATACTAGAATTCTGAATAGTAACTGAGCAACTTTTCTCCCATTCGCATATAGGCTTTGGCACTAATAGAAGTGCTATTTCACTGCTGAAATATCAAAAAGATACAAAATGCAATGCATAGTTTTTGTCAGATGACTAATTAAAATCCATTGGGATGCCCTGCAAGTTCACTGGAGTGGCTGGAGATTCATACATCTCAAACTCAAGTGCAAAAGAATATAACAACAATTGTGTGTCTTAAAACCGGAATGCTGAAGTCAGTGGCTAGTTCAAGAGTGACTGACTACCACCAAAGAAGCAGTGACTTGATACAGAATTAGTATTAGTCTCACAGACAGAGCATTGCGACTTGCTGAAAAAACAATGTAAAAACCATGTGCAGATAGGACTGGCTGGCAGACAGGGTTACTCATACAGTAAAGTAGCTGGTTCAAAGGGATGTATAGTTTGAGACCCTGAGAGATGCAGTGACAGCAAGCAAAGGCTTTGGAATAGAAATGAATTTCAAGGTAGTCTCATGGCCAGGTACCTGTGACATCAACCTGTTGGGGCAGGATGGTAAGGGCTTGCAAAGCCCTGTTCAAGGTCATTGAACGACTTGAGCTATGTATTATGAGGGAATCAGGAAAAGCTTGTGATTTTTGATAGGAAAAAGAGTTGCGCAGATGCTGAAGGTGGACAAAATACTGTCTGCCTGGAGAGCCTGATGTTCGAGGGCAGTAACTGGAGGTGACAGGGGGACACAGTATGCATGGGAAGTCTCATGTAAGCTGAAGTGAGTAAGTAATTGCTTTGGAACAAAAAAATCTACATATTTGACACACAAGCCATACAAGATATCCATGCTAGATCTTAAATCTCTTTACAGCAGATATCAAAGGGACCCTCAAAAACTGCTGATCGGAACTGCCGAATGAAACATTACCAAGCATTACTTGCGGTTTACAAAGACATTTCAAAAATAGGATGATCAAGAGAAGGATTGTTGCCCGAAAAGCAATTGTTTCCTGATAGCAGAACAAAAAGAGTCAAGTTTGCTGAAAACAGACAGCAGAACAAACCAACAGGATAGACGGAACAACTCAAAGCCAAAGAATATCATGCTACTGTTTCTACTTTTATCAAAGACCTGGCTGAGCAGTATGCCAAAATACATGCAACGGGAAGACTCTTTCAACTTGCCTGATAGAAACAGAGGATCAAACAGTCAGAAGACAAAGTTAAGCAAGCTGAACTGTGAAGTAATACACAATTAGGTACCAAAAAGAATAATGAAATATTGTCTGGAAAAAAACAAAACAAAACAAAAAAAAACTTTGGTGGGATTTGGTTACTTAAACACTAGCACTGTTTTTGCCATCCTAGGGTATTCCTGCCTGCCATCCAGCTGCCCTTCAAGAAAAGAACCGGTTTCCCAGAGGTCCTGAATCCTATCTGCAATTCACACACTGATGCCTCATACCTCAGGGACCTCATGCCCTAAAATTCTGTCTAAAAAAAAAAGTCTAACCTGTGGGAGAAAATATTTGTCAGTGCTTGATCTTTCAGATCAAAAAGTTCTGAAGCTATAAACCCTTTCTATCTGCTCCTTTTATGAGCCTTGGAGAAGACAGGAAATGCTGCGTTATTCTCATTCCACTCTTAGCCCTTGCACCAAGATAACCCTTCAGGTCTGGAGCGTATCACGCAGGGTGAGCCAGGAAGTATTTCTCTTCTAAGCCATGTAAAAGCTCCCCTCTTCTCTGCCGTGTTTCAGCCCAGCAGTGGGAGAAGTGTACGGCCTGGACCACAGCCCCGTGGCATTACAAAACTCTTCACTCACAGCTGCCAGGTTGGCTTATTTGACTCACATGCTCAGAGTCGCTCCGATCATTAGACTGGGGGTCGGGAAGGAATACTGTCCCTGGCGAAAAACACATTGAGATTATTTGCTTTCCTTGTGTACAATAAGAAATTTACCTGCTGAAAGATCTGGCATAGCTTACCATATTATCAACCTCCTCTGTGGCTTCATAAATTCATAAAACAAAAAGGGAAATTCACAAAATAAAAAAGGAAACAAATGCAGAATGAAACGGAACTAAATGTATATACTTTTTAAAACACAATGATGTTGAAGTTTCAGAATATACACAATCAGGCTTCCCAAGAGAGTAAACACCAATTCACACCATAAGATGCACAGTGAAAAACTGTTTAGCCCTGGGAGGACGGGGAAGATGATTATTTTGAATAAGGTCCTGTAAGAGGATATATATATATATATATATATATATATATATATATATATATGATGGAGGTGCATAATTATCAAAATAGTCTGGATAGTACAAAACTTTCAAGGAGAGAGTATCTTCTGAATGTCTTATATTACCAAAATTGTGTAATCCTGTATTTTTTTAGGCTTTTCATGTTTTATATTCTGAACTTTTATGAAGAAAAAAATTAAATGAACTGTGCAGATTTACTTAGGATTCAAAATCAATATACATTACTGATTTACTGCATTTTGCAGCTTAAGGTTTTCTTAATGTCTAAAAGTTTAAAAGAAAATTCCATGTATTAAATGGCAGACTTATGCAAATATTGCATTAGAATTTAGTTTCTAAGGTACCCAAATTTAAAAGAGTAAAATATTGCTATGCAACTACTGTTAATACCTTTATTTTTAAAAAGGGGTAATGCTGAAGAATTTTTGGTCACTCAGTCTGGTGTCCCAGGATCACCTTTCCTCACAGAGGATAAGGAGTTCAGTATATCTACAGAAGATGTATTTTCACTAACCATACTCATAGTACTATATACATTTCCCACTATCCCAGCTATATGTTAATCATGAGATCCAACTCGGAGCTTACTGGCAGTCTACGACATGAAAGACCCACACAGTTGATGGTGTTGGACATGTTGTGGGGTTAGTTGTCTATGCAAATTTCTACCAGAGTCAGAAAACAGAAATGGCAGAAATGGGGAAAGACGAAAGGAACTGTCGGAGAAGCAAAGTAAAGGCGGCCAGTGCATCTCATACGCCACCCACACACTTCAGCTGTGACTCACAGGCAACAAGTCAAGAGAAGTCAGAAGGGAGAATCTGAAGGAGGACACAGAAGGGGCTGGAAAGAGAAAAAACATAGGACAAGAGAAAAGACATGAGTAAATGAAGAGGTCAAAGCCAAAAGAATTTATTTATGTGGCAGGAAGTAAAGGGCACTAAACAGCCCTGCAGAAGTTGGAAGTATAAAAAGCTGAGAATGCAGCTGAGTTTCAGCGGAAGCTCGGTTAGTTCCAGCACAGCAATATACTCACGTTCTCCCGCGCACGTAATTGAAGAGAGAAGAAAGGCCAGAAACAATGGCTGCCTGGAAGCGAGAGGGCCAGGAAAGGCAGATGAGTGTCGTCCACAAGGGCATAATGGAAAGGCAAAGTAGCAGCATCTCCAGCAAGTTTTGCCTGGGCTACTGATAATTTCTTAGCTACTGACAAGGATTTAGATTAAGATCTCTTTCCTAGCTCCAGCAGGTTTGTCCTAGGGCTATTCAAATTTCCCCTTCTCAGTTTCTTTGCCTCTAACTTACTTCCCTCTATCAAGAGTTTATGTTGCCCCTTAGCTGATCACTTGTGTCTCACCTGCCTTCACCTCATTTTATGCAGATTGAACCAGAATGCCACTATCACAATCTCCTGGCGTGAAGCACTTCCAAAGCCACTAAAATTATATGAATTCCGATAAAACACAAGTACTTTGTGAGGCTGCTTTCATTTCAGACCCCTCCCTCCACCATCTCACTGAGTACCACAAAAGCCCTGCAAAGAGTTCCCTGAGCAAGCCATTTTCTGAAACACACTGCTCTGCAGTATAACTGAGAATAAAGAGATTTACAACACTCATAAGACAACTTAGAAAGGCCATTCTACCTGAGAACTGTGACAGTTCAGAGAGACTTGCTATGAGCCTGGTTCCAGGAGGAAAGGAAAAAAAAGTAGATAAAATGCTAGATAGCAATTAAAAAAGCATGAGGAATCACAAAATAAAAAGTGTCTATTGAATTGGTTCAGTGCAGGGTTGCGCATGGTAATTCAGTGCCTGAAATAAATGCTGAGACATCCTGGACAAATCAAACAGCCTGCCTCTGGAAACAGATGTGTTTTTCTGATAAGATAAAAAAAAAAAAAAGTATCAGTACCCAAAATGACTACAAAATGTCTTGGGTTTTTTGCAGAAA
This sequence comes from Rhea pennata, assembly GCF_028389875.1. Lineage (NCBI taxonomy): Eukaryota > Metazoa > Chordata > Aves > Rheiformes > Rheidae > Rhea > Rhea pennata. The sequence goes on along the minus strand of NC_084669.1, from coordinate 37,954,732 downwards.
ATGTCAAAAAATATTAACAAAACAATTATATTCTCTGTAAGGTTCCATAGTCCCACATAACTCTTCTGTGTGCTTTAGCAAGCAAAAATACATAAAATTTTTTCTTTTGCAAATCATGTGAATTTATCTTTGCACTCGCACTTGGATCTGAAGGAATGTCAACTGTAAGAACAGAGCAAGATAGCAGGAGTTCAGCTTTTAAAGTAGTACATTTATTCTGTGAACAATAAATACTGAGATTGAGCAAGATACCAAGTTTGTTTCATAGACTTAGAAAATTGTTCTATATGGTTTTAAAGCTGCCCGGTCTGCAGATATGTCGAATACTGTAAGACAGATGAACAACACAGTCCTCACATACTGGTCTACCCATCATTTTAGCAAGGTAATGGAGAACTGAGAGGCTAGGAAACCAAAACTGATTTAAATTAAGCATGGCTTCCAAAAGCAATTGTAATAAATAATGCAAGCATGTGATACATACTATATAATTAATTTTATTCCATTTAAAAGCAAAAGCAGGCTTTTTTTTAATATATGCTCACTTTTAAAGCAAAGGAAAGAGGTGGGAAAGATACTAGCTTTTTGACTTGAACCAGTTAGCTGTAAAACAATTCATTTGATCTGGATTTGTTCTCCCTTCCAGGTGAACAGTGAAGGTAACATATGGTAGCCTTTTGCAACAAGATATACTCTACACCCTGCAAACCAAATAACATCTAATTACTAGCATCTTCCTTTATCTTCCAATTTGATCCCACTCCTATACTCACAGAAATTAGTTTCAAAGATTGCAGAAATACAAGCCATTAGTTTCTAATATCTGAAGAATACCAGTTATTTGATTCTTCTGATGTCTAAGGCACAGTAGCATCACTCAGGCAGTCTGGCTGATACTACTAATTAAAAATAACCTTTCAAAGGCACACACGTAAGGATTATGTAGGACTTCTGTATAGGAGCTCTGAGGCCAGAGGATTCTGTGGCTTCCAGTAAGGTTGAACACTAGATAACTACTATCCATGTGTCCTGGTGCTATACATCAATGAGTGACACCACGTTAACTTAAGCGCTAAATTATTAAAGGGCACAAGTTTATTTAAACATGTGAAGCATTGTAATATTATGAGAATAGATCAGAAATCTGTAGAATTCCCAGGGCTCAACTCAGAACCGGGGACTGCTTTGCAAGGGCAGTCTACTAGGAGGTGGTAAGCCACATCATCAGGAGGCCTGCACAATGTTTGACAGCACAACCGCTCTATCTAAGCCAGGCAGTGAAATTCTGAACAAAGCAACAGTTACCACTGAAGAATATTCTTCTTCATATTCATCAATGTTATACATACTTGAATTTAATCACCTTTAACAAATTTTTAAAAACCTAGTTAATGCTTGTCTTTGGGAAATCTAGGGGTGTATTTCAGATGACAACAGATGTTAAAAGGAAAGCATAACCAAGTCCAGAGTCACCTCTGAACATGGCAATTAGAAGGTGACAGGTTGATCAGGGAAGGATCAGGGAGGGATTTCACTTCACCAGATGCAAGGGTGTTTTTTGTTCTCTGTAACTAAACTATGGGGAGCACAGCTCATGGGGCTCTACAGAAGGCATTTAACTGGGATATGTTATATGGTTTCACCCACTCTCACACAGAGGGAACTGATTGTTTCCTTGTTTTCTTTTTTATAATTCGTATGAAATTTTTGTTAGAAGTGTGATTTTTGTTTGCATTACTTTCCAGAGACCCCCATAAAATAAAACTTCCGGACTTTAGAAGAGAAAACAGAAGGAAAAAGGCAAGCTTGGAGGCTGCCAGTTTTGTCCTTCTCCACCGTGGAGAGTGGATTATTCCTCTCCTCTTTGCACCAGTATTTCCTGCACTGGAAAGCTGTTCTGCTATCCCTTACCAACATGCTGCTAAGTAACCCCAGTTCTTCTGCAGCAGAGGTTGCCACCACTTTTGTGGGGAATAGATTCCATTTGAGATAGCACAGGGTCTCAGTGGAAGCCCATCAAAGAAGGCTACATCAGAAGGTACAAAATCCACTGCTGAGAAGAGACCTGAAGGACCATTCAACTTCCACTGAACTCGAGATGTAGCAGCTGCCTCTCCAAGAGAAAGAGCTTCCCTTTTTGAGGAACAGAGCTTGCAGCTCCTCTCAGTAGGAGCTGTGAGCACAGGGTTCCTGTCACTCCTGTGACAGAGTTCGGGTCTTGCCTCTGGCAGAGGGAGATGCATGTGCTGTCTTCCAACTCTCACTGAATTCAGTACTCAGTAGCTCTGGCATTTCACAGAAAAAGGTGTTTTAAGAGAAGTAATGGCTCCAAGTTCCCAATTCTTGCAGAGTTCACCAACAGCCCAGTTCCTAGCCTAGCTGCAAATGACTAGATGTGGCAGCAGCACTCCCAACATGTCTCTGGTTAAGGCACCTTTCAATGAAACTGAAAAAATCCCCTCCTGTGCCCTTCCACTTGAGAAGCTTTGAACCTCTGTCTTCTACTTTCCCAGAGAGTTGGCAACTACTAAGCTAGAGTGAATTATTCTGTTGGGGTAGTGGATGTTTGTCTCAATGTCTCACCATTAAAATAATCCTTTAAGTTTCTAACAAATACCAAAAATTAAAGCAATGTGTTGGAGTTGCTTTGGAAAGCACACAGAAAAGGCATCAAGTTCTTATTTTTCCCGTGTGGCTTGGTTAAGCTACAAAGCTGGAGAAAGAATAATTATTAATATATTGGTTATATGTCTACTTCAGTTAATACACAAAGTCTTCATATATCATCTTCAGTTTGAGAGAGGATTACAGTTCTTTCTCTATACTTGCTAGTATCATGCATTTAAATTGTATAGTTCATATTCCCATTACGTATCTCTATCTAGCTACCTATATACACACACCCTTAAAATGTGGCAACTGTTTGTTAATACCTGTAAAGACAAAATGAGTTAGCTATGTTTTGCTCTTATTCTTTCAATGAATTTACAGCAAAATTAATGTTCTTAATAGCACTTCTTTGGTGAACCACTACCTGAGAAAGAATCTGTTCAAATTATCTACGGTAACTTCTTAGCAAGAGAATTGGATGCCATGTCTTTGCATTTCCACATTCAGTTTTCTACTGAAAGAAAAAAAAATAAGTGCAAGAGAGAAAGTGAGAGAGCAGGTGAAGACTTTAGAGCACAGTTTAGCTGCGAAGTTTGAGAGTTCAGCATCCTACAGTTTCTAGTCTCTATATACTCCGGAGGGGATCTGAAATTGTGTTTGTCAAAAGATGTCAAAGAAAGTAATGGAAATTCACTTATTTTGATGGTGGAAGACCCAGTCTGTACAGACAGACAAAGCTGTGAGACTAATGTTTATAGTCATGATCTGTTCAGGGCTATTAGTTATTAGGCCCTCGAGTTTCAATTCAACATAACAGCTAAGCACATGCTTCATTTTAAAGCTATTTCAATCAATGCGATACAGTCCAGTTCAAAAGTTTATAGGCAACTATGTTCCTACTAGTTACACACACACCTACAGGAATGCAAACTAGTATGTGCTGGGAAGGACCTAATGGTGGCAGTGACTGATGGCGCAGGCCCACCTCCCAGGGAAATCAGGATTCAAATGGCAGCAGCAGTCGCTTGTGTGACTGTGTGTCACATTTTGCAGGTCACAAAGATACCATGCCGTAAATAAAATGAGTTCAAGCCCTAGACTTGCTTAGCCTGTCACAAAAAAGTGCACGGGCATAGTGCCCCTGGGACAAAGAGCTAATGTGTGCCTAACAGTCCAATGTTATTAGTCATTCTACTTTATTCCATCCAATTTATTCATATGCTAAAAATAAAATCCATAGATATCTTTTTTGGTTGAAACATAAAAACTAATAGATAAAGAGTTTCTCTTTCAAGTGACAGTTCAGATAATTATTCTTTTCAAAATCTGAAATGTCATTTACATCCTGGCTTGAAATAACTTTTAATACATTGCACTTAGAAGAATCCCTTCATATAGTATCTTGCAGCCCACAATATAATCTGCATTTTTTTTATCCAGTATATGAGCAGACTTTAATAGGTTTCCACAACCCTCTGTCCCACACACAAATAACTGAGATACGGGCCAATGTGAACAAAAAAATCATAGTTTGCATAGAAAAAATAAAGCATAAATATTACTATTGATGTTGTTGTGTCAATACAGTTCATATGAAACATCAACAGATTGTACATTTGTAAATATAACGGGAAAGCAACATTCAACTTGCAGAAAAGAAACACGGTACCTCAATTGCAGCAAACCTTTCTGAAAATGGAAAGGACTTGCAGGAGATGGATGCAGCAGAGATTTAGACCTCTCTCTGTGCCTCTCTGCTGAAAAGAAGGGATGTAATAGAAAAAAAAAAAACCACTGGAAATATTTGTTAAAAGAAAAAAAAAAAAAAAAACCTGCATGAGGATATTGTTTTTCTCTCAGTGAAAAAACTCGAACTGCTCAGAATACCAGTGATCACATAAAGCCTGTCGCTGGATAAACTCCCCTCTCAGTGAGGATGACGAATTCCTGTCATTCTCGTCTCTCAGCTGCTTCTTAGTAAACAACCTCAAATTTCTGAATGTCAAGGCAGCGGTAAACATGGGTGCTCACTGGATCGCTGCCTCTGCTCTACAGAAGGCTCCTCCACCAAGGACGGGGTGCTGCTTGCTGCTGGTTTTGTTATAGTCAAGGCTATATAGCCGATTGCCTCAGTCATCATCTTGTCACCAATCGTACTACATTTCTCGAGAACACAAATTTGTTCTTGCAGTGAAAAAAAAACAAGAAAAAACAAAAAAAAATGTATCCAATATTCTTTCTTTTTTCAGTAATGGAAGCTGAAGCCTCCACTGCTGTTATATTTACTTAAAACACCACTTCATAAAAACTTTTTTGTTGAAAGTTTAAGACGGAACTTAGGATATCATTATTTATTAAAGCCAAAAGGCATGACAGTGCAGAGCCAAACTTGGGGAAACAGGAGTCTACTGATGAAGAGGTAAGCAATAAGAGCCAAAGAGGGTGAAAATATACCGAAATTATAAGCAGCGAAGAGGGAATTTACTATTACTGTATGACAAAGGGAAGGGAGTCCACATTTATTCAAATATAATGCAAGTCTCACTTGAGGAAAAACCTATAGAGAAATATCTTTCTGAAAGCCCTCATAGTAGGAAATAATGACAAAAAACAACAAAATCTAAATGCCTCTTCCCATCCTATCAGCCACACACCAGCCAATTTGTAGTTTGGCTGCTCTAGCATCTGCCCAGCAATAAAAGTCATTTCTGATGAGAAAAGGTATCTTGGAGCAAGACAACAGCTGCAGGAAATACAAAGCAAACATATCTAATAGCCTAAAATATAAGACTGCTCCACTAAGAATCCATATTCCAGATGAAATATTGTAAAATATCCCGAAGAGCAAGTGCTCTGTGGCTGGCTGTGTGTTACCCCTGAGGAGCCCTATGTCTTGCATACCTAAAGGTAGCAAGTTACCTTTAGGTAATACCTAAAGCAGTACCTAAAGGTAGACCTGTAAGTTAAGTCAAATATTTCTGTTTCATACCCTGGGAATCAAGCTGCCAATGTGTTTATCTTCACGCAGCATTAGAAACAGAGCCAAGTGAAACTACCTAGAATAATTCATCAAGAACCGCCAAAATCAAGTAGTTTTAATATTTTACTTCATCAAATCAAATTCCACTTGTAAAGTAAGTGACCAATCACTCTGGCTGAAGACTTGGTCGAGGTCCAGCAGACGCGCTGCGGGTGAAACAAAACCCTGTAGGAGACGTTGTCTTGGCAACACCAGCGGATTCACATTTAACGGTAGAACCAGTCTCCAAAGCTAACTGAATGTGGATGACGGGGTTGGGGGAAAGTAATGGTAAGCATTTGGAGTGTCTTCAGAGCAGACAGCGCAGCCTTCTGCTAGTCGCCTGAATCATTTTTGGAGAGTTTGGCCAGGCTTTCTTTGTTCACTGTACAACGTCCTTTTTAATGCAACTATTGAGACAAACAAATAAGTCTTCAGTCGAGAAAAACACAACATATAAACTCCTCCAAGTCACTCATCATGCAAAACAGCATGATGTCTCATTACCTAAAGTACTGCCTCATTCTTTTGATATTAACACACCAGCAGATAATCATGACACTCCAGCATAGGCATGTTCTTGTTATCAATTTGGGCACATAAACACTTCATCCAAAGTAGAGACTGGTACAGAAAATTGTTCACTTTTCTGGAACTGCTCTTTGCAAGTGAATGATTTTAAGAGTCTTCAAGGAGCATTTGATTTCCTCTACCCGTCCAAGGAGACGGGTAGCAACGCCAATGAATCCCACGGGCAGCTGTTGAGACACGAGCACGCACAGCTCGGGGCGAAGGGCAATGCCAGAGCAATGCTACATCCTAGGTCCCACCAGGTGTCTGGTGAATCTCTCCACACATTTCTTTCCACCAGTGGGTCACTGCTTTGGAAGCAGTGATCTTGTAGGCAGGAAATTTCAATTATTAACCATGTTTAGCAAATTGTTTTGTTGCTAAAATGCACTGCCTTTAATTCATTAGAACTCTGCTTCCTCTATCTTAAGGGAATACAGAAAAGAAATGCCTCATTTTCCCACTGTAACTTTGCGTACTTCCCTCAGCATAATGAGAACATGGCTATACTGGAATGTCCCAGGAGATTCATCCCTCATACTTTGACTGTTTTCTTTTTAAGTATCCGTCATCTCATATTCACAGTTACAGAGGCGGCTTTAGTAACACCCAAGTACTTTTCCTCAGCAGACACACTTCACTGGGAACTCAATAAAGTTAATTTTCCTAAGTCTTCCGGTGCTCATTAGCTGCCGCACCTGCACCAGCGCTCACCAGCCAGCATGCTGCTCACTTGCCCAGGTCACTCCCAAGTTGCTCCCTGCCACCCCTCTCTTGATTAACACACACTCTTCTGCCATGGGCTAATAACAACTGCCTGATTATCACTTCTTACTGGATCATTAGCTCCAGGCACAGTACCTTAAGACACTCCCAACTTTTTGTAACTTGACAGCTTCTACCATTTCTATTTTACTGGCACTTTCTAATCCACACAGTGCTTAATCTCACTTCTGCAACTATTAGTCTCCCGAATAGCCTCTTGAGGCAACCGCTGCTGAAATTTGAAGAATTGTAGTAAAGTGGTGTAGAAGATTGATTTAAACACAGGTAATGTCTTCATCAGATCTTTCAGTTAGTGAATAATAGATGCTCTTTAATTCCCTTCCTAATAGTCATTTTTCATGCCACTGCAGAGAGGTTCATTGCTCTCTCATTCTCAAGCTCACCTGAGCATTAAAGACGCACACTTTTCCCATCAAACTGTAAGCCCACTTTCAAAAGCAGCCTGGATACTAATTTCATCATTTTGACTTAAATTTCCTTCTGTATTAGCTATCGCACTTTTCTCAACCCCGACTCCTAGTGCTGCTGTGCTAGCACACAGCACAGTCCTCCTCTCCATGATGAGGAGTCTAACGCTTCTATAAAGGTAGTATTTTCTTAATGGGAACAAACAGGTGGGCAGAGCAGGAGGAGGCAACAATTACATTTAACTAGCTGGCAATAAAGGATGATCCCAAATAGTTAACGCGCTATAAATCTCAGCCACAGTAAGCATGCAAAGGAGTGCAACAACAAAAAACCTGCCACGTTTGGAAAACCTGGGCAGCAAGAGACACCAGCCCACACAGCAGCCTGTGCTACACTCTTCTGCCTGATTCTGCTCTACCCTCCTACATACTGCAGAAAGGCTGCAAGGTCATTGCTTTGGGCTGACCGACACAGAGATGGCCTGAGCCACCGCGCAGCGCTCTGCCTGCAGGATACTGCCCTGCCCCATCCAGCACCGCCAAGAAAACCCTGCCTATGCTCTCCAGGACTGTGCTCCCAGAGAGGATTCTGGATTAGCAACTGATTTACTGAATTATTTTATAAGCAGATTTTCTCATTGCTTCCACTTGAAATTGCTTCTCATTCTCCCACTATACAGGCCTGCCCTAGCAAATTAATATAGGACTGTGCATGATCTAGTCCTTGCATCCTTTTTTGTGCTCTAGATAAGTGATGAAGTGGAACAAACACTACCGACTTTAACATCAGCAGTAATTATGGAATTAGGGGCCAAAAATAGCACATACTTGAAGTAGTAAAAAGACCAAAAAAACCCCACTCCTGACTAAAGTTATGGTTTTGCAGAAAGTTCATCTTCCATGAGAAAATTATTCAATCAAAAATCCACAGCCAGCCTCAGAAAATCTTTGGAAAAGTGGTCCTTGTTATTCCAGGGCATGTTACTTTGCCATTTCAGCTTTCCAGATCCTTCAGGAAAAAAGAAATCCACATGTACCCTTAGATACAATGGTGGGAAATTCCACCCCATGGGCAAGGACTGATGTACTTGATTAGAAATCTAACTGCAGAAAAGCTGAGGTTTTCCTCTCCTCCCCTTCCTTTCTTTAAATAGAAGAAAATTGTGATTAAGACTAAAAAGGTTAAGTGGAAACCATTCCAAAGCCTTCTTTTGAAGTCTACATTAATCATTAAGCTTTTCCATTGATTTTAGTAGAAGCGTAACATTATACAGTCACAAAGCAGCAACTAATCATGCTGAACTCTCTACCTGGACTCTTGGATATTTCTTCTAAGCTTAGGAACGTGATTCAGAAGTAGCTCTCAGGGCACCTTGTCACTCTCGATGGCATAAGTGTTCATGCACATACAGCTCATTTGAAATACTGTTGCAATGATGTGTTACAAACATTGGCAAAAACTGGACTGCATTTACAACATTTAACAAAACTGCCAACTTTCTTTCCTGAGGGCAAAGTACTTAGCTTGCTCAAAATGCGAGCGAAAGGTCTTTAAATAAAATAACCAAATGATTTATTGTATGCTCCAACAACAAATTTGACAAGCAGAAGTTTACTGTATTGGTGCACTACACCTGCTAAATTTCCTAATAATGCCAAATTCTGGACATATACAGAAATCTGAATTCTATGGAGCATAAAACTTTCTCAGTTAGCATATAAAGGAGAAGTATAAACAAAAGAGTACCTTACTGATTACACAGTTGACATTTTTCTATGAATATTTGAATGTTTTTATAAATCAACTTCTCTCACACTCATGTTCACTTCCTTCCCCCCCCCCCCCAAAAAAAAAATGTTCATTGTTCTGGAATTTTAAAAAGAACTTACACTTTTGAAACAGACTTTCAAAGTAGAAACTGCACTCAGTTATCCTTAGAGGAAATTATCGAAGCAATTACAAACATCCAGCACATCCCCAAATTTCCCAGATTTGTACTCAATCCACAAATGGGGAGAAAATGCAGTAAGCAAACACAAAGCCATAGTGATATGCTTACTAAGACTCTCCAAACAAGAAAAGGAGATTAGATTTCACTTAATTCATTTATTATGTCTTGCTCGCCTTAAAGCACAAGTGATATTTTAGTTTTATAGCATGCTCACCTGAACAAAGAATTAATCATCAACAGAAGGCATGGAACACTAGTCGAAATGTTCTCTAGGTTCCAATGGCAGCAGATTATTAAAAGTAAAAACAATACTACCAGACACATTAAAACACTGGCCTCCTGACTGGAATATCCTTGCTAAATTTGAGCTGCCTTTGCTGAGAGATGGCAATATCTACAGGACTTCATTAAAAACTAATGCAAGAGACAAATTGGTAGTTTGTCAACAGTTCTACAAAAATATTGTGCAGAGATATTTTGCAGTGAAATAAACAGGAGATATTTTTATATTTCTGAACTACTGGATGACTGCTGAGCATAAGTATACAATACAGGAAAACGACCTTTTCAGCAGACACATGAAGATAGAAGGTATGAAAATAAACTGATCTCTGAAATTCTGGCTTATTTTTGATTTGTCCAAGTATCCTTTTAATTTTACATAAATTTACATTATAAGACATTTTTATGTAATTTATTAAACTGAAATTTTGCATTCTTAAGACACAATTTAACAAGTATATCCTGAATATTATTTGAACATAGTAGGAATAGAATATTCCTTTTGAAGTATATGGTATTAGTGTCCCCTGCTGAGTGTAGGACAACAAAGGAAGAGGCTTCACAAAGATCTGAGTGAATGCAGACACCCCAAGAGACAACCCAAGAGACCTGAGTCCAACCTCACAGATGCCCATTGCTATCTTAGCCAGGTCACTGAATTGGCCTTCTGCTGTAGCCCCCTCCTTTGGGCATCAGCAGTTGCTAGTGTGCTCAAGAAAGACAGAGAGAAGGCCTTAAATATGCCAAGCCTTATCTAGGCAGATCCGGTGCTTGCAAACTTGCCATTAATGGTGGCATCTTTTTTAAAAAGACATCATTTATATTAATTCACTTTAAGAAGCATAAGCTGCAGGTTTAAGCACTTAATGAAAAAAAAAAAAAAACAAACAACACCATGTAGAGTTGCCAAGATTAAAGTAAATGACACCTTTGATATGATAAATATCAGAATGGAGCAAACAACACAAACGGTCACCTGGTTTTTTAAGTACGTTGCTTTTGGCAACTAGAGAGCATTCAGTCAATAAAGGCTCTTGCTTATGTTCTTGTAGAAAGCATATTGCAATTCTATGCGCCCAAACATCCACATCAAAACTGGCATCCCTTTAGAGGTAAAACTCCATTGTAAGACAACAACTTGATGGGGCTCCTCGTTAGAGCCACAAAAAATGGTTAGGTCACCACAAATTCAAGAAGCGAAAGAGTAGATCTGTTTTTGCTGTATATGAGGACTGACACACAAAGTTTACAACCATTATTGTTTCAATCTTGTTCCATTACTTCTACACATTCTCCACACTTTTTACCGTGGCACCTTATTTTTCATAGGATTGTTCATCTGCAACACTTTCCAAACCACCCCACTAAGATACGATCAAGGAACAAAACAATACTGCGCAGCTCTGTCCACAGACCACATTTTCTTCCTTTGTTAGTTGGTTCATGCCTAAGTGCAGAACAGACAGCTCAAGTTTTCTTGGTCGGCAATGTTTTCTTGAAAATGGAAAGCAAAACTGCCATTTTCATTCTGGGCATAAGGTGACTTTCTGGGCTGTGAGAATGTCAGTAGCTTTCAGCAGTGACTGCTGCAGCTGTGCTGGGATAAACCCTCTCCTCTCGGGGAGGCTGCTGGGGGCAGCCCTGGCATCTGCCCCTGCAGTGGCTGCTCCACTGGTCACTGGCTCACTCTTTTCATCAGAAAATGCAGAGCAAAGTTGTTTTTTTTTTTTTTTCCTGACCAGTGGATCACATTTATAATTACTGTTAACAGCCTTTTCAGACAAAACGCATTTTAAACTGCGGTATGCCTAAAGGTTACAGTAGATATTCCAAGGGATCAAGTAACTAAACAATGGTAGTATATGTCACATTTAAAGTAGCCATAAGATAATAAACAAATTATTACATTCCTAAGATACATCACCACTATCTGGGATTTCACCCCAGCCCCTCTGCTAAATATTTGCACTGTATGATGTAAAAACTGTACAGTGATTCAGTTTATCTGAGTACATAATCTAAGGGGCATTCCAACCTGAAAAAGACTTAAATAAATAAATACACACACACACACACACAAACACATACACATACTTAGCTATGCTGCTGCCATCATTCTTCCAATTTGCCAGTCGAATGATGATGCATGAAGACTGCAGAACAGTCAAAGGATTAACTGAAAGAGAACAAAAATATATTTGGTTTTCTGGTTAAAAAAGGGGGGGGGCAAAAAACCAAATGAAAATAGAGGTTAAATTTGTGAATTCAGACATACTATTTTAGACTATTTTTTTATCAAGTAAGTATTTCAGGATTAATACTCCCTTCTCATTCATTCCATAGAAAGTTTCTTGGCATCAGCCCAGCTGAGAATCTGGACCAAAATTTCCAAAAACATATCTAAACTATTTTATACATTTCCTTCCTGAAACAGAAATTTCTCCTATTTTTTTCCAATTTTGTCTTCCTTCATCATCCCCTCCAAGCTGAAGAGTTGCCAGCAAAGTCTGAAAGCCTGAACCTTAGTCTAAATCTCATGGTAGTTTTAGCTGCTAAAACACTATCACTGGAAAATGAACAAACAAAAAACAAAAATGCAAAAAAAAAAAAACAGGCATTACATAAATCAGAAATAGTGAAAGCCAAGCTCTCACTGATTTGTAAGCTAAGTAAGGAGTGGAATGACAAGTTTTGGGGGGTTTGGGGTTCTTTTTATTGCTGGAATTCAAAACAGTAGATAGCTACAGCTAACTATATATTCCACAAAACTAGCGCAGAAGGTCAGCAATTAGACTGCTAAAGGGAACTGGCATGCATAATTCAGCTACATTGTAAGAGCTATTAACCAAATAATGTAGAGATACGAACTATGGAATCACTCAAACTGCAGTAAAAAGGAATGTGAAAGACAGGACCCCTGATATTAGAAAGCATCAGATACAGAGAGGAGAGGTAGCCAGCCTAACTGCCTTTGACAAAGCAATCATTAGGGTAATTACATATAGGCTGCAGAAATCTTACGTGCATTCCCTTAAACAGGCCTCCATTTTCAAGGAGGAGCCATAGCCTGATCACCCTCAAAGCTGAACGAGTAATAACCGAGCTCCTAAACGGAGGTAACAAGTCAGCAAATTTGCCTTTTTTCCTCTGGGATTCCAGTGCTCATTCTTCATGATATTGTTCTCTCTTTGAGAAGCTTACAGTTTTGTTACAGTTCAGTGTGCAAAATCCAGCGAAGGGATTCAAATTTGTGCTGTCTGTGCCCTGGAGAGCAAGAATAAAGGGGCTAGGAGGGAGGGAAGAATGTGTGCAAGGATCTACGTCCACGCAAACGTGGCTCCTCCTGAGACACGAGCACATGCACACATAAGGCAATTCCTTGCCCCCTTCTCATTTCCTATCGTATCCCTGCAATAACTACTCTGTTCTAGTGTTCTCCTCTATGATAACATGTATGCTACTGTTAAAAGTCTCAGGCAAATACATGAATGCAACACGTAATTTTTTCTAATGTCATTGAAAAAGCTTGGTTAGAATTCAGTATGTCTCGTATGTCTTTCTTCTCCGAAGGGTTAAAGCCTAAATACAATCAGAAACTAAGTTAGGATACTTGGTTCGTAGCAATAGAGTAAAATGATAATACGCTAGTAATTACCTCTGCCTTGAACTGCTATCTTCCCATTTCTTACTGGGGTGTCATCGTATTTAAGATGATTAGAACACACCTGCTTAAGTTTCAGGTTGGTTGTTCTAATAATTGAAATGTTTAGGGACTTTTAAGGAACATTTGGGTTTTGTCACCCAAAGAAAAGCCGTAATATTCATGGATATGCTTTACAGTTATTTGTACAAGGAAATGCAGCTTTCTCAATTTTTTTTGATTTTTTTGATTCATTTTTTACAGTTTCTTTTATAAGATGTTTCAAAAGATGCATATTTTAGAGATGCGGTCCATGCTGAAAGCTCCAATTACACATTCTCATTAAAGTCTTAAATGACAAGTTTTTATCTCTTTAGATGTAAAATGGAATCCAATAACCCTGGAAACATGATTTTATCAAAGAAACAGAACCCAGTTACCTGACACAAGTTTTATCACAGATTGAATTTCAGCTCCAAGAGCATGTATAACATCTTATGTTTTTATGTAGCATCTTCCACCACGCCACTGCAGTCTACATTCTGGAAACTTTATGAAACGTCATGGGTGAATGGAAAATATTTTGTAGAAATACCCCTGTCATCATAGTTTTACATTGTTGACTCAAACAAAACCAGTAAGAGACCGGAGCTGTGAAACGCTCCTGAAGCCGTAGGCCAGCACTGCAGCTCACACCCTTGAGCAGCTGCTGGCTGTACGAGGCTGCTCGCGGCCCAGACTGGTTCTCCTCCTAATTCTCCTAATTTCAATAAACTACCTGGCTGCCGACACCCTGCCTTTCCAAGAGTAGCCCTCAGAGCCCTATGGCAGGCACGATACTCGCACCGTTTAACTCATGGCGAGAACTTGTTGCTAAGGGTTTCACTTGATCATCTAATTATATCAGGAGACAGATCTGGGGGCGAGTGAAGGAACGTGCATAACCTAATGTGCTTTCTTTCTTTTCAAACTTTTCCATTAATCTCTCCAGCTCCTACTGCCTCTAACACCTCTTTTGCCAATCCTTTTGGGAATGCAGCACAGTATTAGAGAATGTAAAAACAAAAAGAAGAAAGAACTTGCAAAGTTGCCTGAAGCATCTACAGTATGCAGTAATTAAATCTACTGTCTAAGTCCTCTATATTATAGACTTGTGAGTCAGGAAGATGACTCCTAAATTAAAGAAAAAATGAATGCAACAGCTGTATTGGAGTAAGAATCTAAACAGGATAAACAAAACAGCAGGGCCCAGCATGACACTAAAGCAATCAGAGAATACTTGTAGTCCTTCTTGCACAACATGGCGTAGGATAAAACATCTGCTGACAAGTCTGCTGCAAGCCTTTTCACACTTGTCAAGCCTTGCATGCAAGCAGGCTCTACTGAACTCGTTTTTCGTTCCTTAGTGGATAGTAATTTTTGAGCTACCTTTCTAAGCATACCAGATACACTTCTCATTTACAGTTCACTTAAGTGCTCGGTACAGGTTTTTGGTTCAAGTTTGACAAGCTCCTGGATTACCCATGTATCAGTAGATAACCCAAGCATGCTAAGAATTGCAGTACCGCATCATGTCTACTGCTAAGCCAGAAGACAGCAGAAAATTAAAACATCCCGTAAATTTTCCAAGAGCCATACACTAAACCTCAAGCAGCGTGCAAGTTAGACATGAAAGGACTGTTATCTCAATTAAATACCTACTTATATCTGTGCCAGGAGACACAAGTCATCCCCAGTTTCAGTTCACAGAGAAAAGCCTTCAAAGAGACAATTGAAAAAGAAATACCACTTGAAACCTAAATAATCCGACACTGAAGAAAAGCAGGCCCAAGGACATCAGAACACATCAACTGCTTTGCCAAAGTCCTCTGACCTATTTAATATAGGATGCTGTGGCCAAGTGTCCAGCACCAGAAAAAACTTTGGAAGAATTTCAGCAAGGTTCGCACAAGGCAACAAAACAATAAACCATGTAATAAACCCTCTTTTATAAGCTTATAAATTAACTTCTCAGGCGTGCAGCCCACAGATCATATGAAACTTCTCTTACTGTGTTAGATGTTTATAGGTTATGTAAATGTGAATGTAATGCAAGGGGAATGATGATCTCCAGAGATGATCCAGATGATCTTCCAACCTTACTGATTCTGTGGGAATATTATCCAGACATATCATTTACCTAAGTTCCTCTCTGATTCCCAATAGTCTTCACATCATTCTGTGTTATGTGGGGTAAATGTGTGAAAACACAGGAGTTTTCCATATCACTCATGACACTGAAACACTACAATCCTTCCAAATGTCTTGAGTATTTTAAGCTTTTTAATTTGTAGTGCTGTCACACCGGATATAAAATGATATATTCTGTCCATCTTATTAATAAATGTATTTAAAAAAAATCTCACCGATTTCTTCATCTCAGTGACATCTTGAAAGTATGTGCTGGAAAAAAAAAATCAGTAATTTCCTCTCAAACGTATGTTAAGTCTCTCATTTAAAGGAATACCTCTATGTCTTGATGTCATGGGAGAACAAGCAAATGCAAGGGTCACTCTTGGCTTCAAAATAACAAACAATAAACACCTTTTCATATCTGTTTTTATAAACTGCTTCTCCATGGTGAAAAATATCAATCCTTCCACTTTTTTGTAACAATAGTTTTTCTACATCCTCAAGCTTTCTTATTATCCCTCCCTGGTCACTGTGCTTTAATATGGAAAAAGGCAAAAACAAAGCCTCATTACGAGATTCAAAAACCAGATGAAATGATTGGGAGTGCACATTTTTACAGTATGAGAACAGACTCTTGCACAGCTTACAGAGGGCTGTATTATGCTTTCTAGCTTTTAGATCAAGAATGGGTATTTTAGAGAGGGTATTTCCTGTAGAAAAGAGGAAATGTCCTTGTATGGATTGGCAACTGGTTAGAAGTAGAAATAAATGGAGTAAATCATCATTTTTCAGAACAGATAGAGATCTGCAGAATCTTGCAGGGGTCTGTGCTGGGAACTCTGCTCTTGAAAGTATCTTGAAAATATTTACATAAAACATGGTAAAGAGGCAAAAAAAAAAGGAGTAATAACTCATTCATAATCTGAGAAACAAAATGACCTTGAAATTCTCAGTGGCCATAAAATGGCAGATGGCATTCACTGTTAATAAATATAAAAGGAAGCCCAGGAGAAAAAGTCTTAAATTTAACATATAAAACAATGAACTCCAAGCTCATCACTGCACCTCAGAACCAAAATCTTGGTGCCTGCCTATGTTAACATGACAGGAAATGCAGAAACTAGAATTGTGGGTCATGCTGACCAACTAATTTTTATGTGGGGAAAAAGCTCATGAAGTCCCCTTCCCCACTCCCTAGATACCTTAAGATCCCTTGGGTTCCCACCACTATCCCTTCCATTCCCTCACCCTTAGAAGTACTGGTTATTTATCACCCCTGGAAAGAAAAACGTGGTGGAAAAGATCCAATGAGAGTCTAAGCTTTTGCATTTTTAATCAATAATGCTTCGTTAACACAGATTTGGGGGTTAAAATTTCTCCTACTGAGGAGGATAAGCTCATTAACAACCAAAAGTCAGTGAAACACAGGGATAAGATGACAAGCTTCAAGCTCTTGTTATTTTGAAGCCAAGAGTGACCCTTGCATTTGCTGATTCTCCCATGACATCAAGACATAGAGGTATTCCTTTAAATGAGAGACTTAACATAACGTTTTTCTTTTCTAGAATGCCCTGAAGAACCGAGACCCAGTCCTCTTTCACACTTATCAAAGCAGAGCCCTAGATGTTTTGCAAGATCCCTAAAATTATAAGCACGTGTCATCCCATGCACTCGATAAACAGTAACTACAGAAATATGAAACTAACATCAACAGTCTCAAACATTTTGCTTTTCTTACTCTACCAGGAAGGTTTTTGAAGGTACCAGTAGTCTTAAAAGTTGAACTGAAACAATTTCAAGGAGAGTCTTTGTGTATTCATTTCTTTGTTTTAAGTGAAGAAGCTTGATGTCAACAATCAAATGAAAAGATTTTCTCTCTTAAAATGGTTGCACTGAAATAATCTGCTCTGTGGCCAAGACAGTAGAGAATTCATACAATCATGGTCTCCTACAAGCCTATCTTCCAAAAGTCCACAGATGCCACATTCTGTCACGTAAAACAGATGCCAGCCATGCTGTGGACAGGGCTGGGTCTCACTGCCATGCTGAAGATAAGCAGTAGCTCTTCCAGGACAGTGCAGGAAGAGTCTACCACACTACAGCCTTTCTCTCGCTTTGTAACACCAGACACTGGACAGAGCTGACCAGGTGTATTTGCTACAGGAGACTAAGAAGCAGAAGAGGGAATTTGGCAGCATGCTACAACTAGTGAGAAGCTGATTCAGGTGCTCTAGAGTATGCAGCAGTAATCACACAGCTGAAACCACTCCGAGGTTTCCTAGGTAATGCTGCTTACTTCCAGCCACCTGTTGCAAAATAACCATAGAAACTGAGGTATCATTGGAGCAACATCTGCTAGGAAAAGAGCAAATATAGAACAAAGCCCAGGAAGACAACTGACTTTTCTAATTTTCTATCTTTCTGCAGTGTGGATTCAACCTCCACAGGCTCCAGAGCTGCAGAAGACCTTGATAGGGCATTGTGTCCGCCTTAAAATTTGTCTAGTTATTCTAGTCATTCGGAGGAGAAGCTTCTGCCTATCCGCACAAATTTGCGATCTCATTCAATACGGTGCCTTCCTGAACAAAATTTTAGGAAGCAATATGAGCACTTCTTAGGGTTTTAAAATCTGTTTGATCTTCCTTGCTTCATTTGTGCACATCCAGAAGAACTATCCCAAACCAGGTATTGAATAAATCTGAAAAGTTACAGTGTTAATGACTGGCATGGATGCATGAACCTGCAAAAGCCTCCGCATGGGGGAAATGCAGAGTGTTTTCAGTGCTAGCTCAAGTAAGTAAACAGTAGAAGCCAAATTGTTAGAATCAGGGCAGTATTTCCAAATGAAAAGATAGAAAAGGACTGATTTTAAGGTCACTGAGTGCTGGAGCAGGAGAGGGAGAAGAAAATTAGCATTTTACATGACAAAGAGTTTCTGAGGACTATTTTGCCATAGGGCAGCTTAGCCCATTTGTGAGATCACGAGAGCTTGTTGCCTTTGAAAAACCTCCTGCTGATAAAATCAGCATTAGTAGAAGTCTATGGGCTTATGAGCACAGCGAAGCACTTTACTGCACAGGGATAGACACGGACTTGTGCCTAAGTGCTCTGCAATCCATTTGTGACCATTCACAGGGACTGAAGATTGGGTAAGTAACAAATGCAATACTTCACACGTGCACTTAGAAGCACCCAAGCAGAACACTTTGTTTACCCATGAATACATATTCCAGCTTGGCTCTACAGGTGCAGTTCTTCAACTTTTGAGAACTAAATTCAATTCAGAGAACTGGAAGAAGGTGCCATCATCTCTAGGCCACGTCATGTGTTTTTAAAGATACCTAGTTTTTCTTCCACCCCTCTGCTACCATTGCACAGAATCAGGGGATGGAACAAGGCAGATTTGAGGTTATTTGAGAGCTCAGCAGGAAACGCAGCATCACCCAAACTACTTTTTTTTGAATATTAGCAAGATTGTATCTATTCCTAAACAAAACTGCAGGGGCTGGGACACAGCATCACTAGGTGTTACTGAACCTGAGGCTTTGCCTTCAATACACTATGATCTCTCCTGCCAGTTATAACACCACAAATATTTTGGACATCAGCATCACTAATAATGCTTCACACTTACGAGTTTTTTTCTGGCATCAGTTTTTCACAGTGTTAAATGCTGCTACCATTCCTTATTTTCTTTAAAGAAAACAGAGCTCTATATGAACAGTAGCTTCATTTAGACAGAGATTACCCATTCTAAAAATTTAAGATGATTAGAAGATAAATATTAATAAGATTAGTCTACATGGGGAAATTAAAAGGAGCTCGGAACAATGTTGCTCTGTATAATTCAATACAGAGATCTATCACTCTATTGAGTGAACCTGATTATGTGTAATTTGCAAAATTGGAGAAAGTAAAATTATCAAACTGATTAGTAAATGAAGTTGGGTAACATTATCTGTTCCTGGCTACTCATTCTTTTACACCAAAGTCTGGCATCTCCAGTACCTAAGTATACAGCTCCCTCCTCCTCCTCCTGATACAAATATTTCCATCATGTTTACCCATGTTAAATAAAGACTAACACAATGCAAACAATAATAATAAAAAAGTAACTGTGTAATGGACCAGGTTGAAATAAAGCTAAAACAAACCAGTGTTGCTCCATCCATTTCAATGACTTAGGTTAACTCACAGGAGTCTTTGAGTAGCCCAAGGGGTTTGAGAAGAACTATAAATGACTCTTCAGCACGATCATTACAAGTCACTGGTACCTGTTAAGTGGTCTCTTCAGGGCGCACATGCCCTGAATCACACAAGCTCAGTCACTAGCTGACTAAAGCCAGAGTATTACTAGAATACTGAAAAGAGAGGAGTCTTAAGAGGACAGGATCTTTATTTTCTTTAGTGTTGCAGCTTCATGCAACTAAAATTGAAAGAGCTATGCCAGTTAGCCAGATGAGGCTCCTTACCAAGGCTTGTTTATTAAGTGTTCTTCTTTCATAGAACATATCTGCTGCATGACAGCAAATGAAAATGTAAATCTTGAGAGGAAGAAACAAGATAGGGAAGAAAAATGTTACAGTGGTAGAATTGGAGGGCTAGCATGAGCCAAAATGCTCCAAGCAGTTCTGTTTATCTGAGACCCAAAGCAATGGGCAGGCTTTTAAGCTAAAGCAGAACATTCGTATTACAATCTCCTCCCTAAAAAGCCAGTTCAAACTCACCCATCTTCAGAATTCTTCTGAGCTGGGAGCTCCTGTAAACAATGTTCACATGTTCACAAACCAAAAGACCCCAGACTATAAGGAAAGGCTAACATCCAGCAACAGTTGTCACCACTTGTGCTCTCATCAACAGCTATTCTCTACTCAGGACACACATCTTGCATGCCTTGATGTACAGGTAAGTACATTCATGTTACCTCATGATTTGATGCAGCTTGTATGGATACTGGCATATAGCTTTTCCATTACATACATACATAAATTCCAATTAATACAGTATTATATGAGCTCGTTTTTACAAAAGCTTTAATGACACAATCTGAAAAAAAAAAAAAAAAAACAACTAGCTATATGCATATATACCTTTTTTCCAGATCAGATCCTTGCCTAAGATACCTGTCTACAGAGGTACAGAACACATCCTGCTTTGAGAGACACCTACTTCAAATTACATTGTCACGTGTCGGTAGAAAACCTGCCTCACCTATTATAGTGAGTACTGAATGAGTAAGATGAGGCCAAGAAGAAAAATGGTGTCTCACTGTGAAGGCAGTTACTGAATGATGAAAACAGCAGGGGGAAGAAGGATTCAAAGAACTTTTTACAAGCGAAACTTCTCACAGGGGACCACCAAGTTCTCAGTTATATGCGTGCTGAAATTTTAAGTGGGGTGACACACAACTGAAGAGCGTCTTTGTTGCCACAGAGTTTACTTAAAATATTTAACAGTAACTTTCCCTCACTAAACTATCCTGGAGACTCTACAGTATTAATATTAGTATTTTTCCCTGTGCTTTACATACAAGAAAATTAAATTCATGAAGCACTGCTACTTCATAAATGCTTATTATGAAAATATCTATGAAGAGTACTACAATCTCAGAATATAACAAATAATGTTTGAATATTTCAGTAACAGGCCACTTTCAGCTAATAACAGCCAGTTTAGAGATGCAGTAATGCTTGTCATTTTTCTTGTGCTGTGCACTCTACAAGATGCTAGAGCTATTACAGAAAGAAAAGAAATAGCAGTGATAAACATGTGGCATGTGTAACCTCTGCAGATCTGCAGTGTGCTGATTATTACATGATATGCAAGAGTACTCTGTATTTCCAGCTAAGAGCATTTGAGTTTACAGGTAGTGCTCTATGGTCACAGGAAATAGTCTCACTATTTGCTCAAAAATATTGAAACTGAATGGGAGAGGAGGAGGGGGACAGGGGGGCTTGTCCTGCAAGTCATGAGCTAAAACACAGCCAGATAGATTGTTTTATTTCCTCTTTTTCTTTTTTTAATCATAAAGCAGACAGCTTCTTTCTTCCCCATGCTCTGGTAAGATGCCTTATAAACTTCTTAAAGCCTAATCATCAGAAAAGAATTAAAGCTCTTTGAGATACATACCATGTTTTCTCATTTACTTATATTTTGTACAGTGCCTAGCTCAACAAGGCTTTGATCTTGACCAGTGCCTTTGAAAGTCACAGCAGTAAAAACAGATAATGCAAACATAGTCACTGCACAGAAGAAAAAGAACAGCCCTGGAAAAATGAGGCTCTATTAGCTCTCAGTATAGATGGGGGAAACTCTGTATTTTAACTTGGGTCAAATCAACAGGGTTCAACAGTTCTGAGTAACCTGAGCATTGCTGGATCCATGCAACAAAATGGAAAATTCTACAGCAAAACAGAGCAAGAAATAGATGCAGCAAGACATTGAAATAGATGCTCCAGAAGCAGAAGAGAGGAGAAACAATTAGGCCCAGTAATTTGGATGTAATAACCGCAGTAAAACTGAAAGAAGGTGGGTTTCCTGCACTTAAGGTATTGTTTACAAGCTGTATCTTTTTGCCAACTTTGCTTCTGAGAAAAGATGTTCTTTTGTTCAAAATGCCCAGATCAACAATACCCTGTGAGAAGGTAAAACACAGATAAAGCACACATTTCTTGGGATATGAATGCAAAGACTGAGGATAACTGACTTTTTTTTAAAAAAACTTACAAGCCTAATCACAGCCTTGCAGCAGTCTGCATTAGTAGCCTCACTGGCTTCGAAAGCGTCAAAACATCAGTCAGTGACACGAGAATCCTCACTGGCCCCCTAGCAGAAATGGTCTAAACCTGGCCGTATCTGAAAATCCCATGCCCCTTGTACAAGTGGGAGATCAAGGTATGCAGACACTGGACTAATCTGAGCCCAACCGCCATGCTATAAAGGAGGAAGAACAAATGCAGGCACTGGCTGCTTCTGCAGTCATACCAGCTTACGGAGGGAGCATACGGCCAACAGCGATTACCGGTCTACCCATGGCCTTAAAAGGATTTCCTGATGTGGACTGCTCAGGTTTCTGATCTGATATACTTTATGCTTCTCTGTCCCTCTCCCATTCTAGTGAAGTTCTGCTTAAGTACATTTATATACTGCTTGCATAAGCCTAGCAGATAAAGCAAAGTCTGCTCAACACCTTTCAACCCGAAGAGCTTCAGAGGACTGGGAGCCAAGAAACAGAGAAGCACTCTGTTAGCACCTAGTGAAAAGAAGGAATGACAAAAAGGACCAACTGATATGCCTTAAATGTGCTTCTTTTCATGAGTTATATTTTTATGATGCCAGAAATATTTCTTACAGACAGTGATACGATTATCATAGGGCATCAAACTTAGAAAAGATTAATAAAAAAATCTTGATATTCCCTCACGTTCCTTAAATATCTGCCAACTCGTTTTTCTTCTTCAAACTTTCAAAACAAGATCTGATAATTACTAGATGAATTCATATAATCACAGCGAGAATACATACATGTACATACACACACTTTTTCTTTCTTTTCCTGAAGGCATAGGCCTAACCAATTGGAAAGCTGTGTGCCGCTCATTCAAAGCAAAACCAGTTCATGAATTTTACAGTACATTGCCAGGAGTAATTTGGCACTGGCATATTATAATGCCAGTACAGAGTTAAATTAACCCCTAGTCTGGAAAAATCTTCAGTGAAATCAAGAGACGTAGCTTGCGGTCACTGCCAATTCCTATTCCCTCAAATTCCCCCTTCAATCCCTTCCAACTTCAGTGATTCCAGATGCAACTTTCCTCTAGATTCACTGTGCCATATCAGAGATCAACATTTAGTTTTCAGATCTAATCCAACTCATAGTTCAGGGATATAACTGGTCAAAAAACTGCCAGAAGCAGAGAACTCTGTACTCACTTCAGTCTCCCTCAAAGAAACACAGGATGAGAATATTGCCTGCTGCAACATTGTCAGACTCAAGCTCAGTAACAGCTTTGGTATGACTCTAGCATATGCTGGAATTTGCACATACAGAAATAACTAAGAAACACTTACCATTTTAAAGCATAACATAAAGGATAAAAGCAGCTCACCAACAGGGGGTTGGTTTCTTTCAGGTTTTTGGGGAGCCTTTTTAATTGAGTACTGCTCAAGAGCCACAGTGGAACTTTTCATGACAAATGGAAAATAGCGTCTCTGAAACTGAATCCATGATTTTACTCTCCATAATAATGCTGGTACCAAATAAGGGTGACCCTATTTCAGTAACCTTCATCACTTACTTCAGCAACCCTTCCTCATCAGGGGGCACTTTACCTGCATGGCATGCAGTAGGAACTAGGATTAGGGGTTGATACACAGCTGTTTCTGATTCAGCTCAGCCTCCTCTCATTCACCCTCAACAATTACTCGTTAGCCAGGTCTTCGAGAATGTCCTCTCACCAGTGTCACTACAGTTTTAGCACAAGAAGCAAGCCCTATTCATTTCTAAGAGCCAAAGACCAAACACTGCTATTTCCCTTTAACAAGGTTCAGGGGCAAGCTGCACAGACCAAATGCGATCAGCCATCATCTCTCCTGTCAGATCCTGCCCCATCTCTTTTGATGCCCATCCAGGCATGTTTTCTCCCATCCTCCCGCACTTATTGTGCTACTTCCACCTCTGTTAGGTTTACATTTCCAGAGAGGAGACAGACATTGCCTGTGAAGCACAACTTTAAAATCACTAACTTTTGAACAGTGAAGGTCCACTAGGAGACTGGCATAAAGGTGAGTGAAATGTTTTTTCAGATTTTGTCAGACTTGGCACTTATGAAACCTTTGACTTGCAAGCTCTGAATTTAAATGGATGCCTATCATTGGATGGAAAAAAGCTCAGAGCTTAATAAACGGTAGCACGTCACAGCCTCAGCAGAGTCAGCTGAGTACTTGTTAGAAAGAGCCCTGGATAGAAGCGGAAGGAGATGGCACAGCAATGCTGAGGGGCTATACCATGGGGTAAAGGAGGAAGACGGCTGTGTTGGACTGAAATACAGCCTGTCTTTTGAAGATAAGTCAGAATATAACAACATCTACCAACAGCATTAGTTTTTCTTGGAAGCAGCATGAGACAAAAAACTAAGACTAGTTATCGTTCAAACCTCCATCTCTCTTTTTCAAATAATTTCATTTGCATTCCTTTGGAGACATGTAAGTCCGCTAAAGAGTAAATGGTGTAAGGAGTCTGACTTTGCTTTCCCGAGTGAGGACCTCACATTAATGCTAGTTCTAGACCAAAAACTAAAAAACCTCCAAGCCCCTTCAAATCCTGATCAAGTCTCCTCTGCTAGTGACCTTGAAGATCATTTTAAATCATTTTTGATGCAATCCATGCTTTTATGCTGTCAAATGTAATGACAGCATAGCTGTAGCGAGGATGCCTGCTGATGTGTGATGCAGAATTTGATTTCTTAAGACAGACACATTCATACTGCACACTAGTCTGCAATCAGAAGAGGCAGTATAAGGAAATTCCAGCAAGTTTTCCAAATCACATATGCTGCAAGTAATGGCACTCAGAGGACAAACTAATAGTGAAAAATTGTACACAAAAACTATGCAAGATAAAAATCAAAGCTGTGTTATACTGCAGCTGAAGACTGTAAGAGCAGTTTGCCATCCAAACTTGAAACAGACCTGAAAGGCAAGGATCTTCTGTACTGGTAATATTAAAGTCATCTTCTCAACCTAGGCAGCATATAGACAAATCCTCAGTTCAGCCATTTCTCAGGCCCACTGGGTCTTATGAAGGGGAGCAAAGGTTTGCCTTTGTGCACATTATATACTGTTCTGTAAAATGTTAAGTTGAAAGCAGACAAGCTCAAAAGTGAAAACTAGCGCTCATTTTTCTCATGCTTAAGTTTGAAGCTAGTCATCCTTATATTGCCAAGAAGCTTTAGTTTTACATCAGTATTAGTAATGCCAGTTAGAATAACTGCAAAAGTATTACCAAGGCCACAAACGACTTCTAATGAGGAAAAAGATACCAATATTAACCAAACAGTTGCATTATTATATTTAGACTTTGCAACATATATATATACCTGCACACATTCAGCCAATCAGTGCATAAAATGGCATGTGACAACCTACAGTCGTAAATGTAGCATTTTCTTTGTTGCTGCAGGCACCATTTGCTCACCAAGTAGAGATTTAGTGCTCTACCAGCCATGAAAGAGGCTCAGAGACAAATGAGAACCTGTGCTCAGCACATGTAAGTCTGCAGGCTCAGGCCTATACTCAAATACCCCAGGCGATTTAGTAACTATTTTGTTCCTAATCTATTGAAGAGATGCACATTATTCTTTTCCATTTAGCCAAGTTTGGTGAATTTCTGTGGAGACAAATATGGAATCTCTCCAGCTTCAGAATGGTCCTCACACTAGATTTCAAGCCTCAGCTCTGAATCTTGCAGCCCCTGTACCTTTTGGACAAAGAGTAGGAACGTTTAATGAATACCATTTTCCCCCTTCATCTTTAAAGAACAGCACAGCTTCAGGAACACTCAACCTCACAAACCCCATGAGGAGAGCAACTGGGGAAAAATTCCAGTCAGCACAGTGGGTGGGGTAAAGCCAACAGAAAATAGCATTTTCCCATAGAAGCATTAGGCAACTCAAACGTAGTTAGCTACGTTTGCAGTGCTTTCTACTGTTTCCTACCAACACTCGCAATATTTCCACTCCATACTGAGCAGAAGTCATTCCTTTTCTACCTTGACCTCTGAAGCATGATTAAAATTGGGCTTGGCCATCCTCAAAAACTAGTTTTACATAACAAGGATCACATAGCTATGCGACCATTATGTCCATTCAGCTCCCCTTCTCAAATGTGTTATGTAGAAGTCAGTACAGCTACTCATGCTCCAGCACATCTGAAAATGCAGCTGGTTATCATTCAACAGCATCTGTTTCAGATAACACTGTGTGGCTGTAGCTATTGACAGCTACAGCCAACACTAAGGAAAAAGTATTAATAAATATTTGTCAAAGTGAGCGTCAGAGCAATATTAAATGTGCCTCAAGAGAGAAATCAAATTTAGTGATTTTTTTTCTGTATGTAAGCTTTTAAGTAGTGTTTTCTGTTGGTCTTCAGTTGCCTCATGGAGGGCATAGGAAAGATGGAGCCAGATTCTGCTCAAAGATGTGCAGCGAAAGGATACAGAGCAACAGGCACAAGTTGCAACATGGAAAATTCCAGCTATATGAAAGGAATTCTTTTTCACCAAGAGGGTAGTCAAACCTCAGAACAGTGGCCCTGGAAGGGCAGACAAACCTCCAGTCCTTGGAAATATTCAAAGCTTATTTGGACAAGGCCTGGAGCAACCTGACCTGGTTAGACTGCTTTGAGCAGGGAGTTGGACTAGAGGCCCCCAGGAGGCCTTTCCAATCTCAATTATTCTGGTTCTGTAATTCTAGAGGGAGTTGGGAATAACAATCTAGAGAAAGAATATATTGATTTTCTTATTTCCTTTTCCCAGAGTACACTTGAAACTGCTCCATAGGAATAGGCTGTTTCCTTCCAGAGCAGGTTTGGGTCAACTCGCAGAACTATTGACAGGCCTATATACTGATATAAAATGGATATATGTGTATATATATATTATCCATTTCCCCATCTTTTATATATATACATATATATATATAAAAGATGGGGAAAATCCACTCAAAAATCTGTCGCCATAGACAAAAAGATTCATGCTGTAAAGAACACAGTACCAATGAGAAAGGCTAACAAAAATCCCTTTGGTAGAACACATTCCTGAAGCTAACATGATCTCTCCATAGATGTGTGGAAAAAGAACAGTGCCCATTGATCTGCTGAGTAACTGGGAAGAATTAAATAAAAGTAACACTTTAAAGCTTCACTTTAAATCAGTGGCTGAACTTTGCTGTTTCTGGTTTGCAAAAATAAGGACTTCAAATAATGGCTTCTGAAAATGACAGAATGGAGACAAACTCGAGTCAACAGCACACCAGACATTTATAAAATAAGAACTAGGGTATGGTGGATTTTTAAACTTAGTTTTCCCAGTATACTCCTCTTTTTTTCTCTCCTGGCTGTCTTCTTTTTGTTCTCTTCCTCCAATTTTTTAACATACTAGAAATACAATGGAAACTCCACCACCTAGGTAAATGGCTTAGATCCATCAGTCAGCTATAAGTCTAGGTGTGATAAATCAATGTACTCAAACCCTTACTTTAATTCATGCTAGTATAATCTCTCTCATTTAATCAATATTGTATGAGGAAGATCCTTATTCATCAGTATAAGCATTAAACATGACAAGTATGATAAAAGTATAACTAATACAGTCACTTTGTACAAGCATGATACCTTTCCTCTGCCTTAATTTAAAAACAATTATTTTCTGACTGTAAGTTAGTGAGCTGACAGACTGCATGGTCCTGATCCTACACAAGTGATGGTGGCAGAACAAGAACAAATGCCCCGGAAGCACATGCTGAACCAACAGCACGTTGTCCTCATTACCTTTTGCACAGTTACTGAATTACTCTGTTTTAGAGGTGATGTTAACTTGCTGTGTAAGGAATCACTGCCAGTGCATCCACATAAAGAACATGACGAACCATATTCTGTTTGCCAGATCTACTCAGTAATATACCTCAGCTCCCCTTTATTACAGGCACGTCAAATAACTCTCAATTTAGAAAGAAAGCAATTTCAGTCCCAGTTGAAATAATGTAGCTTAATCCATACACACTCCCCTGTATATTCTAGCAGAGAACAAACAAAAAGTAGCCTCCAAATTGATTTTCTCCTACTTTGCTTCTTCCATGCTATTGTCCTTTTACTGTGTTTTGTAACATCTCCAGAGGCCAGAGCAGCAAGTTCCTTGTCCAGCAAGACTTCTTCAGAAATCTATAGCCCCTTTTCAAGGGATTTATAGGATGAACCTGGGAAACACTTTCAGTGGTTTGCATAACTTCCAAAGGAAACTATGTGCAGCACTATCTTTACAGGAGCTCTTTTAAGCTTTAGAAGAAATACAGAAAAAAAATCATTCAATGATGGAATAACAAAGGAAACAAATATCTAATGAACAGATGTAATATTTTAAGATAACTTTAAGAATGGCTAATTGAGGGGGAAAGTCTTGTCAACTTGGTTTCAGGAAAGGTATTGCCATATAAAGGCAATATACCACGTTGTTTGAACAGAGTACTTTTTTCTTTTTCTTTTCTTTCTTCTTCTCCTCTCTTTTCCCAGTTCAGTGCTGCTGTATCAGAAAGGATGAAGGAATACTAAGAATTTTGATCAATAGACATCATTGGCAAATTCTCTGTGTGATGTAACCAGAAGGGATAAATCTGGTAATAAAATATGGAATAATTTGTTCTCCTGAAGAATGAAATATGAAACACAAAGTTAGAGAAGTTAAGGCCTAGTTAGAGCAGCACATAAACCTTTTTCAGTTCCTAAGTTCCTTTCCAGCCCCAGGAAATGTCTTCCTCAGTGCCAAGTTATTACTGTTATGTCTCCCTCTGCTGATAGTACACAGAGTAGTAGTTATTTAATATTCACTGTGCAACTGAACGACTCCAATACTGCAAGCACAGTAGTTGTGTTTTTTGGTTATCTTTCAGATCCATCCCGATGACACTGCAAAAGACAGCACAGAGATAGGTATAATTTCCTCATTGCTGAGGGGACAGGTGATTATATGAAAGGTACCACTTTGCCCTTTCCCTTGAAAGCTCCTTGTCCTGAACAACTCTTAAAAGAATTTGCATGTAACTGGGAACAAAGTAGAAAAAAAAACACCCTCAAGTACTGTCCATCCTATCAGGTATATTTAGCAAGTATATGAAAACCCATCTATCATTACCAAATATTAATGTAAGGAAGAAAACTCGTCTTTGGAGAGAGAATATGTTAAGTGATAGTCACTCTCAGTGAACAAAGTCTGTATATGTTAACTCTGACAGCTGTTTCTTGTGCCCAGTGGCAACACTAATACAACTTCTCAGTCTTTATTGTCCCTCCCCTATTTAATTTATTAAATTTTATGGATATAACTAATCATTAATTCACTTTAGATCATTATCTGGAAATTGTTTTAACACAGTAAAAACACCCACAGGGAATTGCAGAGCACATTCTTCCAAGATTTTCTCTAATATTGAGCAAAGTAACATGGGTAACTCAAAGAGAACATTAGCCTGAGATGTTAAAATAACAAATTAATAGACTTCTTCAGACATATACAATATATTGATCTTTTCTCAAGTGTTAATATTGAGGGAACTAAAGTATATGAAAGTAAATCATTATCACTTTGCCCACAGAAAGAATTTTCGGAAGGAAAAATAATTATTATTCTTTATGCAGAATTATTTTTAACTGTATGCAACTTTTGAGGACCATTCCCTCATCCACTCACTCCAGAGCACTAGAACTTCACAATGAAATACAGAGAAAGGTGGAAATTAAAAATAGATGATTAGCCATATAAAGGTACTGAATAGCTGCTGCATTCCTCTTTCGTGCTGAGTGTAGCTAACAGAAGTGCTACTGGCTATAGAAAGACGGGCAACTGTTCTGCACATTGATTATTCTAAACTACCACATCCAACTCCATGACGGCAGAAAAAAGCTGGAGACACGGGCATCCCAGGAACCTCTGCTGATTTAAAGCCAGCGCAGAGACAGACGGACCGGAGACACGGGCATCCCAGGAACCTCTGTTGATTTAAAGACAGCGCAGAGACAGACAGACATTTTTCAGTCCCCCTGTATTCCTATAGTAGACCACGTAGAAGGGTTTGTGTACAACACTTTGGCAGGGAATAACGTTACGGACATTTTTTAAAGAGAGAGGAGAGTAGATTAGGTTCTAATTTTTCCTGTAATACTTGCACTTGTCTTCACAGAGGAAATCTTTAAAATTCAGCATGCATCGTATCTGATAGTGTTGAAAAGTACTGAAGGGTAAGTAGCACGTGAACGATACATTTGAAATGGTCAAGGATTCAATTAAAACTAAACTACTGAGTACATTTACTTAGTAAGTATTCTGCATGTATCCAAGAGAATTCACTCTTGGTTTGTATCCAGCAAACAAAAGTCTCAGGAAATGAAGTAAGTATAAATAAGAGAACAGATTATACTAAGGTAACATCAAGGAAATGCAAACAGCTAATCAGTCAATGGAAACTACTTTCGAAAGTCACACACAACTAACACTGGCCCTTTGCTACTCTTTTTGTTCAGTCTTTCTGTTTGCTCAGTTTTGTTTAGGATACTTCTGTGCAATGAAATTAAAATTCAAATTCTGTAATAAAGATTTGCACAATCCTGAGTTTTTTCATGTTATGTACACTACAGAAAAGAGCAGGGAAATATGATCAATATTCTGTGTTTCTTTATATCCAACCTTATTCTGGTTACTAGTTAGAACTGTAAAAACACATGCTCACAAACTGACCACTGATAATGAAAGCAGAGCATAGTGACCAAGTCTTTTATGAAATACAAAATAAGTCTGGAAAGGAGCTCAAGAGATCATGAAGTTTGTCTCCCAGTCCCAGGACAAGGTCATCTCTACCAAAAACTATTTGAGATACACCTTTATGGAGCCTGTTCTTAAAGGCCTTGAGAAATGGTACTACCATGAGTGCCACAGGCAGCCTATTTCCACGCTTTGCTCTTCTGATTCCTGTAAAGCACCTAGCACCTGCAGCCCCTTGCTGCTCTGCTTCCAGTGGCTGCTGCCCAGCAGCCACGCGGCTCCTGCCTCCGTCCCACAACACTTTCACCCCAGCTGCTTTCCCTTGCCTTGCCTAGGAGAAACAAAGCTGTTTCTCACACAGTGCTGAAGCCTTCACTGAAGTGAAGCTACAGTATCTTACATTTACTGTTTCTCCCAGACTGACCATGACTATTAACCTGTCATTGGAGAAAATTAGGTCAGTTTGACATGATTTCTTTCTGACAAATCCATTATTGGCAGCTACTTACTACTGTGTTATTTTTTAGGTGTTTGCAAGGGCTGGTCATTCGTTCAAGTATTTTTCTGAAAACAGGTGTCAAGCTGGTTACGCTGCCTTTTTTCCTTCTTCCTTTTTTTTGAAGGATAGAGCTTATGTTGACATTCTTCAGTCTTCTGAAACATCACAGATGTTTCTTTTCCTTAAGGGCCTAACTCTAAAATGCAATGATAAAATCAACTAAAGCAAAACAGCCAAAACTAAAAATAACAGTTCCAACCCCCAGTTAATTGCATTTCCTTTAAACAATTCTTCTCTAAAGTATATGTCAGCGAGCATTGTTTTCTCTTTTTAAAATATCTACACCAGCCATGTGGATTAATATTTAAACTGCATTAAGCTGCAAGACAGTACATCTCTAACACATATCTTCTGAGGGAAAATGCATACAATTTAATATTTCTATATCTCAACACACATCACAGACTTCAACATGCCATTAGCTCCAACTATACAGAACAAAAAAACAGAAATACAGTATTTTATAGTCTATCACTCCCTTTGCATGCATTTCACAGACAAAAGAGCTTCTGACAACACCATTTCTAACTTAAGCATCAGCTACGCTGAATCCAACTTCCAACTCAGATGGTATTTTAGATCCTATTGTCCTAGAGTCAGTGTGATCAAAGAGGCATACAGTCTCACTAACAAAAGAGATTTATCATTAGCAACAGTGACTTAGTTTCAAGACCCCAGAAGTCTTTTGAAATATACACTTGTATCCACAAATAATCAAGGACTGTGGATGCCTGAGACACTTTTCTACTTTTATTTTTCCCACTGAAGTGACAATACCAGATAATTACTAGAATATTGAAGAAAGAGAAAGCAGAGCAAAACGCTTTCTCATTGAAAATTCATTACTTATAACATTAGGTCTCCCCACCAGCATGTGCTGCACTTTTAAACAAATTTATGTTGTTTCCAATAATAAGTGCATCACTACAATTGAACGTGCTTAGATCACACTGTTTAAAAATAACTTGTTAAGAAGGTAGGAAAAAAAATGTGTATATATATTTAATGAATGGTTCCTAGCAAAGACAGGGAGATATTGGCCTATACAATTCTCAAAAAGCTGACAAAAACTCCTGGAGTTTACGTCAAGAAGTGTGCAATCTGCTAGACTGTAAGGAAAGAATTGCCCACAGTGATACCATGAACACTGATCCCCTATTTCCAAGCATCTTTTACCTACTTGCAGCCAAACAGGCTCTTGCCCAGAGCAAAGCTTAGCATTTCCTTAATGCTTTGGAAGGAGAGACTTCAGAGTAACCCGTTGCCAATAACGCTCTTATTTAAAGAGGGAATCCTTAAATGCCTCCCATTCCAAGTCATGAAAAAGAGGGAGAAAGAGAAAAGGCTATGGTTTATGTAAAATACTGTATTAAACTACTTTGAAAACTAACATGTCTCAACAAAAGAGAAACCTGAACACGCACTAAAAACAAAGATATAAGCAGAGATGTACCCAGCAAGTCACTTTCTGCCAGAATCACTGCAAACCAAAACAACCAGCTTTACAGCTGTGTAAAAGTTTCTACTAAGCCACGGGGAACAAGGTGAAGTGCTGTAGCGAGAGATTAGCTCCTTTGTGAAGCTATACTGACACAACTTGAACTGTGCCTCGCCGTGCAGAGACAGCGCTGCTTTGACAGCCCCAAGCACGGCACTGATTAGGGGGTTCATAAAGCACCAGCCAAGAACAGAGAGATGACATCTAAGTGACAAGCAGGAGATGCAGCTCACTCTCACATGCTGAGGAACAACACAACTGCATACAACTTGAGACAGAATATTTTCACTGTGAAATGGAGAAAAAAAAAGCCATACATAACACCGTCAAACATCAATGCGATAAACAAAAAAGGAGTTTAGAGACAGGCACCAAGACACCAAACCACACTCACACTAGGTATTTCAGAGCAGTATGTCTGGTCTATGAATTACGTTAGAATCCTTTCAGGAAAATGAGCTTAAACAGAGGAGACAAATTGAAAGGCTTGAGAACTTGATAGCATCTCAGAACTTTTTTTGTCTTATAGCTTCATAACACATAAGAAAGAAAGAATAAAAAACATTATTGAAGAAAAGATGTGAAGAGGTAATAAATACTGAAGATGAATGGTGAGACCTGGATCATCAAGCTGGTATACTCGTAGCCAAAACAAAAAAGAAAAAAATATTTTTAACATAATGCTATGCACTAACCTCCATAATATATAGCTTAGAGATTCTAAAAATTAGTTGAGGCAACCTATATGAAATACACCTATTACACCTTCTTTTGTACAGTGAATATCTCTTGAAAAGAAAACATACCTAAAGCTACAGCAGTGAATCTGTTATGCATTGGTCAGTGTAATTTTTAGAAGATGAAGTACTATGTTCAACATCTGAAAAGACATTTTTGCTTACCATTGCCAGCCACAATGGTAACCTACCAATTTTTTTTTCTTCCTGTGCTGAAGATTTGTCTTATTACTAATCAAATTAATAAAATCCAGGAAACAGTGTGGGAACTAAGAACACATATGTCAGAAAACCAGAGATCACTCATCAGAAACACAAGCATCAATCTCTGCTAACATCCCAAGCATATAGGGAAAGACAGTGGTATAATAAGTGATTATCCCAAAACATAGTATGATTTATAAAATGGCTCGTATACTCATTAAGCGCTCAAATTGCATGAAGTTCTTACTCAGGGTAAGACTGACAAGCAAATTCCAACAAACATCAAAATTTAGCAGCTTGTTGGCTATTTAAATGTTACACTGCATCATTACCAGAAACAACCTGCTAAAACACGACAATTGGTGTAAGATTAAAAAGAAATAAAGTATGATTACTAGGATACCTCTTAATGACTTACATTCACACCATCTCATGCATAAGAGCACTGAGTATTTTAAAAGCTACGTGAAGTTCTCCAAGTCTTTCAAAACACCATGCATTCACAGTGTTATGATACATTTAAGAAAATATTCATGTTTTCTTTTGATTTGAAATGCATTTTCTATTGCTTTTGGGAAGCAATGACAAGAATAACATACTTCACAGGAATTACTTTTATACTCAGAGAAATGCATTTTTTTGATTAGGTTAGTACTTACTTATTATAATGAAGTTCAAAATAGGAGTTTTCACTGAAATTCCAATTTTACAAGATTTCTTTTGGTGTACATGTTTGGTGAAAAATACTGTTTCATTCAGCATGAAAATTAAATTTTAGGAAGCTAACTGTAGGCACTTAGTTGCCTTTACTAGAATCCATAAATTAAAAAGAAGGAAGCCTCCATTCCAAGATCAGCTGCAGTATGGTGGCCACGCCGAGCTGCTGCGTGGACCAAGACTGAGAAACACCCATTACTGTAACTAGGAAAACAAGTCTCGTAAGCTTAATGTCTTTCTTTTTTTTCCCCAGCAAAGTGTCCATTCCTTTCTTTACATTAATAGTTTATTATACATTTAATTATAACAGTTTTTCCCATACCATTTCAACTTTGTCAAATTATCTCACGTGGTGGGTGACTAAAATATTTAGTCACAGAAAAAACACCGCCTGAATGAGATCTGGGAATTTACTGCTGTGTAAATGAGGTCATGAAAACCTCAAGAGCTCCCTGCAGGATGACTTTACCGTGGAACTGCAATTTTGGAATATACAGGCAGATGATAATTCCAAAGCCACAGAACATTACACCTGAAATACTGACACAAGATTTTGATGGAAGGAGCTGGTGAACTTATTAGAAAATAAACCAGAATAAACTGCATGCGGACTAGCTCTAATTGCTCAAGATACAAGGATAATGTATTTTTTGAACCATATTATGACAGAGACATTTGTCTAAGTATGTGGAAACATTTAAACAAGCATTTAAACAGCCTTCTTCGGTCGTCAACTTTTAATATAGCACAACTGCAGGTTTGTTTTCCCTTCTCAGGAAGGCTAGCTGAATTGGAGCACAGGCAACATACTCCATGTCAAGCGTGAGCTCACAACCATACAGATGCCCTCCTCTTGTTATTGAAGAGCCACAGGAATTCATTTCTGGACTTACAGAAATCTCAGTGTGAGAAATTCGTGACAGAATCCATATGACAGATCCAGGCATGACAGATGTGGGCGTTTGTGTGATATCCACAAACGAGCAAGTGCTCACAGATGCATCCTTCTAATGACATCTTATGGACATCCAGGAGAAAACGAGTTGCAGAACAGCCTCCTAAAGGCTCAGTCCCTCAGATGAAGACAGTACTGCTGCCTTCTGCCTCTCAACCGGGCTTCAAAGGCTTGACGAGACTAGAGGAACAGCTCCCGAAGTTGTGAAAGGGCTTTCCAGGCAAAGCAGCTTGGGCCTTCTTTCTGTATCTTAGTATGTTTTTTTCCCCACCAACATAATGTGCCTTAATCAGATTATCAATACCATTACTATTTACACTAAAAGGAAACAAACTAACTTCCATTCTGCAGCTTCCTCAACCTTAAAGAATCCCTGTCATCTCTTCACTGACCATGAAGAAACAGCCCTGATTGAGACAAACTCTCTGTAGGCAGTTACTCGAGCGATCCTCAAGCATCAGCCAAATTTTTAAGAACCTTCTACCCTCCTCACCCTCCCAGCCATGTCGTTGAAAACTGCATCATCCTAACCAAAATACACTCCTTTCAGGTTAAAAATGATTAAATCTCTCTAAAAATATCAGCAACATGCCATTTGAAGGCTGCTTGAGGGCTTCCACTCATTTTTGCATAGGATCAGTTTCCTTCAAAGATAACATTCGAAGGAAAAGCAGAGGGATATGGAAAAATAAAGGATACAGGCTACATGAGGAAGAGAAGGAATTGATAGAAAAAAGCAGAACAAGACAACTCAAAAATGTATGTCATCAAATGCCAACCTACACAGTACCATTGCACAGGAGCTCATTACTGCTGCCTTAATGATAAGCTCATGCCATCTCCCTCCTAGACGTGAAAATGCTTGTTTCTTCTGTCCATACTAGGAAGCATAAAGTAGCATATTACCTTCTGGTGGAAGTAATAAAACTGAAAGACAACTAAGTGGCTTTCCAGAACAAATTAACAATAAAAGTTCTACTCTGGGAGACAGAAATGAATTAACATAGTCTTGGAGTAAGTTATGAACATCTAGGAGAAAACCAAGGGAAGGACCTCATTCTTCAGCTACCCAAATGGAAAAGACAGAATGAGATTCTTCTTAGAGTTGTACAGTAAAGAGGCAGCGATAGCCACAAATTGTAGTAAGGGTTGACCGCACACGAAAAAATAAAATTCACAAGAGCACTGGAACCGATTTGCAGAGAGGGTGGTGGAATCTCTAACCTTGGAAATGTTCAACATCCAGCTTCACATGGCCTGGAACAACCTGATCTACCTTTGAAGTTAAGCCCTGCTCACAGCAAGGGGCTGAACCACATAACCCTGAGAGGTCACTTAAAAGTTAAATTATTTTGTGATCCTAAAGGAATGCTTTATCCTCCTGATACAGGGCTCTCCATATTTTCTACGTATTTCTCACAGGTTGCATCAGATGGGAGAAACTCCCACCTCAGAACAGATCAACAGCTCCCTTCTGGGTTAGCAGGAGGTTTGTAAACCTCATCTCCCTTCCTGTCCCTTCCTCCTCCTCACTGTCTCCCTCACTCATGTACGTGAGAAGGAAATGAGTGTGCCCCCCAAGATCTGTACGTCTTTTCTTCTCTGAGGGGAAAAAAAGAAATGCCATTCCAATGGATTACTCTAATCCTCTGTTTCTCCCATTGAAAGAAAAATTATTGCAATAAATACTAATACACACGTTCATTAGTCAAAACACACAAGGCCTTTGAATGAAGTAAACCAAACACTGAAGGAACTACATATTCTGCTGCTGCTGTTTCACTGCTCACAAGTGAGACAGCAAAGATGAACACTTATTTTTATGCTCAATCAATGACAACCTCTCAACAGGCAGTAAAATTTTTAAAAAGCACATGACATGCTAACAAGAGTAAAGGATAGGAGACATTCCAAAAATATCACAAGTCAGATTCTCAATTACACCAAGGACTTTGCCAAATGAATTAAGAGTGAGACTCCAAGTCATTAATTGTGTACCATCATCCAAAAGATGCCCAGTTCCCACCCATGTGTTGCTCCAGATTGGTTCCCATCACCTTCACTTCCATTCTTGCCAGCACAGCATTTGCTGCTGCTGTTGAAACTGCTGAAGCAGTATCAGTAAGAGTCCAGCCTTTGAATGCCCATGTGTTTAGTAATTATTTTGGTAAGCCTCCAGAATTTTCCTGAAGAACAACGTTAAATTAAAATAAAGTGTAACTATTTATCAGGAAAATCTTACTGATATTTTAAGGGATAAAATCAAGGCATTTTACTATCTCAGTGGAATCTTACCTTCTCCCTCACTTTCTTACATGCTGCTAAAGGCTTCCCAAAAAAGGTCCTATGATGCAGTAACAAAAAAAAAAAAAAAAAAAAAAAAAAAAGGATTTTCCAATGCATAAACCAAATCTGGGAGTTACTGTCAGTTCATCTTGAAGAAAGGAAGACAATAAAAAGAGAAAACATGAAAACACTCCTTTTATGCATACAATGCACGAAGAGAGGCATGATATTAAAGACAAAACTAGAAAATCAAAACATCATAGAGGAAAAGTTTTGTTGTTGTTTTTTTGTTTTAAATACAAAACATAATTCACCTGAGATGTTCACTGATCTAAGATACTGGCAGGGTCAACCTTTTAGTAGGAGTTAAAGCAAGGATCAGCCACTTATATGGGCAATGAGAATTTCCATGGTTGCTTCTGACAGCACTCAACGTTTAAGACTCGTTTAAGACGAATATTTATCCTTACGTTTCAGGTATGACATAGCTGCTTGCTACCAAGGGTTATGAAGAAGCATCTCTCCGAGCACCAGCAATGTAGGACTAGATGCGCCACATTGTTACACTTACTCCCATGTTGGAACAATCTCTGCTTTCACAGAAGTCTGTTTCTTCTCTGGGACTTGTACCTTGGTGTGGTGTAAGGCGACTTTGTGCTCTGCTGACACTGCGAGTTATACTAATGGTAATCAGATGGGAAAATCTACATGAAAAGTAGCCAAATGATTGTGTGGGGTAGACTAAAGGAGGGGGGAAATAAAAGAAATGTTATGACACACAAATTATTTTACAAGTTATTTAAAAAAAGGCAAGTTACAAAAGTAACATGGAAACATTCCTAACAAGGACACTAATGTAACAGACTACATTGTCTCGATGAAAGCATTCAAATCGAGACACAGTGTAAGTGACTTAGCACAACCAGGACAGCACAACAAAAGGCACGCTGTGATTGAAATGTAGTAGCATAATCTTGAAATCCTTGGAATAAATCAGGGACATCTAGAAGCTGACAAAAAGAAAATTAAAAAAGAAAATAAAGCTGTAGCACACGATGACAAGACATTCAGCACTCAAATGAAACAGCACTACGACTCCTTCGAAAACAACAGGAAAAGTAGTTAATAGTTTTTCCTCAATTAACAGCAGATCCCACCAAACTATTCAAAGAGAATAAAAACACAACTTCCATATAAGTTGTGTAAGGATGAGTCATTCTATTAACATCTAAGATCCTTAACTACATCTGCTTGATGAAGGGAAAATTTCAGTGCAAATGCTGGCTACATTTATTGAGGGAATAATAATAATCGTAAAAAAAGCCCTGACAAAACAAGTTCCATTTGTCCCGCAAGGACAACGATGTTATGTCTTATATCTGATGAAGCATGCTGCTTCCCCAAACTATCTATGAAATGATCTGGAATTCCCAGATGGAATTAGACTGAACTGTGTGTGGAGAGAAAGGCCTGATAAATCATTCAGCATGACAGAGCATACAGAGAAGCCATCCTTGGAACAGATCATAGCTTTGGTGTGAAAGCCAACTCTTTGGGGTTCTATCTGCTGAGGCCACAGTCTGAGCCTCTAGCGGTCCTCACCTGACAGAACAGCTATGAAGCCCCTCTGACCCACGCTAGTAAAACCTGGAGTTAGGCAGCAGAGGAAATAAATTAGAAACTGCTAGGTCACTTTAAAGTGGCTTCTAAGTTACAACTCAATCAACGTGCACACGAAAGCCACATTCAGCTCAGCAAAAGATAACCAGCCTGAATGAACTGATCGGGTATAAACCCTAGCTGTATCACCTCCACATTTACTTTTTAGAGAACAAAAGAACACAAGGAGTCAATCAGTCAATCTCTACATTTCAGCATTGATACATTGATAAAATACAGGAATTCTTGCAAAGAAATGAAGACCTAAATTATTACAGCATTATCCACATTTGCTAGCTTATACAAGAATTCATCATTTCCTTACAGCACGATCATGGTATGTATTTGACCTGGGTTAAAGTCTTGCCAGGTTTTGGACAGAAAAAGTCTAATCGATGCTCAGGCCCTCTACACTGAAACAGAGGAGGTGTACAGCAAATCCACTGTGGCAGTCACAGAGAAGTTGATAGAGCATCTGATAAACATTGCTAGTGTTCCTCTACAAAGTCACTTTGTATTTGTTACAGCTGCTGCCTGAGGCCCTTTGGCAGACTGCTAATTTGAATTCAAATGGCTACTGACCCTCAGCACAGAGGGAAATGACAAAACCAGGCCACAAGCCAACTTCAATAGGGTTAGCAAGCTGGGAAAAAAGAAGTGAAAGGATTCGGGGATTATACGCCATTACTTTCTCTTCCCAAAATTAATGACAACTAAAGTTTGAAGGTGCTTTTCAGCAATCATTGCAACATTAATTCTTTCTGCCCTTTTATACCAATGGTTAGGTTAAATTTCAGCTACTGGATCACACCATACCATTTGGCTGGGGCTTCCAAGCCCTGAGCTGGGTACCTTCCAGCTCGAGCTTTAACAATTTGGGCAGAAGGAACATACAGGTTTCAACTTAAAATTTGAGCCAGGCTGTAGGTACAGTACAAAACATTTAAAAGGTCAATCGGTAAAACACTATGTAGGTATTATCTGTATCTGAATGTACGCAAAGGTGGAAAATTACTGGAAGCACTGAAAAATGTCCAAAGACTTTTAAGAGGAATTTCTGAGAATAGCTGGCATAAAACTCAGTTTTAACATTAATTCCAAGGCTTACCACAATCCTTATCCATAAACCTGCCTAGAAATACAAACGGAAATAATCAGCAGGTATGTTAAACACCACATTAAAACATTTTCTAAAACAGATCTGTCATAGGCCTGATACTTGCTATCTGCAAATACCTGCATGAATTAAATACTGACCTGATATAAGACTCTAAAGTTACAATAATGTCTGAAAATAAATTGCATACAAATTTCCAATGCACTCCATGTAATACTTTGTCTCCAAATGCAGCTAGTATCAAAAGATATAGGAAACCCTGCAGTTTTGAGATGACCTGATTCCTAAGGATGTTTCTTCCTAAGCCCTAGTAATTAAAGGCTGGCTAATCTTCAGAACCATGAAACACTTTTTTTTTCTTTCTTCATGCTACTTAGTCAGCTTAAAAATTCGTAATGTTATATATTTCAGCTCCTTTTGTTCTTCTTCTCAGAACAAAGGGATTTTATCTGATAATAAGTAGTATCATAAAGCATATGAGAAGATCTACAATATAATACAAGAAGCTGAACCGGTTATAATTAATCAAAGGCAGATTGCTACTCAGGGAAGCGGCAAAATAGGTAACTTTTAGTAGGATTCATCTCATCCAATTTTAGATGAATCTAGTATGGAGTTCTATGTCTGAGCCAGTCTTCTGGTCTACCTTTATATTCAGTGGATACAAATAGGCACTTTCACAGTTCAAGACATCTCACTTTTTCTTTCTTTTTTTTTCTTTCAAACTCATCAACCTTATGATAAAATGAATCATGCTCTATGGCCTGGGATTTTTGCATCAATCAACAGAACTGCACAATGTGGGAGCAGAGCACTATCATTCAAAGTTAGTTATAGGTTGTTCCTTTTAAAAGCATTAATATCAGAGTAAAAAAGACTGGAGTGAAAATGCTGGTAATACGTCACACCACCTGCAACTTAATGCAGAGTTTATCCTCAATCTCTGTGTTCTTGTTAGAATAGTTGCATTAAAACAGAGCTTCCCAAGCAGTGACTTTGGAAAACTACATAAGACTCCTTCACTACCTTCACCAAAATAATAAATCTTATCTCTGCAATGCAACAGGCCTTTTATCAATTTTATATTCAGTTATAGGTTAATTTTGCTCAGTAACTTAAAATGAAATCCGTTTAATTTCTCTGGATAAAAGACACTCTACCTTTTAGCTTAGCAAAGATTTATGAACTATTGCAAGAGAACATTACTATAATAATAAGGAATTCTCTACGGATTAAAATCTCTGAAAGTGTCTGTAATCCTTCTGAGGGCTAAGTATGTTTTCATTATGTTACACTAGTATTCTAACACTCAGGCACAAAAAGAAACCTGAATCTCCTTGTGCGCTAGGGATCCACTGCTGTATACTGATACTTACAACAATCTCAATCTGTCTAAACATTTTAAGCCATATTAGCAAAGTGATTTCTAGACAATCTGACCCTGAACCTTGACTTTTCACCATTGTTACTTCCAGTCAGCAATACCAAGATAGGTCCAAAGATAACCTCTATGGAAAACAGGTGTAACTATTGCTCTTAAACTTCCCTGGACACAAGTGTATTCAACTTCTGTCTTCTCAGGATCACTGCCAGGAGCCCCTCACAATACACAATCTCCCCACAACCTGGGGGGAAATATGTGCAATTATTCATCCAGTAGGTCAATCTTTCCACTATACGAGTGGGGCTAGGTTCTGCTAACAGAAGCCGGAGTTCAGTCTAGTGTTTGAGAGAGCCTTCTTAAATGTACCGTATGTCTTGCGCTGTTTCACACTACCTCACATACATAGATGTGAGCTTGGCATACACTAAAAGTATCTGGGATCCAGGAAGTGAAGTTTTCCTGAGGAATGTTCCCCTGGATGACTGGGGGAGTCTTTTCCCAGAAGTGTTACCAGTGGCAAGACTTAAAAATTTGGTCTTGGTGGTTAGAAAACACACTCAGATGAGCCACAACAAGCAACTGTGTAGCTGGAGCCAATACCAAGTTCCTGATGTAGAAGTGCAACAGCTCAATCCAAAGTTGCAGAGCCAGACAAGGCTTGGCAACTTTCAGTCAAAGGATGCCTACAGACAAGGAAGTGTCTCACAATGTATATTACATTAATTAAGGAATGAAAGCAGAAAAATTTTCACTTCCAGTTAGAAATGCTGATTATACAGTCACATCTAATAATCAACCTTGTTATCAGAAAACGATCAAAATAAGCAGCTTCCCTAGCATTTCTGAGTCAGAGTCAAAGGACTATCACTCCATACGACGTTAAAAGGGGGGAAAAAATCACCTTTTGACAGTTTAAATCTTTTCCAGTTTTTAAATGTCTAAAGAAGGTTTGTGTAGAAAGACTTAACTACTGCCTACAAACAAAGTTATTATGTTCTTAACAGCTAAAAT
Source organism: Rhea pennata (assembly GCF_028389875.1). Lineage (NCBI taxonomy): Eukaryota > Metazoa > Chordata > Aves > Rheiformes > Rheidae > Rhea > Rhea pennata. The sequence goes on along the minus strand of NC_084669.1, from coordinate 37,911,641 downwards.
GTCATCATCACTAGTAACGCTGTGCCCCACAAACCCATGCCCTGTAAGCTTTTCTTGCACATTCTCAGTGCAGCACATCCCGCTGTGTCTATTAAGTGTCACCATGTTCCACACACTGGTTGAACACTCCAAAAAGTATCTCAGTAAAAGAACTGAAATAACTTAAAAAACTTAGGCAGGTCTTAGGATCCATTTCCAGTATTGGATACACATACATGATTTTTACTGGCTCTCAGCTGAAGTTACACATGTATCTCAGGACAGAACTTAACAGCAACAACAGATAAAAGAAAACATTTAAGAAGCTTCCTGTGAAGTGATACAAAAAAAAGGAAAGCAAGATAAACAGAATGTCATCAGCTCGATTTTTTTTTTTAATGTAGAATGGCATAAATATAAAAAAATCCGGAAATCAAGCTACCCTGATGGAAAAGGAGTTCAATGACTGCAAAGAAAGCTCACTGAATAGTAAATATATAATAGAAATGACAAGAAATGCCCAAGTAAATTAAATAGTCTTCAGTGGTATAAAAGACAACTAGAAACTTATTAAAAACAGCTTCGTATCAACATAAAAGAACTGAACTAAGGGAAATGATACCTGTGAATAGAATACGCAGTCTCTAAAATCAAGCCATGGGCCACCCCCTAGAAGCACTTAATCCTCTTACCTGAAAGAATCTGCACCGCAAATACCTTCAATGAAAGAACCTGCATCCCAGCATCTGCCACAATTTCCGCACTGTCCTTCCTTGCAGGCTAGGATGATTCACAGGCTACCCCAACATAACTGTCTCTTAAAAGATGTAATGGAATTAATCGTTTGTAAAGGAAAAGACCTAATAAGTTTCAGATGTGTCAGATGATAGTTCAAGCAAGGAACAAAAGTTAAAGGCTGCATTTGAGTGAAAGCCCAGGTTAATTTTGCAAGGAAGTAACAAGACAACCAGGACTTTCCATTCTCCTTTTTAAATAAGCAGTAACCCCTCCCTCCTTCTCAGGTTTTCCAGGGGCAACAGCCATCTATTGATGAATGACACACAGATAACTGAGTGGAAGCATGGTTTTATAAAATACTGAAGCTGTACCAAACCTAACTGTAGAGGCTTTTATTATGTAAAAGCCTAAAAGCAGCGGTTAATAATTAATGCAATAGCTAACTGTGCTCTCAAGTCATGGCCGAAGTTTTTATTCTTATTTTGTATTATTGGTCATATGCTGTACTACACATTAATACCATTAAAAAATACCATGAGCAATTTACTTTTTGCCTTGCCTCTAATCAATCCTATTTAAGTTGAAATAGGATTTAGCGAATGCCGTCATTTTACTGTGATGGAATGGTTAGCCATCTGAATAGCATCGATTAACAATATGATGAAATCTAAAACGCTGCAAATGTTCTTCAATCATCACTATTAACAGAGCAGCAAGATGTAAAACAGAACAATCAACAGCAACACTGGCAGTAATGAGAGCTTAATGAAAATGCAAACTGTACACTATGTATTGCAATGAATAATTTGGAATTACAAAGTATGACAAATACAGTATGTAAAAATGCGTTCAATGTCAGCTTTGACTTTCTACTTTGATTATATGTAACTTTAGTTATGAAGTAGATCTAATAATTTATCCCATAGTTACAAAACACTGGGAATTTATGTAAGCTTTCCCCATAAATGACAAGGGCCCCAAAACATAATAACTAAGAATTAATTAAAGTTTCTTAATTAACTTACTTTTCATTTATAAATGTATTTTATCTCAGAAGCTTAAGGATGTAATGCATGTGGTCTTGGAAGAAAACTGCAGTTAATCTGCTTCCTCCCTCTGTGGCTTTGATACTGTATTTCTCCAAATGCCTAATAACTGTGCTATAACAGTTTTCTCCATGGACAGATTGTTTCCTCTACTCTTTAGTTTCTGCTCCTAGTATATTCCTGATTTCCTGTGTTTACTTCTCATGCTTCTGTCTCTCAAACTGCATTTCACGTAGAAGACTGAGGGCCAAGCTAGCAGCAAAGCAATCAGACCTTTGTAGGATTAGGGGTAAGGCTGAGGATACTGAAGACTTAGTCAGTAAATGCCACAGTTCAAAAATACGTCACAGTCGAGAGGTGAGTACAAGGTGGAATGACAGCATGCAGGATACAATCAGAGTAAGCAAAAGAAATACAACAACAGAACTCCAGTGCAGAGAAAAGATACACCAATTTCTTTTTTGCTTATTCAATGCTTTTATCAAGAGTTTATCATCAAAGGCGTCTTCTTACTTTCCATTTTAATGCAATCAGAGCCAACAGCAATGCAATGCAAGGGTTAGAGTTGACTGACCTGCGCTTAAATCTTGGAGTCACATGCTTCCCTGGGTTCTGTTCTATGCAGCAGCATAGACAGCTCTCATGTTTCCAGACTGCAAGCCAAATGCATTTTGCATGCAAATGTCACATGTCTATGAAAGATACAAGGCCACAAATTATACCTTTACAGAAATGTATCCTCTTCTCCACGTGATTCTTTTATATACAGAAATTCACAGGAAGCTACACTATAACACTAAATTTTATTGTATGTGACCATTTTCCTTCTTCTGTGTGGCTTTCAGGAAAACAGTAAGCATTTCTAGAATAAAAATTCCTAGAAAAAAAATACATACATACATATATACATATATATGTGTATGTGTACATATATATATATATACACATACACACACACATACACATATATATGTATATATATAAACTCCACTGAACCTGCCTTTGGAGTGGGGACAATAGTGGAGCAGCAATATTGGAGAGTCTGCTAGCCAGGCAGCCTTAGAAACAAAAACGGTGATCAGAAGGCACGAGGGACAAGCGGCGATGTGATGACTGACTAGGAGATTCAGCCAGTTCACAGTATTTTTGGGCCAGTCTGCCTGATAAGGTCAGAAATGCCAGCTAAGGGCCCACAGACAGAAGTAGTAATCCATATTTATTTGGCTGCAAGGAGATTTACCAGAAGCAGTTTCCTATTTGTTGAAAACTTGTTCAAAAAAACCATTCCTTTTAAGCAACTCCTGCTGGGGGAATCAGCTCAACCAGGACTTTGTAGAGGTTTAACCTGGGCTGAATAAGGCACTGTGACTTCAGATATCTTCACAGTGCAAAACAAGAAGAAACTTTCCTGACCTGCCAGGGTCAGCTTTCTAACACCATCAGATATATATACAGCAACTTCCACCAGACTTAACAGGACTCTTTCCCCTAAAATAATTCCAGGTCCGATCTACTGAAAAGGGCCGTTTATTTCCAGGGAAACAGTCTAGCCTTTATTTAGATACCTGCATTTGGGCTTCCTGATTGAACATTGTTATCTTATGTTAAAAATAAATAAATAAATAAATAAAAACAAGAACAAAACACACTCATGCATACACAAGAAAACCCTATGAAGTTTACTACTTGAAGGTCTATTCAATTTATCTTCCTGAAAACTTATTTTTTCCAACAGGCATTTGAAAGAGTGAGCAGACATTTCCAGTTGTGTTACCTCCCCAATTAACAGTAGTCAACCATTGACTTTAAAATTACTACAAAGGCCAGTTTGCTGCATCTTTGGGGATCATCTAAGTGACCTCCCTATTGAGTCATGCTCTTGACCTGCCTCTTCCCTGAATAGGGATCACATTCCACCACAGACATTCCAGCTCCTTTGCATAATTACTTCCCTAAGTCCCACTGCAGTAACCTAATACGGAGCAAAGACCACAGCTGCCTCTTAACCATTTAGAATCTGAAGATGATAGAACTGCATGTAACCTGGTATTGACACAGTATGCACATGCGATCATCTCAGCTACTCAATAAATTATGAAGGGAACATATGAAACAGGCATGGTGAATTGCCTACACAACCACGGTTTCATTTTACTTCATCTTTTGCCTCTGTACGTGGATTATGAACTGTTACGCTGTCAAAACCTTCTGAGGGATCCTATAAAGAGGATCAGGGTGCGGTATGGTATAGTCCAAGAAAATAAATTCAACCCAAGTCTCCAAGACTGTGTAAGAGTCTGCATAAGAGAAAGTGTCATGCACATTTTAGATGTGCATGACACTTTCTGGAAGTCTCTCTCAAACATCCTCATAGCTTTCCCTGCCAGTGGACTGGCTTTTCTCTGACCCTGCAATATTACAAGAGCAAAATTTTATCTATATATTCCACTCAAAATACATAAGCTTCTCACCTTAGTCTCAGAATATTCCCAAGACAAGTTACGACAGCAAATGTTGTAGAAATAAAAGAGTGCCCATTAAATTCCTTCTAGAGACAAAGTATCATGTACTTAGTTATGTCCACAGAAAAGAAAAATCATAAAGACCGACTTCAGTCAAGGTAGTTGTCTTTAACTATCTCAACAAAATTTCTATCTCAATAATCTAGAGACCATATTCCTTTGAAAAGAAGCTTCTTCTGACAATTAGTCAGTATTAGAGCTGACGCGAATCAGAGCTTCATCAGACTCAGCATTTTTGTGAGATGCACAACACCCTGGCTGCAGAGGTAGTCATCTTTTCTGCATAGGCTAGACCTCTAGTCTAAAACTGTAACAGTTCCCAAAGATGGAGTCCTCCATCAACACTACCCAGCAAGCCAGATGGCCCTGCCTCCTCTGCAGGTCTGACATCAGACCTAGCCAAGTTTGCCCAGCTGGCTGCAATCCTTCAGCTGTGCCTTGATCTCAATGAGATAATATTCCCCCAGGTTCCCCATGGGCAAGAGACAGACCAGCATGGTGGGGAGAGAAGGAAATATTCACTATGCTCTATCTTTTTACCTAGCACAGATCTGCTGGGAAGAAAGGAGGCAGACAGGCTGTTGGGAATCGTCTCCCTTAATTTGCTCCTCTTCTGAAAGATTCTGTCAGAGCTTCTTCTGAAGAGTTACTCTCTTTCACAGAAGACACAGAGGATGAGAAAGGAAAAAGGCACCGCTGCAAAGAATACAGGCATTAACTTGAAATGCAGAAGTACAACATTTAGGATACAGTTAAAGCCAACTGCCTGATTTTTCACTGGGAGGCAGTTTAGATGGAGAGAAAGGCTTTTGTAAAGAGAGTGCTCTGGAGCAGGGCTCTGCTCATGGACTCTCTATCACAGCTCTGCATCCATGCCGGAACAAGGACGTGCCACAAAATGCTGGAACTGTAAAACATGAGGAAATTTTCAAGCAGTCCAGCAGATTTATTACTCTGGTTGGCTGAAAAACTACTAGCATGGCAGCCAGCTCACCAGCAGCAAAGTTGGTCAATCTACTATTGGAAACAATTCACTCCTTAGATGAGGTACTTAGCTCATGGTATCTTACAGTCTAAAAATGTATATTCTTGATCAAATTTTTAATGAACATTTTTGGGCCAATTGAGCTTTAAGAACTGTTGAATAATTTTACTGAGTGACTGCAGTTAGAACTCGGTCCACATGGTTGGTTAGATGATGTGTTACCATTTCTGCTCCTTGTTGATTGACAGAAATTGTTCCCAGAAGAAACTGATTAGTCAGACAAACAGACTTCAAAAATGGTAGTGCCCTTACATATCTGTGGTTCCCAGCTCTTCCAGGCCATCCACAAGAGGTTCAAGTTTTATCACTCGGCGATTTTCCCTCAGCTCATATGCTAGCACAAAATAAGCAGGTATTTGTTGGTTGTTACCATAGCAATAGTAGTCAAGGAATCTTCTGACAGTAGAGTGCTTAACGTAATGTTGCCTCTCCAGCTTGCTAACAAATGTCTGATTAAACATTCATATTCCCACAGACATTCTGTCCATATGGATAGCTTACTTCATAGACACTTGACCCAAAAAGTAAGAGGGTAAAGTAGGAGTAGGGAAAGAACCTTTCACATTACAGCTTTGCTGCAACAAAGTATGATTCTCATCTGGTAACCAAATGAATGGCTTGTGCCATTCACACATGTGTGCCCACACATACAAGGATGTTGAAATCACCACCTACCATAATGGATCATAGTTTTGAAAAGGGCTATAACAATTTGGTTGATGGTAGGTGGGCTATCAGTCCCCTCACGGATCTCCTGCTCCCTGGAAGAGACCAGGATACTCTTCTCTGGAGGCTGCAACACAAAGTGGCAGAAAGGATGCCACTTCTCCTCTCTGAACATCTCAGATTAGGGGGTCCCTTTTACCCTAGCCCAAACCCTTCCATTGCCCTGCTGCCCTTCCAGGAATTACTGGAATTACTCATATCCAATAGCTGTGCACTGCTAGGGCATTCTGCTGGGGACAAGAACGAAAGCTTTGGCTGGGGAAGGAGGAATAGGGAGTGTTTGCTCCTGGCTAGGACGAGGAGGCCGCGTGCGTAGTCCCGAGAGGAACGCGAGGTGGCAGATCAAAGTTGAGGCACCGGAGAAGCGCAGGATGGTGTGGAAGAGGACCAGGAAGAGCAGCCCAGGGAAGGCACTGGCACTGCAGTACTGCAACAATATTGGTGCCTGACAACTTCTGGGTGTTTTTTATACTCTATAGAATCTCACTAGCCTCCTGGTACTACGTATTACCCTCTGCTGGGAGGCACTGCACAGTCTCCCTAGAAAGGTAGCCTGACGGCTCAGTTGAGACCAGACTTAGGTCACTGAACGTATGAGCATGCACGAAGTGTTCTCTGTTCTTTTCCATAGTAGCAATAATACATAACTGCTATCACTTCATTTCCCACCCTAAAACAAAACAAGCTTAAACCACACGTAAGGACAGCAGGATCTGCTTAAGGATATGTTTATACAATTTCAAAGAATAACTCACTGAAGTGGGAAATCCATAGAAGACTTCATCTCATATTTTCATCTTCCTTTAAGCTCATCTTCATCTTGCTTTTAAGATTCCTTCTGTCCTTCTATGCTAGAGGTCATGCTAGCAAGCACCAGCTGATTAGACTGTGATGATATATAGGGCTACTAAATCATGAACAAGGCACCTCTACTGACTGGCACCCTCTGCTGGTGTTAGAGCCCATGTACTTCATTAGCAGTGTCATCTCTCAGGTGATGAATTAGTGTAAAATACCAGCTGAAAGGACCTTCCTGCATGGTGTACAGCTCACAGGCTCAGCAAAAGGAGGAACAAGCTCTAGAAACATGAATCATGCGAATATTCATGTAATAGCTAGCATCATCCCTTACCTCCTTTTTTTAAGCGTTAATTAAAGTCAACTTCTGTGACTGCCAGTGGTCATTCATAGCCCCTGCGAAGCTTGAGAGCATCACCGACATTGGACTGTTCATATATGATAAAATTGCCCATCTTGGCATGGGTCTATGCCAATCTAGACATAATATTCAGGTACAGTGCACCATCGTACTGCCTCCAGTCTAACCACAGTTCTCAGGAATTTATGCACACATCAGCCATAAAAAGGACTCATAGCTGCCAAACATATCGAAAAAGCTTTCTGACAGCTTTCCACCTAGATGACTGTAGGGTAGAACTTTTAAATACATGTTTTTTCCTTCAAATCAAATTCTTTTATTCTGGATTGGGGTTGGTTTTGAAATGTTTTTTCACATAAATGTCTGATGTATTTAGTCACAAACCTAAATCTCCTCTCCCCTCCACTTTGTCTTTATAAACAAACAAACTGAAGGACTCTGCTTATATATGAAAATATGTACCCGTGTCACTTATTTTGGAAAAGGTTACCTATGTTCTGAATTTATTTGGTACCAATTTGTGCAAGAACACAAATCACTTTACAAGTCCTTAATCAACCAAAACTCAAATACTTTAAAATAAAAATGTGAAGCCAGAAACTAAGTATCTCAGAGACAAAGCTCAAACCAGGGTGAGGTTCAGCACTCAGGGGCTATACACAAGTCATAAAGTTAGTAACAAGAACATTTTTAGTAGCTTTTAGCCATGGCGGGACAGCTTAACAGGTAGAGGCATTTCAAAAGCTGAACTTCAGCCATTTCCAGAAGTCTAAAAGAGCACTAATCACTTCATATGCACTTACACTGACACTTCATTTCCATACATTAAAAATTGCGTATTGTGTTATGTGTGTTCCAGTCAATACAACTATAAAGATACGAAAATATTACAGAGAGTGGTTGACTCTGAGCCCACTCCTTCCGTATTTATGTTCTGCCCACAACTATCACTGCCTGTTACGTACCTATCTGCTTTTTGCAAGTGTCATTTCTGACTGGTCCCTCAGAAGGTTTTCATACCTGTGAGATTACTATGCTGGCAGCTGACTCTGTCCCCACCGGGATGGGTGGTTTTGTCCTTGAAGGTCAAGGATTCCATTCGAAGAATTTGTAATTAAAAGACATTTGGAGCTTCAACATTTCTTGGTGCTCCAGATCCACTACTCTCCACTCCTCTTGCTGACAGCTAGCATTAAAATCCAGAGCTGCCTGTCTTGTGTCAGGCAATTGAGAGGCAAGGCAGGCTCAATAACCAGTGCAAGGAGAAGGAAGCAGTTCTGAAAGCATTAAAAACCATAGAAAACTCTCAAGAGATTCTGACTATCAATCAAAAGAGAAGGAAAAATTTTCAGACAGGTCTCAGGCCTACTAACACAAACATGTGAGAAATGCTAACAATCTGCTAACCCATCATCTGTCAACAAACATGGGTGACAGAGCCAGAAGGTGGAAATACAGGTGAATTTCATGAGACATAGTGATTTGTCAGGTGAAATATAACTTGAGTTGTGATGAACACCTATGCTTGCTTCTGCCTTCTACCTCCCACTCACTCTTTTTTTTGACATTTAGTCCTCAGTTACAGTATGAATGTTTATGCTTATATTTCTCTTGACTCATTTTGAAAACAAATGGTCAGAGATGCAATAATGAAATACTTGTCCAGTTTCTTCTGGGCAAGACACTCTACAGCCCTTGGTGACAGAACCACTGGGCATCTCAACCTAAACACATACTACAGCATCTTATTACGTCTTGTTACTACAACAAAATTATTACAAAAAAGTTGTTTTTTTCTCAGGCACTTACAGTACAACAGCTGCGGGCAACGGATACAAAACACAGACACAACACTGGCCAGACCACAGGTATTTAAGTATCACAAGAAAACAAAGCTAACAACAAATGCCAGCTCTGGCATGTGACAGTATTTATATCCTGCTACAATGCAGTAGATGGAGAATCCCAACATAGTCCTTTTCAGCAGGACTACAGTAACAGGGCATTCTTCCCTCAAAGAAATCAATGCAGGAAGAAAAGAGACACTAAGCAACATCAGAAAATTGTGAGTACTATTTAACAGTCATTTTAAGCCAAGCTGATGGCCACTTCCATATCACCTCCAAATTTACCTTCCTGTCATTTCCTATGAGTGCTCACTTGTACATCCTCACAGAGATTCAGTTCAGGAACTCAAACTATCAGAAAAGTGACTGTGTCCAAATTCCCTCTGTCAGCTCCCCAGATAGTCAGACAGGTGCTAGTGCAATGAGAAGTGCTAGGAAACAAGTTTGGGATGAAATGTGGCTCGCCTGTTCAGTGGCAGCTGTAGTGGTATCTCAAGCTATACAGTAAGGAATCAATACATCCGAGACTGCCTTGCACACTGATATACATTCTTCCCCCACTGGAGTTATCTTTTTCAGTGCTTTTCTCTTCCCCATTGTTTCATAAGAAAGAGCTTACTCTGAACAGTTCAGACCACTTCCAACAGGGCAAGTCCAATAATTCTATATATGACCACTCACTTCCCACTCTGCCTGCACAGCAAGGAGAAAACAAATCTACAGAGGTAGAAGTCCTCAGCCTTGGACCATGAGGAACGGCTGCAAGAGCTGGGCCTCTTTAGCCTGGGGAAGAGAAGACTGAGGGGGAATCTGATCAATGTGTACAAGTACCTGAAGGGAGAGTGTCAAGGGGACGGGAACAGACTCTTCAGTTGTCCCATACAAAAGGGCAAGAGGCAGTGAGCAGAAATTGAAGCACAGGACGTTCCGCCTGAACGTGAGGGGGAATTTCTTCCCTGTGAGAGTGACGGAGCACTGGAACAGGCTGCCCAGAGAGGTTGTGGAGTCTCTTTCTCTGGAGATCTTCAAGGCCCGCCTAGATGCAACCCTGTCTAACATGCTCTCCTGCTGAGCAGGGAGGTTGGACTAAATGATCTCCAGAGGTCCCCTCCAACCTTACTGATTCTATGATTCTATGATACTCCAGCCTCCTTATCTGTTGAGCTTCACACACAGATTTAACTGCAAATATCCCAGGCAATAGACTGTCTTTTTGAAAGCCATTCTTCTGGATCTTGAAAAAAACAAAACAAACAAAAAAAAACCCTGTATCTATCAGATGAATTCACTTCTATAGGGTCTGAAACAGGAAGCAATCCAAAGATCTGGCCTTCATCGTCTGCTGTTAATCAATTCCATTGGTTAATCTTCCTCTCCTCCTGTAGCTTTCTGTCCTGTAGGTACTGTCATCATCATCATCTTCCAGACGCTGCTGAAAACCCAGTAGCATGAATGCTAAATATCGGTTCACGAACTATTTCTCAATTTCCTTCTACATTTGCAAAGACTTTCTCTACCAGACAAGGGGTAAGATGGGAATTTTCAACAGCATAGCTTTTATGAAAAGAGTTAATCAGCAGAGTGAAGAGTTTACCACGTAGAAAGGCAGCTGCCACGTAAGAGTAAGACAGAAGGTTGAAGGTTTTACCAGAACTGTAAACTAATCCACAATGTACATGTGTGTCTGCGCACGTGCGCGCATGTGTGTGTAGAGAGATGGGGAGAGAAATGTTAACAGCTTCTCTTCCCCAAGTCACCAAAAAGAACACCTCAGGCTGTATCAACTCATATACCTTAAAATATACTTCTGACATGAGATAAAAAGGTTCAGATCCTCAAACAAGTATTGGGTTGACAGTATCTGAAATGTTGTAACTTTTCTGTTTACTTGGATGAATTTTTAATGCATATCTCTTCCATCAGTCAGTGTGGGAGGCATTTATGAATGAATTAACCAAAAACATAAACCCATACCAGTAATTTATTTCTGTGTTTACAACCAAGATAAAGTGTTTAGAGTGCCATCTGAATTAATAGCACAGGATTACACAGAGATTAAAATAGAACACAGAAAAAAAAGAGCAAGAGTTGAGAAAATAGTTTTGAGAATTTATGAGCCAAGTAATTCTTTTCATCTTAATCAGAGTAACTTCAGCTATTGTTTTTTTCCCTAGTAAATATAAACTTCTGTTACTGCTGTACCATAGCTACTGACATTAAATATATCTTAGGACATAGCACAAGGATGCATTGCTGCCTCAGTCAGTGCCACTGATGAATATTACCAGCGACAGAGGCTGCAGGAGCAACAGGAGTTAATGCTTTCATCCTTCCCTCTCCCAAAGAGTGGCCCCAGCATCACAACTCCATCTTCCCACTGCGCACCTCAAACTAGGGCGACAGCTTCCCGAGCCTGAGTCTTCTCCAGTAAGATGCGGCTTGTCTTCTCAGCCTGGGACCAAACCCGGATCTCCAGAGCTTCCCTTCTCCTGACCCTCTAACTCCTTCACCTCTCTCACCAGACCTGAACACATAAGTGCTAATATTCACAGTGGAAGCCCCTCATTGATAGCACTTTTGAAATATTATCCTTAAGAAGAGGTATATAAAATGGGAAGAGAGCTATTTCGAAAATCTGCACTTAGTTGTGTTTACTCAGTAACTGGCATCAAATTCTATGAAAATGCAGCACCAGTATTCATACAGCTTCAGGTACCGTTCACCTTCACTGCCAAAGAGGACTTTTGAACACATCCACAATATAAATCCATTACTATTATTACTAATGAATTTTAATTGCCTTTTTTATCCACAAAGTGGCCCAGTAAAAATAAATTAAAACTAGCATATTTCTTACAATTAAATTCTCATCACATTACTAATTATATTCATCCTACTGAACGGGTTTATTTGAATACTCTAAGTTGCCTCCTTGCCTTGAAAGAAAGACAGAACAAAAGAAATTCTCTGTTAGAACAGGGGGAACCATATAAAATGTATAATTAAATATTTCACAATCGCTCTATATAAACAGGAGTAAAAGCAAAATGATGGGTGTTTACAAGGAAGTGTTGTCAAAATACGACAGCATTTTAATTAAAGACAAAAAAGAACATATCTGTGTGAAGACAGTAGGAGGAAACAATACTGTATCATATTAGGACTAAAAGAAATAGAGGTAGATAGATATATTTGAGGTAAAACTTTGACTATAATATTATATATAGTTATAATTCAGCAATCTTATTATTGGAGAGCTGCAAAAACCAATTTAATATTCTCAAGTAATTTTCTTTTCTACAAAGACTTTCTATTTCTATTCACTAACATATCACTTCATGAGAATTCAATTTTTATCTTCGTAAAAACAAATTCTCATTACATGCTTCAGACTTGCTGTGCATGCCATCCAGGAACAATCTGCACATAAGACATAATAAAGCCATCAGTCTCCATGCACAGGTGCAAACGAACAGCACCTGCACAGTAGATCCACAGACACACCACTCTCCTACAGCTTTCTTCATTACAAGTGTGTGCAAACAGCAATGCTGAATTTGTGCCATCAAAATCATTTCAGTGGTTGCGGATTGCCATGTCATGCTTGACTGAGTAAAAGGAAAATTAGATGGCAGACATAAAAACCAAACAAACAACAAAAAAATACTGGAAGCATAACGTACTTGGTGTATAAATCAATAGTTCAGAGTGTGATCCAATGGGGGAAAAATCCATTCTATGGATCACTATAGGGTTAAAAATCGTGGCAAGGAACTTTGGCTAATGTAAATTTAGTGTCATCATCCTTGACATCTGTAATAGCTTAGTTATGGTCTGATGTATATTAAAAAGAAAGAACATGTTCTTACCTATGTGATTCACCAATAGCAGACAATAGATACCAAAAAAAAATTGTAATTCAAGTTTGATATACTGTCTCTAGCTAGAAATATGGACTATTTTAAGGTTAGGATTTCACACAGCTTAGAGAGCAAAGCAGTCCAGCCACTTAACGCATTTCAGCGTAATTCACCCTCAACAACAATAGCACATGCTGACTACCTACGCCTCTCAACAAAATCCCAAATGCAGAGACAAGAGACATATTCCCTAAATGCATTAGCAGAAGAGGAGAAGTGTTGTATGAGTGAAATGAACAACTAGTCAAGCTGGTTTCTTTGTTCCACTTCATTCAAGGACAGTCGACTTTTCATTCAACCTTACATCACAGAAAGTTATATTCACTTTCTACTAAGCAGCCTGTTTCAAGACAAACAATGCCCCTTAAGCAACCTTAATAGAGGAAGAGCCTTTCAAGTAGGGTCCTATGATGTTATGTACTGGCCCTATTTCTACTCCAAGTTTTTACTAACAGCTTAGATGCCAGAATGTAGAATACACTCATAAAACCCATAGATGGCACCAAGATGGGTGAGACTGCAAGCACTCTGACATACAGAAAGATGATCCAAAATCACCTTCATTGATCAGGGAGTGGTCTGAAATAGGTGAGATGCAATTAAATTAAAAACAAATACACCAAACTTTTAAGGAAGTTTTCCACTTGGGAAGTAGAAATCAATGCCAAAATACAATAAGGACTAGCTGGTGGGTCTCAAAAAAAGAGACGGAAACTATACTGCTAACAAATGCTGGGGAACAACATGAAGTTGAAAAAGACAACACTGAGGCTGTGCGGCATTAACATGAAGGCTGTGCACCGAGAAGGAGAGATCATTACCCTGCTTACTTGTTCCACTGTGGCCGGAATAATAACGCATCCAGCGTGAGACATCACAGTGCAGTAAAACTGTAAACCAATTGGAGGAAGTCCAAAAGGGCAATCTATAACAAGATAATTAGAAAACAAAGATCTACAATAAGAAGTTCAGGAACTGAAAAGAAGACTAAAGATGACTATAGCCACCTCAAAAACACATAAAAAGATTGTTATAGGAATGCTGGGTAATTAGTAGTCCCCTATGACGACTATGACAGGGACAGAAAAAAAGGTTTTTTCCCCAACAAATCAGATTTTGCTTAAATAAGACGGAAAACATCATTAAGGCTAAGTGGTGAATCTCAATATCCAGAAAGGTGGTAGGACTTACTTCACTGCAAGATTTTAAGAGAAGATTACATAAACACTCATTAAAAAAAAAAAAAAAAAAAAAATCTAGGATAGAATTTCTCAACCACTGTCTTGCAGATTCCTGGGGCCTACATACAATTTTTAAGGGGTATACAAGAAGTAATTAAGACAGTCAAGCCTGTGGTCGATAAATTCACTGCACTAGAATCCATCTCTCTAATAGAAAAATGGTTCGTAGTTGGAAATAGAAGAACACTGGAAACCTGTGTGGCAGCTCATTTTCTGGGGTCATGCCCTTCTCCTTTATTAACAAAAAAAGAGCCCATCTAAATTCAGAGAAAGAACTCAGAGATTTTTGGGCCAGGGAATACTCTGATTCTGATGACACCCAGGAGAACTTTCCTTTTTACAGCTGTTATACAATTGTGTGTGAGACACAAAGATTCACAGGCCATTAACCACCAGGAAACTGATGCTTTTTAGTGCAAGAAATGATTAAAGCCCACGTTTCTTCTCTGAGTAACACAAGGCTTAAATGTTTAGACTATGTTTCTTCTCAAGCCACTATTCCTCTCCACTTTAATCTCACCCTTTGATATTTTTAGAAAACATTCAGTCTCAGAAACAAAATCTTGTTTTTTTTCCGTGCAGTTTGGATACAGGGACTTTGATATGCTAGTTTCTACATGGAGATGGCTGAGAAAGAGACAGGTAGCCCGTTTTAATAGAATCGCAAACAATCTCAGCTCTTCTACCTAAAGAATTTTCAGCATCTGAAATTTAAAACACTTAAGCTACAAGACTTCTGAAAAATAAATGCAAACTAGAAAATATTAAACTTCAGTTAATGTGAGTGTGGCATTTATGACCAGATAAGCCACGTATAAAATTGAAGAAAGAGGGTCAAGTTTACGACAGACTTTGTCTGACCATAAACTGATATAGCAAATTGAAGAGGCAAGGGGGCAGGGGAGAGAGAGAATAACAGCAAAGGCAACCACTAGACCTCTCATCATGTAATACCGCTTTTAGTCTATACTCACCAAAGATTTCTTTTTAACAATGTCACATTTTTCATACTTCACAGCAAAATAACAATTCTTCCAGTGTCCTATCTTTTACAGCCAAGTTTGCCACCCCACTGTCTCCTCTCAATCTCATTCTGTCTCCTCAGCATCCAAACAGAGTGTCAAAATTTCTCATTTCAAGTGTTTCCTCTAAACCTCCTGGTACCCCTGAAAATTCAGGGGAGAAAAATACCTCAATAGCATCACATAGACCAGAAATCACACCCCCTCTTACGGGAGGGGCAGGAGGTCAACCTTTTCAATGTCAGCTAACCTGCCACATATTTTACGACTCCCTCTTTCCTGTTCCTCGTTACTCAGCATAACCAGCTTTTCTTAGTTCCAAGGCAGATCTGATGTCTCTGTAATCCAACCACTGCAAAGGGAGTATGAACATAATATGAATTCAGAGGAGTAAACATTTAACTTGACACTTATTTTGTGCCTGTTTAAGTGACTGAATTGAAAGACTACAGAGCAATGGAAAACATGACCCATTGCCTTACAGCACCCAATCTTCTCTTACTGTCCAAAGGCTGAAGAGGAAAACCTACAAGTGGAATTAAGAGAAACACAAGGCTTTGAGAGCTTAGAATTCACAGTGAGTTTCACCTCCCCTAACAACACAGGCTGCTTCATGCGAGAGGATGTTTCACAATCTCTTTTGTTTACTAACAGGCAAGGCAGACATAGCCACACTTGCTCTGTAATGTCTGCTTACGCGGCGTTCCCAACTCCAACAGATTTCTTCAGAGACAGAGCCTCAGGGGGGCACTTGCTCATGTTTGCCAAGGAATCTGCACCAAAGCTGCCACCAGCCCTAGCTGCCTTCGGGCTCTTCTCCCAGAAGTTCCTGCCCGCCTACCAACAGCAGCAGCAGGAGTAAGTACTGGAGGTCAAATGCTCTGGTTCAGAACTCCAACAGGCAGTACAGACACAGCTGCCAAGAAGGAGCCATGGGGCCATATGCTTTACTGCCTGCCACGAGTACTATTCTCCCAACACAGTCTGTGGGGGGTGGACGGCCAGAAGATTCACGAGAAGGTAGCTATTTGTGATGAATGATCCACAGATCCCCTGAAAAGTGCCAGACCTGGGAGGACTGACTGCAGAAGGACTAAGGAGCAGGCTGGAAGTTCGAGTTGGGGCACGGATTCGCTGCATGCACTCCCCAGGGGGTCGCACGCACCGTGGGCACAGGGTATTCATTACACCTCCTGCATTCAAAACACCATCTCAAGACAGCACTGAGAAACCAGTCTTCACCACTGCCATCTCACATTGTTTCTTGGGCTTTGCTTTTGTTGTTATTCTGCCTGGAAGCTGACAACTACTTTTGTGATTTTGATTTTATTTATTATACTTTAGACACCTTAACTGCAGATGGCAACTTTAATAGGTTTTTCTCATGTGGTATAGCACCATTTACAGAGAAATGCAGCCTAAACTCAACTAAGAAAATCACAGGTTAGGACGCTACTTTGGAACAGAATGCTGCTCTCACAAGAACAGACCATATTTATCAATTGTCACAGTGCTGTCACACAAAATAGAAGCAAGCACCTCTATCTGGTTAACTGACTATTTATTTAACACACTAAAGCACACAGAAAAAGTTTCTGGTTTATAAGATGAGGTTACATTTTGCTAACAAAACCAGCATTTCAGACCGGCAGTGAAACAAACAAACAAGCCTAGCAATAACATACTACATGCTGAGCTTAGTTCAGTGCAACAATCCCAGAAAGAGATTTCTATTTGTTGGTGGCTTAGCTGAATAAAAAAAAATTACCTTCAAAAGACAAAATCACACAGGTGATAGATTAGAAATGAAGGAGAAGAAATGGTAGAATGAAAATGATGGATGATGTATTCTAGCAGAATTACAAACAAAAGATTATCCTTGAAAATTTCAGTTTCTCTTCTCATTTTAATGAGATAATAATAATAAGCATATGAAACACATGGACTTAGATAAATGGAGAACAGGGACCAATAATTACAATATCAAGTCAGAATTTATTGCTAAAAGATGTTATTATCTTAAATGACTTTAAATTCTTTCTTATTAGTTAATAATGCTCAGTATCTGGAGAATACTTTCAACAGAAACATGGGGTAATACTGAAGACAAATGATAGCGAGTGGCACTATTATAAAGATCAGTTGTAAAAACATACAACCTGATTCCCTGCTGTCTAAAATGACTATAAAAGGTTGAATTCAATACAAAATGGTTATATAATGCTTCCAGAGCAAAATAATCGATGTACATAACTACTCAGCAGGCACAGCAATAAGAAGACAGACCTATAACGTGGCTTCATACTTTAAGAAACCAAACCACATTGATTTAGAGAACTAAAGCTAATCTGGGTTCTGTCATTTGTGCCTCTAGCATAGAGGGAAGAACTCAAAGATAGGAATTTTCTTTCCCCTCACATCCTCCTTTCCCAAAAGACAGAAGAGTTTGATTATACCCCTAGCATGGTAGCTCTCAGAGATCAACTGTTACATAGCACTATCTTCCTGGTTGCACCTTATTCTGGACAGGAGGATGGTTTTACCCTGTGTTTATCTCCCCTGCCCCTTAGGGTTCAGTAGGGTTCCCTCTCCCTCTGAACACACCTGCAGCCACTTGGAAGAAAAAAGGAGGATCCCTGATCTTGCCACCATGCATTCTGACTCGTGGTTCAAAGGATGTTAGCAAGTAAGAGACCCCTTCACAGTATGGTTGGCTCATGTCTAAATTTCTTAAGAAACTTCCCATGAGATAGAGTTGGAACAGGAGTGCCCAAAACTCTGCAGTTTGAAAACTGCAGCCAAAGAATCACTTTTTTGTAAGCTTATGAGAATATCACCACATTTTGTTCACACCAGTACAATCATTTGTGAGCAAAACAATACGATCCACTATAAACTTGCATCAATTTCCAAGTCCAATTTCTATTGTCTTGGCTTGTGAAACTGGATGCACATTTTTAAAAAAGACAGGGGGCAGTGAAAGGGAGAAAAAAGTTATCTAGACTACAGAAAGGAAATTGAAGGCAAAAAAGAGTTCTGGAGTTCTTGCAGCTTCATCCTGGGCCCGATAACTTGCAAATCCTACATTTTCATCTTTTTAACTGTACTCTCCAATAGCATAGCAGAGGTTTCATTTTTGCTTAAAATGCTATGCTCTTTGGATCTCTGTAAAACAGTTTGATAGCTAGCCTCCTCTTTCTGAGTTAACTGAAAACTACTGAGATGATCACCAAGGCCAACTACTGAAAGCAAGTGAAACTTAACTGCTGGTTTTAATCTGCATTAACACCTATGGCTTATTAATACAGCATAAAGTGCTGTTTATACTTTTTCTAGCATTTTCCCACGTTCACATAAGAATTCTCAGAAGACTTTTGTTTCTTCCATTCTTTCACTCAAAGAATTTTTGTAGGTTGCTTTACTCCTAATACCATGAGCTCCTCAGGAGTTACCTGGAGTCCCTTCTCAGAGAGGCTGCTGCAGAATGTTTGAGTTCCAGCGGAGCAGAAGCATAAACTATGAACCTCCGGATAACTTAACATTAAAAAGAAAAAATCTGCCTGGCTTATGCCTGTCAGGATCTCTTGAAGGGCAGCTCCTCAGACCTAGTGCTGTAGGTAAAGCTCAACTCTAACCTTCTAGCAATATGAGGACACACATTCTCCTATTACAAGATTAATATGTATTTTTTCCTCTGTACTTACTACATGAATTTAAAATTACTCAACACAGAATATACTTTGCAATTCATTTTGTTCTTTGCCTGTGCTTTTTTAAATCCTGTGACAGTACTTACTGAAAACATCTTTTTAAGCCATCCCTTTGAGAAATATTAATGCTCCCACATATGTCTTATTCAGGACTCCCATTGACCTTGTGACTGAAAAAAAAGACTTTCTTTCTGTATCAAATAAAAGCAGGCTTAAAAAAAAATTATCATTTGACAACTTTAGAGTGTCTTGAATTTTGTAAAGAACTGCATAAGGAGGCCTATATAATTTATTTTAATAGGATTCATGACAGAGGCTGTAACAGTCATTTCTATTAAATAAAAAACTAGAAAATTAAATAGGAAAAAAACTAGTCACATACTAGAGTGAATGCATTGGGGGGCAAGGGGGCAGGGGAAAGCAGCAGTCAGCCTCACTACTTACTTTCATTCTTCCTTCCGCCATTCTGAGCTCCTGGCAGGTGTCGTCTTTACTAAATCTTCAGGCCTTTACACAACACTTAGTCCTGCATTAACAGTACTGTGACAAAAATCTTCTTCACACTACTATCCTGAGTTATCCTCTCAGACCACTGAGCAGTCCTTTGAATAGCTCAAGGTTGATGTCAGAAAACCTGGCAAAGGGAAGCTAAATTACAGCTTTCCAATCCAGCCTTTGAACTCAGGTGATGGCTCAGTAATATCGTAAGCCCAGCTTTAGGGCTCCTTGTACTTCCTCAGAAGTATCATGGCTGTGCAACTCAGAGTACTGATCTGCTCATTCTGCTAACTGGGCATGAACTCACTCTGCAAGTTCAAATTTGTTCAAAAAAATGTTGATTTGTTAAGTTAGTACTAACAGGCTTTATGAAGGATTAGGTATCATTGCCCACCTGCATCCAGCCTAAAGGAATAAAATGAACACAAACTCCATCTTGAGCACTCTGACTAATCCGAATGAACCGTTTACCACATTTACAACCCTGCTCCTGATCAGATTTGTTGCACTGGGAGCCCTGCCAGTGCACAGGTCCAAAGGAATAATCATGGAAATCAGAGAGAAAGAAATTGCTGAAGAAAAAAATCATTCAGGACAAGAAAAATGGTTCTTCTGAATCTCACTACCCAGGATTTACAGGGGTACAACTTTAACTTACACTTTGGTTCTGTGGCATCTCACATAAAAATAACGATAGTCCCAGAAAACTGATGGGAGATACATGACAGTAACCCATAAGGCAGAAGCAGTGCAAAGCATCATGAGCCCAGGAATTTTTGACATAATTATTCACTACGCAATAGTTTACTTGAGAGAAAAACGGAAAAAGATTTTTTTGTCTTCTTGGAAAAAAGATTTTTGTCATCATAGCCACTGTGCACGCAGACTTATTGCTTGTATGGACAGGACTCAACTCAACAGAAACTACCTTAAGATCAAGGCTTGTTCCAGAGTAATTTAAATCTCTGCAGACAGAAGAAGCAAATGCAATTCCTTAGAATTCCTAGCCTTCAGTTTTCAGGTCATAAATCATATCTTCCTGTTTTTCCTATCTTTACTGTTTAAGTAAAATATATTACCAAACTTTAGAAAAAACTTCGGTTTTGCCATTTTTCTAGAATATTCAGACCACTCATACAATTCACATTACTTTCTTTCCTGTACTAAAATCTTTATTTTCTCTAAGTAATATAGATGTTGAAAGGCCCATAACAGGCTGCAGGTAGCAGTCACATTCCAAAGCAAATATGCGCAAACAATCACCTTGAAGATAAAGGTGCATTAAATGCAAGCGCATAGTCTTCTGCACTAAGCATGGGTATAGCCAGAACAAGCATGAATTTTAAGAGACTTAATTACGCAATCTTTATTCTCACTACTTGCTGCGTGTTATTTTACTGGCTTTTCTATGCTGATTTACAAATTGTATGACTTTCATATCTGGAGAAAATAAAGATTCACAAAGGGACATGTATTTAAGTACTTAATGTATTCCACACACAAGATAGCCATTTCATTATTATAGATACACTGCATGACTACTGTGAATAGTTGTCCACTGCAATATGCAGGTAAAAGGTTTCCTGAATTTCGTCAGTATTCTTTGTCATGAATATCTATCAGTTTATACCCATGATATATTATTACAGCCTAGGAAATTCAACACTTGTTTTACTGGTACTGATTATATATGCTTTACAATACCAAGTTCAAGGCAAATAGCATTGATTCTTTTTCATTTAGAATGAGATTTTAAATCCTTTCCGTTCTTAAATCCATTCTTAAATGCTATAGCAAATTTTTCCTTTGAATTTTTTTGTGGGTCTTTGAACATCAAGGCAATTCTTTTCGTATATTGCTACCTTCTTTTTCATGCAGAGAATTTCCATTCCTATGATTGTACATTACAGGTATGCTTACACAGCTGATGTGGGTCTGAGCATTTCTGAGGTATTTCATGTTCTAAGAGGCGCAATAGAAGGCAGCCTCTGCCCTCCTCACACCAAGAGTTTCCACTGCTTCCCTTGAGGCAACACTGGCAAGCATCTGGCCCATGCTGCACTAGTTCAGAGACCTAAAAAATTAATCCCAGAAAAAACAGCAAATAGTTTCAGTGTAGCAACCTGCAGCCACTGAGTGCAGAGTCTGCTGCATGCATAAAGGAAGTGAAGAGGCAGAGGGCACCTGTAGGATTGCTGCTGCCAGCCAGGGCAAGGGATAGGAGTAGTTAAGCTGTGTAATCAAAATACACGTAAGGGTGCATACCAGCTGCCAGTGTCTGTTGATCAACACAGCATTACAAAAATAGAGTCCTCATTGTCAGATGCGGCATAGAGGCATAGAGCAAACCACCATGTACGTTTACAAAGAGCTTTTAGATATCTGATGAAGTGCTGTTAGTCTTCTGCTAAGAATGTGTTTCTGTCGGATTCAGTGCTCTACAAACAACCCTGTGCCGAGTTGAAAAGCAAAGCAATGTTTATAAGGATAGATCACATCTCTTTTTAGGCCCACTAACACAAAAGACATAAAATGCTCCATCACAAGCCCCTCGTCAGGTCTAGAAGAGAAAGAACAATCTTCAAGTTAAACATCTGTTGGGAAAGGACTAAATTCAACTCTCTACACGACAATTTTGAGAGAAAAGTGTTGGCAGCAACAGAAGCACAGGAGAGCATTAGGGTCAGAATTATGCAACTAAACTAAGAGGCTGGTAGTCAGGGAAATGTCACTGAAGGGAAGAAAAAAGGAATATTAGATCTATACTGCATCATGTTACTCTGTGTAGAACTAGCAGCAATCGCTCATTAGGATTTCCAGCTTTGTTTATTTATTTATTTATTTATTTTTCAGCAACTAGTAAAGTGTTAATTTTCATTCTCTTGCACACAGTCACAAGGAAGATATTTTTTAATGATAGGTTAACAATAAATGATTTAGAACTTTGTCAAGACTTTATGGGTTTTTTGCCTGCCTGTGTAGTCATTTGACAACTTGAGAAACGGGAACAAAGCACTAGCAAGGTTGAGAAATCCTGCGCTTGCAGCAAGGAATCAGAGAAAGGCAAAAAGAAAAAGCCTGCAGTGATCTAAAGGCAAAGGTACACAAAGCAGCCTCGTATCAGCCCAAATAGATTTACACTGTACAGAAACCTGGGAGAAGGGTTGCCTCGCCAGGCTGAAACTGAAAGGCAGTGAGGTTTTAGGGTGCAGAATAGAATCTAGGAATCTGACACGAGGTTAACATGCAGCATAAGTGTACCCTTTAAATTTTATTGGGAAAAGAAAGGCTCAGTGCTGAGTAGTGTTGAATACCTGCTCCTCCCAACAATTTTAATAGAGGCTCTCAAGATCTGCCATTAGTTATGCAAGCTATTGCTGCATCACTGCTGAAAACCCTGGTATATTTTGCACCTGTTTTGAATGATTTTTTTCTATGCCTTATGAACATGGGCTCAGCAGCATAACCATTTCAAACATCAATCTTCCCTTATATTGAACTGAAAGCTACAGTCATACTTTATTGAAATGCTAAGGATTTAGTCACCACTACCTTTCAAGGCTTTTCATGCAACTGTATTGAGAGCCAGTGCCTTATGCCAAGTGATTCATGTTTTGCATCAGAACTGAATTCATTCCTTCATCATAATTTATATTTTATATATAGGACGTTCTCTGACTGACTGGCAGGCACATTTGTTTCTAGTGCCCCAGGATGCATACTTTTAAAGACAATTTCATGTAGTCAAAATCAGCACCTTACTGGAAAAAGCAGAGAAAGACTCAAGTATTTCTGCATTCTTCTTAACCCCAAAATCTTGGGATTTCACAGGAAGGCTTCAGTGCCCTCTTAGTAGAGAAGGACAATAAGAATTGTTTTCATTTGTACAATTAGAAATAGCATGCTAAGTTTTCTGCATCTCTATTTAGAAGTATGCTTCTCTGAGAAGGTCTCTGTATTAAGGTCTATTTATTACTCTTATACACACAAGCAGTAACACCATCTTCTCTTTCTCTCTCTCAGTACCAAATCATTCTTGATTTGTTACTTCCTAAACCATAAGTCCTCTGTCTTTTCACATAGTCCTTGGATATCATATTCACTTCTCTTCCACACTCTAATGATGTTTCAATCAGTTTTAAATTCTGTTCCAAAATGCTTTTGTGGCTGAAGTCAGCTAAGAGAAATAGCCATTCTTACATTATGAAATTACATATGTAAAACCTGAAATTTTAAGGGTTTGCAAAACAAAGAGTAACACTGAAGCCAGTAAAACTGGTCACACTGTATGAAATAAAGCACAGGCTTGTGTTCAGGGTAACCAATTTTTTAATCAAGAAATCAATCTTGCCAATAGTGCTAGAAAGATGAGCATTTGACATGGATAAACCGCTGCTTAGTTTAAAACTTAATTTAGAAGAGTTTTACTGAAGCACGAGAGAACAGCCTAATGGATTTTCAAGCAGATCTTAAAGTGCCAAAACATCACAGTAGTAAGGTGCTTTTCATTATCAATTATCTTGATCTTCGCAAATCTACCCTGTTCCTTACTCTTCTATACAACATTTCATGAACCAGGTAAACACTGGAAATAAAAAAGGCCTTTGTGTTTGTTTCAGAACCAAAACAGATGATAGAAAAACCCCTTACTGTTTCTTGCCTAACATATTTCAAAGATTTTGAAATTAGTTTTATAGAACCACCTCTACATCATCATCCAAGCAGACAGACTGAATAATATATAATAACAAAGAATATATACATAAAAACAACATTTATAAATATGAGGAATAGATCTATTCATCTCTGCATTTGTGCAAATCATAATATGCATTTCCACATTATATCTAATACAATGGTAATCAGTGTTCAGCAGACCACTCTGACGCCTGACGTGATCACCAGACTGGCAGGGGGCTATATTGAGAATGTCCTGAATAGATCTTGGAAAAAAGGAAGGATTCAAGTCAGTAAGGATAAATAAAGAGAAATACAGCTCAGCAGAAATAACTAACTGCACAAACAGAGGGACAAGAACAACTGGGCAGATAGCAATTCTATAGAAAAGAATCTGTCATCAACTGAATATAAATTAGTCTCCTGCAAAAAAAAGGCAAGAATAAAGGCCAGATAAGAAAAACACAGCCCTTCTGTAACACTGGAGGAATCTCCTTAACAGCAGCTCTTTGATTTTGCAGTAAGACACTCAAAGAATGTGTTGCTGCATCTCAGCTGGGAGATGTAATTACCAGCAAAGGGACTGTACCTTCTAAAACTGCCTTTTGGCTGCTCCTGCATATTCAAGAACTGCTGCTCTGTTTCAGAGCAAAGACAAAAAAGGGCAATATAAAACTCACCTGTTTGCTTTTGGCCTGTTTCAGTTCAAGCCATTCACAAAATGAGAGCTCATAAAGAGTATTTTCCTAAAAACTTCGTAGCACTGAGTCCTTCCAAGCCAACTGCAGTCCAAAGTCAATTTTGCATTCCAAAATTTGTGTTCTAAACTCACCAGTCTGGCTCTGCATTGAAGTGAAGTGAGAGTATTTATACAGGCAGCACCTCTCAGAAATGGCTTAAAGGCTGGTAACACCAGCTTGCCAAGACCGAGCCCAGTGCACTCTACCTCCCGAGCCAGTTCAGACATACACACATGCATACAAGTGTTTCTAGGTAGATACTACAGCTTGTTTGAAACTGTACTAAATGATCAGTCTAAACCTACTTTCAGTCTGCCTTTTGTATTCCCTTTTTGAAACTCTTCCTTTTCTGATACAGTTCTACATATTATCACTGGTCCCTGAAAGGGAGGAAGTAGAAATGATACTTTGAGATATACTGTAATCTTTAGGAGGAGGTTTTCTGAACTGAATGTTACACTTGTCTCTAAAGCAGTTTCATCCCAACCTAATTATCTTACCATATCCTACATGAAAAACAGCTGAAAAGTTTATCTGTTCTCTGCATTAGCAGTAAAATTCGCTGTGAAACTTCTCTAGGAGATTAATCATGAGAAGCAGTAGTTCCTAGAGGACCACATACAAGTTCATAGGCACTGAATTATGACATCAGTACATATAAAGTTAAGATTACAACAGATGCTTTATTCACATTTTAATTTTCCATGGTATGTATAAGCAGTCAGCACCAGCGCTGCCTTAGCACCTGTGATCAACATATGACTTCGGGTGCATGGGAATCCCTTGAGCCTCCTGCTCACTCCCCTCAGCTTAACCCAACTTTGGTTCTGCACATTGCATCAGCTTCAATCTGCAATGCCTATTGGCCTCAGATGATGTTTTACTCACCTAAGTATGGCTAATTAGCAATAATAAGCTCACTGATGTGATTAAATGGAAATCTTAAAAATTGATATTTATATTTACTGTTAAAACTTCCAGGTTGGTTCCCATAAAAATTACAATCTTTTTCAGATATTAGGAAGTCACAGATAGTCTCAGTATCAATTTGTAAAACCACATATTCTTAGGGAAGCCACACTCATTCTACAGTATGAACAGAGCTGTGACACCATCATTAGCTTACTTCTAGGTTGCCCACTATGAATGCAAACCTCAAGCAACACGACCATAAAATCATTCAGACAGTTGACAGTATTACTACTATGCTCCTGCTGAACATCTGTAAATAAATTATTTCATCAATTGCATTTTTAACATTGATTCCCTAGAGTCAACAATGAGGGAATGAGTATTCAAGAATAAACAGGGAACTGGATCTCTCTTATTGGGGATAGATCACAGACTTACACAAAATTATCTACACACGCAGCACGAATACCATGAAAATATGGAAATAAAACACCATCAGGTTAGGTTTGCCAGAGTATTTCCGCCTAAATAAAATCTGCATGCCCACCTGCATTGATATAATCTAAATGGAGACTTCAATGCCATTTGCGTCATCCTGTACTGGATCTTTACTAAAATCTTCTGGGTAAGGCTGACATTTAAAGGGTTTTTAAGAGAAAGAGGGGTTGTAATAAGCCAGAGTGGCTTATCAATTTTTAATCATAAAATCAAAAAATATCCACTTCAAAGTGTAAGGTAAAAGCCTTTACTTGGATCTGTCCCAACATCATTCAGGAAGACTTACATACAGATTCTAAATTTGTGTTCTTTTATAATGTCTATTTTTTCTAACATTTATATTTTCTTGGTTGCCTTTAACTAACTTCTTTCTACGCTCATAAACCTGGAGAGGATTTGCTCTAAGCTCTTACATATCTACCCTGTATTAAGATATTTTACGCTTCAAATGTCTAGTAAATTTAGTGGATTTAAACCATTTTAGAAAAAGAGAAAAAAAGCTAAATTTTTCTCCCAACAACTTTATACAATTTTAGCCTTCCTCCCTCCCCCTTGAAAAGAGGCAGACACAGCGTCATTCTAGCCCTATTTCAAATAGACTTTTGAATGGGTCCTGAAAGCTTGCTGATGTGAAAGCAATGTATTTGGCCCTCTGGAAATACAGAATTAGGGCTTTAAATTAGAAAGATTTGAAAGCTGTAATGTTGTTACTGTATTCTCATTTTAAGATCTCATTTAGCAGACCTATACAATTTTGCTCTGAGGGACCTTTGGGCTGACTCAGCAATGAAAGAAAAATCCTGTCACTGAACTTTTGAGAAGTCATTTTATATTACCACCTAAGCTCTTAAATCTGGAAACACGAATAAGTTGTAGGCACATATAATTTCAATAGTTACTGGGTAGAGCCACAGAGCCTATGCTATCAGGAGTAGGAACAAGAGGACACTACTAAGGAGAACCAAGGAGAAGTTGGAACTAGGTAGATGTGGTATCTTCTGCACTGTTCAGACCCATCCACAGCCTCAACAAAACGTTCCCTTTCTTTAGTGACCTGGAGATACTCAGTATAAGGACGTGTCCTCTGGTGCACTGGAAAAAAAATGCCATTCCTGTGCTAAAACCTGCAGAGCTAAACCTGCTAAAACCTGTCCTCACCTGCAGAGCAAAGTTTGCCCAAACCAGACGCCCTGTCACCTCCTTAGGAGTAACTTGTTTTACTTTCAACAACTTCTGCACTGGCACCTTAAATCAGATTACCAGACATAAGAAGGGAAGTATGTGTTTAACATCAGCCTATTTGCATTACAAACTGGACCTTTTAGTTGCCCTTTATATCCATAGGAGGTATTGTTGCAAATCCCACACTGTTAAAAAATCTCAGGCAATGCATGCAATATTCATTTACCCGGCCTTGTTTTGTTCATGTCTATATCAAATTAGAAGTCTTTCTTGACATTTCTACAGCTAGTATCTTCAAATTCACATTGAACAAGATCTTACACAGCACCGCTCAGTGCTGTTTGTGCTACCTCATTCAAAAGGTAACTGTGAGACCAGACACCTGCAGGAAATGTTCTCAGCCACTGGACACATAGAGCCTTTTATGTTTGGTGAAAGAAGCCTCTTATTCCATGAGCTGTATAACTGAAGAAAAGCTACTGCTGTTTGAAAGAAGAAAATTGTGTAAGCAGTACACAAACTGCAGTTTTGCAGCACACAGGCAGCTCTACGTGAGCCCATGTAACTCTTGCACCTCTCTTTCCACATCAACACCCTGTTTCCAGGGCTATAGAGTTACTAGAAGCACTCAGAAAAGCTGGGTAACTTTCACACCTTACCTTCATCAGAAAACTCCCAACTTTCCTGAGATGAGCGCCTACTCACATGGTTAGCTCACTTGTATAGAACACAGAGTGATATGACCAGCTATCATTAGTTTTAAATCTTGTCCACACAGAAAAGCAGAAATTGCAACACAGTAGCAAAGCAAAGAAAGACGCTATTACCATCTTCAGTACAATGTGTCAATTAGAGTATGAACTTTTCCTGGACATTTAACTGCTAGCTTGTGTCAATGTGCCTTCTCTGTTGCATGCGCATATGTCCCTACATATCAAAAATATTCATAAAAAAAAGAAAGGCTGCCAAGAGTACGTCTTTCCATTACAGTGTTGCTGAGTGGACACAAGCAGATCTCAAGCGCTGAACATGGCCCTCTGGTACTCACATTTCTTCAACAACTCTGGCATTTGCACTGCCATGCTATGACACTGCTCACACAGCACTGTGCACACTTCCGAGCGAGGCTAACATCTGCCACAATGCGTCCTGACGTAACAAGCACTCCCGGCTTTCAGTGAGACGCATGTGCCAGCACCCAGTCAGCACACGTCTCACCTGTAGGGAATGCCATTAACTGGACAGATTTGCTGATCTCTGGCAAAAGGCCTCTGCCCCCACCCCCCCCACCCCCAGCAGTGAGCTGCGGAGAGGGACTCCTAGCCTGCCCTCTAAACACCCTGTCTTCCCACCTTCAGACTTCCCCTCTATAGCGAGCAGTCTGAAACTGGGAAAGTAACAAGTAAGCCGACACGCTTTCTGGAGTTCTCCGGAGGCAAACAGCAGCAAAAATAAACTACTGTCTCTAGAGGACAATTCAAATGGAAAAACTCTAGCTAAGAAAGAAATGGAATCTTCTGCAGCTACACCTGGAAATACACGCTACTAGAGAGGCTGACAACCTGTCTAGAATAGTGCTTTCTGATACCACCCCAGAAGAAGGGAAGGCAACAGAAATAGCAAAGGTCCGCAGATGGGTAACAAAAATGACAATGATAATCAGAGGTCTTCTACATGACTGCACTTGTTTCATTTTGAAATTTTTAATTTGAACTGTGAATTAGCAAAATTGATTAGCCAT
The DNA here is from genome assembly GCF_028389875.1 of Rhea pennata. Taxonomy (NCBI): domain Eukaryota; kingdom Metazoa; phylum Chordata; class Aves; order Rheiformes; family Rheidae; genus Rhea; species Rhea pennata. The sequence continues at coordinate 37,882,438 of NC_084669.1, read as the reverse complement.
TCTTCCTTAGCCTTCAAACAAATGCACTAGTGCAACCTATGAAATTAAAATGCTACATCACTTGCAGCTGATAAAAAAAACAAAAAAAAATCTTTTTTTTTTACAGAATGCATGATTCACATACAGAATTCTGTGCCTCAAACTAACCACGAGATACGAAGTATAGCATAATTTTAAAACACTAAGATATTTCCTCATTAGGTTGTCAATTACAAAAGATATTCAGAAATAAATCAGCAACAAGATATCTAGGCTAAGAAAATCTTCATCCAGAGGCGTATTACTAGGGGGGAAAGAAACACCAATGACTCCAGAGAAAGACCAATGATTTATGCAGTATAGCCAGACATACCTTGTACTTAATCAAAATCTGGGCTGTGGGTAGATTTTTCTTGCCGTGCAAATAACCCATTTCATTTTTGTAAGCTGCTTCCCTGAAGTGAATATATACGAATAAACACAAGCAAAGCACAACTGTATTTGTGTAACCTGTATACTACTTTATCCAATGACAGACAGATAAACATACAAACTGACCTACCTTTGGACAGAAATATCTCTCTTGCTGTGAAATGATGGTTGCTTTTATTTTTAGAAGCCAAATTACTCAGTGAGTTACCATATTGCATTCTGGAAGGAACATTTGAAGTACATCTTCTAACAAAATATAGATTACCAGAAGTTACATTTGGAATGTAGTGAGATTTTTGTCTAAATACATTGATTTTTAAAAAAGAGGTAAATTATAAAATATTTTTGCTATGTACACAGGAAAGTCAAAAGCCTCGAGGCCTGCTGCACCTATCTACCCATAGACTTCCAGCATGCAGTGGGATAGGAAGTCCACACTGAAGGAAATCTCAGATTAAGTCTGACATCTGCCTAATTGTTTGCTTACTAAAATGAGATTTAAAGAAGAAATTTGCAATTCTCCTGACAGGATCTTCATTTGTCAATGTTTTTCTTCTGAGAAATCAAGTACTTGCAAGATCTTAAAAGAATAGCTAGTAAATAACCAATGTACTACTATATAATATATCTCAGTCTCATTGACTTCCGCCCCTTACAGAAAAGGGTAACAGCTACAGTCATATTCGCTGTACATACTGCCATCCGTCAAGCGTTAACTAGTTTACATTGGCTTTCCAAAACTTTATTATCCAGTGCTACTAAGTATTCCTAATGGAACTAAACATTATCCATTTTTTTATTGTTCTTACTTGGACATTACTTCTCTTGAACAGATTTTAAGCTGTGGGCAATGCTGTTCTCTGTTCTGTTCTTTTGCTGAGTTCCCTCTGGTCCAGTTCTATTGTTATCAAAACAAAGCAAAATCACAAAGATCACTGGATAGATCATGTTATAGCCTAAAACACAATCTGCATTCTCTAACAGGAAGTATATCCAATTACCTCTAGGCTGTCTGCATCACTGTCTGCTACCAAATAGCTTTATTTTGCTCAATTCAGCTTTTGGAAATAATTTACGGAAAGCTGTTCACAGAGGTTTTGTTGCTAGAAATCAGCATTTTTTTTCTTCTAGTATTTCCTGATAGCTTAGTTAACTCCACTTGGTTTCTGTTTTGTTCTTTATTCTTTTTCCTTTAATGCCCTGGCTTTCATGAGAACCCAAAGAGCTTCCATTACAAATCTCGGAAGTTATGAATGTAACTAGTAGACTCTTCAGTGATAGCTATGTACAAACCAAGGAAGCAAAGAAGCAACTTGTTACTCTTGTGCAAGCACTCTTTTTGCACAAGCTAGCATTGGAGAAACTTTCATATATATCTGAATGTGGTGAATATGAATGCTGCTACCTTGCTTTGCTGGCAACCTGTATCTCTTTTCCTCTCTGTTCCTTCTTTTCCCTCCTCATCCAAGTTCTTCTGGAGATCAATACCTCTCCCTGTAGGCTAACTTGAGTCAATGTCATATATCCTGAAAGGCAGCTATAATAACGCATCAGAAAAAATGACCAAGTTATCAGAGCTGAAGAAGTTCAAGATCAAATCCAACAAAAGAAAATGATAGGCATCTTATCTGTGTATGAGCTCTTTCTCTTCCTGTTTGGGATACAATGCTGATCTTACAGGAGTCAAAGAGGAGACTTAAGTTCAGCAGAAACTCAGTTATGCTTTTACTCATTTGCTGCTATGATCTGTATCATAAATACATTATTGCCTGAACCTGCTTCTACATTAATATAATATTTAGCACTTCTAATATTCCCTTGCATCTTCAAGCACACTATAGATACTATCTAAAATATTAATTGTGATAGGATCTTACTTGTTAGCTTTGTGTAGGATGGCATTTACATTTGTTGCTGACTGGAGGCACCATTCATCACATCACTAGGACTTAGGGCAACATTTTAAAATTAGGAAGAAAATAAGTAAAAGCAGCATTAAATGGAAATACAGACAATTAAATGGATATTAAAATTTAGATTACATTAGAAATAAACTGATATGCAAATTAACATGTTTTACATAATTTCAGTAATTTGAAAAAAATAGGAGAAAAGAATGTTGAATATTAATACTCGTAAATGTAAAATCCATGTCATGTTGAATGTGACAGAAATAAAGAACAGTATCAATTCAGAAAAAAAATACGGTCAGAAATTTTCAACCAAATGCTGAAAGTTAAATAGGAAAGAAAAAAGAGACGACTGCATTCCTGCAGTTAATGATATACTGGCATCTTGGATGAACCCTGTAAGAGGGTTTCATCCTCTTACAGAATCCAAAAGCAAAAGAACTTTTTTCTTACAGAAGTAAATGACAAAAAAAAAAAAAATCAAGTTTGTAGAAAATGTTTATTTGGGGAGTTGGGAGGAAGACTCATATACAAAATCTTCTAATCGTGGATACACAGGTAGTCAAAGACAGACCTTCAAGTAGAGCCAGCTTTCATTTGACATCACATTCTCTAACAGAAGCCATGTTATTTCCTGCAGCTTTAGCCCTAAATAATCTTTTATTGAAAATATTTATCTCACCAGCCAGGAAGCAACTACATCCAAGGTTCAGATCAAAAAAATTTCAATTAAAAGTTTTTTCCCCACCAAGAAGTACTAACCTGTTGGAAATGGTTGGAACTACATCTGTGGGAATTGAGTTATTTGGGATATTCTTCTGGCTCCAAAAAACCCCAGAAGCGTGAAGAAATTACTGAAAGTGACATAAGATTCTCCACAGAAGCTTCCCCATTCTCAAGCCTTAATCGGAGCACTTAACAGGCATTTCTTCGGTATGTTTCTGACAGATTAAACTTACTGTTTTTCATGGTCTGATCCTGAATACATGGACGATGGGAAGTTGCAAAGAGTACAGATTACATCATTTCAAAAAACAAGCTGAGGCCCTTGAACAGGGAAAAAAGTCCTCTGCTGTGCACAAGGTGAAGAAAAATTAACAATCTCAACTGGAGTTCTATGATCTTTTCCCATCTACTTTAAAAGCTATTTAGAAACTGGGTTTCACTACGGTTTAAGCTTTAAAGGTCAACTTCTCACATAACCTTAGCTTAAGGCTTGGAGAGTTTTCGTCTAGCTTTGAGCTAGGCAAAGAGGATCAGTTCAATTTCTTGAAGTGCCCTATTACCAGATCAAATGCAAAATATAAACAGCAGCATTTTACTGTATGCTGCCTTGACTTGCACTTTGTGAAATATCAGAAAGACAGAAATTAAATGAATGTGCAGGCACAGATTAGGAAAGGAAGACCATAAAACAAATGATCTGTGATCCCCATTTACTGTACCTTAGCATCTCACAATAGTTAATGGATTTTTTAACCTCAAAACTCTGATGTGAGGAAGGGAAATAGACACTGGAAGAGGCTGCTTTCAGATAAAGAAGAGTTATAATGAAGTTATATAAATAAACTGAAACTTAAGGAGAACAATTGTGGAGCAGAATTTAATGTAGCTGCACAGCTTACTCCTTTAAAACTACATAAGCTCCCTGCTAATGAGCAAAACCACTACCTACTACAGCATCCAATTAGAACTAACTTAAATGAAACTAGTAATACACTGTTTCTTAAGGAGGGGGGACCTCAAATCCAACGTGCCACTTCTCACATGACAAAGGTTTTCAGAATTAAATGACAGCTAAACTTTAAAGCATGCATTTCCCAAATTAAACTAGGCAAAAGATACGGCTCAAATATTTGCTCTAAGCATTCAGTAAAGCTTTACGAATGTTTTGCATCTACCACAGGAAAAGACTTTGGAAACCTACTTTTGAGTGTCCTGCACCTCTTAATGGCCAATTAACAATTCGTAACAATTTAGGTCAATCTCATTCTCTGAAATGCCTCAAAACAACTGCCCAACTGGCAGATAACTACCGTTACTTGTTGTAACGGTACTTGTTGTACTTGACCGTACATTGATACATCTCAATTTGTCATACCATAGGCAATTTCAAATGTTTTCTGTTAGTGTAGTAACAAACAAATGTGAATTGCTGATGTTAGCCAGGACGACAATACTGACCAAGGGCTGAAAGATTTGAAGCTGTGGTGGGATCTACAGTACTGGGCTCTTTCATCCTCTCTCCCGTCACTAACTCTCCCTTCTTTTATCCCTCGCCAATCAATCCGATTTCAATGGCTGGGCTGGGGCCCATTTGTCCTATACAAAAATGTGTGTGCAGGCTCCATACGATTTAGAAAGTCAGGGAATAAGCAACTACTTCCTATTCACGAAGCTGACCACAGAGGCAGTTTCAACCAACCTTCTACCTTCTCCTCTCAACCTCTCTCCCTTGACTCCGTCTGTTGGGACTCTCCCTCTCTCCAGGTCAAAGCCTCCCCTACTCTCCCTCCCTCATCCACAGTACACCCTACCTCTAAGAGCAAGGTGAGACTACGAACACGCTACGCTTTTCCATTCTGCCCTTCCTCTCCCACATTCACTTATGTTCTCCTCAGCATAAATTGGGAGAAGAAGGTAGACACAGCCCAAGTAGCTTTTGACTCTGCGTCTGAACTGAGTAGTTCCAGATTTTGTGAGGCACCAGGCAGGTACACAAAACACAGGTATATACACAAAACTGCAGTGATAACAGTGGAATAAGTAAGTGTTCCTGCAGTAAGCAACTGGCTGCACTACTTATTTAGTAATAAAATGGCATCTTGTCAATGTGAGCACAGAGCAAGGGCCACAGGATAGCCACTGCATAAAGCAAAACACAATATCTAGCTGCTGGAAGGCAGCCAAGTTACAGAGAAATTGAAAAGTATTCACATATGCTTTATTTCATGCTAACTTTCCAGAAGAAAACTTCATTCACTTTAAAAGAGGACTGTAGAACACTCCTAAATTGACTGACTACCTCCCTGCAGGAGTTATGCTGTGTGGATGCAGAACATTTTAATACAGAGAAATAAAAGCAAGTTTGCAGTAAACTCCCTACTTTGACAAGCCCTAATTATCACAAAGAGCCTCTGAATCCAAAAATGGGTTTGGAAATGTAGTCGACCTGCTGATTAGTGATGGTTTTGCACTCTACAGTGTCTACAATGTCAGACTGATTACTGAGCCTGAAGATGCAGCCTCCTATTTCTCTAACGTGTTTGTAAGCACATTCAAGGAAAGAAGTTAACTTTTTTGCACTGATCATCATAAAACAAGGGTTATACATACCACATATCAGAAAGATATGGAGGACCCTTTTGTGAGCAAATCATGTACATTAATCAACTCACCTACTTATAAACTTGATAGCAAAATGTAAGTTTGTTTGGTACTTGTGTAGACTTTCTCCAAATATTCTTTATAATCAAAAAGTTACTGAAAATTTTAACTACACTTTAAAAAATGGTAAAATGAAAAGGATATACATTCTTAAAAGACATTATCATTGCTGCAGTTAACTCTTAGTTTAATGGAATCTTCAATATTAATTTGTTATTGTAAGAAAGTAACATTCATGAAGAGTGAAACAGTAATAATCTTCATTTTCATCTCAAAAAAGTATGATGATTCTAGAAAATATTACCATAAATAGTTCAAATTTTTGAGGGGTAGCGGTCTAGTTTTCTTTTCATGTATGTTACAACAAAGAGTTTTGGTTAGGAAAGACAAGCAAAGTATTTGATAGGGACTCAGGTTATTTTTTGTATCATTTAGATTAAGGTAACTTTTTTCTTCCTGTAGCATTATTGGATTGTTTTCTGCTTCCAGGATGTGAAAAGTATTCACATGACTGCTGAATTTCAACAACCTGCTATTGAATAACAACCATCACCCCAAAACAAAAAATCCTATCTAAAGCTAGCATGAAATTAAACCACTCAATGTAAAGCTGCTATGACATTATAATTCCTGTTGTAGAGATCTATTCACCGGAAATTTCGGCTGCGGTGAACAAGACCCTCTGGGCTTATGCATACAAAGCAGTTGCTGTGTCACCTGCTAAGCTTGTTGTATTAGGCTCATGAGGAAGAACTGAAACTCATATCATGCCAGCTTTAAGCTGCAAGCCAAGGATAATGTTCATTTTTTTTCCCCACAAAGCTAAAAGCACACACAGAACAAGATAATGAAACAACCTACTGATCTGAGAGCCATTCACATGACTGCCTGCTGAGCAAAGACACCTTAAAGAAGGGAGAGGGTAGGGTGTGACACAGCAAATAGGACTGCAAGTACAGTACCTCAAAATAAAGTACGGGTAAAAGAATAATTAAAAGCGTCTGTCGTACTGTTTTGGGCTTTGTTTCAGGGAAGGAGATTAGGTTATTTCTTCTGAGGTGATATATTAGCCCTTCAGGCCACAGGGAGCCCAAGAGAACAGACTTTTACTTTTAGAAAATACAGTAACAAACACTGGAAGAAAATAAATAATTCTAGGGTTATTTTTGCTGTTTGAATAGACAGAAAGCCACCCCACCTCCAAATACTCAGGGTACTGCAGGACCAGAGGTCTGCAGTGTATAGCATGTTGTCTGCTTGTTGTCTTGTATTGAAAGGAAAAGATCAAAGTGCTCTGAAATAACATTTACTTTACGAAGACTGGGACACGCTACACGTCAAAGTGGCTGGGAGAAGGCTCTTAACCAGTTTCTGAATTCTGTTGTTGGAAAGACTTTGCTACAGATTTGGACGAGGTTAATTTAAAGTATAAACCGAAAGAAACTCTTTGAAGAACTGAATATTTACAGGACTGGAAGAGCCAAGTGAGAACTGTTACACTCATCATTCTTCATTTTATAATTATAAATGTAAAAACTAAACTCAAACTGAATCCACCCTAGTTCAAGGAAGGAGGGCAAAAAGATAGCATCCTCAGCTGACTTGTTTCCATCACATACAGATTATCTTAGTTAAATATACTCTTTTCAAATACATCAACTATAACCACATGCCAGAGATACCATAATCCACAAGTAACTTGACCTAAAAATTAAAACAGGAATTAAAAACAAATAGAGAAAACATTTCCTTTAAACATACAGCCCCCAAACTCAGTATTTTGATTCCTGAGATTTTTGGAAAGTTCTTGAGACATCAAAATCATTAATTCACACAACAGCTGTTTTGGTTTCAACACGAAAAGTGTCTTAAGCCAAACTAAAAATAAGTACTCTTTATATCATAAAAACTCTTGAGAATCATATCTATTACAAAGATCCCTCTAGGTGCAAGTACTCTTGCTTCAAACAATACTAGCTGATCACAAAAACCAAATCAAACCAAAACAAAATACTCCGTGTTGGCTCATTGTTAGCTCACATCAGTCACAAGGCAATTATTTAAATTACACTTAAGTCTGTATATCAAATAAGAGAAGATACACAGTTTGGAGTGGGAAGAATCAGTAACAGAGAAAACATATATTAAAAATTTTACCCTACCTACCGCATTATTAACGCATTTTACCCTATTACAGGGTCTGTGGAATTTTGGGGCCGGGGGGGAGGAAGAATGGAGGAGGATTTTTACATGAGTTTACTCACTCTTTACTGAGTACTCCTATAAAGAAAGCTTAGCATGCCTTATATAAAATATGTCCACACATATTTCCTCAAAAATTATCTTTGAATAATATTCAGACCACTGTGCATATGAGTTCAACACAGAAGGGTCGTGAAACAATCGTATGTCTTTAACATTAAACACAACGGCAAAAATTTGGTTTGACCTAAGTGACTGAAAATATTTCCCTCTAGAATAAAGCTGAAACAGGGAAAATATATTCCTGCTTTTAGAAAGTCAAAATAATGCAAAAGTCTAAAATGCAAACTTGGTATTTCATGCCAAGCTATGACATCAAAGTTGCTTTTTTTTTTTAAACACGTGTTTCCCTGGAGCATTTCCTTTGAGTTTTGAAAAACCACCTACTCTTAAGCACAAAGTTAACTAACAAATGAGAATCTGAATATATTAAGTAATCAGTACTGTGATAGTATCACAGTGATAGTGTGATAGTGTGCCTGGACTAATAATTTGTATTTCATTGGAAAGAGGGTGGAGAGAAGTAATCTATGCTATTTCCAGGCCTAGTCAAAAAGAGAAAAGAACACCATCAATATGAACAGTTTCAGCAGAACACTTTCTCACTGAAAAATGTGCATATTCATTAAAACAAAAGTGAAGTGTTATTTTTTTGATAACAAATGCTGACTGTTTCGGAATGGTTCAGTTTTGTTTTGTTATGTTTTTCATTTAAATTTTAGTTTCTTTATGTTCTAAGATAAGCTGAAGCACTTCACCTTTCTCTTGAATTGAATAAAATGTGAAAATCAAATAGAAATATTTAATATTGTTGATAAAAAATGTATGATTTAAAGTGTTCTGACAAAAAATCTGCATGTCATTTCACCATACTCCAGGTATCAGTCATCTGGACAGACGTTATCATCAACGGGCAGCAATATGCCAGTTATCTAGCCTAGGAAGAGAGGAGCTGCACTATAAAAATACATTGTTTTCTCCAGTGACGCTAAGACTGGGAGAACAGATGCACATCTGCTTTGTGGACATCTGAAGGTTGAGGAGATTAAATGCACCCTAAATGCAGTAGGAACCATTACAACTAGGGAAACGTTAACATCTGTCATGCTGGTGACATCGCACACTTGAACATACAAAGGTGGAAATCTGCCACCACTGCCGTGGTCTGGCAGCAAAATGGACAGTTGTATTGCCCCTCCCTACACCAAACTTCCTTCCTTGGTTCAAATGACCAGGCTTAGCAGACTAGGCCAGATCAGCTCATAGATCAAAGAGGAAAAAACAGGATTTTACATGTATCGACACAGTTGCTGTATCTGAAACGATACACAGGGAAAACATGGCAGGGACAAGAACCCTGCAGTTAGATCAGGCTGAATTTAAAGCCATACGCCAAAGCTAACTAAACATGTAAGATTTTCTACTTAGCAAACAGAGGTTGTCCAGAAATGGTCAGAGAATCTTGGTTTTAGATGCACAAAATTTTCTTTGGGTCCCTCTCACCTTGTTATAAGCTGAAAAAAAAGGGGGGGGGGGAAATCTCAGTATATTTGGGCTTTGCAAAGTATTCAGTTTAGACTAGTTGTGTAAATAATTCTGCCTCCACCCCAAATTTCTCCTTGCTTTGAACTGGCAACATTTGTGATTTTTGAGTCTGACACTGGATAGCTTAATTTCACAGCGCGTTGGCAACAGAAGAGATGAGATTCCTGCCTCCTCCAGAACAGCATAAATTCTGCTTTTGTCCTAGATGAGAAATGACAGGGTGCTCTCTACTGGTAACATGAAGGATTGGTCCCAGTACCTCTGTGCAGGTAAACATCAGTGCTGGAAGAAACCAGACACAAACAAGACAGGCATATGCAAATACCACAGGTTCTTATTTAGCTAAGTGAGTAGAAAGGCTAGGGAATGATTTTGACTGTTCAAAAGTAACAGTCCAGGTGACTAAAACTTTCCACAGAAACCATGCAGAATCTAGAGGCAATAGTGAAAATGACTCATTTTATGCTTTACAAATGCCTTTATTTCATGTTTGGTCCTCCCAGAGGCACTTTCCTTTAACAAAGCCTTACCTTTCAAGTAAATAAGAAAAAAGGGGGACAACAAAAGATAGAAGAGAACTGCTTATTCTCTACAGACATTCGATTAGAGAAGAAACATACCCTGGCAACATACCTCCTAGCCTCAGGCTGCTACAACTAATCAAATACAATGTCATACCTATCTTCTGGCTCTACTCTGCCAGTAGTGTCTCAACATCCCTTCCTTGCATAGATAAGTTTTAACTGACTTCTATCTGCAAAAACATTTTCATCTGTTCTCTTTGCATTTTCTAGCCCTTTCTCCTTGCTTTCAGCAATGTTAAAGGTTCTTGTTCCTACAATATATATTACCTGGAAATAAACTTATAGTTCCACAGGACAGAAACTGTCCAATACTCCTGCTTGGCTGCTTTAATGCAGAAAGTATCATTGCCTATCCCTATCCCTTCTTCTCTTCATCTGTACTGTTCTGTTTTTTATTGCAATTGTGAGACTCTGATTTCTTCAAAAAGTTCTGTTGAGGAAGAAAAAATAACCAATCATCCAAGGAGCCCCACAGACATAGGACACTGGCACTCTCCAGCTTAGTTTTAGCACCTCCATAAACTGCCTCACTCCAATTCTAGCCCTACAGTTGTGCCACAGCTAAAACACAAGCTTCCAATCACTGATACTTATTCAGGATCAGCAGCTATGACAGAGCAGAGCTATGGCATTAGAGATGTGGGAACACCCACATTTCTCAGTTTCTGATGAAAAGTAAAGTTTTGGTTTTCATCTTAATGCTCAAGTACATGAGGCCTACATGAGTACATGACAAACTCCCTGAAGAACAGAAACCTCTCCAGGATTCCATCCATAATCACAATTAAGAAAACAAAAACAAACAAAAAAAAAAAAACCCACCCAAACCTTGGATCTCATGCTTTTCTTACTAAAATAATGCAGTTCACTTCTATTTTTTTTAATGTTTAAAAACCTAGGAAGTAAGAATCACTATATTCTAAGCCTTTTCTCCTTTGTACGAGTGCAGAGAAGCACTACAGAAGGGACTGAATTTTATTTCCAATATTCAAGAAATGGAATGAAAAATAAAACACCTCTCATCTACCAGGCTCTGAACTTCAGCACTATGCATAAGAAAACGTTTCTTGGACATTTTCCCTTATTTGTATGTTTTTCTGCACTAAAATGTCAAATTCAATCAGGAGTTGAGCTACAGTTTTTGTTCTGGCTAAACTAGCTCACCCTTGCTTATTAATACCCTCTTTCGACCACTTATCTTTTTGCACTTGAAGCAGTTTCAGCACTCAGGCTCTTCCACACCATTTTTCCAAAGCAAAACCCAAGCGATGTTTAACTTGTGATTATATCATAGAGCCTGAGTTTTTAACAGGGGTATTTCAAACTTCCGTAAGAGCTCACTAATGTTAATTTACTGTCTAACATCACACATGCATTTACAAATAAGCCAGTACAAAGGCTGTGGTTGAAAAGGTGATAGCATGTCTAAGCAGGCAGGAACTAAATGAATGTTACGATTTAATGAGGTTGCGGTTTCCTCCCAAACAAGTACAGCTGACTTTGGCTAGTATCTGGATTAAAAGAAAATTTCCACTATTTTCATTTTGTTATGCAGGCACAAGCTTAATGAAAATGAAGTCAAAATGGTGACTTGTACATTGCTGAGGCTAAGAGTGATGAAGATAAACAGTAAGTAAAAGGAAGCATGGAGCTATAGACGAGCCAAGCAGTGAAATAACTCCGAGTAATATAACTCAGACATGATTTTAAAACAGACAGAAACTCCTGAGGCAGCATCAAATAAATCAAAGAGGCTACAAGTTCAAAAGCTAAATCTGTATATAAGATTCAAAGACTGCATGCTGTCAAGTATCAACAGTACGCAGTATTTTTGCAATAATCTGGCCAAAGGGTTAAGGTAATAAATGGTGACAAGCTCACATAGGCAATATGATGAGAAATATAGGCTCAACTTTGGCCTTAGATGTGCGCCCGCAACTCTCATTAACATCCGGCAGAACTAGATGCGTGTGTCTGCTGTCAGAATTTGGCTCTCAGAAGTTTACTGCTAGAAAAGCTTTTGAATTCATTTCCTTCATTACTATTTGGCCTTCCACCTCAGCAGGCCTAATGAGATACAGTAACTTCCTTCAGCATTCCAGAAAGCTAGCTTCTTCGTTTATTTATACAATTATGTTTGGCTACTTCTGTTAGCGTTCAAAGGAGGTCAGTATTCTAAAGCACAACATAAATGGTACCCTACCTTTCAACATGTTGCCTACCTGCCTCTTAAAGGTATTCAAGAGCCATACATATTTAGCATGCATTTGGACATTATCCCATTACATGACCAAGAGCTGGTATCTGTATCAAGTGACTTACGCACATGTACACGTCATGTCATATGGCCAGGTGGGCAATTATTACAGGCTAGATATCCACCTGCTTATACAAAAGGAAAAGGTCTTGAGGCCTGTGTACCCTAGTTGCCTGCAGTCCACAGGTTAACTACACTGGTTAACAATCTAGGGAAAAGGAACTTTCTACCACTTGCTGATACAAAACTGAGCCAGAGATGTTTCATTCTTCAAAATTCGATTAACTGCATAACAGATTCCCCACTAGACAAGAGTGGCTTCGTTACACCAATTGTTGATGATGATACAGAAACACAGTTATTGAGAGATTTATCTTCCTCCCAGTTTTACAACTGATACTTTAGCAGGCCTCATAACCATAGACACAACAAATTACTTTTTTGTAAGACTGAAGTGGGGCAGTGGAAGAGCAATCAACTTTCCACCTTGTAGCAAGAAGTGCCTCAGCACTGATATGGGCAGTATGTGACCAGTTTGCCTCAGCTAGGGATACCATACTGTTGGAAAGACTTTTCTGAAGCTTCGGATGTTAACAGCAGAACTCATAGAGGTGATAATATTCAGGGCAGTATTTCCCTGAAGACAGAATAAACTTGCCAGTGTGCCTGTAAACAAGGGGCGATACTCCTGAATGAAGCCAAAGAAGGAGTGAGATTAATAATAAGGAAAGAAAAGTAACAATGAAGAGACATTTGACTACTAGTTTGTGCCAGCAGATAAGATCCCGAGGCTACCACCAAGTCACACACAGCAGACTTAAAAGAAAACAACAACAACAAAACCCCAAAACGCACAAGGGAAAGAAAAACTCTCAAAAATAATCAAAATCTCCTCCAAATACATGTAGCTTGTTCATTCTCTTCTCTTAAATTGCTTGTGCGTCATACAGTGCTTATTAGCGAGGAACACATTTTATCATCCCCCAAACTCTAGGTGAGTGCTTGACCAAGTGTTGTATATGTCCACTACTTTAAATAGGTATCTCATGATTTGAGCCTAATCCTTGCTACTGTTGACAACATTCGTCAGAAGGGTTACAGATTGTCCAGAAGCTAAAATATTGATATAAGGAAAAATTTCTAATCTAATCCTCAGAAATACAGCGCAGCTTTTGAATGAGCCTTCTCTCTGTGCATGAAAAAGGAGACCATTTCATAATAAACTGTACTTTCAGGTAATGCTAAAAGAAGTATTTGCAAAACAAAACTTTGAGATAAATCTAAGTAATAAACACAAAATGAAGACAGAATTGCAGTAGAGGAAACAGAATGTCTGCACACACAGTACAGGGGAATTACCTGCCTAAAGAAGTGAGCCTTCGTTATAGTTTCTTTAAAGATTTTCTTCTTTCTGTGGGAAAACACCACTGCAACAGGCCATAGAATGCAAAAGATGCTCACTCTGTCCAAATAATTCTGAACTTTTATAAACTGAATTTTTATATAGTTTCTAAAAGAAACCACTGTAGTCACCTGCTGACCTCCCATCTAGCACCAGTCAATTTCATCAACTCATTTGTGCATTAAAACTACAACTTGTTGAATAAAGCCCTTCTCCAGCAAAAATTCAATCCTGATTTAAAGACCTCAAGTGATGTAGAATCAATCACGTTCATGTGTAAACTGCAACTTTTCTTACTCTCACTGATGAAAAGGTACGTCTTCACTTATCTGGATTTGGCTTCCAGACTTCTGATCACCCTATGGCATTCTCCAGCAAGTGGAGGGCCCCTGTTATCAGAAATCTTTCCTGCAATACGAGGAGTGTATTTGTAGGCAACGACTGAATTGTTTTCAATATTCACTTGGATCTACATAGCTTAAGCTTTCCAGGTGTTTATTCATTCCTGGTAGGTTTTTTTCAAAAGGTGAAAAATGTTAGAATAGAAAATTGTATTTTACCAACAGTATCATAAACATTAGCAAGAAAATAGTATTATCTTTCTATTTCTACGCGTTATTTCTAGTACGCAAGAATCTCATCATGCTAAATTTATGTGTAGTTAAAACTTCATAAACTCTTCCACTCATTTCCGAAATAGCCCTCTATTTTGTAAAATGACTTTTTTTTTTTTTCTTAGATGTATGGCCTTGTATTTGAGCAAGCACACTGCTCTAACCTGCTCGGTGAGTTAATACATATGGTATCAGATGAGTAAAGAACAACAGGAATTTGCTGCCCCACTTGCAGAACAGAATCTAACAGTGAGACCTTAAAGGGAACTTGATACCTCAAAAGGAGGATCAAAAACTCCTGAGCTATGCAAAGCCAGGCACTGTCAAGGCAGCCCATGCCTTTGTCAGGCCCAGAAGCCTGGCTCAGGTGCCTCCAAAGGCTTTGACTCAGAGCCCAGAAGTCCTCCTGCAAAGCTTTTGTTGTTCCAAAACATTATACCTGAGTCAGTGCTTTCCTGTTCAACTCCAATTAGCAGAGAAGACAGCAGTACTTCCTATGGACAGAGTATTAGATTCCAGTGACAATTCCCTAGTTCATTTCTGGGTTTTCTAGGCAGATGTGCCAGGAGAGCATAGGCTGGAAGCCAAGACTGCTCTGCTGCTCTCATCCATGCTTTCCAGATGAAAGCCCAACTTAGCACCTCCTCAGCAACTCCTCTTCTGACAACCACTTGCTCTCTTTGGCCACAAAAATATTTTCTATACTGATCTTTGGCTCTAGAAGTAGAATCATTTCCCCACAAAAAGCTGGTACTTCCTGTGACTTCCAAGCAAATAGGACACATGGCTCAGCACTCCCTTAGATGGAGGGAGGCCAAGAATGTAGCTTTCTCTCCTTCTGGGTTATCATATAAAAGATGGACTTTCTCTAGGCACTATTTAACAAGACAGCAATTCTGACTGCATTTTGTGATACATCAAGCTTTGTGTTTGTTTTGTTTTGCGCACTGAACACTTTTAGTCACTGCTCTATCTTTTTCTTTTTCAGTACTCCTAACAGGTTTACACAAGAGCTGGCTGAAAAACAACTTCCACTGCTTACAAAACATTTCAAAAAAGGGCCTGACGAATAGGGAACAAGTAGATCAGAACTGGACACTTCAAAACCGTTACCTTGCCTGTGTCTCATGTTAGGCTTTCTGAAACCACATTAGGAAGGGGCAAGAAGCAGTCTGAATAACATTAAATCCCTTTGATCTAAACTAATAGTAGGGAAGACTTCAAAGTATGTTTTGGAGGATAGATTCATAATCATTAGATAAGCATAAAATTACGCTTGATAAAATCTGTTCATGTTAATTGATGTAATATATTTCTTCATTAAAAAAACAGGTTTGTTTACCAAGAAACCTGCCAGAAATTTTCTGTTAAACTTAGAAAGAGGAGACTTAACAAACAAACATAGAAATCTGATAAAACAAGACAGAAAGTCGCACTTAAAGAGCAATCATCAGGTTAAAGGAACATTACCAGAAGAGGTCCTGAATGAACCCCTGGATTTCTCATATTAAGAATTTTCATTAATAACTATGACCTAAAAGGAGAACTACTTAAACCTGCTACGATACAAAATCAGAAGTCGCCATCAGTGTACAGGAAGAGTGAAAAAGCGTAAGAAGTTTAAGTCTTACGTTATAAGGAAATGGGACGAAATGTAGTAGTACAAAATCAGACACGTAGAGGATAGGAACAGTAAGTTCTTCTATACAGTGAGAGTTCATCAGCTGGAAATATTAAAGAGTAAGGAGATCTCAGTAAATTACCAGTGAATATTTATTTCCTTCTAATTGCTTTTAAATTATGAAAACCTGATTTAAAAACTCTAATGGATATCCAAACATGAATAAAAAGTTCTGGGAACTGGATTCTTTTCAGAGCTCTGCATAACACCTACTTCAGGTATACTGCAAATTTTAAAACCTAACAAAACTGCAAAGGATATATTCTTTAAGTAGTATTTTAAAAATATCATCTTTAGCCAAGTAATGATTCATCCACAAGTTGAATCGCTTAATTTCCTTCCAAAGATCACACTTACTTTGGTCTGACAGCATTACCTATGTATAGAGAGCATATCCTAATGAACCTGGCTTCAACAGTACTGGAGCTGCATTACTAATAATATTGCTTTTGATATTCTTTGATTTTTAAACTATCTGTTGGCATATTACTGCAGTAATATTCTCATTCCCAGAGAGGTAGGAAAGAAGTTGTATAGATATACTGGAAAAACAGTGCAAATCTTTACGACGAAGCAAAATACTAAACATCTTTTTATTTGATAATAAACACAGCACAGACCCCTTTCAAATATAGGCTACGACTCTGCACCTGCTTTTGGCTGACAGAGACATCCTTTCACATGGAATTGCAGAATTACTATTTTGTGACTAATTTATGAACCTATATCTGTGAATGAAAATACTCCAAATACTATTCCTTAGGCCTAACTGTTGGGATCCAAATTGAAAACATTGGTCTGACTCTTACAAGCCCACTTCAGTCATCAAATTACAAGCCCAATGGAATGCCTAGGATAATCGGGACTGCGGACTGTGTTTACTTCTTGCTGTTGTACTAAAAGCGAGTTTAGCATCTTGAACAAGAAAAATCTTAGGAACCATAACCTTTCTGTATTTCTATGTAACCTTTGCTGCGTTGAGAGAGAGGGGAAAAAAGAAAAAAAAAAAAAAAAAAGCAGCACCATAAAGAAAAGAGCATTAAATGAAACTTTTAGCTATTAACCATATGCAATATGTATAATCTCACACTTTGTTTTGCAGAGAAAGTTTCACGAACTCTGAGTAAATGCTGTGGAAATTATACCTAGCTCTTCATTTCCCCTCCACTAAGAATCCCAACAGCTATTGGAAAATTATACTAAAATAACTATTGTAGGCAACACCACAATAAAAAAGAAAATCACAAATCAGGTTGATGTGTGTCTATTGCTATTCTCATTTCAGTGGTTCAACATTGGAATTGTTACAAGTGGATCCAGCATAACTGGAAATAGATGATAAACAATACCATGTATTGCTGAAGGACCTATTTGGTTTTTTGTACTGTTCAATATTGCACTTGTTCTATCACTCTGAAACACTAGTTTGTCTTAGTGGGTTATGGGCAGAGTACTACCAATTAGAAAGAATTACTACTTTTTCTTTAATCTGTTAAAAGATAATTTGAGAATTAGAGCTCTTCATTTTTTATTAAAAAAGAACAACTTAAATCATATGATGATTTAATAGAAGTTAATTTAAGAGCAAGGGAGACTATTTAATAGAAGTTAATTTAAGAGCAAGGAAATAGTAGAACTAAACTGCTCGGGTAATTGTCATATTTACTTGCTTAGTTTCTTCATTAGTATTAACAACTGGCCTTTTTAACCTGATTTTGTATGGATCATGGCTTGACTATGAACATAAACTTTAAATACAACTAAAACAAAATCAGTATATAGCTTAAATAGAACAATAACTAGCATAATCATGATGATCATGACTTGATCATCTTTACTTCCATTGTAAAAATTTCAAAATATACAGATTTCAGGAAATTAGTTTACTTTAGCAACTGTATGTCTCCTTCCTCCAGCATTACAGAAAACACTGTAATAACATAACAGAACTACCACTTTGTTAACCGCAGATCAAGCAAAGAATGGATATACTTCCAATGTGCCCTTCGGGTTACTGGTGTGCAGTCTAGTAGCACATGCCAAAAACATTATTGAAATGACTGAGCTGTTCATGAAATAATTATAAGCTAAATACTGTTGCAGAAATCACTAGGGAATAATTTACAAAATAGATAAATTCCATAAAATTAAATTGTTCAAGGAAAAATTCTGACCAGAAAAGAAAGCAAAAGTAGGTTAAAGAAATCACCAGCAAAGACCTATTCGCCAATTCAAATCATCACTATAAGGAAAGCAAGCACAGTAGGGAAATGACCGCAATAGGAAAAGCAAATTACATCAGTTGTTGCTTCAGGAGATCAAGTCCACATATGACCTGGAATGTTTCAGTTAGTAGATTACATTTTTTACTATGTGTTAGAATAATAAAAAAAAATCCCCAGTTTTGCAAACATTTAAATGTTCAAGCCTAATAAAAAAAGGACCTGATTAGATTACACTGATAAATGCAAATCTTCAAAATAGCTGTAAGGAAATACACGTGAATCAATAGTTTCCAATGAGACTTGGCAAGTGGAAAACAGATGGCAATCTAAAAGATTTTTTTAAGCTCTCCTGTAAGCAATGTGCTGTAAAAACTGTGAGAGGCTTATATTTTAGGCTTGGTATTCTTACAAAATATTTTTAACTGCAAATTACTGGAACAAAGATTACCTTAAAGACTTAAGCAGTATCTTGCGTACTCCCAGGGTACTATTCACATGGTTTAAAAATGCCTTTAGACAGCAGTTTTAATAGACAATTAATGAACATTTGTCCTCATGAAAATAAAAATAGAAAAAATATGACTGCATGTATATTCTCGACTATGCTACTGTGGCAGGCTTTTAAAGCCCCTTTAAGAAGCATTCCTATGAAAACATACATTCTCTCTTACCTCAAGACAGATTGTCTCCATACAATGAAGGCGTATCAGAAGCTCATCTTCACCATATTTATTTAAAAGACATTCCTGGTTCTTTGAAATAATTTCTCCCCTTCGATGAACAAGTTAGACAAGCCTCTGCTAAATTACCATAGGTGATTATTTAATATAGATTTAGACAACTATAGCATGGAAAAAGAGAACATAGAACAAGAGAAGTGGATGATGAAAAATATTTAGAAAATCAAATAAAATTTGAGATGCGTTTTACTGAAACTCAGCCTCAACGAGCATATCCTATCCTGTAAGTTACAACTACCAGGACAATTACCCTTTATATCTTTGATAAAGATATATATAAATAAAACCAGCAAAAACCAAATGAAGCCAACAAAAAAAAAGCTGCAAACATGATGAGTCAGCAGAGAGCCTCTTGGCATGGCTCTGCTTATCCAGATTACTATGACAGAACTTTCATTTTGCTCATGAAATACTCAAAATTTTTAACTTCAGGCATCTAACCCAGTGGCCAGAATTAACAGCACAGCCTCTTTCAAGGGAGGCTCCAGACAAGACTTACAGGCTAATCCCACATTCAGAGATGTCTGGTTTTAGCCCACTGTGCCTACCAGAAATGCATCCTGAGATCACCATTAGTAGCAAAACACTCCATTTAAAACTTTTTTCCATCTTCCAGATTTTTTTAATGGATTTGGGAAAGCATTATTTGGGATTTCAAGTCCCAGGCTCGCTTTGGTTTTGCATGCATGACTGACCAGAAAATACTAAGTTTCTGGTACGACTTTATACATGCTGGCATTTCTGTATTTACACTACAGACGAAAATTACCTCCTGGTGTCCCAGTCAGCGGATTGTTTTCTTGCCTGAATCACAATAGACTTCAGCAAAGGTATGATGCTTATGTTTTCTCCCTGGACAAAGACCAAGAGGAAGAACAAACAGATGGGGGTGATAATCCCAGTAGTTTATTGCAGGAATTTCACATGCATGTCCTCACTGTCAAATCAACCTTTGAAGGGCAATGCCCATCTTTCTAGACCACATTTTGCCCTGAGGTCTAAGACGATCCAGCTGTATTCAGAAAAGCAGGGCTTTCTCATGCACTGTCAAACTCCCAGAGCACCTCCCTTCATCTTGAGCGGGCAAACATGCCCCCGGATGCAGAACAAGACTTGCCTTCCTATAATCTTTTAGGCTCTTTCACTAGTTAACTGCCTGATCACCACCAGGTGTGTTGGTCTGATATGCATATCAGTTTTAATTAGTTACTTTTACCCTGTTTTGGAACTGAGCATCTTCTGATTGATCATATTTCCTCCCACAGTTTTTGCTGCTGATGTTCTGCCTTTCTGAATGCCTCTCAAGGCCTCAACCCTGAGTGAACTTTAGGAACTAATCAAAGAGGAAGAGGCACACTCTCTCAATCCTTCTACTAGCTGACTTCAGTTTTCCTACGTTTGTTGGGGGTTTTGGAGTTTTTTGTTTGTATTTTTTGCCTTTGCTAGGAAACAGAATGTTTGTTCAAGTTTTGATCTATTAGTTAGAAAACCAAGCAATTAAAACAGACATCTGTGGACAATGATTTATCAAATACAGTTTCAGGAACCAAAGTGTAAATTGAAGTCAACTTCAAGAGCTGGAGGTTTAATACATCTTCAGGAGACAGTCGGGTGGGGGAAGAGGGAAATAGAAGGGGGGAAAAAAAAGTCTTCAGAGCCTAAACCTTCTGGAAATTAGAAACAGGAAGATACTTATAGATGTGATGGAGAATGAAGGAGAAAGAAATCATTACAGAAGCCTAGAAAAGGCATCTTTTCAGAAGACTAACCTTATTTTAATCACTGCAGAACAACTTTTTTTTAAAAAAAGTATATTCTCATAGTAGTAATTTGGTGATTTTACTTTGTATATGTCACTGAATTTAATACATGCAATACAAATCTTATAGTATTTGACATTTTAGAAATGGTTTTGGTGTGGGGGGGTGGAATACAACACTGCTGGAGAACAATCACAGGTAATCGTGAAAGTGATTTTGTGTCATCTTGATTAAACAACCAGTTTTTAGACTGTTGACAAGTTTCACTACAAACAAATTTTATTTTCTCTCATGAAAAATTAAAAGAGCATTAGAGGGAATTATCAGTCCTAGCCGATCTTATCAAGGATTGTATCAATCACTATTTGATTTGTTACATCAATAAACTCCTCTTCCAAAACAGTACAAATCTAGTAGACTGAGCTGCTTTTAAGAAACAATGGAACAGCTGAAAGCATCAACAGTGCATACATATAGTAGTAAATACCCTGTGATGGTAAACATGAAAAGGTTTATCAGGTGACAGCAGAAGGAAAAATAAAATGAATTGCTATCACATGCAGTTTTCTAAGCATACGCCCTTTTGTCAGAATATGACTAGGTTCACCAATGGCATCTGAGAGGGGCTTTCTCCTTAGTACAGCAGAACAACACACAAGATGCATTCTGAATGTACCGTAGTGTCCTGCAAAGCATCAGGTTCTAGCCCCTATTCAAAGGGATTGTATGTGGCACTCCTTCTGTTTTCTAGGAATTTTCATGTCATTTGCCGTATGTTAAAGGTATGGTCATTGCCTGCTCACAACACTGAAATCCTTGCTGAAGAGAAATACTAGTCTCTTGCTTGGGTAAGTTTTTTTTTTGTAACAGAGGTCAACACGGTGCCTTTGTCAGCTGATCTCTGGTCAAGAAGCGCATTGGCAAGAGAATGGGGATACAAAAACCTCAATGCCTATTCATAGAGGACCTAAATCACTTCTCAGTTTGCCATTCCTGTATCACATCCAAAGTGGTGTATTATGCTACGCTGTTATAGATTTGTTTTACTTATTATGCTCAATGCCAACTGCTCAGGAAAGAGTAATCCACAAGAAAAAGAGTAAACGTTACGCTAGATGGAGAGTAAGTAAAGCTTCTCCATGTACTGTCACTGCACAACCCCATTTTAATGTTCCTGTATTGTTCCCCCTATCACACTAAATGGGGAATAGTCCCTCCTGAAAAGATACAACTTCTTGCCCTCCTGCCTAATAACTGAGTTTATTATTATGTGATACGTAATAAGCAAAAGGAAAACATCTGGAGGATTACAGATTTATCTTCATAAAAGGCACTCAGGGATTTATGCTTAACTGCATCTATAAAATTAGGGTAAAATCACATGAACAAGTTCTCTTGGCTTTTGCCGTAGTTGAATATTGTGGTTACTTTTTCCATTTTAAAGTGTTCTGCATGGTAGACACATACTGTACTATTTACATTACCTCTATAAAATTAATTATGAGTTTGAGAGCCTCAGAACAAGCCAGTTTGAATAGTGGACAAAACTTCCTAGGCATTCTTTATCAGAATGTCTTTTTCCATCCCAGTGAACTGCTTGCTTTAAATTAATCTTTGGAACTTACTGTTTTATGAAAGTAATTAGAGGCATATGTGAGCCAGAAGTACCTCCATCACATTCTTACTGCATGCAAATACATAAATTAATCCTCACCTGTATAATGTGCACATGGTGCTGTATCCCATCCCAGCATCACCTTTTAAATTAAGACAAAACTGCATAGCTTATCACAAGACCTACATTTTTGGCACCATCATGGAGGTTTTGGTATTTTTATGTACTTGCATGGAGGGAGGTCCAAACACAACACCACTTAGATCAGAAGAAAAGTAGAATTCTGTCCTTAAATTGAGATGCTAACTTTGTTTTCCCATGTGAAGATAATTGGAAGACTCATACCCTCTAGAAGAGGTATCAGGTGTAATTATGCAGGACATCGTAATTTAAAGGGGCAAATATTTTTGTGAAACATTCACCAAAATAAGGTTTCAGGCATTCCCAGATAACTGATACATTCAGCCCTAACTCAATAAACAATTTCAGTTGAGAGGGAACAAATAGTCAGAGCCAGGTTCATAGAACAGGTACTTCAGATATTCCTTTCATCCACTGTAGTTTATGGAAGGAGACAGCATGACACCAACTGTAGAAGGAGCTCAGGAGAGATTTTGCATTGCACAGTGTGGAACCAGTGCAGACTACTGCAGAAGCAGCCAGAGCTGGGTGGGCAGCACAGCACCCTCAAAAGGCAGAGCAAGAGTTGAGCACTGTGACCCAAAATAACATAAGTACGTCACAAGTGGCACCTTATCTTTATGATGACTGGGTTCCTACCACACATTTCACTTATAAACTAAAACTGAACTAAAATCTAGCATCTG
Organism: Rhea pennata; assembly: GCF_028389875.1. Taxonomy (NCBI): domain Eukaryota; kingdom Metazoa; phylum Chordata; class Aves; order Rheiformes; family Rheidae; genus Rhea; species Rhea pennata. Next base: position 37,859,218 of record NC_084669.1, on the reverse strand, counting down.
ATCTTGAAAAGTTGCCAACTCAGCACAGTACAGTTAACTTTTCTTATTTTTCTATTTAGCAGGTGAACTGACAAAAGAATTGTTTGCAAAGCTTTCAAGCAAGCTGCATGCAGATCCCCAACTTGGAGGAAAACTCCTATAAAGTACAAAAGCTGTATAAAAGTGGCCGCAGCAGCTTCTGTGAAATAACTTCTAAGTGATGAATTTGAGAAACAGAGTTCAGACAAAAACACTGTCTGACAGGAAATATGCTTATTATAAAAGGGAAGCATTTAAAGTTATCACTGTGATATTACTCTGGCAGATGAATACAGGAGTCCTCTGGCAAAGAAACTAAAAGATTTACTTAAAAAAAAATCCTGCATTCCACAAGGTTGTGTTAATGGCACTGTGAAAAATTTATGTTGAACAAAGTCAACATACAACAAAGCCCCTTTTCTTGAGAGGTAACAGTCTTTGGGCTTTTATCCTCATTTTGTACATACTTACAAGCTCACTGAGACATCACCACCAAACCTAAGAAAAAGCAACTATCCAATGTCAGGACAACTGCAGAATTCCATGACACACTCTCATATGATAATCGTTTGTGTTTAGTTTCTCATCTTGCTTGCCTAACCCATGTATCATAAAAAGGAAAGACCAGCAGCGATGTACATTGCATCCCTTCTTAACATTGCCACCAATCTTTTCTTATCATACTGCATTTAATATTGCATGTCACTTCATTGCAAGCACCACTGTGAGCAAACTGCAGAGAACTACAAAAAACATTAAGATTGTTATAAACAAAACAGAAGTGGAAATGTGGGTGTGAAAGCACTGCAAAAAACAGCAGCATGAGGGTTAAAAGAATAATGATGAACACTGTTCCCAGCAGTACAGCTGAGGGATGTATTTATGCTAAGACCAGAAAACCTGCACTTTGATAAGAGCACAGCACAGATGAGTCATCAGTGGAAGACCTTCCACCATAACAACAAGCAAATCAGAGTACACCACATTTGCCACTTCTCTTCCTGTTAGCCTGTAAAAAAGAGAAACATATCAAAAAACCCCACAACCCCCAAGGAAAAGCAGACAATAAACAGCAGCCTGACCTAAGATTTATGCAGGCTAAAGAAAGCAAGATTCATTAATTAAGCAAAATTAAATACTGAAGCAAAGCAATATTCCATAACAACTATTGCCTCAGAAGAAGTATAAATGATCTGTCCAAAAGCTAACCCATTGGTACCAGTCTAGAAAAACTCCAGAGACATAGTAAGCACTCAAAAGCCAGCATCCCTTGCTCTGTGTCACACACAGTTCCAGGCAGACTACTTGGGCAGACATTTCCAAATGCTTGTGAGTGTTATTAAATGAAATATATGAGAAAATGAGTGTGAGTGGATAAAAATCAAGCTATTCTTAAGTTCTGTATATTAAAAAAAAAAAAAATCACTTTCCTTTTCCATAAGTTACCACACTGAGCTTTGTTACACTACTTGTTAAAAGGACTATTAGATCCTATTTTATATTTCAAAGAGCGAGAAAGTAAGATTTTCTCATTACCACTGAGGCTTGCCAGAAATTGGTAAACATTTACTTTTACAGTGAAGAAAACAAGTTTTCTGAGCTCACTGTGTATTATATATTTGTCTTAATTGGGCTGACTTTAGCTTTCTTAAATTTTGTCTTTTTTTTTTTTTTTTTTTTTTTAACTTGGACTTTTATTTGTTGTAGAGTTTCCCATAAAAATCTGCAAACGAATTACAAACTGTGGTTAATGAGCTATGCATAAACCTTCGTTTTGCTTTATCATTCTTACCATCTGGTTTTGCTGTCTTACTATCTGCCTGTAAGCTAATAATCTATCTACTTTATTTTCCATCTTACTTGGAAAAAAATGATGCTTAAATTCAAGAGAATTTCTAAACTCCCTGTTTTCTCCAAGTTTTCCCTCAGTGGTGCCTTATGGTTCAGTTTGTATTCAGTCTTTCAGATTTTCAACAAGATGACCCTAGGAAAATAGGATTACAGCAACTGTAAGATTCAAATCAGTCTTTATTTTATTCTAGTTCCCCTTTGTTATGAGTAAAATAGTTCATATAAAACATTTAATCTTTCAAAGATAATGCTTCCTTTCACCACTGTTCCTATTGTACTCTTTCCTTGACCATAGACTTGATGTAAACATTTTCGGGGAGAGGGGAAGGCCCAATGAATCTATGCACTCCTGATGGTATCGACAATCACAACAATAACTTCAGCCCTTCTTCAAAAACTTCATTATGAATTGGACTGTAAGGAAGTTGTAATCAATATACTAGCTAACTGGAAGTGCCACTGAAAAATCCAAAACACATTTACAGTAAACCTGAGTCACAATTTTCCACGCATACCATAGTGAAACTATTCCATGCATTTATTCCTATTTAGAAAATTAGAGATTACGAGAGGACTATAAATGAGGAGATAATTATGGAAAATAAAACTATCACTTATCATTAAAATGGACAAAACCTAAATGTCCCAAGTGCTGTAAAAGATCTTATCCGTATCTGAAGTTGTTGTGATACTTGACCATGTAACAAATCAATGTTTCCTTCTGAGAGCCAAAGCTTGATCTCTGTGATTTAGAAAAATTGCTCTGAAGTCCTAGACAGGACGTATTTCTGTATTTGAGAGGCTGATTCAGTTCTACATGGCAGAAGAATATATGAACCCACTTCAGGTGACAAGTAGATGGTCTCTACAATTAAAAGGTGTAAAAGTTAAAAATACTGTCTTGGTTTTTAAAGCAGTATGTAACAAAATTCACATTTAAAATTTGTTCATTTTATTTTCTCCTCTATTTAATATTACCTATTCTATATAATAAATAATGAATATTCTATATTTATTCTAATCCTTGGCTATATCCATAAGTGAAAGATATATAAACTGTCATCTTCTTGTCAGCTGTAGCTAAAAATCAAATTCCTCATTATTTTCATGTCCCCATTATTATTTACACTTATTATAAAATATAATCAAAAAGGATAGAACCTTACTTTTTAACCTGCCTGTTTTTTTCCCTCCACCGCACTGAGGAGTTGGAGGGTTGCATATGCTGTATTTTATTAGAACCTTTACAGAAGACTGCAAGCGTTTCTCACCAGAGAACTCATCTGAGATTTTACTGCAACTTGATAAAAGTGTTTTTTCCTGTTTTTCAATGTTACATGACCAAATCAATCTTTCAATCTGCCCGTATTTACTATTTTGGAGCAGCCAATATTCTCAACAAAAATAACCATGATATAAAATGCTTTGCTGCACATCCTTGTTTTTTAGATAGATTTCTAAACATTGTGGAACACTATCTCTGAGCACAGCCTGGCTAAGGGAAGCTTCTGCTTCTTTCCCTCCTTCATCATGAGCTGCCTGTGTGTCATGAAGAGGGAAACCACCTCCAAGGCCACACGAGAGAGGAGGAGAGGTTGGGCCCAGGCCTGCAGTGCCACAGCTCCCTACAGCAGTGGTGGTGGGTCAGCACCGTGTGTGCACAGGCTGCTGGGGAACCCCCGAACAGGCCACCCTCCCAAGGGGCTGCTAAACACGGCTGGCTATACCCTCTAACAGTTAGAGGCCTTTCTTTCCTAGCCAACGTTCTCCTTCTCTCTTCTCATCTGATGTGCATAGGTAAGACTAGTCCAGAAGTGCCACTCATCCTACAGGACTCTTTCAAGATCTATATTTATCTCCAAAGCTTCTCAGACATTTGCCCCCATCCAAGATGGGTGCTGACATCAATTTTCCTGTTTCCCTCAGAGTGAATTTTCTTAATTGTGAATGTAGAAATCATCAAAAATAAACTATCTCTATACCAAATATAATTTTTGTTTCTCCTCTTTCCTCCAATTCTGATCCACATAAATGTGAAATTTAGTCATGTCAGTGTTCAAGAGTACTAGCTGCATGTATCAAGGACACTGAAGAAAAGCTTTCACTTAAATGAAAAAGAAATGGTCATTAGCATGATCATTTCAAAGGTAACCTCATTACTTCAGACAGAAATCACAGGACTGAAAGTCTGGTAAAACTTTGGAAAATACTCAGTTTTAAAAAGAGGTGAACACAATATTTGTTCAGGCAATTTTCCTTTGGGGCAGGGGTATTCTACTTTTAAATTAAACCATTTTAAATATGTTTATTTCAGTAGTCACTTAGAATAAAATTCATCTTTCAACATGGAACAAGACAAGGCCAATGTACCACAGGACCAGCATTCACACTCTAAAATCAAATCAACCTGTAAAGAAGTAGTATGTGTGTTTTACGTACCCATGTACCAGAAAGAAGTATTTCAACCATAGCTTTCTGTCTGTTTACTGTAAGTCTAATAATTATTTTGAGAGAGTTGTTCCACCTCTTCCGCTTAGTGCCACTAAGTTTCTAGACATCTGTATTACATTTTGGTATGTCCCATCACACAAATGCCATTTACATGGAAATCTAATCTAATTCTATTAATAATTATCTTACTTTGTCTAAAAATGGAATTAAAAACTTCAACTATTCTCTTTTGAACTCAGCCAGTACTGCTATTTCGATTGTTGCTGAAATTACACCAGGTAAGCCTGTTTGACTTCAGCATTATCTCTGCACACACACAGACATCGGAATGTAAGTGAAGACTCTACACGTGCCTAATACACTGCTATCACAGTGTCCTAAAAAGGACAGAAAATATTTCCTAACAAAATGACTTTGCCTCTTCATTCTATAGCTAATACCTGTCCGAAAATGGACTTTAGGAAGTTGAGGTTTTAGAAATGGCTGACCTAATATTTTTAGTACCTTTCTCTTTGGTGGGGGGGAGGGGGAGACAGAAGGCAGAAAACTGCCCCTGAACACCATTATTTGCTAGAGGGTACAGGATTATGTCTGTCTGCAGCTTAGAAACATAACAGCAAAGAACAAGAACGAAAAACAGCATCAATCTTCTTAAAAATCTATAGGAAAAATAAAAGTCTTAAATTCACTGCTGGATGGAATACTACTATTACTAAGCAAGTTAACTAACAGTGCTATGGACTCTCTTTTCTTCCTCTCAAATTAACTTGCTATTCTCAGAACTGAGATTAGATGGAAAATGGTACTTGTTCTCTTTTTTATAATGAGATAACTGCATTGAAGACAAGTTGGAAGAGCCAACAGTAAGAATTAGGCTTTTTTTAAATCAGTCTGAATTTGACAAAACCGATCACTAAGTGAGCACCACATAGTTAAACACTAAGCTGAAAATTTTTATTTCGGATCATCTGCGGATTGCCTAGTATAGCCAGTATCCTAGTGCATAAGCTCAACAGAGACTTTAATCTATTTTGCACCTGAAAAAGGCCATGCTAGTGAAATAATTACATTTTGAAATTCAAGCTCATGGGAACACAGCCTGGTACTGAAAACTGATATTCAACGAGGCAAAAAAAAAGGAAAAATAATGCTTAGTTAAGCATTTCAAGGTCCTCGTGCTTGCCGAAGGCATGCTACATGTAAGAGGCACCCAGTACATTCTGTGTTATGAGCCCTTGTATTTACGAGTCTTAAGTCATTTTGTTTTCCTACTTTCTTGTGCTCTGACATAGATTATTGCACTTCATCAAGTGAACAGTACATGAATGAGGCTGGCTGTTACCTATATTTTCTGATTTACTGTTTGTTTTATAAGCCAAAAAATCCTCTATCTGAAAAATTTGTATGTATTCCTAAATGTATTCTATACAATCCTTTAATAAAGAGAAGTCTATCTACCCAGGTATAGAAAATAAAAAACTTGGAAAAACAAAGGAGTACATATACCTGATTCAAGTCCACAAAAAATCTGCTGTTAACATTCATCTCTCCTAACTGTAATGATTTAAAAGTTTTCTGGTCTAACACAGTTGCAGAGGCCACCACAATCACACACAAATCTGTCTGAGTATGATTCACTGCCTCCGCTCACCCCAGTCTCTCCTTGTTGGTTATAAATAGGACCCTGACGAGCAATTTAGGCCAGGTACTCAACTTGAAAAGCTTCTGTAGTTAAGTGAGATCCACTGCTACAGACTTAAACAGGATGTGATTCTGACAGAAAATAAAGTCACAAAAATCTATGGCAGAGAAGATGCAAAATTTCTGCATCTCCAGTCCCGTAACTTAACCAATAAAGACCATCTCTTTTAGCCATAGACAAGCTTTAACTTGGCACATTGGCATTTTGCCAGTCCAGGGAAGAACAAATTCAGAATATGTTAAAAACCCACAATTAATATACAGTTTGACAGTACTACTTCTTCTAGAGTTGCGGATATGCATTACTTTTTTTCCCCCATAAATCTACATTTATCTTGTGTCAAGTAAACAGTGCACCTTTTGTAAACAAGACCCCTGAACTTCAGGCTATCTACTTCAGGAGCTGTTATGACACCTGGATAAGCCCATTCACCCAAGCTTATCACAGAAAATACAGTTACTGCAATTATTCTGTTGCTCAGTGTTGAAGTAACATAACTTAGTAGTAAGCTGTACCACTCCTATGACTCACTAGCCCTGATTGGTCTCAACAACTAACTGTGAGCCAGAAGACTACAAGGCTATTTTTGGCCTGCTTCTCTATACTAATGAGAATATGAGGTGGCATAACCCATACATTAAAGTGTTTGGCTATGGTCCATAGGAACACAGGAAGAGGTGATGTCTTTCAGTTCATATACTCTGTCCCCACCAAAATAGTGAAGGAATAACATGGCAGGGCAAATCTGTAAAAAAGCAGCAGACATTAGACATGCTCTGCAATTTTATGGTAGTGCATAGAAAGGTTTCACCCAGGAGAATCACCCAAGAAAGTCATAAAAGAGAAAGTTAAAAATATCAGAGATTGAAAATGCTGCTGAGTATTCAGTGGCTAACCAATAAAGGTCCTATGTAAGCTCCTATACCTGTAACACTTTTTTTTTTTTTTTTTTTTTTTAATTCAAAAAGGGAAGGTCTCAGCTGAGATTATACTTTTTTTGTAATAGAGCTGAACTTACCAACCCCTTTACAAAAACCTCAGAAAACACTTTCCTATTCAATCACATCAACCATTTCTTGCTGAGTTTTAGCTTGAAAGTAGAGTTTAAGGTCTAATTAAATATACAGCACACCCTCATAGCTACTGACTGTTAAAGCATTTATATAAATGATATATTTGTCTGTCCTTATCTCTCTTCTGTCCTGGTTTTAAGGCCTCTTGTACTCTAAAACATCTCAGGAATAAAGCTGTCACTTTTGTGAGTTCATCTTACACCGGTTTTTCCTTGTTCATTGTTGCAGCCTACAGTTCTGCACTGTTTCTCCCACTAGGCCATTTAATTTGTTTCCATCCAGCTCAACTCAATGCACAGCTGCTTAAATACAGAAAAATTTAAAAGAAACCTTGGAAGCAGTGCAGAAACAAACCTTCTGCCATAGTATTTTCACTAGTAATTGACAGTTTCAAACTTTCTCCCTTGTCTGGATACTTACAGTGCATCTGTATGAGCATTTTAGTTCAGATCAGGATTGTGGTTTGAAGAGAAGCCCCCAACTGTCCTGACTTACCAGTGTGGCTCACAGTAGGGAGCAGTCTCAGAACACACAAATTATATTTGTGTTTGAGGAATTTAAACCAGAAAATGTTCTCCAAGTGCACAACTGAAGCACTGCATCTGCTGATGGCCACTCAATCCAAGAGATCAGAGCAGCAGTAGCCTGAAGTATACCTTACCTAAACACTGTGTATGTGGGGTCCTCAGCGCCAATCGCATCCCTCTACAGATCTGCTCCTCCTGCTCCTATTATATTCAAGTGTAGACACAGCCAAGTAGTCCCAACTTCGTTTCCTGGCTCGGAAGTCATTTTCCTTTCTAGAATCTTGCTACTGTTAAAAGGAGGAAGGCCATTTACATACTGCACTCATTTCCCTTGATGTCCTGACAGAGAGAGGAGAAATCTCACCCAATCCACCACACGAACTTCTGGGCTATGAAGTATTAGCCTTTATCGTTTGCCTCATAAGAATAATTCCTGAAGAGGATCTGGGAAACACTACATTACACAAAGTTATCAGCATAACACTGAGAAGAGAGATCATTCAAAATTAGTGACGTGTTGTACAGAGCCCTCTTTTCTCTATCTTTAGCACAAAACTTAAGGAGAGTCATCTGAGAACTACCAGACAAAAGTCTCTGAGTGCAAGCGCACAAGAGTACATTGGAACATGCGTAGCAACAGTCGCTAGAAAGGCCTCTCCAATCTAACAGAGAAGTGGTACAACAAAATCCTAGAGACTGAAGCATAATGAAATAAATTCAGATTAGGGTACATATTTTCCTCAGAGAGGAACATTAATCATTAGAACAACTGAGAGGTTTCCTTCCCCTTCACTCTGTCTCTGGGATGACCAATGGACCAGAGCCAACCTGGGGGCTAAGACAAGGACAGTAACCCATCTGGGGCTGAGTTAGACACAGGGCTTCAAAGTTTAAGCCTCAGAGGGAGTGGAGGAAACTGCAGGAGGAGCTGCTTGTCAAGCCAAGAACAGAGATTGCAGCTTTGGGAAGAAGGTGCAAAAACTGTTTAAAGATAGCGAGCACAGCTCATAGGAGAGAAGGCAGAGGAAGGGACAGAGGTCTGGCAGCAGAATGTAACAAGTAGTTTGGTTTCAGTCAGTTTGAGCAAGATGGATGGACCTGCCTCCAATATAGTCTTGCGATGTCTTAACACGGATCAACATGGACGCTTCATCACAGGATTTAGTTTTTTTTTTTTTTTTTTTTAATAACTTCTCCAAAAGCTGCACTTAAGATACAACCTAATGGTTGCAACTGAAGCAGGATCAATTCATAGGCTGTTCAAAAGCATGAGTAAAGCAGATAATTTTGATTGACTGTGCTAGTGCCCCCTGGTCTGCTGTCTCAGAGGGAGAACGACTTACTCCCAGGAGTCAGATACATTTGTTATTATATGTAAATATAAATTTTATTTAGCACTAGAATTGCTTGTCTTTTAACATACACAGTGTTCTACATATTGCCCATTTACATGCATTTTTCCCTTAATGTGCTTGCTATATGCGACAGGGGTACTTGGAGACTGCTTTAATGTTTCCCTCTAGAACCACAGGCAGAAAAAGCTGTGCTTAAGAAATTTCTGACTTGCCAAAGTCATACTGATGCAAAACTGAAGGGCCGTTTTACTAGTTGATAGGACTGTAGCCAAAGTGAGAAATTTCGCTGTCTATGGCTGCCAACATTCATATGCTCCCTGAGGTGGGTAATACTCCCTTCCTCCCCCCACCAGGTCCCCAGCTGCATGCTATCATCCCTTCATACCTGTCTGACTGGCTCCTGTTACTGCTCTTTACTATGTTTCAAACCAAAGGAGTCAGAAGAGCAGGCACTGTAACAAGTTACACCAACCCAGCTCACTTGCATTGGCCAAAGGATGGAGGTAAGTACACCAGCAGCTCAGCCGGCACATCTCAGCCAGCTGTAACCTCCAGCAGCAGCGAAGAGAGCAGAATTAGTGCCACTGGAGCACCAGTCTTGTCAGCCAGCCTCGCTGCCATTGCAGAGACAAGAGCCTCCACCCTGACTCCATACTCCCTACTGTTGATATTAGTGTCCAAGAAACTAGGCTCAAAGAAATTTTCAAAGACATCGTCAAAAAAAAAAAAAAAAATGCAGCAAACTAAGTCTGTTTGGCAAGGTTTGAGATGAGAGAACTAAAAACATCTGTAATATTAAAACATACAATTTTAGCCACCTTAAACTCTTTCCTGTCCCCTTAAAATTAAAAAAAAATCCTACACCCAATAGCAATTTTAAATAGAATAGGAGCCATAGCAATCATGTGAAGCTAATCTTTAACCTCTCTGGTCTTGATTCATATAATTGTGTTAAATGCAATGCCCTTTGATTCAAAAATATCACCATTACTACAACGGGAAAAGTAATTAGTTTCTTTTAATTAATGAGAGGTTTGAAAATGCACGAAAGGAGGCATTAACTTATGTTTTTCTGGAGCTATTAAAATAAGCATATAAAAATATCACATACAGAAGTCACATCACAGTGAAGATATACTCCTTATGGCTCTGCTAAGAACCAAGCTTTTAGATATCAAACATAAACATCCGCATATCAACAAAGACTTAGTCACTAAATTAGACATAGTAAATGCTTACCTCTTATTCACTAGGATACACAAACACTGTGACACTTGTGTAAGTTTGTACAACAGCGAGAGAAAGAAATCCTGTGCATGTTTTACATGAATTTTTGAAACATAAGTGGCACAGCAATTCTCTGCATCTTCTGGGGAGTTTTTCTCCATTAAGCAAACCAGGATTAAGTTGCTTTCTCAAATGGAAGTTACCTTTGTGCTAAAAATTCTCCTTCTCAGTAGACATTCTTTTATCAAAAAATCTCCATATAATTCATAATATTTCTTGAAAGCCATCTCTTCTAAATGCAGATCCTGGAATTATTCTAGGCGATTACAAAATCAAAGTAGCTTTGAATCATTTGGAAGGCTTTATAGTATTTTCTAAAGGTCCTCCTAGCTAAAATAGAGATTTTTTAAAAATTGTCTTGTTTTAGGAAAATTATTCTTCAGAGTAAGTAGGGTTCAAAATAAACTAGTTGAAAGTATGGCAAACTAGTTGCACAAAATCTATGTGGGAGACAGTAATCTCTGATGTAACATCACTAAGTTTTGTGTCATTAGACTATTTTAAAATAATGCATTTTTGTTCAAATTGAGATGAGCGATTCAACTGGAGGACTTACTGGCACAAGAGCTAGAATAATACTGAGCCAGGATACAAGAAAATACTTCTGTCAACAAAGAATGAGCTATTCCTATGTACGAAATGTTGTAGGAGAACGTACTCTAGCACTTAGATACCATACAACAGTAGATTATATCCTGTTTTTAATTTGGGCTAAGCATATGTTCACATTGTAGAGCTCATTGCACAGTAAGACCCATCCATACGGCAGGTGATTTTCTACTGTTAACAAAAACCCTGCACCTAGCTGAAGCACTCCCTTATTCTAGGCCTCAATCACATCAACACTCTCTCAATGAAAAAGCAAGAGAAAATACATTCTAGCTGTTATACACCATGTTGTAGAGCGCAGCCCTTTTTTGGGTGCTCTAAAGAAAGGGAAATTACGAATGCCATGAACATTTTATCAGCATCCACTCACGAAAGGGGAGGGTAGGGGAAAGGGTAATGGAAGAGATTAATGGACAAACCTAAATATGCCTTATTTATATTTTGCATTTCATCAAATATCAGTCATGTCTTTCAAAAAGAAAGACAGAGTTGAGGAATCTGGAACATGGATGAAAATTCATAAAAATCCTAGGCAATCCAACAATGCTTAGATGTGTTGATGGGAAGTGTTCTGCACCATGGAGTAGGGAACTCTCTACTGGAGATGGAAGTTGGCGTGGCTGGCCCAAATGAGAAGTCAGACAAGCTAACAGTAATAGCAGCTGGAAGCCAGCAGTCAGCCACATCACAGGGCCAAGTTAAAACAATGTTTCATTAACTGGTGTCCTACTCTGAACCAGAGAGAGTCTGCGAGGGTAAAAAACACAGCCCTTCTCGTCCATCACAAAAAACACGAAAGGTCAAATTATCATTCAGATATTTTCAGGCTGAAGGAGGGATATGATTTCTCATTTTTTAATCGTACTTCTTTTCTTCCGCCCTTAAATGGGAAGATGCACTTTGTAAAGCCAGTCTCTTTTGCTTCATCCTTTGCAAGTGGAAAAATGCAATTCAGTCGAGAACACGGACTGATTTAATTTTGCCAGGTTTCTGGGGTCTGACATCATATTGAGTTAAGACAGCTGAAATCTGACTCCCACCTCTTCTAATTCCCAATCAAGGCAGTTTATCTATCTTGTCCTGAGTGCTGCCTTCCAGATAGGAGCAGAAAGGGTGAGCTGGTTCCTTCCCTTTCAGCAATGAAATATGGTGGGGCAAAAAAAAGGCCCTTCTGAAGGCACAAAGACCGATGAGCAGCTTGGAGACTGCAAAATGTACACTTAGAAGCCTTTTCTTTTAGACAGCCTGTAGTGGCAAGCAAGCCCAGAGCGAACTTTCAGAGACGATAGAGGAAAAACCCTTGCTCTTCTAGGCACCCCAAGGGGACTATGTAGAATTTGTTTCAAACCAGGAGGTCACTAAAACTGAATCGGAAAGGAGGACTGTCAAACATGAGCTAGTCCAAAGAACACTGTGTTTAGAAAATGCACTTTCCAGCCTCCATTTCATCTGCCTTACACAGCACTGTTATTTCCCCCTATTTCAAGAGGCTTGTTCTACATTTATTTTTGCTGTCTCCTAAGAAAGTACAATTCTACATATCAGAAGTGCTTAGCATCTTTTGGAACACTCAAAAAACACACTGATCCAGAATCATTACAGCCTTCAGATAAAGTATGTTGTATTTTTGGAAAACATTTGAAGCCTTCTAGCAATAATCAAGACAAGCTCTCAAGTTCTCTGCATCATTGTCAGTAGCTTAATCTATCACGAACAATGAGTTGCTCTGTCAGAGATCTTACGGGTGCATTCACAGACACAAACTTTTGGAGGCAAATATTAAAACATGAAGTCTATGTCAAAATGGAAAATTGTTGTCTCCCATCCCAAGTCATCTTTTTTTTACCATAGTATTGATTAGAGATGGGTTACAGACCAAGGATGTGAAGTAGGGAATCTTACTACATAGAAAGCTCCTACCCTTTCCTATACAGGAGCCTTGCAGCAGTCAGCAGAGAAGTTGTTTCCCTGTTCCCATTCTCCACAAAGTATCCATTCTCATACACAAATAAGGGCCAACAAAGCTCTGGTCCTTTCAGCTACAGCAAATGGGTTCTACAGGAAAACACCACCAAATATTTCTCCATGTTACTAACTCTTGCAATACTTTCCTAACTTGCAGGCTCCTGGCTGTTTTTCTAATACTCTAGCAGCTGAAATTGGAAGATTACAATATAGCTTCACCATCATACAAGAAAAACAAAACAAAACACAACACAACATAACTTGATTTCAAGAAAGCCTTAAATTTGAGTAGATACTCAGAAGGCTAAAAAATCAGAAGATAAAAATACAATAAAAAGTACCACAGCTCTGCTTTTTTTCTTTTTTCTTTCTTTCTTTTTTTTTTTTTTTTTTTTTTTTAACTACTTAAGACTTGTTTTTAAGGGAACCAAATCATAAGCAAAACATTTAGCACTAATAAAATACTTGTAGATGTTCTACAGCCAAGTTCATTTGCCAAGAGAAGTAGAGAGAAAAAAAATAAACAAAGAACCAGAGGATTAGAGGTTAACGAGGTATTTAAAATGAGAAATAGGAATTTATGCCTCTACTTGCATTCTCTAAATTATTATTTTTTACTACAATACATTGTGCATCATGGCTGTAGGTCTCCAATTCTGAAATTACCCCTATGACTTAACATTTTAAAATTGATCTTGGCAAGTCTGTCAGCAAGCAAGTGAAAAAAACACAAACAAAATGCCATCGATTAAACCTGAAAACAAGGGGTTTCAGGTTCCTTCATCACAGTAAACAATGCAAATGGAACACAGCTGCCACCACATAAAGAAATGAGATGAAAATAAGGCCTTGCTTCACTAGGTATAGCAACCTGGCATATAAAGCAGATACACTGTGACAAAGATCTTAGACCTAATGCATTTGCATATGCATCAATGACAATGATACTGTCTTAAGACATAAGAGATTTCAACCGCTTTTGCAATGGAACTTGGAACTTCCAAAACGGGGCTCCTAGAACTTGCAGCGCTTTACAGTCTATCAACAGCCATATGATGCTTGAGGACAGAAGAACAGGGAACAGCCAGAAAATATGCAGAAATAGTACTCAAACACAGTAAGACCTGAAGTTCACCACCACTAAACCCAGTTACGACTTCAGGGTTGGAACTCAATGACAAACAACATGAACTGTTGATGTACTATCTAATCTACATATAAAGCTCAGGTCTAGACACAAAATAAGGCATATATAAGAATCTGCCAAGAAAAATTGAAATAAGAGGTAAGACTATATTTGCATATCATTGGTTTTTTGCTCTGTACAGAGAGGATCAACTATTCAAGCAGCGAGTGGGTACCCAAACAACAGAGAGCCTTTTCCTGCATGGTCTAACATGGAAAGCCTGACTCACTGTACCCCTCTATGTGTGAGCAGACAGAAGGAGCGTGCCTCACTTGAAACACACTTATTGTGCATGTACAGAACTGAGGTACAGCAAGCATGCATCAAGCCCACGGAGTAAAAGAGGCATTGCAAAACTGAAGCCTATTCTAACAAGTCCCAAAGTACGTACAGTCTGTAAGACGAAAAGTGTACTCTTTTACAAGCCAGAGATGCTAATAAGCCCACAGAAGGGAGCTGTTATCTAAAAAGCTCTAAAGTAATTTACTCCTATTTCAAATCAACTGGATCCAATCCTGAATCATGTTTGTCATTCAGGTAACACGCCCACATTGCCACCCCTTGATGCTTGGGAACAGTAAAAGTTACATCTTTGCATCTTTCAAGGTTTTTCTGCTTGTAGGGAGCTACCAGGCAGAGTGGTGCTACTGAATGCCTTCCACAACCTGCCATAACACTTATGAAACTTGGGCTAAAGTACTTTCAAAGTTATTGTCTATAAGCTACCTCCCCACTGCTACCTTCAATTAAAATATTTAGTTCAATATTACTTTACAACATGTTCAGCTTGACATGTCGTCAGTTTACACAGTATAAAATATGATTATTCCATGATGTAACACTGCATATTAGATATGAAAGAAATAAAATTTAATTTGAATTGTGTTACTAATTTGCATCTACATATGCCTTATTAACTGTTGCTAGCTTCTCGGTTGGGAAGGGAAGATAGGAAATATTTTGATTTATGCAGTAATTAAGAGTTAGAGCAGGGGTTCTTTCCATATTTGAAGTGCATTTCTGCTCTGAAGAGTGACTTTCTAGACAGGAATCTTGTAGATCCCATATTTTTCCCCCAAACACTGGGGTAAGAAACAGTTTGGGTTGCAAGTGAAAGAGCTTTATCTAATTTCAAATCTTGCAAATTCCATCAGAATTTGACAAGATTTCTTACTTCTCATATTACTAACACTCCAATGCAGACAGAAATTAAAAATTTATTTTTTAAGAATTATCTCTGACTAAAGATAACTGGGCTCATCTGAAGTCTGTCTCTTCAGCTACTAAAAAAGGATGTATCCCTCTGAGTCAAGAAGAGGGAGCAGATTTTACATAAAAAAGTGCATTTTCACAGCCACTGTAAATTGTTTTGCTTTATTATGGAGAAACAATATTTGGCTTTGTAACTGAGATTTTTATTCTATGTCTTCACGGGAAAAGTTACTCTACAATGAGATTCAAAAACTCAGGTTTTTAAAGCACGCAATTTGAGAAAGCGTTAAAACACTAATAAAATTAAAGGTTACTTTTCTTGAATCAGCAGGGATTTATTCAATAACTGACCTTCCATCTTTGTGTTTATGAATGTAAGAGAACTATTCAGATTACTAAAGGTAAAATTCCTGTTCATGTTTTCACTGAACTGCCTTCCAAAAACCAACACCAGGCAGAAATTTTCTTCCTCCTCATTAATGCCTGACATCTATTTAACTTCAAGACCCTTGGTTTCACCCAGCACTACTAGACCATATGTATTGCTATGTTCCCAACCTCCAAGTACAGCCTGTGTCTGGAAGGACATGCTTACAGTATTCTTGAATAGTGAGTGATTACCAAAAAAAAAAAAAAAAAAAAAAAAAAGAGAGAGAGAGAGAGAGAGGCCAAAATAGTCTTCTCTCAAAAGGATCTTACATTTCCCTCTTACATTCTAACGAAGTTTATTTCAGTTTATTAAACCAATAACATGATACAGAAACTCAGCTACTCTCAGCCAGCTGGGATGGTTGTCCAGAGCAGACCAGAGCAGTTTTCTGCTTGTCAGCCCTTTCCACTGACACCGTCCAACTCCTCTGGCTTCCCTATTCTGCTTCAAAACTTCAAAACAGAAACCATCTTTTTCATTTTTGTGGAAGAGTTTGAAGGTATTTTCTGTTCTACCTAGCATAATGTCTTTGTCTAGAAATCACCTCACAAAAACAAAATACAGCTTTGTGACAGACTGCTGAGACTTGCAGAGATTTTCTTTCCCCTTTTTGCTATTTCTACAAGTACTGCAAATACTGTGACAATTTTGTCCTAGGCATCTTTTGTTTTGATATTTCTGTTTTCTTTGTAGGAATTCACAGTTTGTCTAATTTTAACATCAGGGTTATCGGGTCAGATAGTCCTCTACAAAAAAAACTTTTCAAAGGATGCCAGTACTAGTTTTAATAAAGTTCTTTTATAACCAAACAATATCAAGATTTGACTTGTTCAAGCTTGTCAGAAAATCCTGTTAATAATTCTGTCACCGTCTCCCACAAGGCTGAGACTGAGACTCTCTGAAACATGTTTTAAAGTCTCACATTGTCTTTAAAAATTTTTCCTTATAACAATCTAATGATGATATCTGATACTACCATATTTCATATACCAGACAAAAGATACATGGATCTTAATTAAAACAGTACATTTGGCAGCTGTGTTTTTTGTACTATCTCTACATACAATCTCATACGCTAATTCTGGAGCACCTAATACCCAATATGCAATTTCCCCACACAAATGAAAAAATAATGCGTCTCTGTGTGTGTGCATATATGTGCGCACATACATGCATGCAGATCACTTTTGGAGGGAGAATCTAAAGTCCTATCAAGTTAATTTACACACGTAATATCACAGTGTGACATTCTTCCTACTTTAACTAGCCACTTTTAACAGAGGTATTTATTTTGTCTTAAAAATAGTCATAGTATTTGTACTTGAAAGGTATTTCACTTTCTTTTGTAATTCTAACACTTCAATTTATTTCTATTTTTCAATTTCTTTTTCCTATCTTCCTGCATTTTCATACAGGCACAATTAGCATTTCCTTCAATATTAGATATACATAATATCTAATGTATTTGCAGTCTAAGAAAGAGGATCTCCATTCCTTGAAATATAACAGCCCTGTTTTTTCACTAACTCATTCTCCTTTACATGTAGCTCACACAGAGTGAGTATGAATCACTTCCCCAGTATATAATCTAAGCTGATGGTAGATTTGTTTTTCTCAGTACAATTTCTGACCATCAGGAATGAAAATAGTGTGCTGCCAACTATTGCGACCTCCACATGCAAGATTTGAATATGGCCCTTCCCATCCTTAAGTTGCGAGCAAAATGCTGGCTGTCCACAGTGTGGAACCACTTATATCCTCCCAGCATCACTGACCTCCCTTATCAAAAGCTGCCTTTTGGTGATGAGAAGACTTTCCTCAACACAGCTGTAACCCAGGCAAGCATTTTGTGGGGAAAGGTGCATGCACTGCATAGCTTGCCCTTCCCAAAGATTTAAGATAAGACAGTGAAGAGTAGGTTCTGAACATGACACCCTAAGGCAGCCCACTCTGCTCAGTAGTGGCATTTGCACTACGGAAATAGACAAGCTAAGTGAATGAAAAACAAACAAACAAAAAGTGTCTTTCTTTCTGAAATCAGCTATTTCTCATCTGCTGTCTTGGATATGACCCCACACAACATTAGCTCTGGCAGAGATCAAGGCCAAGAAAGCAGGATTAACGGACAACAATGTCACTGGAATAGAGGGATGTTGTAATATGTAAACCCTGGGGAAAGACTGGAGAGATTTCTGTGCGCTTCCTGAAAGATTGACAAGTCTTTTAATTAGCTGCTAGGATGTTTTAGTCACTGTGTCTGAACAGGTAGGATGGGCAGAAAGAATTGCTGGGAGGTAACATTGTGCTATATAATTCAAGAGTGAGTGAGGGACAAATGGCTTGATAACTGAGAAGCTGAATTCCTCTGCAGTGGCAAGCAGCCTTCCTGGGGACAACAGCAATCAAAAGGGATGGTTTCAAGAAGCCAAAGGTGGCCCAGAAAAATCAAGAAGCAAGGTCCTATCCCGCACACCCCTTTGATGGCAAAAAGGCAAATGCAGCATAACTTTAAGCATCCATCTTAATTCATCCTCCATTCCTAGCACTCAAATTATGGAGAGGCTGGGCACTGCACAGTGAAACAGGACACAGAAGAACTGAAATAAGGAAAGATCTATTACTCTCAAACATTGCACAGTCACTTTAACTGCCACTTTCTTTTCAAGTGCAGCATCCAGAGACTCTGCAGTAGGAAAGGGCATCAGCTGGTCAGACATGCCCTGCTAAAGATTTGTCTGGTAGGACTTTTTTTGTGTGATAGATTTCCTGGCAGTGCCACTTTCAGATTTAGCCCTGGGTTTGAAGGTCATGCAGATACAGCATCAGAAGGTGATTTAATGAAGACACATTTAAACTGCAAAGTGCACGGGATACAGAATTTTTACCCAGCCTGCATACCGCTTTAGTTTGACTGTTTCCAAACTTAAGTCACTTGTTACTTTAACATTACAAAAAGCTTTGACCAAATGACCAATATCAATGGCAAATAGGAATCTGAATTCTTATATAATTAGAAAAATAATAAAGAAAAATGTAAAGAAGATAGCATTTGCTTTTATGTTCCATTGGTTATATTTTGCATCTATTTCTTGAAGTGTTAAAAATTTGGCACAAATTGCTTTCCTCACTGAGGACCTGTATAGCATCAGTTTGAAGTTCTGAAAGTTAGCTAAATCCAACCCTCTCACATCAAGAAAATAGCTCATTAGATCTCCTCAGATAAAACTCTATCAATATTATATTACTATGCTCAACAGTAGATGCATGTTTTGAATTAATTCCAGACCAGATAGCTATCTCCAAAGGAATATTTTTAACAGAAAATAGTAATTATACAAATAAAACAGCTCAATAGGAGATAATGTAAGATCAAAGCAATATTATGAAGGGCTAATTGTATTCTGTACAATTGTATTCTAGATTCAGAACATAAAAAATAATACTTGTAGCTTTAAAGAACTGCACTGTATACGTAATAGAACTTATTGCAATTACTCTAAAGCTCTCTTCTTCACAGTTTAATAGCAAGTAGCGCTTTTAAACATTTATTTTCTCCAGAGGTCTGGACAGCTTACATAGCAAAACTTCAATGAAATGTCAAAAAAAAAAAAAAAATACTCACAACAAGGTTTGAAATAAACCAGTTTTTGTACTATTTTAATAAACAGATGGCTAGGTTATCATGTTTGGTAAAACAAACAAAAAACCAACAACTGCAGGCAGTATTATAAAAAAAGGAGTTACAAGCCAAACCAGGGCAGCAAATCCTAATTTACTTCATAAGGATGGAGATCAGTAACTCAGGCTCTGATCAGAACAGAAACAGAATTTGCAGTTCTGTGTTTGGCAAATGTCAGAAATTGGAGAAAAAACATACAATACCAAAACAAGATTAGCTATACTGATGTTCAGACGAATACTTTGAGAGTTAGCCATTTACAGAAAGCAAATCACATATAAGTCAATTATTGCACATTATTACATTCTGAAGCCAGCTGATACCATGAATTCTAACCCTGAAGTACAAGAAGCACTTGACATCACCCTTTAATCCTGCTGTTCTGTCACCACTCCTCTTGCATCAATATATTTTGGTCTCAGAATCATAGTTTAATGGCAGTTAACTGCCTCATCTCTTCAGCCGCTGATGTATTATAACAGATTACTAATCAGCAGCTTGCTTCAGGTAACACTCAACTTCGTTGACTTCTTCATCAAACAGCCTATGCTGATAACTAAGTAAATGATCATTGCAAAATATGTGCTAGAGGTTTCACTGCATCATGCTCCTCCTCACTGTTCTCACATTTTCTTACCTCAGTTTCATCTGTGACAAACCCTAAGTTTCTCATTCACCTGTCTGTAGGTAACAAAAAGGTTGAACAAAAAACTCTATGAAAAAAATATTTCTGATGTTTCTGATTCATTTGCTATGACAAACCCCAGATCTTATGCATATACCACAGCTGCTTTTTTTTTTTTTTTTTTTTTTCCCCGTTTCCATAGCAGATATTGTTAAAACCTTACCACCTACCTTTCCTTGGTAGAAAACAAAGGGAACTTTGAAGATAAGAAATACCAGGTACAGTCCCAGCACATTGCGATTGAAAATATTGTGTTTTTAAATGACAAACATGCTGTACATATTCCTCACCTATAGTACAGCTTACAGCCAGAGCAATATTGGACTTTTCACCAGGGAATCCACTTTGCTCAACAACACTTCAAAGATGTCTCATATTATTACTACAAGATGTGACCTGTAACTACATACTTGGTCTTGTCTCCCCAGTACTCTGACAAGAACAACCAACTAACCAAACTGAAAACCAAAAGTCACAAAGGCTTTCAGGTATTCCATAAAATCAGCTTCTAAACATCAAGCTGTTTCTAACCACAGATGCAAGGATGCTTTTCACTGGAAAGAACCCCAGCTATTACCATAACTAGTACCATACTTTAGGTATGTTTAGATACATGATAAAAACAGTGGAACAGCTGGAACAGTCATCACTGCTCTCATTTACACTGTCTCAACATGCACTTCCTGCATGTTTGTTTGTGATTTCTTAAGCTTTAAAACTTTGTCAAGCAAAGCTGATATTAAGAAGCTCACTCATTCAACAATTATTGTTGCCTGTCCAAAGTCCTAGAGCAACAAAAACTCCCAGGAAGTTACATGTTCTATCTTCTTCAGAAACCAATACAGTGACTGAGTTGTAGCCCTTCGACACTATGAAGTATTTTATCTGTCACCAAAAGGACAGAAGAGAGGTCCATGGAACTAAACTGGCTTCAGCTATTTCTATTCTCTTGTTAACTGCAGAAAGCAATCGATTTAAACATGTCCAGTTCCTTTTATTTCCCCAGTGCTCCAAATATGAGTGAGTAATTCTGGCATGTCACCTCACAGTACACCCAAACTTTAACTAAATACAACATTACCAACACAATCCTAAATTATTTGCCAAACCAAATGAAACACATTCTCCACTTCCACCAAAGAGTTTACTAAAAATCCTCTCAAAAGAAATGCAGAAGACTATTTTTCTGAAGGCACAGAGTAAGAAAAAGTACCACGTAACAGAGAGCTCTGCAGGGAAAGAAAAGATTATGTAAATACAGCCAACAGACCTTTCCCAATCTGCAGCTTTACAGCAGGGAACAAACTGCAGGGAGTTTGACTCAGCTGCAGGAAGCTTAACTTAACTTACAGACACTGCAAAGAGGCCAGAAATGGTACAATTTCTAGCTCTTGAATCAGACTGGAGACAGAAGTCCCCATCACTGCATACCATGGACCATTCTGCTGCATTCTTCTCTCCACACACCAACACACACAGTGAGTCCACACCTCCTGTGACAGAGCACACCACCAGAACAGTTTATCACAGTTTGCTGCTTAGAGAGCTCCAAGATCTGTTCCAATATATCATGTCCTAGGTAATAACTGACTGCCTCGGTGAAATTAAAAAAGAACACTGACAGTTTGAAGATGTGCTAACATAAATGCAAGTCTCACACAATGCTTTGCTCCTTCATACTTTACAATTTATTTATTATTTACTACTATTTATTTACTACTTTTATTTTACTATTATACTTATTCCAGAAGGTGATATGCAGAAGTAGTGTTCCACAATTTGAATTCTAAAAACTATCAGTATTCTCTAGTAGAACAATTTCTTCTTACACGTTTCTAACATCTTCTAACACAGTGAGGTCCCAATCCCAACCTTAGTCTGCGGCCGTTAGTACAATACAAATATTATTAATAAAAACAGCAAATAAGCAAAGGAACCGTTAGTGTATTACGGAAAATATCCTTTTTCTAGGTCTATTCAGAATCTATAAGATTCTGCTGAAACCAAAGAGTCTGTCTGCTGTTTGCTGGGTCGCTATGAGACTTCCCCCACCCCTCACCAAGCATGAACTCAGTCTTTAAGAAACTGACTGAACAATGACCACAGCAATAGGTGGAAGTTTGCAAAAACGCAATACATGTTGACAGGCCACTGAAGGCTGGTATCGCTGCCTTTTTATAGTTCTAGAGACATAAATTTAGGCTTATAAAGGTTAAAAGTGGAAAGTTATTCCTGAAAATGAAAATAGTTAGATTTTACAATGTATTCGTGTCCTCAGTACTTGATTTCTTCGATATTAAAACCATTTAATTCTCCTTCTCGTACAGTAGAACCTGCTTTCTCTGTTGGTGAACTACAAGTGTTTTCTGCATGGAACTCTGGCAAAGTCTAAAGCCTATTAACTTCTACTGCTACCACTTTATAGTACTTATATCAACTATATGGCTCTCAGATTCTGTAATAAGGAAAACAATTTTCACTGTTACTGACTTACCTTGTTACAAAAAGTGCTTTATCCTGTCATTGTTTTCCCTTTTAAAGCTTATGTTTTTAAAGCTATAGCCGAAGCAAAATACAAGAAAAAAGAAACTAATTCAATAGAAAACAGAGCAATTTAAAAAAAGCAAATCTGAAAACTGTTACAACTCCCAAAGTATAGCATCTCTCCTAATATTTCTCTAATGCACATAATTTTGTACACTACAGTGAACAAATCCCAAAGGGCAGTGTTTGGAAGCTAAGAGCCCCTTAGTGACAGAAAACATTATTATTATTATTAAAAGAACAGGAAAGAAGCTAGTTCAATAGTGAAATGTATAGTTTAACTTAATTACCTCAGCCTCTAACTAGACTTCAGGATCTCAAGTTAATCAATTTCATGAGAAATAGCTCATGGCAAAGGATAATGCAGAAAGACAGCCTCAAAAACAAACAAACAAACAAACAAAAAGCAGTTTTACTACTTGACTTTATTGGAAATTCAGCTGTCCTGCACAAATATGGACCACATTGATACTCAGCTATAAAAGGTAACAATACTAACTCAGCCAATGCCTTTTGCAAACTTTTTGTGGGAGATATTAACAATGAGGACAAAGCTATTCCTACTAATTTTTCAATATTGTAAATTATCTTACCACCAGATTTTTGTTTTTAAAAAAAATCTTTTCAGTATTGAACAGTACATATGGTAAGTAGTGCAGGATCAGGACATAAATCAATTTATAGTGTCACATAACTAGTTTACTCACCATACTGTACTTGTCAACTTCATTTATTCAATGCTCCTTTGACTTTCTTCAAAGTTCTCAGATAGAGGAAGAACTGCAGTTCAAATACCGGATGATGAAAAGACAGCTATGAAGCTTTTTTCCTAATAAAATAAAGAAGAAAGGGGGAAATTAAAGAAGAATGCACTGTATAACATCAGAAAAAATAAGAGTTAATAAAGAACTAATTCTTCCTCATATATGTCACTCATTACGAAAACAGTTGGTGATGGGATCAGATCAGTTTTTAGTAACACGAAGCAAGATGCTGTGCCTTGCTTAGATATTTGTATTTAGGTTGATTGAGAACTGGCTGAAAGGCAGAGCTCAGAGAGTCGTCATCAGTGGTGTGGAGTCCAGCTGGAGGCCTGTGGCTAGTGGCATCCCCCAGGGCTCAGTACTGGCTCCCATCCTGTTCAACTTCTTCATCGCTGACCTGGATAAGGGGACAGAGTGCCTCCTCAGCAAGTTTGCTGATGATTCCAAGCTGGGAGGAGTGGCTGACACACCTGAGGGCTGTGCTGCCATTCAGAGAGACCTGGACAGGCTGGAGAGCTGGGCAGAGAGGAACCTCATGAGGTTCAGCAAGGGCAAGTGCAGAGTCCTGCACCCAGGGAAAATAACCCTAGGCACCAGTACCAGCTGGGGGCCGACCTTCTGGAGAGCAGCTCTGCAGAGGAGGACCTGGGAGTGCTGGTGGACGACAGGTTGACCATGAACCAGCAATGTGCCCTTGTGGCCAGGAAGGCCAATGGTCTCCTGGGGTGCTTTAGGAAGACTGTTGCCAGCAGGTCGGGGGAGGTGATCCTGCCCCTCTACTCAGCCCTGGGGAGGCCTCATCTCGAGTACTGTGTCCAGTTCTGGGCTCCCCAGTACAAGAGAGACATGGAGCTACTGGAGAGAGTCCAGCGTAGGGCTACGAAGATGATCAGAGGACTGGAGCACCTGCCCTACAAGGAAAGGCTGCGAGAGCTGGGCCTCTTCAGCCTGGGGAGGAGAAGACTGAGGGGGGATCTCATCAATATCTACAAATACCTGAAGGGAGGGTACCAAGGGGATGGGGACAAACTCTTTCAGTTGCCCCGTGTGACATGACAAGAGGCAACAGGCAGAAATTGAAGCACAGGAAGTTCCGCCTGGACGTGAGGGGGAATTTCTTCCCTGTGAGAGTGACAGAGCACTGGCACAGGTTGCCCAGAGAGGTTGTGGAGTCTCTTTCTCTGGAGATCTTCAAGGCCCGCCTGGATGCAGCCCTGTCTAACATGCTCTAAGTGACCCTGCTGAGCAGGGGGGTTGGACTAGATGATCTCCAGAGCTCCCTTCCAACCTTACTGATTCTATGATTCTATGAAATTGGGCCTGACCATTTTAATGTGAACTCTAGCTAACAAATTATTACAAAGGCTAATGATAAAAGGCAAACTATCAACATGGAGCCTCAGAGCGTCCAACATGAACTGAGTTTTACTTAGAAATCTTTGGAACAAGTACACACTAGAACAATGACACTGCAGATTATGTTGGCTCTTAACAAAAATTTTGAGGATGAAGATTTGAACAGCCAGACAAATGTAAGCAGATGATGCCCAAATGCAACAACAAAAATATGTAGATAAACTTAGCATACTGATAAGGCACTAAACATATGCTAACGTCTACAATCATCTCAGGAGTACTTTGCCCTTCCCCAAAACACACACACAAACACTAGAGGCATGTCCATTGAAAAAAAGAGGCAGACATTTAACATTGTAATAGCCAATTCTTCATGACTGTACACTCACAGAGGGCCAACCACTTGTCTACAGGTGCAGAGAGTAAAGAACAGCATGACATTGATGGCTACTCCTTGAATCTCAAAGGAGCAAAATCTGGTACTGCTCATGAATTTCAGTTCTATGCTGGTCTTGAATAAAATCCAGTTTGACTGCTATTCTCAGCATCTCACTGGAGCTGAGAGCAGGTCTTATTATCCCCTTTCTATCAGTAGTTGCTTCCACTCATATTGCAAAGTTTCAGTACTGCTCCCAGCCATCACAATTTTCTGATAATCACCATTGCAATAACTAGTGTTTTTCTTGAAAGATCCAGAACTTAAAATCATGTTAGTATATGAAAATTAGTTGTCCATTGGTTGTAAAATTAAAGGAGAAAAATACAAAATATGAGTTATTACAAAGCATTCATGGTTTTCTGAAGTTTGTTCCAAGTATTAACTGTTCAGTAATGGAATGGAAGTTTTTGCAGCTATTGAACTCTAAATGAGCTAATATAGTTCCTTTTATTCAGTCAAAATACAAAATAACAGCCTTTATATCTGACATATGTAATCTATAAATTTCAAGATCAATTGCAAAATGCTATAGAAACATCACTACAAGAACAGAGTTACCTCACAGAGAAGGAAATCCCAAACTCAGCATTAAACCATATCTTAAGAGACACAGAATTGTTTATCACACAGAGGACCTGCAGTTTACTACTTTGATGTGCAATGTTAGAAACCACATATCTTAGTGGTGGAAATGGGTTATTTAAAAGACAGTTAAAGGACTGTTTTTATCTAGAAGACTCAAAGAAACTCCATTTCTGTGTTAGGGCTTTGCAGGATGCCATTCCTAAATTTCTGTTTGCTACAGCTAGGAGCAAGGTCTTCCTTATGAAGGAGAAACACATATGCCAAGATACATATACATAATAATTATAAACAAATAAATAAAAAGAGAGAGTAAGTCATGTTTTAACAACTGCAAGAAGTGTCCAACTGATTGTGCCAAATTATTCCATTCAAATTCATGAATACTTTTTCCAGTGCATTTCCTACGATCATCTGCAGTACATTCATCACCCCCCTTAGGGCATTTTTTCCCACTGTCTGCTATGAACAGTACCATATTGTCACCACGGGTGCCTTTGCTAAATCTAGGAACACTCAAGTGGTGCATGAAACATCACCATCTCAGAGTCTGACATGTTTACATATCCAAACAATTCATATTTAACTCATACATCTTCCTCCTCTCATCCCCACTGTTGGTCTTTATATAGGCTTTTTCCAGTCTCAGCACACAGCTATTTCCCAGTAGATTGTCCATTTATCTCTTACAACAAATTCCTCCTCAAAGTTGACTTTAAGTCTCTATGATATGCTCAGACAATTCTCTCCTACCCTTCTTGTTGGCATCAGGTAACCCTTGAGAAAAGGTGTAGGGAAACACATGTGGGTGTATATAACAGGTCACATCACGATGCTTTTTGCTATATGCTCGGTATATTGGATCAGTAATACTTGCATATAATTCATCCTTTGCGGGGAAAAAAAAAGGAAATATATACTGAAATAAATTTAGAGAAATGGAGCATTTTTTTCCTTCAAGATCAAAATATTGTTCAGATCACTTGGCATCCCCTTTGGATTCTAAAGGTTTTATGATTTTGAAAAGCCATCAGATCCTTTTCTCTCTTTCCATTCTATTTTGCTAGGGAAGATATAGAAAATTTACAATAGAAACTGAATGCAAAGTTAAAACATATCAGAAATCTGCAAAAAGAAGTGAGAACAGAGCCATAAATAACGTACATTATGGAGAGGAGACAAAAAGCTGCAACAGATAAAAATGTAATCTCTTTTCATGGGATCATTTGATCTCCTCTATTTCTTCTTTACGAAATAAGCAATGAAACAAACAAACAAACAAAATAATTAAAGCTTCTTAAACCACTGTAAACGAGTAAGCTTGCAGCTATCATTCTCTCCCTCGCCCCGGACACCCTTTTTCTCCTTTGGATTTGAATACATGACAAAGAGCTGGTAATTGGAATAGTGTAGTCACCTAGAAGCTACGTAGAAACTTAGAAGGCAGAAACATCACCCCTGAGCGTAATAAGGAAGAGAATGCAAATTTTGAAGTGAGAATATGCTGTGCACCTCACTTGGAAAAGGACTGCTTACATAATAGAGAATTATTCTTACATGTCAATATGTTAATAAGCCAAAACTGTCATCTCTAGGAAGCTTTCCTATTTTATCTTGAATTGAGAAAGAGTATAATCCTTATAAAGAAAAATATTAAACAGGCTGGAAATTCCTGTATTAAGTTACTGTAAGTAAGGGAAGAGGAATGTACATCTGTGACTCATGAATTGCATGAGTTTTAAACTGCCCATGAAGTTTGCTTTCAGAACAAAATACTAAATGCTGTTTTCTGAAACAGCACAAAATGTAGCAGCATATTTCATATTTTGAGATATATAAAAGTTGCTTTCTTTGAAGTATGGATAATATGTAGATTTTACATAATACAAAAGTTGTAACAGGTCTTAAATTAACTTTTGGCAATTAAGTGCCATCTACAATATTCAAACTAAAAATTTCAAATCTATAATTATCTCTCTTTAATTACACTTATGAAATGATATGTAACATGGAGAATAAGAGGAAATGACTGACCACTGGCTCTTCTAATTCAAGAATTAAAAGTCATCCAATGAAAGTACAGTTTCAAAAGAAACAAAAGGAAATACCTTTTCATATCACACTGAATTAGTCCATGAAACGCCTTATCTCTAGATGCTAGGTGATTTATGCACACTTAGAAATCAATTGGTCAAAGTTATACAGTTAAAAAAAAATCATATAGGACTAAGTATCAATTTGCACCTCTGGTGTAGAAAGTCCCTGGGTCACAAGTTATTAAAGATTGGAGCTGAAGAAAATATGTAAGTTTAGAATTTCAAATTTTCTTATCAAATCAAATCCTATACCACATTGGTTAGTGGCCATATCAAACATTCATGGAAAAGAACCAAGACACTAGAATCATCAAAGCAGATAGCAAAGAGAAGAAAAAGGGTCATGAATTGAAAGGGAAAACAAGTTCAGCATTTAAGAGAATGCCCATTAGGCATTAATTATTATTTGAATCTCTTATAGAGGGAAAAAAAAAATCCAGAAGTAGATGCCAAAGGAAGAAATACATTGACCATCAGAACAGAAATGCCAGCTGAAACCAGAGGACAAACTTAGAACTAGAAAGAAGGGACAAAGCATGTTAAACGAGCAAGAAAGCACATTAAGGGTAACACAACATGAAGCTGGTTTATAAATAACACGAATTTACACCTTGCTAATTCTGTACTCCTCTATTAGAGTGAAAATTGATTATGTGTCATTAGTATGAAAGACAATAGCAGCTGTTAGCAGATTTATACCAATACAAGGTTAACAAAAATCTCAAAATGCTTTCAGTCTAAACAGTAAGGCTTAGAAAGATCCCACTGATGCTACACTGTGGCCTGATGAACCTTTTTCACCTGAATTAAGTGTATACCATGTGCAGCAGTTAGGGCTAACCTGTCAAAAACAGAAAGGCTGGTATCTATATTAAGAGATTAAAATTCTGACAACAAACCCTACAGGTCACATGTAGCTTCTTAAGCCATTTGCACGGCCACACACTTGCCCAGAAATAGCACATGTGGCTGAGCGAACCTGCCAGTGCCTATGAACTGCTTCTGAAACACTGAACAGCACTGAGCAATATAACCAAATTAATCTCTTCTCTTTTTTCATGCTACTTCTATAGGTATCAAAAAGTTAGTGAACAAAAAATCTCCTCTCCCCTCTTCCCCTTTCAAGTTTGATTTTATAAGGTTTAGAGGACGATCACTGGGCAGTGGGGTGGGAGAAAGGGAGAAAATATTTTGCCTTGTTTTCCGATCCAGCTCCACTGGGTAGTGTGATGTTACCTCTGTGCCCACTCTGAAATCAGGATGAAGACTACCGCAGCAAAGAGCTTCATTTTATGCTTTTCTTAAACTAATTTGCATGTGGATCCTACACTGCTACTGCATCTATGAAACTGATTCTACAGAGAGAAAATGATTATTGGGTTTTCAATGGCAGACAACTGCCATATACTGGCAATATAAGAAAGATCTCATCTACAGAGGATTCTGAAATTGTGGTTTGTGAAGCAGTAAACCTGTTCTAGCTGATGGCAATGAGAGACACCTCTCCTTCCCAGCATTGCTTACGTGCAGATTCGAGAATCACTAGGTAAAACGTTACCTAAGCTCTCACGAGAGCCTGCAGAGAAACAGGGCTGTAAACTACTGCCACTATAACTCAGGTTACTGGTGCACCTGAACCCTAAAACTCCACACACAGCAAAAAGTCTGAAGAGCATGACGAGGTGACAGTACACGAAATGATGAAGACCCGTAACCCATCTGTTCATCTGTTCAGGGTCCCAAAAGAAGGAGTCACGGGAAGGTAAGGATGGTAGATGCATGGGAAACAGAGGGAACGGTAAAGGCATAAACTGGTTGTTTGGAAAGTGGCACACAGGGGAGTGGAAAAGCTGGTTCTTGTTCACATGAAGCTATAAGGATTGCCACCGTATCTGAGAAAGCAGGAGCTCTTGCCATTGGTGTTTAATAAGCAAAATTAATTTTAGAATCTCTTCAGGACTGTTTGGTACAGGAATGCAGCTATGCAGCTAACTGCTTTTTGCTGGAGATCATCTTCAGAACAAAAAATTGCTATTCTCACATTACAGAAGAGTAAAGGATGGCTGGCACACCATGTTGAGTCACTGCTGCAGTCCCCTTAAATAGTCCCCAGGTTCTACTGCTACATTAAATGGCTAATGCTGTCTGGAAATTATGGAAATTGAGCCTACTGTCCATGTCTCAAATACACTGCTGCTAATTAGGTTTTTTGTGACTTATTACTTGATTTAAAATATTGGGGGGGGGGAAGAGATTGCCCTTTTTCTCCCTTTTGGGGAGAAAGTATAATTTAAGCTTTTATGTGGTTATTTTCTAGAAAATTTGATTTCTGATCTGCAAACTGTTTTTACTGGAGCTGTTCAACATCAAAGACTTCACATTTTAAAGACTCATAGAGCATATTATATGTAAACACAAAAATACAATTGTCTCATGTCACTTTCCTACAAGCATTTACAACCCTGCATTTCGTGCCTTAACATGGGATTATCAGAAGTCAAACAGGATTATCACCTAAAAAAGTTGATCCTAGAATTTGCAAAACATAAATCCTAAATCATTTAAAGTTAATTTGGGGATTTAGTTAAAAATTCAAGCAAAAATAGCATAGAAAACTAATCAGCTAAGGTTATTCACAGGAGGATTTTCCTAGGATAAATTAATGTTGACCATTAGGATGTTGCTCTTGAGGTATCACATTACAGGCATCATTGTGGAAAATACAAGCATTCCTATGACAAATGCATCATTGCTGTGAATAGCGATGTTGCAAACAAACATGTGACAGTCTGAAGGTGTCCTGAGGTGGCCTTGCCATTCATACATTTTGTCAAATCCCACCTGCAGCTGTTACTGGCTACCTGATCTTTGACAGACATCAAAATTCCTAGGAAGAATTTATATAGTTCAAAAAACAGAACTAAGTACAGACTGTCTTTATATGACACTCTTCTTATGCATAGTGCACCCTAACTGTAAATTGCCTTTCAATAAAGATATTGACATTATTTAGAATAAAAACAGGGAAATACCTTACTCAGGTCAGTAGGGCCTTCCGAGTATCACCATGATTTGGAAGTCAATTCTGCTGCTTTTTGTTCCCAAACATCACAGAAGGCATGCTAGTAGTTACGCATGAGTTCAGACATTCCCTTCAAAGCAGAAAGTCTGGTCCCATTTGTATTTGACAAAAACTTTTTAAAATCTGCCCTCAAATAGCAGCAAGTGAGAGGCATTCCTCAAAAGAATTCACACAAATCTGTTCTTCCTCAATAATGGATAGCTCTTTATGAATTACTGATTCCTCCTTTCCACCCTAATTTGGTTCACAAACAAAGGAAAAACAAACACGTAAAACAAAATTGGATTTAGTTTAGGGTAGGAAAGACTTTTGTCAGCTGAAATCATTCAGTAATATTGATCTAAATTCAAAACTTGCTTTGGGAAAACTGAAAACAACTTCTGCAGCCAGCTTACAGTTTGCTTAAACAAAAGTGGACCAATTCCAGTCAGGAGCCCTTTGAAAAGCCTGTCTCTTTTGGTACAGAGAGATATGGTATCAGAGAAGTGAAGTCTGTATTGCTATTTATGTTAATGGACAGAAGATGAACAGAAAACGATAATTCCTTATTTCTTCAAAATACAACAGCTACGACACACCCACTGTAATTACAGGGGAGCAAGAATAAAGTGAAATACTTTTTCATACCATATAATTAAAATCATAAATGTCTTTGTTATAGGACGTCAGGGAGGCCAGAGGTATAAATGGGTTCAGAATGAATTATATACTAGAGACATCCATCTAATCCATCTACAGTTCTTAACCATGATAGCAGAAGTCCTGCAGCTGTTAACGGCCAGAAACCATGCACAGCCTGCTGCTCTTCAGCTGACCTCTCTCCATCTTTTTCTCTGAACACCTGCTACGGGCCACTCAAAGAGACACACTGGATCAAGTAAGCTTTGAGATGAGCAACTACAATGCATTTTTTCCATAAATTAAAGCAGAGTTGGACAAAAGGTTCAGTGGAACACTGTCGCTACTTAAAGCTGTATTTTGTACTCTTTAAAGACCGTGATATTTTAAATGGACATATTTCTCATCTTCTTGAATGCCCACATCAAGTTCCCAATTATTATTCTATTCATACTATTTTTGTCACACATTTCCTTAATAAAGCATTTAGACGAGGGATGATTCCTGCTAAAGCATTATTTCCATGTGAGTAGAACTTAATGGATACCAAAATATTTGCAGCATTAGACAGTGAAATCACCTGCACATTTCATAGACTACTTCCTATTAGCACGCCTCATCCTATCATACTTGTGGAATGAACATTATAGTTGCCTCCTTCTGTTAAATACATGGCCTTCAAGAGGTGACCAAAACTCAGTGACGGAATCAGAGGCAAATAATTCACAATGCATTGCATAGGTAGATATTCTGTAGAAGGGAAATGAGGAAAAGTCACACATGAGTCTCATGATCACTTATTTTCCCCGCTTAGCCTATGCCATAACACACACAAGCTAAACTATTCAGTTAACAGGGGACTAATGTTACATACATGCAGCAAAACAGACAGGATACAATCCAGACTCTTTCAATCCTATTTTGCTCTTGTCAAAAGTAACAGCATTTCTGCCACAATCACCACAAGCAGCCCTTTACACAGGTCAGCAATACAATCTTACTGAACACAACAAGAAAGATAAGAAAAAGTTGTGCCTTTTAGGCAAGAAGGCATTCCTTATTCAAGCACATTCTTAACTTTTAAGTACATGACACTGAAGTTAATAGGATCATGAGTACAGCAAAGATTACTGTATGCAAGTGCATTCCTATTCAATAGAGCGCTTAAAAACACTAAAATGCTTTCCTATATTGGAAATTGCATACCTAAAGTTGGACACTTGGGTAAATACCTGGCTGAATCAAGGACTAAATCATAATCTTAGATCTAATTCAGCACATATTTATTCTGCTTTATTGTTCAAGTCCAAAATACCCTTCCTGGGAAATACTGAATACATTCACTGTTGGGAGCTCCAACCCTAATCTGCTTCAAGTGCATATGGATAATGAAAACAGCAGAATTAAGAGAACAGGAATATTTGTTAACCTAATATTTCAATTCTTCCAGAAATGATGTACTTGCCTTTTTTATTTTCTCTAAAGGAATACAGACTCTATTAAAAATACATTAATATTAAAGTAAGAGACATATATTTAACAAGGAATACTTTAATATAGATCACTATTTCAATTTCACAGCAATTCATTTGAGAAATGTTCCTAATTAATTTAACATTCATTTTTAATTGTAGAAAGATTAAATTAATTCATCTCTCTTTTGATGCATAACTTTAAATGGCAAACTTTATAGCAAACTATTCTGTTGGTTTATTTTAGCAAAAGAAGTCCTTTTGTTTCTGCAAGATTAAAAAATAAATGAAACCTGTGGAACAGATGAAAACAACTGTGTGAAGCTGTTTCTTTCTTATTAGAGACAAACATGCTCTTGACTAACAGTTTTCAGGAAAATTTCTCAGGTCTGAAGAGGGATGCCTGCCAAAAAGAGGCTCTTACTACATTTTGGCCAAATACTCCTCAATCCCTTTCTCAGAAGCAGGGGGGAAAAAAAGTGTGCTGGGGGGGGGGGGGAGTGTTAAAATGGAAAATTCAAACAGCAGAATGTTACTCCACTGAAAATTGTTCCTAAATTTGGTATAAGTAGTGTGGACATTCCTCAGTCCTTCTGGCCTTTCCAGTGTAACAGGTGACTACTAAAGGACCGAGGAGGAAACAGTGTTTGTGATCAGTCCACAAGGGGAGGAAATGGGGTGGAAAGGGGGCAGAAAGAGCTCTGTTGTATCTTCTCCTCCTCTACTCACCCTTCCCTCCTCCCTCCCCCACTTTCTGGCTCTTTTCAAAGGAACACTATAGTATCTAATACATAGTATTATAGAAGACGTACGCATCGTGAACGGAATGCATCAACAATATTCATTTGAATTATTTATACAGGGAACAATACCTTTATGTATGTCAATCTGACTGCTGATCTACTACACGCTCGGCTCTGCTGCATAATGCTCATGGCAGTCACTTATGAGGCAAAGCCACCACCTAAGTAGTGGCTTGCTTTTTGAACTCAATGGTTTAGAGCAGGATGAATTGAGGTTTCAGTCCATCCCAGGACTCAATCATTACATTACGGAGTCGCAATCTATCTCGTCTTCCGGCCATCCCAAAGGATTTTGAATCTCTTTAAACATAGCAAACACAGCCTGCGTAAACATGCTGGGTGGAGAATGCCTGCCCAAATTAACTTGTAGGCTAGTATCAGTGTTTTGAAATTAACAGGTGTAGATTTATCAGGTATTATGAAGAATTGTGACTCTAGGCACTTCCCTTTACAGAATGCCTTCCCTCTCCCCATCTGCCCACAAGCATCATCGTGGCATCCACTTACATCTTCAGCACATAAATGCAGAATATTACCTCAACATCACTGCAAATGTTTATCTAGCAGATATGAAAGGCATGGAATTCTGGAAAGTATGCTTTCCATACAGTTTCCATTCCACTAAACAAAGAGTTGCAATTTCAGCTGTACAGTTTTAGGAGCGTGGGTTTGGTGATCCCTATGTGGACAGCACTGACATCTGTCAGACACTATGTAACAAATTTAGCCTGCGTGATTCAGGTTTGTGTGTTTCAGTTTCACTGTGAAGTAAGGCATTACAATCCTAACACTTATCCCTTTTCTCCATAACAGAGAGTAGGAAAACAGAATGAAAATTTGAGGAGTGTTCTGAATGCTTTAGATCCCCCACAAACATTTTACCCCTCCTCCCAAAACAATCAATGCTCCCCAAATCACAGTGAATTGTTCAGCTGAATTAATTTACAGAAAGCTGCCTCAGCAAATCAAAGTCATTGCTTACAAAACAAACAAAATAGTGCATTAAAGCATGTTAAAATTATAGAAGACCTTGTATTTCACTCTCAGAATCTATTTCAAGGCTTGTCTCAACTCACTGAACAAGCACAGAGCCTAAAGTCATAAATTGCTATTTGTGAAAATTAGAAGAACATATAATTTTATTAGACATTAAATTAACTACACAAGGAATCAGAAAATATTAGATTCTCTCTGATTTTTTTTTCTAATAGATAGCACTACATTTAAATGAGCACCATAATTCTTAGACTTTAATTCAAACAAACCTAATTGTGCATGGTTCACTTTGAACATGATAAAAATGTAAAGCATACATCAATGGATTTAATATTTACCACACTACTTAACTGTACTTTAAACTAGAGCAAAAATATGATTTGATGGGTTGCTTTGCTTCATAAATAACAATATCCAAGCTGAAGATCATGGACAACCTTGTCGTCAGTGAATGTCATTATTTCATATTTATATTTTATATTATTTTAGTTTCTTGTTAACAAAAATGGGGCTACAGACAATTTAAATCAGTCATGGCAAATAAATGTTGGTTCTATATCTACTTTCAGTTAGATTAAATGTTAACGATTTTCAGGGAAATAATAAAAAGCATGTCTGTTACCACTTAACACATCAGCATTCAACACTGACACACCAACACTGAAGAATAAAATAAATTTGAGAGGCAGCAATTTAACAGGTCACTAATCTCATTCTACATGTGATAGGTAGAGAATATAGAGGGTGGCAGCAGCTTATAGGGCAGTATTTGCATCTCAGCAAGAGTCAACACAGTTACACACTATTATATACATGTAAGCTTTCAAAATACTATCTAACATCAAACTAGCAATACACAAAATTTGTGCTAGCTCCATTTAATATGTGTGAAATTCACTGTTCTATTACAGTATATTTTAATCTGCCTTTATTCCGTATTTTCTGACTCTGATTAAAATGCAGCTCAAAACAACCATAAGAACAATGGCAGGGAGGAAGGGAGGTCATAGTCCTTCCAGAATGCTGTTTTCTTATGCCTTATTAATTTATTTAACAAACAATCCTGAGTACAACTTCCTGAAATAACACTGTCTATTGTAAGCTGCTCTAATTTGTTTTCCAAGATAAAAAAGGGCTAACAATTACACTATTGGAGAAGCACAACCTTATTTAATTAAACAATAAAATTGCCTAGTGAAGCTTTTCAGCCCCTGCATGTCAAAAATCTACTAGTACAACTGAGAACTTCTCTTTACTGAAGCTAATTATTAGACTCATCTACTGCCTCCTTACCTCCTCGTCCAAACTAGGCCCCAGATCTGACTGACTTGTCAATGGACAGGCCAACCTCTCACAACTCAAAATAATATTGGCAGAGAGTCAGATTTTATAACATTAAAATTTCATAACATTCTGGTACCATTTGGAGGAAAGATAGATTTCCAGGTACTATTCTTCACATCGTCATGCAGGCAAACTACGGCCATCACTCATAATTCATAACGCAGCATATAAAATATTTAGATCTAACATATTAACTGAACTAGCTAGCAAAGTTGAATTCAATCTCTATTGCTCTCAATGTCATGGATTGAGACACAAGCATTACCATCAGTGTTAACTCCATTAATTCAGGCCATACTAACACTCTCCTTGAAATAAGGTAGAGCCAAACTAGACCAATGGTTCATCTAACCCTGCCTCTGGCAGAGGCCAATATCAGATCACTTAATGAAGTATAAAGTATGGGCAATACTTTCCCTGAATATACCCTAGCATCTGGGAAACTCTGCTTTGAGCACTTTTCAGTGCCCAAAGCTTTCTATTACTGATGCTGACCCTCAGGACTGAGGTTTCTTTAATGGAGATTCCTGGTTTCTTAGAAAACTCTTGTCTGGATTTATATCCCATATTTACAGAAATGCTTATTCATGCAGCAGGACTTAAACCTACAGAACGCATGGGCCACTCAGGTAATCTACCAAGCCTAGTAATATTTAACCACCTTCTTCATCTGTTAAACAGGTTTCTTCACCTGAAATTATCCGGAATCTCTTCTAGTATGATAAGTTCTTGTGTTAGACTGCAATTTCTGTTTCAGAGTTTCTCCCTTTTTGTTTCACTGTAGCTCAGTGGTTCTTTCCAGAATAAATTGAAGACATCCTTCATTCTCTTTGCTGTTGCTCTTGTCCCCAAATCACAGCCTAATCAGATATTCTTGTTTGCTAGGTTTCCATCACAACATAACTGAAGTGTTTCAGAGGGATATACAAGTGTTTAACAAAGCCTAACTGACAGTGTTAAACACAGCATCTTGCATCAGACAGAAGTAGAACAGAAATGAGTTTGTGCTCACTAAGACTTTTTGACGGTTTTCTTGGTGTAGCAAGAGAGCAAAAAATTCAGATCTCAACAATATCTTTCAAGATGTGTTCCCTGGTAGAGAGCAGAAATTGTTTTACCTATTAGTTTTCCCATCTTGTTTTGGAACTCTGTGTAAGCAAATGTTTCCTTTCTCTTCCCCTTTCACAAACACAAGTGAATCCATTTTGCTGTTTTTCCGACTTCATTTGTGAAACAGCAAAACTTAACACACTCAACCATTAGTCTCAGCCTTCGCTTACGTAGACTTTCTTGAAGTAACTCACTCTGTGGCCTTCTATTCTGGTGAAAATTTCCTTACTTTCCCTAAAATTAAACTCATCAGTCCCAGGCTTCATATACATCTCTTCTACCCATACTGCTCCCTTCCCGATGCTAATACCACCCTTGCTGCAGAAGCCCTATAGACAGTAGCTGTGTCCAACTTAAAAAAAATAGTCCTCAAACCCTGCATTGATAGCCTCTTCCTTCCACTCATTTACTGATGTTTACCTAATTCTCTCTTTGCCTATCCTTCAACTGCTAACAAAAAATATGTTGCAAGGTATTTTAGATAGTTCTTTGCACTTCATGCATCTTTAAATTTGCAAGGATTTATATGCTATTTGTTCACTGAAGGGATACGTGTCATCTTCTGTAAACTCAGGTCTTCACATAAGCTTGAGGAAGAAAGGTAGTATTTTGGATTCTTCGTAAAAATCTACCTTTCATAAGCTTCAGTCTGAGCTCGTAATTTCTTTGCTTCACAAGTTCTTACTACTTCAGTGAGGAATAATTCTTGTTCTTCCAGTAACGAAAGTCTTTGCCCCTGGTCTTAATTCTTTACAGGCTCCCTCTGAGACTTTTGTTAGTCCATTCAGATTATAGTGTCTGCAGCAAGTCCTACTCTGATAGAAAATATCCCTGATTTTGGATTTGTAAATCTAATCCTCTCTAGTGAGCTTTATTACTTATTATTACAGATAATCTAGTGAGAATTCTGAAGCCCCACTGGAAGAAATACTACTGACAACACTTAGATAGTCCCTGCCCCACTGCATTCATAAGTCTGTAACATCATCACAACCCAGCAATGAGTTTAGGTTCTCAAATCTCACTTAAACAGAGATAAAGCACCACTTTACCCCTCACGCACCCCTTCACCCCTGAAGGTCTAAGCTGTAGCTTCTAAATGTAGATACATGAGTTCCTTCCCTCACTGAAATGCACAGACAGCATTTAACCTGTCTGATCACAAATTTAACAAGGAGACTTTGAAGAATATTTAGGCAGATATGGTCATAATTCAGTCAGTAACATGTTTGACTAGCAAGAGAGTAAGTTCCCTTGCTCAAATCTGCAAATGTGATCAAACTGTGTACAGTTACTTTTTCAGTATCTGAGATAGTGGAAGTAGGCGATACTCTTACCACTGGATAAGCAAAACCTGGATAATATTGCTACAAACAAAGCTGAGATCACTCCCACATTAGACTCTGGAGGGTATTCAGTTCAAGCACAGCAATATCACAACTACTTCACTGTAAAACTATACCAGTATTTGTGCAAAAACACAAATAAACCATTCCACTACCAGTAAGCCAATCAATGGCCTTGCAGTTAACTATTTTTCTCCCTGTAGCACCAAGATGCTCAAGCAGCAGGTAAAGTCCCTGTCAAACTAGGTCACAGCTACTCAGTTTTCTTCAGGGTCCACCTGGTAATATTTAACAAGGTCTCCTCAAAAGGGAAACAACCTGAAATCTCAAAATCTGCTGCACTCAAAGCTGGAAACAAGGCTAGCACAGTACAGCTGATCTCCAAGAGACTAGGAATAATGCCAAGAAACATGGGTCTTTCTTTACTACAGTTTGTTATAAAAGCTCACATGATAGTAATGAACAATAGTTTCAGATTTTTGATTCTTAGAAAATATTTTATAGACACGTGTATCTAAGGATTAGCAAAAATCACCACCTAAAAGCACCTATTTCTCTCCACTAATAGTAACAACAAGCTAAACTGACTAACTCAGATGCTAATAAATATGCCTTAAGTGAAACAGGATGAAACCCACCCAAGGTGAGATGTCGGAAACCTTTTTGTGGCTTGAATCTAGATCACAGCCGATTCTTAAAGCATTTCTCCACTAACCAATATAGATAAAAGTTTAAACACCTACACACATTATAGTAACGTTTATCCCGGGTCTAATTTCCTCTCCCTCTGCATTTAACTCTCACTGACATTAATGAGAGCTGCATGTGCGTGTACGCACTGAACAGACTCTAGGCGTTTTTACAGCTTGATTTTTTTTTTATGTAATTAGGAAAGCACATTGAAATGCTTAATCTGTGTGTTTTGGGAGAAATCTTTAATGTTGGCTAATTAATGCATAAAATTTACATTTATAAAACTATTATCCAGGCACTGCAATAATCAAAATATTTGCACAAAGCACAATAGAAAGAAAAATAAGATTATGAATGGTTTCCTGGCAAGTGTTTATGAGTTTATGAATAACTTGGTAGTTTGTTTCCCTTATTTTTTTTTTTTTAACGGAGTTTTGGATACACTTGGTTTATTAACAAAACAAAAATTTATCTGCAACTGAACATACTGCAACTTAATGTGTCTTTTCAAGAGCCTGGAGGCTGCAATTTTAAGTTATTCAGTTTCTTCTTTTTATGAAACGGCCTGTAAACAATGTGCAATATTATATCAGTCAAGTAACTTATCTTCTTTAACCACAGATGTATTTTTGTATTTACTTAGAGCCTAGATCTGCAAACTGTTACAAGTCTATAAAACTTTAATTTTTAAAAATAACACAATAAAGGCCATTCACATAAAAGTGTCTGTATCCTATACTATTTAAAATAATTTGCCTCAACATTATAGAAATCAACTGGTAAATAAGATGAAAGTA
Organism: Rhea pennata; assembly: GCF_028389875.1. Taxonomy (NCBI): domain Eukaryota; kingdom Metazoa; phylum Chordata; class Aves; order Rheiformes; family Rheidae; genus Rhea; species Rhea pennata. Next base: position 37,819,146 of record NC_084669.1, on the reverse strand, counting down.
AATCAAAACCTTTACAAAGAGCTTCTTGAACTAAAATAAAGAGTGTTAAATGTCTGGACTAGAAGAATCATGAAAGTGAAAGAAAATGGAAGAAAAGAGGCCTATAGGGGGAAGAAAGAGGAGAGGAAACATTTTGGTTTATCAGGCTTGATGCTATGTCATCAACACACCCCTCTCCAGCTGCATGTTGATGTTGACAGACACAGCATAGAATACTAATAGAATACTAGAATACTAACTTTTTTTTTTTTTTTTTTTTTTTTTTCTGAAAGAGACCTCATTTGGTTCTCCCTTTCAGGACCTTAGAGCCAAATCCTTTCCTGAACTTAGTGCAGGAGTTCAGTTCTTTAGACAGTGTATTTTGTACTGATTAGAAATTTCTAGTCAATCCGAATACTAGAACGCATGACAAGAATATGGATAGGACAGAAAAATCAGAGTATACCCAGACCTTCAAATTCTCACTTCATTTATAAATTGACTCTAAATATAGCACTGTAGGGTTCTATGTTCAAAATTTCACTAGTTTCCTTATTAACTTGCTTGCTTTACAACCCAAACATCATTTTTCCCCCTAACTTGCAGCTCTTCAAACACATTGCATCCTCATCAGAGAAACTTCAGGCTTTTTCTTCACACTAGCAATAAGCATCTTATAAATTATAACCTCACTGACACCTACACAGGGTCAGCTCAGCTGAGACCATCATCAAAAATGATGTTTGCAAACAGTATGCTCTCCCCTCCCCCAAAAATTGTAAGTGAGCTTGTATGGAATTTGGTTTGCTACTTGATCTCGGAGCGAGTTTGGTGGTTCATGGTAAGCTGTTCCACAAGAAACACAGAAATAAGCCCCCTTTCCTACAGACTGTGTACTGTATTGCTAGTTCTCCCATTTCTCCTCTTATCTCACACCTGCCCCATAAGATTTGCTCCCTTTGTGCTTCTTAAAGCCTTAGACTCTCTGATCCTCTTCCTATACCACATCACTGCCAACTGAACAGGCAGCATTGCACCATGCTGCTTCCTAAGGCCCTGTTTGCAAGTCCTTACACCTACAACTGCATTTTGTTGGAATCAGTAAGCTAACACAAATACTATGCCACTACATCTGGTCCTAACATGAACTGTTCTTGAAGAACTTCACCAAAAGTTCATCCGGAGATTTTCTGTAGCTGCCACAGAACTATGAAGAAGTTCTCCTGGAGAACTATTTTGACAACTAAGGTTTAAGCTTGGTACCATACCTTGGTCTGTGTTTTAATAAACCATGAATTAAGGTATGATTTTAAAAAGCAAAAATAAAGAGATAAGCTTGGACCTGACATGCATTTATAGTCAATATAATAGCCTCAGATCCAGAACAGCTCTCCAAAAGTGATGCACAGTTAAGGATTTTTTTATTATTATTTTTAGATGACTACATAAAAAGAATCTGGTATTTTTCCATTATAATGGCACTAAAAGATCTGCAGCAAATTTACACATTACAAGAACTCTACCCTCCCTCTCAAGAATTACTTAAAGGAATTTTTCTCCAACCTTTTCTTTCCTCTCCTCACCCACTCCTAAAAACACATACGCATGTCCAAACAGTTTTGGCCCTGAAGTGAAAGTGCCAAACACACTTTGATGTCTGTTTCGCTACCGTGCTGCTTTTTAGGCAGAAAGCATTCAGCTACTACTAGAAGTTTATGTTACCACATAACAAAACAGTTTCTGAAGATTTCTAAATGTTATGATCTGACCTCAAATAGAATATCACTCAGATTAGTCTCTGCCTACAATTCATTATCATATTCCAGTTGTGTCAATGCACGTGTGGAGAATCTCCACTGAAGCCTCCAAAATAATTTCTCAATTTACATTAGTTCTAAGCAAGCATCAGAAGCCAATCCTTTATACCGTGGACTCTATCCTACTGAGAAAAAAAGCTTATTTTAGAAGAGAAACTGAGCTTAGGAACAATCTTCCCTATGTACAAGAAGATTGTACAGTCTTCTACAAATGGATTCTAACTTCCCCAACACCTGAGATTTTTAGTCACATAACCCAAGCCCAGCATTTACCCTCCACCATTCAAATGAGCTGCTAGGTAGCTCATCTGCATCATGAGCTACCTAGCAGCACCACTCTAGGTGGTTTCTTTTTTATTTCCTATACAGCCCATAATTTGTGTTCCTGATCTAGCATTACAACGACGTCAGTCAGAAAGTGGAATCGAGGAGCAGGAACGAGCAGTAACAATATAGTCTCTGATGTCATTACTAAGAAACTCGTAATACACTATATTATTTTCTAGCAGCCCGATGCAATGAACCACGATGCAGGCCAGTTTCGGTCTTCAGCTGAGCAGAGATAGGACAGGAAGAAAGTCTATGCTTCACAAAGCAAGGTTTTGTCCATCCATCTCACAGAAGTCCTAGACTTGCATCAGACAAGTAAGATGAGCATTCAAATACAAGGAGCCCTCAGACGTTATGCTCTCAACAAAGCTGAATCTGATTTTCGAATAAGAGACCAATTTGTTCTTTACAGCAAGATGCATGAGAAGGGTATGCTCCTCTAAATGCTATGTGCTAAACATCAACGGAGTATAATAAACATCGGCCTCTACACTGCTAGCAAGTCCAGACGTAATCTCAAATTAAACTCAAGTAAAGTTCAAAGTTTCAGTAAGGAGGAGAAAAGTAACAGTAACTGCAATAGAAGAGTGATTTCAAACTATCTTTAAAAGAAGCGCTGCACATTTTATAGACCTGTACTATACATATACCTATGTAAAGTGTGTTGATCCTTGATTACTGCAGTAATGGAAGTACTGCACTGAGTATCAAGAATCCAATACAGTACCTTTAAAAAAAAATCTTATTTCATTTGCTATTCCAGCTGTCTTTCCTCTTCCTCAAAGGCATACAAACTAATGCTTTCTATTTGGCACTTAACACTCACATGGCTATGCCTCATAAACTTTGCTTAAGCACAAGCCATCTTTAAGCACTGTTGTTCTAACATGCTTATAACATATGGCAGATGCATTTTGCTGAATCAGAATTGTCATCAGAATATTCTGGGACTTCAAGGAAAACAGCATGCAAAGCGAAATGGCTACTGGCATGTGAGCCCTGCTGCCCAAGAGATTTCATGGCAGAAGGACAGCCAAGCAGCTTAACTTCACATGTACGCAGCTCTGTATGAAAAGGAAAATACATACATATGCATTTCAGAGAATAAAATCACTATGCTGATTCACTCAAACCCAAAGTGAGCAAAATACCTTGTAAATACAGTATAGGGATCATTAGTGTTAGAAAATACACTGAGCACTTCTGCTGTTACATGGCTATTTATATGAATCTAACATTTCTTTATGGATTTTGTCCTCTCCATTTCGAGGTAAAATCAGAAGGCATGGGGGGGGGGGGGGGGGTAAGGGGGAAGACCACCCTGTCCACCTCAACCAATGTTCTTTCTAATATAGTGGTTTATTGTCCTGACTGCCTCAAAATACTTGTCACTGTTAGCATCTGTGCATGTTACTGTTAAATAAAACCCAGTAATAACAAAAATACTTGTTTTCTGTAGCTATCGTTTAGTTTCACCACGATCATTCTCAATACAAGTTTGGTGTAGAAAAGATAGAGATTCTGCTCCCAAATGCACTGGTCTCATCCTTAATAAAATTCAGTTCAGACTTCATTAAAAGCACACAAATGTACAGGAGGTCAAAATATATTGAGCCCTATTGTTTCCTGAATGAAAACTGATTTTCCAGTTATTGTCTAAAATAAGTTATACAAGAATATAGCCAAAGTTAATTGAAGAAAACCGCACAGCGTGAGCTCACTAAAATCTTCACAAATGCCAACATTAAAGAGGAGTTAGGCGCTTTGTGGGGGAAGGGAAGATCTTCCTTTTGCTTTCAAACAGGTTTGTGAGTTTCAAAAATAAATTAGTAATACTTACAAGTGCTCTGTTTACACAGAGACAGCAAGTGAATTCTTCACCTTCCTAGAATATTGTGTTTTCTTGTATGTTGGCCTAATCAACATACTGCATTTCAAATGAAATCTTGGTCATACAGAAGTCACTGGGAGTTTTTTAAAGAATCATTAAGAGTTCTCAACTATCACTTGCAAGTCTCAAAACCCACACCCATATCACATGAAGTCACATAACTTCTCCTCAAGTAAACATATACAAACTTGTCATTCCTGGTTAGCCTGAGGTACCATGTTAGAAAGGTATTCAGAATCTTACATTGGAAACTTCAACTTGCAAAAAAACTCGTATTTCTTGAAAAATTGTTCCTTAGTTATTTTCTCTACAAATACTTTGCATCTAAACCTAAATTAAGCTTACCTAGCCTTAATTTGTAGCAGTTAGAACAGGTTACACTGGGTGGGAGTAAAGTCCCTATTCTGCCTGAAATTACTTACCTGCCTATTATTCATAGGTTATGACTTTAAAGAAGATGAAGAAGCCATTTAAAATTAGCTCCCACAAAATAAGCAGGTTTTGCATCATCTTGGTTCTGCCATTAACCTTCTTCCCATTTACAGGCTGATACAAGTATTACCAAAAAGTGGCTACAAAGAACTCTATTGCTGAGGGTCAATAGCGAGCATGCCCAGAGTGAAACAGTGTTAAACCACACTGCCTTCTTTTGAAGGGGAAATAAAAAGCTGATAAAGCCATGATTTTACCATCTTTTTTTTAAGTATTTTTTTTTTGCATTCTCCTAGATCCAGACATTCAGAAAGAGCTAATGTTTCCAACAGCTTCAAAAGTGAAAGCCTATTTTGAAAAACTACTATTTTGTATTTGAAATGTGAATTGAAGTGCACCTGGTCTTTCTGGACATATTTCTGCATGTCCTCCCCTAAAGCTCAAAACTTGCCTTTAACACTACCACCACCACCAATGCAGAGGCAAAAGAAACATCTTCCGGGTCGTCATTGCAAAATAATAATCATAATAACAATAAATAAATAAATAAATAATCAAATAAGCTGCTTTTAAAAGCCCTAACAGGGTTTTCAAAGTGTTCCCTCTCACCCCCAATTAATTCCATACCGGTTTATTTTCACTACCGAGACACATCGGAGCCGCCGCCGCCGCCGCCAGGGGACGCTGCCGCCAACGGCCGCCGCGGCGCGAGGCGCCCCCTCACAACCGCCCCGCGCGCCCGAACTAACGGCTGCGCGGCGCGAGGCGCCCCCTCACAACCGCCCCGCGCGCCCGAACTAACGGCTGCGCGGCGCGAGGCGCCCCCTCACAACCGCCCCGCGCGCCCGAACTAACGGCTGCGCGGCGCGAGGCGCCCCCTCACAACCGCCCCGCGCGCCCGAACTAACGGCTGCGCGGCGCGAGGCGCCCAGCGCCCTCTCCCCCCACCGCCCCGCGCGCCCGCACTAACGGCCACCGCGGCGCGAGGCAGTCGCACGGCCTGGCCGACCTGACCACAGCCCCTTTCAGCCCTCGGAGATTAAAGGCTGCCGATCAGCAGAAATCCTTTTGATAAAGAGACATGTCATGTATATATATATAGCTATATAGATACACACACACACACTATATTATATATATATATATACACACACACACACACATATACATACATATATATATATATATATATATATATAAAACTTGCTGAAAAGCCAATACTTCAAGCCTTTTACCACCTGCAGTTATATACAGCAGTGTAATTAATACTTAAACACAGCTGTGGCTTTCACCATGATGCCTGCAAGTTTTTGCTTAGGTAAAAAAAGAAAGATCATCCACTCACTTTATCCATTAAGATCTGCTCCTCCAAAATACTAGGAATTACAGTATCTATACTGAACCCAAGTATGAATATTTGCAAAACTGAGCATTCATTTATAGTGATTCTCTGTCATCTATGAGGAATTAAAACAAGGAAGCAAGCCTGTAAGTCCGTTTTCCATAACAAAGAAAATACATGTACAAGTAAAATGACAACCTTTAGCTGTGCAGAATATTTATTTTCAGCTTTGTTAGCTTATGGACTGCCTTTTATAAACATCTCCAAATTAATCACCAGGTTCATTCATTGCTCTAAACTGATCAAAACCAAACCAAAACAATCTTTACTTATATCACCATTAGAGAACTGCTCCAGAACAACCAAACAGGAAGAAGACACTTCTACTGCCATTGTAGGAAGCAAAGTATTTCATACCTTGGAGGTGGGTGGGAGGAAATAAATCAAAAAAAATACATATATATTTGGCCTCCACAGCTCCATAGGGCACAGCAGAAACCTAACACCGAAGAAAAACGCTGATGATTACGGCAATGAAAATGGACTATCATTTAGGACCAAGGTCATCACAGACCGGGCTGTTGAAAAAACAAAGTAAAAAGGGAAATGAGACATTTAATAGCTCATCCCTATTGTCTGATGTATCAGAAGGCAGAGAGCTATCTAGGACGCTATATAAATATTAGTATTCAGAAGAAAAAGTATGAGAGGAAAAATACACTCTTGGAAATACTTGTTTTTAGTTTAATCCACTCCTGTAGCAGTAAATCAAAAGTGGGTGTTTGTTATATAAATTGCTGTATTTCCTAAATTCAAGTAAACAGATTTTACTCTCATCTGCAGTACTGCTTTAGTCCTCAGCTTGCCAAAAATCTTTGACATACCTAGCAACAGTATTTCTTTAAACCTCTAATGAATTACAGATGATGCTCCTTTAGGTCTCATCATAGGGTGCACTGCACTAAGTCATATTAATATTCTGCCATATGCTCTTCATGAATATTTTGATGACAAGCCAAAGTACTTCCTATGTCCAGTTAAAGTACCGCTAATCACTCTGAGGCACGCCACTGAAATGTTCCAGGAATACATGAGAAAAGCTGTCAGTTATGTGCCCAAGAAACATATAATGCCATCAAAGTGTACAAAGCAAGTCACACTGACTTCTCACAGCAAAATAATGCCAGCCAAAAGCATACACAAGGAATTCAGGAAGCTATGTTTGTGATACTCATGGCTGCTGGTGTTTTTCAAAAAAGGAGATTATTTTCTCACTGAACAAGCGTCAAAAAAATTAATCTTCACCTATCATAAATTAATCTTATGGTATCCATACACAGACAGGTTAGAAACATATATAGGAACATATATAGGAAGCTGGTTAGAAAAAAAACATAAATACAGTTTAATATTTGGGAATCACAAGTGCCTGAGTACAGGCCTTATTTTGAAGTTCCCCATCTGATACACAGTCAAATGGATTAACATTGCTGCACACTCATCATTCCATTTAATTTCATCTTGGTGTCATGTAGTATTTCAAAGGTCTTAAAAAAGTCAGCAAGTTCATGTCCTTGTAGCTAGTTTTATTGCTGTAGGCTTATAGGTGTTTAAATTTTTAAAAGGAGAATTTCTCATTCAGCTAACAAATCAATTTTGATTCAGTGCAATACAAATTCATATACGTGGTTTCAGAAGCACTTTTGGTAATTCTGTTAACAAACACATGAATGTTAATGTCTAACCAGCACTCTAATTTATGATGCTTTTGCCTTTGAAACAAGACATTTTTCTTGTAATACAAAAACTTTTTTTTATTAAAAAAGAAGTAATCATATTTATGAGAGAAACTATCAGGCTTAGTTTTCTTTTTTCTTTTTAGTTCTTGTAGAAAACTAATATTGTCCTTGCTTTTTGTCAGTCTTTCAGGTCCTCAAGTTTTCCAATATTTTTTCAGAGATCATGATCAACAGGAGAACAGCTAAACTACCCAGTTTTCTTCCTTTATTAGTGTTCATAATCTTATTTCTATTCAGACCAATAAAGCTGTATATTTTAAAATCTTCCAAGCACTCCCTCATTTTATTTTCACCAGTATTTATAAAGTTCCCTTCATATACGTTTTTCCAGCATCCTTTATTTTCTTGTAAATAAAGGTTTAAAAGAGATATACCTCAAATTATTGCATAGTATCACAGCCATTTTGAAAGAATATTAATCGTATCTCTGAGCTGTTAAATTGATATCCTGTATTCATATGCCTGTTTCCCCCTGAGTATTAAAATGGTATAAAATGACAGTATGAAGACCTTATCCTCTGTAATGCTCTGACTAGAATTAATCAACAAAAAAGTTGATGTGGGATGTAAAGTACTTAGCCTCAATCCTGAAAAAACACTGAAATATAAGAAAAGCTCATAATTTGCTGCTGAAAGATACTGAGAATATAAAAAAAAAGGCAGGAAAAGCGTTGGCAATAGTTACTGAAATAGAAATTACTTCTTTTTTCTTCCATTTCTCATCTGTCAGAGACACTGGCAGTGAAAACAAATGAAAATGTCTTATTTAACCCAGAAACATCATTATGCAACACATTAAAGTATCAGACAATACGTTTGCTGCAAAGTACTGTGTGCATTTGCTTAAAGAATGCTGCATAAAGCTCTTAATATCTTTTAAAATTTTCAGCATTGCAGGAACACAGCCTGTCCTTTCGTAGGAAAACTTCAGTCATTTTTTCTCTCTGCATTTTCCTTTATATACTCCGCTCTGAGTAGTGCACAGAAACTGCAGGATCACCTGCTTTTTTTGCAGGTTGATTAATAGCTTAATACATGCTTTCTTTTCATTTTGTCTTGGTTGCTGCCTCACTGGTGGCCTTGACTCTAAGCAAAGGCATTGCGCACACTCTTGTACATTCAGCGCTGAACTGGTTTTTATTACCATCCATCAAGTAAGTCTGCATGAGACAGTAGTTTTGCCCTGAGGACAGCCAGACTCTTCAGCTTTACCAATGTAACAGGGAGAACTGAAACAGTAACAACCCCTTCTTTCACTTCCACACAGTTCTCCTCCCCCTCATACACCCTGGTAGCAGCCAGACTTACTCCTCACCCGGGAAGTCCCCTCAAAGGCACGCACAGAGGATGTTGTGTTCCCCTCTTCCTGCTGCCATTTCCAGCCTCTGCTCGTGGTCCTTTTTTTTCTTTCACCTCTTCTCAGAGCTGCATTCAAGCGGATCTTTTGGTCCACGATCCCTCGACTCTTCCCCATCAACCTTCCTCTCTGGTTTTCAGCATGGCCCTTTCTCTCATCCATAGTTTCCCACTTTCCTCAGCATCAACTTTAGCATCAGCCTATTGTAGACTTTGGCATAAAACCAACAATATAAGTAAATAACATAGAGGCTTATTCTGAGAAAGCTTTCATCTTTGCTTCCCCATCATGCTGTATACCATATACAGAGTTTAGAGAAACCCTGGAGGAGGCAGACAGGTTCTTAAGTTATTACATACAAAAAAAATCTTCAGTTTTAATTAAAAACACTAAAGCAGCTGCATATTCCCTGGATAGACCAAAATAAACTGGATGAGGTGTCCTTCAAGGGCTGTACATAGAAAAGTCCTAAAGAAAGGAGATGCTTTCTGTGAAGTTGACTGTAACAATCCCTGGTTTCACATATGGCATGATAGCATTGCCAGAGTAAAATGGCCCCAACCATTCATACTGCTATGCAGTATGCAGTGCTGCATTAAATTCTCAGTAACAGTTTACAGTACTACAAAACTGTCATTCATTTTTAGAAAGTTGTATAGGACCTTTCTGAACAGATGGAAACTTAATAGAAAAGCAAGTATAGATTTAGATCGTTATACCCTGACTCTGCCCCTGTTAATAAAAAGTTTGTACTTATTAAAATGGGAAACCACTTCATCTGTAATATCCTGAGTTTAGATCTCCTCTGCAGCTGCACCACATCTTGCTATGTATTACTCTGTTTATCTTGCCTTTGCTCTAATGCTGATTGATGCAATTGGCACATCACTGGGGGGGCTCAGAGGAGGAAATGTAAACAGAGCCTTCACGCCAGCTTCTCAGAAAACTGATGAATGAAAGAATGTATTTTCCTGACACTGTCTTTCCTTCCTGCCCATGTATGGATTACCATCATTTATTCTTATGCAGGATGTATCTGCACATACAGTACCTGGTATAATGTGTATTGTTCTTCAAGTTAGAAGTCTAACACTCCATGTCTACGCATTTCATCCACATGAAGTTGCTAAATTCCTGATTACAATGCTGTACGCATTAACTGGTCCAAAAGACAGAGATATAAATTGGGAGCCAGAAGTTCTAACATGCCTCACTTGGATTATCTCTGACTGTATCAGCAGTCAGGTCTTACGATTCTGAAACAAAATACACTTTTGCATGTGCTCATGAATTTTACTGAAAATTAATAAGCAAGTGCATAAAAAAAAAACTAACAGGTTATTTTTATGTTAGAATCACTTAAACTGAACACTGTTCATCTAACCGAGGTTTGTTTTAACTGAAATCATAACCAATTAATGAGTTAACAGTGGCACGGAATGGAGTCAGCATTTAATCAAAGCAACAAGGCAATAAGTAAAACAGAAATCATGAAGTATATGGTATTTGAAAATACCCACTGCCGAAACTAATAGAGATCACAAGTTTTAGCAAACTCATTCCTTTGAGGGAAGGGCCAGTTCTTTCAACATTGCAGCTGCTTCAAAGTCACTGCTTATAGTATCACTCCTCTGCCATTTATGCGCAGAGTTAGTAGTGTTTAAAACTGTCCTTTTCTGATGCAAATACAGTTCAGTAACTCAGGATGACACAAGGTGATTTAAAACAGAATATTTTGCGCCATTCTGGGTATGCAAGTACCTTCCCTTATAGGAATTTTCATTTGCTTGCACCTTCAGAAAACCTTTTTATATGAAGAGTAAGTACGATCTCCCTGAGGAACTATGAAAAGAACAATAAAAAGTAATATAGAAAGAAAGACTAGCTCTCAGTCTTGCAGGACTTCCAGAGCATCAAAGACAGAAGTGCAGCTCAGGTAACCACATGAGACCGCTGCAAATAAGTGCCTTCATCTAGTGGACTTCTTTGGTACGCGGGTAACCAGACCCGGGCACCTGTGGAGTCTGCACAGAAAGGAGCCAGTGCTCCCCTTGACCTGAAGGAGGAGCAGAGAGAGGTTGCTCTGCAGGACGATTCAGTGACCTCCTCCTTTATACTGTCCTCTCTTCAGGAGTTATAAACCGAGTTTATGAAGCCTGGCTTCCCTAGGATGAAACTAGACATTGTGAACAACCTCACTGGTCTCCTCTCTCCTGCGGATCAACCTAACCACAAGAGATGCACAAGCCCTGCAGCTAATGGGAAAAGCACAGAATCTGAAAGCGGATTTGGAGATATGTTGTCAATATATCCTGTAAAAAGGTGGCAGAGTGGTGGCAGCTAAACTCTTCATGTCCTACCACTGTGCTTTGGGCATGTTCAGTGACCTTATGAGATGACCCCTTATTTGCTCAGTCTTTTTTATCTGTAGATAAAGCATTCATATAGTCTTCTTGAATGTGTATTTTACTACCAAGAATAGTTTTGCTGATTTATGAAGGAATCTTAGCACTTCAAAATGTAATTATTTATAGTGCTGTTAGTATAAATGTTATGTTAAAGAAAACATAAGCGTGGCTCAAAGAAAACTGTCTTTTTTAAGCAAAAAGTCTCAGTCTGAAATATGCTTGAAAATAAGCAAAAGTGGACCCCTTTTATGTCATATTTTGAAAAGCAGCACATTTTGACATACTTATTTGTCTTTTAGCTTCTCAGTCTTTACAATTTAAGTCATTTTTCTTCCGAGATTTTATTTCATTTTTTTCCATCTATGAGGTCCTAAAACTCTTTTAATGAAATCTACTGTTCTGATAATCACAGGATTCCAGGAAGTGGAGCATTAAGAAAAAGCCCAAAATAGTTTGAAAACTTGAGGAACGCTATAAATATGGGCAATAGTGAAATTTTCAGTATCCTTGTCTCTCTGCCATCTCCCTCACTTTCCCAGCATTGATTTTTCAAGGTTTTCAATTCTGATTTTATTACAATCTTTTTGAAACCTTGATTTTTCTTTTTAAGAAAAGTTACAGAAATATCTAGTATTAATGCAATCATTCAAATAAATATTCCTAGCCTGCAAACATCCAGAATTACACTATAACTTACAATTATAATTCATAAAAAGTCTTTCAAAAAGAATAAAGACGAGTTAGGCAGAGGGGAGGGTAGAGTGTTTATGAAAATATATAGAACTAAAGTGATTCAGAGCACTCAAATAGTAAGGTAAAAGAAATACTTAAATCTGGCAAACATAATGACTTGAGAAGAAAACTTCCCTGAAAAACAAGTTTGTTTATCTGTGAAAGATATCCATAGGTCTGTAAAAGACCATAAAAACTGTTGAGATATAACTCAGTGTCTGAAAAACAGAGACAGTGTAAAAATTGTTAGTGACATATTCTTAGCGCAGCAGTGTGTATTGCTTTGCTAAACTCGCATTGTAATGGCATACATTTCCTCTGTCAACTTCCTTTCTCTCTATTCATATCTTCAGTATGGCACATTTAAAAGTGTCTAGCTTTATCAAAGTCACCCTCAATGAGATATATTACTGCTCATTCCACACTTGAAACGTGAAGTTTATCTGAAAATAAACTTGCCATGTCAGCTCCTTGCTCAGAAAAGTCTGTCTTTAGAAAAATCAGTGATTTGCCTGTGATTTTATGTACATACCTAGGGCAATGTGTGGGGGGGGGGGGGCAAGGGGAGAAGATATGCATCTTGCAGTATATTCAGTATAGCCATTGACTGAACTGATTTTTTTTTTTTAATGCAGAACAATAATCACATAGTATTCAACAATTATTCACAGGCAGATGCCTAACTCTAACCTTACTTGTCTCACTGCAGTGGATTTGTTCGTTTGTGGGTTTGGGGAAAGGCTGAAGCCCTATGGCTCTGCATAGCCATAAGCGCTCAGTCCAGCTCACTCCAAGGACCCCCAGGGAGATCTGGCAGGCTGGGACCAGAGCAGGTCATTCTCCCGTCGCTCCAGCTGCTGCTCCTGGGCTCCCAAAGCACAGGTACCACGTGCCTCTGTTCCAGCACAGTGGTTCTTATATTATCCAGGCAAGTATATACACTCAATTTATGGAGGGGGGGGGGGTTGTTTGTTTTGAGAATGTTTCCACCTTTTCCATGTTACAGTTTTGTCGCTGTTGCATCACTTCCAATATTTTCCAGTGAAAGCTGTTAAAACAACGCATTTCCGTGGGGGCAGCTAACAGTTCACATGATAAAGCATAACACGACTTTTCCGTCATTGCCTTCGTTTCTTTTAAAATGGAGAGCCATGAACAGTAACAACTTCCACATTCTAGTGATTTGTAAATTGTGTAGCTTACAAAACCCTGCCAAGTCCTCCACTGCAAAACACAAGAATACGGTGCTATCTACTATTGTCACCTCCTTCGCCTTGCTTCGGCGTACCCTGCTGTAAGGGAAGCATTGGTCACTGATTCCCTCCTCCAGCTTCTCTTTTTGTGAACAGTTCATCAAACAGACCATGAACTCCAGCTCTGAATTCTTGGTAACAGTGGCCATTGATGTTGAGGGAAGGTTATGTTTCACTGCATGGGCTGAGCTTTCGTGTAGTCCTCACTTACTAACCTGCCGGTTCAATTCCAATGATGAACATGTCAAGGTAGTTCCTAGACTAGGATCCACCTCTGCTGCATACTAAAAATATAAAAACAGGGACGTACAGTGGAACTGTTGTCACGTGTTCATTGCTGTCAGATTTTTCAGTATGCAGTCCAGTTCTGAGAAAAACCACACCAGAAATTGCTGTGAGAAAATTAATAACTATCCTGAATAATGTTATCTGAACCTCTCAAATATATCAGTTACTAGCAACGTTACCAACTCAAGGATTCCATGGACACAAAGAAATGCATATTGAAGGCAAATATTCAATTCAATAATGCATCCCAAACACCCTCCTTTTTTGACAGGTTATATCCTGCCTGCCTCAACATTTTGAATTTTAAACTCCATGACTCATATCAAAAGGGCAAGTGGTTTATGCCTGTGATAAGACAGAGGCTGGAAAAGCAGACCACAGTTACCTAAAACCACTGCAAAATGTCTGTGTAAGGCAGGTCCCTTGGTGCTGGGCCCCATATTTTATCCGCCTGCTTCATTTCTCCACCAAGACTGTAATTGGCAATTTTACAGGCTTCTGCCTGCAAGACTTCCTCCTAGAGGCAAAACCACTGCCTGGGGGCAGGGGACACAGTGGGGGAAAAGCGAATGTGTAAAGTGCCGGGGTGAAGGTGAACTATATGATACCTGGGTAAGGAAGGAAATGAAGAGATTTTTCCCCATAATAAAAATAGCCACATGCAGTAGCAAACCACCAGAACTACAATGTCTTTACCCCAAAACTCCCGTAATAAGAATTGCACGGAACTGAAGGTTCTCACGTAGATAAAGAATTGGCAGGAAGATAGGAACAAGGAGGTAGGAGTACACAGTGGGAGGTCACCCCAAGCTGTGCGACATTCACAAATATATGAACATATTTGAAAAGGAGAATGAATACTAAAGCGAGCGTTGAAGTCTGCCGATAACACTAATCTACATCAGCTAGTAGGATGAGGCTGATTATTAGAAATGTCATGACCTTGCAATATTGAGTGACTACATGAAGAAACGGCAGATGAAATTCATTGTAGATAAATGTAATATCATGCACATGAAGAAACCTAATCCCAAATTTACATAGACAACGGTAGTTTCGCACTGACTGTTACTCAAGATGCAGGGTTAGAATACATAGCTCCATGATAACTTGAGCACAGTGTTCAGTAAAGGTCATAAAAGTAAATTGAGTGTTAGGAGTTATTAGGAAAAGAACCAAAACTATCATTATTCCTCATATCAATGTGATGCACCTACATCTTGAATACTATATGCAGTTCTGAGGCAGATATCTCAAGAAGTATATTGTGGACTTGGAAAAGCTTGAGGGGCAAGCAGCAAGGCTGATCAAAGGCATGGGATCAGTTTTGTATGAGGAATAACTGAATAGACAAACTTCAGTCCAGGGAGAAAAAATGATCGAGGGGTTATACAACAGCAATTTTTCAGTATCAACAGAAATATTTGTTGTCTTTTCCAAGAATGAGAGACGCTACAATTAAACTAGGAGGAACCAGTTTTCAAAACACAGGAAATACTACCTTACACCCTTTAAGCTGTGGAACTCTATGCCACAGGATGTCACAGATGCTAAAGTTTACAGGATTTCAAAAATGTATACTACAAGTTAAAGGAAGGAAAATCCACTAGAGTGTATTAAGTAGAGAGATACCATCTTTGCTTCAGAAGTGCCAAAAGCACAAATTGTCAGGAGATGATCCAGGAGTCCTGGGAAGCATCGCTACGTGGCTCCTCGTTCTTCTACTCGTCTCTTACAATGGCTGTTCACCAGCATTTAAGAGAGGGCAACAGGCTGCCTACACTCTTAGCTTAAGACAGTTCTGCCGTGTGAATGTATTCATGACTGAAACATTCACATCTTCCAAAAGCCAGTAAAGATGATGATGATGATAAAAAAGATCACACAAGTCCAGATGTAGCTAAAAGGTCTCCACTTCTAAGTCAGCTACTGGCCCCAGGCAGCACATGGAACTATCACATCCCGTCGCAGGTCTTCCTTCTCTCGAGTGGAATCACTGGAGTTCAAAATCTGCAAGTTAAATTGTTTTTCTACTTTATCTTTCCTTGTTCTGCTTTTCTTTTACTGTCATCACGTTAACAGTGGTGTTATATCCCCGGGTAAGAAATGAGAATGATTTAAACGATAGGAGCAGAGTACTCTATAATCTTTTCTGCCTGTACTCCATAAATCAGACTATCTCCTTCCCTTTCAGCTACCATATAAATTTTATCTTTTCAATAAGGTCTTAACTTACTGGGCTCTGAAGGACTCCAAACTGCTGCTCCATCACCTGGTAAGACGATAGCATCAGGCACTTTCCGATCACAGCCATCCTGAGCACAAGGAGCAGAATGTATTATCACATTTGGCTGCCGCTTCGCAGTGTCCTCCCTCCTGCTGGTTTTATTTTCCGAGGTAATTTGTATGGGCTTTCGCTGCAGTGTAACAAGCACAGAGGTTGTAACTCTCGGTGTCAACCGCAGTGACCTTCCACACAATAAACGGGAGGAGGGAGAATTTATTGACTTTGCCTATGCTCTGGAGCATTTGAACGCAAAGGCGTGGGACAGGAGTTTTCCAGAGTGGTCCAGGGCTCCCTCCCTGACCATGCACTACCCTCCGAAGGGACCAGGCCTGCACCATTCTCTTCCCGAGCAGGGGGGCAGGGCACGCATCTGTTGCGTAGGCACGACGACTCCAAATTTCCCAAATAACAAGAATGTCTTCTGACGGATCACTCACAATGGTAATTTTTAACGTTAACAGAAAAGTCTTCCACTAACAGGGGGCTGGTACAAAGAGATGTTAGTCAAGATATATTGTCTCTACAAGAGAAAGAGCATCATCAATGATTTTACTACTTTTGACTCCATTTTCCAAGGACGTTCTTCACAAATCTATCCCCGTGAGATTTCATGAGCAATATTTCACTTTGAAGCCTGCCAACCTGTCAAACTGCTAAGCCAGACAGAGGACAGAACTGAAGGCTGGCAGTTGTTGCTGCAAACTGAGAAAGACTGTGTGTACTAGAATATTTAAGCTCCATTTAATACATTTACAATTAGTAACTAATGTAAAAAGTTGGTCTAAAACAGAATGGAAAGAATGACAGAAGCTGCACTTTACTGAACATGACTTGTTTCTTATGGTGATACAAATTTCCCCTGTTACAAGAAATGGCAGAATAAATCTATTTAATTTTCAAGTTTCTTCTAGTGAAACCTCACTGTAACCTAGAATAGCAACCTTGGTGGCAGGAGAGCAGGGTGATACCTCCCTTTAGCATTTTATCATGAGAAGAGATAAGTCAGAGGATTTCTCCCTAGGATCCCAACTTCCTCAGCCATTGAACCAGGAAAAAAAGGGGGAAGAGAATTGAGATCAGGGATGCATTAGAGAAGAATCATGCTATACAAACTGAGAGGGAAGATCAGGGGAGGATCTATTCTGCGTGTGCACAAGGCTGTGTTAAAGATGTAGAAGTTCTGCTGAAACCTTGAGGGTAAATATACATAACTGCATGCGCATGCTCCTGCACTTTAAAAACTGTTAAAAACTACATTTTGGGCTTTCTATAGAAGCAGCCAGGCTCCAAGCAGGGCTTTTCCTGAAAGTCCTGAACCAATAAAATTCTTCAGAAAAGAGAAGATGGACAAGTAGAAGAAAATATACATACTACATCTCCACATAGCTTAGGAGTATGCAGATATAAAACACTTTTTTTGCACGCAGAGTAAACACATAGTAAACAAACGTAGGCATGTTGGATTTACTTGGATACAGACGAGAAACACCGAGTCCCTGACTAACGTGCCAAAAGCCTGCTGACAGCCCGTATAACCCCCGCTGACTGCCAATACTAAGAAGTTATGATGACACCTAATATTTTCACTCCAAAAAATGCTTTTTTATTTGCTTTAAAAATATTTCCAGTAACATGGGATTCCAGTAATCAGATCCTTTCTCTGAATTGTCTTATTATAAATTGCTGCAATGAAAAAAGTGCATACAGAAGGGTTTGTATCTGAAGTGAGACATACAGCTGAATTAAAATCAGCTTTCTTCCGAGGCCCTGTTACTTGTTTGGGATTCTTTTTACCTTTCTGGGGAAACTCCTGCTTTCCACATACAATGTAGTTTACAAAAGCAAAACAAAAATACCCACTGACAAAATATGCTTCCAAGGGTTGACTTTGTAGAAAGCCTGACGTTTCTGAGGCTGTGACAGTTGCTGTGTCGTGGCGCCAGTGATAACTCTCGTATACTAAAATTGTTTCCTCTCCAGGCTCCATACAAAATGGGGAACGGCACAGGTCATGCACCCAATCTAGTTATATTGATAATACAATACAAACCTGGGGAAACATATTCACTGCTGAGAGTCTGAAGAAAGAAAGAAAATGTGTATCTGGGTGAGAGGGAGCGTGACATGCGTACATGTGATTCTGTTTTTTCTGAAGTGAACTATGTCTTAGAGAAATCCTAAAACATACCTCCAACCTTTGGTGGCAGCACACAACACTTGTAGAATAAAACCGAATTCCCTTTTTGCAATTAGAACAGACGCTCACAAATATTTGGTCTCTCTCTGTCCCAAGTCTGTAGCACAATAATCTGTGCATCCAGCTAGAGCCTTCCAAGAATTTTCAAAAGCTGCTGAAGGGTGGGTTATGGCACCTTCTCTTCTGTCCTCTGTTTGGATTAGTCCAAGAAGCCAACCCACGCCCTACCAAATGAGATCTTTGCTATCCATAGGAAAAACCTCCCAGCTGAGAAGTGAGCAGGGCTGGCTGTCCTAAATTCAAAGATTATCTTATGAAGGCAAGTGTTGCCATTTCAATTAACTTTCCTCTTAACCTTGAGGCTAGCTGATGTAAAGAAGCCACAGAATGTGTTAAAACTAAATTGCCAAAAGTTACTTACATCCTCTATGCACTTTCTTTCATAACTGAGATTAGCCAAAAGACTTTCAATAAGCTTCACAAACAGCAAGGTTTTAAATATTGACTTACATCTTCAGCTGTTGTAAGTCAGTGCAGCACCAGTGATTTAGCAGTGCAAGAGTTATTTACATCAGCTGATGATAATGGAGCCTATCATGTTTGCTCAGCCAGGTTTAGGCCTCTTAGAAGGTTAGCCTTTGAAGAGCCTCTCAAAGTCCTCCAGCAAAGAGTGAAATCAAGGCTTTCAGCTTCTCTAAATGTACAAAGAATGCTTCCCTCCTCCCCAAAAGAAAAAGCAAATACATGCTTTTTTTCTGCTTTTTTTTTAATAATGTTCTTCCATTAAGTCAGAACTATACAGTGCTATTTCAGGTTCAGCAGAACTGAATTATGTTGCAGACAACTGCTCTGCAGCCATCAGCAGCATTACAGCCTGTAAGTAACTTTATAGCCTGCAAACTACCAATGTTTCCAAAACACCTTTTTTCCTGTGCATGCACAAAAATGAAGAGATTTTTTTCTATTACCTACACAAAAATGGATACACGTAGTATCATGATAGCTACAGTAAATTAATGCATCCATTCAGTGATAGGTATTCTGATAATTATTAAGACCTAAGCCACAATATCCTCTATAATTTTATTTCCACTTCTTTTCTCTCCAAAGAGAAAATCTGCTGTCCATCTCTCCTTCAACAATCCATCCTAAGGACCAAAGCAAAGATGTTCTAAATCAGAAAAGCAAAACACAATTTGGAACCTGTAAAGCTAGGTTAGATGTAAAAATGATTTAAGAGGACTTGAGAGGACTTGCCATTTATTCCTAGACTAATTTCCATCGCATATTCACGGAAGAACTTTCCCTTTTCTGTCACGTCATTCCATTTCTTTAAAAGCCTTTAGTGAGCGACCTTATCTAAATCCTTAGAAGAGCAAATAGATCATATTTACTCTTCTCAGCACGTCTGCTGACTACCACGGAGTCCTTCCCAGCATCTTGCTGAACTCTTCCCGGCCACCTGGCATGGGAGGTGGTGCGCCCCACTTTAACTCGCAGACAGCACACCGGACAACTACTGCATGATCCTGCCTACCTGTTACTGCTCACCGTGTTGACTTGTTCTGTAACATCCTTTGCTGACACTCCCATTTGAGATTTTCCTTAAGTCCTCCTCCATAAGGAAGGTTCTGGCACAGGAATTGTCTCCATACTCCTCTACCACACACATAAATGCAGAAATCATACAGGTACTTTTCTCAGCTTTTATTGTCTTGGTGACCACGATGATGTACTTACAATAGGCTCCTTGGCAGTCTCCCCCTTCCTCTAGTTTTTGAGAAAAGTTTTTCTTTCTAGTTCATTTGCAGATCTTTTTTCCCTCTCATTTGATTTTTATGCCTTTATGTCTTAGATATCTATAGTGAATGAATACCTCTCTCCTTAAGTGCAACCTATATTCTGGACTATATAAAAATAGCATACACATTCTAGGAGTGTGACTGCTAAAGACATGGGGTTTTGTGCTGCTATTACAGTTGATGGAAAAACTTGTGTTAAACCATCACCGGGAGTAGGATTAGATCTTTAATATGTGAAGCTATTAAAACAAAAAAGACAAACAAAAAACCCAAGACTTTGCAGAAGTTGCCTTAGAGTCCTTAACAAAATATCAAGGGATAAAAGTCTTATTTATGGGGAAACATAATATATTTTGCATCAGAAAAGAAACTAAAAGGAATCAGCCTGCTGAGAAAATGATCTACAAGTATATTAATAGACTATTGTGACTCAAAATTGAAAGGAGAAGGGCAAAAAAGCGACAAAGGAAATTATCAGCAGAGCTTTGCTATTCAGTCACTGAAGGCAGAGACAGAAAATCTTGCAAAGATGCATAAATCACAGAGAAGTAGTATTTATCAGACCAGCAACAATATTTACTGCCTAAAATGACTACAAAAAGAGATAAACACTTCAGTGTAACATACAATTAAATATATTGTAGTGTAAAGCAACCTTCAACAATGACAACTCGGATTCAACAATGAGCAATATCTTTGTTTACACTTGGGATTAAGACCAGCCAATGCAATAAAATCTGTAGCTGAAACTGAACACAAAAGAAGGCATATTAACAAACCATCACAAGTATCTTGGAAAGAAGTGCGATTTCCTACACCCCAATAAATCGGAACAACATGCATTGGTGGCAGTGACCTCTCTTGATACTTGCAAAGCAGAAATTCCCGTTTGATGTGACACTCAAAAGCAGACACTCCTCAGGAAAAAAAAAAAAAAAGAAAGAAAGAAAGAACAAAATGTGGAGAAACCAAAACCTCGCTTTCTTCATGCCCGATGCAGGCTCTGACAACTACAAAGCAGGAGCCAGGAGGAAAGGGTGAGTCTTTCGCCCACGCAAGGAGGTACTGCCGCAGCAGTCTCTGTATTTTAGATGAAGGGCAAATGTTCAAGGCAAGTGGGGGGAACAGCATGTGTTCTCCCTGCTGTGTTTCCAAAGCAAACACGAGCCACTGTCTTTCCTGATTCCCGTTTCTAGGGCATCTCGGTGTCTCTCCAGCTCCTGTACAGGACGGAAGCATGGATCCTGTGCAACATGCTCTTGGTGACCCTGCTTGAGCAGGGATGTTGGACTAGATGATCTCCAGAGGTCCCTACCAACCTCAACCACTCTGTGATTCTGTGATCCTGGCACTTAACACTAAGAATCTGGGTAAGGAGAAGAATTTAGCTAGAGAATAAATACCCACCTCAATTACTTATTTTCTGTTTGTTTACTGTAGCCTAGAATGGCACATCAGCTGACAGATAATCAATCTGGTTTTCCAACGTCAAGCTCTACATTGTGGCCAAAGTTAAATTGACAGCTCCGTACATCTTTGTAAACATTGCTAAGTATCTGATCTGACCTGGGGATTGCTGAGAAAAGTAAATAATTCAAATTTCTGACAGACTTGCACAGATTTCTAGAGGTTTTTTAAGCATTTCCATTTATGAATATAAGAATAATACCTTCTTTTTTTTAGTTTATCTTAAAAGACTACCCATGCACAAACTATCTTCTCTCCTCATACTGATGAAAGGTTACTATCGAACTCTATTGCAAAGAGCAAAGCACAGAGCAAGACTGATCAGAGAAAAGGCAAAAATGATGGGAAAAGGAAGTCCATTAAAACAATTTCTCCTGCTGCTCTATCTCCTTCAGAGCACTCTGCATCTGACATTAACATTGCTGGAGCTTCAGGTTAATTCTAGTAAACAGCTTTAAGAAAGAAACCCACATATTTAACATTATGTACTTGTATTTTTCATGCTTAAACAACAACTTCCTTGCCTGCCTCCCTTCTTGTTACTGTAGCTCTCCAAAAGATCCACATCAGATAGTAGGTAATACAGAGAATTCTTAAATACTGCTAAGCAGTTACATTAGGGAAGTGGCTGTTTTTATAGTAATTAAGCAAGCGGGTGCACATTTAATTAGGGATGGTTATCTTGCATTCCTCTGTAAAGGAGGTAATTCTGTTCAGGCTGCTATAGCGTAATGCTATAGCGACACATTAATTCTCCTTTATCATCTAATTCAGAGTGTAGGAACTAAAAACTTCAGGGAAGTAGTTGTGTTGGAATTCAGGATGTGACATGATAGTTGATCATATTTCGTACGTATCAGCATAAAAGAGACACAAAGAAGCTTCCTAAATGGGGAAAAATAGAAGCCAACTCTGTATCCTGAAAATACACAGCTGTTCAAGGTAACGGCTGCACCTAAAGCACAAAGGAGTCCACCCCAGACGGCCAGCGAGTGAAATGGCACTGGTGAAGTTAAACCTATTAACACAGACCGAGGGCACAACGCAAAGATTTCACTTCATATACCAAAATGAACAATGTTTCTACTTAACATACATTTCATTTTTTCTTTTGGTCTCGTAGTTGCCTCTGTGCATGGCTGAACTACTGCTGGTTTCACTCTACTGGTGTTATCTTGTCGCATCCATCACAAGCACCTCTCAGTTGAGGGCAGCTTTAACAATGTTATCAAAAAAGCTGCAATAACAACTATTTATCAGTTGAAAACATCTAGCTTTCTCTCCTTGCTCATGCTCTCCCTCCTTTTCTTTGATTTGTCTAATATTGTACAAAACTATATGGAATAATCTAATACTGCACAAGATCAACCATAGCGTAGTTGAAGAACGGAATATGACATCTCCAGGGATTCAGAAATTCATCATATCATTGGTTTTCAAATATAACTTATTCAGTGAACAATTAAAAAAAAAACATTATAATAAAGCCCTGACTTTCAGATATAAAAAGCAGCTGGGTTGAATCCTAAAATAATTCTTGCTATATATTTTTTTTAAAACATTAGAAAAAGTTAAAAATTCTAAATGGCTTAACAACAACAGCAACGAAAACTTGCTGCTAAACCATTAAGTATCTTTTTATTTTGGTAAATTTACAAGTAGCCTTTATATTTCTTCCTGAGATTTTAAAATGATTAAACTTTTCCATGAAGCTGATATTTAGATTGCGAGTGGAGCTAATGCTAATTATAAATCCTTTAAAAAGACCGTTCATGTAGGGATGGGTGCTGCTGACAATCTCTAGCGTTAAGGAATGGGTGGCCCTAATAGCAGGATGCTATGTGCACAGCATCACCTCTGATTGCTATTCAAGGCACCACTGACACAGCTCTACAACAGCGGTTACCGATGAGGCCGAAGAGGAGTCAGACCACATGTCAAAAATACCGCACTGCACAAAAATGCACAGAACTGAAAATAAAAACAGCTTATAACTGAGCTTTCTAGTCATGCACAGAGGCAGCAGACCCTCTGTCAAAAAAATGTGTTAAAATATGAAAGCCGGCTAGCTGGTAGTTCGCAACCCACACAGAATTCCAGGCAGAGGGGAAGGAGATGCTCAGGAGCAGAGGGAAGAGGCCATGGAGCCACGGTGCCCTGGGGCATGAGGGGGTCACAGAACCAAGGGTGGATTTCTTGGATAATCTAGACACGTGCACACGGACGCACACACACTCCTGTGATTCTCACCGTTGCTGGAAGACAGGTATTTTTGCTTGATTTTCTTTTTTAAACCTGTCAGCCTGCAGGGTACAAAGCATATCCTGGACACGGAAGAGCCACGTTACAGAAACTGCTGGCAGGCAAAAGCTCTCCGCATACTCTCCTTTCTGGACTTCACTGAGAAAGGCCAGATCTTCAGCCCAAGCACCAGTCAAAGAGAAGGGCGGGGGATCCATGGGAGCGCTAGGACGTGACCGGCAGCCCGGCCCCAGCATCTTCTCCACCTGCCCCAGTAAGAGCTGGTGGCTCTTCTTCCATCAGCATCTCTCCTTGCGAGATGTTACTCACCCTCAGGATTGCTCTCTCTATTAATTATAAACAAAACTATTTGGTACTCTCACAAGAGAAGCATTTCACAAACAGCAGGGACTCAGAGAAACGATCATAAACCAAAACCCTGTAGAGAGCTATATTTTTCCCCGAAGGGGATTTAGAGGAGTGGGAAGTTATGTGTGTTTGCAAGAAGATGATATATGTCTCATACGTCCGCGTATGTCGCCATCTCCTTCCTAATGTGATCTAGTATCAATTTAAGTTGGCAATTACACTCTGATTTGCAGAAAGGTTTTGAGTTGTGCTACACGTGAGATCAGTTTTGGAGAGATGGATGTAAATAATGCAGGGTATATATCCTGAAATGTAACATTTTACTTACCGTGTTTGCCTCAGCATGATTGCTTTGCCCTCGGGCTCAGCCTTCCTTAGCCTGCACTCCTGCGGGTGAGGGGAGTTTGAACAGGAGCTGCCCACCCAATACTTTCCCTGTCAATAAAAAAAAGAAGCAAGGAGGGGAGGAGGGTGGAAGCTCATTTTGGGGTCTCTGGCACTGAATGATGTAAAACTTTCTCAGGGTCACAGACCAATTTAGTGGTGGAGGCAGCTAGATCTCTTGACATGCAACAAGCCATCATTCACTGGGCCATATTCCCTTTTCAGTAGCTCATTTCTAAAATCCACCGTGACATTATTTCTTAGGGATTTTATATATTTATTTTTTTAAAACTGCATTATTGTACATCTTCAATCTCTCCAGGACCACCATAAGATCATTATTACAGTGGTGAGGCAGTTGCCCAAGCCTACATCCTCACAGTTTTTTTTTTCTTTCTTTCCTTTTTAAGGGGGAGGGTGAAACCTTTGCCAGGTCAGTCTGCAGAATTTCTATGCTCTACTATAGAACTTCAGTAGATTTCCCAAGCCCCTTTTTCCCATACACATTTCTGACTTCCATTTTGGTGGGTTTGTATTTCTCCAAGTTATTTTAAAAATCATGAAAGTCATTGGAAAACAGAGGTGAGAAGGGTCCTCTGGAGGTCTTCTACCTTGTCTGTTCATGTGCTGAAGACCATTAATGAAGATAAAAGCCCACTGTCACTGTACAAGTGTTTTAAATCATTTTGAGATATATTATTCCTTCTCCTCTTCCCCTTCGACCCCCAAATTCCTCACAAGGGGCAGAAAAGTCCCTTACTTGTGGGCTTGCTCTTGGAATTTCAAATAGGAAAGGTAGCATAAATAAGAACCTTTGATCAGATTTTATTATTTTCATAATCCGGGAAGTAGGATATAGACTTGGTTCATTAGACGAGGTAATGAGTAACTGGGTAGGCACCTTCTAGAGGCAAGATTTTACTTATAAATGATTGCTAGAATGAGTAAAAATTCACGTCCTAATACTGCACAGTTTAATCATGGGGCACAACAGTATATTCAAGTACAAAACCAGGTACATGCTTTTAATTATCACCAACATGATTCCAATCTCATGGTTGGATGACCTGTATGTGCAGTGCAAGATAATCGTTATCCACAGTATATAATTTAGACCATCACAGAAGACGCTTCCCTAAAGAACATTGTCCTCTATAAAATCATCCCGGTGATACCAAATAAAATCTCGTTTTTTCCATTTCAAGTATTAACCTCGGAAGTTAATCTTGCTTTTGCTCTTCAAACAAGCATTTTAGTGGTAGCTTCCAGTACCCGTTAAGAAACAGGTAAACAACGACATACAGCGTGTCAGGATCTCTCCGAGAGACCGCAAGAGGAAGCCACCATCTTCAGCCAGTGGAATTATATTGGATTACAACCCAGCCGGCAGAGCTAGTAAGCAGCGGGCTCTAGCAAACACGTAGCTGCCTTTTGAGCTGCATAATTTATTTCACCTAATCATGTCCAAGAGATACGAGAAGAAGAAGAAAGGCAAGTAAAATTCTACATGTGTCAGTCACATCACACCAGTACTTCTAAACCAGCAAAGCCCTCTGTCCGAGAGGCTGCCAGAGGTTTCAGCTTGCCCATATCCTCAGAATTTTAGTGTCCTCTTTGAAGTCCTGTACTGTTCCTCTCTCTTCTACCCTAGCACACATCTCTTCCTGAATTCAGAGACCCTTCAGAGCTCTCTCTCTGGTAGAAAGTCTTTTCCATGGGTGACGAAGAGTATGCCGACGCTACCTTTTGCGGGCAGACTTGCGCTCTTGTGCCCATGCTCTAAGGTGGCCAGAAGCTGCACTGCATTACTGCCACATCAAGCTCAAACTAATATATTTTGTCTGTCAGAGAGCGCCCTATACCCAAAACTCACCAGGAAATGGTATATTAGAATGACCGCTTCCGAAAGGTCCAACACGCTAAAAGCAAGAAAATGCCATTCTTGAATCTCTGCTTTTGACGGATTCCCGTAAAGCTGGGAGGCAGAAAGCTCCCCGGCTTTGCGCAGAAAACCCACGGCATGCAGATTTTCACTTGCAGCGAACAACTGTGTCCAAAACGACATCAGAGCATCCCATGCGTTCGCATCTGTGACCTTCCTCTAATCACCTGAAAGGGAATGACTTTTCAGACTGCCGATCCTGACAGCTCCAGCTGAGAGCTAAAGAGACAAACAAGCAAGCTTTCACACCGCGGCACGCGCTCACCACCATGACAGGTGCCTTAGAAAGGCAGGCAGGACATCGATTTTCCTCCTGACAAATACCGTGCCAAAGATCACAGCCAAGACCCAACTGGGTAATGGTGTCATATTTGTAAAAGCAAAAATTGCCCTGAAGAGCAGCACTCCTCCGCAGCGGGAACAGCTCCATTTTGGAAGATGAGGCGAGCGCACACAGAGAGATGCATCTCTCCGTGCTACCGAAGACGCTTCCTTGCCTCCGAGCAGCTCATTATCCTGCTGCTTCCGCTCTGTTTGCAGACCCCGTGTAACTCATCCCACAAACGGGCGATCGACCTCTGTCACTCTCTGCCTGCGTGCCGTCCTCCTTGCGTCCCAGGGCGAGCTGCTGCGTAGGGTCCCCGCGCCGCTCAGCACGGGGCTCAGATGCAGCACTGCCAGTTTGGTTCTGGGGAGCGAGGGCACCGCTTGAACGCCCTCGTGGAAAGGGAAAAGCTGTGGAGATGCTGGTCAGGCACGGCTCTAGGACGTTTGCTGCTGCTGCAGCTCAGCAGCTGTAATGACAACGACTAGTTGCCATTAAAACATCAGTGACTCCTCAGCTCACAAGCTGTGTGTGCTGGAATGGTAGTCTGAAAAATTATCCTTTAATTTGTAACATGAACAGAGTTACTATGGGCCTCCCTGCGAGGATAAAGCCCAGAATCCCTGAATCACTTCAGCACTACCCAGGCTTGTAGCAGAATCCAAAACACCCTGAAGACATTTAATGTCCGACAGTGCCACTAGGAGAAACCAGAAAAGCCCTTTTAGAGACAGCTAATATATGCCTGAAAGTATGTGCTTATTTCAATCAAATTCAAAGTGTTATTACCAGAAATGGAAATCTGGTACTATCAAAAGTATGGAAGCTCTGGACAGCCACTGCTGCGGTAAAGTCTTTTTCATCTGAAATTTATGTGTAAGCTTGAGAATGCTTTCAGTGTGTAAGGTATCATCTTGAATGTAACCTGTCACCAACTTAACAATGATGTTTTATACATCCATAACATCTGAAGGGTCCCAAACCTCTTTGCAATCCTTGGCCCAGATTTTGAAGCCGACTGCAGTAAAACAGCCAAGACCAGGACTTTGACACAGTCACACATCATGAACCACAGGAACAGTGACATCTCTTTAAAGCTCCCCAAAAGACTGTAGGAACTATATATTTTTCTTCTCATTATTTTTCATTTTTATGTAATTCTTCACTTCGTTTTTCTCCGTGGGACAAGTCAGACTACTATGAACCCCTCCACATATACACACAACAGATTTCAAAGTTTCTTAATCTTAAGCTTGAAATGAAAAACTGTAAATGTTGTTAGAAACCTTTTTCTTCTTTTGGCATTATTTCCAGCTGTTTTACAAAACCTGTGAGACTGGAATCTGACTTGACACTAGTATAAGTCACAAGGTTGCATGAAACTGGTGCAGTAAGCAAGATCAAAACTGCTCCCCCTAAGCACAGAGAGCTTGGAGAAAAGATTCAAACTGTGGCTTGCTCCTCTGCAGGCGCACGCAAGCCGGCCCGTAGCATCACACCACCACAAAAGGTATTACATGCACATAAAAACCCTCCCAAGTGGCTAGGATTGCTTCTCCTATATGGCCTGAAAAGGTGAACATAAAATTTCAAGCACTTCATGGGGGAAGAGTACTGCTTCCAGCTCCACAGTGCCTTATTTTAGTATTTTTTTTAATACTAAGAAATAGTAATATTTCTTTATTACTAATTACTTTATTACTAAATCAGTAAACCGATCCCCTCTACAAGCCTCCCCCTACAGCAAAGAGGATGCAGTGGAAAGTCCAAACCTGAGGCCACCTGAAACCCATTTGCAGAAACGAGCCTGAGCACCCACACGGCTCTCTCAGGAGGCCCAGCCTCCCTGGCTGCGCTCTCACCGAGACAGCGAGCAACGTTTTACCAGTGACCTCATCAACTTCTATTTGCAATGCAGGATATACGCAAGTGAAAAATAAAATAGCTCCCTCGCCGCAGTGACTTTGGCATCCGCGCTTCGCAGACCCTTCTGCCTTACCTAGCCACCCCGCTACGTGATCTAGAGAAGAGAACAGCGCCGGCGTGCACGGCACAACTGCTGATAGGAAGAAAAAAAGACGATGACGATATTACTTCCCCTGTGTGGTTCTAAGGATGTGGGGTTTTGATATGTGGTGTTGACAATACTTGCAGGGCAATAAAATGCTTTTTCTGAGGTTCCTTTGAAAATGTATGAGAAGACAAAATAAAGCTGAAAATTAGAGGTCTATTAGAAGTTTCTTAAAATAAATAAATAAATAAATACTGTCTACACATAAGCCTTGCCAGTAGCCCTTTCCATGCTGCCTTCCCCCCGTTACCTCTGAGCATTTCCTTTTGCTTCCATAACCATAAGCAGTAAAAGAAACATCTTACAACAGGCACTTGTGAACAGAGGCAGATATACTTGCTTAGCATACTTGCATACTGTGTAAGCTAAGTAGCAAAAAACCTCCAAGTGTCTCCTTCCTTTTGGAATTTACCTCCTATGAGGTTAGCAGGAGTTAGGCACCTTATGAGGATCTGGGAGCCCTTGCTGCAAAGCAGTGCTGCCATCTCTTTGGAGGCAATTCACCTCGGAGATGTTCCCAATTAAAATAGCAAGGTATCATCACCTGCATTCTACCATGTTTCGGCCAGAAAAACAGCCCTCCTTAGTGTCAAACAGAGAGGAAAAAAAAAAGAAAAAGATGTACAGAGCAATCTACTCTGTCCTTGGGAAATAACATACTGAATTGCTGACGTGGAGCTGCTGTGCGTCAGGGAAGAAAGGTGAGCAGGTAATCATCCAAATGTGTTTGAAAGGCCAATTTCAGAAATCGTTTTCTTCACTCGATTTGTTGCTTCCTTCGACGCGAACGTCGCCGCACACCGCCGGAGGCCTCGGCGCAAGCTCCGCAAGCCACGCACGGCGGCTCCGTCCGGCAGCCGCGGGGCAAACCCAACCTACGCCGCGCGCGTGCAGCATCCGCCAAGCCGCGTGCCGTGATGCTGGCGCGCTCGAGGCGGTCGTGTTACAGGAGTCGGGCTTCTCCGCGGTCAAAGACAGTCGGACGTTTCTAAGCTTAGGAGCCCCCAGAAGCTGGCATTTCCCTCTCCTCACGCTGACTGCGGCTCAGTTTCCGATACCAGCCCGGCCTCTGCAACAGCAAAGCAGCGGCGGTGCCTCTTGGGGGGGGCAATAAACCATGCCCTAATCCCACCATTAGAACCAATTTGAGCAACAACGCACTCAAGGATCCTTTTTTTTTGGGGGGGGGGGAGTCTAATTAATGAACGGAAATATCAATTCAGTTACAAGAACTAAAGAACAAAAGATCTCCGATAATTAAACATCAGCTCAATGAAAATCTGTTAATCCTGCCACAGCGTGAATTGGTTTATACATCTCAGTGCCCAGCTTTATCGCTGTTCTTCAGTCCTTGAGCGCAACAACTCACAGGGCAAATCCATTAAAAGATATATCAAGACAAAAAAGCCTCCTGCAATAATTGTATCCACCAGGCTTTTTACCACTGGGCATCGTTATACTAGAGCTGTGTGAATAATCAGTAAGTGAATTTTGCCTTTAGATTTTTTTGCTTGTCTGTTAACAAATTCTTTGTAAGAAGACTGTGAAGTTCTCCGATTCCTAGATTATGTGAAATTCATTATTTTTTTTTCAGATTACAGTAGTTGTCCCACATAAATAATTTGCAAGCATTTGGCATACAACTCACATTATATTGCTCAGCCACGTAAGTGAAATATTTTCTCCGTTTCCAGGTGAAGTAATTGATCCCATCTACACGGGACAGCCAAAAGGCCCAACTTAATACGGTAGTTTGAAAGTCCGTTGGTGGTCATGCTTGCTCTGGGCTCGCTAATTTTTGGTCTTTTCTTTCTTGCGTCTGCACAATGGGAGAAAGGGTCAAAGAAGGCGCCTTCGAGTCTGTTCCTTCCACTTTCTTGAGCTTTATTAGCTATTTGATTTACCATGATCTATGCTGTTCTTTTTATTCAAGCTCCTTTAAGGTGAGAGACTCTTTATTCCCATACACGAATACACAGCTTATTTCTTGTGTTTGGAACATTGCCCGAAATTCTCCCAATAATACTGGGGAAGAGCCAGGGGCATTCATAGAAAAGGAGGCGTCAGGGAGAATTAGTAGACAGCATTTTGCCTCTGAGGTTTTCAGACCTTCCCTGACCTGCAACACTCCAAGAATAAGATGGGAACGTTTCAGAAAATTAATAGTGCAGCATATAACCTGCCTTCTTTCTTGGATCCCCTGGCTCAGCCGAGACTGACACATTACCATGAAGATTTAATCAAAGACACGCTGGTTATTTATTTTTCCTATTTCAGAAATACAGCCAGTAAGTGTAAGGGGAACCAGAGCTATCTAGTTTTTCGAAGGCACCTGGAGTACGCTCGTTGGAAAAGGCTTCTCCAAATCATTCTTATATTTTATGCCACCTAGTTCTTGAGGTAAGCAAAACCCAATGCATTTTTATTTAAAAGCTCATGCATTTTGTTGCTTCAACAAACCATTTCATCTACCAGTAGAGCTGATCTCGCAGCCAAACCAGCCTTCCTCAGGGTCTGGAACTACCAAGAGCACCGAGTTACTATTTAAACAGAACAATTTATAAATGCAACTCAAGGCTTTGAAGTTGTCCATAAAAGAAACAGGAGTGCTACTTGCTGAACATACGAGTGTTACTGAAATTGCAGTGATCAAACCAATCCTGAGCTGACAGTGTCACATGAGAGGATACTGATGAGAGATTAGGTCTTGGATCTAATTTGCTCTACATAAACAGTAATTCGACATTGCTGAGAGCATGGTAAATGATTTCCTAGGTCATTTATTTAAAAGGTCTTGGCTAGGATTGCTAGCTGCTTCTATTAAACTTTGGAAGGACTAAAACAAAATATATAAGAATTCAAAAGGATCAAAGAGCTACTATAAACGTTTAGGGGGAGGAAAGGGAGCAGTGAGCTAAACCTGCCCAACTGGCAGAGGGAAGGGTTGACTCAGGACTGACATCCACGTAACGGGAATAATTCTTACTTTCTGAGACCAACCGACCTGCTTTTGCACCACGTCGTGCAGAGCGTAAGCGAGAGAGCGTCTGCGTTCCCAGGGAAGCGCCTGCTGTCCGAGGCACGGGCAGGGAGCAGGGCTCTGCTCCCCGGCCCCGAGGAGCCCGTAGCAGCGGCTCTGCAGCTGGCGCGAGCCAGCGAGGCGCGAGCCAGAGCCGCGGACGAAGCGGGGACCTGCCTACGCAGGAAAAGTTAGCGGTACAGGACTTCCCTAAGCTAATTTCAGTTCAGACCCTTCTGCTCTGGGGCGGAAGTCGGTAAGACTCGAGACAACCCCGAATGGTTGCAGTGTGCACCTACGGCAGAGCGACTCCTGGGCGCCCGAGCCCGAGCCTTCCAGTTTTGCCGACGATGGCCAAAACTATCCAGGCAGGTGGCAGTAAATGAGGACAAGCCTCTACACTGCCCAATATGTGATTTGTGCTGCTCTTCTGGAAACCTTTGGGCCCAGTCTAAAACATATTAACCTGTGACTTCTGATGACATGTGATCACCATCTGCTGGAGATGAATGAACATCTTCAGCCCCTTTTTTTTGTTGCAAACATTTTTACATATATGAATTACAATGTACGTTCTACATTAAATACTATACTTTACTGTTTGTGCAGTTTAACAGTCAAGCCATATGGTACATTTCGACTTGAAAATATCCTATAAAAATTATGGCTTAATCAAAACTACTTCCTAAGTAACCAAGATCCAACCCTGGAAAATCCCAGCTATTTAAAGATGCCCCAAGCAAAGGATTAACTGCTTCAGTGTTTAGAGGGACCACAGGGTAGATGATCACTGGCCCTCAGCTACTGCTGAGGTAGCCCTGATGGTATTTAATTGGACTTTTTGTTTTTCCCAAAGTGATTTGAATAGTTGCCTTGCAACATTTCTCCTTCCAGTCATACCAGGAAAAATTCATAGTATTCAAGTCAAGAAACTGAGATCTAATTGGGAATAAGTGATGCCAAAATCAGGTCCAATGAAGCTGCTGCCCACTAAAGCACTACATCCTTCTTCCCTGCCTGCATGGAGAACAATAACAGTTCAACTCCCTGTTCCAACAAGAGATGCCCGAGAAGGAACTTGGCTTTGCTTCAACATAAGGCTGAATTAATGGTTTTATATTAAAAAAAAATCAGTTGGCTTCTGTAATAGAAGCTTAGTATGAATTCAGTGATTCAATGATTTTTAATCATACTTCTAGAGAAAAAGAAAACAACCTGAAACTGAATTTTTAAAGGGACAAATATTTTAACTTCTTAAATCTGATTATCAAAGCAGAAAATCTCCACGAGGATCTGAAACACAAAACCTGGTCCTCCAGCAGGAGTGGTCTCAGCAGAAAAGAATGAGGTAAGAAATGGCATCTGGTTGACATGACTACCCCCTGCACTCAGGACGAGCCGTGCTACCACAACAATCAATAAGAATGTATCAGTAAGAATAAATAAATAAATGTATACTAAAAAAAAAAAAAACAAAAAAAAAAAAAACTCAGAGATTGCTCTCTGTATTCGCCACACCTGGCAATTCCTTAACTAGCAGGAATTGAAGAGGATTGGCTTTTACGGAAAGAGTGAAGCAGCAAGCCAGTTCACTTTAAAAATACCAATAATTCAAGACATGAACAATAATGGAGATTTTTCAGTAAGAGGTAGGCAGGCACCCAACATGGCTTTTCAGATTTAAACTCCTCTGAAAACCCCAGACATATTTAATTCCACCTGTCAACAAGAAAGTCCTATCCAAGGAAACTGCTTTAACTTTTCTACGAGAATTTTTAAGAAATTTTATAGTTTTCCCCTTTAGAAAGGTGACTCTAGCAAAATATCCTGTTGATAGCATACTGTTGTATAAAACCACCATTGCAGAAAATCAAAGAGAAGACCAGCGACAACACGGCAGTTCCCACGGACTCCACTGTGGTCAACTACTCTGAAGTACGGATTTGGAAATCATCCCCAGTAGTAAAAAAAACTGGGAGGACACTACAACGAAGCACAACAAAATTTACTGCATCGTAAATAATCACATATTCCTGAAAGCAGCAAGCTCTGGAAATGACAGAGAATGAGCACTGTGCTCTACTTTATTTATACAATTATTTAGCACATTTTGAGCAGGGGCTAACTAAAAGCAGTCTCAAAGCGATCATTCCTTAGCTCTCTCCACATATTCAGCATCATATCTGTGTAGTCTAGTAAAAATATAATTGGCATTTTGCCACATTTTACTTTTCTTCCTGGAGAACCAGCACAAACGTGAGTGAAGAACTGGGTGAAAAATTACAACTGCAGAGTGAAAAACCGCACAGTTCCTGCAATATCAGCTTGTGAAAGCAGACGTGTCACACTCAAGCTAGCCCGAAACTTGCAGAGAATTTAGCAGGGCTCCTTATTAGGGAATATGCCAACTCCCAGATGGCATTTACAAGCTAGTAGATGGAAATTTTTCCTTTCATTAAAATCTGAGACCTACGTAAGTGACAAGGGGCACAGAAAGCTACAGAGAACAAGAACACCAATATTCTACTTGGCATGAGTATTCTGTGTTTCAGCTCCAAGCACCATCCAGCACTAAGCAATATGTGCCCTGATATTTTCCAGCGATATTTTGAAGTATATTTTTTCAATACATACATACATCAGCGACTTGATCTATATTTTAGTAATGGCAAAATTGAGAAACATAGCTTTCACTTTGATAGGAAAGTCATCTAACAATTTAAGAGAATTAACTCTCCTCCTTTCTTCTCATGGCACATGGCCACGCTTAGATTGCCAAATACCCGCCACATTTTGAAGTCAGCAAGTTTCAGCGTCAGACCTATTTGCTTCGCCCCATCTGAAGTTCCCAGAATTAATACAAAAGGATTGTTTTGGCTCTCAGCTCAGACACAGGGGCCAAAGGCATGAGGTGTTGCCGTATCTCTATAGCTTGATAGTGTTAATCCTCAATACAGGTTAAATACTAGAATGTAATATTTTAGTGAGTTGATATGTTAACTTTACCCTCTGGAATTTAAGAAGTTTCAAGGGAGAGTGGTTGCAGACCATATTTCTTCAGATGCTGAAAGGACTGTCCCTGAGGCTCCATCAGCACTGTGCCCTGAGTTTAGCAGATATCAAGATCTCTTCTCCAATCTTTTTTCACTTAAATCTCTCTCTTTTTTTTTCCTTCTCTTCTTATTTAGATTTTTTTTTTTTAATGCCTATGTACGTTCTTCTCTGGAGCTTCACAAACAAGTCAGGACAGTTTTCAAAGTACAGTTTTATTTTGAGCTTTCTCCTGTGTCATGTAAAAGGAGACCAAAGATGAATGGGAAAAGGGTTGCACAAGGAGAAAACAGCAAAACCCAGACTGATCAAAACAGGTTAAAATCTCCATTCTTCAGATGCTTTATATTGGCAGTCAGCAGTAATCTTCTATCAAAAAAAGCAGCATTCTGGTCACATCAAGCACAGAGCAAGGCAGAAAATCTCCATCAAACCCAGTTTATTCAGAAAAGACCAATTACCAGGAGCAAAAACGTTTTGTGGCACCTTCCTGGTTTTGATAGTTTTTTTTTCACCCCAAGACACAGCCGCGCTGACGGATTCCTACTTGCTAAATCCCCCATCAGAAACCTGTCAGGTTGCCTGACAACACGCAGAGAAAATGCCAAGAGCCAGGGAGCTGCGAGAGCCCTGGAAACGGGGTTTAGGCCTGCTTTCCTGCCTGCTTCCGCAGCAGGAAACAAGGCAGCTGCAGGCTCGATGCAGGGACAAAGCCCAAGCTTGATCCATGTTTCCCAGAGTTTCCAGATCCTCTTGGAGATGGAGCTCCAGCCACTCGTGGAGATGCAGGAAGACCACCAGCGCCCCCCGCGCTGGACACAGCGAGAAGCCCCGCGATGCCCGCGCCGAGCTAGGACTCTCCCGGCAGCCGGGCCGTACGCCCAGGTCGGGCTCCCACCAGCTTCCAGCCCTGGACCTGAGGCAGCGGAGCGGCTGGCCCGCGCCGTCTGCCCCGGAGCGCCCCTTCTCGATTTCGTTGTCGTTAGAAGCCATGACGATTACGCCCGTGGCATTAACTACTTTTCAGCTAAGTGTCTGGTTAATCGCTTGCTCCACAACAATCTTTTCCTCATTCATGCATTGCTCATGAGGCGTTTCACTGACTTCTTGCTTATTGCGATCTCATTTACTTGATTATACTCTCATCTATCGTTTACATGGAAAAAAGTGTTCTTCACAGTTGCTACTGAGCCTCAGCCATTAGTTGTTGCTGCTTCTAAATATCTATCTCCTTTTGCATTTTTATTTTACAAAGCCTTTTTTTTTTTTTTTTTTGCAAATTATCTATGACAGATTTGTAATATTTGCTTTGGATTATAAAGTAGAATGCTTGCAGAGGGCTATGTACAGATGAAAATACAGGAAAACAAATATCAGAACTAAAGGTACTGTGGTTTATGATACATGTACTGGTCTCTTAATTTGGCTTGCAGCTTAAAGAAATCACACAGATGGACAGATATAAAATCAGTGCTGAGCAAAATCCATGTTTTGAGGGCAAGCATATGAATAATAAAAATCATCTTAGGTTCCACCAAAGCAGAACATTCATCCGGTTTTCTAGGAAACGATGTGTTCTGAGTCAACCTAAGCATTTGATTACCTGAAACAAGGAATGTTTTCTTCTTTCTAAAAATATAGTTCAATTATGAAACTAAATGTTTCTGTTTTTTTCATTGAGTACCATTCCTGCAGCTTTCTCTCTACGTATAGTGAAATGGCAATTTCCATTACAATGTTCCTCTCATTCTTAACGTTTTCTGAAGAATGCTGGGGGAAAATGTTTTAAGTGCAATTATACGGTACATCTCGCTGTAGCTAGATGAAGGACGTCGAGCTGAGGATGCAGGAAGTCTTGCTAAGTGGCGAACACCTGACCTTGCAGCTGCGGTGGTCTCAAAGAGGCGTTTTCATGCAATTTCCTCCTTGCGGATAGAGATGTATTCTGAGGGATGTCACAACGCAAAGGATTTGTATGTTAATCGCTAAGTGGCTGTTTCTGTATTTCACCCCAGAGGGGACCAAACAGTGCTGCAGAAGTAAATGAAGCAGTCGGTATACACATGCAGATTATAAAGCTGTCTGGTTGAATATTGTTAAGGTGGTATCCTGAAGACACAAAGTAGCCCTCTGTGACTTTTCACAAGAAGAGGTTGACTTGCACCGCCAAGTTTTACTTCATTCAATCTAACCAAACAGGCAAAAAACACCTCCCGCCCACCACGCGGTTACAGATCCCAAGAGCCTGTATTGATGTAACTTCTCCTACCTGGTAAAGGAGGTGATGAACTCCACTAGCATAAAGCACCTTCACAATGATACAAGTGCATCCACACCAAGGCTTGTGTGTCCAGCTGCAGAATTATACCCACAAAACAGCACACACAGACACAAGCTTGAGTCTGTGGCAGAAAGGATCCATAAGATTCAGGTGAGTAAATGCAAAGGTTCTTACTCCAGTAAGATCTAACTCCTGGAAACCACAAAACACCAGCCAGGCCTGATACAATTTAACATATACTTTGCACACCACAGCAAGTGAGTCAGTACAGCCTGAAGGACAGAGCATCCACTACCTGCTAAATCACTTTAGGACCATTCCTAGAGAAAATTAAGGAAAACAGCTAGCTGAATTTATTCCCACAATATTTAAATCATAGCTTTGATGTGAATGGGGAATGCCTACCCTTTGGAAGCCAGTGCCAATGATGGTAGCTGGGATCTCCTCATTCCCTCTCTGGAGGAAAGTGCCCTCCACCAGCACCACCCCTCCATCATCACAGACTAACCCCCTTTGCTAGGGGCTTCATGTCTTGGCTAGCTTTGGGAGGGGCGATGCCCTGCAGCTGAGCGCTGGGTTACAAAATCCACATGCAAGAGATCGGATTTCTTCCCCGCATCCCTATCTTCCTTTAACCCACATTTCCATTGCGCTATCCAGACAGAATGTTCCTCCTAGCTTCAAGGTGGCATTTCCCATTTCTGACATTTTGCAAGGCTGTCACAAGACCTTACAAATTACATATAATTAACAGCATTAATTCTACTTCTGTCTTACTGACTTCTTCATTTCCATATTACAATGAATTTTGAATAGCAGCCACAGGTGACATTACTAATATCATCACCAGATAAAGCATGTAGGGTACTAATTTCCAATTTTTTTCCCCTACTCAGTTTCCTTCTCCTCTCTTTGCCTCTACAGTTCTTAACAGAATGGAGATTCCTTCATCACAAATCTAGGTGGATCTGAAAGCAAAAAAATCCATTACTGGAATAACTAATGCTGTTCTCGTATTTCATGTGAATAACTGTATTACCTAGCTGTCTAAAATACAGTCAGGGTAGAGTCAAGTACAGTATATCCTGAATTCTGTAACTCTGTTTCACAGTTAAAAACAAAAGAAAACAACCCCCCTGAAAGCCCACTTCCATAGTTGTTCTTTTCTCTACAGCTCATCTTAGCAGATAACGGTCTTAATTCTTAAGTCCCAGATCTCCATGTTAGAGAATGTCTGAGTTTTAAGTTAAAGCAAGAAAACCTCTAGGGTATGATTATCTGTGAGAATTAATACTATTAGCTATGGAAAATGAGCCAGCAACACCATAACACTGTCTTTCATTCTAGAAAAAAAAAAACTGTCGTCTGATTTTTGTCCCCTTTATTACACTTGCATCCAAGTTCGTAATTTCCTACCTACTAGCTATTAGTAATTAAAGAGGTCTCCTAATTACTCTGCATTTAAGGGAGCTCTTGAAAACAAATCTATAGTTAGTCTGGCGGAGAGAATCAAAATGTTACGTTTACAAAGACATTCTTTTTTGCTAAGGTAAAATTTAGTATTTTGCAAAACAAATAGTTTGCCAACACAGTTTGTGACTTACGTTCTGGGCTGACATTAGCCTATGTTAAACCTACATCCCATCGCGGGTTCATGTTTTTTGCTGCACTACATCTTGTTGAAAGTCTATTTTTTGATCTAAGTCAGGTTGGTAGGATGCAATACATAAATACAATGTTCTGCCCCAAGAGCAGAAGTTGACAAAGAACTGACTATGTTTTGAATGCAAAAGTGTTTATTCCGTGCAGGACACAACTGCTGTTTAAGGCAAATTGCCACTTCCATAACACTGCTCAGGACACCTGTGCTTGGGAAACCCTCAGGGTTCTTCCATTTACAAACACTACCCTCTGGCAGAAACAGTGATTGCAAATTATTATTTTAATAGACGTGCACTATAAGCATATGCATAGGTAATGTTGCAAAATACGTCTGTAATGTCCTAATGTCTGTAAAGCATTTGCAGCAAGAGCAATGTCTATCATGATCCCAGGAGCACCGTGAAGGGGGGCAATAATGGACTTGGAAGGATAAGGTGGAGGAGTTAAAGGAGGCAAAATTTAATTTTTCAGAGTCACTTAATTTGCAGCCACCTTGTAAAAGTTTCTTCCATTTTATAAGGTTTTACTGGAGTGACACTCCCCACTTTGAATATGAAGATCAGTAGCAAAACGGTAATACCTTTCAATTCAGAAAACATGATAGGAGTGCCTGTTTTACATCAAGTAAAAAGCTCCTGCAACGCTCAGGAAATACAAGATTCCTCAATACTCAGAGAGAGAAGGAAACCGTCGAGATGAAGAGAGCGTCTGTGTTTCCAAACCCAAGCAGACTGGGAGTGGACCGCAGCGGGCTCCTGACGGAGATGCCCATAAGCAAGGCAGCACTGAGCAATCAGGAGTGCGTAGCTCTTTAGGAAACACAGTATTGCCACGGGTCGTACCTGGCCACGGGGTAACTTTGCAGGGCCTCGAGACCGCGGCTCATCAGGCTTGCCTTCTCTGGGCTTCTCCTGGCCTGCCTGGAGCTTTGTTTCAGCTTGCTAAACTGTCACAGCAAAACTTTAAAGACCAGGTGGCTATGTATTTTTTGCTTAGCTTTGCGTACTCGTGGGGTACAACCATAATTTTGATACGGATACTACTAGCAAGTTCTGTGCAGGACGAACCGCTGTTGGTGCCAGCCTAAAGGTGCGGCGTGGAGGAATTTGGGCACAGGGTGACAGCTGGCACCTTGAAAATGGAGACCCCAGGGCTAAGAACAACTCGTTTATGGCCAGCTACTGAAAGCTAAACGAATGCAAAGGAGCTGGGCAAAACTGGGTTTTGGGGTAACAAGAATAACCAGGAACAAGTATCTAACATATGTAGCACCTCCACAGTAACTTTGGTTGTAGAGTGGTGTTGCAGACCATTGGAAAAAAGAGTAGTGTGTAAAACCGTGTTAGAAATTGAACAAAAATAGCCCCAAGTGGGCCCCAGGTTAAGAAGGAAGAAAACATCAACCTTAACCTCATGCTGCTGCCGGCGAAGAGGAAGAAGAAACCATCACAATCAGCATCGTTCTCCACTGGGAATCTTTTCCCACCGCACTGGGAAAGGACTTACGGCACGCTGTGACCATCCCTGCAGACTGAAACCAGCATCCAGACGGAGAATGCAGCAGTGAGCATAACAGCAGAGAACAGAAACAGATTATAAAGTCTTTGTGTAACAATTTTTAGCAGATTTTTCCTTCTGTTAATCACATGATTTGGATAATGAGTTACAGTAGCATCACTGTAACTGCAGTAACCACAATAACTGTCCGCTATAGATTGGTAAAATTTTCACCTGACTAATAATAAATTCTTGACTTTGCATATATAGCGTGTTTTCTTTGCATAACAAGATTTTGAATGTAACAAGCAGAAGTGACCATTTACATCTAAATCTGTAGCAAGGTACCCCAGGCTTTTTTCTTCTCTGGGCACATCCTCCATGTGTAGCTCTGAGCCTTGTCAGGTCTGCGGTCAAGTCTTGCCGGATAGATTTTATATGCCTGCCACTTTGTCCAGCTTTTCACAATTTCCTCGGAAAGAGGAACTGTGACTTTTTTTCATCGAGAAACCTGGTGCGTCTGGCCACAAAGGTCAGCAGAAGGGTGGAAAGATGAGCAATGGCTGCTGGCCACCGCTGGGAGCATGGAGGGGGCAGGGGCAGCCGCAGGATTTTCAGAAGCAAATAGGAATCAAATTGCTGGAGGCAAGTTGCTAGGTGTCTCTGTGTGGGGGCCTGCGGCAGCCAGGAAAGGAAGGAGAGAGGGAGTCAGCGAGAGGCTGAGAACAGGAGGAGGGTGAGAGACTTGCAGGCTCAAGAAAGGATTAGTGAGGAAGGGGAGGCAGTTCTTCTGGGCAATGGACAATGTGTCCAAGAAGGACAGAGCTGTGGGACAGGAGAATTTGGGAGAGGGACATGGAGTTGGGAAGCATGAGCAGGTCATGGGTAGTTTATGGAGGCACTAGACTTAAGCAGGAAAGAGCTGAGGTCTCTGGAGTGAGACAAGTCCGTGGGGCCCCTGCATTGGCACCTGCTGCTGCTCTGAAGATGGAGATACCCAGGGATGATTCTTCCCGGATCTCCTCCGTTCAGCCTACAGCGTCCTTGCTTTTGCCATTTTATGACGGTGGAAGCCTTCAGTCTGTGACTAAACAAACACCAGCAAAACCTCAGTACAGCACAGTACCTCCCTTTTGAATATGCATGTGCTTGCACACAGAGAATGCGACTTTTACTTTCCTTTTAATGTCCAAGCTCCACATCTCCTTGCCTGGGGCACTGAAGCACTGAAAGCTCGCTCTGCCTATGATTGCTAACGTTTCCCAGGGAATGCTGACAAGGGCTTTTCCTGGTGCGGACACCTCCCCTGTAGGTATGGCACTGACCCTTCCAATTTATTTCACGTGGGACACCCAAAAGTCATCAAATGGCAACAACTTTTTGTTAGCAAATGGTGTGATACAGACACCAGACAAATAGGCTCTGCATAGTCTATTCTTTCCTGACATCCTTTCTCAACTGTCTCTGTTGATAGAGCTTAGCAACAGCCACTGGCATCCTTTAAGAAATGCACATAAAGAATCTAAACATCCCATTTTCTTCTGTTTTCAACATTTTCCAGAAGTGTGCTGAAGCTGAAAAA
This sequence comes from Rhea pennata, assembly GCF_028389875.1. Taxonomy (NCBI): domain Eukaryota; kingdom Metazoa; phylum Chordata; class Aves; order Rheiformes; family Rheidae; genus Rhea; species Rhea pennata. The sequence continues at coordinate 37,777,341 of NC_084669.1, read as the reverse complement.
TGTAATCAAGCTATCTTCTTTGTCTAATAGCTTTTCTGGACCAGTGAGTCTATCCAGTCCTGCTGACTTCTTTGTGTAACAATATGTCGCAGTGCAGAGAAGCTGATGATTCCACGGACTCCTCTGCTAGCAAGTAATTCCCCCAAAGTAGTTATAAAGGTACATTTCTAGAAACCTTTTATATTACTTAATGTCTTTGCTCTGCAAAATCAATGGTGATGTGAAAGAGTTATTCAGTATCCCAAGAAAATGGTTCAAAAATCATTTCAAACAGAAATTTCTTAGTTCTTCTTTACTTCCAAATACTAATTGCATGGGGAATGAGATGCCCTCACCGAATTTTCTTATACACCTGGTTTCATTTATTTTTCCAACTGGAAAACGTAAGATCTTCATATCCTACATATCTATCTGTAACATGTGAGTAAACACGTCCCTTTCCATTGGAAAAGGCTGCTGCCCAAAAGCTCGTTTATAACTTTTCCAGCGCTAATAGGAAATCACCCAAACGATTTAAGAATTTTTTACTCTCATAATCCTCTCCGTTTTCTTCTTCGAGTCACACACACACACACTGTTCCTTGGTTTGGGTTCTGTGCAGCAAATACCAAAACGCAGCCAGCCCAGCGGGCCCCCGCAGGGAGCCCGTTCAGCTCGTGTCACTCTTGGATCCAGCCTTCCGCACAGCTTTCGCAGTGTGGCTGCATCAACAGGCGTGCGGGGAGCTTACCGTTTAAACACAATTACAGCCAGGGAAACTGGAGAGTGCACGAGGAGGCCGAAGTCTTTTTCATTTTAGGTATTAATGTCTGAGGATTATTTACAGGGAAGACCAAAAGGCCTGTGGATTGGTCAATTAAGAGTCGGAAAGCTCCAATGTAGAGATAACAGCATAGAAAAAATGAAGGCATAGGAAAGGGAAACGGTGGCAAAGGCAATGTCTGCGATTCCTGCATCCTCACTGGTGGTCTTCAGTCTCCACGAGCACCTCCTCAGTGCTGCCTTATGACACCGGGCAGGTACTCCCGTATCAGTCCACATGCTCCCTCCAGCCAACATCCTCTGACTAAACTTTCTTTTGTGGTCAATCAAAGAAACAATTTTTCTCAGCCTTTATTATTAGTCCTGCTTGCTTGTATCCCAGCAGGATTTGGTCCTCTAGACACCATAATTTTTCAGCTTAACTTCTTAGGAGGATCGTATCTGAGGGCTAGTAATTTTAAACTCCTCTCCAGCAGTTTATTTCTAGGGTTAACCTTTTCCTTAAACGTCATTTGTAGACAATTTTCTATCTGTTTCTAATTTATAAATACCAATTCAAAATACACTTGCAGAACTCCACATTTAAAACTGTTTCACCGCTTCTGTCTTTCAAACTGCAATTTACTTTCTGGGTTCTCTGCCCAGACGCACACCATGAGAAGTTGCAATAACCACTTCTTGGCAGCTCACTATGGGGAAGAAAAAAAGAAAAATTGGATGGAGTTCAGAAAATAACAACAAAAGGATAAAGGGCTAGAAAGACACACTAATGGGGAAACACTTTAAAAAGCAAGTATGTACAGCTTAACGGAACAGTGAGAAAAGGGGCTGCGATCAACTGGGAACAGGTGAAGGCTGTAAACACCAGAGGTGAGTGATACATCGCTCCAAGCTGCTCTAAGGGGCTATGACTGCAAAGACGGGCCGGAAACTCTTCCCAGTTAGGCAGAAGTCAGCCAGAGAACAGCAAAAAGAACATCATAGCAGCTACCCGTCAGGGAGAAGTGTTCGCGCAGTCCTCTCCTTAGTAAAGCACCGAGTGCTACGAACAGGATGGACAAGCGGCGGCGATGAGTGGGGTGGGGAGACCTGATCTGGAGCAGGCGAAGGGGGGTGGCCTAGGTAGCACCTAGAGGCCTTTTCTAGCCCTGTCACTCTCCAGCAAGAGAAGTTGCTTTGGTCCCTTGCCGACGTTTGATCAAGATGCTGCCAATTCATCAGCCTCAGGCTCCCGCCCCCCATCTTTCGGACGCAGACAGAGCCTGGAGTGAGAACCGGACACAGTTCCCTCAAGTGAAAACATTCTCTCTTGAAACAGGAATAAACAAAACTCCACTGACCCAAGCATTCTTCTGTGTAATCTTGTCCAACAACTTCCTTGAATTTAAGAACTGCAGAACAACTCGCTCTTTGATAGTCTTTTCCATAGCACACAGAAGTATGGAACTTCCTCTGTTCTGTCTTCTTTGCCTCCAGACCCAAGCCCAGGAGCCCACGGAGTCCGTGAAGCGTTCGCTCCCTCTCAACCCAAGTGCTACGGTCTTCTCCTGCACTGCTAACTTTCCTTTCATCTACTTCCAAACCTACAAAAAAGTGCCTAGCGTCTAAATGCACTTCCTAGCCCCTGTGCTATAGAAAGTGTTTTCTCTGATACAGATTTCTTCTTCTCTGTATTCCTTTTTTGTTCTTATTCTGGCCACGCTCCCTTGCTGCCTAAATTTTCTAACTGTTCAGCAGGAGATAACTCACCTCCCATCTGACTCGGCAGCAGCCCGTTTCACTCCAGGGGAAACGGTGCAATATCCTCTAAAAGAACCAGTTACTGTACGACATGGCCCTATCGATCTCATGCATGCTTAAATGCAGAGCCACGAAGATACCGATATAATTATATCCTAACTCACATTCCTAAAGTTCTTTGCTAACCTGGCCCATTCCTCTCTAAAGCAAGTTTCATAAAGCAGAAAACAATCACGAGGAAGACTCAAGAGGACAAACGTCAGCACTTAAATGAATATTAGGAATCGATTAACTTTATTGGGAGCTAATAAAAAAAAAGATTATAAATCACAGTAGACAGTGGTGGTAAAACAACGTCTTTACCCTGACAAGTACTTAGGAATCTTGCCAGGTATGAATTGATAAGAACTGCTCAGGATAATGCTGTAGCTAAGATCATTTAAAAAATAACCAGAGGAATATCAGGTAGAAATAAGGAAGCGTACTACTTCTCCATGAGGTATTAAAGAGATTGTTAATGAAATATTGCTCCCTTTTCTCAGTCTGCAATTCAGAAAGAACACTAAAAAAAAATAGAAAGCCTTCACAAGAGCAGTGTGTCAACGAAACAAGCTTTGGCAATCATAACAGTGAGACTCCTGTGAAGCTCAGTCTATTTTAGTTTGTTGAAGAAAGGTCAAGGAGATGACTTGATTATGGTTTACAACAGCTAACAATACATTACACAGGAAAATACCTCCTGATTTAAGGAAGCTTTCCTGTAAAAATAATATGAAAAGCACCAGTTGTTGGAGACTGAATCTAATTGCAACTATCAGGAACTTTTTTTAATGAGAAGTGGAACTGAACACTAGAAAAAACTTCTCATGTAGATGTGTTGACTGTTTATCACTTAGAGACTTCAAAACAGGATCAAATGTCTGTGTTAAGAGATGCTCTAGCCCACACAAAAGTCACAAGTTTAGTTCAGAAGCAGCTGAATGAAAATACTTGGCCTACTTAAAATCCTAACAGTCCTTATGCCCCTAAGTTTAATTAATCTATACATCATTTTTGGGTTGCATCGGGAAGAAATCAAATTAAATTAGTGGCCATGCACTCTATGGTATTTCCTCCAATAATTCATGGCTTCTTTCTTAATGAGTTAGCCGGGCAAAAAAGGCAAATACTATAATCACCATTTTCATCTCTTCAAGATTCATGGTTTATAGCAGCATAACTCAGCTACCAGAAGGAATCAAAACATAGAGCAGCGAGCTCCATAAGCTACAGAACCGAACCAGAAGCATACACCATGCAGGCTTAACTTTCCCAGAGGTCCCCTAACTTCTCCAGAATAAAATTAAAAAACCAGGTCCTTACCAAAACGGTTCCAGGCACTGAGTTCACAAGATAGCTCTTCATCACTAGAAAACCATCAAGAAGACCCACTTTTAGCCTACGGGGTGTACGGCACTGCGTTTTCAGCAGCACTAGCAGGAATTTCATAGAGCAAACCGGAGGCAGAAACGTGGAGATTTGCCGCACACTCCTTCCTGTTTATCTACAGACTCCTGATGTGTGCAGTAAATTCTAAAGTTTTGCCTGTCTTAAAAATATCCAAATGACATATTATTCGTATATTAAATGACATATTATTAGTATTGCCCCCTAGAACAGGTGCTCGGCTCTGTCATTTTTTCCCGGGGAGGCGCAGGAAGGCCACAGCAGGTGGACAATACTAGTTCACCCTTTGGTCAAATAGCATATTTCCCTATCCCGAAACTTCTGCATTAATGTTGCACTTTCTAGTGCTTTGTACAGGTCGTTTTTAAAATTCTTGGTATGCTCTGTGTCTTTCTGATGACTATTAACCCATTTCACGTGACAGTCTAATTTTAAGAGGTAAAGTCTGAGTGATGCTTTTACTTCCAGGTTACAGTCTTAAGGAGCTGGAACATCAGAAAAATCTCTCCCCGTGGACCTTCATAGTTTGGGGAGATACTATGACATACTGTAGACTTACTAATTCCTAGATTTACAGAGACATTTTTCCTCTTGAGGATATCACAGGTGTAATATCTGCTTAAGCCATCTAACCATCTTGGAGATGTGCTATGTTCATCATCTGCTTGCAAACTTTCTCCCTAGGTTCGTTAGGTCAAAATTTTACGTGAACACATCTCACCATACTACCTCCATTTTTTTTTTTTTGACCAGAACTACTATTTCAAATACCTGCGTTTTGTAAGTTGCCATCTGCGCCGTCTTCAGGGTCACACAGCATTTTATCTACTCCCTTAGCAGGTAGATGTAATTTACAGAAGGAATTTATGCGATATCTATGCAAGCAGACTCAAATTCATACTCGTACTCTTCGGAACACTTTTGCCACTAACATTTCATCCAACAGGAATTCAGTTTTTCATCCAAGAAATTGAATCTGAGTGTTTAAACACTGTTTAAGCTAATCAATGGAGCTGAATGCTCATATGGCGTAAATACACCCATTTCAATAGAAGTGTGCCAATTTATTTCAGCTGAACATCTGCCTGTTGCTGCTTTATTTGGATAAATGTTAGCGGTATCTTTCCAATGTTTATATAATCTACTTAGCAAGAGAGGTAAACTGAGGGTTAAACGAAACTGCTACAAACTACACGCTGCAAAAAAAGACAACATATTTCTGCCTAAGATCTCGCATTAGAATTGCCTGAGAGCAAACGTCCAAGCTCTGAGTTTCAAGAGCCCTTGAAGCAGAAGTGGAAAATCAGCTTAGGAAGTCAGGCGGATAAGGGTAATTTTTGTTCTTAGGGTATAATAGAAGATGTAATATCATTATTAGCATTGAAGAAAGATATAAGAAGAAATATACATTGAGAGTACACAAGGATAAGAGGTGTAATAGAAATGTTCAACTGTGAAAGGTATTGTGGAAAGCCTTCAGTTCAAGAAATTATCTAGATACCTATCAGATGCAAAAAACCTTTTCTCCAGCTGCAGGAGCAAAGACCTGGATGTTCTTCAGATTTAAAACGTATTTGTATGTGCAAAGGTGGGTGGATGTGTACAAAGGCTCTGATGTGCTTTATTTTGGTTTCATATATGATTCATCAACTTAATATTCTTCCACTTTATGCATTTCTACTGATGATTCACACCTTCAGAAAATCGTATTAGACACAAAATCCATTGTGTTCTTTAGGATTTACTACTGCTGTTTTACCACTGAAAACACCACTCTGCTTGTGAACAGAAAAGTTCCTATTCTCTTGGGAATTTACCAGAGTTTGCACAAAACTTCTAGTTTCAATTATTAAAATGCCTTGAATCAGCTGGCAGAACATGTACCAATATTTTTTTTTTTTTGATCTCCCTGCAAATCTTTTTATAAGCTCATTTTCCCATAACTCGCTTCCGGTGTGAAGCAGTAGGAGATATCTCACTGGTAGCACATCTGGGATACAGGCAACTGCCTGTCCAAGGAAGCAAAAAAAGCTTGTGAGCAGCAAAAACCCAAACATAGACCGTTCTTAACAGTAAGGCCCAACATATTTTCACGGGGTGAATGTTACTTACAGGATCTGTGGAGTTCAAAGGTATAATCAGAAGAGCCTGAAAAAGGAAAAAAAAATATGTCAGTATCTCTAAATTCTAGAGAAAAACATACAGAAATATGAAAAAAAACCCTTGCTCTAAGCTGTAAGAGCATTACTAGGGATACACTAATGTTTGAGCTTTTTTTCAGCTGGAGGGAAAAGGAGGAGAGCGGACTGCCTTGTCCTGGGTTTTAATCCAGGCGTGGTATATAGGGGAAAAGAGGGCTTGAGGGACTGTAGCCACCTCAAAGCATTTAAACTAGGAAAGGTTAAAAGCAGGGTCAGCATGTGTGGACCTAAGAGGAGAACGCAGCTCCTGAAAATGTAAAATTTGATACGAGTTTGATTTCAAAGCGGAAAGAAAGACCAGGGCAGCTGCTCTGGGCCCCTCAGCGGGGCGCCAGTGATTTCGCAGCACGGCTGAGGCTTCGCGTACCCGTTGCCTTCTTATTCCTGTAATCGCGTCGGGCGGGCGACGTGGACCAGCGCTGTGCGCGGACCTAGAAACGGAGAGCCACGAAAATCCCAGCAAAGGGTTTGCCATGTCTCTACGAGAGGGCACGGTGCCTCACGGCTGAGCTCACCTCCCCGCCTGCTCGCTCACCCTGGAGTCGTGCCGCCGAACCGCTTATTTTGGTGGAAACGACAGAGAGCGCGGTACGAAAATAAAACCACCTCAGAGCTAAGAGCATTCTCAGTGATTTAAAGCCGCTGTAAAGGGCGCTCAGAAGCTACGAGCAAATTTGTTGTCTTAATTACAATCTCATACACATAGAGGTGGGAACAACTGCTGGATTTAACAGCTTTTGAAACCATCAGCATTCCTGCTGAGGGCCGGTTTTGTGATCTCCCTTCTCACCCCGAGCGCAGCAGGCAGATCAAAGAGAGTCCGTCTGTCCTGATGCTGTGAGTGCCTGCTCGCCCCTCGACCTCAATCCCCAAATTTTCGCACCCTAGCAAGCTCAAATACATGCAATTTATTCTATAATGCTGATTTTGCTTTACTTCTTTGTAAGACAACCTTTTGCTGTGACGAGACAAGAAGAGATTAAACTATTTTTACAGTTAAGCTCACTTTGTCGCTGTTTCACTGTTCTTGTTTGGAGTAATGATTTGCTATTTTAATATATTACACAATGATTCTATAATACTGAACTTAAAGCTTTCTGTATCATCAGATATTTCCTGACTTTTCTGCCCTCAAATTATTGGAAATTTTCAAGTCTTTAAATAATGCAAGCATGCAGCATAAAATATAACATTCGCTGGGAGCTGAGAGTTCAGTACAGTCTAATATGTGTAATAATTGGCTTTATGGAGGTGGAAAAACAACCTTATTCTTAAGGGATTTTGATGCTGGCACATACTTAGCATGCAAATACAAATCCATGCACACTGTTAATTTTTCTGCCTCACCATTTGCTTCACATTATTAAATCACTCCCATTAAACAGACCCCGGCAGGTTGCTAACAGCACTTCCTTCCGAGAAAGCTGTTAATAGATAGATATTCTTGAAAAGCTTCCAGCAGTCTCCCAGCTATATTGGCATTTCCAGAATATTCACATGCGCGTAACAATTCGGTATTGGATGCAGCTCAAGACACAATTAACATCTTCAGCATTGAAATTCAAATTGCATAAGGTGCAACTGTGTTCCTCCGGTGAAATGGGGATGCCTCCTTCCAGCTCCGAAAATCACTTCTCCCTCCAGAAGCGCCTCTGTGTGGAAGAACCTCAGTAATCGGGAATCAAGGTTTTTATGGAAAAAAATAAGCAAATTCTACATATATATATCCTATATATATATATATATATATATATATATATAGTTATAGGGTTAGTTCTGGTTGGAATGAAATGTCCATTTGCCACATATGCACAAGAATGGATAAAAAATCAGAAAGCTGAAAGAATGGAGCCTGGTTAAGCTGAAGAGGAGAGCGAGGAGAGGTCATTACAGCAGCTCCGCACTACGTAACAGGCTGCTGCGACGAGAAAAAGAATAACCCCTTCTCCACACCCGTGATGGACGGGATGAGCATCTGCTGAAGGCAGATGCTAGGGAAAAACTCTCTAACACTAAGAATAGGAGAACGATTTCCATGGCCCAAAGCCCCGGGCTGGAAGAGTGGGAAGGAAGGACTGATCTGGTCCTTGATTTTTATCTCCTTTTGGTTTGCCACCGTGCTTTGCACTCTGCTTGTGCTTAGCTTGACGGTTGCTCTTCCCCTTCTTCCTCCGATCTGAAAGCCCATCACTGTTGGCCACCGCATCCCAGCCCCAGCTCCTTGGTCGGGTTACTGTCGGTCTGCCCACAAGTACAATCGGATCCACTAGATCCTCGGCGATCCCTTCCAGCCACATTCTTCTATGACTCCACAAATTTATTACAGCTTTTGTTCAAGATTCTAAAATCAAACAAGAAATCTAGCAGGCATTCTCAATAAAAGTAAATTATTACAATTAAAGGGTATTACGGGGCTAATGCCTTTGATCACTCTTGCGGCTAACTTAGGAATATTTATCAGGCTGACATGGTTCATGAAATTAGCTTTATCTTTGAGTAAAAATACTATTGCCATGCAAAATATCTCATTTTTACCCAAAACAACTCCCAAACATTTTCATTAGTTTCTCACAGCCCTTTGTTTCATGCATGATTAATGACAGCAACCTAATGAGGTTTTTTTCCCAAAAGAGATGCACTTTAGTTTTCTTTCTTACTGTCAAAAGAATCACCAGCTATTGACTTTAAAACATATCTTCTACATAACAGAACCAAGGTGATCGACCTTTTTGCAATATATTTTCAAATAATTTTTAAATATTATCAATCTGAGTAAGAGCTATAGGAAACACTAAAGTAATTTTTCATAGGATATAAAAAAACTCAATAAAACAGCACACTAGCAAAAAAGGCAAAAACTATAACGGACCATGAGTAACACGGATCATTGACTTACTAGAGTATATTACGGCCATTTGTTGGCTTTTAATGTCAAAAGGCTTAGAGAAGGAGAAGCAGTTTTGCTTAACTGCCAATTATAACAGCACTTTTCCAAAGTTAATGTCCTTTTTAAAGGACGAAAGTAAAACGAAATGTTCGGACTATACTTGTCAGTAGCTCAGTGGATGAACGAAGGAAGACACTTCAGGAAGACACCAGTGCTCAGCCGATACCTCTGCTAGTAACGTTCAGCGCTATTCAGTTCCCCGAAGGACTGGATGGCAAATAACTATTACCATCTGCAACAAACCGGCAATGAGAAGGGCAGAAAAATCGTATCATAATATCAATCATATTGTAATCAACTCCCATCAGATCTTAAGTGAAGCTGATATTCTGGTTTTTACCACCTCATTGAGTTCTGAAGCAAAGCTCATGCTAGCACGTGTTTAACCAGCATGGGAAGCCTGGAGAATTTCAAGACAAGAAATATCTTTATTCTTAGGTTTTAACTTCCTCTACTTTTGAATAATAATTTAAAGGGAGAAAAATATCACCGGAATTTTTAGCATGAACAATGACAATGAGATGAAGGCTTTCAATAATACATAGCATAATTTGCACTTTTAAGTGAGTATCAGCTATGGTTAATATTTGCCTCTTGTGCCAAAAGCCACCTGAACTGGTATCTGCATGTACGCATTATACTCATTTTATAGAGAGACTTAGGGGTTAAGTTATACGTGCCCTCCAGGAAGTGATGCCAGCCTTCCTGATTCACTCCTCTTTAAAAACAGTATTTGGAACTGGGGTATCCTCCAAGCAAAAATGAAGGTAATAATATTATTCCAAGGAAAAGCCTGATCTGAAAGAATTCATTAAGTGCCGCATTTTATCTGCCCAGAAACCCAGAACGAGCACGCAGCTTTCTCACTGATTCTGGGAGCGTGGGCGAGGGACAGGGCATAACCCCGCCAGGCTCTTGCACCTCCTCCGCCAGCTTGCACACGCAGCCCTGCAGGAGCAGGGCGTACAAGTGAAAAGCCACTAGCAATATGGCCCATGCTATGCACAGGAATAGAAAGTACTGCACACGAAAAAGGGAAAGGGTAACTGTGAAAATAATGGATGTTTCATCAAAAAAAAAAAAAAAAAAAAAAAGGAAAGTTTTGGAAGTACTGTCACCAACTCACAGCCCTAATTTGGCTGACACTTGCAGTGAGATTCCTCTTCCTAACAAAAAAAACCTGATGATTTTCATTGCATAGGCTACGATTTTCTTGCTGATCTTTCTGAGATTTCATACTGGGTGAGACATGCAGGGTAGTGCAGAGGAAGGTAGAACTGGAAGGCCCTTACTCAGAGACACAGACTCCTGTTCAGAAAAATCACAACCACTGCATCCACACTGATATTTTGCCCAATATAACTTCAAATGTGACAGTTGATGCCCTGATCTCCACGCATGCATTAACCTTATTAACCAAATGAGTATTTGCAGATTACAAAGCAAGCTCATCTGACACAGACGACTGCAATTCCTTAGGCGAAGCGCTAGCAGCTCCCTTTGGAAAGGCAACCGTACCGAGATATTACAGCATCATTCCCCTGGAGAAGACCCGCGGGCACCAAAACCGCAACGCTGCAACAGTGAACGGTTTGTCCGGCTCGCGAGGAAGGACCTGGCTCCCCTCTCTGCCGTTTTCTCCTTCCGCGCCGTACCTCCTCGGGCTCCCGCCCCGCCACCCGCGTCCCCTGGGCTGCCACAGGCAGCACGGGCTGCCCGGCGGGGCGGCTGCCGTCCGTACGGGTATGGACGTTCCTTGGGTATGGAAAACCAATCATATCCAAAGCTGCATTTCCATATAATTAACCAGATTCAGTGTATTACGAAAAAAATTGAGATACTACAATAAATGTAATATAATCTATGCCTTCTCTATGTTTTTTTTTTTTTCATGGGCTTCTGTGTCTCAGGACAAGAGCTTGTCGTAAAAGAGGATTTCCATTCAATGAAAAACTGCCATTTCCACGTTTGTTTCAGCTCTCTGGAATAAAATGTTGTCGCTGTTGCAGAACAGAACATTTAAAACAGCCTAAAAATCATTGGGAAGTGCGCAATAAGGACCCTTTATTTCACTACCTTTGAAGCAAGTTATACTTTCGAAGGCTAAAAATTACAATTAATATTTCCTAATTATGTACAGCAACGCAAGTAAAACAAGCGCAGTGGGTCAGTATCCACAATTTGGACAGAGTGAAATTTGCTTCCTTTCTGAGGCCTGAAGGTTCACAAGAATTTTCAGCCATTTTCCTTTTAAATGGTTAGGTTTCAGCCTTCTTAGGGCAGGTTTTTAAAGGACACAAGCTAATGAGAAACCTAAGAGGCTTCTCAAAATTGCCTTTGGACTTTGATAAATGAGGAACTACTATTTGCGGGCATTTCTCTTCCTTGTAGGCTAGCAAGAGCTTTTCTTTAACTTCACTCTTTCTAAACCAACCGGCCGGCCGACACCAGACCCTGCAAGTGCTCTTCTTACTGCTGAAATCTGGGGGATTTTTCCTTTTTAGCTCAACAGCAGAACCTGTAACATCCCATTCCCTTTGCCTTTCGTGTGCAGACACTGCGTCTTAGGGCACTGCTGGCGCTTCGGGGGTATCTCCTCTGAAAGGGAAAACCGCGCTGAGCTCCTCTTGGAAACCACATCAGCGAGAGAGAAACGGAGCCCCGTCCTCGGGCACACGTCAGGCTGCAGTTTTCCTTCATCCATATGCACAAATGCAGCCACGTAAATGGCAACGTTAGACCCGAACTAAGTAAGACCTGAGAATCCTTAACCTGGGAAATAAAACCAAGATTTCAGTGTGTCTTTTCCCTCAGCCTGTTGTTTCCACTGTCCAAACCCAAGGTGGTACCGATGTTTCCATTTTTTGAGATGTCCATGTGGAAGGAGCATTTTACCGCACTCAGTCTGGCTCCGTATTTCACCCCCAGGGATGGGCAAGACCCACTAGGACCTTCGTCCTCGCGAGGAAGAGGTTGCAAATTTCTGATTGTGAGAACTGAAAATTGGAACGGAAACTCTCCCTTCCTAGGACAGCGACCTTAGATGCACGGTGACATAATTTAACTCTAGATTTGAAATTGCCTATATAGATGCTTATTTGGAAATGACACTTTTCAGTTTTAGGGAAAAAAAAGAACAGCCAAAGGAGAAAAGAGTGCCTGCACCATTTCAAACAAACCAGCCCTCATACCTGTAATTCCTGATGCCTACTGCCACGGGGAATTCACGTAGGCAAATCTGACGAAATAATAAACCTCCACCACGTGGAGTTCTGCCCCATGTGATTTCTTCAGATATGGGAATTAATTACGGGCCTCCAAGTTATCCCCTATTTGCAGGGGTAAAACTCTTCTATAGTCAGTGGCTCCAAGCGAAAGCGTGCACGTGCTCTAACCAAACAGACGCTTCGGAGAGACCGACTTGCCGAGGGACGGCTGCTTTAGAGATCAGCTTCACCCATGCTGCCATTCCACTGGTATTTTTCTTCTCCCAGTGCACAACGCTATTAAAAATAATGGTTTAGAACATCAATAATATATTAAAAACAGCCTCTGCAACATGGCTGGATTGGCAGAGTAATAAAATCCATCGTTCTTTGAACATTTACAACCATACATCGTGCAGTTAATGATGTGGTGCAACTCCATGATCGAGAAATGAGGGAAGGAAGGAGTCAGAAGTTGAAAGCACGAAGCCATAAAAGCTCAAAACTGAGCCCAGAAAAATCAGAAAGCGCTCTAAAGTGTACGGCTTCCTACCCAGAAGTGCAAGGAAGTGCAAGTTTTCTTACCTGGATACATGAGTTTACCAAGAGAGAAGCTGCAACGCTGCCGGAGGAAGCTTGGCCTCAATGCTCATTTGAAAATCTGCCCGACAGCTGAGAAGCCGACACGAGGCCCTGCAGCAGGGAGACGACGGGATTCACCTGCCCTCGCTTTAACCATGCCAGATCAGCCAGTTAGGCTAAGCCCCATCTCTTTGCTTTTCCAGCGGAGAGAAACAGGAGCCTCCAGAAAATCACCTACCTTCCTTAAAGCCTTTCCTTAAAGCCTCACAGCTTTAAACCCAGACGCTGCTCTGTAAACCTGCCTCTGCTGGCAGCCACCGTTTCCATTAGCAGCACGGCAGGATCAGTCAGCCGCTGCGACCTCGTCGTGTGGCAGGAAGCAGAGTCGAGAACCAAGCCGTGGAAATCGCTTGCCTCAAGAGAAGGGAAAATCCTTCACTCCCTAACGGAGCCAGGAATGAAGAGCAGCACTGTCCTCAGCAAAAGGGGGCCCGATCCAGCACCGATCTCCATAAGGCTGGGAAAACAATCGGGAATAGTATGGTTGGACTAAAATATTCCAAAGATCTTTTAAAATTGTAAAAGTTGTTAATGACTCATTTTTGCAGATTTGAAACTTTTTTCCTCTGATATTGATGAAGATTTGACTAAGACTAGATTCATACGTATTCAAGAATGAGAAAAATCTCAATTTTTCCCTCTATGACAAAGTTATCCGATTAAAAAAAACAGTCTAAATAGTACTTCAGTTTCAGGGAAATCTAAACTGGGCCAACTGATATATCTTGAGATTTAAGTGTTCCAAAGAGATCCGTTTTGATTTCTTCTAACAGTTTGGCAAGTTCATATACTTGAATTTATTTTTAATTGCTATAATTCTTGTATATGTCAGTATTCCAAAAGCAATACAAAAATTGCATAACATATATTCAGTTCTCATACTAAAGATACGATGGCACTGTTTAAAGTATGACTTCACATTGACTCATTTAACTTGGGCTTCTGATGTGTGTTTAGCACAAGAAATCACGTTGGACAGATTGTATGATGATGATTGGTACTGAAGCATCTCAGGGAGAATTTCATTAGGAAAAAACATAAGTAAGAGAGAAATAGTTGTTTAAAACACTAAGAGAAGAGGAATATGCTATACGAATTTTCAACTTACTAGCTTTCTCAGGTCCTAAGAGATTGTATTTTTATTCTTTGAATTTGTAAGAACAGATCTGTGGGCCATGTGGCCTAATCCAGGCACTTACTGTTCTTCTGCATATGAACTATAGTGATAAAAGAGCCATTAACTTCAAATAAGAGTCTGTTCTTCTTAAGAGCTTCAGCTTAAAACTGCATTACAAGAAAAGAAATAACAGTATGTTGGTGACTTGGTACCTCCAAAATATCACTTCTGTGGTAGTACATCAAATAATACATTACAACTTCAGGTGCATTTCACACCCACCCTAAATTTATTTCAACACAGACCTTAGCAGAAGACCACAGAGAAGAGCTAGTTTAGCCGCCTTCTCTAGCTGCTAGCACTACGCTGGGTTAGACAAACAATGTGCAAACATCCTTTTCTTCTTCTTTCTTTTGTCCATAACTGTGGGAGCTGCGAAACAAATCTAAAAAATACAACTCTATCTTGGTAGTTTTGAAACAAATGGAAACGCCAAGCTAACCTCTGGCGCTGCCGCTGAGACAGAGCTCGCCTGGGCCCATCAGTGCGAAGGCATTCAGCAAACTCGGCTGCACGGGCCGGTTCGGGCTCCTCCCAGGCGTGGCTCCTTCACAGCCTCGAGGAAGCTGGAGCCAAGATTTATGCCACCCTGGAGGAGCTGGTGCTCCCCTTCAGCTTCTTCTCTGGCGGTGCTGCTGCTCCCACACATACAGAAGGAAGAGAGAGGTGCAACGGCAGAGGAGAAAGGCCTGGAGAACTCACCACGGGAAGAAAACGCGTGCATAGGCCTATCTTTACCTTCTCATTTCAAATTCACTGACTACTTTTAACGGATAAACAACTTAGGAAACTTGCCAAGGGTGAAATACTGAAAGAACAGTCAATAAAACCAATAGCAAAACTAGTTTGCAACCATGACTGGTCCAATTGACTAAAAATATCATTACGGGATCTACTCCATCTTACATAAAGCAATTAACCTGTGATGTAGGTAGACCATTGCTTGTGAATTTGGACATTGATTTTGGCTCTGGGTTTTATTTATGCAAATGTTGCTAAGGCATATTAGAACCACTTAGAGTATGCTATGCGGCCACAAGACACTTTCCCTCTGATTATGTCCTAACTTGCAGAGTTTGTTGTGATCTCTTAATTGCTGTAAAAGGCGCCAGAACAACTATAAACTTACCGCACGCGTATGTGCTTTGTTCCTTTACTTCCTATACTTTTTATTTCCTAAATAAACATGATCACATTTGTAGGGCTATAAAGGTTTCACAGAGACAGGTCAGATCAGAGCTGCAACAGGTTGGTTGGTTGGCTAGGTGAGATGCTTGCTGAAGCCTTTTCCTGAACTACTTCACTTAACTCTTCAGTCTAGAAAATGTACTCAAATCTTTAGAACAGGATTTTTTTGAAATGATTCCTATTGCTCTGTGACTCTGAAAGGACCAGAAATTAAGGAAGAGTTTCTGTCTTTTAAGATTCGTTTTTCTGGTCTAAGGATATTATGAGATTATGAATAAGAATGTGAGAAATAAACACCATATTCAAACTCTCAAAGTCAGGTTTTCTTTGAATTATCTATACGGATTTATATCAGCAATTTGCATGAGGTGGCTCTCATTTGACTTACTAAGGCAAGGCTTTCCCTCCTGATACCAAGTTACGAACAGGCCCTTCCATTACATCCATGTTTCTGCTTACAACTCTGTTCAAAGCATTTGTGCCATACTAAATCAAAACAGAACCAAAATTGTGTATGCCAGGCAACCTAGCAGTTCCTGGAAAAAGGCACAGGATCTAATATCTAAGATCTAAAGGCAATGGCCAGAACCAGTGCCACCTTTCTAACACGGAAGGCTAACAGCATCTTTTCCTCTTTACTTCTGTAACTTTGCTGTGCTGCAAAGAGACTAATCTGTTTGCCTTCTGCTTTAAAATATTGACTTAATCACCAATAAAACTTAAAAATCTACAGATTTGCTGAGAAAATCATAATAAAAGTGAGAGAGGAAAAGGGAGGGAAAATATCAAAGCAAATCTTTACTTAAGACCCCGGTCTATACATGTCTTACTACTTTTGCCCTATAGAGACCGGGCTGATATTTTGTTAAGGATCGTCTTCCTCCATAACATTTTTACTTTTTGTCCATGTTACACCTCCTTTTTCAAGCAGCAAGAGCGCT
Source organism: Rhea pennata (assembly GCF_028389875.1). NCBI lineage: Eukaryota > Metazoa > Chordata > Aves > Rheiformes > Rheidae > Rhea > Rhea pennata. The sequence continues at coordinate 37,761,091 of NC_084669.1, read as the reverse complement.
GCAAGGCAGAAGCAGCACGGTGCGGGGCAATCCCTGTCAATGCGTCCCCGTTCAAACAAGGAAGCTCCAGCTAGCTACGGGAAGAGATTAACAAAACAAGCAGCTAGGAAGCAAATTTGCTGGGAGTATTTCCGTTTTCTGAACACCGCGTATCCAAGCGCCCAGCCGGCATGAATTAACATTAATCCTGTGATTTCTGAGATCCCCCGAGGATTCGACCTGTGCTAAACGCTCCTGAACACGATTTCCGCAGTCCTTCTCTCCGCGCGCAGCTCTCCGGTTGACTGCAAAGCTCCCCGGGGCGAAGCCACGTGTTCAGCTCCACAGAAGGCGGAAAGCAGTGAGACCAGAAAAGTCGCCTAGCGAGCACGGAGCCAGGGGAACGCAGGAGGTGCAGCGGCCCCTCCGGTCTTCTCCGCAGCCTGCCATCGAGGTACGCCTGGCTGCAGGCTCAAGTCTTCCTGACTTCTCCAGGCCACTGCACACAAACACACACACAAATACACGCGCAGAAGAAATTTTCCGTAAGGAGAGAAATCCTACTGGCACCGAGGATCTCAAGTTATTACCTCCATCACAAAAGTCATTTCTACATTTTAAGACCTGAAAATTTCAGATTGATGAAAGTCAGAGATAACACTAGGACAACAGAAATAACTTCCCCCGAGCTGCAGAGCGAAAGCTGGTGTGTCTTACTGCCTCCAAATTTCAAGGCTGCTTCAGATCTGGTGAAAAGGTATTTTCAATAGCAAACGAAACGATGTGGTGGCAAGAAGAAGAACTCCCACCTTTCTTAGTACTTGCAAAAGTTTCTGTGTCCCTGTGAACTGATATTTACATAAAGGTAACGTAGGGTCATTTCACCCTTTGAAAATATACAGATACGGAAAAAAATCAGTGCATCAGAAAGCATAGTTACTTTTCAGATAGTATTAGGAATGAAGCCATTATTATTTTTTCCTTAAAAAAGCAAAAATCATCACTTTCTTAAAACATAGTTTCAAGACTTTTTAGCACATGTAAGAGGATCCAAGAACTTTATTGTGCCAGGGAGGCTTTTATTATTGTTTTATAAGAGGTTGTTTGGATTCCCAAGCATCTTTTGAGTTCGCTAAAAGCTGTTGGGTAGAGGATTTTGTTGATTTATAAAGTCACAACCATTCCTCCTGTCTCTGATGTTTACAACACCTTGTTGGAAAACAATGCTGGCTCTGCAGAAGCAGCAGGAGATTAGAGCAGCTCAGCCTGCGGTATTATTTTCTGGGAAGGAATAAGGCAAAAGAAAGAAAACTGTTCCAGAGAGAAAGCAACAGGGAAGGGTTAGGAAGATGGTTTTGGTCAAAATTTATCTCTCACAGCAACAAAACTTGAGGTTCACCTCAGTGAAATCAGTATCTGCTGAATTTAAGTATCGCAGCTCCTTGGCTCGGTTCACTTCGTCCTGTTTCTAGGATCCCACTTCAGTGCCTAAGATTTCAAACTCGATCATCACCCCCCCAAAACCGCCACCTCAACAACAGCTGCCCTTCGCTGAGCACCATCTCCCTCAGCGCTAGAGACAGGCAGCCCCCTGTCTGCCTGCGTCTGTCCGGCTGCCCCCTGCTCGGCGACGGGCTCGGCTCTCGGGTGGCACGTCCACGGCAGTGCAGCCTTCACGACTAATGCATCTCTCCTGGGTTTTGCAAGCTCTCCAGTTACTATCTAGAGAGGGAATCAAAGCAAGGGAGTCTCACCGCTGCAGCGGTAAATGTTACACGTTGGGCGGGGGGCACGCTCTCGAGCTGGATTTTCTGTAGCACCAAACCTTTATCTAAGCCACTGAAAGGGGCAAGGATGCCCGAGGATTTGCAGGAGCGCAGCCAAAAATAAGGCAAGAAGGATTAACAGGAATGTTGCTCTCCTAAAGAGCATCTGATAGATACTGGAAAAAAATGTTTGGCTTCTTAATTTCCTTGCTAATGCCTGGCTCCTTGTATGGGGAGAGTCCTCATGAGACTTTTTTCTTCCCCTTACCTCTGCCCCTGAGTGTTTTGCTAGCTCCTCTCACACCAGGAAGCTCACTTTAGCCTTTAACCTTCATCTCTCCTTCTTCCTTTGCAAAGTATTGCAGGAAACCTGTTTTCAGGTTTGCTAAAGCAAAGGATGTTTTGGCTGCCAAACTGCATCAAGAGAAAAGAAAGAATGTGCTTTCATTTGGCCTTATCTCAGAACTGATAATAACGTTATTATATATGCAAAGAACTCCATACTTGTTTATCTGCAACAACAGAATGACACATGCAAATATAAATATGAAAGGCCTGAATATCTCAAGCTGCCTATAGTTCAATCAAGAATATTCTATGCTCAAAATACAAACCCAATTATTTATTTATGTCAAGTTTACTAATACCTTCCTGATAATTTTCTGTTTTCCTGCCAACAAACCCCGTCAGGCTCACTCTTTGAATTTTAGGAAAATAATCTGAGAAAGAAAGACTCACTAAATACTTTGAAACCTTGATAACGGGAAGCCTAGTACAGCCTGGGATTGTTTATTATTTGCTGTGCTGTAGCCCTTCTACTCAGTTGTACTTTAAATGTCATCCAGCCTGTAAAATATTTCATCCTCATACCTTTTTATGCCGAAATAAAAAGTTTCAACAACACGAGCTGGTATTTAAATGCATATATCATCAAATCATGCCCCAGTAGAATTGTTTCCCATCGAGCACCTGAAGAAATGCAACTGTCTCATAACCAAAATTTGTTTTGTTTTGCTTTCAAGTTCCTAATTTTACTCCTTTTCTTTTTACCTTTGCCAGTACCTTCTGCTCACAGTGTGCATTACCTACAGCAAGCGCTTAGAGTATTCTCCACACGTATGCTTTTTTAGGACTCGGTCCGCTAGCAGATCGAGTCATTGCTCACACGGCAGAATAAACACAAAACCTCAGATACTGTTGAGAAGTCAATCCCATCTGAATTTCTCCTGTAGATATTTCACTGGACCATTTACATTCCTATTATCTCTCCTATCAAGTACAATTCCTCCAGCCATCCTGCGGCTGGATTTGGATAAAATACACTTAGATAATTAGGAGATTCCTAGAGCAGTGGGGTTGTCCTAATATAATCATCCATAAGCAAGGTGTCCCTACGCAATTTCCGGTAAATAGTCACACTTCAAATAGCATGGAAGAAAAAAATTACAATCCAAGTTTCAATTTCCTTCTGGTTCAACACGAGCCATTCAGACATGCTCCTGAGTCAGATCCATTTTTTTTGTGTTCACCAAGAAACGCTGCTGGCACCTAACAGAGGGCAAAACTTCTCACTGTGGCTGTAGCCCCTGGTGGAGCTCCCTGGTCCTCTTCGCAGAAGACCCTGACCCCAAAACATCCACCCGCCCAGGGACACCCTCGGAAGGGGGGTCCCAATGTAGAAAAGAGGAACACCAGCAAACAGGACAGGAGAAGCACCACCAGCATCTCCTGGAAGCTAACACCAAAGAAATACAGCAAGGGGAGGCAATTCATCTCATCAGGCTTCAACTGTCTAAAAGTCACCCATAAGAGGAGCAACTCAGGCACCTAACCAGCCTAAGCACACGTGTCGAGGGCCATCTGATACCCTGAAGGTTTCTGGGACACCCACGCAGGGCATGACACAACCACGCAGGACACCCATGCTCCCTGGAGCATCTTGAATAACACTAGGTACCGTGTTTACCCGTTTTTATCTGACTTTATCCGTGTTTATCTGAGTAAATTCAGGCCTCCACATTGAGGATGCTTTGCCAAAGTTGGAGTTTCCGAGCAGCTCGGCTCCCTGGGGCAGACGTCCTAATCCTCCTCTCAGTGAGTGGTAGGCACTGAGGCCTTCATCCAGCAGATGAAGATGAGCAGTGTGCCCGCCTTTAGACAAGAGCTTGCATGTTGGCACTGTACACAGTCCCCAGGGACGGAGCCCAAACACTGATGAACCAAAGCTGTATGTTAGGACTGCATTTAATCAACGGAGCCACCCCCAGGGACAACGGCAACTTTCCAGGCTCCCTCTGCACTCGGAGGGAGAGACAGGCACCTCCAGACAGTGAGAAGCCACATCTTAAATCCAGTTGGATAAATCTCTTTCCAGATGTGCCTGCCTCTTTCCTCTGTCTGAAAAGGGAGCCATGAGAACTACCTTGGCACTAGAGGCTTGGCTTTTAGTTAGCTAACGTGAAGTGAGCTGAATTTGGGACAGACTGTCAAAATGGTAAGCAATTCATTATTTATATGCTGAAAGCTGATGCCAGGGTTACAAAGCACGAAGTCTACACAGGACGGAGCTGGACAGCCTCCAGGACATAACATTACCTTATTTTTCTCTGGCTCCCAGTGATACTCTTCTGTGTTTCAGCCATGTCCTTCGTATTATAACTATTAAAGTGGGTGATTGGCAGGGTATGGCTCCACAGGACATGATAAGATGATGCATCAGCCCTGTAGCCAAAAAGGAGAGCCCCCCTCCCATCTCCCTCCTCCTGCCTATTCACTGCTGCTGCTACCTTCTGCTGGCTCTGGCTCTCAGCAAAGCCCTGCTTGAATGTACTAACGTGACGGCAAACAAAAATCAGGCAAAAGAAAAAGGGGAGGGGCAGATAATTTTCTACTATTTTATTGAACTGGCTCATGGAAGGTTGCACTGGGAGGCCTGGGCCAGTGCAAGGGGGGGGAAAGTTGTCTGTGGGAGAAGAGGAGGGAAGGAGCACAGGGCAGTAGGGCAAACACCAGCTCTCCCTCTCGGCAGCAGCAAATCTTCAGATTAGCTCTGCTGCATTAGCTTCCACCAACCCAACATATCCAGTTGAGTGGTTCCTAATTAATAGCTTGACTGATCACTATTTATTTGGTAGCTGCAGTTGGAGAAAATCAAGAGCAGGAACATATGGACACAACCGGCCTAGAGAGAATAGCGTGACATTTGGGGAGGCCAAGGCTGGTCTCTGCTTTCCTGGAGCTGCTCTACCTCGTACGAGTTGCAATATTAATTGGGCAAGAGAGGCTTTGCAAGAGGTGCTTGGTCTTGTAGAGAAACCCCAGACTCCTGCTGAGTGCGACTCAACTGCGTTGCCAGCTCCTCACAGCTTGGAGATGGACATCGGCTCTTCTCGGTAAACCTTCTCACTTTGCCCCCAAGCTCTGTCCTGAACCCCAAACAAGCCTTACCGTCGGCCCAGTTAAAATGGACACATGCCATTAAAAGCTTAGGCTCTGATCATGAGCTCTGACACGGGCAGGGGTGCAGCCACCGCTTTGCCCAACGTCCCACAGGAAACCGTGAGCGGTCAGAAACTGAGTTCAGCTCCCTTGGGTGCAAGGCCAGTGGCTTAACGAAAAGCTATTTTTTTCTCTTCAGAGCAGAGCGCTGTTAGGGTCAGCTTACGTTTGTGTTTCTCTCAGTACGGGATTGGGCCTTTTCCAGGAAACATCAGTATTTTGGGGCCTGATCTGAAGCAATCCACAATTACACATGTCTATAGTTTTCTCATGCAGTTATTTTCCTTTTCCTTGATTTTCTCTTCTTTCCTTCTCCTCCAGTTTGTGAATACTTTTGTTTTCCTCACTCTGTTAACAATCCCTTTTACTTACTCTGCTGTATTTTTTATTTCTCCCTGCTGTACCTAAGTAGGTTTGTAGCCATATACTACAACAACATTATTTGTTAACTGTGAGCTATCCCTCACCAATTACTTTGGTGGGATTTTACTACCCTGTCACTATTTTATCTCCAACAATGTGCTGCAACTTTTGGTTGGAAAGAGAAGAAACAAAATGCTGTATGGCTACTTTACTGATATATGCCCACCTGCACTCGGCTTCCTGCCCTTGGTACCCCGAATAAAGAAAAGCAGAATGACTTCCAACCAACACACTGCGATTTTTTTTTTCTCTCTACAGCATATTACTTTCAGTCATCATTACGTCTGGAGAAGAGTTGCAGAGCGTGGCATTTCCATCGCTCCCTTCTGTCGTTTCCCCCTCTCCCCTAGACGGGTACCCAGGTTGGCACCACGTCACCTCTCTGGAGCACCAGCATCCATTTTGCAGAACAGGGTCCAATTTCTTCTTTAGCATCTCCATCCAATCCCAGCTACCCCTGCATCGAACCCGCTCCTAAAAAGATGTCCACTGACAATTTTTCCAGCAATTTGGCTGTAAACACTTGAGCCAGCTGAGAAGTGCCCTTCCACTGATGCACTTTATAAAGGAATTGGCAATTTCCTTGTTCAAATGAGGAAAATTTTGAAACTTAAATAAATTAATTTTCTTGTAGGGAGGGGGGAGGGAGGCAGGAGGAAGCCACAGTTACCTCCTGCAAGGCAGCCAAGTCCTAGATTTCTAGGCCGCCTTTCATGTATTAAATATAACATCTGTTCCTGTGCTCTTTTCCATATGGAGCCAGGTTGCAAGGGGTATGGCTTCATCACTATAAAGCTTAAGAAAACACAGTGCTTATACAAATCCTGAACAGATGACAGTGGGCAGGGAGGAGAAAGGAGCACTGTCACCTCCTCGCTTAAGTGCGGATGATGCAGCAAGAGCAGAAAGTGTTTGCTCTTTCAGAGCAAGCCCCGAAAAACTGAGCAAAATTGCTTGTTTGCCCTAAGTGTGTGTTCTGACTGGTGACTCTTTCAAATCCCTTAATGTTGCTAAATCAAACCGATTAAGGCAAACCTAACGTGTTATATTTGTTATTTGGTGCTGCAAAATTAATCCAGGTTGAGATTAATTTCAGAACAATACAAAAACAAACATTAAAGGAATTGCAAAGAGGGCTTAATGCTGTGCCAATTCATAGCCCTACTTCTGGGGGAGAAGATCGATCAGCTTACAGTGCAACACCAGTACCATGCTGCATTTTATTAGGGGTCTTCTAGTGGGGGGTGAGAGTGAAGGAGGAAAGAAGCTGGTTTTGGTGCATTTGATAGTCAGCAAAGGCACAATTTCTTACTCTCCCCTGTCTCAGTAATGTTCTTGTGCAACAGGAAGAAAAATGGAATTTATATACTACAGCTTCTTTCAGATTCAGGGTAATCAAAGCATTTTACAAGCATTTGACTCACCATGCAACAACTGGGCAGGCGAACGCAGCATCCATTATGCATGCAGTAATAGTTAACGCAGCCTGGAAGATTTAAATATATTTTATCAAAGCAGGGAACGTTGGCTTAGAGAGGACACAGGCATTGCCTGAAATCTTTAATGAAATGACAAGGGCTCCGCAGAGTAAAAGGGGCTGAAAGGACGGCTTTCTGGTCGCGTGCCTATCGCGGGGGAGCAGCCTTGCCCGCACCTCCCTACCAACAACATGCGACGGAAATCCTGCGGCCCTTCCCAAGCGCTCGAGCCTGAAAGTAAAGAGTAAAAACTGGCACAAAACCCGAGGTGCGGCAGGGGAGCTTAGTAAGGACAAGTCTTCTCAGGATAGGAGATGCTGGGATGAAGTTCCCTCTCTGTATTCCCCACAGTGCTTTTGAGCATCAGCACTTTTTCAGTTTAATGAACTTCTCTTTCCCCTCCCAAGCAGGCAAGGCTATATGCATGAAAACAGAGTCACCTGTAACGCCGCAGGGCGCAGAGACAGTGCGGGGCTGCGAGGCAAACCCAAACCCGGCCCAGTCGCCGGAGCTAGGCAGGGCTGCTCTCCTGAGATGGGACGCAGGAGACCCGACTCTGGCCGGGCTCCCAGGCAGCATATCCACATTTTCCATCCTGCTGCCCGGGATCCTCTACAACAGACTTAGCAGAAGCTAGAAAACGGCTACTCCTTTCGCTCTGTTCTGTCTCTTCCCTCCGGCTCCTCTTTAATCGAATCTTGATGATCCCTATCTCCTTCCAGGCTGACTTGGCCTTTTCTTTCAGCTTTTCTCCCAAAACAGTTTTCAAAACTACTTAAAAGAGCTGCAAGTACCTACACGAGCGTGCTGTGAGCAAGGTATTGCAGTGTAAACCACCGCGCACCGTTTGATACCAGCTGAAAACCTGGCCTAGCTTTTTAATGAATGAAACCGAAACAACAGCATGGCAAGCTTTTGACAGAGTATTTAAGAAAGAAAGGCAGAGCACACGAGAACGCAAACCTCCCCGAGATATTAAACTCTGAATTACTCCACGTCAAAACACAACAACTTAGACCTGACGCTCATGGATTTTCCTCAGTTGATTTCCTGCTTCTGCAAAAGCGCAGCATTCGGTTATGAAATATTTGGGAAGCATCACATCTGCTCAAATTCGAAAGCAATTTGTGTTAATGCGAGCAGCCTGCGCTTTCGAAACAGCCAGTTACTTTTAGTGACCGCCCGAAACACAGGTGGCCAGAAGCAGGGCGCAGCACACGACGAGAGATCTCTGTTCCAGGGAGCCTCCCGGCTGCGTTTCAGTGCTGGCAGTTTCCGTGGTGTATCCCCCCAAAAGGTGTCTGCTGGACTCACTGGTATCAGGTGGAGAACAAGCAAAAATGACTTTTTGTATACATTTCCTCGGGAATGTTTGACAGCTGTGGCCTGATCATCTGGTATATACTCGGTTCCCTTGATCTGGCACCACTTTAAAGATATTTCTCAAATGAAGCTGCTGCTCCTGAATTCAACAGGGAGAAAGCAAATGTCTTTAATAAAGATTTTGTTCCTGTTTTCAAATATTTGCATTAAGGCAACTAATTCCTTTCTACAGGATTTGAAATACTACTTAAGTTTCATTAGTAACAATAATATGGGTTGCAGCATTTCACAAGGGAGCATAACTGAGAAAAACTACTCAGATAAACCTGCCCTAGTTTGGGCAGGAATAATTTAAGGAACCAGCTCTGCTCAAGTCTTTGGGGCTACTTGAAAGCTCTAACTGCCCGCGAGCCGCTAAGCCACAGGTGGAGGAGCACGGAACCGCAGATCTCCGCAGAGAGGGGTGTGCTTTTGTGAAACAGCTTAATATTGAAATAAACAATTACATGCTTATTTAGAATCAAATTACTGAAGGCTCAACCTCCTTTTGAAGGGGGGAGGCTTCCCATTGAAATAGATAACCACGTTTTTGCCTGCACTTTTGATGTTGAAAGCCATTCCAGGAAAATTCCATGCAAAACTGAAATTACAGTAGTGTGAAATTGCCCTCAAAGAACCGTTTATATAGCTGCATATTTATTCTGACCGTTTTGCTTCCTGAAATTCACACCTGTTCTCTGTCAGATGAGATTTTTAAAACATTCCCTGCAGCCTTCCCTAGCCTGGAAATCTCACTCGCCTGCTGGTGGTTTAGAAGATCAAGAGGAAGCAGCTGAATGAATTCCAGAGGAGGCCGCGCGCTTAATTGAATTCTGCAATTGCCCCTAAACTAAAGGAAGTCGGGCAGCGGAAGCAGACGTAAATAAAGAGGTGCATGAGACCTGTGGGATTCAAAAAACTCCTTTTAAAGTTTTAAAGCGCCAAGTTGAAGATACAAGTGTGCGTCACTTAACAAGTAGGTTTCAAAACGCTTTTAAGCTTTGCAAGAGAGGCCGAGCTCCACCAAAGACATCTGGGGCCGGACGAGAGTCGCGTCCGACCCCGGGAATCCCCCTAAACCAGCCCCGAGCCTGCGTCAGGCACCGCCGCTTGCGGAGGAGTGGCGCAGGAGCGGGGTGCTGAAAGCCGGGCTCTCTGTGCCGGGTCTGCTGGTGGCCCCGAGCTTGGGCTCGAGCCAGTTTTACTCCTCCTACAGCTCATCAACGCCTCCTCCTAAAAACGTCTCTTACAGAAGCGAAAAACCACTCGGAAGGACGGGCGTAACCTGCAGTCCGCCGCCTCGAGCCCTATCCCCGTCGAAGCAGCACAACGCCTGCCCGAAGCGGGGCAGCCAGGACAGGTCCGGACGAAGGCGTCCCCGGCGCCGAAAGCCTCTCCTCGCTCGTTTGGAGGGACGCCTTTCCCCCGCGCCCCAGCTCTGCGGTCGAGCCGCAGGCCGGGCACGGGTGTTGCGCGGCGGGCTGGGGGGTTGCACCTTGCTCCCGGCGCGCAGCCCCCATTTCAAGCCTTCGACTCAGGCTCTGAGCTGCCCGGTGGCTGCACGACAGCCTTCAGGGATTCTGCAACGAGCCCTTTTCTTTGGTAAGATTTTCTTCCCTGTGTGCAATTGTTCCCTACAGGCAAGGGCAATTTTCAGCCTGCGGATTCATCGTGCTGTGGCGGAGGACCCGCATGCACGCAGTGCGCTCTGCACGAGCACTTTTTAAAACCACCCACGACAAAAACAACTTTTTTTGTGCTTGCCTGGTTTCCTTTGTTCTCGGTGAAGGTTGCTAGCTATTATGGCATGTTAACATCCATAATGTTGATAATGAGCTTGTCTAATACGTGGTAATAGCTTTAGAAGCACGAGCAGCGTGATCATTAGCGATTCATTGTTTGCAAGAAAACTTAATGTGACCGTTGCATGTCCCTGATTGGAATAAATACGACAATCAGTAGTTTTCATGTATAACATTGTAAGAAATATATGTAGAAAAAAGACTTCACATTGCTTTTCTTTACTGACTTGAACAAAATTGCATTTATTCGTGTCTAAAGTCAGCTGTGAAAAGAATACGAATTCCTTTTAAGCCTAGGATTTTGGCTTTGTTGTTTTAAATAGTAATTTGAGTTCATTTCCACCTTCGCTGGCCCCTCTTCTTGCATATAATTTCTCATAATGGTGCAAACACTAATTGAGAATGAGACGCTGCTGCGCTCTGTATGAACAGAAAGAAGTCCCCGGCTCTCAGGAGTCCACAGAGCAAGTTTGTGCCTGCATTTTTGCTCAGAAACTTTTTCTGGTCACCTGCTGGGGGTCCTCTACTCAACTCCTGGTGGCTCAGCGCCGCTTCTGGCTCAACCAGCAGATGCGCAGCAGGGAGAGGTGGGTTTCACATACGCAGGAAACAAATTCAGACTGATTTTCAGCTGTCGGCCTGCCTCACCGTGCCTGGCTTCACAAGATTAAAGAGCACTTTCTCCTTCTGAGAAGCTTCTGCACTTTAATTATCTTAATCTCCAGCCATGAAGTAGAGAGAGGCATCTTCCTCCTGAGCCAAACCTTGGGAAGGGTTAATAGCTGGCTTTCTAACTTGAAAATAGCTTTCATTTAAAGCCTAATGAATAGGGACGGTGGAAAATAAAAATCATGTCCTGCAGGAAATTAAGGTTATGAAAGTTTGACTTGTCTTGGAAATAAGAAGAATTCAGACTTTTCATTAAATGAAATAGTAAAAAAATTTCACGTTAGTGGTAATCATAGTTGAAGTAGAAGGCAAAAATCAATTCTTTCAGTCTCAACATGCCACGATAATAGGCCACTGGAAACACTGCTCTAAGAAGCGCTCCTACCAAATGTTTCTATTCAACTGAAGTGCTATGTCGTACAAAAGGGAGCTTTGTGATCGACTTACGGCTCACATCATAAAAGCCTGCAACTATAGTTGCACCAAATGCTGATGTGCAAAACGTTGGAGCTCAATTTACAGCCTAGAACAACTAAGGATTTCCAATAAAATACACACAAATTAGCATTCTAGTTTGGTGACATGACTTACACTGGCATTAGAAGAGGAAAAAGAGAAACTGCAGATAAAAATATGCTTGGAGTTTTACAGTCTGCAACTCCTTCCTTTCCATTAATTGGAGCAGCTTTTGAATAGTTTTAATTACCAAATCATCCATTTTTAAACTCAATTCTTGAATCAAAGCTCTGAATACAAGAAGAATTTTAGGACCACGAGTCTGTGCAAACCTGGAAAAAAAGGACTCTTGCAAGATGCAGTCCAGAGTATCCCTTCACAAGCGTGGAGAAGACAGCTCATATTATGGGGGTATGTACATACTCTTTTCGGGGTACAAATACACTCTTAACTGCAGTCATTAGATTGTTAATATACTCTATCACAGGTTAGCTTTGGCCCTTTTACAGTATACTCACCTCACGCTGGAGATTTTCCTCTGTGATCACCAGGACTACTTTAGATTTTGCCTTTTTTTTTTCCTTCACTTCAATTGCAGGAAAGCCTTCAGTAAGACAAAATATATGTTGTATGCAGAGTGCCAAATTCCTCCCCACCCCCCCCAAAATCCATTTGGGGAAGGGAGGAGCAAGGCAGGAGCAAAGTAAGTAGATGCTGAAGCCGACTGCACCTACAGAAGCGACAGCTAAGGTGGAGGTGCCCGGTGGGGACCTTCTCCCTGCAGCAGCAGCTCCTCCCCATCCCTGCACAGCAAGGCAAAGCAGCTTCGCCGTTCCAGCCCAACGCCGATCATCTCGGTTCCCCCTCAATCCTCCTGTGCTGTTCCAGCCTTTTGCATGCCGCAGTCCTTTCCGTCGCTGTTTCCCCCAAGTCTTTCCTACCTCTTCCTCCAGCCGTGAATGCACTGTGCTGCAATTGCAATTGCCGAAGCTCCCTTCACGAAGCAATAAAGGAGAAAAGTAGACAGAAAGCTTTAACACTTACACATGTGTTTAGCTATTTTTCCTTCATTTCTTAGGTCAGATAAAACGTCCAGGAAGATTCGGGAAGGTGCTCGCTTAGAGCCGCTCAGCGGCGAGCTCCTCAGCCCCGCGGCCTCTTGGTTCCCGCGAGAGCAGCAGCCTTGCGGGCCGGGGAGCCGAGGCTGAGCTCACAACTCAAGCCTAGGTGGGCTGTGAGCGACCGTATCCCCATGCCTATGTGATGCCACGAATCCTCACGGGCAGAAGCCTCGGTGGTGGCACTGGGAACGGTCGGCATTCTTGCTTTTTTGGTGCATTTATGGAAACCTTCATCTACAGAGAAGCCACCTCAGGCTCCAAAGCTGCCTTATTCCAAATTATTTTACATCAAAACCATAATTAAATCTTTATGCTTACATTCCAATCCCAGGTTTGCTAAAATACACTCTGGCAAAATTTTCAATGGTGCTGAAATTTTGATTATATGCTGAAATACATATTTTGCTTGTAATAAATTCTGTATGTGGCTTATACAGCTTCAGACTGCTAAACAAGTTTTTCACAACTCTGCTAGTCATCTATCCCAAACAGCTGGCTGGGGAAACGTATCCTATATTTACTTAAAACTTGGGCTTTCTGGATTATTTTCAGTAATGATTTTCTTTCTTCTAGTTTTTTTGTTTCTTACTGTAACTCCTCTTTTCTTTTCCGAAGCGTTTTAATGTTCCGACAGCTGTGGGAAGGCACGTATCTTGGGAGATGAGACTCATGGAAGAGATGAATCTTCTTCAGGACACAATACAGCAAAAAAAAAAAAATGTTTTCTAAGACAGACATTCTAGACAGACTGAGTTGTGCAAGGAAACCCAGCAGTGTATATACATCTGCACCTAACATTTATGGGGGAGAAAGCAGGCCCCGGTGACGTTAAAGAAACCTTGCAAATCAGAAAGACCAAAGATCTTGGCTGTTGGAGCTCTTTTCCCAGCAGAAATCGCAATGCCAGTTCCCTTTCAATCTTGCACCTACAGCTGCTTCCATAATTCTTCTGGAAGTCCATAATACCAGGTCTCCAGACAGTATTAAGCAGCCATCTCACAAAAACGAAAGAATTTGAAACAAGATTTTCAGGTGTGTATCAGAGGAATTGGCAGCCAGACACCACCACCACCGCGGGTCAAAGAGCCAGACCAAAACAAAAACGTAACATCTTCAGCCTTCCCACCCATATCCCAGAAGACACAGAAACATTAAAGTAATTTATCATGTGCAATGGCAAAGCTATTCATTCCTACTGCTGAGGCCAAAATTCCAATTAGTTTTTGTAAGCGCAGTAGAGCTAGTTAGGAATTATACTTCATGAAAGCTTTTCTTTTTGGCTTTCTTTCAACTTTCCTAAGAGGCACTAATGACAAATTTTAAACTGAACATGTTTGGACATCTCCACTTGTTCATTGCCGTGTTACTCATTCTTTTTTTTTTTTTTTTTTAGTGCTAAGCTCACCATACTTTTTGCAACTGTCTAAAAATTTACTTTTTAGTGAGCATCCAAGGAAGGAATAATTACGTCTTGTGAAACAAAGCTAATTCTGAAGAAAAGCTAACTTCTGCCACAGCTGTAGAGAGGTAAGAATCACTCTTTATCCTCTCCCCCCCCCAAAAAAAAAAATATTGTTCTCTGATAGAGAAGAGAAACGCAGGTACAAGAGCCTTGTGCTAATCGTCTCCTGGAAAGGAAGTCTTTCAGTCTTCAGTTCTCTTCAGTCTTTCTGAGGACCCAAGAACATCCCAGAATTGCTGGCCAATATTTCTGCCACAAAAATAGACTAAATATCAATAATTTTTCTGAGCTTCTTCTCAGCTTATGTTTCCACTTCGTTTAAACTGTTGCTGGCAACACCTTGCTACCCTCCCACAGACCTGCTTCATGGATACGTAACACACTCTGAACTACCCTGAGCACAGAACAACGAAAAACGGGGAGTTTTGTTGCTGAGAAGTAGATACAAAATCTTTTTACACTTACAATATTCTCTAAAAATGGTTTCAAGACATGGCTAATGCAGAGACTTCCAAAAAACACTACCAAACGAGACAACGTGCATCACGAAAAATAGACGTTTATGTAAAGTACCCAAGCGTACCGCTAGCCAACTTGCTGGAAGCACTGTATGGCCAAACAAACAACAGCTTGCATCTTTACTGCAAAGGGAAGGAAAGTAAAATTGTAACTAAAATAAAATCTGGTGAAAGTGGTGAAACCTGATTTGTACAGACACACAGACAATATTTTATATCAACGTCCACCTGCACAAAAATGTCTGCATTTGCGCATGCAAAGCATATTCTCCAAACACACTTCATTGCCTCGCAGTTACTACGTCTTTAGGAGATTCGAACTTTTCTTGCATTTCCCATAGCTTAAATCTCTCTCTTCCTGAATCAGAGAGCACCAGACAGCTGGTCAACAGCCGTGTTTCAACGCAATGATGCGTCATGAGCCTGCGTCCCGTTTAAGGGAATGAAGCCATGCAATATCCCACTTCTAAAATACAACCAAAACCTTAATAATTGTTTTGAAGCTACGAACTGCAACATTGGAGTTTGCAAATACAAAAACACAGAGATACATCCAGTCATTGGGACATCTCCAGCAGGAGGGATGAAGAATAGCTCTGTACAGCTTTTAGGATCACCCTTCCCACTCCCGTTTCATCCTTGCTCGTGGGGTGGGAGGGTGGCAGGCCTGACCTGGACCGACAGCAACGCGGCAAGGATGAAACAAGAGTTTCGTCCTTGCCTCATCATCGTCCCCCCTCCGTGAGGCTTCAAGATGAGCCACTGGGATGGGTCCAGAGAAAAGCTAAGAGATGCTGCCTCAGTCCCTGGAGGTTCATTAGTCCCAGTTCTCCTCCGGCGTTTGGCTGTCATGTCCCCTCCTTTGGATCGCACTCTCATGAAGACTTAAAAATGGAGAAACTCTCAGCACGATAAAACTTACAAATGACTAGAATTAGCTATGTAAGTGTCTTGCCTTCTCAAGCAATGGAAACCAGTCAAAGATTTGCCAAGTCCAAACACTGCATTTCTAACCCAGTTCAGTTTTACCACACCATAACTAACTCTGCAGAATTGCAATAAATTAGTATGGTAAGAACAGTACGCTAATATTTTCATAAAATAAACAAATTTTGCTGTGTTAAAATCAAGTAATCAGCTTTACAAACAATTTCATTTCTGATTAATAGAGGTCTTCTCTAATATGACATGCTTTGATTAAGTATTAACCCTCTGCCTGGGGATAACCCAATGCCGGTTTTCAGGTAGCAGTATTTTTAATAATACAACAAATTGTCTATGCAGAAATACTGATTAGATGTCAAGGATTAATTTATTTCACATTCGCTTTGCAAGTGCCGGAATGAATGACAATTAATTAGTGTAACAATAGTTGATTGTTTCAATTAATATTTTGACTTTGTCACTGTGTTGCTGATCCCAGGCTCATATTTTCCAATTTACTATGACATTGATTAGTAAATGAAAAAGTAAAGCAATTCCCATTTTCTTCATCTTGGAAAGAATTCTCTATTTTATTGAATTACAATAACAAAGGACATCAGCCAGGCTACAGACAACACTATTCCAATCCCACAAAATATGAAAAAAATATTGGCAGAGAAAAATCAAATGGAAAATATAATAACCACAAGTCAAGATTTCAAAAAAGTGCAAAACTTATTGTTTGTATCAGCATTCCAAGACCTGAAGAACTGACCTAATTTTCAGAGGTCTTGTGCAACTGTCATTAACGTAAGGAGCTACAATGGGGTCTCAGCACTTGAGAAAAATAGGGCCACGCGATTTCAGTGTCTCAATGTGAATTTGAAACCTAATTCAAAGCGCTCTACAGGTTTTTCCTCTGCAGTCCAGCACAAAGTAGTACTTGGCTAATCGCCGTGTTAGATGAGGTGCCAGCAGCAGCATGGCTGTGCCAGCACGGCGCTCTGCCTGCAACTCGAGGCCCTGGCTTTTGGGCATCTCTAAGCAGCCACGTAATGTAGCATGTATAAAGGATTCACACTGCAGCATGACTTGTGTCGGGTACTCAGGCTCACACACATCTGGTGGCCGGGGCATTTTCAGGAATGTGTAACATGTCTCAGGTCCTGGAACAGCAAGAGGAGGAGAAGTAGAGATTTTGGAGCTCTCATGGACAACTGGAGGAGGTCCCAGAACCAAAAGAGTCTCAGCCAAACAAGAGCCCTTGGGGATAGTGAGGCCCTTATCGCGACTTGCCCTGATCAGGACCTGTGGAAGAAGGGGAACTGAGGCAAAGATGTGCAGCAGCCTCTCTGACCACAGAAGCAGAAACAATTTGGAAAGGGATCCTGAACAACGACCCTTTCTTGAGCCAAAGTGATCATGTTTCCTGTTGTTTTGGTACAGAAGATTCCCTATGGGCTGGTCTTGCTTGTGAGTGACATCAACTAGATTACTGGATCTCATCTCATATTTCTAATCTAGACTCACAGTCCTGTGCAAGTCTTACTGGCCTGTAGGGGAGGGATCTGTAGGGGAGCAGGGTGAGACACTAGATCAGAAGAAATCTGGGACCCCAGCATGATGCATGTAATGCATGACAGCCACCGTTCATCATCACTTGCACAGCTGAGGCCTCCAGATGGCATGTGTTTTAGATGCAGTGGAGTCAGCCGGCTCTCCGAGGGGTTCTCCAGCCATTAAAAATGATAGAGGGAGATGAGAAGGCATTTCCTGACACTCAAAGATGAAGTCAAACCACTGACAAATAAAAGTCATTCATGGATCACAGAAGGATGATCTTATGGATGTATGAATGGATGTCACGCTAGCCCACAGACAGGCACCAGCTTGGAAAAGTCCTGGAGATGCAGCATGAGGCGTCACAAACGTACACACGGTTACGCAGCTGAGAAAAAGAGCGTGGCTGCTGGCTGCGACAATATATGCTGAACCACAACTGGCCACCCTGCCTACCAGTCTAAGGGAAAGTAAATCTGTGTGGCAGAAGAATTTATATTCCCTTCCCTCCCCCCTCAATAAAAGCCACAAGGGGCTTCTGAAGGGGGCTCAGGCCTGAGCTCTCATCACAAGGCCTAGACCAAAGGCAGAGAGTAGTGTCAAGTGGAGGGAAGAGA
This sequence comes from Rhea pennata, assembly GCF_028389875.1. Lineage (NCBI taxonomy): Eukaryota > Metazoa > Chordata > Aves > Rheiformes > Rheidae > Rhea > Rhea pennata. The sequence continues at coordinate 37,743,456 of NC_084669.1, read as the reverse complement.
AGACATTGACCTGTGATAACCCTTTGCTACCCAGTCCAGATAAGAAAATAAGGACAGATCTCTGCAGAGAAAGTAGGTCTCACCACGGTCTCCAGCCCACTGGATCCCAGTCGGGCAAGTGGAAGCACCCAAAACTGATACTGATACCACTGAACACTGAATCGCACAGAATCATGACAGTCGTGATCACTGTGGAGGATCTCTGAGGAGCGAGACAGCACCTCCAAAAGACACTGCAGCAAGATGCTCTCCTGTCCCTCGTAGGCATGAGCCTTCCCACTGTCCAAATACACCCGTGCAGTCACTCAGAGAAGCTCAATGTAGTTAGATATTAATGCTAATCAAAAGGATTTTATTTCCTGGGAGCACTAATATATGAAAGGGCCGCATGAGTACCGTTTCTTTCGGTCTGGATTATTTGTAACTCACGGTGGTGACTTGGCTGTCCTCCATCTAATATGAAGTTTCTGAATAATCTGTTATAAGACAGGGCAATTCCGTTGCCTGCAGTGCTTCGTTAAAGACTTGGCAAACATGAATCGGCATTTGAGGAAAGCTTCTTATCAGAAAAGAGCCAGGATATACCTGCTTACCAGCAAACGTATAATACAAGAACATTTTCTCCTATATGACAGATTTCAAAACACAAAGAGAGAATAGTCATCATTTTTAACATGCCAGTTGTGGCAACTCAAGAGGTGAAGCGAGACCAAGCCTTCCTATGTCATATTACTGGAAGAAAGAGAAAAAAAAGCAAAAATAAGAGGACATACCTTAATGCAATTATCTAAAAGTCATGGTGGCCTGGATTTCCAGGTATAAAATCTAAAATGGCATGTTTTTAAATGCACATTATGAAATGAATTGGATTCTTGATGTAACCTAGCGAGATTTTAAAAAGCCTGGTCTGCTTTTTGGGGGCTTTTAATCATAAATCTCTCAGGAAGGTGAGCGCATTTAGATCTGCTAAACACCACCACCTAACTTTTCTATAAGCACAAACAGCCACGAAAAAGGTTAGTGCAGAATGTCTTTGCAAACAGAAGCCCAGTGGCTGTGCTCTGAACCTGCCTTCATTTCTTAATTAGCTAAGCAGTAACTCCCTGCCCATAGGCGATGGAAGGAAAGGACAGTGTGGATGCAACTGTGAACAAACTTTGGGGAATATTCAAACCTTTCAAATATTTGCACCACAAATTGAAAGAAAATATGAAGTTCCTGCTAAGCCTCAGTTCTGCACAGGCTTATAGCAAACAGCTATTTCCTCAGCCAACACTTAACATTCAAAAAGGATGAAGAAAACATGCTAAATAAGAATTTCAGACTGATATGTTATACTCTCCTCACCAAATAGCACAAATAAAAACTGTCTCAGAGATGTATAACACTTAAATACAAAGTTACTAATCAAATGAGCTCTTTGGGCATCAAACCACCTTATGGAATCAAAACATTTTTTCATTAAATGCCTGTCAACCCTCCTCCTTGCACTGGTTTTCTGTCACTGCCAGCTAGAGCCTGCAGCTGCTAAGGAATCAGTGCCGCAGCACTCACTAGCACTCCCGTGTTTTGGAAAATAAACCATTTCAGCGCATCAACAATACGTTAAAATAAAAGTGAGTTTGTCTGCATCATAGGTAATGAAGGCCTACAGTCTTTTGCCTGCTTAAACAGAAAATACACAACATAGCCAGAGTATGTTATTAAATTTAAAGGATAGTCTCAGCGTGGGTGATGAGTAGGCCTTAGTATACTTCATAATTCACATGGATCTCATATTTAAGAGCCTTCAAACCACGTGGGCTAATCAAGTTATTAACTGAGGTTGACATAACTCATGATAATAGTAAACTGACTTCTTAAAAAGCCAAAGAGATAAGAAATTACAGAAGACATCTTCCCTTACTACGCTGACTAAATCTAGCATCTTTACCAAATGAATAAATACGTCCACACGCTACATATAAATTAAGGCAACTATACCTTAGTAGCAAAATAATAGGAGAAAACACCTGCCCAATGCAGTGATCCACTTGCAGAGAACCCTTGTTCGTGCTTAGAGCCCTACCTGCCGAAGGACAGAGGTTTTTACGGGAGGTAAGCACGAACACAGATAAATGCTGTCTGTGATTGATAGGCCGTGTATTATCGATTTTTAGGAGACAGAGACAGACTTCCTCAGGATTTAGTTCGCCTTTTGTTAATATTTACAACCATGAGACTCCTAAGAACAGTACGGTTTATCAGTTTGTCTTCCTCACGCATTTCTGACGTTGCATTGCTGTTAATTTGGTTGCTAAATTACCTAGTTAACAATATAACCGAAGACCTTTTAAACACACTACACTGAAGCCGCTATTTTTTCCTGCACGGGGGTTTCCTGAATTTCCCGAGGTCCTGGACGAGGAGCAGAAGCTCTGCCACCTCTTCGCCCCTGCCCAGTGCTCAAGGCCAGCTCCGACCCGGCGCGACCACGTAACCCGGGATCCCACCGCCGAGCAGGAGCTGCGGGAGAAACAGCTCCGAGACGCGACCTCCTCCTCCGCCTCCGGGCTCGGGAGCCACGTTAGTGCTCGGGATGAACGTACCCGAACGGTCCCCGCTCACGAGGCCCCACGGCCGGCGGGCAAGCAGGACGTTTTGGAGATGTGTGATGACACCAAGGGAAGCGGGGATGTTTTATCAGGCAGTGTCCATCTGATTCCCAGCCGGAGATCACTATCGAGCTACCTTCTCCTCATCCATCCTCTGACTAAGCTGATCTTCCACCACACCACTCCTCCTTTCCCTCTCTCCCAGAAAGATTTTAACTTTTTTAGTTCCCACACAATGAAGACTACACCTTGCACTAAAAAAAAAAAAAATAAAATAAATAAATAAATAAATAAATTTAGAATAAAAAGATAGAATAAAAAGAATTTCTCAGTTTATTAATCATTGGATTTCTCAGTCAGGGAGGGTTACTTTTTCCACTATAGGAAGAAAATATCCTTCCCTGTGTGGCCGTCGTGGCAGCAATGTCTCTCTAACCCTTCAAGGGTGAAAGGCATCCTTTCTACAAAAGACACACAAGTGAGGTGCCTTGAGCAAAATATCCTTTAACATAGCTATTATACACATTACTATGCTTTAACAATTTTGAACTACCAGAGGAACTTATCCGAGGCAAGCAACCGCACCGCAGCTCCGTCTCCAGCTACGTGCTCAGTGCGTTGTCCTTAACCGTGCCGCAAGGTAAAGGCTCCCGCAGGCCGCAAGCGCAAAATCACAAGTTCCCCTCTCATCCGGGGCTCGTCCTCCTGCGCTCTGCACCGCTGCTGCAGAGAGCACTATTTTAGCGAGATTTCCTTCTTGCCGCCCCAACCAGACTTTGTAGCTCCTGAATTCAAACCTAATTTCTAAAATATTACAGTAAAATTCTCTTGCTCTCACACGAGCTGTTAGAAAAGCCCTCACTGAAGTGGGGGGAGAAGGGGAACCGTATCTCTCCGTTCAGTGTATATATATATATATATATATATATATATATACACACGTAAGGAGAAAGCACCCTCTTTTTGGGAGCTAGCTGGATAAGCTAATACACTCGGAGCCCAAGCGATACGGGTAAAGGAATTAATTCCCTTGCATAAGGCCTGATACATTTTGTCTGGTTCTTTATGCACAACAGCGAGCAGAAGCAGGAAGGGAAAGTAAAACTGGAATAAAAGCAGAGAGAGGGAAGATGCAGTGCCTGTTTCTAATGAAGGAGTTCACCGACAGTGGAAAGAGTCTGAAATTTTTCAACAAAACAACTGATTTCTAAATTATTATTATTCCTGTTTTGCTCAGAGAAGAAAGACTGTGAGCATTCTTGCAAAATCCATGGCATCGAAGATATATACGGGACTCCATATGGATTTCTTGGATTTCTCCACGGAACCTGAAATGCTAACTCATTATTCCTACCAAACAGTATGCTACACATAAATAAATAAATAAATGCACACATATGTATTATATATATACAAACAGACACTATACAGTAGTACCGCAAACTGAGGAACCTAAACGCCCTCAGCAAAATCCTTCCGGATTTCATTTCAGGCTTGCTGGGCCGCCTGCGCTTCCAGAGGAACTCCCCCCTGCCTGCCCTCCAGCACGGGGTTGGATCCTTCTTCACCCAGCACGTCCCTACGAACTGCCCCAAGGCAACATCCGCATGCACATCCATACACAACGGCTCCCCACCACCCGCTGAAACCCTCCGAAGTAACTATTAGCTATTCCTACTCCTGTTCTTGCATCAGTTACATACGGGTTGTGCAGATCCAACTGCTTCTTAACTCATCGTTACATTGATTATATATTGATTGATTATACTTTGATCGAACTCGGTCCGTTCTCTCCAAGGGATTGGTTTCCTCCTTTCCCCGGCGCCTCTTTCTCCTTCTTCACGCAGGCTGTAGGGAAGGGAGAGAAGTCTGCCCAGCTGAAAAGACCTCGCTCCTGCCCAGCTTCACCCCGTGAAGTGAGCACCCATGGGACAGTGGATACGGGACGGCGGACGAGAGGAGAGCCTGGCCTCAGCCCTCCCACCGCCCCGGGACTGCCCCGGCAGCTGGGACCATCCTCAACCTGCCGGCTCCATAGGCTTCAACCTGCCCACGAGTACCACGGAGCTTGGCAACGCTGCCACGCACGTTATTAATGACAGTCCATTTGACGGCTTCCGTTGCTCTACTTCAAACCACTCTGCTTTCACATTGCTCCTTTTTTCCTGCGAAAGGCCCCTGAGTTGTCCTATTAACTGAAAACTATCTCACGCCTAGCCTGGAAGCCAAAGTTATTTATCGAACGTTTAGCTCAAGTGATTGAATGCAAAAAGTACTTCACAGGACCTTACTGCTACACGTAAAAGATAATATTAGAATTTCCATTGCTTTCCAGTAGAATTAACCACTATTTGAATCATTTGCCTGTCTTAGAGGCTACCAGTCTAAAAAAAAATATATAAAATAATATATACATATACAAATTTAATTAGCAGTCTACTGATTAAAAAGGCTAAATAAATGATGACGCTAACTTAAATCCAGTCGCTGCAGAAAATGAAAATGCATTTCACAAATACCTTGCTCACGAAACAGAATTTTGGAATTTGTTGCATTATTGCAAATTGCAACTACCATCGCCTGCCTTTAGTCTGATTGCCTCTAGTTATAACTAACACCATTAACAAGTCTTAAATTTTGCCCTCCAAAACCTGGATTTTCCCCTTGTTGTAGGCTTGTTTCTGTTAGTCCTTGCTCTCGCAGTGAAACAGCTGAAGCTGATAAGAGAAAGATTACTCATGAGTAATTTTTACTCTTTGCGACGCGCAGCCAGACACACGCACCCTGAAAGCAGGCAGGCTCACGTCTAGCAGGGCAAAGCCACTACTCGTTCCTCAGCACCGCTTGGTGCGTGCTTTACAGAAAAGGCACGGAGGGACACGACCACGCCAGGCAGACTCCTCGCCTGGAAGCAGCCTGGTCCCTAGCAAGCAAACTTACTTTCTTTCAGAGTAAAATTACTAATACATTCTCCCCGTGGATGACTGACTCCAGACGGTTGCCTTTCAGCACCCACCAGGCCTCCAGGAGGTCTCCACATGGCCCGTTGAGTAATGAGGGCAGCAGGTCTCCCAACAAAGGCTGTGTCAGCTCTAAGACGCTTCCAAAATAGTGGAGCATCTAGTGAAAGTAAGGCCAGACCCGAAGGCGCCTGCGTGGCTGGTACCTGAACGGACCCGCTGTGCCGAGGCGCTACCCGTGTCCCCCGCGCGCCGGAGGACGCTGCCGGGAATTCTGCTCGCGCTGCTCTCCGACGAAAGCATGGCGAGCCGCTCGCGCCCCTGGGGACAGCAGAACCTCCGCGCCGCTCACCGGCAGAAGCAACACCCAGAACATTTCCAAAGGGGCCTGGAGCTGCGAGGATGAAATGAAAGACTTGCCGAGCAGGACTGGTGTGCAGTAAGGACTCACCTCTAGAAACACCAGGGGTTATGGAGAGCAGCCTCCGGGTCAGACTGATCTCCTGGCACCACTTGAATTACTCTGTCAGCACCCAAAAAATAAGACTTAGGAATCTGGTTCCTTTAATTAATTAATTAATTAAACCGCCTTAGGAACATATACACTGGTGAAGAATGGGAAGGGAGGAGAGAAAATACAGAGATTAACCAGATGACGGAGTGGGTAAAATAAGAAGATATCTGTGTGCCTCACTAGGACGCCTGGCATTTTACCAGCGGGCTGATTACTCATCAGAGTATTCTAACAGTATCCCTGAATTCAGTATCCCAGTCACTCATTTTTTTTTCCTATTAGTCTCTCTACGGCCTCATTTTCCCTGTGCAACTTATTATTCTCACTAACTCTTGTTAATAGAGAAGCTAGATGGTGCTAATGATAAAACCTGTCTAATTCCCCTTTCATCTTGTTGGAAAAATGGTATTTTCTTTCCTCGAGGCTTGCACTTTTTCTTTCTTCCTCTCACGCCCACACATACGCACACAGATTTATCAGGCTGTGATAAAAATGTCCAGTCTCTGTCCTGCAAATGAGCTACATATCCACAGCTCAAACCCACTTAGAGCGACTTGCTCAATCCTGCAGTTTTGTGGGCCACGCTCAAAGCCACCGAAGCCAGCGGGAATTTATTTGCCCAGATGAACTCAGGTTTTTGCCGTGAACATTTACTGTGAATTCAGGGAAGCTATTGTCTACACGAAACGCACTGCTCTGTTGCGACGGTGAGTTCAGAAGCTGTGGGGAAGGGGGTGAGGGTCCAGGTAAAATAACTACACTCGCTGCCTGTCAGGCTGATTTCCTCAGTGGTGATTCACTGCTATCATCTGTTTCCTGGAATCGTTTGCAGACACCAGCTGTCAATGGGAGTTTTACATTTAGCCATAAGAAACAAATGCATCTGGACACCAGATTTCTTACAGCTTTCTCTGGCATCCATCATAACACTTCTCAAAAAAAAAAATATATATATCCAATTAGGTTTTTACTATGCAACTCTTTCAAACATTTTGTCTTGCAGGAATTTCCATCGTCCACCATTTCTCCACTCCCATTTTCTTTTATGCAATCAGAGAGATACTCTACACATATAACTTCATTTACTGGTATTTCACCTTAGGCTGACAGTTTTCAAATAAAATTCCTCAAGGCAGAACTTGACAGCAGAACCAACAGACATGCAGTTATCGCAGTGCTGCTTGTGGCTTTCCAAAATATCCAATTACCTTTGCTGCATAATAATCCAGAGGTTTACTTCGATGTTCACTGCAGCTGCCAGAAAAAAAATCACTCAGGAGTCATTACTGTTTGTGGGTCTACATCAGTTCACGCACGCAAATTCAGATCTGACTTCTTAGTCCTTGTTTGGGAAGAGAGATGTACGTTAATACACTGCTTAGACCTTAAATCCTTGAGTATCTAAGTAGGAGTGTCCTGTTTTTAAGGGTTAAAGAGATTGCAAGACAATTTCATGCTCCACTGACTTGCTTTCAAGAAGATGTACAAACGCTGAGGTGTTCACAAAGTCAAGTTAATTCTACCTTCCCATTGCCATCCTACCTGTAAGACCTCTGTCTTGAATACAGTGGCCTAGCACCTGCCTTGGACTACCATGATCCATCATTACCTGCTCATGATAATAAATAATACTCTACCAGAGCTCAGCAAAGCTAAAACAGTCTGGCCCTGAGCTAATGCTCATCAACCTGTCGCTGGAACCTATTCCCGCCTGCCTTGGGGGTTTCAGGTGGACTGGATGTTAGAGTATTTACACAAGAGCAAATAGCACCTGGCACTGCAGTTCCCCGGCATCCAAATTTTGAAGCAGATTTTATACTATGCAGGTGGAATCATCATCAGTGATAGGGCTTCATACCCCGGGTTGGATTTCCCAGTAAACCTGACCTGTGCACCTGCATCTGGGTGTACGTGAAGCATGTCCTGGGTTTTTAAGATAGCGTGCCCTTGCTCCGACCGCGTTGCAGGATGTCTGAAAATCCTAGGCCAACGTCTGAAGTCCTGAGAGTCCACCCAGACTCCTGCAAGCACACTGCCCGCTATTCAAAACTACCCTGCCAGGGCTCGGATACTGCAGTGCTCAGTGCCCACCTCCAACACCCACCCTGTCAAGGTCCTCTCGCTCAGGCAAGCTCTCTGAAAGACAAACGAAGCAATGACCTTACCAATACGACTTTTCTTACGCAGGACTAAATTTAGGCCTTTTTTCCCCCTAAGTTAGGCTTTAAGGAGCCAGGTGGAATGGACATTAGCAGTCTATTCAGCAGTCTTTTTGCCTCCTGAATAGAATTTAGAGTACACACAAACAAAAGCAAAAGCCTTCTGCATCTGCCTCATCTTATATTGTCTTCATCTCTTGGTGAAGGAGCTTTGGGGAAAAAAATGTTTTAAGAACTAACACATGCTGTTGCTCCCTCCTTTTCCTGCACTGTATATTTCTCTGTGTTGATGATGATGATGCTGACAGCAAATTTAAATTACAGTTGCACTGCAAAGATGCAGGGAATGACGCAGGGGAACGCAGAGCCCCTTCCCTCAGTGCCGGCTGTCTATTAAGACTCTCATCCTGTGATGCCGTCACACAACCGGCACGCACGGTCCCTTGGGACTCTGTAGGTGCCAGTGTCAGAACTGATAAAATCCACATTTGGTATATGAGGTGAGGCACAGGATAGCCGACATGCACTTTGCCAAGCCTGCTTTTTCTTGAGGGCATAAACGCTGTTGTTGTTTTAAGCAGGCTGCAATGCCGGAGCAAATCCTGAAGGGATTTCTGAAGGAAGAAGAATGCATACGGAGGGCAGCAAAGGGAATGAGCAGAGATCTAGAGAAATACGATGGCAACGTATCACACATAAAATGTAGTTATCAAAAAGGAGAGAATAAACTTTACTGCGGGTAGAAGAAGGAGCAACGGTTTTGAATTAGAACACGGGAGATTTTGGTCAGGGAAAAGAAAAACCCTCTCTCATAGCATGGGTGGTGAAGCACTGGCAGAGATGGTCCGAGAGGCCGCGGTACCTCCAAGAGAGGAGGGACGGATGGGCGCTACGGCCTTCAGGCGGACAGCCCCGTCCCTCCTCCCCTCCCAGCTCCGCTTTTATGATACCCCTAACCCCATGACGGGAGAGGAGACAGAGACGCCTGAGAGAAGGCCACTGGAAAAACTGATGCATTCAAACAGCAGAACCACGGCGGCATTAACGTCCAAATGTAAACACGCTGCAGAGCGACGCTAATGCTGTTAACTCTTCTCTGTTATAATTTGGCTGGAAACTACAGTTTTGTATTATATGCATGAGTACAGTTCTCCTCCTCCTCCTCCAGGGAGCATGTTATCGGTTGTATGATCATCTTTGCCTTCTGGTTGAGCTATGTAGCGAGTTAATGGTGGTAATTGAAAAATGAGACTACCAATAAAAGAAAAATCCAAATATAAACACGGTTTGAGTGTCTCACCCACTCCTTTCACTATCTCATCTCTCAGTCTTCTTGACATTTAGTATTCTACCCCCCTGGTGTACTTTAGACGAGACAAGGATCTGCTTTGTTCTGGGCTTATTGTTCACTGATAAACTAACGAGATCCTAACAGGCTCGCCACAAACATAAAGCAAACTGGGTGAAAAAGCAGAACGCTCCCAAGCTTCACTCTTTCTACTACAAGCACAGAGATATTTAGATAGTGACAAGTAAAAACAGCTGCCCTTGACCACGAGATACCCAAGCAGACTACATTAGCTAAGTCACATCCTTCGCTGTATCTTTGAAACTTAAAAATGTTTTTGAGATTGTATCCTACATGCCTAATTCTATCCCTATCCAAATATATCTATTTAAGCACATGCCGTGATTTAATTCCATTAACTTTGGATCCCCCAACCTCGGCAGAGACGATTTCATGAATCTAAGCGCTCGTATACTCTGGTGATCATTCGAGGTTACCACCGGTGGAAGCAAAACCCTGAAGCAGTCCGTTTATTTGGAAGCACACTCTTCCACAAATCCCAAGTCTTCCAGTAATGTGTCCAAGCACTTGTGTGCTAATTAACTCAAGTGATCTTCACAAATGCAATCCCAAACTAACTGAAATGTGGATCATTTCCTGTGCTTTCCCTGAAAACCAATTAAGAGAAAATGTATTAAGTTTTGTGGTTAGCACATATTTTCTCTTCCCTGTATTTAACTTCCAGTCACACTAATTTTAATTATTTCCTACCAAGGCAAGAATAAAACTTTGATCACTGCAGCTCAGCGGTGCAAAACGAACACTAGCACCCCAAATCTCTACCCTTTGAGCCCATGTTTAGTGATGCTGCCAGCAAGAACATCTCCAAAGATCCACGGACATGTCCATCGGCTCTAGCCGGCCAAGAGCTGAGCACTTACACCTTGTTCATTTTTAGAAGCACAGGAATTACTCTCAAAGCTCTCACACTTGTAAGTACTTGTCTCCGGACAGTATCGAGTCTCTGGAAACCAAGAGATAGTTTCTTAGTACAAGAACGAAGCACAATTTAGCACTTGCTATGGGAGGGTTTTTTAATAAAATGCAGCAAACTCATTAACAATGTACATCATCCTTCAGAAGAACATATGCTGGCAATTTACTTCTTTCATTATAATATTTCTTTACTTAATTTTAAGAAGCTATTTTTAAACACGTTTATATCGTTGACTTTTCCTGGGAGAAGGCCACAGACAAAACACTTTGATCATGTAGCGTTCTCCACCAGGGAGTCCAGCAGCAAAACCAGAGCAGCTACACGGATTTCTGTCTCAGCATCGCATAATCCAAGTTAAATGAAGAACTACTTTTCCTATTTGAAAAAAACTCTAGAGTTCACTATGTGCTCATAGTCATGGCAAATACAGACATATTTATAAATATATGTGGAAGTCCAAGTCTGCAGTCTATCATTTCAATGTGTCATTAACGTAAAAGAGAGACAAGTATTAGAGGAAAGACCTAGCGGGGGAGGAAGGGAAGGAGAGGAACCTCTATTTCTTGCCAGCTACCAGCACTCGCACTCAAAAGATGGTGAATGACTTCAATCAGAACATTTCTGGGGAAAGCTGACATTTTACTTCAAGCTTTTTAAAGACCAGAAGCCCTCACCACTTTCTGATGAAGAAAAGACAAGAACTTCCACCCTTGCTGGTGTCCGAACTCTAGGCAAAACAAATCTACTTTTCCTAACACTTTTTAATACAAAGCACTTTTCCCTCATGCATTCACTAAAGTCAGGTACAGACTTGCAGATACTTTGTCCCTTCTGTTAAAATCAGGGTGATCTTGAAAGATTTTGAATTTTAACAACCTGGAGTTTGGGGCCCATGAAGTCTGTGGCCCATCTGAATAAGCAACCTAAACCCACAAGGATGTTAAAACCTGAATTTCCCTCCTAGAAATATTTAAAATAACAGGCTTTTCCCCCTAAAGCCTGGGGAAAAATCTTAGGGTTAATTCTGACTGTTGTGGCAAGGGTACAGAAAGGCAGGAGGAGAATGAGAATGGCTAACCTGAAAAAAGAAAAAAAGGAGGGCGTTCAAGATGGGTACATGAAGAAGAAAACGGGTAGAAAAAAGGACACAACACCAACTCTGGCATGCACAAGGAGCCTCTTGGCCATGTTTCTCAGATGAAACACTGTCTTTTCTGCTGAGCTTAAAGAAGAACTGAATGAAATATGAGCCACTCTACCACAACAGGACTGCTGAAGGCACTGATGCAGGTTTAGGTTTGCCTTTATGGATATTTAAAGGACTCAAATAACAGATTAAAAATAAAAAGAGATTGATTTAAAATATATATATCTAGTGTTGTGAAAGAACTTTGGTACCTCGATGATCTTTTACTGCCTTCTATCAGAGAACGCATGCAGGGCATTTTCAATTACTTTAATTATGTGTCACAGTTATTGATGCACTAAACCCTGCCAGACATTCCACAACACTATCTTCAGTCGCTAGCGTTTCCTTATCTACCTTCCAAGCTAAGCCATTTTCAGTTATTTTACCGGATCAAAAGGGAATGAAATACTGCTTTTAGATTGAATTTAAGAAGATAAAAAGCTCAATTTCCTCACTCATCATAATAAAATAATTATCACGCTGGCATTATTTACCTTTGTAAAACTTTAAAAGCCTTTCTGGAAGAACACTAGGACTAAAGTCCCTGCAGTTTCTTTACTACCTTACTGTAGACCATGAATCCCAGAAATCACTGAGATCAAGGACCAAAGAAAACAACAGTAACACTAGCTCTCCTACCAATCCAGACTATATTCAGCTGCAAGTGGAGACGAAAGATGGACTGGCTATACGAATTTCCTTAGCTGCCCTCTCTCTGCTGACCTGCAGGAAGAAAAAAAAGAAAAAAGCCAGCCTGGGAATAGAATGCCATCAGTGCAAAGCAATATAGATCCACTGAAGTCGCATTGCTGGCATTGAAATTCATAGATATGATTACCAGAGGGTGAAACGTCACTCTCAAAGATTTCTGAATGCTCTTATAATGGCATCCAACGCACATGCACCTAACAGCATGCTGTTGCACGTAATTGAGTTAGACAGCAACAAAACAGACTTAATCCGCAAGAAACCGCGGAGACTGAAAAGGAGTCCTGGATTGAAACGTCCCTCCCCATCTCCCTTCAATCTAGTATAAAGGAAGAACTTGACACAGCAGAACAAGCGAACCGAGGGGACTGCATATTTTGATATAGGGATCAATATACTTCTGCCAGCTAGCAATTGGAATCAAAATTGCAGCTACTGAAAGAGCAGAGGGAGGCCAGGCGATGCGCGCGCCGAAAACGCAGTCGGGCGACGGCAACGTCAGCTCTGCGGCAGATGGCCTGAAGGACCGTGCCCTCCCCTCCTTTAAGGTATAATGTCCAGGATAGACTAGGAAATCGAGACAGAAGCAGGGATCGATTTAGGTAGCAGTTAATAATGCAATATTTTGATAGCTTATTTTTAAGAAACAGGAGTATTACAGCAATTGCATGTTTTAATACAAGATGGGATGTAAGCATATTGTGAAGGACACCCAGCGCATGACCACCCTCTGTTTGCTGTACTGGACAAGTCCCTGTCCACTGAGAGGTTCCCGGTCCCTGCTGCACAGGGCAGGCGTAGAGCCTGTTTGGGACCCTCCATAGAGGGCTGCACAGGATCTCCCCAAGGAATCCAAATTGCTTCTCAACCCTTCCGAGTCCAGGCTCCTTCCAGGTTCTGACCGGGAGGCTTGGATCCCTTGAGGGAAGCGAGACCTACTTGGAGCAGACTTTTCCTCCTCACCAGCCGGGAAGTCTGCTCTCTCTATACCTTAAATGATACAGTCGTGTTGCCTTTACCGAGAAAATGCCAAGGTGCTAAGTAACACTGCACTGACACCCTGCTCAACAAAAATTCCCAAACAATGAAGTCTACCCCTCCAACAGCTACAATCTAAAATTTTGCTTTATTACATCACATTTTTGTAATGTAATCTGTAATTTTCGTGCTCTAATGACTACAAAGTGTATTTTTGCTACAAAACAGATTTAATCTCATGTTATGCTCAATGCCTCCCCTCCATCAGTAACAGAACTGTGCATTCAGCAAGCATGTCAGGCACAACGTGGTCATGTTTAGAGCTATTCTCGTTTACAAGGGATTTTCCAAAATAACCAATATATCAGTGGTTTTCTGTGTGGATCAGCTAATCTACAGGCCCCTTGTTTTCACCAGCCTGTCAGCATCAGTAGTGCTCGGCTCAGCACAAAACCCCTGCAGTTGCCTCCCTGCTAGCTGTCAAATGCAATCTTTGCGCTCACTTACAGCCAACGGTAGGCTGCGAGCTGAGAGATTTGTCTTTTTTTCCCCTTTTCCAGGATGTCTGGCTTGTTCCCAGTCTGATCGACACCTTTGCCCAGCCAGAGAGCGGAAGGTGAGAAAATAAATATCACAGCCCTGATGGCAGGAGAGCTATTCCGTACCCCAAGAGCCACACAGGTCCCAGAGCAAGGATCTCCAGTCTGTGACGAAACCCTGTGTCCCTTCAGGCCCGTTTTCCAGCTGAAATTACGGGTAAAAGAATCGAGAAGCTTTTGCACAGCTGATGAGTTCAGCTGAAAGCTATGTTGCATCATTTCTCAATAGCGGAGTAAGGCCACAGGACGGACAGACCAGGAGCAAAACGCTGCTGCTGCCGCCTTCCGCGCCGCTCTGGAAGGGAATGGCACGTTCGCATCCCAGCGCCTCCGCTTCAATATTAATTTGAGTAGATCTGAATAACAGAACTACTATGTGCCTTTGACTCCTACAAGTTATTGCATGCACGGGTTGGACAGACCTGCCAGCGCGCGCGACCGCGAGTATAAGCCGGGTCGCCGCTGCTGAGCTCAGAGGCAGGCACGCAGGCTTCTCCTCTGCCTCCTCCACGGCGGCTGCTGCGAGAGCTATGCCCTATACACTCTCCCAGACGCACTGCAGTTGCCTTAAGCAGAAGAATGAGGTAGGAGTGTATTTTTCTATAAATTTAAAGAGGTGCAGGAGAAGAAATCACAGAGTTTCTGAAGCGTACCTAGCCGTGCAGGGCTGGAATTTCAGTCCCAGGTGGTGTTCCAAGAATGGCTAGGAAGCTGTAACTGTGTAAACTTCAGAAAACCAGAAGAAAAAAGCTGTCAGGAAGAGGCACCTGGTACGGAAGGGCAAACCAGCATTCAACCCATTGAACCAACAACCCATCTATTATACGTATTATTCAACCAAGTCATTGCCACTCTACAGGTAACTGCTCTCTCTGGAGCAGAGCAGAGTGTGGGGAAAGCAGAGGGCTCTTCTACAACCCTCAGTGCACATTTCCCCCTCAGCAGCAAATTATTACCATTTTCAGCTCTCCCAGCAGCAGCATACTCACCGCATGTATAGGACAGCAATACCTACCCACGCACAATTAATTGCCAAAATACAGGAGGACTGTGTGAGGCTGCTGCAAACAGCGTGGAGGAGCAGCAGACGGAAGGAGCCAGCGCTACAAACAGAAACTCAAGTCCGGTGCGATTTTGCACGCGGCCCCAAGAAAAAAGGGCCAGTGCTAGGCGTCTAGTTCATAGGCTGCATTTGGATTTTGCAACGTCACACACAGCCCGCATTCGCCACCACATCTTGTAGGCAAGTGGGATTCTGCAAATTTGAGCAAAAAGATCAAAGTGTGCTGCACAGAAGGGAAGCAAACCTCTATCACCTAACTTGCATGAAAACTAAACACCAAGGTGAAAAAATATTTCAGCTGTAAATATCTATGTGTGTACACATGTTTCTTTGCTTACAGAGCCACGTAAGACAATATGTTCTTAATAGCACACTGGTGTTATAACAATGATTAAAAAAAAAAAAAAAAAAAAAAAAAAAAAAGGACTTCTGCTGTTTCCAGAAGCTTTTGGCCACTGTTTCCAGAGTTATTAAGTATTGCTCTGGTCATCTGAATTCTCCTGGGAGCCATCAACACTTTCTGCAGCTGGAGTTGGCATTTCAGACCGTTTGAGCCGACACAGTAAGGACCTCTTGATCACATCCATTTTCTAATTGATGAAAACCACTAAGCAGCTGTGGGAGGGGGAAAAAAAATGGAAGTGGAGAACAAGCACATTCACTGGGGAGCTGAGGAACTGCATTAGAAAAGAAAACAATGACAAAAACAGGGTAAGGGGGAATTAGCAAGGGAAATAATTATGCCCATGAAATAAACGGTGCACAACTGATTGACACCACACCGAAGAGTCGCCGAGGAGACGCAACGTAACGAATGCGCCGCCAAAGGAAGTAACCACCAGCACCACGGGGTAGAAAACCTGCGTGAAATCACTCACAAGAGACTATTAATCATGCAAATAAATGCAAGGTATAGTTTGCAAAATTCAGTTTTGCATATATTTAGCTTATTTCTAATTAAGTGTAATACTTAACTACATACTTGAAAACAGTAACACAGTCCCAGCTTTATGCTCCACCAGTGAAAGCCATTCCTGAACACGAAGCTCCCTCCCCTCTGCTTTTGTGGTTACGGCATGTTCAAGTCATACAGGAGAAACAAGAACTATCTTTAACTTGGTATTAGAAATCAGCGCATAAAACCATCCTGGCCAAAGGTCCATCTGCCCCAGCAGCCTGTTTCTGACACCGATCAAGAGCAGATACCATGGGAAGAGAGCAGGTATATAACTTTCCCCAAGACTCCCCAGCCATGTGAGTAAGTCTCTGAGACTGGGTGATTAACTGAAAGTAGATCTTTTCATAGCAAGAAATAAAACCTATAAAGACTTGGGAAGGGGACAGTTGTCATTACCTCTCCATATCCTTTGGTGTCTGCAAGGCAGTTGATATTAAATCCAAAAAGAAGGGGCGGGGGGACACCTCTCTTTTTGTGTTGCTTCCAGGGCACAGCCAGGAGATATGCTTATTTCTGCACCAAATAGAAAACAGGTCTCTGGAGGAGCTACAACCAACTGCTCCTTGCGTTTTCCTGGAAGACACTGTTTCTCTCCCTCTCGGGTGGCAGAGGCTGGAAGCCAGGTGTGGCTTAAAACACAACCAAGGCAGGTACTTGCCTAGGACAGGAGTCTGCTTGAAGCAGTGAAGACACGTCCGTCCCGCTTTGAGGAAGGAACGGAACTACGACGTCCTGCTCGATGCTGCGGTGACTCCCAGCTCGCTGGGGCTGGAAGCGCTTGGGGCTCTGTCCCGTTCCCCGCGGCAGGGCCGGTGCCCTCTACAATGCCGCTCTTCATTTAAAGAGCTCTATACCTCCAATTTGGGTGTACGTATTTTTTTGGAAAAGGGTTAAAAAGAGGTTTCCTCCCTTCACGTTTTCCTCAGGCAGCTCTCCTTGTCTCACTGTTTGAGCAAGCACTAGCAATAATTACAAGCAGCTTTTGAATTACAGTAGTCACTTTATAGATAGACTTTTCACAGAACAGTAGCGCAATCTTTCTGGGCAACTTCTTCCTCTTCAAATATTTTATTATACTTGCAAGATGCTTTTTAAAACATTCATCTCCAGATACCCATGTTTAAGTTACAACTATTGCGTACCTAATTGTAGATGTTCAAGTCAGGAAACCAACTTTTTAAACCTCTTCTTCCTTACGATTGTGCATTGTTTCCGGCCTGCTGCTGGGCACGAGGCTCTTCTACCTGCAGGCACATCTGTCTGCAGATATGCAGCGTCCCTGATCATTTCACTTTGTCTCGTCAGTCAGTTTTGTTTTCACGTCCTTTGGCAACCCAGATGCATTTCATGCAGTCGCACTGAAGTCCTTCATCATGTACTGGATATTCTTCAGTGGTCTTACGTCCTTTTTATTTCTTCTGGTTTTATTAGGTGTCTATCACAGCTGAATATTTTACCCTGAGGAGTTTCAATTATTTATGAACACAGAATATTTGCTGGGTTTCACAGTATACGGTTTCCATTCACCATCTAAATGGCTTCGTACATGAACAGAATAATTTATGTTTAATTTTCCAAGTACTTTTGTAGATCTATCTGTTTAGAGTTCACAATTTTCCTTTCTCAATCATCAACTTAATAGAGTTTTGTCTTTTATGAGAAAAATTGAGCTGAGCAAGGTGGTGAGAGTTATAACCCCCTCCTAAATCCTTGCTTCACTAAACCAAGCGCTCTCATAAAAAAAAAAAAAACATATTAAAAAAATGGGGCTGCTCTCCAGTGACTTGTAACCTATCTGTATTCTCTTCTCGGGTAAACCAACAGCCTGTAGGCTTCTTGGTGCTGTTGCGGTTTTGGTGCCCTCATCAAAACTGGGAAGCTGTTTGAAAGCTGAATTTCTAACCGCTTACTTTCACTGACACGCAGCTGTTCACGTCAATACTGAAAACGATTTTAGCAGGACCATTCACAAGAGTGGTTGCTTATAAATTTAAGAAAAGAGTTCATAATATCTTGCGATCCACTGATCTTTCTCTTGAAACGCTGCCAAAATTTCATCAGCTTGAATGATGATAGGCAATTACAGTCTCTGTCTAGAAACAGGTAAGTAAAATGGTCCCAAGAGCTAATATCTATTTTAAGCTCTTTCATACTGGCTGAAAGAATTAAAACAAGGAAAAAATTTTTTTTCCTCTACCTGAGCAACAGAGTTTGCATACAGCTGTGAACCAGAAAATAAAGCAAGGTGATGTGGCCCAAAATTAAAAGCAGATGAAGTCCATTTATATGCACTTACTCTCAGCTTCACTACTTGTGTCAGTACAAACCGAGTAGTTTAGACCATGCCTTCTCTGTCAATCCTTCTCCCAGTGCCAGCTCGCCCTTGTTTCCCCATTTTTCTGGGTTGCACCCGGTCAAGTCGCTCCCCTCACCGTTTTCAGTCATTCCAGAGCAATTAACACGTGTGCAATGGGATCCTCATCTCCGGAGGAAATCGCTGACCGTCCACAGCCGATAATCCAATCTACTGCCGGCCAGAAGCGCCCACGTGCACAGGCTAGACCAGCGCACGCTTCTGCACGCGCACCCGGCAGCTCGGCCGATGACAAACCCGTGCCCGCTAACGCCCGGGGTTTCCTGTTCCTCAGGCGCACAAACACCTGAAGAAACGTTTATCAGCACGTTAGGCTGAAGTAACTGGGCTAAATCTCCCAGCTCGTTGTCCAAATCCCATTGGAATTTTTGGATTATACCGCTGGGAGCAGTGCTGGCATCGCACTACCTAGCACCTGGAAATCATCTCGGACAGTCTGTTCTCTTCCAGTACACAACCTGAGCTAAAGCAGAAAGGAGATCAGAAAGGACTGAGAGAATTTACAGCCTACTGCCCTTCCGCTTAAAAGCACTGCCACAAAGTTTTGATTCATTTTGAAACTTAACTATATCACTAGACATAATTCCCAGTTTTACCCGAGCAAAACCAAAAAATAATTAAAAATCCCCACACATAAACCATAACCTCTGTTTATCAATGCCCAAAATAGTGATGTTTGCTGATTCTATGTTTGCTTCTATAAATCAGCACAGCCACCATAAATTGTACTGATAGTCTCATATCTGAATCCTCGCTTACTTTGCAGAAGCTCGACATATGAATTTCATTTCCTGTACTTTTCTGTAGGAAATAGAAAAGAAAATTACAGGTCTCGCTGCTCTGCACACGAACAGTCGTGATCAGATAGACTTAAATGCATAGTTCATCTGGGTAAGCGCAGGGCCTCACGGAGGTAGATGTAGTTTGGAGCGACAGAGAAACACAGCACGCACAAAATGGTAACAGGGACAAATGAGAAAGTTACCTCAGCTTGCAGTAGTTTTGAGATAATCCTTTGTGAGATATTTTATATTTACCCCATTTAGTAGGTAGTGCTTCTTTTCATTCTCATGGTTCTGCAAAACGACACCGGCTTCAGGAGGGTCCAATGCGTAAAGGCCCGGTCAAGCATGGGGGACCTGGTGCCTCATTTCCCCTACGTACGAGCATCCCCAACGACACCAAAGCAGCGTGGAAGAAAACGCTCAACTCGCTTCCTGAACGCCCCACGGGTCGGTCACCTGGAGGTGGGGGAGCATGGAGGCACGAAGCTGTGGAACCGGCACGCGCTGAAGAGAGGGGAGTCCTTCCTGCGCAGCCATCCTGACCGCGCCAGGCCCGCAAAGGCGCCGACCCCTGCTCGGGAAGGCTAGGTGAGCATCTGGGGGTTATTAGCTGGATGTTACTCTTTCCTAGCGCAAGCGACGGAGAGAACCTTTCCTTTCACGGCCTTGTCTTTGTAATCTTCTGTATATTTTGGATTTTGTAATGATGTTCCTTTTTACCTTGGCGAGGCTTGAGCGTAGGGGGGTTTTCAGATCCGTGACCTACACGCAAGGCACTGGAATTTCTTGAGGTTACCGCTGTTTACGGCTGTTGAAAACCGTCTGAATCCGAGGGGTCCAGCATCAAAACGTCCTGCCTCAGGCACAGGCTACACTGAGAACTAGAAAAGCTGAGAGCAGCAAGCACCTTTTGGTGTCCAAAAAGATCTCCGGTACACAGCAAGAGAGTAAGTGAAACCCCAAAGATGCTCAACAGGGCTCGTAACAAAGGCCCTCACTAATTTAATGCAGTCACTAAATAAAAAATGAACACAAAAAAACAGTTCAGGGGAAGGAGGAATTCAGTCTGCCATTGTACGTTCAGAGAATGAGCCTTGCAACATGCAGCAAGTGGCGAAGCCGTTGGGACCTAGCAGTCTCACCTTTTCAACATCTGTTTTCCTACAGACCAGAAGACCTAGTCACTTGGGCAGAACTGAAGATACCAAAGCAAGTAGGCATCTTTTTTTCTAGTAAGCCACAAAGCTAAAAACATTCACTGCTTAAGAAACCTAGTTAGTATCTAATTTATGAAATGTTTCCTGTTTTATATCATGAAATATCTAAAATGACTAAAATACAAGTATACAAGCAGTGAAAAACATGTTTAAGGTTGTTGTCTTTCTTGTGTATTGATCACATAAAAAACAAATTTCAACTTTCATTTAAAATAATTACTTGCAATGATTAGCACATTTCTTGTACCAGTTAACTACATTTTGGCAAAAAAAACGTATCACTTCAATCTTTATGCTGTTAACACTTCGGGCATACTGAACTATTTAGTGCTTGCAAAACACTGCTTTGCAAGAGAGGAACCTCATAAAGTTCAGTAAAGGGAAGGGCAGAGTCCTGCAGCTGAGGAGGAACAACTCCATGCAGCAGTACGGGCTGGGGGCTGAGCTGCTAGAGAGCAGCTCTGCAGAGGAGGACCTGGGAGCCCTGGCGGACGAGCGGGCCACGAGCCAGCGATGTGCTCACGTGGCAAAGGCCAACGGTACCCTGGGCTGCGTGAGGAAGAGCATTGCCAGCAGGTGCAGGGAGGTGATCCTCCCCCTCTGCTCAGCCCTACCGAGGCCACACTTGAAGTACTGTGTCCGGTTCTGGACACAGACATGGAGCTACTGGAGCGAGTCTAGCAAAGGACTACTAAGATGATTAAGGGATTTTCATATGAGCAAAGGCTGAAAGAGCTGAGACTGTTCAGCCTGGAGAACGGAAGACTGAAGGGGGATCTCAGCAATATATATAAACATATGTGAAGGGAGAGTGTAAAGAGGATGGTGCCAGGGTAGGGCAAGAGGCAACGGGCACAAACTGAAACACAGGAAGTTCTGTCTGAACATGTAAGAAAAAACTTTCTTACCGTGAAGGGGTCTGAGCACTGGAACAGGCTGCCCAGAGAAGTTGTGGAGTCTCCATCCTTGAAGATAAGCTGTCTGGACAGGGTCCTGGGCGATGTGCTCTGGGTGACCTTGCTTGAACAGGCCGGTTGGATTAGATGATCTTTAAAGGATCCTGCCAACCTCATTCGTCCTGTGATTCTGTGAAAATTGACAGGTATGTTGTTTATATAAATCTCATGAAACTGCTCCCTTCCTCCAGATAGATGGCTTAAATCACTACAGTAAAAATCTCAGCAAGTACAACTGCGTGTGGAGTATGCTCTATTACAGATTAACTATGAATCCATTGAAGGCATACTAACGCTGTTGAAAAAAATTGTAAAGCAGGAGAAGACGACCCACAGGAGATGCTACAGCGTTTTCCACACTAGTTTATGGTGATTGGTGGGAACTGTTTTGCCATGATGCCAGAGTAGGTGGTCTGTGTGTTACCAAGCAAAAATTCAAGGTGTCAAACTAAAAATTTGTATTTGTGCAATGAATCTTTTCTAAAAACTCCTCACAGCGAATAAGCTTCACTTTATCCCTACAGTGGCATCACCTGATGAAGATCAGAAAGGCAAAGAAAAGGGGAAATAAACACAATCTAATCAAACTGGTTCTGCTGCTTTTTCTTTAATTTAAGCAGGAAAAAAAAAAATAAACCAGCGATGAAGTGGTGCTTCTGAAGCAAGCGAGGCATGAAATATCTCACTGGTTCCCAAACTGCTCATTCTCCTGCTATTTACCCAGCTAGCTGGAGACAGGAAACACTCTGCAGAGAGCAACCAGTTGAGAAACCGTCAGCTAATGTCTATATTCAGTGCTGTGAGAGGGGGGATTGGCACTTTGGCACAGTTTCCCTCTTCCCACAGCCCCCAGGCAGCTTGGGGCCAAGCGCCGCGGTCTCTCTCAGACCAAGTTTTCGCTGGTACTTCCTTGTCTGCGCGGATCAGGCCGTAAATAGCCCTTTCTGTCGGCTAATCTTGTACAAGAGGAGGACAAACAGCAGCTGAGGATTGATAAATTGTGTAATTCTTTTTTACATGTGTACAGTTGACAAAGGAAATAAAACCCATATGCTGAACGACTGCAGCTCAAGCGTCCCCAGGATATTTGGCTTCCTCATGTTTCTGTCAAGCCTGTCATTTTTAGTAAAACAGTGCTGTGAGCAAGTGACTCAGAGAAACTATATTAAATTAACTCTTCATGCTGGAATAAAACTCCCAGCCTTAACATAGCACAAAGTTGTTTACCCATCTGAGCTCTAAGATCAGAAAAAGGAAAAAAAAGGTCTTTCAGCAACCAAAACACCTGAAGGTTACAGAAATGATGTTACTATGCACGAAAAATATGCAGCACTTATATATATACAAAAAAAAAAAAGAGCAGTAGACCTTCCTGTTCAGAGACATCACCAATTCAATCACCAGAAAGATCAAAAGCAGCTATTTTACTCAAAGTAATTGGCTTCTTCTCTAAAATCCTCACACATCAGTGATTTTGCTATTCCTACACCTCCACTCTCGAAAACCCATCATTGGACCCGATGATCATCAGGACAGCTGAAGAACGGATTATTGTTTGCGTATAAAGTATCCGATCGCGGCCTAAAATATTCCGCGCTCACAAAAGTGATTTAAAAGTATTTCATTTGGTCAGCAGCAAGTATCTTCCTGGAATATAAATGGTGCCTACAGCTTTTTGTAATCTTGTAAGTTCAGTATTGCTTTTGCTCAGAAATGAAGCGTTGTAGTGGCATACTAAAGGATTTGTCATTCTCCAGTGTTTCCTTTTTATGAATCTCAGAAAGATTCCCAGCATTGAGCCTCTTATCAAGGAGCTGCAGAAATATACAGCTTCATTTTAAAACCCACGGTTGTCTCGTGCCTCAAAGTTTCTTGCAACGATCACAGATTAGTGTTCATTAGAATAAGGGCCAGCATTCTGCCGGCCAAGAACAGCAGCTTAACTACGTGGGAGGTTGAAATAATCACCTACAAAGCAGAGGACAACGTTCTTCATACATCCAGAAGGTAAAGGTTTGGGGGAAGAGGAGCTCGGAAAAAAATTCAAGCGTTTACTTAGGTGGTGTGCACAGGTTTTTAAGTTAAAAATTAAATAAATAAAAAAGGCTTGTGATTAAAGAAGGGATCGTAACGATTGCAACAGGCAAAAAAGGGGATGGGGAAGGAACGAAAAATTCAACAAGACGGGTAAAGATTTGCCAGAACGTCACTGACCAGTGATAGCACACAGGCCTTTAGCAGAACTGATTTTTTCATGCCTTTTAAGAGGAAGAAACCATCCTAAGCACAAGAGAAACAAGAAAAAACAGAAATGAAAAATTTTACTTATAATGGGAATAAATGCTGCTGTCCACTGCCAGGAGTCCAACCCACACACCTCATACAGGACTGCTGCCACAACAGGTTAATGTTAAATGTGATTTTCAGAATTTTTGCAGTTTTCTAAGTCATTGTCCCCTACAGAAAACATGTTTAATAACTCAAATGCTAATTTCCCCACAAGCAGCATTTAAAAGGGAACATCAAGCCACATTTGAAAGCTGTTACTGCTTCTGCCCTGAACCAAATTGCTGAGACACTCAAATGCCAGCATTTGATACACAAAACAATTACGATTCAGGAGAAATCTTCCAGTTTAGCAGAGACTATTTTCAAAAAAAAAGAAAAAAAAAAGCTCTCCCAGTCTATCACCTAAATCGCAGGTCAGGGTCATTTCTTCTCCAGATTTGCTGCTCTTCGGATGCCCAGGGTTTGAGTTACGGACTGTCCAGCTCCCTATTACGCTGGCAGCCTTGCTACAAGGGGTAGGGCTCGGCTTCCCCAAAATTCAGGTATGGGCCAGGTGCCGCACGTCATACGGGGGAGAGCGAGCTGCCCGGAGGCAAGCGCCTGAGCAAAAACTTGTTTCTCTTCCTAACCTGGCAACTAGCCTTCAGGATCTTCTCTCTTCCCCTCTCCCACAACACCGTAAGATGAAATAAGAACTTAAAAACGCATGTTGGTCGTCTCTCTTGCGTTGTTCAATATTTTTTTTCCCCAGTTCTTTTTTTTTTTTTTTTTTTTTTTTTTTTTTGCAACTTGCCAGTAGGCTGCTTGGCATTATTTATTCCTAAGGACTCCAGTCTTTATTACTGCCTGGAGTTAGCCGTTGCAGTATTGAACGCATTCTTTTTTGGCAAAAACAAAACATTCTTCTGCTTAATTAATTTTATTAGGTCTTTGATTTGTATAAAAATAATGAACAGCAGCAGCCGATGCTGAAAAATATTTTCCTTTCCAACAGTCAACGGGCATGGAAAAATCCGGACCGGAAAATGCGCTTGGGCCCAGTTTCTACCCAAGGAAAAACTTCTTGAGAGGCAGAAAAATGCATAAAACAACTGCATGTAGCCAAAGGACTTTGAATTCTTTTGTAAAGAAAATCTTTGAAACTGTCATTCTCTCTGATTTAGAAAACATGTAGGAACAGAG
Source organism: Rhea pennata (assembly GCF_028389875.1). Classification (NCBI taxonomy): domain Eukaryota; kingdom Metazoa; phylum Chordata; class Aves; order Rheiformes; family Rheidae; genus Rhea; species Rhea pennata. Next base: position 37,718,646 of record NC_084669.1, on the reverse strand, counting down.
CATTTGCAAACTAAGCTAACATATTCAGAATATTTCAAATTTTGTTTAGTTTCAACGCGTAACTGATAGTCAAAGGTTAAGATATAAAAGTCAGTTGCCTAGGAAATGACAGTTGTGCCTCAGACATTTATAGGGATTAATCACATCCTCAGTTCTCTTGAAACTCTTACTGGTGTCAAAATTACACGTCTATCAAGGTCAGGGAACACGTCTTCTAATTTCAGCTAGAACTGCAGTAAGTACCAGAACATAGCAAAAGATTTATCTGCTCTCTTGCCACCTCCCACCTGCAGAAGGTCATGAGCATTATGCATGCCAGAAAAAAAGAAAAAAAAACGCAGACAAAAACAGAAATAAAAAAAAAATGAAATGAAATTAAGACAGGGAAGAATCTGCACACCAAGCGAGAAGGAAAAATTTAGGTTCAGCTGTAGCTTTATGCAGAAAACATCACTGAAAGGAGGTTAAGTTCATTAAGAATCCCTAGATGCTTCTTAGGTGTGCGATCTGAGATACCTCACCTGTCCCAAGGAGCAGTGTGGTTGATTATTTGCCTCATGCAGCAAGCAAGCGTATCCATGACTCACCCATCAATGTCTGGCAAATTCAGTTTACAAGCACCGCTACAACTGAGGAGAAAGGAAAATTCAAAATAATGATTTTATCTGCTGATTTCTGCACCGCACCTTCAGAGAAAGCTCTGTGAACACCTGTGGGCTCTCACCAAACACAGGCAACATTTTGTTTTCACTGCATTGCTGGAAAATATCCAACCGTAACGTATGTATTTCTAGGAAGTACTGAAAGTTGTTGTGCTCTAAAATCCATTGTAGTAGTAGGTAAGAAAGCAGGCAAGAAGAAAATGTTAGTAGTTATGATGCTGAAGCAGAATATGCAAGACTCAAATGTGGCACAAGGTCCTAGGGCATTTCACTTCAAAGAAGTAGAGAACTTCATGGTGATGTCAGCCTACTTCCTTTTTTGGCTTTGCTACAGAAATCTATTTATTTTACTTTATTTCTTTTAAATTAGAAAATAAGGAAAACAATCTCTGGAGCTTGCTGTCACGGATGAGAGGGGAAGTTTTATTGACTTGCCAAGCAGTAAACTGAAAGGCAAAAATATCCCAATTAACACGACTTGACTTTAATAAATGGCTTCCTCTGAGCACCAATTTCCTCGTGCAATCTCCCATAACCAAAAAAGATAGAGAAACATCATATTTTTTTCTGATTCACTACAAAAATAACTCTCCAAAAGACTCCTGTGTTGTTTACAGTCCCATCTTTCGGGTTGCTTTTACCTTTCTACCTAGAACGGAACATATTTGTTCTCAGTTGAAACTGAATCTCCATGTTTTGACAATGACCAAGGTTGTTCAGCTAAGTGCAAAAAAGCAAAGTGCAACTAAAATTGCAACCTCCTTTTGCACAGCTGCAGCTGGATATTAGTTGAAAGCTGGCAGTCGTATTTAAGCAGGGAAGCAGACAGCACCATCGCTATGGATCCGAGGGGTCTGGCTGCGATTAGTCACAAAAACATAAACATTTTAAATGTGTTTTTGTATGTACATTAGAGCTGGGAAACAAGAGTGGCAGATCACTGGGCTACAATGAATTCGGCACGTATGCCTGCAGCCTGAAGAGCGCTTGCAAACAGTGCTGACTTTTTCTCTTTGCCAGAGGAAATCGGTTTCCCTCGCTGTAAGAGTGAAACATCACTGCTAACGATGCACAAGGCTGCAAGAGCAGCAGCCGCCGGCTCCGCCGGACCAAGGCTTGTCCAGCAGGCCAGAAACCCAGGAGAAGGTTTTTAACAGCCAGGAAGGAGAACGGAGCGGGGGAAAGGCAGGACACACTGTAGGGGAGGTTTTTCCCTCACTCCTTCCTGGAATGGAATTAACTTCTCACAGGTCACAAGCTGTCAGAGATAAAAGCACACAAAAATAAGGAGCGATTCCTTTCTTCAACAAACGCGAGCAAGGCCACTGCAATTCCTTCTGATCTAGAAAGGCTTCTTGAATTTCTAGTTCAAGAGATACAGAAAGCGGCACGCAGGGTGGCTCTGCTGGAGGGCTGGATGTCTCCGTGCCTCCGTGGCGAAGGAGCACGCTCTGCACGGCCCGGCAAAAGGAGGGGCGCACCTTAGGCTGTTTTACGATTCACGTTACCCAAAGACCTCGTCAAGGTCCTTCAGTGAAGCGAAGAAGTGAAGAACTAGTATTTTAATGTCAGTGAAAAAATCAGAGGAGAAGGGAACAGCACACGAAAGGATGTCAACTTATCTTAACACATCGTAACAATCCGAAAAAGGCCACGTGCATTTCTCTTGGCTTCATACTTCACCCTTCAATCATGTCACTGGAAAACCATGTTCAGCCTCTCTACAAATTTATTTTCTCCCAGCTTTCAGTTGTCTTGAACGTAGCTGATTATGGATCTAGCACTTCCACTCACGCACCAGAAACAAAATGCTTCTTTGCAAGTTAATGGAAGCCTGCAGGTCTTCAAGTCTTAGTGACATCTTTTGTTCAGCAACGTTAACGCCAACTTGGAACGTGCATGTGTGTTTTCACACATCACTGAAAGATTTAGTCATCCATGGAGAAAACATCTTAAACAATTCTTCTGTAACCTCATTAACTCGATTGAGCTAACAAATAGCCAAGCATTCCCTCTCTCTTCATCTCCAGCAATGCCGTGAAAGCTCGGGGCACAAAAAACGAAGAAAATGTTTACATTAAGAACTCTGACATTTTGTGACGTGTTTCAGCAATGTTGAACGCTCTCTTTCTAAAATGCAAAATACTTGTCTGTGCTGACTGACTACAACCTTGAAAGTTTTCTCACACGGGTAGAAAATAACTGTTCCCCTTATTTCCTTTAACACAGAAACCCTCAGCACGCTGGCAAAAAGAGAATGTTGCCAGACTGATCTGCACCTTTTCATTCCTCCAAATCCACTGCCCTTCTTTGCTTTCAGTTACTACAGAATAACCGAATAGCTGGGGTTGGCAGGGAGCCCTGAAGATCATCTGGTCCCAGCCCCCTGCTCAAGCAGGGTCACCTAGAGCAGGTTGCCCAGGACTGCATCCACGTAGGTTTTGAGCATCTCCAGGAATGAAAACTCCACAATCTCTCTGGTCAACCTGTTACTTGAGGTATGAGCCAGCTCTTAAACGTTCTCCAGGAGGAGGTAACCACCTGGAACCGATAAGTTCATACGTGCTGCTCATCAGTACGGCTCTGCCAACCCTCTGCCACGGCCTCGCGAGCACATATCTGATGAGCTTCCAAAGCAGGCAAACCTCACTTCGCACTGAGCCACCCTGAAGCTCCTGCGAGCCAGTCCGTACAGCAGCCGAGCTGCGAGCTCTTAGACCAGCCGGCGAGTCTGACCAGCAAGCGTCAGATACAGGGAACACAGAGGATTTCTCTCCCTTTTTTCTGTCCTTTCCTGTCCATCTGGGTAGCAAGCATAAGGCATTAAAAAAAATTAAAATAAAAAGCCAGCTACCATTGCCAGACTTTGCAGCTTTCATTCTCAGCTTGTTTTCTTTTCTGCGCATTTCATAGTGTACCCTATCAGCTTTGTTTTTCACTCATTTAGAGTGATAGAGGTGATATAAAAATGTCACCTAATGTGATATTTTAACTATTATAAAGTTGCTTGCTCCTTTGTGCAAGACAGGAAACTCCCTCTATATGCTGCTTTACTTTAAACTCTCAGGCATTAGTGAGCAGGTTAGCAACAATGGCCACAGTCCAGAGCTTGCTATAAATAAGGTTTTTTAATGATGAAAATTGCCATCGAATCTGGATGCAAGTTTTTTTTTTTTTGGGGGGGGGGGGGGGGGGTCAGCGAAAGAATACTGGGAGAAAACAAGATTAGGTGTTTATCTATCCAGGACGGTCCTAAAAGGTAATGACTCTGTATAATCTATAGAAAAGAAAGATCTTAGTTTTTCTCATGAATATGACATGGGATTTTAACAGCCACACGTTTGTCACTTTGATATGTGCATGGTCTCCAGAGCTGACTGGCTGACAAAACCACATCCATTAAAATACATTCTAAATAAAAAGAGACACAACAGTACATTATTCTTAGGGCTGCTACGTGTCAGACAGATTTACAACAGAAATGTAATATAGTCACAGCCATACCTGCGACTCACCATTAGCGGATCAGAACAATGAAGATCATGTTACTGTATAATAATAATTCAGCACTATATTGTATCATTTTTCATTCTCCTGCATGTATTGTATTATCAGAATTTCTTCTGAGGAATGTAATTTGGTTTCCCATTATAGATAATTGGAACGTGTTTTATCTCAATCCAATGACCAGTCAAATGAAACACAGACGGACATTAAAAAAAAAAAAAAAAGAATCAAAGCATCTAAAAGGTTTTTCTTTCACTGCTGGTGAACCTAATCTGCATTCACTTTTTTCTACTTCACTATCCTTATATGTGCAATTTGAAAATAACTCAGGCAATGCTTACTTAGAGTTTCTATTGGGTACAGTATGCCCTAGAAAGACAGAAGTAACAATGAAGGCAATTCACGAATAAAATTTACAAAAGATATGAATGATATACAATGTCACCACACCACGCTAAGCTTCTCCGAAGAAATACATCTCCTCCAAGAAGAAATAAGCACTTCTCAAATGTTAAAATGATTCACTCCATTACAGTGACATTCCAAACTGGTTTTAGCTATCACAAAACATACCTCTCTCTTCCTTTCTTGCAAGCCACTTCTCTGCAAAATCTAATCTTATTTTTTTGAGTAAAAAGTTGCTTCAAAGATAAAAGCATGCATTTCCTCACCCCTACAGATACAGGCCAAGGAACTGAACTCCCCAGTTCAACTTCCCACATACGGTTCAGAATAAGGTTCCTGCTCTTAATTTGTAAAATCAAACCAGTTCTGGAATATTTGCCGTATCCTATCTTCTGGCCCAGTCTTTTTTTGAAAAGTCACTAAGAAATATCAGAGCCACATTCAGAAGTGCAGTGTACACCAAACCCTGCGCCCGACCTCCAGCCAGCGTGGGCAGAGGTAATGCTGCCATCTTTAAAAAGAAAGGCAAAGCAGCAAAAAACCAAAAACACAACCCCAAAACGCACGCTAGCCACTACTCCTCTTATCTCCAGCACGTACGGGAAACCAGGATTAGAAGAGCAGCGTGTCCAAGTCTTCTTTTTCAACACTGCATGCTCTCTGCAAGGTCTCAGCACTCAAGTATCTCTTATTTCAGAGTGTTTCCTTATCACTTTAAGAGCAATCACGCACTGCACGCTCACTAAACTCTAATAAACACTATCAGAGCATAAGCACCAATAAACGATAGCCATGCTCTTGTCACAAGCGCTGTGCAGATCACGACTGTCTTCATCTGACGATCCCTTGAATCAAACGATCAAGTTGTCATTTCACAAATACAAGACACGCGTCTGCTTGTAAATGCATTTAGCCTGCTTCTGCAAATACACGTGCACGGTGCCTGGGCACGCATTTGTACAAGTCCTTGCACACGGAAACAGCAGATTTAGCCCCAGACACAGACTGAGATCTGAATGCGAGTGCTACATCGGCACCGCCGCGTAAACAGAGCTGTAAGGTTAAAGGCGCACGCTGCTTTGTCCGCTTGCTGCTTGCTTTCCACGAGCGAAGCAGCATTTATCAAATATGCTACATATGTGGCTGCAATCATCTGACACAATTCTTTCCACCTCAATGTTTTAATTTGCAGCCCAATTATAGGTGATAGATTTGTGAAGGAAATAAGAACGTGATCTCATCATATTAGCAGAATATCTTCTTTTCCCTTCCAACTTTCTCCACAAATGCAAGTCGGCGGTACCCAAGAAACAGTGCTATTCTATTCGTAAACTGATGGAAATTTAATTAGTTTTCTTCTATTTCTACAAAAATATTTAAATACTATTTCCTGTTTATAGAATATAGTCACAGAGCAGAGGCCTGCTGCTCTGGAGCAGTATGCCAGTTCTTTAACTCAAGAAACAGCTGAACATAGCAGCGCCACCTCAAGAGGCTGGCTATTTGATTCTGAAGTTATTCACCGGTGTTCAGTAAGGGTCTTAGAAAATTGCTTACTAGCATGGCATAAAAATCATTTTGATGTATTGAAGATAATCCATGATGAAAGCGAGCTCCTCAGTCTCAGGTATTACAGTACGGCCTGGGTTACTATGTCAAGGGAGAAAGAGTCGAGATGTAAGCTCTAGAAATTTTAGTTGTTTTTGGCTACAAAATAATCAGTCTGCATTAGCGTTAACAAAGCACCATTTCCTAGGATTCTGCACGTGCAGAAGTATTTGCAGGAACAAGAGAATCTGAGAGCAGGCGCCCCTCAAAAACACCCACGTGATTTAACTCAGTCAATCTCCCTGCTCCCTCTATTTGAGGGCTGAACATCTAGTTAACTTGCCGGCTTAAAGTGAACAATGAAATAAAACTAAGCTGTGGCATTGAGTCTATAGTCATCTTTAATAATATCAAATAAATATCCTTCAGTCAAGATTTGCTCAAGAAACACTAGGAGAGTCGGCACAAATGTGCAGAAACTGCACAGTAGCTTTGGAATTACATTTTGGAATTATTATTAGCACAGATATTCAATAGTTTGAGTCATAAGATCAGATATCACTTATCTTCCGAGTGCTGGAAGATGTTTACACAGTATAGACTGCTTGTCCTTCAGGAAAAGTGCCAGGCAAATATAGCTATTACATGGTAGTTTAAGGGCAATATAAGATTTGTAGTCTAATAAAGTTACTCCTATTTGCCAAATTGGTATAACTGGAAAGACACCACAAGCGTTCGGGCACGTGAGTCCTTTGTAAATCCGTGACGGGAACACCTACCTTGTGTGCGTGAAGACAACACTCATCTTTTCCATGTATTCTTTAACTACATAGAATACCCGTACTTCTGAAAGGTTTAAGGAAGTCCAACTTTCCTCCCAAGTCCTGCCTTCTCACTCATCTGAGAAAAAGATCTTTACACCCTTACGTTATTCAGTATGGCCCCACCTAGGTTCCCAAGGATCCTGCGTCCTAAATTTCTTGCCTTCAAATAGAGCAAGCCCAAGACCAGTTGTTCTCTGTACCCAGGATCTGGACCCACCTGATGTTAATTTGGCAGCTCTGGGTTCAAGAAGCATTTGAATAAACCTGACAATTCACCTCATACTTGCAGCCACGCTCCACAGTCTGCTCCGGAGGAACGCGTGCACTCCCAGATTTTGAATTACGTGAAGTTGAAATTTATGGACCAAGCAGAAAAGTTTAATTGAGAAATATCTATGAGTTACTATTAAAAAAAAAATGGAAAAAGAAAAGAAAAAAGGAACTCTAACTCAGCAGCCCCGCAAGCCAGAGAGGTGCGGGGAATCCCACGGGGAGACGACCCAGCAGTGAGGCCCCTCTTTCCCACTAATACCTTCCCCGCCTCTGCCCACGGCTTTGGGCCCTTACATGAAAAGGCAATTCTGGCAAACAAACAGCACAATTTACACTGGACACTGAGGGAGCCAGAAATAAAAGGAGCCAGAAAACCGGTCAGTTAAAAAAAAAAAAAAAAAAAAAAAAGAACAATTAAAAAGGACATCTTTCACTGATACCTTATGCACCTTTTTTTAACTCTGCCCGATAGAGAACAACTCAGTAGGAGCTGGGGAGAGTTTGCATCATGTACACAGGATGTCCTGAACAAAAGCTTGAGCCCTGGCCTCTGGACAGTGCTCCTCTACAAGGCATAATCACTGTAAGAGTATATTATTAATAAGTATAAAACAAAACTCATATTTTAAATATTAAAAACTCCAAGATGCAATATAGCTAAGGGGTGAAGCTAGCCCAGAAAGAAAAAAACACTGGACAGGTTTGTTATAAAAACTCAGATTAATTTCTTATATACCCTTTCGTTAATTTATTGCTCTGGAAGCCTAGAGACAAAAATAGATTAACTCAGACATTTCTACTGTTTATTCTAATATCAGCAGCTTGGCTGGATTCTTAGGCAAGCTGATGAGAACAGTTTGACAAAAGGTAGGTGACCTAGGTGGGCATTTCTCTGTTTTGCAATGGTAGTTTGTATTTTGAACCAGTTACTACTGTCTTTGTGAAATAAGTGTTTGAAACAAGGTGGTCCTGAAATTGAAACAGCATTTCTGAGGAAGGATAAATTGCAGGCGAAACCTGTGGTTCTAAATGGGGAGGAGAGCACCCAGTGAATTCTTCCGGATAGCTAGGGAATGCCAGGGAATAAAAGAAAAAAATACCAATTATTCAAAGAATATGAGGACACCACAAATTTTTGTATTACAGTTGAAACACAAGAATCAACTCTTTTACTGGGGATGTGAAGAATTAAAAAAGCAAGTATAAAATACTGTCCTCTAACAGCTACAGAAAAAGTCTTCCTGTATGCTGTTACCAGATCTTTTGACTGTTAAGAAAACAAGCGAGGTTGCTGGTAACTTTGAAAGACTGGTTAATATCAGAGACAGCAGACAAACTTATTTTCTTCTCTCCCAAAAAGAAGGAAATTTCCAAGGACAGGACCATTGGTCTAACATCGAACACTTAATAATAAAATAGCTACCTATTAGAAAAATGTCATCATAACCCTGCTTTGGTTTTCAGTTCATATGGAGTACTCTATTTTGCAAACCACGTCGGGATGACACGAGGACCATCTCTAACTGCACAAAACCATTTGGCTCGCATACGGGCGAACGTCAGGTTTTTGCACAAGACCGTACCCATGCCATACTGCAGGAATGCGTTTGTTTGAGAAAGTATTTTTTTTCAGTCTTTTTTCTCAATCTCTGCTTCCACACCGAGCTATTCATGCTCAAAATGAACTGTTTCATATTCTGGCCAGCCACTTTCAGGATGTTATTATTTCCCCGTTCAACCCCAATGACAAAACGCAGGAAGTTTAGTCGAGACAACAGCAAACGGAGGTTGGAGAGGAGGTGGGAGAGAGATTAGATATTTCAAACTAAACCTGTAATGGCTCTCTGCACCCAGACTCTGGCACGCAGTAAAGCTGAACTCAGACAATCGCTCTGACTTTGTCTCAGTCACGTGAAAAAGAGAAGTATTGCCCCCGCTATTGCTTTCCAACACCTCCAGGACCTGCCGCGGAAGCTGTGCTCGGCGACCGTGCCGGGGGACGCGGCGAGTACCGACCACCGCCTCGATCGCACGAGCGGGACGACGCGGGTGAGCACGTCCAGGCGGCCACGGGATTTCATTCTATTTTCAAGAGATAAGACGCTGTGCCAAGAGATTCAGAAATTTAAGCCCGTTATTTGGGATAAGTAAGGATATTTCTGCTCACTGACCCAGCACTGACATTAATGGAGTTTTGATTCCTTCTGTCATTGCAGGCGACTCAGCTCCTCTTTACCGACTCTTCCTGCTGAAGCCTTTTGCCAAATACTTTGAGAAGGGATTAGTAAAGTTTTCCCCAAGAGCAATTTCAAAATATTATTGGAATGCATTTCGGGAAGACTAAAGGAGGAGTTACTGGCGATTTCTCATCATTCGCTGCCATCCGGGAGCACAGGTCAAGGCAGCGTTTGGCTTTGCAACATACGTGTCACACTCAGGGCATTATTTTTGCTTTTTATGATCCCTAGAAACCAGCATTAAGCACTCTAAACCAATGCAGCGTTTACAGCAACCTAAAACTTCTACAGATCAGGAGACGGCTCTTTAGCTTGAGGTAGAGCTACAAAACTTATCTGGGTTCTGAATACAGCAAAATCACACCGCAAAGGTGACACGAAGAGGTTGATTCCGTTCTCTCCAAAAAACATAGTAGTTGTTGGTTCTGCTCTCTACAGAAAAAGATAGTACTTGTTAATTCTTAGGTATCTCACTATAATTGAATTACTAAGAGCGCAGGGCTGTGAACAAAAAAGCATTTAAATATAGAGAATACAAAACATAATGTTTTCATTAAATGGGGGCAGTAACCAGAGCAAACCAATCTCTTCCAATCATCCGTTTGTATTACAACCTGCAATAACAACATCCTCCTGCATTTCCTCGCAGGTATTTTTACAGCGTATGTCTACAGCTAAGTCCGAGATGCAGCAAGCCTTGAACCACCTGCGAACGTGGCAAGCTTAGGACAGGAACTGAGCAGTATGATATGGATATGGTTTTCAAGCTGAAATATTGACGTAGATGAAACGACTTACATAAACTATTCAAGTTTCAGGTAACAAAGATTTTAAGGCTATCAGTATTACTATTATTGCAAACGTCAGACTCGCAACATTTAATGAACGTGAATGACCAGACCTTTTTATTAATACCATTAGTTCACTACCAGTCCTCTGCCCCCAAGTCAAGCCCACTAGATAAAATGCGGGGCTGAGTCTACTTCAAAAAACATCCTGATTTTTTTCTTTTGAAGTTCAGATGTCGATTCTGACTCTAGTCTAACCGTGCCATCTCAGGAGACGGTAAGGCAGAACGTGAGGACCGCTTTCGCTGCGAACACCCTCACCAAGGGGGCAATGTTCGTAGCCACGGGCTTGGCATCTGCCTGAGCAAACACAACACTCTCTTACAACGCACGCAGATATCCTTGCGTCCGGGAATTTATTCCCGGTTTGGGAACTAACAGAGGAACCTGCTAAGATCTACGAATGAAAATATGAGCCAGCATTAAGGTCACTTGCACCAAACCCCAGGAAGCTAGCGAGAGGTCCCGGCGGGCGCCGCTGCTCGGAGGGAGCCGCCGAGCGACCCACTCGGAGGCGTGAGCCCGCCCTCTTCGTTAGCCTGCGCCCGACTCCCCAGCGCTGCCCACGGCGATGACCAAAGCGGCCCCAGGGCCCAGCGCGGCACGCGAAGCCCGGCGCCGACGGGGGCGTGCGGCGGGGAGGACGCCTCTCCCGAGTTTTACCTCGTTGCCTGCTGCTTGGCGGCTCCGCGCCGCGCACGGGCAGAACCTCCCGCTCCTCCTTCTCCCACTCGCTTCTGGATTTTAACGCCAGAGGAAAACACACCAAACGTTTGCCGGAATTGCGCTGAGACACGACGTCGGGCGGTCGCTGGTTCACAGAGCGAGGCATTCAAAGGCATTCAGGACGCTGCACCATAAGAATCAAAACACACACTCAAAAGAGAGGATATTGACAGTAAAGAAGGGGATGCTGCACTCATCCGCACTGAACACTGGCATACAATTCACAATAAAAATACAAAATGTTTTATAATATAATCCTAAAATTATATATATAAAATAAATATATGTAATTTTATAATAAAATGCTGCAAAACCCTATATATTTATTACTAAATTATGCTCTGAATAGTTATCCTGGAGATTTCCAGTACTAAAGTGCGCACTTCTCAGCTGTAAAACTATTGATAGCTTCCCACAACAAAAAGAGTAATTCACCTATCTGTGGAATGGCTGAAAGAAGCACAGGATGGCATTGCTATTAAAATGTTAATTTATCAATTATGCATAGAGCAGAAGAAAGGAGAAATAGATATTTAAAATCTAATTACTGTTTCATTCACTACGAACAGACTTGGATACAAAAACCCTGGCTACACTTAACTTTAGAAGAAAAACTTTTAGAACTGTAACAGCCTAGCTATGGCACACCACAGGACAGTGGCTATAGTAAATTCAAATAACTATTTGATCTAGAATTTATAACTACGACTAGCAGAGTGAATTTTTCTGCCTTAGTTTCAAGTCTTTTATCACAATGTTTTGTGAGTTTTTGTCCTTTGAGTCTTGATGATGTAGCTTCCCTGCATGCTGGAATGGAGTAAGAGCCTGAAGAACAGAATTTGCTTTTATGTCTTTAATACCTAAGGTATTCCAAAGCACTTTAAAAAATAATGAATTAGATGCCAGTAGTGCCGTGACCACAGGTAAATATAAAAGTCATTACATACTCAGCAGCAGTTCTCAGACACTCTAACAGTATGAACAAATAGAAAAAAGCCCTTGTTTTGTAGTTCCAGCATTTGGACTAGATAACATCTACTGTGTGTGTCATATTTTTGAACAATTTCTTCCTCATTCGGATGGTCTATACTGTTATTTCAGCTATTTTTCTCTCCCTATTTGTATTGTCCCATCACGAATACATATTTGCTCTCATTTGGGTGTTAGGCATCTTGGACATCTCCCTCATTACTGTTCCCCAAGACACAAATCTTCTTTATTATTTCTCCAGTTCTCATTAGATACCATTCACTGCATCCAACTAGATTTGCCCCTGGTGTTTTCCCCTGTGCTTCACAGTAGATAGTTTTCCATTTGCTATTAAAATGACCTTGCCACCTGAAAGCACTTTGCAAACCTAGCATCAACATTACCTGTTCAATCAACACGTTCTGGCAGGGCTCGAGGTGTGAACCTTTCCGTTTCAAGCCTCTTAATCAACATTTAGGACACTCCACTCCACACGAGGATTCTTAATACTTCCCACGGCGCTGTGCTCCAGACGGCGCTGTGCCAATGTGCATGGCGAAAACTCATCCCGGAGTCATTCCCAGCATCTCAGACGTGTGTCACTGCACTCCGCAAGAACATCCCTCAGGGCCGAAGTCTACACAGCCCTAAGTCTGGCTGAGCAAAAGGCACCACGTGCCCCGGACATGCAAAGGCCATCTGGCTCCCTGGCTAGGAGCTACAGAGATTCCTCTAAACTCCTGATGTACGGTTTCTACAGAAAGTTAGTATTTTTGAGACATCAGCCTTCTGTCAAATGTTGCTGCAGTTAGTCAACAGATTCAAAAGTTATTTGGTGCTGGTAGAAAGGGATTGAGAGCCAGACAGATGGAAACACACACAAAGCACCGTCACAGAAAAGTTATTTCCTTCGGAAACCCCACTAAATCCTCTTTTTTTCCCAGTTTTATGAAAAAAAAAAAAAGTTTTATTCTTTTGTAGCTCTGTTTCATAAATTTGCCAGGGAAATTTTGGAGCTACAAGGATTTCAGCTGACCAAGATCCCATTCAAATCAGCATAAAGCTGAGATTCTTTTTTTTAATCGATGCAGTCTAAAACAGGACTGACCTCTTAACTGATTTTTTCCAATTTTAATCCCCATGCATAATTTTCCCTGCTCAAATATCTTGAAGGAGAACAGAAAGCTTCATGACAATCCACCTTCACAAGCCCCAGGCTCTGAAGATGCCTCCGTGAAGCTGAAGAAGGTCCAGTTTTTCCAAGAGCAATTGCCCAAAGTTTTCCCTTCGTTTTTCCAGTCAAAGGTTACAGACTTCTCTCATTTCCAGAACAAACAGCTGTTACTGGTTTTCTCAAGGACTCACGGTGGATAATATTGTTTACCTTTCACACATCCTTGGACTGTTTCCTCTAGTATTTGAACTATTCTTACGCAGTTGAATTGCATCTTTTTCCAGTTGCTGTACATTATTTTAATGTCATATACTCTTTTTTTTTTTTGCACTGCTTTTAACAGGACACTCCCACTTTACTCAACTTTGTTCCGCTTTAAGTTTTCTTTTCTTTTTTTTTTTTTTTAATAAGCATATATAATAATATTCATTCTTGGCTGCACTAACACGTTGTAGAAATTTTAGCAGAGGATCTACCCACGTAACAGCGGAGCTACCAGAAGTCCAGTTTAAGCACATTTTCATTATACTCTGAGGTCACTCCTGTAAAATCTTCACTCCTAGATAGGGAAGTTTAACTTTATCACTCAAGTGCAAAGTAATTGATAGTCTAGCATCAGGACGCATTAGCTAGGCTTTTAAATGTTTCCTGATTTTATTAATTTTTATTAGCAGACTGTGCTAAAATTTGAAAACTGGTAATTTTGGTGATCTACAATAAGTAATTAAATAAGAAGAAAATCAGGTTAAAATAGCATTAAAAAGGGAGAGTCATTCTTAACTGCAGACTGTGGGAAGCTGCAAGCAAAACTCCCATTAACACTAAATACAGTCGATTAAAAAAAAAAAAAAGAAGCCTACATACTTGCTAAAGTAGCCTCAATGAGATTTCCTTGCATTAAGAAGGACAGTAAGAGCTCAAGTTATTTTCTCTTCCTTATTTGCCTTGGCTTACAGTTGTTGCTCACATTTATGATTTTAACGCCATTAATGCAAATCCTATTTGAAATTTCCGACGTGCCATGTATATAAGCCTGTGTACACAACAAATTGCACTGGAGAGTTTATTAGCTGACGGAAGAGTATTTAGGGCTGTATCCTATGCCAAAGCATTGCACGGATTGCTTTACGAAGCTGTCAGGAGGGTAATTTTAGTAGCTGAACCGAAGTCTCTATGCCAAAGAAGTTCCGAATTGCACAGAAAATTCAGTGTTTTAAACTACAGGACGTTCAGCTAAAACGAAGAGGTGACCTCTGAAAGAGCATTAATTAGGTGCTTCAGGCCTGCTAAGAAGTCAGAGGTTTTCTCTTTCAAATCTCTAGCTCCTGCTGCCTTTAACTACTGCAACGTCTGCAGCATGCTGAATTTCAGAGAAATGGCCGATCCCGTTCCCCAAGAAGGAACGACCGTTACCGCCCTTTGGAGGCTGCTTTCTCCCGCAACACCTACGGTGCCGTGTGTATCCTGCCAACAATGTAGCTGCAAGTGCAAATCTGGGGCTGACGTCCTTCCAGGTCTGCGCAACACCAGAGCCCCTGCGGCAGGCAAGGCTGTAATCTCGTTAACGACGACAAGACTCACAAAGAAGAAGGGAGAAGGAAAATCCCCAGATCCCGTGACATCACGCAGCAGCAGATTTTTATCTGCAACAGTGGAAAATGCAGGGGAAAAGAAGATGAAAGGTATATTTTTAGATGTGATTGAGTGATATGGGACTATTCGACTCCCTCACAATGACTCAAAGGTTCCCTACGTAGACACGCTTGAGATTCTCTCCAACAAAATATTCCTGTCGGGGCAAATATAAAGGCGTGAAGAGCCGAACTTTCCGTGAAAATACACACGGTAATTTCAACAAGGAGCAGCAGCATGATCCAGTGTGGGTTGAAAGCCCAGCCTGGAAATTTGGAGGTGGAGGGCACCCGGCTGTTGAATTCACACAGAACGGAGAAGTCTGAGCACGACCGTGTCTCCTACTAACCCCAACGCCAGGGATGACTCCCCCGGGGGGCTGGCTGGAGCTGGGCAGAGGGAGAATTGACCTCACACACCTGAGTATTTACCCACCTGAAGGCAGCGTATCCCTTTTCTTCCTCCTTACCGGTTAGAAATTATCTTAGTTTTTCCCATCACAGGAAAAAGGAAGCGTTTTGGAAATCCGAAAGCCTCATCCCAATGAGTTCCTCAGTTCTTTACACTCTTTAGGCACTTCTGAAAACACCTTTTAGCAGCAGACCGGAATAACTATCTTCAGCCTGCCGCTGCTTGTCTTTATTTTAATGTACGGCCGCGTTTAGCGCATATATTCAGCCTCTCTTTTCAGAGAGGGAGGAACTCACCTCTGCCAGAAGCCAGCACAACTACACAAATTAAATTCCAGTTGTAAGCGAGACTCCGCTGAGCCCTCGGCTCCGTGCTCGCCTGCCGAGGAGCTTCACGCAGAATGAATTTCCCAGGGAAGCCCTGATCAGCAGACAATCATTTCTAGTCCTAGCTCTCGACAAGTATTTTCACTGACAACAGAAGATGACAAAAAAAAAGAAGAGCCCCTAAGTGTCAAAACAAGCCATCTGTCGCTGCACGCTGCTTCAGACATTTAGTGATCTGGTAATGGTTACTCCGCTTTCCAGCATTTCACTCCTACGGAAATATTCTGACAGTTCTTCTCCCATTATATTAATGGATGAACAAGGTTAATATTTTCTGAAGACAAAACCCAACTTCACAGTTCAATTTTCTACTTATTCGTTGGCACATATCCTCCATTCCAATACCTTAGATTAGAGCTAAAAATCACTGATTAGCTGGAACGGTCCTGAGGGTTCTTGTGAGAGCAAGCTTGGTTTGTTTTCTAAGTACTTTTTAAAAATTCAAATGATGGATTTCATTACAATACAGTCTTTTCCAAAATTCCTCGTCCTCCTTGGTGCCAGCCTAACCCATGCACATCGTTCCTTGAAAACTTAACTCTGCTTCCCTAGCAATATTTCAGGGAAAAATACTTTACAAATGAATTCGTATCACACATAATATAAACAAATTGCTGGAAAATCCTGTGAATTTATATTAAATAGAAGCTTAAACCCTTAGGTTCTCCTTCGGGTTTCTTACCTTTGTAGCTGTTCACAAAAATGAGAGCACACACAAAAACAGAAGTTCTGAAAGCTACCAAGGCCTGTATAAACACAGCCCAAATTTGCCCATCTTATACTGCTTATGGGGACAGGAAGACCGGTATCCGCCAGCAAAATTTACTTTTATCGAACAGCTTGAGTGAAGTCCTTCCTAGGCTCGAACAACGATCAGGTATTTTTTTTTCAGTGCTTCATGAAGTGCCTGAAGAACCGCGAACGTTCCTCACGTGGCCCACGCGACAGCTAACGCCTCTCCCCAGACCCGCAGGTGTACTCAGGAGAGCAAGCCGCGTACCACGCGCACGTTGCGGCTTACGTGGCAGAAAAGCTGGAACGGCCTTGGCTTGCAGGTCACACGTACTTCACCGGTTGTCCCCAAGTTCTCAGAGATCTGTTTGCACTTGTAGCAGTTTTCCTCAAGAAACCCGACGTATAAAACCACAACCTCGCGCAAGCGGAGCAAGAGTGAGGAGCGTCCTCGGCGCTACTGCCCTAAGCGGTGGGAAAACGACCCTCTCCTCCTCCTCTCCTAAAACCAGGATCAACCGTTCCAGCCCCCCACCGGCATAAGCGCGGCATCACACCCACAGGAAAACTCGCCCAAGGATTGATGCCTTTCCCCAATTCTCCTCCAAACGCCTCTCAGGCCCAAGGATCCTCCACCCAGCCCAGCACCCTGCGGAGGAAACCTGGCCCTTCCCCGCAGAGACCAGTGCCGGGACCGCACCGCGCCGAGGCCGCGGGGCAGAGCAGAAGCTGCTCCCTGAACAGCAAGCCTGGCTCTGGGTGTCTGCACCTTCACCCAGCGGGCGTCTAAAACATAAGCAAAAACGTCTGTGATGCTTCTCCGTGCATTTAAAATCAAAAGAAAATTGTACAAGCTCTTTTATGTTATGACATGAAGACACTTGCTGCTTTGAATTTCAAAGGCTTCTTTTCTTTCACTTCATTTATAATCTTGTAACATGGAACTTTCATGTTTTGTGGTCACGAATTTCTTTCAGGGGTATTGGTTTCAGTTTGCTTTCATCCCCAAAGCAGAACAGTTGTTCGCCCACCCTGAAAAATTTATGTAACCTGTTATGTCTATGGAGTAGAGTTTTTAACAGGAACACAGACACAACAGCAATCTCGCCTATATTTAATTATACATGTAAAAATATATTTTTTTCCATCTCTTCTGAAGAGTTTTTGGCACATCAACCTGAAGAGACTCTCTGAAGGAAACAGACTGAATGGCATTTGCTTGATCCAGGAAAAAGTATGTATACTTCCCCAACATCAGCAAGTCAACATGAGGTGAGAGAATGTGAAAACAGGAAATCTCATCCCTGAAAAGCCCCGTAATTTATCTGACCACTGAAAAACGCCCTCATTCCTACTCTAACTCCAGGAGATGAGAGCTGTGGTTGTGAGGGAGTGATAGATGAAAGACAGGGAGACTGCAGATCTCAGAGGATTACCGCAGTAATTCAAGATTACAGACAGCTTTTTGCCCGGGCGCGTCCATCCCACGCAACCCCTTCTGAGGGATGAGCTGGAGAACCAGCCAGAAAAGGGGCAGAAAGCTCCACATTTCTTGAGGGCTGCCACTGCAGAAAGACAACTGTAGAGAATTACAAGATTTCAGCTCATCTGCAGATTTGGCTGACAATACCCTTGGTCATCCTGAGCGGCAAACAAGTGACTTACTCTTTGCTATAGCACACTAATTAAGATCTGAAGCAATTCCTCTTACTGCAGCAGAATGAAATACAGAAATCTGGCAATGCCTTTAAAAAAAAAATAAATAAAAAATCTCTCTTCCTCCTATCCATTTGCTTTCACAGGAGGTTTCTCTCAGTGGCCTGTGCTAGCTATTCTACTGTGCATAAATAAAAGAATATATTTCTAATGAGGGATTTGAACATGGGCTTCCTTTTTATCAAGCCTATAACTATCAGCAATTTTAAGCCAGCCTCTGTGCTACAGAAGAGTTGTAATATATACAAAACCGACAGGAAAAACAGATGTGAGATGCTTCTCATCATCCTTATCATGTTACAGTAATGTCTATGTTCATTTTCTCTTCTCCAACCTATGCTTAGAAAGTTTCAATAATGAGTGCAGGAAATGCAGATAACAAATATTATCACAATTTAGGACACCTGCAACTCTAAATGGTAACAAGGGGCCCCTAAGCTGTGCTGTCCAGCCCACCAGCACTCAGCATCCCCCTCCTGCACCAAGGGACAGTACTGCCTGCTCCAGCACCAAGCTCAAGTCACGCTAGTTCTCAAACAGAAAAATACAAAAGCCAGAAGCTTACATACTTTATGACCTTACAGTCACCGCTACCAACCCCCTGCATCACAAACACCACAGGGTAATTTTTGCACAAAGCCAAATTCAAGTTAAACTTAAGTCTTAGGTCTTTTGAAAGACATCTAGTCTTGATTTAGGTGCTTCCACTACCAGAAAATCAGCAGCACCCAAACACAATGGCTTCATAAGTTAATTAGTTTCCGATTGCACCCCTTCTCTGTTTCTAATTAGGTCGTATCAACTCCGAGTTAGCTTATTTTGTTACTCCTTTGCCAGCTCAGTGAGTAAACCTGAGCCTACTATCTTCTCCTTTTTTTGCTACAATCACTTCAATGAGAACCTTTCAATGAGAACCTTTCAAAAGTGGAAAAGCTAAAGAACAATTTCTACCTTAAGGTATGCAGCTACAAGCTGCACATCACGAATACAGCTGTTCCCTAGCCCTGTCGAACTTCCCATATTTTCTTTAAAATGAGACAACCGGAACAAGTCACAATATAAAGCTTTTCTATATAGAAAATACAGCAGGATTAAGATGAATTCAATAAAAATTTTAACATGAAGAATACTAAATGTCACTGCAATCCCTTTAATGAAGTAGTAAATGGTTTGCATTCACTTTAAGTTAAAGCATCATACTGCACATCCTAACTCATCTCAGTTCATCTCATCTCATCTCTGGCTGTTCCCTATGGAAATAAACTCCATCACAGGCCACAGAGTGCCACCAACAGCAGCCATATCTAAACCCCAAAATACATTTATACCTTAGAAGAGCAAAATTTATGTCTAGTTTGACCACAGCAGCATAATCGCCACCATCACGGAGGTCTGTGGCAGAAAGAGGCATTGGGTTTGAGAGGCAGAAACACAATTTATACGGGCTACGCAGTATATTGGCAGAGCTTCATCAGCACTCCGAGCATGCAAACATACCCAACCACCAAAGATCAGCAAGAGGAAGAGCAGCAGCAGCACTTCACTCTGCTGCCCCTCTGCATCAATGGGACAAACCAAGGATGTTATAACAAGATGAGGAGACATGGAGAAGGAGCCTACAATATCTCGGGAAAAATTCAAAACAATTTTTAGATGAACTGGAAATAATGCGTATGTAGTTATAAAACAGGGGAAAAAAAGGGATATCTGCTACTCTTCTACACTGATTCAAACAAGTTTGTTTTGCTTATCTTCTGTTGGGTTAGCCAGTGGAAAGGACAAGGATGCTACGGGCTCTACAACAAGGATTATAAAACTTGACTGTACTTTTTAATAAAGTATGATGCACATCATCTGACCTTCATAGGGTGTTTGCATAACAGTTTTGGAATTGTCTAAGCTTCAATTTGAGAAAAAAAAAAAGTCTTCCATTTTCAAAACAGAAGGTAAAAACAGCAAGGAAGATAAAGGGCACGAACAAGCCAACGTGAACCATTTATGAAAAAACTGCGACTCCTCAGTGTAGACACATATTCTCTATCAATCTCCTCTCCTCCTTCCCTTCTCCACAATTTCTTGTGTAGTCATGGTATAATTTTATGAGAGGCCGCCTCAGTGCTGCAAAAGAGAATTCCACACGTATGAAGACATGGGGGAGCACGAGGAGGAAAAAGCGAGTAACACAGGGAAAGAAAGGGCACCTGGAAGAACGAGAGAGGCTACAACCAGCACAAACCGAAGCCCCTGAAGAGAAGGCCAGGGCTGGGCCGCAGTCCCTGCCGCTCCACAGGACAAGCTATAGGGAAGGGAGAGTATTTGTGAGCTGCAGTCAAGGTGCTTGGCGCTTGGTGGGCCATGCAGGTGCACCAGGCAGGTGCCCCTTCGTTTGGGCTGTAGCAAAGGGGACAAGAGTTCAGGAGACAGTAGCTCCGGGTAAGCTGTTAGAAGAGGCAGGTGGTAGAAGAGGCTAGTTTCCACTTGTTAATTAATTAGTGAAATGTGGGGAGATGATCCTTTTTTAACCAAATAAACATATTTAACGGGAGTTATGTTGAGGAAGCATTTTTGGAAAGCTGCCAAGATACCAAATACCTGAAAGACTAAGCTGGCAAAAGAAAAAAGAGCCAGTTATAAGAAGCTGGTTTGCCATTTTTTGTTAAAATTGACAAAGAGCTAATTTCACTGCATTTATGTACAGATTTTCAGCACAGCTGCATTTATTGGAGAGCCATACACCACAGATCATTTAAAACTGGCTGACCTTAAAATGCCTTAAGGACTTCATTACATCCTCTGTGTAGCAATCAAATTTTGCAGCTTACGTTTAACACCGAATTTCTAGCTTAGTCTCTGCTTGAAAAATCTCAGTTCCCGGAGCAATGAACATAATGTATCACCAAAGTTACGGAAGGAGGGGAAAAATCCTCACTCCTCTCTGTTACTCCACTTTGAAAGAAAGCTCTTCAAGCTGGACGACAGTTGTGTCGTTGCCTCCTCCTACCTTTACTTAAAGAAAAAAAAAAAGAAAAAAATAAAGCACAACACAACGCCCGTCTTGCGCCCAGGAAGCGCTTGTGGCTTTGTTCCTAGCATTTTTTCAGGGTGCTGTGTTCTTTATTCACACACCAGAATTTACAAAGGACAAATCTGCAGCTAACACAGCAGCGAATCAACTGGCAGACAGCTGACAAGACAAACTAAGACCTTTCGTTGTCCCCAACAGCTCGAACAGACACGTGGTATACGGTAACTTTGATCTGGTTTTCCACTCCGTGCATCTTTGGTAGTTTGCAATTCCTATCAACTTCTGAGGCCTCTTTAATGAAAGAACGAACTCTGCGTACAAAGGAAAGCCTGTGCAATACAGTGGAGGCTTCAATGAAAGAGGAAACCCTGCCACAGAACACCGGCTGCTTCTTCTCTTCAAATACTTCCAGTATAAAAGCTGAGGTTTTATGGTCAAGAATTCAGACAGCTTAGGTCTGTGCCTTCTAAATAAATGCTCCTTGAAAGGCGGTTGGTAAAAGCGAGCGTGCACAGCAATATGCTGGGAGGTTGATTATCACCAAAGAGCTGCAGGTTTACGCTGTGGCTGCACTTCATGAGCTTTGCACCATTTTCGAGTTCCCAAGCTACGTTCACCTGAGCAAGGTCATTTCTGAAGCGCAGCCAATTGCTCTGCGCCATGACTTCAGCCTAGCAGGACTTTACAGAAATTCAGTAGTTTAGCTTAAGCAAACTGAAAAGAATAAACGTATGAAAGTTCAGAGTCTTTAGAGAACAGATATCAGTCCTTCCCCTGTATTAGTTTTGTGAGGATGGCAAGTTTGTGGGGGTGGGAGGTTGCTTGCCTGTTTTAAGACCCTAGCATACAACGGTGCTTGCTTACCCAGAGAGTTACAAAGGCAGTTAAGGAAGCTTTGATGACCAAATCATGAATAAATCCTGCAAACCCATGCTCATAAAACACTAACAATCCTGAGTTATTCCTGTTTTGTTGTAACGCCAGTCACTAAGCGAGTACGACAAAGTTTAGCGCATAATAAAAACACAGGCTTTGCACCGTAGCTGCGTCTCTGCCGTATGAATCACGTTAGCAGGCACAAAGGCAGAAGCACAGGGACACCTGCAAGACCACGTACAGCGCTACCCTCACTAACCTCCACGGTGAAACACCCCGTGGCTTCTGCGAGCCCACGGCGTCACCCTCGCGCGTTTTGTCGGAGCTTCGTGCGAGCCGATTCGGTCGGGGCTCTGCCGCGTGGGAGTTGACCTCATCTAGCCCCTCAGAAGGTTTCACGGACGTCTTCAAAAGATTGCCCTTCGTAAAGTTTTAAAGGTGTCACGAGTGATTCTGACACACGTATTTCTTTGATTTCAGGCAATTGGGATTGTAGCATCATTTAGCAGGTATTCGTAACAAACCAGGAGGCAAGGATGCATTCTTACGCTCCCGTTTCTAAGCCTAATGAAATAGTGTGGCAACCCTCCTTGCATTTAAGGAGTGACTCAATTTCTTCAAAGCACAACCATGAAACACTTGTGCAAAAGTGTGCGACTGGTCCTACCCGGACCTTCTCATAACCTGTTCTCGCAGAGGCCGCTGGTTGCAATGTCTTCTGCCGCGTGATTTAAGCATGCTCCCCTCATGTTCGGTCAGAAGTATACTCCAATACGAGATTACCTTTCAGCTTATTTTAAAAGCTCATTTCTGTGCTTTAATACAGCAGAAACATCTGGGTTTTGGAGGTCACTTACTAGATCCATGTGGCTACTCAGGAAACAAGGACGGAAGGAAGGCTGAGAATTCATCTTTACTAGTTGCAATTGCAGCACAAAGGAAGGAAAAATACAAAACTGATCTTAATTTTCCAGCAAGAATTTTTCCTTTGTATGTAATAGTTTAATTTTACAGGCAGAAATTTAGAGCAAGATGTATTTCACTTCCCTTGTATTTTAACATCAGCTGCTTAAAGGAAAGATACTTTAGCTCCCTGATGCCTTAACGCTCACGCGGTATAAACATGAAGGCCTCCTCGCACTATCAATCACAGTATTAAATATCTGATATGCAAACCCACAGGGCTCGCAACTCAACATTTTACATTATGCTCCTGCCTTGAAGACTCACAACAAGCTCTTACACTCAGCTTTTGATGTCTTTCACAGTCGATGAAGGCTGCGGGTGAGAGCTCCAAAAAAAAAAAAAAACACACACCCTCCTCCGTAACTGTAACGGCCTCTCAGAGAAAATCCGCTTTCATGTTCCCGCCTCGTTGCGGTTGTGTTTATGCCTCTCTAGCTATACGGATATTGCTGATTCCTCTTTGAAATCATTTTTATTGTTTTCCCCAGGTAAACTAGTTTAATTCTGGACAGGATGAGAGAAGCAAAGAGAGAAGGGAACAGCTTACCTTCATAACCAGAAGTTTACCAGGTGCATTAAGCTCTTCCAGCCTTAAGCTGAAGCTGACAATTCCCACAGCATTAAAGAATTACATCTCCTCTGGCATAATGAATAATCTGAGTGGGAAAAGTTTTATTTCCTTTCTTTTTACTATATCTTGCTGAGATATACTATAGCAATAAAAGCAACATAAAAATAAAAGATCAGGTGAATCCACAGATATTCTGGAGAGCAATATATCTATAATGCCCCTGAATTCCTGCATGTAAGTTCTTCTGCACCACAAGTTGAATTAAAGCTGAAGTGCAACACACAATTAGCCTAAGAACAACACGTGATCCAGAGTTCATAGGATGAACTTCATGAATATGAGTAGCGTTTTGAAGCTTGCAACTAAAATTGCATCCTTGAACCCTCAGCGGTAGCCAGTCTTCCTCTGCAGTGGCTTTTACTGCCACATTAATGCAGTTTTCTGGACTCTACTCTGAAGACCCTCTAACATAACTTCCTCACCCTATTTGATCCTGAAATCACCTGCGATAACATCTCCCACCCTCACCGAGGCTCAGCCTCTCAAATACACTATTTTCTTGGACAGCTTTATCCCCTGTCAGGAAACAGCCAAGTAACGGCTACCAAGTCCCCAGGGTATCCCTTCTTGAACGGCACTATACAACGCAGTCACGTTAGCTCAAACTGCTGCTTCTAACGAGATATCTTGACAGACCACAGTCATTTTTTAACCCCTTATCCCCACCTCTGACCTTAATTAATTATAATAAACAACACAAATAAAGACATGCACATAGATACACACTGCACCTAAATGCACTTAACACAGTAATGGAGTTTCTCCCTGAGATATCCATTTCCTCAGTTCACATTTATGCTGCAAGTATTTCAGGGATTATTCTTCCCCTTCATCTTTATTATGGCACTCACACCTAATGGCATAGAATCGGTAAGGTTGGAAGGGACCTCTGGAGATCACCTAGTCCAACCTCCCCGCTCAGCAGGGTCACCTACAGCATGTTAGACAGGGCTGCCTCCAGGCGGGCCTTGAAGATCTCCAGAGAAGGAGACTCCACAACCTCCCTGGGCAACCTGCGCCAGTGCTCTGTCAGTCTCTCAGGGAAGAAATCCCCCCTCACGTCCAGGCAGAACTCCC
The DNA here is from genome assembly GCF_028389875.1 of Rhea pennata. Lineage (NCBI taxonomy): Eukaryota > Metazoa > Chordata > Aves > Rheiformes > Rheidae > Rhea > Rhea pennata. The sequence goes on along the minus strand of NC_084669.1, from coordinate 37,694,021 downwards.
TGTGCTTCAATTTCTGCCCATTGCCTCTTGTCCTGTCACACGGGACAACTGAAAAGAGTTTGGCCCCGTCCCCTTGACGCCCTCCCTTCATGCTTATGCATGCTTATTTGAGACAAGGCTTTTAGAATAGGGCGATCATCGCGTATAAAACTTACAGTCTGGGATCTCTGCTCAGCTGACAGTGCTGGACGTCGAGCGTAGCAAGTCCGCTTATGACTTACATCTTTAAGCAACTTTATCCAAAGGATAAATATGAAGTATCAATTATCACTCAGATAAGCATTTATTCATAAAGTGATTGACTTCTGCAAACTTCTCCTTACATTATCTCCTCGTACGTGTTAAAAAGCTACATGGAAACCTGTTGTGATCAGGGCAAATGCAAGAACTCAGAAATCTAATGATGTGACAAATTCTCAGCTCTTCGTGTAACCTTAACGTGCCCATAATGCAGTGTGAGGAACTCTTTAATTATATTACCATTTTTTTTCTTCCCAAACCCAGACTTCCTAAAGATTACTGCAAACCACACCTGACCTAATAGGTGGGAGGCCTTAACCACGTCTCCTTGAGGATTAGCAAAAAGAATATTAAGACAGAGAGGCTACAGTAAACTCCCAAGAAAGACCCAGCAGCTATGGAGCCACTGCAACCTGATGGATTTGGGGAGGCAGGGGAGGTGAGGACGTAGTGTATATATATATATATATGTATAGATTAAAAAAAAAAAAAAAACACAGAAATGCTGAAATTAAATAAAGGTCTTGTTTGCTTGGATTAGTGTAATTCCCAAAGCTAAATTTTATCTTCCAACACAAAGAGCCTTAATCCAAAATTTGGAGCTACAAACTCCCATTTCGATTACTCCTATTTCTTAATTGCTTCAGAGATTAGTGTTATCAACCACAGCATTGAAAAGGCTCTGCAAATTCATTAGTCTGATGAAATTTTAAAATAAACATTCTCAGAAAGGATATGAGAAAGGATACAAGCAATGAAGCAGCCTTTCCAAAGATCAGAGGACTATTGCTATACATTTCTTTAAATGAAAAAGGAAAAATAAACCAAACGTGCAGAACACACACACTAGTGCAGAAAGTTAAGTAACATTTTACTTATCTGACCATTTTTTTTCTCTTTCAGGTTTTGTGGAGGAGAGGAATAGAGTTGTGTGCTGCCATCCTGGCTGTCTTACTCACATATTAGATTTTACTTTCATTTCTTTTGTCTTTTCAGCTACTAACTCGTTAAGAAAAGAGTAATCAATACTAGGTACTATGCCTGGAACAGACATAGCAGGGCCCAGTTAGGGTCTCTGGGTAGTACTTGAATATTAATAACGCACAGAAGAATCTACAGTGTGTTTAGGATCATCACACAAGCACTCAAAATACAGAAGACTATTTAAAATAAAATGTAGAATATTAGATAGTTGAACTCAGATGGACTACATGTCTCCCAAATTGATTTAATTTTAAGAGTTTAATTTTACTTTACATTGAAGAATAGCTTTTAGATTTCAGCTCTATTTCCTTCTCTCTTCCAGTCTCCTTATTAATCATCTTCCCTTCTGGAAAAAGTGGAGAGGAAAAAAGGAGGAGGAAGAAAAAACCCACATTCATACTTTGCAATGGTGCAAAAATGCAAACGTTTCAAATGCAATGCAAACTATATTTTTCAACAGACACTAGTAAAACCAAAGATGGAAAAACAGTCTTAGCAGAGATAGCTCTATTTCAGTTGACCTGATGTTGTAAATGAGCCTCGTCAGGCTTCTAAATCATGTGAGTGAAGCTCTCATCAAGGTGATTATCATAGCTAAAGTTTGAATGATCAGCTAAGACCAAACAGGAAAGTTCAATATCTGTAGCTTGTTTGCACTATCAATTCTTACTCCTATTAATGATAAAAACTCATTTCTTCCTTTGCCTCTTAATTTGTTTCTCCACTTCTATGTATTATTTATCCCTATAAATATGTTATTTAGCTCTGTAGTTCTATTATTCATCCTGCAAAGCACCCAGTGCTACATGTTTTATAGAAAAGACACTACACAAAGTTCTACCATACCGCGCTCATCCTCCAGTGAATTTCTAACGTGCCTAGGTGAGTCAGGACAACTGTACCGCATACCAATGTGTCAGATGGAAGGAAAGGGTTGGGTGCTGCAAGGTATTAACCAGACTGTAGCAAACAGGCTTGTGTAACTCCATCATATTAGTCTCTACAAGCTTAGCCATGTATAGTTTCTTTACACACCCTCTTAGTCCTTGTGACACTTTTCTGTGAGGACTGAGACGGTATATTTGGCTGGCAGGCTTCCATCGAAAGACAATTGTCTTTTACAACCTGCATGCTGGTAAAGCAAAATCCAGTTGCTGTGCTACCTGGACCACAATGAATATGCAAGGCAAGTACGGAAAAGCAAACCCGTGGGTGAGACAGAAAGGTAGCGAGAAGGAAGAACCAGGCGCCTGCCGTACTCTGGGACGAAGGGAGACCAGGCTTCATGCGCAGCGAGAAAGACATAACCTAGTCCTGAGCCGAAAATATCTAGAGCTGCTCCACGAAGCAGACAGAGCCCCAAACAGACCAAAAGAAATGAAACCTGGAGCAATCTAACTCCCGATCCCTGAACAGAACCAGACTGGCCAGGAATCTCAGCTCGGTTTTGAGAGTCAGCTTCCCATGATTTCCATTCTGATCGCGGCGCCTTCTCCTGCCTGATCTCCTTCCCAGGGACCCCTGGTCCTACTGACCCGGGCGCTCCGGGTTGTTCAGCTTCCATTACAACTCATGGACCTCGAGTCAAAGGAAACTCTCCGTGGGTCTTGCCACAGGTCTGACAGAAATGATTGCTGCAGAGACACAAGACAGAAAGGTTTGCAAGGAACTAATGACAGGGTCGTGAAGTCGTAAAGACTGGAGAAAAGACTCTGAGGATGAGAGCAAGTACCTAGGAGAACAGATAAAAGATATTGCCAGAAGCGCCATAATGATCAGTTTTGACCTCTAGCCATATAATTCTACCCAGTAATTCACGCATCAAGCCCAATATCTTCTGGAAGAAATAACTGGCTGTCTTTGTAAAAGCATGCTATCTTGATTTAAGCATAATAGGGAGAGTAACTTCTCCAGTGCTTGTAATAGTTTCAATTGCTATTTACTTTCACTCAAGAGATGCACCTAGTTCCCCATGTCTAGCTTTGATATCCAGGCATTTGATCTTGCTAAAATTTTGTCAGCTAAAGCAATGAAATTCTTCTAGTAACATCCATCAGCAGTGCAATCAATATCAGGTTCCTCTTAGTACGGGACATTGTACGGTTGAGACAACGAGTTTACAGTAGAGTCACAATATTCAAAATAGCAGGAATATTCCACTTCAGCAACGGAGAGCTAAGGAACAACAGAACAGAGATTTGATAAAAATTGTTTAGGAAACATGTAGTGAAAATGGAAACAGAGACCAGCGTCGTCTTCAGTCCTTTCAGAAAAGGAGGACTGGAGCTACATGCAGAATAGTTGAACCATATGAAATCCTCACCTCCGAAAACTGATTTAATTGCAAGCTAATGATACAAAAAATAGCGTTTTCTGGCTTGGGATACTAGCAAACAATCAGGAAGTACCTGGAACGCTGCAGAAAAGAAGATTGATGGATGTTCATAACATCCTTTTCTCTCCTCTTTGCAGAATTCCATTAAACTGAAAGAGCTGACAGACATTTATTTCATCACTAAATATCAAAAGCCTTTGCTCCACTATTTTATAGTTTTGCATGTTGTCAGCATTTTGACTGGCAGCTTTTTTGCATTTTAATACTGTCATTGTATAAACAGCACATATAGATAGATTTTATATACAGCATCCATCTTACCTTGTTAGAGGCTACAGCTGTTCTTGTATTACGGCATCATTCCCTAACTTGCAAAAATAAAATATTTAATACATTTATTGCTCTGTTTATAACATAACAATTACAAGCAAAATACTTCAATAAATCCCATTTTCACCAATACTTGGTGACAACAAGTGAACACGGGATTTGTGTCCTGAAGTCTTTACTCAGATAGCAGCAGCAAGCAAACGTACAGATTTCTACTTAAGTTCTGTAACAGGCTTAGTACAAATTGGGACAAGAGTCATCCCCTCTCCTCCTATATACATCAAGGACTTCACGCACACGTGGTCACCCTAGAGCTTCTGCTGGATTTACCCCTTCGAGGGTTTATTTGCAGGCCAAGAAATCACTAGACAGTCCAGACCCAGAGAACAGAACTCAGTGTACCTATGGAATATAGCTGGCATTTGAGCTGATAGTGTTACACAGCGCCTGTAATTCAAATGCTTAACTTCTAATATGCTGCTTTCTTGTTGCAGCAATTACTATAAATAGAGGTACAATACCAGAAATTAAAAGCAGCGTTAACAGTCTAGGTTCAGTACCAGCATACCAACCTCCTGTTAGAAATAGTGGGGATGCAGAAATAGGTCTTATGCGTAACAGCTTATTAGATAAAGTTCAGAGTAAAAGGCATGTATGTCAAGAAATGCAGTAACCTACTGTTAACCCTGAGAATTCAACGTGAAAAAGGAGAGGAAGGCAGAATGCTACTCTCTAGGTAGAAAGACAAGGTAAAGCAGCAATTAAAGACAAATCATTGTGTCATAAGTTTGACTTCAACAATTTCTCAGCCAGCTGCAAGCACTAAAGGAAGACACAAGTAGTAAAAGTGAGTGTGATGAGAGGGGAGCAACACTCCCACCAAAAATTCACACTTAAAAAAAAAATACTTAAGTCACTGGATTTACAAACTTAAAAAGACATCAACACTACCCTATACACAAAAGGAGTGTATAGCCTTATTCAAAAGATCAGATTAGAAAATACCTATACAATTGATATCAGCTGCTGAGAATTAATTCCTCCCAAGCAGGCACAGCACAGAGATGCCATCTGTTTTCCCCTTCACCTCTGGCCTAGGTGTGAGCAAAAGAGAAAATTGATTTGAAAAAGTGCTTCTGGGGTGATATTACAGACTACGCAGCTGGTGGTAGTCGCTGCAATAAACTTAGATCCTAAAAAAGTTCATGAGCAAAAGAGTCTTTTTTTTTTTTTTTTAAGATTAAGATTTTAATGTATTTGGAATACAATCTTTCTTGCTGTTGCTACAGGAAGAAGTCCAGTAAAAAATAAAACTCAGCAGAAATGCCTCATGTTAGAAAGAGAATTCATACATTAAGGGGGGAAAAAAAAATCAAACAATTATTTTTTCCTTCAGAAAACTTTTTTAGAAAAGCTTTCAAAATGAGTCATCTCAATTCAATTTATTTCCAAATTTGGATTCTTTCAGCCCTACAGGCAATCTCACCTAGTATATTCAATAATATTTATGCTATAGGAAAGCTGCATGAATAATGTGACAGTTATGTTTTCTATGTTTACTTGTTAATTTTTATTAGTTTGGTAATATAAGCACTGCTAGTAGTACATTTTCCATTTTTGGCTATTCCCTATTGCTTCACTATGAGATTTTATGGTTTCCATTAATGAATCAAAATAAAATTTAAGCAATATTATAAATGCAGCGAGCAACCATCTGCTTTGCCTTAATTACCAAAAAACTTTAATGTGTCTGTGTGTGCCTTTCCAGAATACCAATATTCTCATTTCTTTATGAAAGCTAGCTACTATGAAAAAAACAGATCAGAAAAAGGCAGTCCTGTCCCATGATAAGGGATATGAATCTAATCTAATTGTTCTTTTTTAACGCAAGAAGTTCCAGTAAAACTAGAATCTCTACTATAAATATGCATTAGTGCCTCAGTGAGCCCACGAAAGCAAGCACAGGTTTACACTCCCCTTAATTTCACTGCATCTCCTCAAACTGCAAGTTTTGAGATTGATGACTATATTTACAGCTCAATCAAGCTAAGCATCAACTTTCTAAATGGATGGAAGAGAGCAAGCTCAGAGTGTTTTACATCAAAAGCAGACAGCGACAGTCAAAGAAGTCATGAGAATGAGAAAGGATTTTTTTGTCTGAATGGCTAGAGGGACTTGCATTTTAAATTAGTCAGCAAGATTTAGAAACAACGGGAACAGACTGAATGACTATCAGACACGCGTTACCGATGGAAGAAAGAACGGGGAGAAGAAAAGGCTTTGCCTCCATTTTAACCGCATGAAGTTCAAGGCAAAAAATTGGATGTCTACAATGAGGTGTTAAAAAGGAGGTCCACGGTACCTCACTGGATATAAGACAGCTCATAGCACAAAGTGATAGTTTATGTGGATAAAACTAACTAGTTTATAAAAACTACCTAGGAAGCGGATGAAGCAGCAGATGGCCAACTTGAAAGACGCTGGCAGAGAAGTGAAGACTAGACTTCTATACTTCCCAAAGATTAATTCTCTAAAATCATATAATGGGATTCTGTAGGTAAAATCCAGTTTTCAGTTAAATAGTAAAGGACAATTCAAAAGTTGGTAATATTTAGATGGCTTCCATAATGCAAGAGCATGTGTGATCAAGCTCTAAATTATACACCCTTCTAAAGCTTAGAAACTCCAAAAATCTACAGCTTACTGAGACTTTACTTGACTGAACCAATTAGCCAAGCAATGGGTAAAGGTAGCAAGATAAACTTAATACTATGAGATTTTTATAATGAAAAACTCTGCCCATTAGATTTTTTCACATTTCATCTCCCTTTTTAACCTTTTCCTTAAATATTAATTTTACTGTTTTTTTCCCCTCCTGTATATTATCACTAATCTTGCAGGGCAAGAAAGTCTATTTAAATGCATTGAAGTGCACTAGCATGAAAAAATAACGAGCCCTTACAGCATTCTAATTTGGGAAGGTGCACCTAAATTACTTGCAACATCTGCTGTCAAAAAGTCTACCCAAACAGGAATCTCTTCAATAGAAATTCGATTTTCACATTTCTGGCAAAATTGCCCTAATGGGCTTTCCTGGCTCTAGTGTTACAGGACCTAAACAGGAGTCATGAGCCAAAAGCTTCTGTGTTTTGCTCCTTTGCCTCCCTCTCTCCTTTCTAACAAGCGAAGAATTACTTTGTTCTCTAAGGTCTTCACGGGGAGATCAGCTCACTGCGAGGTTGCAAAGCTGATCCAAAACACCGTGTATGGTGAAACAGATGTTATCGACACACGGGCAGGACTCAGAGGTGCATTTGCTGAACATCTGTCCAGCCACACAAGCCTCTCCAGCAAGACATGCCTTAGTCCAGTATTTCGTATAAATCTTTTTACATCATCCAGAATACTGACTTATTAACTAGAGAGAACATAGCAAGCCAAACAGACCTAGCATTCAGAGGAGTAGTTAAACCAGGACAGCTGTTGGGAGGATCAAGTTGTGTTGACACCTGTTTTCTAGAACAGCCTCTGAGGATTTCCAGTGATTACCTACAAGGTGTGAGGCTCTGCCCTGAGGCCATCACACAATGCTCGTTTTTTCCTTTTTCTGGAAGAGTGTGAAACCACATTAAAAACTTCCATCCTAGTTCTGCATAGTTCAGCCACCTTTTCAGACTACGCAGAGTCAACCCTCCAGAGCACCACAAGGTTTATTATTAATGCAAATTGAAAGGCCCCTAAGTATTGTCAGTCAGGCAGCCAGATGGCTTAAGCTTGGACAGATTGGGCACAAGAACATCAGCAGAGAATATGGAGGGAAGCTAGCAGTTATTTTGGCAGGCATCTTCCAGGAGCAACCTCATTCAACAGAGCACGGTTGCTAGGTGAAGTTAATACTTGCCAGCAGGACGGAGGCATTGCAGACCTGGAACAACCAGCAGTAGCGGCAAATGACAAAGATTGTGCAAGGGTATGTTCCTCCCCCCCCACCCCTTGCAGAAAGCAAAGGAAGAAATGTGAAAATCAGAAAACAAATTAGCCTGGTCTGAGGTCTGCCACAGCACAACAACAGCAGAAATGTTTCCTTCAAGGTGCACAACCATCATTTGACCAGTACAAGCTTCTGATCTGCAGCTGACCACTAGTGGTGCTGGCAGGTCACCTAATGTGGTTCTCATAGAAGCTCTTGCTACTATATAGAGAATATACTGGATTGCATCTCACTGCTGAAAGTTCAATAATGCACAAAGGCTACTGCTGGATCTGCAAAGCTGATTTTCTGAATTGCACTAGAACCAATGACGGATTTCGTTTCCTCACTCCAAAAGAGATCCATCTCCAGTGCTGGAGTCACAATTTGGAGGGCAGATCAATATTAATTGGGTGTGCCCTAGTATACTTATTGTGCTAGGAAAAAGGAAAACAAATAAACAAAACGGGAAAAACAACTGCTCCCAGAACTATTAAAGACCATTAAGAACAAAGCCTGAAAGGTAGATGTCGAGATGAGGGAGACTTAATGAATTCTTGTCTTCTGGCTCCAAGAAGAGAAAAACAAACACCGCTACAGAAACAGAACAAGCACCTAGGACTCTCAGCTTCTAGAATTACAGGCTATTTGTTACGACCACAGCTAGCCAGAAGGATAACATTAAAACTAGTAAGCTAATACAAAAAAGATTATTTTTTAATTTACTCTCTAGTCTTTTTAATATATTTTAGAAGTTTTTTTAAAAAAAAACAAAAAAAAACAACAACAACAACAAAAACCAGCATTTCACATCTGAACCCTGTTTGCTTTCTGGTGCCGCAGGATTCAACACAGCACGTTCCCCACATATCCCCTGCACACTGTGGGATTTTGCTGCCTGCTAAGCCCTATCTGCCCAGCATTTATCTTGCAAATCCTCACGCGTGCAAGCAGCATCGTGTTTAATCAGCATTCCCTCCCGAAGAAACTAAGGTGGAAGAACAACAGCGGCTATCTGTACGCAGTTGTTGCTGTCCCTACATGGGCCTCCAGGCAAGGGAAAGCATGTCTGAAGTAACCTCTAACAAAGCATCATGCTTTGTTGCAATAAACGCTCCCCAAAATTGCCTATAAAAGCACTGTGATACAATCTTCAAGAGTTTTATTTCAGAATCAGTGGGAACTCTAAAGTTTGGCTTCAAGTGGCAAGGGGTTTAAAGGCATTTCCTACATAATTCCTTCTCTTTGGAAGAAGATACATACATAACACAATCATTACTCTTGACTTCAAACCTTCAGTGAAGGTCAACAGATACTATATAATGAGCATTTACTCCGTGCACGTTGAGCCCGAACAAACACATATTCTGCTGAAGTGTAACGAATGCATATGATCTAAGGCATCTCTACCCGTCTCTCAGAAGAGGGTAAGTCACTCTGTTGTGACCCACCCTTGCTTGCTTTTTCTGTGGCAAGAGCTAGCTCTTCCACCACTTAATGTTTATTTAAATCCTGTTCAGTCACAGAACAAAGAGGAAAAAATGCTTATTAAATCATAGAGGGGGAAATGCGATAGTACACTGGAACTGCGTGTCCTAGTCACAAAAACACAAAAAATATGTTTTAGTTCTGAAGGAGAAACTATCTGGTCCTTTTCAAGAATACCTTTTAGTTTAGCTTTTTATCTTTTGCTGCTTTACCACTTGTCATTTTTCTCTCTCTCTCTTTTTTTTTTTTTAAATCTCACACTGAAGAGACGTTTACTGTACGCTGCTTTCTTGACACGGCCAGTGCACGCACAGAGCTCACTCCAGCAGTTTCAAGAACCACTCTGAACGCCTTTTACCCAAGCAAGGTCGCGTCAGAAGCATCCCTCCTAAAGGGCTTACTTTGACTCACAAGGATCTAGTGTTTGATTTGGCTCCAAGAATTCTTGGCTGCCTTCTATAGCTTTTTCACAAGCCCTAAATTACAAACTCCCCAGGGAATGCCGGGCATTTGTTCCCAGTTACCAGGGTGCCCACGTAATTGCATCTTCATCTCCACCTGGGATGCTCTGGGGCTACTGCTATGTAAATAATATTCCTCACTTTTTGGCATGAAAGAGCCTCCAGCAAGATCAGAAGGCTGAGCAATGACCCTTCTGGAAGTCAGTACTGGCTGTGAACCAAGAGAAAATAAGATCAACGCAGTTTTTCTTGATACCACATCATAGGATTAAGGCAGCTTTCCAGAATTAGATTTTGTTTTTAAAAGTCTTTAAAAAATTTTGGATGAGATATTGCTTTTTCCCTCCTTTTACAAAAATATTTAGTATCTGTAGTTCTGGTATACAATCAATCAAAGGGAAGACAGCCTACGTTCGTTTCTAAGCCTAGGGCAGCAGCGCCGTTAGACACAGCAACACCTGCCACCATCCTCAGGCCCCCCAAGCAAAATAAGTTCCTGTCGCCGTCTTTCACCATCTTTCCTTTCGCCTTATTTCACCATCTGCTGAACGCAGCAGATGAGGCTGATTGGATCACTGAATTACACAAAAGGACAAGCAGTCCTACAAAGGATGTAAACTAAGCAAACTAAGAGATTCGAGCTGCTAAATCTCCCAGGAGCCGCTACACCAGATGGTCACTTCCTCAGACGCTTCTTCACAAACGAATCCCTCCGGGACTTCAGAGCCGCTTCGACAAATTCTTATGACGACAGCAACGGAGAGGTAACCCGCGCAGCAAACACAGAGTCCCTTACCCATGTAATGTTCCTTCCTAAATTAAACTTTGTTCTGCTTACTCTGCTAACCCCATATATCTGTTCTGTAGCAAGCTGCAGCATGACATATGCAAGTACATTAATTACCAGGTCAGGGAATAAGCCTGGCCGTACACTGTAAGCCCTGCACATAATTTGTGCTTCATAACTAATTTCTCTTTCTCCTTTGCCTTCTGGTACACAGCTTCTAACTGTAGTCTCCTTAGACCTCATAAATTCAGTATCTTAACCTTGCATAAAGGCTTTGGTGGGAGTCCAGTATATTGAAATTAGTTCTTACAAAAACAGCTGATCGTTCAGTAGATGGTAATAAACCATTTCTCTGCAACCTGGGAGGCAAATGCACCTGCAGCCTAACGTCAGGCAGTCTGCTGGTGTAAAAGGTGACTTCTTCAGGAAAAAATGCAAAACCCTGACTCAAATCACTTACAGTTTCCAGAGATCCCACAGCACTTTTCCACAGGCTGAGACACCTGCTGCAAACCCCAGAACACACTCCATCTCAATGAATATCCCGAGGAAAACCAACTCCATGGCTGACTGAATAACAACAAAACTGTTTCTTCAAGGATATTGCAATTTTGAAGTGTGAAATTGGAGCCCCATCTTTCAAGAACATTCATTTAAAAAAAAAATGCTTACTCCAAACTAGCCATTACCCAGTACTGTTGGCCACACTCACGTCGGGTGCACTAATCCAAATTCAAACTGTTGCTCCAGATCCGGTGCATTAATTTTAATTTCCCACATCCGAGGCACACACGATGAAATTTTTAACAAAAATATTCTCAACCACTTCTACCCAGCACAATACTAAGGACAGGATACAAGTCCCTGTGCATGCAAACTCTCTCGCTTTCCTTTTGGAAGAAGATACTCCCAAGATACCTATATTGGGAAGGAATGACTAGTTTCACACAAGCATCTTCTACAAAAAGGGAGGGAAAAAAAAAAGTAGAGCTTTTAGGTACCACCGGAGGGGATGCATTAGCAGGGCAAGGAATAAGGTTTCAAATATACAGTCTCCCTGGAGAGACTATAGAGAGTTCTCTCTGGAACTTCAAACTGAAGGCAGACACAAACCAACCTTTTATCTTAAAAGTGAAAAAAAAGCATCTTATGCTGTTTACCAACGTGGAATTTCCAGCAAGACCATAAACACTAAAGCCGATTCCATTCCCTGTGGAAATTAAAGGACTTTAGTTTCTGTGAGATACATGTGCTCATCTCATTTATTGCCTTTTGAAAAGTCTTCCAGGCACAGAAAAGAGAAGGTTTTGCGCACAAGGAAAGTGATTTCTTTCCCCCATCCCATAAGATCATTTAAGTCAGACTGCCAGGGCTCTGTAGGTCAGCCTGCCTTGTCACTATACATAGGGCTCAGTAAAGCAAAGCATTATTTTGTATACTAAACCCTCTATACCAGCTGATGTTTCTAGACTGATTTAAGGTATAGCACAAGTTGTAAGGATGTAAAACATGGATAACGACAACAATGCCTGCACCACAAGGAAAAACATTTACAATCTCGAGGTCAAACCAAGACGGAAAGTGCTGCTATGAGCTCATCCATGAGCATGCACTGGGATTCAACACCTTGAGGTATGGAGTTGATCAGTACTTGGCTAAGAAGCCTATATTCGTCGTTACGGTGAAAGAACTGCTAATTTCCCATTAGTTACCTTTTATTACTCACAAACACTATATTAATCTTTTATAGGAAAAATCACCTGGAATTCAGTCTCGTCACTAAGTTGCCATAAGAGCTCTCGAATAAATGAAAAACAAGTACTGCCTTCACAGAGCAACCAAACTCAGAGTTCTACAACAGAGAGACACACTCTTCCTTTATTCATGTTTCATTTCAGAAAAGTGATGGTCCTGCTTTCAGGTGATGCACATTTAAAAGGAAAATAGCTTATATTTTAATCTACTGTCTTTCCCCTGCCCACCTCCTCCAAGGAGTAGGAAACTCTGTTATGATTAACCTCTGCATGTACTAATAGACAAGAGAAAGGGATTTTACCTGATAAATAGGAAATAACAGTAGTATTTTATTTCCCCAAGAAGCGAACTGCATCCTTTGGAATAATCCTAGAACGATCATGACTTCATTGTACTAGAAAGCAGCTGAATTTCAGACTTCTCTCGAGTGGTAAAATTAAGGCATCAACTTTGGGTAAGACGACAAGGAAGTTTAAAGTTTCTTAAAAAGGGGTGGGGGATTTGAAAAATCAGTCTGTAGCTTATAATATCTTGTTGAAGTACAGATACATTGTGAAAATAGTCATATATCCCAGATCTAAGGATTCAGCTGAAAGAAATGAATCCTAAAATTGAGAAACCTGCTTTTCCAGTCTTATTTCTTGCTAATATATTGATAGGTACAGCAGAGATACAATTCAAAACTTAATAAATGATACAAACCTTATTACTTAAGAGCAAACACAATCCTGGTGCGTCAGAAAGAAACTTCTCTCAGAAGGACAGATATTCTTTGAGCTTATGCTTTTCTAACCTTTTCTATCACAGCTACATACATTTCCAAGTCATGTTCAATGGCAAAAGGCAACTAAGGTTACAGAAATCCACAGTGAAGATCAGGCTTATAACTGATAGCCCACAAAGCCAGTCATTATCTCTGCTGTGAAACTTATGTGTCTCTTAGTTCCAGTCTCAGGAAACAAACCCTGAACAGAGTTCTCTACTTCTGCCATTCACAAGACCCGAGGAGCATTTCGAGGGGCCTTCTGGGATGTGAAACAGAAGCAATAAGCATTTTCAGTCATTATGATAAATGTGCCGAGATAAAGGTGGAGAGAGAGGATGGCAGCGTGCGCTTTCCACCTCCAAAGCCAGCCTGTCGGGAGCAGAACAATGCAAGGAACCTAACTTTGCAGCTTCCTCCTAACTTGGTAGGAAGCAGGAACTTGTGGACTCACCATGCCAGCTTGAGGAGCCAGTCTTTCATTTTGAGTGCAGAGGACCAATGCAGACTGAAGTTTCCTCAAAGTTTCATTAGCTCTCAAATTCTTGCAGAAAACTCCACTCTCCGTAGACTAATGTCTCAAAAATAGCTGCTTCTTCAGGGGATCTGTTGGAGGAACATGGGCAATTTTTTCAAACAGCCGTTAAAGACGACGGAGTGGAAAAGAAGTTTGGATATTGAGCAGTAGAGTCAATCTAAGAACATCCTAATGGTCCTTCCTGAAGTCCCAGCATTGATCTGTTAGGCATCCCCAGGCAAACAAAAACAGCAGCTAATGAAAAATATTCAAAAACAAAGCACTCCTTTCAGTCGGCCTGAAAACCATACAAACTGGCAGCATGTACTATTGGCAGCATGCCCAAACAGTGAGGGACAAGGTTACGGCCTCAGTCCCTGAGCGCTTGCCAACATCTGGCAGCAGATGCTAAGGGAACACATGCTTCCCATTACACCAGCAGTTAGTGGATACATTAGGTAGCATCCTGCTCCCAGTACTATCAAGCATTAGTACAAAACACTTATGATCAAGACTGTCAAGACAGAGAGGGCAAAGCATCTTTTCTGTAAACCTCTCTCTAGCAGCTGCATTTAAATGCATTCCAATTGATTACAGACTACAGTAGAGTTTCAAACGTTTTTTCTTTTCTTCTTACTACAGCAAATTTTTTCCTTATACACGTAAGAATTTGAATCAGGTAAAAATGCAGAGCATTAACTTCAGATAACCAAATAGAGCACACGGTTGTTCCTCTGACATTCTTTTGTGACTGAACTTACACAAAAACACTGATGATTTGGTAGAATCAATTCTAGAGTGCAACACAAAGAAACAAGTTCAGAACAGCTGAGCTTTCTCTATCACTAACTGCAGATTTCCACGAATACTGACACAAGGTGCTCTGTCGTTTGGCACATACATCATCCTCCTCTGCATCTGACCAAAAAGGATAAGGACAGTTAGATTTACAGAGGCACAAAGATGCAGATGCTTAAGCACTTAATTCCCATAAACACTCATGTTACAAATAAATATCCAAGCAAGACAGGCAGAAAATATTTCAAGCACCACACTCAGCAGATGAGCTAAAGCTAAGCAAGCATTCTGCATACTCCTGAGATACACAGTGACCAAAGTCTCCACTGAGTTCTACACCCTACAGTTTAAACTTTCCTCCAGACTTCACTACAGTAAAGATACATTTTATATTATTTTAATTTGCAAGAGCACTCGGTACTCGAAAGGAGTAAGTTTCATTACCACTTTGCTTGGCATCTGACAAAAAGATATTAGTCTACTGAGCACTGACATCTTTTTTCTCTTCATTCTCTAAATCAAAGGCAGAGTAAGTACTGTTATTGAACAATGTCTGTAGATGGAAAGCACCTTAACAGACACATGAACAGTATGAGACTGGTACTTAACGAAAGAGTCTTTGCTAAAATTATAGCTGCAGAGCAGTAAAATACAGTTGATGATGGGTGGACGAGACCAGGAAGAGAAAACGATAGATGATCTACTCTAGCCCCCATTCCAGGATGCACCTGCACTAATACGACTTGTTTGTCTAACATTTTTAAAATCCATTAAGGATGAAGACTCTATACTTTTCCTGGCAACCTGTGCAAGTACTTCACTATCTTTAACTTAGGTAGCTGTTCTGAATGCTTGCCTGTACCTCTTTCGCTAGAATTTCTGTCCATGATTTTACATCCACTGAATGACTATGAATAGCAGTTTATTTTCTTCCTTTCTCCATCAGTTCTATATGCAGTTGAAGACTGCCATAAGATCAGTTACCATCACCAGTTCAAGAAAATGCAATGCCACTGCTCCAGAGTCATTCTGAAAAAAGTATCAAGTTATACTTGTCCCGTTTTTATATTCCTCCCTAGGCATCTGCTACGGGCCACCATAAAAGAGAGTTCACTGGGCCGAGCAGACCTATGTTGTGACCCGTTACATTTGTTCTTTTGCTCCATCTTTTCTTCTATCAACTGGACAACTAAGTTCCTTCTGAGAAGAAAGCATGCTCATATTTTCTGGATCTTTTACCTTTCTGCTGCTCTCTTCTGGACAAATTCCATCTGATTCATGTTTTTCTAAGGCATGCCTATAACTAGATACAGTAATCATCCTCTTAGCAGTGCTAAAGAGAGCAAAAGGATCATTTCTATACTTCTTACAGAAAATATTCCTATTACATTATATCCTAGCACAATGTTTAGCTCTTTTCTTAACAAAGTAATATTGGTTCATGTTTACCTTCTGACTGATGGCAATGTTGTTTCTTCACTGCAGAACTCTCTCCAAATGTTCCCCATCTGGTATTTCTGCAGGTTATCCATCCCGCTTTAGCCTAGAACATTGCACATCTCTTCTGACTTCTCCTAAATGGTCTTCTCAACTTTGGCCATATTGTTTCAGATTCCTGCAGGGGAAGAGTGAAAAAGCTGCAACATTAAAAACAGAATCACAGAATCAGCAAGGTTGGAAGGGACCTCTGGAGAACATCTGGTCCAACTTCCCTGATCAAGCAGGCTCCCCAAGAGCATGTTAGACAGGGTTGCATCCAGGCGGGCCTTGAAGATCTCCAGAGAAGGAGACTCCACAACCGCTCTGGGCAACCTGTTCCAGTGCTCCGTCACTCTCACAGTGAAGAAATTCCCCCATATCCATTATCCATTCCAAATATCTGACTGTTTCTAAGAGCAGAGTTAGGAAGCCAAACACTTTCACTCTCCATGGTTGGACTACACCTCTCATAAACAAAACACCAGCAGCTGATGATTTAGCATCAACACCATCTACACATTCACTGGTTTAGTAGGTGCTATGTTGGTTTTCAGTAGTGTTGCTTTGAAAGCAGAACACAATGCAATAAGAAAACAACTGTTTTAAAAGAGCATAAGTATCCTCTGTTCGTACAACTTCTGTTGTTAACAACAAAAAAAAGGGGGGTTCTTTAATAAAGTTTAACAAAAACATCAATTTTGCATTAGTTACACAACATTTCTTCACACCTTTACTGCAGGTACTCTATAACCAGCATTTCCAAGCTTTTACAGCTCTTTTCAGTCAATAACCCATTCTTTCCTCACTTTGTATTAACTGGATGTGAAAGAGAAACAGGAAGGTTCTGCACAGCAATAAATAGGAAGAGCAAGCACCAGGTCACTGAAACATGGCCTGAAACCACAGAGTTTGTTAAAGCTTGAGGCACAGCTGAAAATTCAGGCTGGAAGTAAAGCATGTCTACACATCTTCAGCCGTCTCCCTGACTGCCTGGCCTCAGATCTCTATTGTTTACCTAGCTTTAAAAAAAGTACAGCAAAGCAAAACTCCTCAAAGCACGTATCGATCCCTGGCTCTCACGCGCAACTGCATTGAAAGCCATACTCCTCTTGCTGTGACCTACCAGCTATTTTCAGAGCTGCTCCCAGCTACACCACCAAGCTCGGAGAGGACCTGCAAAGCAATGTTACAGTACTACAGACCAGAGCTCCTCGGTATGGAATGTAAATTCCCCTCAGCTGCACCTCGTTACAACACAAAATGAGCAAATCTCAGCTCTCTCGCAGTAACTCACGCTTGTCCCCCTCCCCTTCCACAGCAGTGTCTGAGCAGGTGCTGCTCACCCTCAGTGCCACAGCTCAGCAAACGCACCACAGATGGTTTCTGACTTTCCATGGGTTTTCAGTTAGGGAATTACTGTGGCCAAACTGCAGGCAGGGCACAGGGGCACGGGCATCCCCTAAGCGAGGAGGGGTGACCCTCACCCACCGCTGAACCAAAGAGATAGGCTTTTTTTTTTTTTTTAGGTTCTTATCTAGTAGCATTTAATCTTTGAATAATTTCTTGAGATGATCCTGTTTTTGACTTTGGTATAGTTGTGTTTGCACCCTGGCTATTTTTGATGTCAACTAGTGATGCTTTTCACAAATAGAAATGTCACCTAACTGAAGTGAGAACAAAGTCATTTAAAGAGAAACACACCGCTGAAGCCCGTGCTGTCAGCGAACAACCGATAGCGAGCTTTCCTAAAGAAAATTGCATAATCCTCCATTACCCTTTGACAGCCAGGCACAACTAAGCAAGCGTTATGACAAAGAAGCTATCTAGACCTTTAACCAATTCCTAGTAAAGATTTCCTAAGTGCCAAACGAACACAGCCTGAGCGTTTAATTGCATTTAATTAATACTGTATGGTCCCAGGCTGACTCTAGTACACAGTCAGTATTCTTCATTACATTAACCAGGGATTGATGTCCTCCCTCCAGCCAACTGCCTAGATCATCCTGACACTAAGCAAATGGGATGGTCGTAAATCCAGAGTCCGCTTATGAGTCTTTCACCAGTTAAACTCAGCAGAAGAGAAACACTATGCTCTGATTTATTTTTTTTACAGTAATGAACATGACTGAACTTTACTCTCTTTTGAAAAACTGGTTACTGCCTACTTTCATTTATTTAATTCTAAATCTAGAAACAGATGCGCTCATTTGCAATCTACCTCCTTTCAACTGGAAAAAACCCCACCAGCTTAATAAAGCTCAGGGAAACAAGGTCAAGTGCAAAGAAAGCCAAACAAGTATGATCGTTTACAAATATATATGATACAGCATTGAAGACAGCTTTATAACTCCCATGTCTACTTTAGGAGGACTGTAATCTGCAATACATATCATCATTTGGACGACTAAGAGCCAAAGCTCTGCAAAGTCCTCAGGAATCTTAGTGGCTACATCAGTACATGTTAAAAACCTGTTCATTTTATGCATGCAGTCAGCTAAGAACCAGAAAATCTGAAGACTTAGTTTACTTTCACATACATGCCAGTAATCCTCAGGACAAAGAGCCACTGCTGTAGTAAAACTTGAGACTGAGAGAAAACCACAGCAAGGGAAACGGAAATTGAAACCTTAATGTTTCTGTTTTCCCTCACTCACAAATATTGGATCCATTCTCTCCATTCTTCACAGAGTAATTTCTGTTCCTAGATTCTTCTGAAGCTCTCAAATGCATGCACTGTTTTTCTTCCTGATTATCATCACTTGTATGTACAAGGTTTATAAACTGGAAGAAAACCTCAAAGTGAAAGCATTCACTTCTGCCCTGCTGGAAGAGACTCATCAGACTCCTAAGTTAAAATGTTTTCTTGGGGCGCCCTGTAAATAAGGGCTTTGCCATCGAAATACTTTCAGTCTGGTGTCCACAGAAGACATGAACCCCTTCCACTCCGCGCAAGCTCAGCTATTCTGTGCTCTTCACTGGCTTTTCCATTTGTTCCCCAAACGCCAAACCATAAGAGAATACTCTTCTCACTTAAAGAGTCACTTAAAAGTGGCAGACACCAGCCAGTGCTTGCAGCTTGGCGTGTTCTTTCCTTTGCTGGAAAAACTTGCTAATCGTGTGTTAAAGCATTTGCCTTCTAGATCTTCCACTTACTGTCCAGACTCTCCTTAGTATTCAGTTCTTGGCTTCTTGTTGTCTGTTCCAGGCTTCTTTATCTCCTTAATTTTGCAGGACCTCATCTTCCAACATCCACATTCTCATGAACAGGACGTGCTCAAGGAGGTCAACATAAACATCTCTTGCGCTTTTGAGCCCAGTCTAAACTACTTGCAATACAGTTCCAATACCTCATCATTTGTGCCTGACAGAAAGGGGGACGAGTCTAATTACGGAGAGAGTAACAGATGGTCAGGTAGGACATGATAGCCCTGTAAGCCTGTGCAGTGACCTGGGCTAGTGACTCTCTTCCTCACAAGCCCCGTGTATGAAAGAGAAAGCTGTTACCATTGCAGAAAGCTCCAAAACGTCCCACCTGGCTGTAGGACTTACTGCAATGCTGTGCTAGTGTGGCTGCCTGTGGTGGCTGGAAGAAGAGGTAACGCACTCCGCGTGCAATCAGAGCTCCGCTGATGAGAGCTCTCCAGAGCTGAGAAGGTTTCAGCGGGAAAAAAGACACCTGCAAGCCTGCCGCAGAGTAGCATACGACAAATCAGGAGCAGAAACAAGGGGCCTGAGCTAATATCTTAGGAGAGACCGACCCCTTCCTGTGTTTTACTCCAGATTTCACCTCACGGTCAAACCAGCAGCTGTTGGAAGAACTGAGAGATGTTTTGCTACCAGCTCTAGGCAAGAGATGAAAAGTCTCCCATCCACCCTGTTTAACAACGGAAAGGAAGAAAGAGCAGTCTTCCCAGATCAGACGACTAACGGCCATGACCGGGGTGCACCTCCACACCGCCGGCACTCAGATACTGAGAGGAGGAAGGGCAGGTGGGCTCCCTCCAAAAGATGGGACTCGCATTGATTAGAGCAAGCCTTCCTGTGGAAAGCAGTTTGTGTCTCCTGCAGCTTACCAATACATCACATGTTCTGCATTGACAGTTCAAGCATTCAGAAGCTACTGGTGAGAAATACCTGATTTTTGAATCTATAGTCCTCATTTTCAGCAGATTTTCTTTTCCACACACAAAAGGGCCTGAAACCAAAAAGCAAAACTCACAAAATGATACATTAGGAGCACAAAGATTCGAACTCTTTGGGTTGTCAAAAGTTTCCAAGAGCAGGTGCGTACAATGTTTGGGGAGCTGGCAGCACTTCAGTGCAGAGCTGCATGCTTGCAAGAAAGGAAGAAAGTATTCCCAGACGAGATGAAAGTATTCCCAGACGAGATGAGAAGGTGGTAAGAGGAAAGGACTACTGTTTTCAGACAAGGGCAAAAAAAGAGTATTTTTCACTGTCATATAATTGGGTACCAGGGGAAAGTAGTAACAAATTCAACATAATGGTACAAGTTGGAGGCATGCAAAGGGATTTTTATAGCATCGTGACAAATCAGAGCATTTGTGCTTCCCAATTGGCTACATACTTGCTTACCAAAAAGCCATGTATTCAAGAATATCTTTCTTTTTTTCCATATTGTGCAATTATTCCACACTGCGAAGCAGCTGTGCAGTTGTGGGTTGATGCCTATATAGATTTTCAGCTAAGTCTATTCCATTTCAGTATAACAAAACTAGTTTCTGTATCTGCAGGATACTTACTACTTTAAAAATATAATATCCTCTCTGGAGTCTTCTCAAAATATTTTAACAGTTCTACTGAATATGGTAATCCCTCAAGTATGGGTAAAAACCATTCATCAATATTTTACTCATGCCAGCACATCGTCATTTTCTTTCTGCTGCATTTCTTGCTTTCTTGTACTTCTCTAAGGCATAAATATACTTTGTTCGATGGAAATTAGGCAAAGCTCTTCAATACTCCTGTTAGCACTTCGTTATGACCTCCCTAAGGGTCAGCCCACTAAAAGGATCTGTTACAGGAATTTAGGAGATTTCTAGAGGTTATAGTGACCTTGCTTCTCTCTCATGTTTCTGGGGGAAAGGAACCAGATGGCCACAGAGCAGCTCCAGCATGCAAAATACTGGATTTTCTGTGCTTTTCTAACTTGTGCTTTCTGCAACTAAAACAAACATTTCCCTGCACCACATGAGGGCTAATACCCAAACGATTTGATAGTACAGAGCCTCGGTGCTTTGTATCACATTTATATAAATATAAGGGAACCTGCTGTGCAATCACCCTCACCCAGGTTTTTCTAGAAAGTAAATTCACTCGGTTTCAGTGCAGACAGACTTTCAAGAAGTGTTTAGGCTGGGGAAAAGGGCAAGATTCAAGAGGCCAGAAGCAGTTAAGAAGAAACAAGAATGGATAAAGTGTGATCAGGGCATCAAAGCAACAGAGGAAAAAAAGATCAAAATAGTCCAAGGTATGTAAGATATATCTCAAACAGCTAGTGGCAGCAGGAGGTAGAAGGCCAAGAGGGACACGAGGAAGGTCGAAAGGGAGGTGAGAGGCAGATGCATTTGGACGGTGGAGATCGTGTACCGAGATCCAGGGAGGACAGGAGGCATGAGCTGTCTTCAGGGTGTCTGAGAAAACTAATGGAGCTGAAGGAAAATGAAATGTTAGGGCCAGGAGACAGCGTTTATGCCCTAGTTTATTCAGGTGAAAGAAGATAAAAACAGTTTAAGGGATTTCATTATTTGAACTTCTCAGAAAGGCCACAAAGCATCAACGCAGTTCTTGCCATGAACCCGACATGATCCCTTGTGATGTCTGTAAAGCTTTTGCTATATTGTCAATGTTTTATAGTGGGACAAATGATCATTCTTCCAGCTTTACATGCCAAAAACGACAATTCAGTCTCAATCCTCGGAAGGACAGTGTTACTAGAAAAGGTCACTGATTTAGGCTGTGTGGTTTGAAGGAAAAACACCATCCGGTAGACAGACTTGAGCAAAGGTTTGGCACAGAGCCTCTGTATTACCACTTTGTAACATGAAGATGTTGTGCAGTGCTGAGACTGCAGCACAGGGTTTTCCACCGAGAAATTAAATATCTGTAATAAAGTATTTCTGTAGGAAGCTGGCCCGGGAAATCGTGTGTGTATTTAATTCAGTGGAGAAAGTGTTTAGAAGTAGTTCGGCCTTGCAAAAAATATCGCCCTTTGGTGTAAGTGAGGTCAGCAGGAGCCTGAGTTATCCAGCACATAACAGCCGATGAGCCTTTATAATCCTGACAGCAGCTTGGTTTTGTTCTTCTCCTGAGAGCACAGGAGATGCGTTAGGGTTTAACATGCAGCTTGTTTTATTAGTTCCTGGAAGGAAGGATGATAGTGCTGTAACTCCCTTTTGTAAAAATGTTTTAAATGCTCAGTGATTCTGAATGGCTTTGTTAGTCACACTATCCCTGCAGGGCAAAAAAGGGCATATTCTTCCCATTTACTTACAGACAGCAAAATAGCATTTATTTTTGAGCTCCTCAAGGTTGCAACCTCTGCATAACCCAATGAAGAACATTTTTGTCAATTGTCATTTTAATGTGTATCTTCTACACTTTCAACCTTTACTATTAATTATTCATGTAACTAAAGGTTCTGCATGCCAGTCCTTTAGCAATTTTTCTCCAAGAAGAATGCGCTTATAAGATGTAAAATCCCAAAGTAAAAAAGAAAAAGGTTATCATTTCAGTTTCTCACTACCACTTCTACATGGAAAATGCTAGAGATGACGCAACGTGTGCAAGCACACATTATGAGGAAATGTACTTACCATTATATTAGAGATGTGTGCATGTGTGCATACATATTTTATGCAGATATTTGTCCTTCTTTCTTGCCATGGGAATTACTCAATACTTAAAAATGCACTGAAAATACTTTAGAAAATGGATTCTTATTTTTGATGTAAATAGAAAATACATTTCCTAACGGAATTAAAGAAACCGGGGGCCAGCACATCTCCTATCCCACATCACCACTACGCTGGCGTCTGCCCCTTGTCTCCCAGGTTCGCCTGGCCTTTCCCTGCCATGATCTGATCGCAGAGTTTCTAAACTGGATAATTAGGAAATGGTGGGGGGGATAGTTCACTGTGCAGGGACCAACAGGGCCAGGGAGGCCTGAATATGTTGCTTTTCACCAGCATCTCCAAGCAGCCCTGCAGCTCTGCATTTCCTCTTCTTATCCGTTCAACCACAGATACGAAGGCTCCAAGAAAGCCAAGTTAGGAGCCACGGGGTACTGCTCTCAGAGCAGAAGTATCACTGTTTCTTTCCCCTGTATTTACAATAATCTAAGCAACGGGGTTTTTTCCTATCACTTAAAATTCAAGAGTGATCCCAGAATAGTGTACTGGGGAAGAGGGAAGAAGGGGAACTGTCTGCCACTGAGTAGTTTGTGTTTTCAGCATACCGGAAGGTGTTGCAAGTTTTCCCGTGGCCCCCATGTGCCGAACAGGAAGGCGGTGGGAATATGGGGTGAGAATACCGGGTGGGAATACACAGGCGGCTTCCTCTGAGCATGAAGGAGCAGCTGATAGTGTGGCACTCGCTAGCCACGCAGGTGCTTGGGTTCACCGCAGAGCTATAAAGGCTGATTTTGAGGAAATTTCAGACCTTTAGAGGAAGCGGGGTAAATTATCTCTGCTTTGTCCGGGAGCAGGAGCAGCCACGTGCCGTAATTGCCACGAAACAGCTGCCAGGGGTAACATGCCTTTTGCTTCTGCCGCCGGCGTCAGTGGGTCCGAGTGACATGCTGCAAGTGTATCCCATGATGACTGATGCTAATGGAGTGGAAAGATAAAGGGGAGGCCTCTCAGCTCTCTTTCTCCTCCCTGTGCAGTTAAACTTGCAACTGTCCAATAGGCAATTAAAGGTTTCAGTCTGCCCTGGCTTCATGTGACTTGTGCAAACCATGCTGTGAGCACTCTTGTGAGGCTTTGCCCCGTCTGTGCTGCCTTTCCTGCTCTTTGCTGCACGGCTCTGGGGTTCTGCTGCATGCACCGAACATCAACACCTTGGGCAAGCGCAGCCAAAACAGACAAACCGCCAAAGTTTGACGTCGTCGCAGCAATACGTTTAAAGTAATTGCTGCAAAATATATGCAAAAATGGTAACTCTCTGCATTGACTGTGGAACAGAACAAAAACAAAGATAGAGTCAAGTAGCACATGATAGCAGTTGTTCACAAGAAACAAAATGAGAGAATAACCATTACATGTGAGCTGATAAGGTTGTCAATGCTATAAACTTCTCCATAGCTACTATCGTGAGTACGGTCCAGCGCACCCTGGAGCCGTGCTGGAACAAAAACTGCTATCCATCTATGCCAAAAAATTAGCTGACTATCACCAGGATTTTATCGGTCCACCCAAACTCATGCATATTTATTGGGGCAAACAAGTAGTCCTTTCTGGAATACCATCAAATACTGCTGTGCATAGTAAAAGCCCCAAATCAGTCCACAGCGAAAGTACTGCCAAGAAAAGCAGAGAGTCACTGTTACACTGGGGGTCTTAGCAGATGGAAGAAAATTACCCCCATGTGTCATCCTTATGGGAAAGATACTTTCGGCAGATGTCAGGAGAGAGGAAACTTGGCACAAAGTAATGAAGGAAGGCACGTATGTCTAGAAGAAGCAACCAGCTAACGTACTACAGCAGGTAGCAATACTTTGCTCAGTGCACACTGAGGGCACAAAACAGAGCAAGCCAAAAAGAGATGGAAAGAAGAAACACCAGACTCCTGACTGCTTTTGGAACATGAAAGCAGCTGGTTCTTGAAGAGACAACAAACATGTTTCAGCTACCGCTGACAGGAGCAGCAGAGTTGTCTGCCGAGGCCAGGTGAGCTCCAGGAAGCTTACCAGACCGGGAGGGCGAGAACAAGCGGGCCGCCAGCCGGTCTGACATCGAGATCTGCTGCACTTGGAACTCCGCGCGTGAGACTGAAAGTAACTTCTGTGAGAAGAGGCTGAAGAGCAATGCTATGCCAAAATAGGGAGGAAATGGGGAAAATAATGAGGGGCAGTGGCTCAAGCACAGAGGGAAAAAAACGTGACCATTTATTTTTCCTTTGATCTGCAAAATCAGATTCCCAGAGGTTTTACCATTTGTTTACTTTTATTTCAGGAGTAACAGTTTGATGTTTCTGAATTGCACAGTTGCACGAAGCGAGGTTGGGATTTTGCACTATCTAGCCATTGCACTTCATCTTAAAATATGTACCCTCTTTAGAGAACCTCGTTTAAAGTGCAAGCTCCTATCAGACCATGTTACAGTTGCTCAGGATTTTTGCCAGCATGCCTTTGTACTTTGCAGCAGTGGCAGAACAGTTTAGTCCTGTTTTTCCTCATTGTGACTTATTTAAATGACAACATTTAAATATTTTTTCCTGCTAGTGAAAGCAATTAAGATATCAGACTGTCCCTATCTTATTTGCTTTGAGTTGTCTTTTCAACAGCATTTCTGTTCCCGTTCCACTGCTTATGAGCAAGAAGAGCTGTGGCACTATCGCATAAAGTCCACAGTGAGCCAGCGTATTATCACAGCGTGTATCTCCGTCGTGCTCAGCTGCAGGATGGAGAACTGGCTCATTGCAAAAAGCCTTTCTGAGGGGGAGGGAAGGTTAAAGCAAAATGCCATACACATGGCCAATATTCATGAGCAAGAGAATCATACCGAGGAGAGATGTACATCCTACTGGTCCCTTTGGGATCGTACCATCCTTATCTTGACCCCCCCCCCCCATTTCATATCTGTGTCACTCAATCTGTGCTTCATTCCTACAGAATTTCTAGTCTCCGTGTTAACTCTTTTTTCCTGTCACAGTATCCCTTTCCACAGCTATGACAGACATCCATAAATTAATAGCAAGCCTTCACAAGGCTACCCTCCTCTAAGCAAACAAGGGACACAAGAATGCACCTCAACTAGGAAACGCAAGTAAAATCCTTAGCCTCTGCTCCCAGCCCTCCGCCTTGTCTAGAAACACTTGTGTCCTCAGGTTATGGTACCTCGTGCCTGGAGCATAAATTGCTATAAATTGCTACAAATTTCCATATTGCCCAAAAATCTGTTCTAATTCACATAAGTTTTTCACACTGAACGTAAGCAAGAACTGTATCCGTCCCCACTGCATGCGGTCAGGGCAGGAGAGATTCTCAATAGACAGTGAAAATTACACCTCAGGTGTACTAACTGATTTCTAAAATACTACTTTTGCTCCTAATGTCTGACTACAGTCAATGTGAACTGAGAACAGGAACAGATTTTGTAAGATGCAGAATATATCTGTTCACACTGCAAAATGTCTGCACAGATTTACTGTAGATTCAGTGAATAAGCAGGCTTAAAACCAGCGTGAGTCTGTGAGAAAACGCTGTGGCCAGCTAGGCTACATTGCTTTCTGGAGCTTAGATCAGAGGAAAAGGCACTGATACAGCTTGTCCATGACCTGGACCCCCCCGATAAGCAGAGCAGAAGGAAAAACAAGGCTGAAGCAAGATGTAAAGCATTCTTTCCTCTTTCCAACATACAGATTGCAATTCAGTTTGGACCCTCATCGAAAACCAGGGGCAAATAAGATCAGGATCTTTTCTTGTTCATAAGGCCAGCAACATACGCTGCTTCATCCCAGTCTCTTGCTAAAAACCTGTAATGACTTTCCCAACAATTTAACTGATGAGTATTCATGTTTTAATTGCACCATTAGCAAGAAGTATGACTGGATATGGAGAAGACTGGGCAGCCAGCTGCAAAATCATATGCAAAATTAGAGGAAGTGAGGCATAAACTGATTCTACAAATCCCTGGCAGTAGGTGCCCTCCGAGTTAGCAACCTTGCAATCAATTATTTAAGCAATCTTACTAGAAAAGGAGTTGTGCTGTGGTAATAAACATGTAGGTATAATGCATACAGTTTGTCCAAAAGCAGTGTATCGTTCTTACTGTGTTCACGGCGCTTTCCAGGTATCAGCGGGAGATGGACAAGCTGCCTTCTTGCGTGGCACCAACGCGGAGCTGAAGTCTGATTCACGTTTGACTTGTGACAGTGGGAATAAACAGTATGGCCCAGGGCAGTCAACCCTCGGCCACCGCTGCAGCTTTCTAAATCATCACTGTTTCCACCCTCCTGTAAGTGGAAAGATTTTACTGCGGAGCAGAGGAATGGGGTTTGGATCCTTGCTGGCATGAGGTGGCTTTGGTGTATCTTATGTTAAAGTGGCTGCACAGCCTGCTTCACCAAATTTTCAGGGATCACCAGCTGGCCTCAAAATTTCACTTGTGCCGGCATGGAAAACTCAGTTATTTTCAGGTTTTTTTAGAATACATGTTGACCAGCTTTGAATGGCCAAAGAAGATCTGGACCAACACTGCACCAATGATGATGAGGGCTGGTTTGCAGGACACATCTGCTGAAACATGGGAAGTTCACAGCAGCCTCATATTAAGCAAACAAGACTCCAAATCAAGCAATTTCTGATTTGGAGGAAAGAGGGGAAAAAAGAGAGAGAACTTAATGGTTCAGTAAAACCATTCCATATTGTAGGTTGGAGAAATTGTTCAACTGCAGAACTTTGGAAGCTCTTGAGAGCCCTGAACACTGAGAAGTTAGAAGGGATAATCTTTTTCAAATATATAACTGAGCTCTGAAAATCTTTAACACATTCCACCAGCATAATAAGATGTTAATACCCCTTTGAAGTTTCATTAGAGTGTTGTATTGGTCTTTTATGAATAATTAAACTGCCATTTTGGTGGTAATAAATGGCAGAAAACAAACAAGTAAACAAACAAATACATAGACATCTCTACAATTAATTTTTGAAAAAAATAACCTTTTCAGCTACTAAAAAATACAACAACAACAAAAAAAACAATCACACTTAAGACTAAGGCAACCTTTACTGTGAAAAAGACAGCAACTGAAATGGCCAGCCAAGTAAGAAACCAGATGCTTCTCTGCTAATATATTTGTATCCACACAGGCAGCACAACGCAATAGGTTTAAAAAGCCATTAGTATACAATTTTCTAAAGAAAACTGTCCTAAAGGATAAGACCATGCCAAATTAAGTCAGATTTTAATTGCAATAGACTGGTTCCAATTAGAGCTAGATTAAAAATGCAGATCAGAACAGCCCTATATATTATTGAAAGTTCAACACATTGTCTCCCTGTTTAAAACTGTCCTTTCCTAAAGTGAATTATTTTATTCCAGGACAGTGGACATGGAAGGAATACTGATCAAAACTGTGGTTTTTAGCAATGAAAATGCATGTAGGGCAAACATTAAAACCAGAAGATTAGAAATTCTTCCCACCTACTGCCATTTACAGAATGTTTATTAAAAAAAGAATTCAGATGTTTGAAATAAAACAGAAGTTTAAGGAGATGACTACCTCAGGTTTAGCTCTTCCAAGGCACAGAGCTGCTCTACGCTTTGCGTGGGTCAAAGGCGCAGGGATGCTGCAGGCTGCTGTTCATTGCTACATTCAAACACACGTCCAGGTAAACAGACTGCATTTTCCAACAGCATCGGTTAAATTTTGTTAGTAAACAACAGGAAAACCTAACCTGAAATTTGGAAGCGGATACCACTGTAAAGTACCTTACAAAATAAAATCAATTTCATAATGAAGCGTTATCTGTCTCCTCTACTGCTATGTTTTCTGTATCGTGCACATACACACACAGTACGTCACTAGAGTTAAACTAATTCCCCTGCAAATATTCCTCTAAGTTTTCGCTTCTGTTTAATCCACGCGAGGTTTTCAAAGCCTTAAAAGGCTGCAGGTACTGACCTGCCTCGGCACGTGAGGAAGGTTAAACCCTGCCGGCATCCACCTCCGCGCAGTTCTCGCCTCGCGCTCTGCAAAGGGGCATCGCTCGGAGAGCTTCCAGCAGGAACGCCCCTTCGGCCGCCGGGGCGCGAGGCCGGGCGCCGCGGACGAGCCCGCGCCCGTGAGCCAGGCCGAGCAACGAACGCATCACGCGCCCCTTTAACTCCGCAGCCCTCCAGCCGGCAAGCGGGGCGCTTGTCCTCCCCGCATCTCTGCAGCCTGCGCAGCACCCGAGGAAGCCTGGGCAGAGCGGGCGCCAAGATCTTCCAGCACTGTCCCTCCCTGCCGATGATGCAGGGGGAGATTCTGCAGCGTGACCGGAAGGCGCCAGGTTGCCCTTTTCTGCCTCAAACCACAAGTTATTTTTAAAGACCATGCTGCCTAAGCGGTACACCCGTTCTTGTGGTTACGAGTGGATTTCCAGGATGTTTCTAATTCAAGAAGAAAAAATGAAATACAGATAGCCCAAACCGAGGTGCACGTGGACCAAGGAATAACTGCTACTCGAGAGCCTCTCTACTCAAAAATCATCCTAAAAAATAAAGTGTCAGTTACACCTGACAAGGCATTTGAATGCCAGCAAAAATCTTCTTGCAGCGTATGTCACACTGTGACAGGGTGCCAAGGATTTCATCGACTACAAAAAGAAGAGTCGTCTTCTCCCCGCCAGTTCGAGGCTCCCGCGGCGGAGCAGCTGGCGACGCTCCCGGGCCGCCGAGCGCTTCCAATGCGACGACGAAGAGCCTGAAACCTAGTCTCGTCGAACACTTACCCAGCTGGACAGAGGGGTACTTTAAAAGGGGATTTCATTTCTTCCCCCCTCTTTGATCGGCGAGGAGAGTAACACGCTGAGACGTTCTCATGGGGACCCCTCCCCTCGGCAGCCGCAGCGCAGGCCCAAGGGCTCTGGTATTTGTGCCAACCCTTTTATAGATCGTACTTTGCCTGCTGCAAAGGCACTGCAATTTGTCTTAACCCTACCCAAGAGGAAAACATTAATGTTTTAGCTGGTTGGCAGAAGTACTTCTGACACGTTCCTAAAGCCAGGCGTGGAAGGCAGGTATCCGCTATGGAAAGCCCGTGGCAGTCCCCGCCGGATCGGGGCCCATGCTGTTCTTACATTGTGCGCAGTTTTGGCTGTCTAGCTGAAGTGCATTACGCTTGCACAAGCTACTGAAGAAGCAAAGAAGCTTTTAGTTTTAACACAGCTTTTCTTTGAAAGGGGACCAAACACTGCGTACCCAGAGATGCAGTTTAGAGAGGAAAGTTGCCCGCTCACGCAACCCCGGGAGCTACAGGCCGAGCAAAAAGCACAGAAGTTATGATTTAATCCACTAGCTGCGAATTGTTACTTTCAGTGACAAAATCTGGGCTTTCTGGCAGAAAAGGTGAAATCTGGATTGAGTTGGCAAATACCAACAAAGAGGGAAATTTCAAAAACAAATCTGCCGCCAAGGAGCAGGCAAGGAGACGCGAAGAGCCCCACTGCCGTCCTGCCGTCCGCAGCTCTTTGGCTAGCGTTTCTCCTAGGGCATAACTCACGGCGGCTCCGGCGCTTACAGCAACGCCTCCTGTTTACATCCCCCCACCTGCCGGGGCGGAGAAAGCGGTCGCCGGCTCCGACACGGCGCGGCTGAGAGACGGCGCCCCGGGGGCTGCCGGACCCTCCTGCGGCTGCCAGCATAGAGCCTGCAGCTCTACGGAAAACGCCTCCGAAACACAGACTGGGAAGTCAGGCTCGTGTCGAAAAACCACAGTTCAATAGCACCTTTGGATATTTTTCCATGCCCTGCAACTTCAGGGATCTCTTCCAAAGCTCGAAACTCTGAGTAAGCCAAATGAATGACCCAGAAGCTTCACATATTTCCCCAGGCACTTGGGGTTCACCTCTATCATCACGAGCTAAATATCAATCCTGTGGTTTTAATACAAAAGGGATTATAGCCAGATTCGCTCTATAATCTCTTTTATAGAGAGATCATCTCCGCCAAGAGGGTTATTATTATCTAACCACCAAAAATAGTATCTCTGAAGTTCCTATTCCTCATGACATGTTCAAGAGAAGATGGAGAAATGGATCCCATTTACCAACTTTCCAGAGCTAGCTGAAGCCCTTCCACCACTCACCACGGGCTCCGGGGCTTTTGCTCCCAGCCAGAGCATTCATCAGAAAACTTACTTGCTAATTACAAAAGCCTAGGGAAGGTCCATATTCACCAGCTGCTGAGCACGATTAGTGTGCTATAATGGTATTTAATTTTTTTCCTGGGACATGAGGTGGCCTGAGTATGCACTGTAATAATTACTTTTAAGTGCTTTATTTTTCTCCTCGCCTAGTTTAAATTATTATGCTTCCATCACTGTAGAAAATGATTTATGTACAATTTGTATGTCAGCTACTTTCCTGTTCGGTGTGGCACTAGTAACCACAGCCCTGAGCGCGCCCCTAGGAGGTGAAACAACACCAACAGGTAGCGCACGTGAGAGCTAGGAAGGAGTGCCAAGCTCGGGCAAAAGCCACGATTTGTTATTAACTGCGTTCTTACACGGGAAAGGTACCACGGCCACCACGTGGGCTCCGCGTCAAGATCTCCTTGGAAAAAATCAACATCAAGAAAGGTCAAATATCTTCCATCACTGCTTTAGATTTTCTGATTACGCTGAATTTTAGATTGTCCCAACAGACTGGAGAAATAGATGCATTTCGCAGTATTTTGGCCAGGCCATACTTCCAGGTCATACGAGGGTCTTTTTTTGAGAAAAAGATGTTTATACAGTGGTTAAAAAAAAAAGAGGTTTTATAGGGAAAAGTTCTTCAGATTTAAATAGGCATCACTCTAAAGAACCATACGATGCAAATAAAATCTGATGCTAACAAGCAATGTTTTATCTGAAGACTATCTTATCTGCTCCAGAAACCATTTTTCAGTTTTCTAATATATTATGATATTGATTTATTTTCAGTTTCCTCATATTTATATGCTTGCTTTTCACACTGCAGTAATGCGAGGATTAAAGAGTGTGAGCAGGTTTTGCCCCCTTCAGACTATTTAACTTCACCAAAACGAGAAGTGGAAGTGATTATTTTTGACAAGCCTTCACTCTGCAGGCTACCGATAGCTAGATAACTACCCTTGTGAAATAAATGTCGATATACAATTTTTATGCATGACATTTTTCCTGTCCAAATGAAGATGTCAGCAAGATCGAAACACTTCAAGTTAGTATATAGCAATTAATCTTGCAGTTAGTAAACTCAGCAGCCTAAAATATGCAGGACACATCCACGTCACGGCAGCGTCAGCTGCAACGCACGCGCAAAGGGCAACCATGTGCCTCAGGGGCAAACCTGCCCCGGTGCACTAGATGGTCATTTACTACAGTAAACATGATTAACAGCGACTTCTGTGCCAGAATCAAGCCTGTACTCGTCCACTCCGTCAGCTCCCCAGATTTGCAAGGCTGGACTTACAGTCCAGTCTTAACAGGTTGGACTTCTCTCTCATGTTCCTTCCCAGACGCACGTCTCCTCTCCCGTTTGCCCTTTTTTTTTCAGTGCCACCACGTATACTTTCCTAGCAGCGGGATTTCAACAGCCCTTGACCATTACTTGCTCCTACAAAACACCCAGCCCCACTCTCGATGAGCCCCGCGGCCCGATGCAGAATTAGTCTGGACCCTGCTCCTTCCCAAGTCATTTCTTCCAAGCCAGTGCAAAACACAGGCGTGCGTACAGACCTGGACATGTGTGCGGGCACGCACATGTGGTATGAAGTCCAGGCTCAGCAGCTTTAGGGTTGGCTTGGACTTCATCTGCCTTCACAATTACAGTACAAAAATCCACACAGTTCAGAGGAAACTTGGACGGCTGATGACCGGCTTGGATTTAATTGCTCTAGTAAAACACAAAGCACAGTGCGCGTCCTCCACAGCATTGGTTAGATTTTTTTCCCCCAAAAACTACTCTATTCAAGTTTTTCAGTATTAAGCAAATTTCTTGCGGAGAGTACCCCAGAAGCCCGGAAGCGGGAAGGCTGCCAAGATCTTCGTGGAAAACTTTTAGCCTGCCTGTGCTCCAGCCTCCCCTCGGCATCAGATTGGTCCTCCGTGAGCTCAGCTGAGAAAGAGGCACAAAGCAGACGCCTTAAACCACATCTCTGGCCACACAGAGAAATATCATTCGACATATGCTCCTTAGGGAAAGGCTGCTGATCATTTCTCAAGGAAAAATGTGGTGTTTTCCGTTCAAGGTGTTTCCCATCCAAAATGTTTCCAAGCAGAACCATGGAGCATCTGGAAATGGCACTTCTCCTCTTCCCTTACATACCTTGGAGCTCTGGTTAAAGAAAAGTACTTGCCTGCTACGACGCTCTTTTTCTTTCTGCTACTTCAGAGAGCGGTTAGGCCTGCTCCAGCGCACCGGGGCCGTGGCCACGAGGTGTTACGGCAGCCAGGGGAGCTCACCAGCGGTCTGCACTTTTTAATGCGCATCTTCAGCGCTCTCTCGCCGAAGCTGTCACTGCGATGAGAGATGCTGCCCTTTTCAAGCCGGCTGAAGGAATTACAGCACGCTGTCTTGCCGCTGGCCACTCCTGCACGAGTGCGAAGTCTGAGGTAGAAAGCCCGCTGGGTTTGCTTGGCAGAGGATACAAATCCACTGCCTTTTGCCCGTTAGACAGCACAGGCAGTGAAAACCAGGATCATGCTGACATTTACACGCTACGAGAAGTTACCTGTGCACTGCAGAGCCTCACCAGACACCCACTGCTGGGTTTTTTTTTTTCCCTTTTTGCACACCGTGGGATGCCACACAAAATGCAGAATGACTGGGAATTAATCAATACTTTAAATACATTATTTATGTCTGAGGACTAGCTGTTTCAGAAAGCAAACTGAAAGCTTGAATAATTCAGCGTTCATGTCTGCTGAGAAGTGTTAAACATTATTTTTAATTAATCAGCAAATATTAAAATAAACTTTTAAAATCCACTTAATCAGCTGGTAACTCTGTGACCAAACAAGCAGCGCATTACACCAAAATACAGTCCCCGACAGCTGCAATACGCTGCTTAACTGCGGAGGAGGCAGCGGCAGCGCCGTGCAGCCCGGGCCTGCTTCGAAGGCGCAGAGGAGGACGGAGGCACTGCAAAAGCCTCGTGCGGAAATGCTTGCCAATCCTCTCACCCTCAAATCCTACATATTGCATCTCTAAACTGCCCTGGGACTGAAAAACCATCTGAACGAGAATCCGTAAATCACAGCAATGGGAGCGATCAGCAAATAGCCACCTTCCCCCCCACCCTCCCCTTTTGCTTTTTTGGAAAATTGGCTCTTGGTGCCCATCCTAGCTCACGAGCCCCCTGGCACCGCTCACAGAGAAAGCAACTTGAGGGGAAAAAAATGGGTGACACAGCAACGCAGGGGACCGAGGACCCAGCGACGGCTCCACCGTCCCGCTCGGCCACCCTATCGCTTTTTTTCCTGCTCTCCTAGTAGATACAAAGATACCACCAAGAAAAGCGCTGCCGCTGTCAGTGCCCAGATCTCCGGGGACCGCTGCAAAACGGCTCTTGCTGCTAGTAAACATTCGACAAAAATATACGCTTCAGGTAAAAAATGCCGTCGCTGTTTCAATCAATCATCTCCGAAGGAAGGTAATTTCTCTTTCTCCCTCACTCGCTGTTGTTCTTTCTGCCACGTAAACAAGTGCCATGGGGGAAAAACACAATAAAGATCCCTCTGTGGAGAAGCAGAACAAATTCCTTCCTTACTGCAGAGATTTAAGAACAAAAAAAGAGCCACATACTGTAAGAAACAATTTAAGCAAAAATGTCAAGAAAACATAAAAACATTTTTACTGAGTTTTATATTTAACCTCAAAATGCTTCAGATGCAAAGACAATTCTAAATACTGCATTGTCTTTATAACATATGGATTGTAATAATTTAATGCTATATTTGATTTTATATTTGATGGCTGAGTGAAGCAGCACTCAGCCATCATCTGAACAGGGCGTGATTTTTGTTTAACAGATAATTGAGTTTATAAGTCGAGTTTTCCAGTATCTGGGTCTTCAGGGCTGAGGATCTGGACTTCAGAATTAAAATTAAGTTTTTCTATGTCAGCATAGTTCCTGTTCGAACACAAACCAGCTCCGTAGCTCGTTAGCAGCTCTGACCGCAACGGTTTCAGGGCATTACTATGGCCCTAAATTGTCTGGAGCAACTCTTAATTCAGGGGCGGCTGACAAGGACGGCAATAAAAGATCAAATCAAGGATTTAAGGTTCGCTCCTTCACTGTGGTCGCAGCGGAGGAAGCCCCTCGCGCTCGACGGCGCCGCTTCTTCGCACGGCTCCCCCCACGCACGCGGCTCGTGGACACACTATCGCAGGGAGAAAAAATCGCCCGTGGTCTGTTCATCTCCAGGGCCAAAAGGCGAGGGCAGCCAGGGCCAGTGCTGCAGGAAGAATACTCCCCAAAGCACGTAAATGAACATCAGTCAAATTGCAAGATTTTGTACTAGACGTGAAGGGGATTGGCCCAAAGCGGCTTTACATTACAGTGTTTTCACATGCATCGAGTGTGATACTGTTTATTATTAGCGAGACGTAAGACTAAAGCTATTTTGGAAGGCTAATTGCTGTCTGATTTGAAGCGATGATCATATATGCCAAAAATTAAGTGAGGTTCGTGTACTTGAACGAATGAATGACACTCGAAAAACTTGCTACTGTAATTATACGAGCTGAAAATGTGAACATTTGTTCCGGTGCAGGCATTTATCGACAACTTAGCTGCATTTTCTCTTCTAGCATCTAGAGCCTGGCTACTATCTCGTACTGCCATGTAAAGTAGGAGTCAGCTTTTCCGAGCTTCCCAAGACCTTGCTGCTGTGATCTCCGAGCGCTTCAGAGCCTTCAGCGCATTTGTCTTCCAACAAACCTGAAAGCTGAGGAAAATGTCATTGCCTAGGACAGACAAGAAAGTAGAACTCCCTATCCAGGGAAAACAGCAAAGACGGGTTTTTGAAGCACATCCAGCCCCAAATCAATGCCAAAGATTTTTCTTTTCTATTTCTTGTTTGGGGAAGAAAAGGATCCCAGAAAATATCAATTTTGTGAGAATCAATAGCGGTCTTCTACCTCGCTAGCCTCCCCAGAAGGTCTTCTGGGTGGGCTGCAACAGAGATGCATTCTCAGTAAAAAAAAAAAAAAAAAAAAAAAAGTGATTTCTGGATTCATTGAACGATTTTATTTTTCTGCATGGAAAATAAAAGTATTCTCTGTTCTGCAAGAAAAAGAAGAAGCTTTTTCCCCTTCAAAAAATCATTCTCAATCCAAACTAGCAGACATTCTGCTGTAATTCTTTCCAGATTGCGGCAGAAAAAGAGGAAAACCTGGATTTACCTAAATCCTCAGGTCTGGGTCACCTAATTCCAGCCTCTGGAAGTGGGTCTCACAGCCTGAGTGCTGACTTTTGCATTTAAGCTCCTTCTGATCAAATTGGTCAAGTCAACTCTCTGGCAGGAGATTCAGAGCTAAACCGAGCAACGGAAAACGCGGAGGAAAGAGAGGTGGCTCAAATCCCAACTTTCTTGCAGGGTTTGGCTCTGAATTCAGCCCTAGCACAAAACCAGGGTTTATATCAGGCTACAGGGTTATAAAACATCGCATCAGCACCTGAAAGCCGCTCCTGGGCTTCTGCATTGCAGTCACGGATTTGACAACCCAGGAGCAAATCACAGCTTTTCTCTGGCGAGGACAGGAGCAAGGGAGGGACTTTCAAACGCATTTTACACAGCGGTTCTCGTACAAAACACAGAGCTGTCTGCTGAGAAGCCCTAATTTAGCAAGCAAACAAAACTCCTTGCAGCCAAATGAAGGCCAGGAATGAGCGTGCTGGCACTCGCTCCTCCCAGAGAAGACACGGAGAGTACAAAACACAGCGAAACCGCGTAGAAACTCATGGCCATGCAGCTCCCAGCCCTGCAAAATGCCAGCAGCTGGGCCCTCCCGCTGCGTACGGCAGCTGGAGATGAGATGCCCCCAAACCCTTTCTTTCTAGCCTGATATTGCTTAGATTTTATTCCCAGACTTGGAGCATTTTTTTAATTCACTTTCAAACACTAGCACTGAATCTGCATCGGAACATATTATGGCTTCGCTTAATGTGCTTTCCTGCTTTGTAGCTGCGTGTTTTCAACTGTTTTGCCTCCAGAAGGACCCCACAGTGGCAAATCCAATCAAGCGTCAGCGCAGCAATCGAGCTTTACTGCCGCGGTGATTCCAGTTTGTTCCCAGGCGCAGAGCTGTCACCGCAGCCTCTTGCGAACTCCGCGTTGTCAGATTTCCTTGCAATCCCGACGCGCGCAGGCACAGTTTCAGACGAGTCCTTCCCGCTAGGACATCCCTTCATGCTCTCAGCAGAAAAGGCAGAAAGGTTCAGCAGTTGCTCGGCTTCTCCTTCCATTGTGTTTTTTCCCTTTCTCAGACCCCGAAATAATTAAATATTCTTGATTTTAAGAGAGAGTTGAGATCTAGTACTGCCTGCCTGCACACCTGGCTCTGCCAAATGAGGGCTGCAGGAAGATACGTGTTCTTGGGGACTGAACAATGCTGCTGTTACAGTGTAGGAAGTCTACGCTACTATTATCTTCTACACGTACACCCGTCTGTGTAGTGCCTAGAGGCTGCAGTGCAGAGTAGGCCCTTCCCCTGCCAAGTCTTGAGGAAACACAGCATAAAACCTTGTTTCTGCCTCCCAGACCTTGCAACCTAGTCCTTTGATCTTTTTAGTCTCACATCCGTCCCCGCTGCCGTATCGCCTCTGCCTGTGCCAATGAAGTTTTAACCACTCCTAAAGCAGGGACAGAAAGTTGGAGAAGAATTTTGCTGTTGAAGTTACTAGCAATAGATTTTATGGTCTCTCATAAAAACCATATACTTCCTGCATTTTTTGAACTTAGAAGTAAATAGTTATAGGAATGCTTGGTAATGGCATAAGGAAGGAAAGATCGAGCAGAGCTTCTCTCTTATTTCTAGAAAAATGTTACTTGAAGCTATTGCATCAAAAGTTGTTTATAAACAAGGTATTGGCTGCTCACAGGCCTATTTTCTAGAAGTTTATAAAAGGCCTAAGAATGTACTTCATCACTGAACTTACAGCACCGAGCTGTACCCTGCAGCAGAATTAAATCGGGCTTAAATGGTTTATTTCTTCATTCCTTACATTTTTGCAGTTTGAAACGCTCATTTTGTGCCTCGCTTTCTAACCAGAGCCGCCAGCTGAAGCTTGTGCACTTGGCACCGCACTTAGTCCATGGTTAGGATCACGTCTTTTAAGCTTTTCAAGCAGAAATAAAAACAGCCGTGATTCAAAATGCATTAACTAAGAGACTGGAATCAACAATTTGGACTGCATCAGCAACATTGCTCCAGGCAAACGCTGCACGAACGCTGCTGCTACCTGTGAAATTCAAGACTGTGCATTTGATTTCACTGCTGCGCTCCCTTCTATTTGCAAAACATCTTCCTTTTTTCACTTAAAGCCCCGCGATACGCCCAGTGATACTGGTGCACGGATAATGGCGATGGGGAAAACTCGCCCATATTAATAAAACGGGAATGACAAGACAAGGAGCGGCCCTGAGCAGCATGCAATACCGTCAGACGCAAGTCTAGGCGCAGCCTAAGTGTCACTATTCTAGTCCTACTAGATGTGACACACCACAGGAACATTTAAAAAAAAAAGGTCTAAAGAAACAAAAAAGAAAAGTGAAAAAAACAGAAAAAAGCATTCTCCTTCTGCAGTATTACAAGCACTGGACCAAACTGGGAATAAACATCTGTTGGTGTAGGTTTTCACTGGAAGCGAATTTCTGAATACTCATTTCTATTTTGGATCAGGATCCTCTCTGTAGGAATTCAAAACTGCTACCTGGATTTGGTCCAAAGTCCATTTGAGAATCAACGGGAGCTTTTACACCAGTTTTGGTGCCTGATGGATCAGCTCATTGGCTTCTAAAGCACAGTTATAAAGATGAAAAACATCATAACACCAAGTCATAGTTTTATTGATTCATAAATGGGTTTTATTGCATGCTCCAAAAAAAATGTTTAGAGTGGCTTTTACTTCTTTATCTGGCTTTTCCCATATCTTGACACACTTCGTTTTCTGACTGAAACATGAAGCATCAATGACAGGATCAACCGCTGCACTGGATTGATAAGGGACCAATTAACACCTTGGGAGGGCTGCTGCTGCTCAGTCTTTGCTAACCAAATTTCTGTGGCCATGAAAGAATTTTGGCCCTGATAACGCCAACCACCCAGGGTAATACTTGGTACGATGCACTTTATGGCGCCGATTGTTACCTCTTTAATTCCGACACACACATTTGCAAAAAGAGAGAATGAAAAGTTTGTGTTTGCTGATGCATTGAGCTGACGCTTCATTTTTTCGGTATATAAATATCAATTGCTTCAGTACAGCACAGCCAGGCTGAAGGAACTCCGAAATGCATGATAAAACACCCTTGCATTGTGTGTACCTGCAGCCGGGACAGTCTTCTTCTTCTTCCATGCTCTGTGTATCTAGTGGGTGCTAATCCACACCCTCAGATACATAGAGGATACGTAGATACGTATGCAAAACTAGATGCTATTTCACGTAACAGTATCTAGCCAGTGGTCTAGACTAGGACTAATCACAGCACCATCAAATAGCACGTGGGCTGCTATTAACCAGGAGAGAGGGGTTTCTTCTTCCCACAGCCCCAGAGGCTGTGTCTACAGACAGATGTTTACCCCAAAGCTCCATACTAGCGCTGTTGCCGATCCAGGCTGGGAGTCACAGGTGCAGCAGGGCTGCTTCAAGGCTGGTTGTAGCCCCACAAGGCGCCAGCCACTTGCCCTGCCACCTTCCCTGCCAACAGTCCCAGGATATAACTGAGTTCTATCCTGTGCCCGGATTTTAGCTCAAGATTTTGGGAAAACCTCCATCCCCGCCCAATTTGAAGTAAACAGGAACACAGATTTTCCACAGCACAACAGTTGCCACCCAGTAGCCAATCCTTACGGTGGTAACGCAGGAACATACTTCTGAAACCAGGCAATATGCTGCTCACACTTGCAGCTTTATACTTTTCCCCCTTTATTTTACTCTTCCTTTATGAAGAAGAGCAATAAAAAGGCAATGTAGAGGAAGGATTTATAAACATACTCAGTGGATTCTGACTCTAGATCTAAGGAGTCCTCCCATCGTCCCAGAACTAGCATGACACCAACCTTCCCCACTTCTGCAGCTGTTTGACAAGACGCTTTGCAGTTTACCATTCACCTGGCCCTACTGCACACTTGTACAGAGATTGGTCATCTCGTATGATTTCCAGCACTGCCACACACACAAAACACGCTTTCTCTCTCTTTCTGAACGTTTTGCTCAAGTTAATGAAGCTGGACAAGTCTCAGCTCTTGCACCCTGGTGAATTCACCGACCTGCTTAATCACGTCAGAGATGGAGGTGTTTTGACACAGCAGGTTGATAAAATGCTGCATATGCCTGAGCATTTACTTGCACACCATTTCCCAGGTTAGATTATGGATGCTTACTTGAAGGTTTAGCTATTAAGGCATTTTAGTGATGCTTTTAATTCTGCTTCACCACTAGCAGATAATCTTAAAATCTTTATTCATATCAGTCAGTCATATTTAGTGCATCACATCCTGGGCCCAGCATAGTTTTGGTTTTGCGTTACACTATTGAAGACCCAGCTCCTCCTCCTTCCATCTTCATGCAAAGTCAGTCTACAGAAGTTTCAAAACTCAGCCTTGGGAATGCACCTTTCTCAATAATGAAAGGAAAGCCTTGCAGATAGGGAAACACCACCAAAAGTCACTTACTACTATGAAGACTTTTGCAAGCAGGACAAAATTAAAATAAGACTGAGTGGACAAACCTAATTGCTGGATGCTACTGACACCATAACCAGTTGCATTCATTCCTATGTCTCTTTAGGAAGGTCCTTCACACTCACCTCACTGTGGTTTACATCTCAAGTAGCTGTGCTGTACAATGTTTAGTTACAACATATCCCCCACGTTGCTCTACTAGAAAGGGATAGATCCAGATGAATAAAACCAGTTTGCATACATATACTCATTTTCTTTCCAGACCATGTAGATTTTCATACAGAAGTATATATAGGTAATGTACAGTAATTCCTTTTCACAACTTCTTGGGCACAGCTGAAGACTGGAAAAGCAGAGGAGAAGTAGCAAAGAGATTTATGAATTTGTTCAGAAATGCCCATTCCTTAAAAACGGACTTGCCAGTTTTGACAAAGACAGCATTTATCTTCCTTGCCAACGTGTTATCTGTAACAAGGTCCTGCGCTTGGCAGCCATGGGCTATCGCCTTCACTTGACTCTCTCAGTTTCTCAGTTTCTTCTCTTTAGAGATCTGGATCCTCCTCAGGAAGAAGTAGAGCCCTTCCCCTCCCAGCCCAGGGCATGGGCTGCCACACGCCCTCAAACACGTGGCCCCGAGACCTGGGTTTCTCAGCAATCCCTCCCTAAAGCCTCCGTCTCAGTTTGATCTGGGGCAGAGAAGTATTTTAAGCTCTTGTAAAAGCAAATACAAGAAAATCATCCCTCCTGCGCTCTAGAGGAAAGGCAGAAAGCCCAGTGGGCCCCATGGTTAAGGCAATCTGTGCAGCCCTAGGAAAGACAGTAGCAGAAACACAGCTGGCAACGTCCATCAGCAAACAGCCATGAACTGCAAAACCAAGGTCTCTCTCCCAAGCATCCTCTCGCTACCGGTAAGAAGCAGGGACTGGAGCAGTTTTGGCAGCTCCGCGCTGTGCAGACAGGTGTCAGAGAGGATGAGGGAGCTGCTGTGGCCCCATGAGCACATTACCCATACATATGTGCCTCCAT
Organism: Rhea pennata; assembly: GCF_028389875.1. Classification (NCBI taxonomy): domain Eukaryota; kingdom Metazoa; phylum Chordata; class Aves; order Rheiformes; family Rheidae; genus Rhea; species Rhea pennata. The sequence continues at coordinate 37,652,274 of NC_084669.1, read as the reverse complement.
CAGACCCCACACATGTCCGACCCTGGCCAGCGCAGAGCAGAAGCAAATTAAATGTCAATCAACTACTAAAGCCCTACAGTGCCCTTCTTCTGGCAGAGAGCTCAGAGCAAAGTTGTGAGTTGAGTCCAGAAATTTAGCACACTAAGTTCATCTGATTTTTCAACCAAATTCCAAGACTCAAGTCTGTCTTCAGCACAACCCCTTGCATGAAGCTCTGTTTTCCAAAGCAGTTATGTTATTTTAACTAGTAAAAACACTCTCTAATGTTTAACAAATTACTTCTGGCACATGTGTCAGCAAACTTGAGGCCAAGAACTAATTGGATAGGAAAGTCAAAAGTACACTTCACAAAAACTTGTGCTGCGGCGCATTATAGTCATTTTGAATCACAGTTGCTTAAACTGTTTCACCAAGGACAGCAAAAAGCTTTTAGAAGTGAAAAATTTCTGACATAACTAACTTGGATGCAGACAGAAGTGATAAAAACTAATAGCAATTCAGGAGAAAGAACAATAATAGTAAAATGTCAAATAAGATATGTGCTTAAAAAAAAAAAGAACAGTCCCGCACAACCCCGTTTCATCCTTCTCCTTTGGCTAAGACCCAGCAATATACAGCCTAATTAAAGGCACCAGCAACGCAGTCAGGCCTGGAAGTTGCCTTGCAAGCTCCTTCTGGTAAAATGCTAAGTTGAAAAATGCCTTGGCTGATTTTATTGGTGCTACTCTTAATTTTACATCTCCGTACAAGCTTTTCTCTTGGTGGCAACACCTTATTTCTTTCCCAACATCCCTCCCTCACCAGAATAAAGCAGCTGTACAGAAGGATGCTCTGCCCATGCCAATGCTCTCAGTGAGGCTGCTAGTAGTGAGCTCCAGACTAAAACTGCTTCTGTGCTGGGACAGACAGATGTCCTCCAGCACAGCAAATGTTTCAAGGCTGGATGGAGGCAAAGGCAGGAGATGAGCCGGGAGTCGGGTTCAAGAGAAAAGCATCTAGCACCATGAACCTGCCGTCAGAGCAACTCCCTCCAGGGACAGGCCAGTGGTGGCTTATGGTCCTCTGCACAGATCGTACATCCTGGCATCCCATTTGGAACACAAGAACCAAAGAGCCTGGAGTTAAGGGACGCTGCCAACCTCCACAAAAATCACACTTTGGAAAGTGATGCTCCAGCAGACAGGAGGCTGTTGGGGAGCAATGCCCACTCCCTGCTGCTACCCCAGTAGCTCCATCAGAAGTCAACAGTCATTTCCGTGCTGCACAATGAGAAAATGGCACTTACTGCAGGCAGGCTGAGGTGTCCGAATCTTGGAAACGCAAAAATGATGCCTGCACAGATACTGCTGCCCTTTGCTTGAGCAACAGCAGAAGGCCAGACCTTTTCAGTTGCAGAAGGGAAATCAGTTTGGGGGAAAAAAATCTCTATTAACACAGTTTGCTTCAAGAAGTCTTTTATACCAACCTCCTGCCACACACTTGCAGACATACACATGTAGAGGCAAGGAGCTCTCAGCATCAGGTGAGCGTGGGAGGCAGAGGGGAATGAAACACCGACCCCTAACCTGAGGAGCAGAGTCCAACCACAGAGACAGCACCCATCGATGCACATCTAGATAGGTAGAAGAAAAACATGAGCAACTGCTGGCTTGCTTTAGAGACCGGACTAAAAGATGATATTGTGAGCAAATCCTCAAGGAGGCCTCAAAATACTGGAAATTTTTAGGAAAATGTGGTTGAGTCTACAAGTTCAGCCCTGGGGCTCCTGTTCTTCTTTTAAAAACTCCTCTGCTGTAAGAAATGCTGCTACTGCAGTATCAAAATAATGGAAGAAAGGTGGGAAAAGGAAAAAATCCCAGTGGTGCTACAGCTTTCAGCTTTTTTTATCAAGCTCCAGAGTACCTCTGTGGCGTGCTGTGCTGTGGGGTGGCTGAGGGACGGGGGACATGCAAGGAAAGTCCCAACAAAGTAACAAAATAATAACAAAAATGTTATATTAACTTAATGACTCACCCTGAAAATCTTCAATATTGAGGGGGGAAACTGCATAGAAGAATGATCCCTGCAAGTTAAGCACCTTTTTTGATGAAATGCAGCTACATTTTCATATACAAATCAGTTATTTGGAACAAGAAATGAAGGCTGCTGTAGCCCCCAAGTAGAATATTTTATTCTGAATTGGTAGCTTTGAAAAGGTATGAAGGGTTACTCCAGCAACTTTTCCTATCACAGGACCTCCACATTTGTCATCTCACATCCGTGCTTCTGCCAAACGCCCCTTCAAATTGAGGAGTTCACAAATGTTTGCCAGCGTTCAGCCGAACAAGATGAATTCAGCAGTTTTATTTGCCTGTTTGGTGCACTATTAACCTGAGAACGATCCTTTCCAAACGTGGAGAGAGAAGGCTGATAGAGTCTATTCCTCACCCAGAGGTGATGCAACCCAGAAAGCTCCATAATTCAGTTCATCCTTTCTGAAGGTGCAAATAAACAAGGTGTTTCACTGGCAGGCTGCTTTGGGCACAAGAGATTTGTTCACGTTTTGCTAAGAGAGGATTGTGGCGGTTTTTTGGCAACACTATCTGTTTTAAATAGCCATACTCACAGAGGAGTTATTTGGAGACTTTTTTTTTTTTTTTTTTTTTAAATATTTACACAGGGGAAACTTTGTGGCCAAGCCCTTCGCAGAACTCACTGATGTAATTAGGGCTCCAATGATGCCCCAGTGACTTGTGCCTGAAAATAACTGCCAGACCTGGGAGCTGTCCTCCTTCTCTTGCAGGCACACGTGTCGCCACCCGACCTTCACTCTGACAGCCAACTTCTCCTCTTCCTTTCTTGACAGCCGATTCTATCTGCTTCCAGCTTCTCGGTGCATCACTGCCTCCCCTGAGATGCTGTCAGTCACATCCACGTCATCTTATGACATTACTCTCTTCACGAGTGTGAAATCGAAGCACCTCCTCACGCCCCTTTCACCACCGTCTTCCTCTCGGGCAGCGTTATCCGCCAGCGCTGCAGGCAGGCCTCCACCCTGTCGGTGCTTCTGGCAGCTGCTTCATTTCTTTCTTTTCTATTTGCAGCTTCCACGTGCCTACACTCACTTTTACGATGTCTGGTGAAGTCACATTTACATTTAGAAGGCAATTCCATTTTGCATGCAAAAAAGTGTAATAAGATGTGCAACTTAATGCTCACTGTGAATGTGAAGTGGTTGCTTGCATCAAACACAAACTGAAGAATTTAAATTAAATCCAGTATCTCCCTATATATGCTATCCTTATGCTAACAGAGAGCGATTGTGTCTAATACAAGATTTATCAAAGTAAACTCGATTCATTTCAGGAAGCGACTCAGCCTATCTGAACTGATATGTTCTGCCAAATACACAGTGTATCAAAAACAAGCTCTTAGGACACTGAACATCCTGATGGCATTTACCGAAAATAATAAATCTTTTCAATCTTACTGATTGAAACTGACTTAATTCCAGCTTGGTCTTCAAATAAAACACTTGGATACAATAAAGTTCCCCGATGTCATCTTAATTATCCTATTTCTAATTCAGTGCTCTAAGGAGACATTCTATAACAATAAAATGTCTTCAAAATTCATACAAAACATGGTCAGGGTCAATCTACAAAGGCAGTAAGGCAAGATAAAAACGTACTTGTATTTTCAATCTTGTAACGATAGCAAAATATCCTGAGCACGCTGACAGAGAAGTCAACTATGATCAAATGTAATGAAAGGCATACCGAGCTGAACTGTCCTATGGATAGTTCTGATAAGCAAATACCGCGTGGTATGTGCCCTCAAGAGCTAAAATGCATTCTGAATATTGTATGTATACCTACATATGTCTGGTGCAGTTTTACACGGGAAATAAAGCGGTCAGCAAGTGAGCTGCAGCCCCTTCTAATACATCAGACTTGTGACACTACACTGTTCCCCTCCACCTTCTTCACCGCAACGCAGCTAAATTCTGCAAGTTGACTCCAAATAAGGTAAAAAATTACACTGCACTTTCATGTTAAAAGTTATATTCCAGGCTTAGACCTATGTATTAAGCTCTTAATGGTTAAAAGAGGGGGCGCAAGACAATTCTCAGATTAGTATCTAGCACCAGCTAGACGGGTGTAAATGCCCATTATGTCTTGAGCAACCTCTGAAGCTTTATAGCACTGTCAGCCGTGTCAGTCTGCACCACCACCACTGGACTTTTGGTGGCATTGCCTTCACCAGACAGGCAAATAAATAACAACCTTATTTTTAATCAGAAATCCACCCTAAGCTATTAAAGAACTCAAAGTTGAAGAAAACATACTGGTATTTGTACACTTAGCTCTTTTTAAAAACAGCTTCTTTAGCTTAAATCACACAAAGGAATCAGAACAAAGACTCCACTTGGGAAGATCAGCGCCAGGCAATGCCAGACTCACAGCATATACATGGTCACGCAGTCCTCAAGGTCATTCACGCTCTGACATCTACACTTGTGGATATGGTTTTTCTAACCCTCTTTTCAGCAGATGTGCTCTGCATTTAGCCTATGAATATTCCTTGGTAGAAGCATCATCTCAAGCACAAGTTACAGTGCCTTACAAAGTCCAACTGGAGGTGCGGTTTGGTTTGAGATCAAGGCACTCCCATGCACACTAGGTGTTTAAGATCCCACTGTAATCCATAGACACCCAGTCAATGCACCAGAGACCAATTCAGATGACAAAACAGTTGGGGTGGGATCCAGCTGCCCCTACACGAGTACCTAGCACCATTCCGGATGCCTGAAGGAAGCCCCTTGGCCTTCAGCTGGTGCTCCAGAGCTGCAGAGGTCCTCCCTGAATCACATCATACCTGCCAGCTCCGTGCAGATGTTGCAGATACTGTAGGACATTCCAAACAGCACCAGACCACTATGCTTCAGCAACCAAATCGCCCCTTCAGTGCCTACTTTAGGGTCAGCTGAACTGCTCTATAGGTCTGCTGTCTGTAATGGGAACCGAGATACTTCAGTCTCATGTAGACACCTACTGTGACACCTGTAGTGTTGCCCCAGAGGTGAATCTCTCTATCTCGTCATGGAGAGAAGTCCTGCTACTTCCCCGAGAAGGGGCATGGCATGAATGAAACCAAGAGCACAGAGAGACTCCAGGAAGAACTGCCTAAAAACCACAGTAATTTTTTCTTTCTTGGAAGTTCAAAATGTGTTTTTCTTAGTTTCATTCTCTGAACAGATTGAAAGAGATGACAATATTCCCCTTGGCTACTGCCCTCAAAAATGAGATTGCCCTTGGAGACATGACATTGCCGTTTTCAGAACAAGTTCTGATTAAAGGATGAGAGTACGATCCACGGAAAGAAAACGGTTTTCTAGCAGCACACAGCCATAGGCAATGACAACTTTTTGAGGCACCATTTAAGGCAGAACAGAGCACACAACGTCTGTAAGCTGATTATAAATCCACTAGTGATCACTAAAGTTGATTAACACCAACCGTTCAACAGCAAAAAGATCTTGCAGTTTTGCAAGGCTGCCAAATCTAAGACGCACACACATTTCGCAAAACATCTGGTGCTCAACCTTGAGAAACTCTTTGCAACCTCATGGAAAGGGGTAGAGTATTTTACAGAAGCGTCTGTATGCTGCATGCTGGAAAATGAGATGTCTGTAAATTCAGTTTTACCAGGTAAGCTACCTGGGATGGAAGTCCTGCACCTGAACACGTGTATTTGTAGACTCAAGGCTTTTCAGGGCCTTAGGAATCCAAAGGAGAGTTACGACTATTGGCCTGGGCATTTGCATTTCCAGTCTAGTTGTAGGATACATACAATTTCACAAAATCCCATTGAAAACACACCTTGAGAAAACTGCATGAACAGTTTCTACCTGAAATTGTTCCCTGTGGTACAACAGGCAAGAAAACCCTAGCTAGACACCTCAACCAATTCTTTACTGAACTACAGCTTAGTTTTCAAGGGTCTCAAGGACATATTATGCAGAATTAAAGCTCAATTTCCTATGCAATAGGCTAAAGAGCAACAGTTCCCAGTCATTTTTCCTAACAGAAAAGAAGTCATATCATTTCTTCCCTAGACTTCAATACTTCAGTATTTGCAGTATGGAGGAAAGCCGTGGAAATAGCATTGGTAGCAGTACCCTGAATCACATTACTAGAGTGCACATACGCTGGCATTTTGCTTACAGGCTTCCCAACTTTACTGCAATTTATATGCAGCATTAAGATTTATATATATATATATAAAAATATATATAAATACATGTATGCGCCAGGGCTGCCTGAAAGGTGCACTGTTGTCCTGTGTTGTTTTCTGTCCCTCGCAGAGGTATTTCTGCTGTGACCCCTCAGTGGGGAGCAGAGGTACTGTCTGTCCCCTGTCCTTCCCCGTGACACCATGTGTTTTAGGCAATTATAGGTCTGCCTAGGTAATAAACTTGGTGCACTTTATGCACTGTCACTGCTACACTTTGCCACTGAAATCCCAATATTTGTGCTATTCCTTCAATTTAGAGACATATCTTGACTGCTTTAATAGAAACCATCAAACACCACAGCTCTAGCAAGGAGACTTGGGAATGTTTAATTTGAAGCCAGCAGTTTGAGAGCCTTCCATCTCAGCAGCTATTTGGGGCTTCATTTTTTGAAAAGTGTGTGTTTGGACAAAAGCTGTCAAAGCAAGAGCAAGAGCTTTAAGCGTAATCTTATTCAAACAGCAGTACATATCAATTACAATCATATAGTCCACCCTGTCCTCCTGACACCGCGCAGACCTAAGTCACTCCTGGAGCAGAAAGTGTGTACAGACTCCCAATCGCTGCAGCAAGCAGGATCCATGTCTAAAGAAACGGGTGAAGCAGCCAAATTCTCTCTGCTAGGAAAACATCTCAAGCTTTACTCAGATTGTTGGATGTCTGAAGAGAACATACACAATGTACTGGAAGGGCAAGATGCATATTTCATAGCTTCACTAATTTTAAATATATGCAAGGAAGTAGCAGTTACTCCCACGTGACCTCGAGTCAGAGAGAAGCACTACGCTGCTGAACATCATATTGGGGTGGTTTGGTCAGATTTATTCTTTCAGACACAGCTAAAGAAAATAGCTGGCGAGGGAGCACTCCAAGAACTGGGGCACGTCGGGCAGCGCCACATCAGTAGCAGTCAAACCCATCCAGGTGTTTGCTGGCACGCTGTGAACCACACTTGAACTGCAGACTTAACACATCCACAGGTTGCAAATAAAACACCCACCCACAAGTTTCATTAAGAGCAAGTAGCAACACCACTTGATTTTTCTGATTATCTTTGTGGCAGCCAGGAGCCACTTTTGCATTTCTGATTTTGGCGCTCTGCCTTTGGATGGCCACACGCTGGACGGAGAAAGCTCTATTTCCCCCTGCCACCACAATCCCTGTTCTGCGCTTTGAAAAGAGATGTCAAGGATTTTTCATCTTTTTTTGGTCTTCTCCTCAACAAGAAAACTGAAAGGTACCACTTCCACCTAAGGAAGCAGCAGAGGCCTCCTCAGAGGACTTCCAGGGCATACTTCATCCACTGGGCCAGGAGGGGAGAGCTGAAACACATTTGTCAGAGATGACAGACTAGGCAAAGAAGGCGAAAAAATATATACTTTCGAGTCAGCTAGTGACAGGATAATTAGTTTCTAGTAGCCTTGTTGCTGCTGTTCTCCTCCTAGCGCTGGAGAATTAGCTCTCCTCTGCCGAATGCACGTTGTGAGCTATCAAGCCAGGAGCTGCAGGCTGCCTTTTGCCACCTCAGCCTAGCCTGCAGCAAAACAAAACACGTGAGCAGCCAAAAAAGGTGGTAAATGCTGCCTGAGCTGCTGTCTCTAGGATCCAGGCAAGATCTGACCTGCTTCCCAGCCTGGGCCAGAGGAACGTGCTCCCACCCAGAAGCACTGTGACATTGCAAATGAATTTCTTTGCTTGAAATGCTCCAGTGAAAAACATTTCAGGAGAGGAAGATAATGCAGAGACAGTTAACTTAGCAGAATTTTATTTTCAAACCGATTTGTCTCTGGGAATGCATACACCTGGAAAAGAAGGACCACCAATTGCAAATGCACTTTTTACAGTTTAGTGCAACAGGAACGCAAACCCAGAAGCGATACTGCTGCCTCTCTTGGTCTTCAAAGGCCAGAGCAAACAGAACAGCACTGCAGCACTTGTTTGAAGCTTAGATACCCGGAAGGACTCCCTAATCAAAGAGGCTAAAAAACAAATCTCTGAATACAGCTCCTGCCGTATGTATACACACCCCGATTTCAACTTGACTGAAGACAGAAAGAGACAGTTTCTTGAGGAGCCAGGGACATTCAATAAAAACACTGGAACTACATGTTTTGGAGACATGGGAAAGCATGTACCTAAGGCAGTACCTACATTTATACTACAAGAATTTGGGCAAGTCTCCTTAGTCCAAGGCTTTGGTTTCTCAAGCCGTGATCTGAGGGGATGCTAGTCATTTCCAGTTTAATGAAGGCTAATACACACATTGAGGAGAATAGTTCCTTTAAACACAGCTTGAAATATTTCCTGTTTAACCGTAACATACTATAGTTCCTTCTAAAGGATTATATAAGTTTGTAACATCCTACTGCTGGAAAGCCACTGTATCTGCTTTTGTTTGTCAGCATATGCACAGAAATGCAAACATTTATTTTCTGCAGTGGTCCTAATGTAATTGTGCTTTCCCCCAACATCTCACTATTTAAGCAGGAAGATTAAAAACATGTATGTTATAATACATCTTTCTCAGTATACGACATTCAAGGTAGGAAAACCGAAGCTGAAGAGAAAAGGTTGGTCAGAACAAGTTTCTAAACCATATTAGCCAAAAACAAAAGCTGCAAAGAAGAAATCTCTTGTCACCCAAGAGCTGCATTTGCTTCACAGGCTGCCACCGTAGCACCTCACCGTTCGTCACTCCACTTGGCACAGGCTCACCAGCAGCCGAGCAGGAGACCTGAACGAAAAATCCAGGTTACCTCAGGAATGGGTGCTGTTAGCTTTCCTTAGCCTTGTCTTCTCAGCCACGGGTCAGTGCCTCACATCCGAGCTCACTCTCCTCCTCCACAGACCCTTCCTGTACTCAGGCAGAGAAATTAGTCCCCATAGCACATGCTGACCTTTGGGTGGAGAGTACACACGTGGCCCACGTGGTCCGCTGTATGTTCATTTGGGATACGAACACCTATAGCACAGGCTTTTTCATATAAATTCCTGTTGTAGGGGCACTGTGCCATTTCAAAAACACATCAAGGAAGGAACACCCCTTGAACGAATTGAAGGCTAAGGCGGAACCTAGGCAGGTTCCCGCTAGCAGAGCTAGCAGAGCTGCTGCGCCCCCAGAGAAGGACCGCGTCCCACAGCCGCAGCCTAGCGCCACCCCTCTGCATTATGAATTACCTGTGGTGCCCATTTAAGACTTGCTACAGCTGAAGCATTTTTTGCTTTCAATATATTCAAAAAAGTCGTTCTGAGCAGCGTTTTCTACCACCTTTCCAAATACGCACTAAATAGTTATGGGCCACCTATATTTGTAAGTAGGTGTGTACACAGATACATGCACACATAGTATAACCATCACTAGACGAGATTGAGATGTCTCCAGGTAAAGAGAACTGAGACTGTAATATAATCCAGTAAATTAAATCAAGTCTCTTCCAAGAGGCAGAAGGCACTGATCAGCCTTGAAGATTGCATTTAGTCCCTGTCAAAGATAATGAGATAGGAGATCCACGCAAAGGTCATCAAACGTCTGAAGCACTGGCTCTTGCTTCACATCTCCTAATAACAGATGCACGTTCACTTGATTTTCCTCCAGCAGATGTGCCGGCTGCTGAAGTTAATTGGTGGTGCTCGGAGTTTGTTTCTCTACTGACACAGTAACAGATACTAATGGACTCAATACTGGGTGTGATGAGGATTAAAATCAGCCCTTAATAGACTTAATTCGCAGAGACTTTCGAACTTTGCTAGATGGCAAGCCATGTAATTTTCTAAGAATTTAAGTGAATGTCAAAAGTAAAATATGTCCTTCCTTGTAGTTCTTCATCTTTATATACAATTGGTATGATTAAGTGTGATTGCCTTTACAACATATAGGCAGGCAACACACTTAGATTTACAGAAATTACAGTCAGAGCTGACGAATCAGGAATGAAAATTACACTCCCCCCTTTTTTCCCCCAGATCCAGCTGGGCTCAAACAGAGCTTCAGCTCTGCGTGGTGCAGGTGCCAAATTCACAGCTCTGTGCTCCTTGGGCAATCTCCTGTATCCCTAGGACTTCCCAACAACATATGTTAGAGCAACCTGGAGCTTCACAGCTCCATCAAGTTTGGCTGAAATTGGCCAAATACTTCAAGAATTATCAGTCCCAGTACACAGCACTACTGCACTTTGACCTTTTCCCTAAGGAAAAAAATTATTAGGCTAAGAAACTGAACTGTTTCCTTCAAGAAACGAAGAAAAGGATCCAGCAGAAGGAAAAAACATAGAAAAAAAGTGACAATGATGAACGAGTCTCCCTCTTTCATGATCCTAGGCTGCACGGCAGGAAAAGTTTGGGGCAGTTCTAGCTTTCTTATTAACAGTGTCAAACCTGTTCATTTTTCTTAATGGAAAGTTAAACATTAAAATGGCTTTTGGACAGAAGAATGCTACTGCATGGCAGGCACAAGGGGGAAGTTTGGAGTGCATGCACATAACAGAGAGAAGGACATAAAATGCTCTATTCTGCACAGCCCTCATTTGAATGTCTTTTTTTTTTTTTTCCAAGTAACCTCCTAGTTTAAAAGAAAAAGTTCAGTGTGGTCTCAGGAATTTACAACATAAAATAGGGAAATCCTGGAGCAGGCAAGTAGGTCTGAATGGCAAGTGTCATTAAAACATATAGTGAGTTGTGCCTTCTACTTAGACAAAATGTGTGACTATGGCAATTAATTAATTTGTGGTTTGCATATAAACATTCCAAGGTATTTTTCATCAATTGTTCAGATTTCTGTAATTTTTTTGCCTCAATTATTTATATTCTGTTGCTCTAAAAGGCTGCTTTTCCTAAAAATGGCTATAAAATACAGAGTAAATCTATCCTGAACAGAATTTAATGGATAATTTGTAGGAGAAAATGCTAATTCCTTTGAAAGTTCATTCTACATTTGTAATTTTCCTTTAGGAATTTTCATCTGAGGTTAATGCATTATTCCTGAGTAAAGAGGTTTGTTTGTTTTCCCCAAATTCTTTGTTTTAATATTGAATATTCAGCCCTTTTAATCTAATTAAACATGTTATTCCATTTCCTGAATGCAGTTAAAATTGCATTCCCAGCGCAAGTAATACTGGTTAGGAGTTTCCGTTTCTTAGCAAGAAAGGGCACACAAAGATATCCTTAGCTGTTCAAAACCCATGTAGCCTATAACCTTCTTCCAAATGGAGAAGACCTATTCCAAGACTGTCCTGCCGCAGGGCTTCAGAGGTCAAGCTACTGCTTTCCATGCATGAAGGGAACAACGTTTGGATATTAGGGGAAGCTTAAGTGGGAAAAAATGAAAAAAGGTAACAAAATGCAGTTTAAGGACTGCACTTAGCTGACTTCATGGTTTAAGGACACGCAGCGGCCAGGTGCTTGTCTCTGTTTCTGAGCCCCTGTGCATGTTGACCGACTATGGACCGAGGCAGTCATGTAGAAACCAAGGCTTCACAAATTATCCATAATAATTTCATTTCTCAGGTAATACAGAAAGAAAAAAAGAGAATCCAATTTGCGCAGATGGTAAATCCACAGCTTAAATTAAAAGATGGCACTTTATTATCCGAGGTTTAAATTGAGGAATTAAATGCACAGATTTAATAAGCTCCCCCACGATTTTAGTGCCACACCACTCCACTGGGGAAGTGTGGGCTTGGTGGCGGGGAGGAGGATGGAGGTTGAAAGCTAATACAAACCACATTTTTTTTTTCCAATGGCGTAGGAGATAAAACTCCTGCTGCAGGCCATTTAGCAGCCAAACTCCTGACTGCAGCATTCCTATCTGAAAGGAAGTAGTTCCTACAAATGCAAATGACAGTATAGACTAAGTAGACTGCATGAAGCTGCAAAATATCAGGATATCACAGATACATACAGCATTCAAAATCCTTCCCCCCACCACCAGCAGAATGATGTTTCCTCAGTATTCCTAAAAGTAAACTGCTTTAAAACATACACACAGACATACAATTCAAAGCAAAGACCTTTTATGTTTAAAAATAAGGAAGGTGCTTGTTGCACCTTATTGCAGCAGAGACTAAAATCAGTCATTACCACTTGAGGGATATCTCATTTGGCCCAGCTCTCTAGTAATGTTTTTCCAGTACTGCACTTAGAGTTACTTGCTTTCATTTTCTTGACTGTAGAAGACTGGTAGTCTGAAAGGCATCACCACATTTATAAGCTGAGGGGGAAGGGGAAAAGCAGGACATTTTGGCCATACCGATCTTTATAGACAGCTGGCTGTGATTTTGCATTGCTGGCATTCAGTAAGAGCAGCACCAGTGACTTCCAAGACTTAGATGGGTCATACCTGGCTCCTATCTTCAGAGACTTAACTGTTACTGTCTTATGCTGACTCTGACTTTTTTAGAGGGATGGAGGGGCTGCAGCTCTAAAGTGGCAGAATTGCTCCTAGAAACATGCATTCCCTTTCCTTGACTATTGTGGTGATTAAATGCCTCAGTTAAATGCATGAAATTCATTGGAATAAATGTGGCTTCAAGTTTCAGAAATATCTGTGCTATCAGAGATGTTAAACCAAGTTATAAGGGCCCAGCCAGCCACGTGGTACGCTGGGTGAGGACCTGGAGCTGCTTCCTCCCACAAGAGCACCTCCTTTCTTTGAGTCTCGATACTCTGCTGCACAGAGGACGGCAACAGAGGTGGCTTTCCTCATGCTGAAGCTTTCAAAGAGGTTTATCAAATCACAGACAACATCCAAGACAAGAAAGAAGTCACTCAAAGAGCAAAGAATGTCAAATTTGTCATGCTACTACTACATGATTCAATTAAAGCAGCTGTCTACAATGATAGGTAAAGACTTCAATGTCTCTGTGGTCCAACATTCAAGTGAAGGACACTCTTCAGGAATTTGAGAGAAGTTTACAAAATGGATTTAAAGCAGCAAGGTGGCTTGCAATGTTACTGCCTGAAAGCCAGTGAATTCATTCTGGGGGTACCATATAGTACTTCCAGAGCAGGAGACAGAAAAGTGAGAAACCTCACAGACCTTCAACAAGTTCATCAGGTGGATAGAAGTTCCTTATAACATAATCTGTGTTTTTCAAGATTTTACAGAAATGTGAGGCTTTGAAACTAACATTCATTGGGAGTGATAACCACACATACTGCTCTAGCATGTAGCCTGCAATCCAATAAAGACTATTCTTTACAAAAAACTTTATCAAAGTTTTCACAAGGAGTTCATAATGGCACCTTTAAAAACATTCCTCACACAGAAACATACTGTTCGGGAAGCCTGATACAAATAATGAAATGAGAGGCAGACGATAGCTGTCTGTAGAAGGAAAAGAATAATCTCTCGTTTCCTAAAAATAGAGGTGCTTAACATTGTCTCTTCACCTATCACATTCTCCATCTGCTTTCTGTTTGAGTGCATGCAGCAGAATACCCAAAGCAGAAATCCATCTAGCTAGTCCTTGTGACTCCTGGCACGAGATTTCTTTCACCATTTCGGCTGAGATACTCAAGGCTTGTGTATATGTTTTTCAGCAGCAAAATGCAGCTTTATTCCCAAGGCTACGAAAGTAGCATAACTGATTGGGAAGGCACTGCATATTTACGTATGGAATAACAATTGTGTTTGCTCCAGAGCCATCAAGGCTGTAATTCACACGAGGGCTTTTGGCTTACTCCATAACTCCTGATCATGCTGGTTGCGTTGTTTGTTATTGCTAGGAGCTTCAAAGGGCTTTGCACGGCAGGCACTAGGTGCTCATCAGTCCCAGAAGCTGACTGCGTGACCGAAGCAAGAAGCATTTTTGCTACCATGTGGCCAAAAGCAGCCAACAGAAATGCACTTCAAATCTTAGTGAGCGTACAGGACACTATCCTGTGTCTATTCACCGGCTACCTCTCAAGAAAAGCTATCGTTACCCATGTGAAAACATTCAGGATGGCAAGAATCGTGTAAATCACAGATTAGCAGTGGAGATGGCAGCTACCCATACAGAAGGCAACTGCTGCTCAGACTCACACAGAGGCTCCAACAGCCCAAAACAAGCCCTGTGTTTGCTTTATAGAGATTTAATCTGTCCCCTGTATGTTGCAACCAGTAGAAAATGAAGACTCGCCCTCTTGCTATCAGAATCTCTCATAATTCTTTAACTGGTTAATCACTTTTTCCAAATACAAGCCATGTACTCAAGATCCCTAGCTGTCCAATGTAATCTGTTCACATTATGCCTTTTAGAAATCTCCCCATCTGTACATCCGTCTTGTAAAACGCTACGGGTGTCTTCATTGAACTTTTGCTTGAAGAACTGCAAGCGTTCTGCATCCTAGTATATCAGCAGTGCTCCCAAACTACCCAAAATTTCAGATAAACAACTAGCTAATTAGATTTTATGGTTTTCAAGCCTGCCCAGCCTTGTTTTACTTCATAACCAAGGCTACATTTGATTCTGGTTTAGATATTCACACAGTAACCTGCCACTGTCCTTCCCTTCATTTGCATCTCCTCGGTAAGCAGCACATCACGTGGGCAATCGCACACCACCACGTTCCACATTTGTCTTCGCTTGCCCTTTCAGCTTGCTGCCTTTTTCTCCTTAGTGAGACAAATTGTACCAGTTAAAGGACACAGAGAGACAAGCCTTTAATCAAAAGGAGGAAGAGGCTATAGATGACAGGGAGGAAAGCATTTGTTCATACAGCCAAAGACAAAGCATTTTGGTGAACAGGGAAAACGTGAGATCTTCCTACCACCTTCGGTCTTGGTGGTGGCAGTGGATTCAACATCGTGCAATAATCTTTCCTGTTCAAGGGCTCTTTAGTACTTCATGTCCTATTCTTATGAAATTCTATTAAAATCACTGTTTTACATTTCCTAAGGAGCTTATTTGGCTGGGAGCATGCAGTTCTCCTGGACAATCTCAGCTGAGCAGCAATGGTCTCACTCGGATGTACTAGACAAGAGGATTGAGAAAGGACTTCAGGATAAAGCTCTACCAGGGCAAGAGTAGCATTAATTCACTGGATATACAGCCATGTCCTTTAAAAGCCTTCTCCGGTTTACAGTAGGAGCTGGCTGCTGACACCCAAAAATTCAGAGATGAACCTCAGGGGACCTGATGCCACCACCTGTAGGTACCTGCATGCTAGCTAAGGCCTCAGCATGGATGGAGGGGCTGCAAATTTGGCACCCTGACACCAGTCCAGGGACAGTGTTCACAAAGGAGCTCGGTTCCTTCCCTGGTGAACCTTACGTGTTGGAAAACTCTGGTCTTGGCAAAAACTTGGAGAATATATGTATTATTTGAGCTCAGACTTTCAACACAAGATGTTTCACAAACATTTTCTTCTTTTGCATACCTAAGCCTGCAAGCTTACCTCTCTCCATGTTACAACCCAAACCATCCTAACCAACGACAGAGACTTTTAAAAGAAAAGAAAGCCTCCTCAAGTTACTTAAGTAAGAAAGTAGCCCAACAGATGTAACGTGACTTAACCATTCCAGGCTCCTAGAGGTGATCCAGCCGCATACTCTGGGCTTTCCCGGTTTCCCCAGTGCCTTCTAGATTTTGAGACTGGAAATACTTATGAAGGAACATAATTTCTGCACTGCTGCACTGCGGTGATAGCTGTTCAGCTGTCAAGTACCACTGTCTGCTGTCAATCACCAGATTATATTGAGTCAGGCTACCACCAACGGCAGGAGTCAGACAGAAAGTGAGAAGCAGAGACCGTTTTCACACTCCGCCAAAATGAACAAATTTGCACCAGACCACAAAGCTAACGATCACTGATGAAGTCTGGCAAGAAAGCGAACAAGTTGATAACTTGACAGTTTGGCAGAACCTGCTAGTATTTGCTGAAGCCTGAGCTGGGCTCACATGGCGTAAATCATTCCTGCCCGAGCTCTCTCCCACCCAATTAGCCATTTTGCAGGAACAAGGAGTCACGGCAGAATACGCGTCGCAGCCAGAATGAGCAACTTCATCTGCAAAAGCCTGAAAAATAGACGCATGCGAGAGGGAAGATACAGAAAGAGCAAAACAAACTCTCTCTTCTCCTCTCTGCCGCAGACAGACCTGGGCAGGTGGACTGACATCCTTCAATGTCAAAAGCCCCACTTAAATCAACATGCTGTCTTCTGCAGCCTATAAGTAATAGCATTTACTTCTTTAAGCAGTGAGAGTACTGTAACAGGTTATCTCAGTGTCTAAATATTTATGAAAACTAAATCAGTAGTTACAGGCAAAACAGAGATGAGTTAATGTAAAAATATTTTGGGATACAAACAAGAACTGGTGCTGGTATTAAACAAAGAATAGTGACAGAGATACTCGAGCAAGGGAAAGGTTAACACTCTGAATGCTTAGCCAAACCAGACAGAGAGAGAGAGAGAAGGAAGAACATTTGTATTAGGGAAAAAGTAGACAACAGGCCTTTACCTTGCTTTCTCTGGAGCAAATGCTTCCAATAAAAATGACAGACATTGTATTTTTGCAGAGTCTGGGCTCACCTACCATTCCTTGAAATGCAAGCATCAAGAAAATCGCCATCAAAACCTTGATCAGAATCCATGGCAACGGGCTGAGCCCTAAAGAGCACAATTATGCTCCACTCCTAGAAGCACTAGTGCAGCACACACAGGCGGTTTCTTAGCTGGTGCTAGGAAGGCCAGGAATAACATTGCCCAAAACAAAGCACACTTTCCCTAGACACCTCACCCTTCCAAAAACAGCATTTACTTCAGGTCACTTCTTCACCCAAGAAGGAACCTTCATCCCAAACTCTTTCCCCTGTCCCAGCTTTTAGCCCCTGCTCTGTGCTCCAATTGCGGGAGCCATGCAAGCAATACTAGCAATCAATTCCCATCACACATTTTAACAGATTTTCCATGAAGACAGAGCTTACTTAGGCACAAAATTTCAGACTGGACATTCATAATAAATGTGATCTGCTTAGGAAAAGCACATAAAAAGTGCTCTCCTTTAGATAAGGAAATTACATTTGGTTTAGAGGAAGCTATGGTTACTCAGGGGTTTTGGATGTTTCGTGACACTCATGCACAAAGATCTGTTTGCATGTCATAACTTAGCCGATGACAGGCTACAGATAAAATGAACTGCCACCTCCACAGCAGACCCCTCCACTTCTAGGGCTGCCAGCGTATCCGAAAGTCACAGAAGAAGCTTTGTGACTGTTCACAAAACATTGCTGTTGGGCTGCCAGCACCTCCACATCGGCCCAAAGATCTGAGGCATCCTCTCCGTCTCCACAGTTTCCCATCTTTATTTCAAACCTTGTTATATCATTTTATTATCCCACATTCCCAGGACTCTGAGCTATTGCTACTTATTTAGATGAAAAAGGATGTCTGCTGAACAATTTTAGAGAGAGTTCTTCTCTTCTAGCTACACTTAAAAAAAATCTGTAGAACATGCGAAAAATAATAGCCTGCTTCTGCCAAGAAGGAACTGTAAGAAAATAAATATTTCTCTTCTGAGTTGAATTTTTTAAGCTGAATATACACAATAAAACAGTACTCTTCAGCCCATTACTCCCCTGATGGGATCACACATGGCTTGAACTTTTCACTCAAGTCTAAAAAAATCAGCCAGTTACGACAACTGCTGCATTTGCTCAGTGTCTCAGCTGAAAAATGAGAGAGCTAGAGAGAGGGACAGAGAGACAGGGGAGGAAGCAGCCTTCACAGCTGGAAGGTTCACTTCACAAGTGCATAGGACCTTATTCATTTCCTTGTCCCATGGGCAAAAGCAGCCATGTCCGCACTATTCCTAGCAGACCCACAGCGATGAATATACTGCTCTTCAGCTTGCTCACCTTCATTAGTCCCTTAAAATTTTTCCTTATTTTTTTCCTCAAATTGTCTTCCTTGTCCCGGCTACCTTGGACACACAAACATATTAGTCTTTGACTCCTTACACATCCCTTGTGGGTCCACACCTGGCCAAGACGACCTCCCGAGGTCCCTTTCAACCTAAATTATTCTATGATTCTGCAATCCAGTAAAAACAAATGAACTTCCTCGCAGCTTATTTTTACTTGAGAACTACTGAATATCACCATTCAAAGTTTTCTGCTGTGGGGGAAGCCTGCTTTAATTTGACTTTTTTTGCTGGACATTAGTTCCAAAGTTTAGCATTGTTAGGAATGCTAAACACATCCTCAGAAAGAAGCTCAACCTCCTTCACAATTCATTATTACAATAGTCAGAATTTTTTCTAGAGACATGTCCCGTGTCTCTTATAAGTACTTGGCATAACCTGGAAAAGTCTATCCTCTAAGACACAGCACATGCATTTTGAAGCAGCCCTCTCTTTTCTAGCATGCACGTTATATAAAGTTTCCTACCTGGAAGCCTAAAGTCAGTCAGTAATAGGACAGGACCAGGATCCCCAGAGCTTCTACAATCACAGCCCTTATCAGTACCACGAAACTCGGTATCAGCTACCACAAAACTCACACAACTTTATCTCCATCTGCATCGTGACTAAAATACAATGCACTGAGAACAATCTAAATGGTTAAAGACAACATGATGCAGCAGGGATTTCAGCTAAATTGCAGTACTGTTTTATTCATTCATCTCCTGACAACCCTCAAAGAGGCCTAAGTTTTCTTTGTTTTTTCTCTCCTAACTTTAACAAGGCAGAAGAGGTCATTTGAGAAATACAAATTGTTACTGTACTAGAAATCCAAGCTCTGAGTTATTTAAATTGGCCTAATCAGACTATGATAATAAAGAACATGTCATACGAACAACTTAAAGCACTTCAAAAAAAAAACCAAGAAATGGCTGGGCGTGGAGATTTCCTCAGAATACATTAGTGATAAGAGTCAACACTTCTATTGAATTTCCTGCATTATAATATGCATTAATAAATCCCTGTCTTGTTATAATGAGACATTCATCTTCTGGAGGCTGCTAAACCTACATTCAAGATTGGTCACTCTTTCTTTTGTTAAACTGACTAACTACTAGAAGTGATACAGATACAAGTTGCTTATTTTATGGACTTTTCCCTTCCTTGCTCCTTTCTGACACATGCAGGGAACTGGGCACGGCAGTCTTTGGGAAATAAACAGAAGAGATCCACAGAAGACCAGAAGATATTTCCCTTCCTGAGCTTGACTTATCTTCCACAGCCAAAGCAGTACTACGAGTCTCCAAAAATGGTTTCATTTACAAGGAAATAAGGTTTTCTGATAAGGTAGTTCTAGGGTTCCAATGGGAGACACCATCAGGCAGTTCCCAATCCAAGTTTCTTCTCAGATAGTGCTACTGAGAGGAACCAAATGCAAAACCAAGGGGCTTCCTTCCTCACAGCAGTTGACTCCTCCAGGAGGCACAGCAGCCAAATCTCTCCCCCAGGACGTAGAGCTTGCACAGCACCTTCAAGGTGGTTAAGATGGTCCTCTCCCAATCACTTCTACATGTGCCTTCACCACCTGGGGCTGTGGGCTACAAGCTGTATCAGAAACCAATCACGTTGTAAAGGAAAGGCCACACAGCTGCTCAACCTTAGGTACAGTAGGAAGAGAGTGTTCCCTCCCTGCAATCTCATACACTTACTCAGCAGGTAATACAGTAGGAGAAACATAAAAGCAAACTAAAGAGAAAATGACTTCCAAATAGTTTGGGGGGTTGTTTAAGCTTGGAGAGCTTTTAAAAGCCTGCACTGACATAAATAAGGACCTGTAGCTTTGTACATATAACTAAAACCATAGGGAAGATTTACAGCACAAAAGAAAAAGCATACAACGTACAGGAAGCTGTACTGAAGCATGGCTTCCCACTGATGTCAAAATAACAGCACAAAAGATCGTAACAAAGACTTACTGGTGGGAGGAAGAAAATAAGTCATCTTCATCAAAACTGTACTTAGAAAACTCCAGAAAGTTGCTATGCCTATTAAAGTCAGACATAGAAACAAAATCTCCTTAATTTATTTGCAAAAAAACCTTCCAAATATGGGAGCAGTGGATCTATGAACGTCTGACTCTGCTGCCAGCCCAAAGCCAGGTGCATCTTCCAGATCCACAGTCATCTTCTCGTCCCAGACAAGTTCTGCAGTGCTCTGTAGATTTAAGCACACTTTTAATTAAACCAGTAGGTTTTTCTCCTAAGGTCTACCATCTCCTGTTATTCTTATTTTAGATGAATCTTTCTCCTGTCTCAATTTACCATTAATCACAAGTCTAAGAAATGATCAAACTTATCCAAAGCAATCAGTTTTGATATTGATATGTTAGGTAATCTTTTCCTGCAGACACAGCCCAAAGCTACCAGTTATCTGAGAAGAAAAAAGCCGCATGTGATTTCCCTACAAAACTCTGAGCTGTTTTGAGAAAGTGAAAGCACATGTTCATATGTAAAAGCAAACAACCACATCCCCTTGGACAGTGAATCTCAGTTACAGGGAATCTGAGTTTCATATTACCTGGGCTTTACCTATTACCTGGAACTTAGTGCCCAAGATACTCCAGCCCTCTGCTTCCCTATGTGATAGAGGAGTGACACCAGTCCCCAAAGGGCAACCAAGCAAGCCTTCTGCATACTTCACACAAAACTATTTGAACATCTGGTTTGAACTTTGTTATGGGATTTCAGCTAGAATTAAAAAAAAAAAACAACCCAGAGTCAAAGCAGCAGGTGACTTTCCTCTCTCGTTCAGCTAGCACATTTATGCAGCCTGTGGAAGACTTGAATTTTGTACCTTTTTCTGCCTGAGATGTGTAAAGGATGGCTTAGCTGTATCTCTAGAGGGTTTTCCAGGCAACAAGAAGGGTTCTCAAGCACTTCAGAGGATGTGCAATTAAATGAAACACAATTAAGTGGTCATGACCACAGGGAGAGAAGCCCATGTGCCCTAGTAGACTGGGGCATCAGTCTCACTGCCTGTCTATGCAAGTACACTGTACTCCATAGACCTCTCCAACGTGGCCTCAGGGAGACTCACATGCAGCAATTATGAGGTTCACCTGAAAAGTAGAAATTTTCATTCATGCTTCTACTGGAATCAGGCCATTACGAGACTTATTCCAGGAAATCAGCTGGACGATCATGAAGGAGCCCAGACCTCTGAGTGAAACCCGTCCATATTCTACAAAATGGACAAATATCCTGCAGAAGGAAGTTGGCTCTGAAGTGCACAACTTGACCTTGTAAATGACGTGTCTAGATTTTTGGATCAGCCCTCTCTCTGCTCAAATAACATTAAAACAGTAATACGAGAACTTCTTGTTCAACAAATTGCAAGGGAAGAGTAGGGAAAAAGAGCCCCCACTGACGAATGGCGGCACTGGAACAGGCTCTGACCGCCTCCAGATTTTATGGTGCCCCCATAAACATGATCCACAACAGTAATAAAGTCAGACTAATATGATACAAGAAGGACAGCTGCAACAATACGCAGTGGTCAATCATACACCTGGCCTGACAACTTTATTACTCAATAGCTCATTATTATAACAGGACATTTTAGTATTCATAAGATGCTTCAAAGGAGAAAGATGACTACAGGACAAGGTACATTACTAACAGAAATAATTACATCTCACAGTTGTATTTCACTAACGGGAAAAGACAATATCATATCATAAGCTAGAATGACATCTAAACCTTCACTCTGAATCACAACAAGCCCTTCAATATAATATTACAGGAAGCCTTTTGTTTTTCATAATTCCCTGTCACAAAGTTTGACTTTACCTAATGAACTTACCTACACAGAAAACGGTATCTTCATTTTCCTGCAAAGAAAAAGAGTCTTCCTCTGTTCTTTTCTTAACAGATAACATTCTGCAGGCCTACCCAACTAAGCCAAATCATTGCCTGCTTTTAAATCCATTTAATATCCTCCCAATCTATTATACTCTGTTACTTTTCATAATTGCCCTCTGAATGTCAAAAAACAAAACAAAATAAAACAAAATAAAAAAACAGAACTTCAGAAGGATAAAAGAAGAAACCCAAAACCCACATGAAGATCCTCAGTAACGCCAGACCCCCAAAATCTGGCTTTTTCTCCTCCTTTTGTCCCTCTCCCCTCTTACGTGACTTTGCTTTGAGTTTTCTGAAGCTTTCTAGGCATCAAAACACATTATGGTGCAAAGAATTATCTTCTGACTTTTCCCATTAATCCACATTAAAGAACCCATAAGTTTAGCGTTGCTCCTTGCAAAGCCAACTGTGTAATAAAGCTTCAGGGTGGGTTTTTCTCATGAAGTTAATGATCCCTGGACCCGTAAGGATGGAAAGTCATTTCCTCCTGCTGCCTCAGATGTTTTCACAATATAACTTCATTCTGAACAAGGACAGCATATATTTAATGCATACCACAAAGGGAAAAAAAAGAGATTAGCAGTCTACCACAAGCCATTCAAACCAACAACACCTACTTACCACAGAGCCCTACCAAATTGGTGTTGTAAAGTACTATACACAAGTGAGGAAGGAAGATGGGAAGGAGGAAAGGGTGGGAAGGAGGAAACAAGACTGAAATTCATTCTTGAATTACAGAATGGGTAAGGTTGGAAGGGCCCTCTGGAGACCATCTGATCCAACCCCTCTGCTCAAGCAGGGTCACCCAGAGCACGTTAGATAGGGTTGCATCCAGGCAGGTTTTGAATATCTCCAGAGAAGGAGACTCCACAACCTCTCTGGGCAACCTGTTTCAGTGCTAAATTGTTTAGCTGAAGTCAATGGAATGATTTTGGAATGAAGTTATTTCTCTGTAAATGGTTATCACCCCTCCAGGCAACAATAACCTTCTCTTGGGAGCCACTGGTACTTCAGCGGGACCAAACAGAAACATGCTATTAGGTGCTCAAACACTCAGCAGCCATCTCTGAAGCCCTCAGAGCTTCAGAGCTTCATTTCTGATAGCCAAGGGCAGGAATGGTTCACCGAATTGCTCCTTCTAGAGGGAGACTATCTCAGAGTCTACAAACACGCATCACCACCCTCTTTTTCCCAGACAAGCTTTTAACCCAATAATATCATGCATATGTTCTGAGGCTGGTGGTTCATGGGAAACGGGGGATCCCCACACACACATTTTATTAGTATTTTACACATTTTATTAGTATTTTATAGTGTTTGTCTTTAATAAGAGAAAGATAAAGCAGTATGAAGATAATTCGTCTATGAAAAGTGAGACTGGTTTAAAAACAAATGACTGTTTATTGTGGCATTAATGTGAAAAATATATTGAGACTGTATCAGACACAGCTTATGATATCTCTCTGAAAATAGTCTTTTTGGCCACATGCCTGCCAATCTTCATGCATGTGCTCAGCTTTTACATGCATAAAATAGTTTAACTTATTTCACAGGTGTCACAGAGGCTACTCACATCTGTAAAAATACATCTATGAGCTGCAGGTCCACAGGCAGATGCTTGGCATACCTTGGGGAAGGAGGTCATCAGCACTGAACCCACGTGCTTCTGCACTCAGTGCTGAGCCCAAACAAAACAGAAATGGAAATGGAAACATGTAGAAGTCTGAAGACTGACCGGTTTCAGATGGAACAGGTGAAAAGCTGCCCTTCAATTAAAGCTCTAAAGAGGGATAGATTTAGCCATACGTTTGCTGCATTTGGGCCAACCACATTTAATTGCGCTCTCATAGCAGGGCCACAGCTGGGCTCCAGATGAAAATCTAGCCCAAAGGAAATGAGTGATAGAATTCCTGATGATTTCAAGGACTGAAAAACTCACTATATGAATTGAACCTCCTCAGAGTGTGGCAGCCCCTAAGTCTCTTCCTACATCTCCTTGTCTAGCTTAATGGTTTGGACTGAGGAATATCAACCAGCTGCCCTACAGGCAGCAAGAGTCCTCTCCCCCGCTACTATAAGGTTGCAGAGGTAACGGCCACACTCCTGGAGACACGCGGAATTTCATAGTTTCAGAACATAAAATTAAGCAAAAATCAAAACTACTCCTATGCCAAGATACTTCTGGATATGACCCAATGGTCCTCCCAGTGAACTAATCATATATTGTTTTAATACCCAGCTCCATCACTATTTAGAATATTAGGACAATACAACAGAGCAAAGCTTCAGCTTTTGAAAATTTGCAGTACTTGTTTCTGACTTTCTAAGCTGTGATAGGAATACACAGGAATAGCAACAGTGAAGAACAGCATACCAGTAGACTGAATGGCCACAAATACTTGACAATGGGTCCCACCTCCCCTACATAAATTCAACTTTTAGATAGGAACTATGATTTCACTGACCTCTGTGAGGAATACTTCAGAATCAGGCTCCACATCCTAAACACAGCTGAAGCCAAAGTCTCTCTCACAAAACACCATGACCATATAAACTCAGTAATCTAGAGAGGACTTACTTTGAAACAACATAAAATAAAACGTGCCTATAAAATGCTTCATCATGCCCTGCCTACTACCTTTAGGCATATCGCAATCCACGACACAGAAGATGCATCAATATAACTGATTCAAGAAATGATAGCAAAATGATTCTTTTTCATCTTTTAAAGAATGCAAATTGCCAGCAAATTCACCATCTTCCTCAGTTCTTTATTTATTCCTCTTTAGTGGAATTTTTCTAGTTGGAATATGTAAGATCAAGTTTCTTTTAAGTTTATTAACAAAAATAGCAGACAGTCTCTATAAAAACATCAGTCAGAGCAACAACATGTATCTTTTAATTAACCGGTATACCATAAAGTGAAAGGCTGTTACTGCTTTGCAAATGCAAAAGTCAAAACATATTCCTGCAGGGAAAAATTCAGAGATAACTGCTTTCAAATGGTTTTATGTTTTTAAGACAGTTGGATGAGCCTTCATTTAAAATTCCTCAGGGAAAGCCTCACTGCTATCCCAGAGCCTGCACTGTTATTTCACATCTTCCCGTCTAACGTGCCCAGTACTGACTTCTTAAACACATTATAATCTACGTGGGCTGGCAGTGAAACATGAAGATACACTGTAGTTAAAGCAGTTTTATTTTGTGCCTAAGTATAGCACATTTATTATTACTATTATTATTATTAAAACAACCACTTCAGCCCCAATGGCTGCGCATCAAAATGGTTTGCTGGGTGACACACAGGCAGCCATCACTGGAAGAGAGAGAAACTGGAGTGAATTGCATCTTACTGTAAAGCCTATGGAGGGACTTGCATTCATTAGGAGCTGCAGCAATTAATAACAAGGAGAATTACAGACATTTGTTTCCCAAGGAACGGTCTGTACTTGTTAACTACGAAGCACCTGACAAGAAACATCCCTGCAAGGAAAAAGAGGCAGACAAAGTGCTGTCAGCTTATCTTTCTCCCCGACGTTAAACGGGGGGAGAATTACTTATGCCTAATATGTTTTGAAAGCGTGCAAGAATCTCAGTAATTGGAAAAATCAATCCACCACTTATTACTCAAAAGGGGCTCAAAAATGCACATGATTCAAGTTAAAATATGCTTGAAAGAAACTGGTGACTGTCCCAGTAAGAAGATGAAACTGTGTTACAGCAGAAGATGGTTATATATTGATGATATTGGTCCAGGAAAGCTTTTACAAAATCTAATAAGAAAAGCTAATAGATATTATGAAAAAAAATGCCCACTTTTTCATCGTTGATTTATGAATTAATGGTATAATATCACCTACATCCATTTTGTTACTGAATTCTGAATGTATGTATTTTCAACAAGACATTCGAAAAAGCGCATTTCTGCATATTGTCACTGCCAAAGCTACATTCATTTATCAAGTGGAGCTACAGTTACTCCAAAAATTCAGGAACTTAAAAAAAAAATCTCAGAAAGAATGATCTGTTTTTCAGTTTGTGATGGAAAAGAAAACACTGAATTTCATCAGTGTTTACATTCACACAGGAATATTCCACCTCAATTACTTGTACAAACAAGGTTATTTTTCTCATGTTTAAGAGATCTGCCTTGATACAAATATCATTATAAACATATCAGAATGCTTAAAGCCAGTACGTTTAGAACATTTGAATATTATCCTAAAAATTGTCTTGCATTTGGAAATGTAGAAAAATGGATCTTTTATTCTAGTTCTTCAGAAAATCATAAATCAGAGGTTAATTGGGAGTGATACTCATCTAAAATAGTCGAACAATAAGCAGCCACGTTGCTTGCTTCAATATTACTGCAGTATATAGCTGCAAAAATATTAACATTTCACCTCCTACACAGCCACCATGAATAGGGAAAATAAAATACACATTCAGAATACTAATCATTGTATGTTTGAATGCATTTTCAGACCACAAAAATCTAAGCATTTTTAAAAACAAGATCAATAAAGCTGAACTGTGTAACATCTTCTACCTCTTTCAGAGCTGAAAATGTTAGGCCTCGAATACAAAGCAAGCTGGTGATACACTGAGACAAACCCATGTGAGTGCCCCTAGAGCACAGGTAACTTCTCCGAGGGGCGGCATGACGTCCACCAGGGAGAGACACGACCCAAGAGGGCAGCATAGCCCATAACGAAGGCAGAACAAAGCCAGGACAAGGCTTTATCCTCAGCAAGGTGGAAAAGATGTGGATTTGCTAGCTCCATTTCACATTTTTTTTAGGTGGACAAATTAAATCTGTGGTTTGGGCAGCAGTGTGAGAAGATCAAAGTCATTGGGCAGAAGAAATCTTCAAGACATCCTCCCAGGTATGAATCCCAGATAGCTCAGCTTCTCTTGTCTCTTGTAGGTACAAAACTCAAGCTCTGGTTTAATCAGAGCAGGCATCAAAAATGCTGCATAATCAGCTAGTTCATGAGATGAAAAGCATCGAGCAGGAACACGCAGGCTTAGGTTCATGAAAACAGCCAATGGTGGTAGGATTCAAAGACATACGGAAGCAGCTCCCACACAAGCCAGAGCTTGGAGAGGGCTGCCTTGGCCAGCCTGGTTGCTGGGAAGAGTGCGAGGCAGGGCAGCTTCCAACAGACGCAGCTGAACAGTGCCCAAGAGCCTACCCAAATCTCCTCTTGGGTCTTTGCAGCGTCTTGGGTCCCCTTACCAGGGGTTGAGGAACAATTTCTCATTCCTCAGTTTCATTGTGTTCTTTGCAGGCACGGCTTTCTTCTGCATTAGCTTTCAGATGGTTTCTAGGCAGAAGAGCTGAACAGCTAAATCATAAATGTTTTAAAACACGGGCAACTGCATAACCTTCTTCTGACTCACAGTGGCTGACAAGAGCTAAAGTAAATCTGAAAGCTTTTGATGAGGTGGATTTCCTACGCGAGTGACCTGGCAGGGCTCAGCACAGAGATGGGGTATTTCTCCAAGCTCATGTTGGAGGTTGGTTTCTTGACAGGTCGATAACTTGAGGCACAGTCTCCATCACAAAATGATGTTATGAACCTTGAAGCAAGGACAGCGAAGTCTTTTTAAGTTGCTTGCACATATCTAATCACACCGTAATGGGACTTCAGCAAGCAGAAGCAACCAGGCCTTACTCACTTCTATGCCACACAGCTTTAAAACAGTGGCGGATGGAGCTTTGGAATAGCTCTTTTCCACCAAAAGTTGACCAATCAAGACTGACAACACGGGCCACTCTAACAACATCTCCTTAGCACTGATCTATACTCTATATCCTGCAAATCCTCCCAAACTGCACATCCTGCCTTCATAAGAAGCTTTTATGAGTTCAACCAGAGGTGTTAGCACCTGAAGACAGCCACTAGCAATCTGATATTTATCAAAATTTTGGAACATCTCCATATATATGCTATCATGGCTGAACCCTGGCAGCACAGGAGGCTTTCAGAGAACAACAAGGGGCAGAGAAATGCTCCCAAGCATGCTATTCCTCTGCACCATTCTCTGTTTTCTGTGACTCCGCAGTGAAAAATCAGTAGAGCTTTTCACTAGTATTACCACATGCCACCAAACCATTTATTCGTACATGGCATAACAAGTGCAGGCAAAATCTTAAGAGAAGACTTGGATGTTTTGTGTACGGAAGATTCTCAACAGATCAAGTTGGCCAGTTACTTTCACTAAGGCCAACGTGAATGGGCTCTGCTGCTATATATATATTTATGTATTTTCACATCCTAATAATCCTGTGTTACACGGCCATTCAAGCATAGACTGTGATTATAAAAAAAAGCAACCTTTACTTTCCTGTAATGGGGTTCCCGGGGAGATCTACTCATCTGGCCTCCTGCACGGCTTGTGTCCAAGCAGCTGAACTCTCTCATCGACCCAGCCAACATGGTCACAAACAGTCTGCAGGCCTAGATTTGTCTCCGTGCTTGACCAGGAGTCATCCAGAAGAAAGTGAGTTGGTGGAAAATGAAGGGAGAGAGGCAGCTGCTAACATGCTACCAGGATGGATGGTTGCAGGGCTGCAGTCAGCCCTGGTGCTGCTTCATTTCCCACACGACCCAGGCATGAGAGAAGAAGGAAATAGCGGAGATGAAGATAGGTTCAATCATTTGCTTCAGCGGCCAAGATACAGTGATATAAATGGTGATATAAAACTTAACGGACAAGGATATAATAGAAAAAAAACAGAGAGAAAAGATAGTGAACTCTGATTTGGGAAGGGTACACTTGGAAAAACAGTTAACATGTAAGCACACGAAAACCCAGAGCAAAGGCTTGCGTAAGCATCCTTCATAGTCGCCTTCCTCCACAGTATTTTGAACAACAGGCCACAATTTAGCTGAAGTCTTCTGGCACTATATTGAAAATCATAGTAATATCATCAAAAATAATAAAAGATGCCTTGAAAACTCACATGGCTCTTAAAAATCTCTGCCTCCTTCATAGAAAGAAAGCACTCCATAGACTTTTTGAATAGTATATTACTGCCCTTGCTAACTCTTGGACCAAGTATTTTTCATATCTCCAATATTCCTCTATTTTCAATAACAGCAGAAAATCATAGACACAAAAATGTGCAGATTCTGCAAATTCAGTGTTGTTCTACACTTTTTGCTGTTTCCCTCAAAATCAGGCTTTGATATGAAAGAAAATCCTTGTGTTGAGATATATTTACATTACAAAGACCCTTTACAGTAAAAACACTGTTTTTTTTCTTTTTTCTTTTTTTTTTTAACTTTGTCATATAGATACCTGCCTCAAGTTAAAAGAAAAAAAAATAGAAGAAGGAATGATACCCCTCCCCATCCAGATCCACTCATGTTAATGAAGTCCTAATTTCAAACATTAGTAGAGACTTTGTAAAAGGTATCATCATAAAACTTAGATTAATTTCCTAGATCACCTTGATTATGGAAAAAAGCTTAATTTTTACCAGGGAAGAGAAGAATAAGGACCAATTAATACAGCTTGTCCTGAGAAAGTCTAACACAGAGCAAATGTGCAGTGTGTTGACTATCCACCACACTTTGGAAGGTCTTATCCAAGAGCTACGTATCATCTTGTCAGATATTTGACTCTGAATTATCCACAGTGAGATGAAAAGAGCACAGCGTAAAGTCACTTCTGCTCCATAACCATGGATGGCACAGAATCTCACGATCATGAATTTTAATACATTATTTTAATGCATTATTCCAGGGAAGCAACTTCAATAGAAGGAAAATCAGCTTGGAAAGGAGATAGTTAATATGCTGCACCTCTCTCCATATGCCACGTACATTGATTTAGGCAACCCCTGACTGATTTGTGGATGGAATAATCGGCAAGATCTCAGGCCACGAACATACATGTTACAACCTACCTCTGCTCGGCAGCAAATACAGATGGAGAGGAATGACGGCTCCAGCCAACAACACAAGCGTTTCTCTAGGAAGCTCTGCAACACGAGGTTGTTGTTTTCTGAATTGTAAGGGCATTTTCTGGTGGACTTTTGCTGCTATCCAAAGCCCTGTACTTTTTATTTTTACAAAATGATATAATTGGAATCAGATACTTGTAGCACAGACACCATTTCACTTTTACAACACAACAAAGCAAAACTGACGTGCATTGATCTGTCCGGACAGCTTTAATAAAGTAGAATTCCTTCTACAGTGTAATTTCTCTCCTAATTGTGTTACTGTATCTTATTATTTGTATATCACAGAAAGAATACTTTATTCATTCACTACATTAATCGTAACTTTATTGATACAGAGCACCTCACTTTTGTGGTTAATGTGGGACTGAGATCCAGCTCAGAAAAATTTTATATTGAAGACATATTTTCACTTATTTATTTCACTGTAACTGAAATGCTAGTTGAATTACATCTCTTATCTAACTAGACTTCATGTTATTAGCTCAAGAAGCAGATCTGTCATACAACTTCTATTCATATACCCAGTAAAAATGTATTTTGTTCTTTGGAATGACGAAACAAAAAACCTGAAGTGCATCTGTGCAGCCACCTCCTCAACAATACACTAAACAATTCATATAACCAGCAGCTGTAACACGGATGAAAAATACCAGGAGTCGAGACAGTTCAGAAAGATAATATTGCATGAACCAAAAGTATCCCGCAGTGCACAAAGCAAAGAGCAGCAAAGAAGTACGCAGCAGGAGAGAAGCACCTTCGAGACAGGTGCTGGGAAAGGCAGTTCCTCCTAAACGTCCAGCCAACGTCTTGCAGGAACATCCCACGGAAACTACTTCAGCAGCTTGGGGAATGCCAGGTACAGAGATGTATCTTATTATTTGTAGGTCACAGGGGGAATATTTTACTTATTCAGTGACATTAATAGTAACTTTATTATTTATTGTAAGTTATCATTAGCAGCAACACAAGCAGTAGCATACCTGTGGTCATCCCACGTTTTCTCGGTCGGCATTTACTTCTTCCTGTAGCTGCAGACCTCAGGCTCCAACACTTTTGAAGATGGTTTTTCTCTCTTCAGACAACTACAAACTTCCTCCTGTTGAACGAGAAACAACCTGGATGATGATACCATGCGTTTGGCACTTGCCTAGGTGCCAGGATGCTTTTCTTTACTCTCTTAAGATTTTGCCATACAAGCATGCCATACACACCTAAATCCCACATGACCATCACCTGTTGTTACACAGATCTGTGCTTCAGAAACCCCACTGCCTTCAGGATGGGAGAAAGTCAGCGAGAGCCAGACAAACATTCACATAGGTAAGCTGTTCACTGTTTTTCCTAGTGATGTTGTAACTTACCACTTCCACTGCAGTAGTCAAATATTTATGAAATCTAGATCACCTTTGTAAATAAGGCAGAGCTACATAAATAAATCACTTGAACCTACAGTTTATGCATTCAGTAGAACCATATCTACAACTGCATTGGAAAATTTTTGCTTTAGCCAAGAAAAAGCAGATTAGGACATTATTTAAACTCACTGGTTTTTTTTTTGGGGGGGGGGGGGGGAAGGTGGAGAAATCTAAACCTTGATGTTACCCAGGCTGTAATAGAAGTGATATCTGAAGCAAGAAAAAAGAAGAGATTTGTCTGAAATCCCATAAAATGTTGAAAGCCAGTAGTCATGGTATGTGATCGGGATAGAAAAGTAAGGTGAGAAAATGGATTCCAGTAATACTTCCGCTACGACATCTTCAATCCCTTCATATGCAAAATGAGATGGACACAAGCCCTTGCACTCTCACATCACTGTCTCCTGGGCCTCCCACACCAACAAAGTGGAAGGTGGTGGTCAAAGAGGGACAACTCATTCCTACCCCAAACTTTCACATGGGCTCTCGGTCCTCTTGCCTGTTTTGGCCCCACGGCAATGCCTAGACTGCCAGAACATAGTGTGCTGTTTTCTGTACCTGTTTCTTCTTTTGCCAGGTATTTCACTAGATGATACAACAAATGGCTTTTAATTCAAGAGACTTCCCTTTTTAATTGAACTCTGAAATCACTTCAGTCTGCATTTATGCTATCATTAAGAACAAATTTTTTTTCTTCTTGTTAAAAGCCAATTTTGCTCATCCAAAAATAGTTTCTGCCCTTTAGCCCTATGGATTTTGTGTGTATATTTTTCATATTAGCATCTCATGTTTTCAGCCTCAGTAATGATATTCCAGTAATCAGAGACAAAGCGGCATGCAAATTGGCACCAGCCAGTTGCCCTCAGTTATCTCATTTACAGCACGACAAAAATTTTACTTTCAGGGAAGGCAAAGGCAACGACGGAGAAACAACTCATGACGCATGGAGCAGTGGCGCGACACTCTGGCTTTGCAGCCCAGGAGCACCACCATCCCATCAGGCTACGCCACGGCCAGATGCTCATCGTTATTGTCCAAACACAGTCCAGAGGTTGCTTGTTCTGGCTCCTGGTTCACTTCTGGGTCAGCCTCCACAACCAAAGGGAATAATTTCATACCAGCACATCTTTGATTTTAGTGGGAAAGAAAGTGCCACACAGACAGGCCTTAAGGCAGTTTTTCTATTGTGTATTTGTCCTCACTTTGAAATAGGGTGTTATCTCCAGAGAGCAAGCCTGGCAGCGAATTACCTGTCCCTTTGCCTAGTGTTGACACGGTTTAGGTAACTGGGAACAAGAAATTCAGGATAAAGAGCTTTTCTGCAGCAACATAAGTGGCCATCAGCTAAAAAGGCCTATCAAAGTTGCAACACCCAGCTCTTACTCATTAATTTTCTATAGTCCTGTAAGATCTTGATGCTTTATCAGTGCAGTTTGGATTGTGGATGTCGAACTATGAAATTCTTTGAAATAAAAAGGTGCATTGCCATGCTGCAAGAAGAGGAAGTATCGGCGCCCTGAATGAAAGAGCAGCGTGACTAATGATGGCGTCGGGAATCTGATGCTCTCAAAAACTAGGGCTCTGTATTAAAACAGCCCTTCTGTACTGATAACTTTCAGAAAGGACTATAATAGCATCCTTTCAGCTCAAGCCTTCCATCTCTCCAGACACTTCGTGGCACTCCTAGCTTCAATATCACCTTCCTTTTAATAGCAAGGCTGTGCATTGTAATATCCCTTGTGTTTTGGCAGGGCCAAAAATACTGACACGCGTTGATAGCAGAGACAACGTTTTAAGGCTTGTCAGAGTATTTTTTCAGAAACCACTGTATTTCTACTTTTGATGTAGAAACTCCTTGTGGTCTGAAAAATGATCGTACCAATTGCTAGCAGAGGGGACTTTCTTTGCCCTTGTCAAATGAAAAGGGTAAATAACAGCAGAGCAGGTTGCTGACATGTTATTCCCTATTTACATCAGATGAGCTGTGATTGCGTACACGGGGCTGCTGGTGACCAAGGAGCCGTCAGGAACCGGAGAAGCCCCGCGGCGAAGGTGAAGAGCTGCTTTCTCCTGCTCTGGCCGTGTGCTGGCTCTCCCTTTCTGCTCAGGAGGCACATCCTCCCCCAGAACATGCTAAAATGCAAAAAAAAAAACAAAAACAAAAAACAAACTGAGACAGCATAACAAGGAGACAGCTGCTTACACACCTGGCCACAGCTGGCTGCTCCAGAGGCTGGTTCGAATCCCGCCTCCACCAAGGACCAGGTCCGGGCTGCTTTGCCCAGCCTCGGGGCTCATCGCGGAGGCAATACGCAAGTGCCCATGCCCATTACTTCAGTCGAATGGCTTTTCATTCTTGTACCAGCATGCGTTTTGACCTACGCACAGTATCCCTGCAACTGCCAGCGAGAGCATTAACAGACGACCAACCAACGCTTTCTCATATAACACCTACAGAACTTGGGGCCTCACGAATTTCCACGGGATGCCGAGTGGCCTTGGCCTGAAACAGCTGCGTTTTAACCAACTGCAGCAGCAATCAAGAAGAAAAGGGGCCTAGAGCTGAGCCATCTTGATAGGGCCATCATCCCCTTGC
This sequence comes from Rhea pennata, assembly GCF_028389875.1. Lineage (NCBI taxonomy): Eukaryota > Metazoa > Chordata > Aves > Rheiformes > Rheidae > Rhea > Rhea pennata. The sequence goes on along the minus strand of NC_084669.1, from coordinate 37,618,212 downwards.
CAGGAAAACCGGAACGGGGTGCACAGCCAGTGCGACAGACGGTCAGTGTGGGTGAGCAGAAACAACGTCAGCTGGGATGGAAGAGAAAATAACCCATCCCAGAAACTCGCGGTCTCCCAACTGTGCAGTAGCAGGGGTTCGCACGAGAGGAACGTCTGTGTCTTCATGAAAGAAAACGAGCTCATAAAAATATCTCCTGTTCTCCCTCCCAACCTTTTGTGCTCCTTTTTTTCCCTTCTCACCATGCTGGTGAGCCTGAATATTCCCAGAAACGGAGCACCCAGAGTCACGCAGCAATAGCTCAGCAGCACATTTGAGTAACGCTTTTGTTTCAAAGCGCCAGGCCAGCTTTCAGCAAGTTCCGTGAACCTCATGGGATCCACAACCGCTGTCAAAATACAAGCTAGAAGCAAGGGAAAACCCTTTTTCCTTTCCTTTTTTTTTTCTCCAATTCAATTTATTCTGTTAATATTCTACATCTATCAGTGTTTTTGATCTGTTTTTTTTTCTTTAAGCTTTTCTCAGCTATCCTTACGTCTTCTTCTCTGGCATCCATCTCAAGCAAAGACTGAGGAGGGTGTTTAATGTAACTGGATATAGCAGAAAGAACCAAAACAAGCCAAAGAACAAATGCATATATTAAAATTTTCCCTCCTTCATTTGCTCTCATACCTTCACCACCTGACTATAATAAAGTAACACTAGGTACTAACAATTCCTACAGTGCTCAGCTTCGGTTGGCATTTAACCTGCGAGTCCCCTCTGAACGTGCATGGAAGTAAGCAAAGGTTTGTCATGTCGTGACCCACATTTCTGCAGAAATAATCAGCCACTGCCACAGAAGCTTTTTTGAAAATAAAAAAGAAAAAGAGAAAAGGCCAAAATGTACAAAAACTGGTAAGATAAAAGAACCATTGTATAAATCATATTCTTTGTATTAATGTTATGCATCTTTATTTTCCAGGAATCAAAATAGCGCGCGGTGTGTGTCTTCAGAAATCATAGTCATACTCTGAAATGTTTAATTTACATGCAAATTAGATTTGGGGACCTACCAGTTGCAGATATTCCCTTTTAGTAATAAACTGGCCTTTAAGCTTAACTGAAAAGATAACATTATGGCAACAAGGTTATGGCTGGTCCTGTAGAAGTTCAGTTTTAAAAAGACCTACAGATTTGATTCAGTGAACAGGAATTGTACCTCACAGAAAGAAAAAAAAAATCCAGACACGGCAACAATGAAAAATCTTGTTTTCCAAAGCAGCAAACATGAAATGGCTTAATTTTAGAATAAACATAATAAAACTAAGACTTTGAGAATTACAGTTTTCTAATGCACCAATTGTCTAGCTGAAGAAGTCTGTATCCAGCCTTTATTTTTCCAGAAACAAAATGCTGCTGATCCCTTGCCCTATTTGGTGTACAAACTCTTAACTTAGCCCAAAACATTTCAGGGAGGCACTACCTGAAATGGTTTCACACTGGTCACAGCTCCAGAGGTACCCAAGAAGGACTTTAGTCACCTCAGGCATTATCATGCCAAGCGTGACGAAGCGCAAGGAAGAACCCCAGACCACAAGCTTCACCGGAAGCGCTGGACTGTGCAGCAGTCGCACCCTGCGAGAGCACTGATACAGTATTTAGCCTTGATCCTCATTTTAACTACTGAAAGTGTGATCTGCATAAAAAGCGTATTTCCTTACGCTAGAAAACTATATACAAGTACACTTTTTCTAATGGTTCACATCAGGTTAGATGAGTAGGAGATACTGAAAAATAAATGTTTTAATTTTACCTACTTCTGGCTCAAGAGGCCTAAATGGAAAAGCTCTAAAGACATCTTAAATGTACTATATTAAAAAGGTGCCTATTTTTATTTTAGAGCCCTTTTCGTGGAAACAAGAGGGCACCAGACATCCTGCAAGACCAGGCCTTTCCATCTGGGAGGGACTAAAATCCCATGAATAGCTCCTATTTCATGGACATGGAAATCATTTTCTGTAACTCCTTCCTCGTGATTTTATACACGTAGGAATACAAGATTATAGCTTCATTACATTGTCAAACTATGCGATTACAACGGCAATGTGCATCCAGGGCGAACCTGACTAGAGCCTGTTCATTATAAGGCAAGAATATACTAAAAAATTGCTTTGAAGTCCATGAAAATGCCATGACAAGGTCATAAAGACTCTTTTGCTACACAAGGGGAAAACAATTTGAACGCTACTTGCACAGAGCTTCTTATTGCAAGGGTTTTATGCCAGAAGATTAGTTCAACAAAATGCTTTCCATGTACGGCCACAGGATTTTTGCACGCGCACAGTTACTAAACCCGCGTGCGATTTCTACCTCACCGGCGGTGCACGGCTTCCCCCGAAGTGTGGGATGGTAGGAAGGTGATTCCTGTCAAGGGTGTGCAATCAGACCTCTGTTTCAGTGTCAACCTCACGCTAAACTGGCAACAGTCATTTCATGAGGCAGCTGGAGAAGATGGAAATGGTTCTTTCACAGAGGTAGATAACCATACTGTAAATTAACCTCGCAGCCTGAGCAAGTTACCTCTCCAGAGACAGCACTGGCAGACCACACGCTTCAGCAGGGCTTTGCGACGGGAAACTCAGAAGTAGGTAAAACTCATCCGTTTGGGTTTCCAGCTGGGCAGCGGCAAGTTAAATACTCCATTACCAACCTTCAAAATCGGCTGGCTCTCAAAGACGCTGCTTCCCTGTGAGATGAGCCTCCTAAATGCAGCCTGACCCCATCCGCCCTCAGCCCAGCAGGCAAGCTGCCTGCGCCCAGTGCCGCGCGCAGCACAGCTATGCCACGAGCCGCCAACGTCTTACGGTTTTACCTTCTCATGACCTTGTTGTTTCTTTGGTCTTTAAAACTTTATGCACAGGGAGGAATAAGTTCAGTTGCACAGAAAAGCCATAGTAAGTACCAGGAGAAAAAAAGAAGAAGAAATCCAGCTAGCTAAACACATACAAGTCCGAAAATCTCTGCGACAGCTTTTTGCTAAGTGCCTGTCTTCTCTGCGTGCATTTCCTAACTCCGTCCCTCCCAACACCCTCAAGTATGCCATGAGACTTAACCTTACAAAGCTCCTCAGCTGCATTAAGTACTTCAGCAATGTCGCTTCTTAATTATGTGCCAAGCAAAAGAAATCCATTTTTTGGTCTTTCCCTGGATAGAAATCCCATCTGCTATCTTGGCTGTTCTACTCCATGGTGTTTTTTTCACCAGCTTATCTCTTTTTTCTTTTGAAATGGGGTGACCAAAACTTGACCCTATGTGCAAAACATCATCTCAAAAATACTTCATAAAGCATTAGCACAACACCTCGGAGACAGCAATTTTCCCTTCTAGACCCAAACCAGTATCTTATTAAACAACTTTTGCTGCTGCTACTTACACAGCAGACTGGGGACTTAAAGGTAACAGACCTAGCCCATTTTCCTTCACACAGAATTCAACATCTATGCTTTCTAGGTAGCTCCGTGCCTGCAAATACACTTAGTATCTCCAAATATTACATATGTTAACTTGGGACATCAATTTAAAAAGCAGAGCATTCATAAGAATGGTCGTGAATACTTCTTGTTGGTATTAGAGAAATGCTTGCTGACTTCCACGTGAAATATTAGTTATATTAGGTCATATTACATCAGGAACTGCAATGCCAGGATTTAACTCTCATTCTGTTGCCTGCCATATACAGAGTAAGTTATGATCATAAACTTTTTCCCCCTTCCTCTGATAACACACTGAAATGGAATAACAGGCCATAATATAATTCAGGACCCAGCTTTAAAATCCATCTTGAGCCAACACGGTCTCAGCGTTTCATCTTCTATGAAAGATTAAACTTTCTGATGGAAATTAAATATTCCTATTAAAGGTGTTCATAAGGCAGAAAAGGAGAAATTACAGCAGGCACCGCAGCTGCCTCGGGTGGGGGCAGCATGCAGCCCCAGCCGCAGACAGAGGCCGCGGCTCCTGGGAAGATGCAATCACTTCTTCTCTCAATTCCTCTCTGTCCCTCAAAGCTTGTCCATCACAAAACGGGGATCTGCTTCACTAAGATGTTCCCAGACAGGTACCTCTGTATCACTATCAGCTCTTCTTGTCCTCATTTCATTTCCTGAATAATTTCACAGCTCACTGCTCTGGCCCTCTTGTAATGTTTCCATTTTTTTTCAGTTTGAAGAGAATTACTGCATTACTAGTGATTTATTAGGATTTTACCTATGGCTAACGATGACCGATCTCAGTAACCTGTTTTTTAAGCTCTCACAAACTATTGATTAGCGCACACGCTCTTCATAGCCCTTGCCTCAGATTCACACACTACATTAACTCATTAACGATTCCTACAGAAGGTGGATAATACTACGATAAATCATTCCAAGCGTCACAAAATGTGCACATAAAGCTCGCAGCCTTGCTCCGCCTGATACCACACGTGACCACGTAAATATGGCTCACGGCTTGAACTCCTCTACTGCGTCCTCTAGCAAGTAACGTAGCAAACGGACAAATCAGGCAAAAAGGCTCGAGGGTTCACGGGCCCACTTTGATACGGCAAACACCCAATAATGCTGCCACAGCGGTAGACCAGGGAAGGAAAAGGACTAACATCATCTTTGCGTGCGCCCTGCATACGTGATGAGGCGCAGGGCATTGAAACCACTATCTGGAGCTTCCTGCCTGGATTGCTCTACGACCCGGGGAGAAACATAGGCACGCGGAGGGCAGCTCCTCCTCCCTCGTCCCTAATCTCGGGTGGGACGGGATGCATCTCCTCCAGAACTGCTCTTCCCTGCAGAGGGAGAGACTGGCCAGCTAGATTAAACCAGCTTCCTGGCCTTCAGCAAGCTCCGTCTGGCTGAAATGAACCTCATTTGCCACGTTCAGCCTTGCTTGCTTGTAGCAGGCACATTCCCCTATGCCACTGAGAAGCAAGTCCTACAATAATAAACACTTTTTTTAAAAATCGGTCCTAGTATACTGAATCTTGGTTATTAAAATAAATCTAAGGATGTTACTGCTATTCAAAAAGTGTTTGAACAGAAAACGCCTATATCCCTTCTCTAAATTTCATCAGAATGCTCCCAGCCTTGCAAATACTCCAGCACATCTGTAAGAGCTAAGCTGGCCTGAAGCTCCACGCGTGCATTTGGCGTGGGACGGAATCGGGGCCTACACGCTCAGCCTTTTATATTAGGCTCTGTTTCACAGTTAGTGAGGCAAAGCAACATGGTCACTGGAAAAATAGCTTTTGGTCCAACATGAAAGAAAATAGCTTTTTGCAGCTTAATACAGTGTACTCCTACTGAACTACAGGGGGAGAGTGAAACACAGAATGAGGCAGACCAGCCTTCTTACTGACTTTTACCCATGCAATCTAAAATTGCTTTTCCTCCAAGAATCCCTGGGCATGTTGGGCAATTACAAACACATCTGGTAAGACATGGAGTTCTTGGAAGTTTTGAGCTTTCTACAAGTTTTTGAACATCAGTGGTGAGATAAAAGCATGCCTCAAAATTGGTTTCCCCTTTGTTGGAAAGGCTGAAGACTAAGTTCAGTGATTACCTGGTCTGACCAGCGCGCTGCCACTAATCAGTGCCGCCGTGAGGGCAGGCGGCCAGCACAGCCGTACCTCCAACCCAGCCACAGCTCTTCCCTCCTCTTCCGCAGGAACCAAACTGGAGACACGGTGAGGAACTGAGGGTACAACGGGGATGCTGGAGAGACTGCAGTGAGAGAGTTACAACAGTGGGCAGGAGCTACAAACCTCTCTGAATTTAGGTGTCATTACTTCCACTGTAAACATAACAACAGCTTCAGCTCTTTTCCACTGGAAAAAATGCTATTATGAAGTTGGGACTCCTAATAAGATACAGATTTTTTCTATCACATTACTCTAAATAGATTTCAATAACAACATTCCTCTGATGAACTTCACTTGTAAAAGCAGATTACAAATCACCCAAAGCTAGAACCTGGAGAAGGACTCATGGTTAATGGTGGCACAGCTCCTTCCAGGGAGCTCAGTGTCCTCCCTCAGAGGAAGCTTTCTCTGCCAGAGGCTCTCTTTCGGGAATTATATTTCAGGTAAAATACTGTTACCCATCATTTATGCGGATATGAAGCAGATTAAACATTATGCAATAGAAACAGCTTCGATTCAAGCTGGCCACAAAAGTTGTGATCTTCTTATCTAACTAGCAGACCGTTGTTCCAGGAGTCACAATAGAAAAGCCAAAACTGAAACCTCATGCTCCAGAGCACTATCCCTCCAGCAGCATCTCTCCAGCCCCCTTACCCCGTCGTTTGGTCCTGCCTCTGAGCCCTCCTCCCAGCTGCACCACTGCAAGTTAGGTCAGCTGGCTTATCAAAAAAACAACCAACCAGAAAACCCAAGTTTGCTCCCCAAAATACAACCCCTGCATAAAGGTCTGATTTTTACCATGTGCCTTCCCTGATGAAGCCCCCAAGGCAACTCTGCAAGCACTGGTGAGGGGCACCAGCTGGAGAGCATCTGGTTCACACCCATGGACCAAGAACCACTGCCAGTATGGCAAGCAGCAGCAGATCGCCGTAGGTCACATGCTTCCAAAAGCCTGGAAACACGAAGATCTCAAAAAGCTTCAAAACACATCTGTGCTCACAGCTGGTGGCTCTGTCTTGGTCAGGAGTTTCATAAGGATCTTCCAACCCAACAGCTATGCCATTGCTCAAGTACTAAACCTAAACTCGACTTATATCTGAGTGCTCCCAGACTTTCCCCAAAGGCAAAGTGCAAATGCAAAGACAACATCAAGTCTTTCCTCATAGGAAGATCCTGTACGAAAACCCTTTCTCTGGGAAAGACTGGATCAGCCTCACAGCTCTGGGAAATCTCTCTGACTCCACACTAGACACCTGGGCTTCACTCTCATCCTCCTCCCCATTTTACCATTTGTCAGGGTTGAGTTCACCTTTTCCAAGGGGCTGCGCTTTCTGCTACCAGCTGGCAGAGTTGCTTACCAAGCAGGACACTGCGCCAGAGTTTACCTGCCCTGAATACCTACAGGATCATTTCTGGGCTGTCATCTGAGCTGCTTGAATTATCAGCTTCAAAATTTAATATTGGGAGGTGAAGGACAGCACATTTGCTGAGAGATGGTGTTTTTCTCCAGTTTATCCAGACTTTGGCTGCAACTGGACCTTCTTTATCTGTATCCAAAAAGTCTATTTGTATAAAATTGCATGAACTTCAAATAAGCACAAGGAAGTGAAAAACCATATGGGATATTCAGATGCATGAGGTTACTATCCCACTTAATAAATCTTCCTTTACTTACATTTTTGATTAAAATATTGTATCCTACAGGGATTTTAATTTTATGTCTCAAAAGGAGGTTAACATATTAAATTTTACTATATACAAATTAAATGAGGACTTTTGAAAATTCTCAAACTTATCTCCTCAACTAAATAAATTTTCTGACTTTGCACTTGGGGTAATTGTAATAGAGTTTTTGATCCCTAGGTAGATGGATGTAATAGTCCTATAAATCCCAGATTTTCAGCATCTTCAAAGACTATAAAATGTTTATGAGAGAATATGGTTTTAGAGACATCTGGTGGTTATATAATCCTAAGGAGAGAAATCAACACTGAAAGCATTAAACATGAATTCTACTCTTTCAACAAAAGTATCCTGTAAGGAAAGAAAGAGATTAGCTTATCCACTGTCTCTGTGCACACCGAGGTAGATAATTTGCCACAAGAGGTGGCGTTTATCGTAACTTGGCAGCTTTGCTCATATTAAAAAAAAAGAAGAAAAAGATTTTTCTCAAGATAAATTAATATATATTTCTTTCATCAGTATTTAAACATTTCACAGTTTAGTTAAGAGTATGACAGGGCAAGAGATTGGAGATACTGAATATTCTAAATACTACTGCTAGAAAAAATCCTTATCTCTGCCTGCATCTTGCTAGCTCACCTTTTGTTCTAACTTCTGGTGTGCTTTTTCACTTAAAAGTTTGACAACTCCCCAATATACTTTTCTACTTAAATACCTGCCTATAGCTGGAATAGCCCAGAAACAAAATAATATCTTTAAACTTTGGATACCGTGAGGCGACACTGAAGACTTGAAGGTTTAATAAGGCTGTAAAGTTAAATCATGAATCCTCATAAATCATTATGACAGTCATTAAAATATGTTATTCATTGACAAAAAAGTGTGTTTTTTCACTTTGCCTCTGAGTACCTGTACTCTTCTTGTTTTTTGATTACAACATCTAAATGTCCTCTGTATCCCTTCAGACCTTCTATTAGGACACACACAATGCAGAATTATTCATTTGGAGACAGCAAATCAAATCCTGCTCCCAGTTGCAAAAAGAAAGAAAAAAGAAAATCTCCACTGAAGCAAAAAAAAAAAAAAAAAAAAAAAAAACTCAGTTTGGATTCGAATGACAGCAAAAAAGCTGAATTGGCCTCAGCTTAGATACCCTGGACAGCTTTGTGACTGGAAGATGAAAAGAGCCCTCACAAGCCCACACTATAACATAGACCGAAAGTCTTTTAAAGCAAAATAAATAAATAAATAAAAAGGTGGAAAATCCGCAGCTCCTGCTCTTGCGGGGGGAGGCCTGCTCCTTTGGCGCCGAGGAGGGGAGGTGGCCCCACGCGCCCATCTGCTGCTCCACTCGCCCGCCGCAGCTCTGCTGCTCTGGGCCCACTGGCAATTTTTCAGGCTATTTTAAGAGCATCTGTTTTATCAGTCCAAGCTTCGCACGGCTTCGCTCCAAACCGCGTCGCTCTTCTCAAGCGTTGTCACTCTTCCTGCACGCTGCCTCCTGGCCCTGGTTTGTACGTCTCACAGAACATTTCTACAAGGACTATTTTTGGCCTATCTGAAACGAATTTGGTCTTGACGGCTGAAGTCCCTTGGCCAGTTTCTTGTCGAATGGTAAAACGCCGCCTCACAGGATGCCGCGGACTCAGGCACGACGAACTCCAAAGCAAAACCTCAGAGCGCCAAACCAAAGAGCAATGATCAGTGCTTGGCTGGCGGCGTTCCCATCCCAAATACCGGCCTGCGCGCGCTCCGCCTGGAGCAACGCTACGACCTGCGTCCGAAAGCGCTCTCACAAGCTTCTGATGTCAGACATTAACACTCAGTGCTGCTCCAAACTAGTATCTCCATGCTTATTTGCAGCCAAAGAATAACTTGGTTTGGGAAGTTTGAAGGAAATCTATTGGGGGAGGTTGTTTTCCGGGTTTTCTTTTGTTGTTGTTGTCGTTTTTTCCCCCCAGTCCAAGCATGAGGCAGCAGGAACCCTCGTGCACAGGGAGAGGTTTCTCACGCATATTTTTGCATCCTGATCATTCCAAAGCAGTTTTATCTTAAAACTTTTAACTTCGGATGTAATTTACATGCAATGAGCTGCATTAGTATTTCATTACGTTTGAGATTATACATGTACATAATTCAGGATATTTAAAGTCATGGTTGCTGTAGAAACCATAATTACATTTCTTGTTAAATCATTAAAGTTAACATCATTTATGGAATTGCAAAATAGTATGCAGGAGCAAGGCAAGCGTAAGGCCATTTTACAGCCCAGCTCTATCCACGCACGTGTACAGCAGGAAATGCAAAATCAGGGCGTCTCGAAAGACTTTGAACAACGTCAGGCGCACAAGTCCCACCTCGGGGTCCCATCTCCCCACGGCATGGGGACGGAGCCCACGCTGGAAACCTCTGCGCGCGACGGCCGTGCTCCCGAGGCAGCCGGCAGCGTGGGAATTGCCGTGGAGAGCTCGCTCCCAGCCAGAGCTGATCACTTCGTGTCCCACGTGCCCGGGCGCTGCCGTGCTGCCGAAAGGCCAAATCCCACTGGCGGATCCCACTTTGCTCAAAAAAGCCCAGGATTACACACAGGGAACAACTGCTTTCAAAATTGATACTCTGTCACCCCTTGGAAAATCTGAGCTTCTTTCCAAACAGTTGTGGGCTGGTATCTCAATCTCAGTCTAGATTAATCATGTCTTATATTTCGAGCCATAACAGAATTAGCATTCAAGTGCACATCACCTAAATCATTACTTAAATTATCATCATTTGTCAGATGAATCCTTGCCTCCCTTTCTAGTGATAATCCACGGTTAATTGAAATGTTTTGTAACATGAAACCTGCTGGGAAAAAGCTCAAAAAATTTTAGATAGCCCATATTAAAATGTGCTACTAGATCATCTGTATCAAGGCACATGAGCCTCATCTGCTGAAGGCCAAAAGTTATTTCAGTGTCGGCAGCTATTTTATATGCTTCATTATACTGCAATTTTCCTTGTAATTTCTGGAGACTTGGACTTGTATTTAAAAAGCATTTGTACAGGGAACAGTTGTTATTGGTATTGACTGAAAAACAAACAGAAGAAGCTATAGAAGACAGAAAATGGCCAGCACATCACTGCAGTTAGGGTTCCCTTCTTGAAGCTCTGTGCACGTGAGTAAGCTTCCTAAAACACAGAGGCAGGCAGCTCGGGAAGCGAAGCACAGTTCTCCTCAGGAGGATGGAAAAGGATGAAAAAGCAGAGTATTTCTTCTACCTTCCTGCCGCTGACAGATAAGGAGTGAGAGGACCTGCATTTTATCAGACTCACCAGAACTCATACTAGCTCGGATGATCACACAGTCCTCTCACAACTGCAACATGAATCATCTCTCTCTTGTTTCTGCTCTCGGAGCCATCCAAGCTCCAGGTCAACCAGGCATTTCTACTATTTTCCTCTCTTCCTCCTCTGCTTGCAATCCTTGCAGACATGAGAACAGTAGGTTTGTGACCAGACTCTGCCCAAACATGGATCTCTCTCACCTCCTTTCCCTTCTGTAACTGGAAGCTGGTGGCTTTCAGCACGGAAAGCCAATGCTCTCCCTCCTGCTCTGCCACCCATTCCCGCGTGAAGCCCAGTAATCAGTGGTGATATCTTTTCATCCTTTTCTTCTCAAATCATCTGTTCCATGCTCCCCTCTGTCTACCCGTCCCTCTCCCACCTTTCCAACATCTACGCTCCCAAATCCAGCAGTAGCTCATGTCCAGCGCCAGCCTGCACATCAAACATAGACATCCTTGTGTGTTTTCCCGCACTGCCTTTGAAAGAGCTTCCAGGAAGACAGTTTCCAGCTATCTTCCTTCAAAACCTTTCCCAACTTGCTCCGGTTCCCACTTGCAACCACCTCAGTAGGATGCTGATATACTGAGCATACCAAATAATTCTCCCTTTTCCCACTGATTTTTTTTTATCCTGTATTTTGCAACTGTCTATCTGTATCCACCTATTGCCGCTTTTCTTGTAATTAGACCAGAGGCTACCCAGTATCTTAGGTACTACACAGTATAAACTACAAAGTAGCAATCCTAAATGCCAGCTATGACCATTAAAAAAGAGCATGGCCCTGTCCTGTCACCTTCTTCCAGTGCAGGAATTCGAGCAAATCCCCATTCAGAATAGGTGTGCCACCTCAGCATGTATAAATTGTCCATCACCCTGCCGTATCATCACCATCTTCACCTCCAGGGGCATGTGTCCGGTAGAAAAAAGTGATCAATAAGCCACAAATAGAACAAAGTATTTCTACATAGCAATTGCAACACAACAGGAGGAATATGGGAAAAGAGGAAGAAGGAGGAAAAACATTTTAGGCCATCGGCCTTGCAGAGAAGTAATGTGCTTGGAAGCGTGTCCACAGCGGGACTGAAAAGTAACTAAATTCCACACTACAGTCGCTGTGTACACAAGCCATTAATTCAGTTACACCGAGTTTATTCTCAGTGTGGTTGCTCTGCTTCTCCAGAGAATACACAAAGTTATCAAAGCTGTCACGGCACTCAACACAGTCTTTGCACTAGATACAGCTCCGTCAAGTCTTTCAGGCACTGTCCCCAAAAATGTGATGTACCATCTACTTTCTACTGTCTCTCCTAATTATTTCTGATTGATTAACTTCCTTTACCAAATGACTGTTACACTGATTAAATCACAAGGATTAACAGAAAGTCAGACTATACCTTTGAACATGAATCTATAACAATTACAAAGCAAGCTCAAAGGCAAGACATTATTATAGTGAATTTAGGAGCAATTCATCGTCAGCTGTCATTCAGACTTCTGCAGTCTTTGAGCTAATTATTTCAAATTGGGAATGTATCTAGCAAAGATATTTCTGCTGATTAAATGATTGGTTATAATGGCTTTAAAATATACACTTAAAAACTTTTGGCTGTGCGAAAATTTATTGAACTTTGAAACTTCATTGCAAATTCAAAACTAAAATCTGATTTACATTCTACTAATGTTCCCCAAAGTTACCTGTGAAATTGAGCCCAAGAACAAAAAAAATCTACTATGAGTATCATATTAATAATACTATAAATGCTTATAGTCTCACCAGATTTTAATTCAGATCTTACACAGGTAAATTAAAACGGGACGTACAAGTTTTAAATATGAGAACAGCGAACATGGGAGAATGAAGCATATCCCTGCAGATCTGTGTGCAATACTTCACGCCGTAGGGGTCCATGTCTTTATTAAAGGTTAGGGGGCTTCATACGCTGTTCTGTGGCTTCCAGCAATACTGTCAGGTAAACCTTCAAAGTTTAGAGCAAAGCACCACAGATTTGTAAGAATTGTAATTGCATCTTATCCTTACATGCCAGTTCTGTGTTTGGCCCTAAATTTTGTGCTTTTAGAAACTTCTCTCGCTGCCCCTTAGCGGGCAAGGTCTTCAGAGCTACCTTCCTCGAGTGGGTGAGCGCCGTTCAGAAGGCAAGTACATTTTCAAAGCCTGTTAATTAAACATTATCCCTCTTGAATCACAGCTCTGCTGCATCTTCCTACAGACTTGCTTATTAATGTTGTTTTGATGGCAGCATAATAGCCCTAAGAAATTCAGCTAATGATAAAATTCATCTTTTTAGTATTTTTTCACCATTACATATTTATCACTTTTATTTCTATTTGTGCTTAGGTGTCCTGATTTTACTCTCATTTATGATGCTCCTTTGGCTTCTTATGTTCTTGTGGGTTATAAAAACAATATATGAGGGAAATGACAACAAACTAATTTTACAAATGTAATGCATCTAGAGGAGCCTACAAAGTCGTCCTTCCTCATGTATCATTGCTGTTTATGGCATATGAATTTAGACATTAGTTACCGGACCATGTAACTCAAAAAAGTAAAGTATGTCACTTCTATTTAATTTTTGCAGATTTAGTGAAATTTCCTAATCTGTCATACAGTATTTAATAACCCAAACATAAGGAAGAGAGAATAATTATTTACCCACATCCTTCAGTAACAGTTTTTCACAAATTACCGATGAGGGAAAAGTCCCCAAACCAGATTATCCTCGGGTTATCTCAATAAAAGCAACTCTTGATCAACAGCTCTCCCAGACCCAGGACACAGATTCCATAATTTATCCTCTCTTAGGCCTTTGCTTTAAATGTCAGAGATTCTTGTCTGGTTTGGATGGGTCTGCAGGGAGCTGTCCCCTTCAGCACTAGGATTCTTAAGATTTACTTAAAAGGATCAGGGAGAAGATGGATAGTCTGTAAATCCCAAGAAAACCTTACCTCAGCTTCAGAGGAAAGTCATATAAATCTCAGAGAGATTAAGTCTGTTTTTGAATTTGTTAGTCAGACCGAAAGCCTTTGCACCTATCTAGCCATCCTTCATCACCTTATATCCATCCCGCTGGAGTCCAACTCCATGCTCATAACCGGGAGAAGACACATCAGCCTCTCCCTCAAAAACACTGGGTTGGATCAACTGGCTGGGGCAAAGCAGGAACTTTGGTCAGGTAAAGATTTCTGTTACTGCCTCTCTCCCCCGCAACATTTCCCATGCCACTTTTCTCTCCGCTTTGATCAGGTCACCAACTGCAATCTTCACATCCGCTCGCCTTAGCCGGAGAGCTTAGATTAGCCTTAGTTCACCTCTCTTAAATGGCTCATAAAAGCAAACACATGGGTCCTATCAGATTTGCCCTAGATAACCATAATGTCTTCTACGACCTTCACCAGCCACATGAATACACCTTGAAATGCTACAGCTACAGAAACAAGGATAAGTGCCACCATGCAGGTCCACACCAACACCTCTGTCCCGCTTCCTCAGATCACGTTTGGAAGGATCAGAACAAATCTGGGTTCAATGCGGCAAAAAGCTTTAGTTTGCCTGTAGCAAATTCATTCAATCCCGCTTTAACCATCTTGTACTTATGGACCTAGTCAAAGCTGGTCATTAATTTCTCTCTGTAGTCCAAAAAGAGAGATAAATTAATGTGGAAAATTCATTCTGCATATCTTATGCAGCTCTCTTACAAAGGCATATACTCATCCTGGAGATATTTCTTTCTCCTCAAGTGGTAACATTTCTCTACTGGTAACACGGGTCATAAAAGCCCTTAGGCAAGAACAAGGCATGTCCTACAGCCTGCGCTGCAACAAGCACACCAGGAAAGGACCATTTCGTCTTTCCATGAAAATCAAAATCTTTTCATTTACCAAAACATCTCCTGCATCTAAACTCTCTTTCATCAGTGACTAATCTACCTTCTTCACTTTCTCACACTTGTGCATCACCTCTGAACACAGCCTTCTGAACCTAAAGTAGTCCAGGTCAGGGAGTTACAGTGCAGAGGTGAACTGCAGTGCAGTCTCTTCAACGTGTGCCTTCAGTTAGGAGTGACTTTATGATAAACTCGTTTCTTCTGGACTCTTGGCATATTAGGCACATAGGCTTTGTAAAGCAAATTTAGGTTGTGTTGTCTTGGTAGGGAGCCAAATTCCTGGAGCACTTCCTAGATAAATCGAGTTTTTCCACACCAATATCCCATGTCTAGCACTACTTGCCAAGGCACTCACGCTATCAAACACACATTGCACAGAGCATGAATATCTCTGTGTTTTTTCTCCCATTTGCAGCCCAGCTGTGTGCGCTGAGTATGTCTCATGGGTACTCACACTGTACACACCTCACGCACCACGAAGGCTGGAACAAGCGCCAGAAACTCCCACCCAGGCTCACTTCCAGTTTTATCCTCATAAATGTGGAGCCAAGGAAATCACAGTGCACTTAGCTGTTTTTCTCTTGGTTTGCAAACATTAAAGTATATTCAGGCATCTAGTAGAACATGACAACTTTCATTACACTAACGATTTCAGTTCGGGTACTGACACAGCGCGAGTCTGAAAGGTGCAGTGCTCTAATATTGCCTCCCTTTCTGCCAGAAGAGTTCAGATCACGGGGCAGGTGCTTTTAACTCCAGTTTTCCAAACATCGCAACTTCAACAGGAAAGGTTAATGCAATAAAAAGACTGCACGCTCCGCATTAGGTTTCTCGCCAATTCTGAAATGTGAAACTTAAAAGGGAAAGGCTTTGGAAAATGATCAATTTAAACCAAAAGCCCCCTTACCGAGGATGTAAAACTCCCTATTGGCCAGACATACGAATTCACCTGCTCTCGCTGACATTGAGCTTTTATGGTGCTCTCATCCCACTTTTATCTAGTGATTTGTTTCAGCGGAAACCTGACCTTTAACCTGCCAGAAGACTGCAAGTTAATGGGAAAAGGGGCTGCAAAGTTCTGTGCTCCTGACAGTTCTTTGAGGAGGATGATCTCATATTTACTTTAATCTACACATTTTATCTTCCTTTCCCCTTTCTTCTTTTTAAGATAGAGTTTAGAAGATGAAGTTATAGGTAAGGAAAAGTTTCAGTCCTTGTGATCTTTAGCTATTGAGATATGAATCTAAACTCATCTCATCAGATGTGAGAATGAGAAGTTCGTATACTTTCCTGTTTGGCTGAATCCCCTACTCAGAAAACAAATGCAAGAGATATTTAAAAAGATTGATTTCATACATGAAGACCTAATAACAATCAATCTATGGAAAGTACATTTTAAAAAAGACTTTATTCCGAGTGTTAAGCTCAACTATTTTTTCTACCAAAAATGCACAGAAAAGTATCACCACAACTAAGGAGAGACGCACAGAGCAGACTTTCTAAAACACGCAATACACATTTTTTTCCTAATTCACCCCCAAAGGTCCTGCTGTCTCCATTTTCTGCTCTTCTGAGAGAGCTTCTGTGTTTTGCAAAGAAAAACACAGAAATGTGCCACCATTGCATTCATTCCCTTCTTCCCTAGTGAGGGCAACCTTCGGATAAGACCAAGGGCTTCAACACTTCTCTAACCAAATCTTGGGCAGGTTCCTCCTGCCTCTTGCCCCCGCCAAACCGGGAATCCTGCCTCTTCCCGGTTACATCTTGCATCTTTTCCAAATGGTTCTTTTCTCATGTGTTTTGCAGAAATGCCCTTCTAGTGGAGATAAGCCCATTGCTAAAAGCCCTGATCCTCATCTGTTCACTTTCTACTGCTTCTAGCTTTTCTCAGACCACTAATATCCCTGTTTCTGGCACCACGTTGATTTGTGCTCTAGTGTCCAACCAAGAGCATTAGCTTCCAGACAGCTAATAGTCTATTCATCTTTTGCTGTACTGCTGCCTGCTGCTCCTGAGAGGGATTCTTCCAGGCTAATGGTGCTCACATCACATACTTTGTCCAAAAAATCACCCTTGTCTTTTTACTAACACCATTATGTTGGCATGCCCCCCACCACCACTTTTTTCTTTTTGGGGGGCATTTTTGGAATTATCTTCTAGGTTTTGCAAACTTTTGAGCTTCATCACTTCATCTAGCATTATAGCTTAGGTCCTTTTTCCTGCAGTATTTTGGACTTCCTGCTACCGTTACAAATTCAAAACACTCCCCATTCTCTATTAGCTTCATTGCTGACTAACTGCTCCATCTTGGTAAATTCTCATTTCTCTGGTGAGGGGTTAATTTTTGATCTCCCGTAGTTTCTCTCTGAGCATCTCTCAGTCTGGTCTCTCATCAGCATCTCTGTTGTCCCTAAATTGCAATTTTCAGCCCTATGTGAGCTGCAAAGGCTCCCAAGTTTCTCCTTTCTTTTTATACTCATCACATAAAAACACCTCTCTCACATTTCTCATTTTTATTTAGACCCTAGTTCTCCACAATTGTCTGTACTGTAGTTTCATCGTTAGTCTCCTCTGTCTGAATTAACTGAAAACAATTTAAAAAAAAATCAAAACCAATAACTGTCAAACATGGGGCTATTTCTGACTATCTACCTTCTTGCCAGGGCGAACCACTTGATGACAGAGGATGAAGCATTGTTTCCAGAGGGATTTGAATCTGATGGGGCTTTTACTTGTTTGATTTTTCCAGGTTTCACAATGATTTGTTATTGGTGCGGTGTTTTGCTCTGAAATGAAGAAAGCCAGACTATCTGACAGAGTTTTATTTCACTCGGGAACAAACTGATCAGCACTGCTTTAGGGTGGCCTATGCATAACACACCAAACCTCTCCAGAGTCTTGCAAAAGCCCTTTTCAAGTCCAGCTCCCCTAGTTACAAGCTATCTACTGGAATGACTCCTTATTGTTGACAATGCAGATGTCCCCCAGAAATACAGGTTTTTATTTCAGCTATGATTAAAATGCTTGTATAAAGGCTTTTATACAGTTTGTGCATTTTAAAAAGGCTTTTGGTATGCCACAGATGAAATGAAAAAGAGACCGTCACCATTATTTACACTGAGCCCTCTTGGGCCCTTAGCCACAGCAGGGGCCCTGTTTTGGCCACCTCAGTACTTTTAAAGTTCAAAGGATCGTAAGCAGAAGTCACAAAATATATTTAAAATGCAATGCTTTACTGCAATTACCATTAAATATTCATTCCCGAGGCCATCCCATTGCTTATTAATGTTAAGAAATGCTTCTCATCTTTCACATCTTCAGTGGAAGAATGAGAGCAAATGACTCTCTCGCCTCTTTCGGTTCGTCCCTAGCGCAACGTACCTGGCTCAGAACAAGCGAGGCAAGGCTACCTGTGAACCTCCACGCGGCCCGGTCATGCCCAGCTCACCGCTGCCCGGCTGCGTTCGCAATGCTGCAGCTATGCTACACAAAGGGCTTTCCAGGGATACGTCCCAAAACTCTTTGCTCCTCGCTAAGGCAAAGCCATCTATGAACCGCTCTGCGGTGCGCCGTGGCAGTCTCTCCAAGGCCATCCACATGAGAGAAGACTCCACCTGCACACTAATAGCTCACAATCTTCACTTCTGTCTGCACCAATACCACCCTGGCACACAGCACACATGGATGAGGTATTGCTTTCCTCAGTCCCCTCGCTACGGCAGTGAAATGCAAATAAAGCAGGGGAACTAGGGGAGTCTATGGTCTAAAGGCAGATCAGGCAAGGCTCCACACTGACAAGCTGCACGGCCGATCTGAGTGATGCATAATCATTAAATCATCTCTCACAGGAGGGAGGAAACAGTCATACGCTGCAGGACACGGTAGCAGCATGAGGAAGTCTGTATGCTCTAGCCAAAAGTCTTTATCACAGGAAGGGTCAAGCCCTGCGCAAATACTGCTCAGATATTTCCTTCAGCTGTTACCAATCCCAATTTCTTATTTATCAGCTCTGCTCCAAATAGTCCATCTTTCATCCTCTTCTTTCACCCACTCCTCCATTCTCCTCCTCCAGCACCTCAGCCTACACTCAGAGTCACCATACCTTCCTCAAAGCTGTCCTCTGCAAACATCTCCAGCTTCCCTGCTCTTTCATAAGACCTAGCTGCAGCAAAAGGTCCAGCCAAAGCCACATACGGCCAAGACAATGAAAAAATGTCTTCTATTTTGTTCATTTTGAAAGTTTTCCTTTTTTCTATTTTTTTTCCTATTCTGCATGTGTCTCCGTCTCTACTGGTCTGTTCAGAATTGCTGCATGTCAGACGGCAAATCCCAATTGCTCAGAAGCAATATTTTTTTCCTGTATAGAAAATCCTCAACAACCATCAGCTAAGAAGAGAGAAAACCTAGATTGAGCAATGACAGGAGGCTGAATCAAGCTGGAGAAGTTTTCTGCTTCAGCAGTGAAATTTTTGCCTTCTCCCTCGAAATTTTTATTCCTTGCAGTGACCAAGAGATGCCATCAGAAACAGTGATGCAAGAGGCACAGACCCCTGGTGTGCCCAAGGGATACGGTGATGGACTACCGCCATGGGAGCTGCATTCTGATGGGAGAACGTTGTGTAACACAACGTTAGCACAGGAGCTGGAAAGAGCTTTTATATTGGCACAGCCCTGATGTTTCAGGTGGAGGGATTTTGTTGTGTTTTGTTTCCCCTTAAGCCAAAGCTAAAATGCAGGGGACAAGTATAAAATTTGTTTTTCCCTCCTGAATCTACCTTGGATCGTAACCACTGGGTGAACAAATGGCTTCTGCATCAAGCTGGACCTCTCAGAGAGCAGATTTGGACCCGCAAGCTGAAAAATGTTCTCTAATGCCCTTCCAGAAACCAAGAAAGGCACAAATGGTGTGGCACGAGGAGAAAACGTCTCAGACACACAATCGCGGTTTGCCTGGGTTGTCCCTTCTGCTTCGTCTTCACGAAGAGGCCGAGGTCAGCGCTCAGGCTGCAACGCCGCCGCGCGGGAAGAGGCAGCGGCATCGCGTGTCTGCTTTCATAATGCAGCTGCGTGGGCTGCGGCTGCTCTGAGGCTAAAAGAAAGACTCCTCAGCCTCTGCCGCCTTCCTTATAAACTCTTAAAATTCAAGCAGAAATACACTAAAAGAGAACTGGAGTCCAAACTTCGAGGTACCTGCAGGCACAGCTGTACCGAGTTGCTAAGCTATAGGAATTTAACTCCTTGTATTCGTAACAGCCGTGAGTAAGACCTCACGAACAGGGCTAGATATCGTACTCCAAATATAAAATTTATGGTTGATATTTCTAGTGCACAAAACTAGGAGATTCTAAATTATGATTTCCATAACAAACCTACTTCACCCCTCGTGTTCTGTATTGCTGAATTACACTTCAGTGCTTTCATATTTCTGCAGCGTTACTGAGTTACAGTGATATGGAACAACGTATTTATCTGCCTTTAGACAGATTCTGTTCTCAAATAGACGAGCATAAATCTGGAGCGTTTTCTCAGGAGTTATACTAATTTAGCTAACAATTGTCTCCAGACCATTAAATTAAATTCCTTTACAAGATAGTACTTTAATTTTAAGTAATATTCTTTAAATTAATATAAATGTGTCTTTGAGTTATATTTTAAATAAGAGCCATTTCAAATGCATTAATTCAATTACCTTGTTTTATAGATATTGAACATTTAGTAGGCTTTTATCAGTGCCAGAAAGCCAGTAGTAAAGCTCCTTCTGGCTACACTCATAGCGAGATTGAAATCTAAATGTGCACATATTTGCATATGTAAGCCATGACTTTAAAAAATAATGCAAATACAATCATTAAAATTCCAAAGATTCTGACAGAATTATAAACTATATATGAGTTTTTTTAAATGCACATTTGTTACAACCTGCATATACTATGCCAAATCTTGCTCCTTGTGAAATCAGCACAACTGAATTCCCGTTTCTCCCAAGAGGAACAAAATTTGGCCTACATTCACTGTTTGCGCAAGAACGTTGAAGGGAATGCAGTGTTATGTACCTGTCTGATATAACTTTGTTACCTGAAAGGCATATTTCTTTAAACACAGCAATGTGCATCATTTCTCCCTGAAAATTTAATCGGCACTTGAAGTTCACCAGCCAAAGGAGACATTTTTCAAATCTCTAGTTGCACAACCTGTGTCAGAAAAAAATTCAGAAATGCTGAAACTTCTTACTTTTTGTGCAACTTAATCCCACCCTCCTATATACTCCAAAAAGTAGGAAGAAGCAGCATTAATTTAGTTTAAATCCATCATACAGTGGAGAACAAGTTTTTTGGACGGCAGTGCTTCCCCCCCCCCCCCTTCTTAGGTGAGCGCTGAGTAAGAGCTCGCACGCCGCCCGGGAGAGCTGGGCTCAGCATTCAGGTCCCGCCAACAGTAGCGTCCGTCCTGCAGTTACAAAACAAATTTCTTTTTCCAGCTAGCCATCAAAGTGGCACTTGGCCAAACAGTTACTGACTGTTTTTCAATGACTACTTTCTCCTCATGGTATGCATATATACATATATACACGCACACACAAATACACACATACATATGTATATATTTATACGTATAAATATATGTATATATATCAGTGTAGCCTCTACATGAGTGGAAGAAGTGGGTTTGATATAATTTAAAAAAGACTTGTTTCGTTCCTTTGAATAAAGGAGTACAAAGATTGGTGCACATTTAGTACTGCTAACATAGTCTGTGGAAGAGGGCTGATCGTTGCACACTCAGCGCTCAGATCAGCTGAGTGATGCTTGGTATCAGCCAAGGCTCTGCTTCTGGCTTTAGCGCAGCAATGAAGATGAAGCTCTTTATTCTCATAACTGCTGCAAAAATATTATTCCAAGGCCTAATGCTGCCACTCTATTCAAGCAAACCCCAGATGAAGTGCAGATTTTTATTGTATTCATGTTTGTATAAGAAAAAAAAGAAAGTTCATTTTAATTTACTCTGTAAAGCGACAAAACGAACAATGAACATTAGAATACTACAAAGGTTTAGCTATTTCAAAGCCCAAATGGCTCTGGGTTAATGGATGTTTATTTTTTGCCTGTATAATGAATGCTTCTGAACACACTCAGAGAAAAAGAAGACTATTACCTTTTTAATATTTAATATTTTGCATACACCTATATGGAAACAATTTACCATAGGTATAGTTCTGGTAAAAGAGAACAGCTACATTACGAGGCTGAAATGTAGCTTTGATTGCAAAACCTGTTAAACGCTCATGTTTTGCATCCTGAATGTTGACTAAAAAAGTCAACCTCAGAGCCTTGAGATGAAATGTGCATAGAACAGAAAGTAATCAAACGCAAATACGATTGAAAATCTTGCACAGTGGTACATGCTTAAATGTATTCACACACCAGAATACTTGAGAACTCCTGAAGAAGGCACCTCCTTCCGTGACTCCTGGCTCTTGGGCTCTACAGGCTATTTGCTTTGTTCTGCAATGTTCTCCTTTTCCTACCATTTTGCCCACTTAAATGAACCCTTCGGAATACACCGGTTAATTTAGCTATCCCTGCATTATGTGTTTCTAAAATGGTTCTGTTCATTCTTTTAGGTTTGCTAATAAATCATCTTGGCTGCCTGCAGATGCCTGCCAAAATGAGGCAGATTCACGACACGACACTTGAGTTACAAGCATTTATTAATTAGAGAGATCAAAGTGCCACAAGTACATCACATCTAGCCCAAACAGAGTCAGCAAACCGTCGCTCAAGCGCACTGCTATAGCACTAGGATAAAGACAGAAAAAGCAGCGTATGTAGCGATGCTCCACTACAAGCCCCCACCACAGCATTAACTTCTGCAATGCTCATCCTCGTTCGTCTGCGCAACGCAGCCCGTGGATGAAACACAAACCTTTTCCCCTTGACCCAGCCCAGCTACGACGGTCCCGCTTTCAGACGACGGGTACCCGACCTTGAACACGGCAATACCTTGCAAGTGCTCCACGTGGAAAATACTCCTGCGTGGCAATGAACCGCGGTGTTCCCACAGCAATACGGGGCTTAAATCACCCACCAATAAACCGTCACGCCGAGCCCAGGAACGGCTTGTCCAGAGGGCATGTTTCTTCTCCCTTGGCAGGACCAGACACAGTGGGAGGACAAGCCAGGCCCTCACTATCCATCTTCATGGAATAAATCTGTTCTGGAGCAGACAGGGAAGATTTTCCAAGACCTACTGAAAGCCAGTTGAGAGAGCAGATCCCTGCTGGGAGTTGCTAATATCCCTGGATTCCCTCCTAGCCACAGGCGCAGGCTGAGGGACGCTAGCCAACATAGCCCTGCGTGCACAAAAGCCCAAGAACACAAACACTGCAGGGCAGACCTGCTCTCAAACATGAAATGTTCCCTCAGCTCTTTCCAATCCCCAGAGGTATCACTCTGCTTGGAAGTTTCTTTTAAGAAGTGGTGACAAGATATCTGATTTAATTTTTTCTCATCATCTACTCTGTGAAGGCTCCACGAGCCTTGCTGCACGCAGAAAACACTGGGCAGTAGATGCCGTGACCAGGGACTTGAAATAGTCAATATAACTGCATTCCCACTACCGCACCTCCCTCTGCGACCTCCAGTGTTTCTTTTAAATCCATCACTCCCGCCCTAGATGACGCACTATGGATATAAGTGCGAGACGGGACCCAGCTACCTCCACAGAGAGGAGTATCCTTCGGGTTCACTCATTAAGAAGCCATAAAGACTGGTCATTTGGGCCTGGACTACAGATTTCTGTGGTGAGATTGTTCCTAAATATTTAAATAGCAGCCTGGCAGCAGTTGCTGCATGGTTTTCAAGGTGCTTTGCTCCACGATAGTGACTCACTATCAAGCAGGCGGTCTCTGAGATGTATTTGGAGCCGCTAAACTGGCTAGAGGACAGAGACTCCCTGAGTAGGTGTTTGCATCTTGCACATCAACAGGATAGAAATGACGGCGGTCCAAGAGCATAGAGGATTTTATACATTTACAAGTCAAGAAAACAAGAGGGAAGTTTCTGAGTAATTTTGAAAGTGGCCTGTCATTGACATTCACCTTTCACTTTTCCATCAACCAACCCACGCTCCAGGCACCGTTTCAGAACCGTTCTTCCTTATATCCAGCTTCCTACATGAACCACACACCTCTGCCCGCATGCACCGTATACCAAAGACATACAAGAAAACTGGGCCTGCACCCAGATGTGCAAACATCATGGAAAGAACTGCACCACTAAACTCAACCTTGCCGCGTATGGTTCCCAACCCACCAGAGCCATCGCAAGCCCAGCCAGTGTCAACCATTTCTACAACAAGCCTTTGCCGGCTTGGCTCATTTTGCCCCAAAGCGGCCCCAAGCCCCTCTTCTCAGCGCCAAGGAGTCCGTGCTGCAGCTGCGCGCTGTGCAAAAGCAGCCTGCCTCGCCGCCCCTCCAGCAGCCCCACTCAGCTGGGACCAGTAGTAATGGGAATAGTTTTCTCCCATTGCCATCAAGGTTAATTCTCCTATAAGCAAGTAACCTCCATGGACAGGCAGTTCTGCAACTTGGGACACAACAGCGCAGCATGGGCTGCCTCATCATCGCTCTTTCCAAGGACTGGATTTCCAAGGAATCACCTGCTTTTTACGTCCTACTGCTTTTAAGGCTTCGAATTTTTCAAGACCTATTAGGGTACCACCTATACCATCTATATGAATTGCAGACTTCACTTCTGCAGAAACCCTGCTCTCTTGTAATTTTAACGTGATTGAGATACTCATCCCTTCTTCTAATAAACAGTGATGAATAACCCAATTAAATACTTAGTATCAGGGTATTTACATTTTCATCTGTAATTGTCCTTTCCCCATGCATAAAATGAGATGATTTAGTCTCACGTGGATGTTTACTAATAATTTTCCTTCCTATGTTGACATTTGCAGGGCTATTTGACATTTCATTTTCATGATTTTCTCTTCCAATTATTTTTTATTGGAGCTGCGACTCTGTGTCTTTTATTGGAGGTGTGGAGGGCTATCTGCCAGAAATTCAACCCCTGCTGCGTGAGCCTTGTGTCAACATCGCCTTAATGCAACAGGCTTAAATTAAAATTAAAAAAACCCAACCAAACAAAAAAAAAAGACACCTGAGTTGTTCTGCCAGAGTTATAGGTAAAGACCATGGTTCCATTAACATTAAAAAGCCTTGTTGCTGCAGAAGAACACAGCAACAATAAGTGTTATTCCAGTGCAGATGAGGAAACTCCTAAAGAACCAGGGATACTTCTGACTGGTTTGGATTGCCTCCAGAGACAGCATTCAAATATCTTCACTGGTTTTATTTTTTCATTCTCTTCCCCCAAAAAAAATCTCCCTTCGATTTTAATTAACCTAAATTTTACAACTTGAAGAATATTTTTAAAGTTTTGCTCTGCCACCATTTACCAAGTAAATATTCCCAGAGAGACTTCGCAGATTTTTTTCTCCTCGTTTTTTTCAGTGGAATACTTGTTCTCATTACTTTTATTCAAACCAAGAATCACCAGAATTTCCCCATTATTTGCTCTCAAATAGCCTTTTTATCTGCTTCCACATTTTTCTCATAGTCCTTCTCCTTGCAGTTTTAACAGTTACTCACTTGTTTCTCTAATTGAGCAGTGACCTGTTAACTTCCAGGAATATTTTGATTCTTCACTGCCTTAAGGGTAATTTGCAGCCTCTTTTGCAGCCAGTGAAAACAGCATTTGCTCTGTTAGGTGGTGCGGAGGCGCTTGCTTTCTTTCCAGGATTCCTTTATCTTCATCATCCGCTTCCTTTGCCTTTTCTAGCACTCTCCGTTTGGTGCTAATTCTTCGTTCTTCAGCCATTTGTATGCCTGCAGTTGGGCACCGTCATTTCCCTGTGGGTAAGTGCTTCCTCTTCCTCCTAAACCTGAACACCTCGCTGCTCAGCCAAAGCAACAGCTTTGTAAGATGGTGGTTTTGCTCTGACATGTATTTCTTTTGCCTGGCCAATTTGGGGCGAGGTGGGTATTTAAGGTAGCAAAAATTGCTTTTTCCTTAGTTTTCTTTCCATAGCAGTGTGTTAGCAAAACTACCTTGTGTCTGCAAAAAGCCATTTCTTGAACACCTTACCACACGGACTCTTTGGGTTCCATTCTGCACAGCCATATGTATGTATGTCTGAATTTTCTCAGATCACTCACCAAATATTTCACTTCCCATGAGCTTGCCCATTTTCCCATCATCCTCCTTCCTCTCTCTCCATCTCAGAAACCTGCTCCAAAATCAAGAGAGATTTCAGCCTTAGAAAGGTTGCCTGCAAGGTCTCGGCCTCTTCATTTTACTACTTCATCTCTAAACTCAAACGTATTTTTCTTACTCAATTCTCCTGCTATGCTACGCTTAAATAGACCGCAATCTTTCTCAGTCATGTTCCCCTGGACAACCTTCCTAAATTAATGTGTCATCGGTACAAATTTCAAATCAGCGCAATTTAACATTTCACTGTTCTGTTCACGTTATTCCTTGGGAATTCTCTGTTGTGAAATTTCATAGTAGTATCTGAGATTATCTATATTAAATTAGGTATAAATTATCTCATTTTGATAAAATTTACATTATTATGATCTATCTTATCTGAGTATCTATATTAAAAGTGCATAACTCTTCCTCCAGCTGCATTGATCCAAATTCAGCCTTGCACCAAGCACTGCCAGACGCTTTGGAAACAAATCAGGTGCCCCCGGGCTCCTATGTGTCTCTGCTACAGGATTTGATCTTTTGTGAAAAAGGCTGTCTGGAAATGTCTTCTCCCAGAATTTGGTGTTAAGCTCCCTTTTAACTCTTATACTTCAAACACCACAAGTCAGAAGGACCTCTGGGAACATAACCTAAGAGTGTTCTTCTTAGTTCTTGATGGCTTTTAAGTTGTAGTGATGGGATGCCTGGATATAAAGATGATAAATGTCATAGAAATATTTACAAATAAACAGAGAACTATTAAAATCAGCTCTGAATCTGGCACTATAATTAAATGGAAACCAAAAGGGAATCGGGCTGCAGTTCAGCAGCGTGCGTGGAAGGATATCCAGCTGCAAGCACGCAGTCCTTGCAGCACATTCTCAGGACTGAAATGAAGTGTAAAGCTACACGCACTGCCAACCTGAAGTTTTACACGTGCAGGTCTTGCGCAGTCTATTAGGTCTCTCTAAGTCTATTACCTTGCAGCACTCTCTGGAGTGGCAAAGCGGTTATCCAGACAGATTTCCAAAACGTCGGAAAATCCAACCCATTTTGTTCAAGCCAGGCAATAACATTCCCTTTCGTTCAGCTGTTAACTGCTGAGGGCCAGTTACTGCTCCTAACGTCCCGCGCTTGTTCTGTTAGAAAGCCACAACACATAAACGTTTCTTCAACCTTGAGATTTCTTAAGACTATGTCTTAGCACCACCCCTAGAGAACATGTAACATAGACTATCTGACAGTAATTTTCACATCAATTTAAATTTCCTGTTTACCCCTGGATAATTTATTAAGATCCAAGGTTTATCTTTTTACTCATACCATTTACAAGGCACGTTTCCCCTTGAGTGAGGCTTAAAATCATGAGATCCCTAAAGGTTTAAGGATTTGTGTTTAAAGGGCATTTAATTCCAGAACTTTCACTTCTGCAAGTAATCTGAAGTCACATGATCTCTAACTTTTATTCTTTAATATATAGTAGAAGGATTTTCTCATTTTTTCACTCCTGTTCAGACTTCACATCGCAGAGTAGGGGTTGGGGACTAGCATAAATACTTGCAGGTAAATTCCAAAGTCACAAATATAATGTGATTTTTTTTTCTGAACCTTCCTCGCTCACTGATCATCTCTTGATTTATTTACTGTGAATCACAAGTAATGAAGAGTTTTGTTGTTCCATATATATCACGCCTCAGACTGAGCATATTGTCTTGTCTCACTTGTTTGCAAAGCGATTTGCTTTGGCACAGTTTTTAAAAAGTATGGGTTATTTTGCCACTTACATTATGTTCTTTCTGAGATGTTATCCATGCTTTCTGTCTGCTTGTTGGCTTTACATCACCTACTTTGACTTTCTCTGTATCTGAAAAATCACTGCTGAACAGCCATATGTTTTTGTTGCTACAAGCATCAAGCCAGAAGTTTAGGTCAGAGATGAGATCAGTACAAGAGCTTTCAAGAATGCAAAAATTGTAAAATCAACAGCAGCAAGATCCAAGCTCTAAAGCTTTTTTCTTAAAATTAAGAATTTAAAGAAGAATTTCTTAAAATTAAGAAAATTTTCTTAAAATATTTCTAAATCCTCTTAGATGTGCACTTTCAACTTCACACAAAATTAGCCACTCTGAATATCCAAATAAACATCACCGTTGCTTTTTTGCTTTTGAAATACCTGAATCAAGTGGTTCAAGGTTTCTTGTGCAAAATTTGCATTTCATCTCTAAAGGGGAATGAGTTTTTTCCATTCATCTTAAAATTCCCTGCACCGCAGACAAACTTTAAGCACTCCAGACTCCTCCCTCCCTATTAATAATAGCTATAACGCAGGGGCAAGCACACTGTCCAGGGAGCGCAGTTAATTAGCGGTACTAACATTAGAATTTTATTTGTATTTATTTGGGGAATGTCCTTCCCCAAAAGCTTGCAAGCCAAGCTGAAAGGCAGCTCAAGCAAAGCAGAGGCGGACAGGAAGCGATGAGGCAGTTTTGGCCGGTGTGCTGTCCAGTTTTCCATACGAATGGCAGAAATAAAGAGGACCATGAATTTCTTCAATAAAGAAACTAAAGTCGCTTGTTCCTGTAAGGGTGAAGGTAGCACCTTTAGCTAAGAAGATAGGAAAATTGAAAGTGGGAAAACAAACTTGCCACGGAGGAATCCACCCTGGCATTGAGGTTTCTATCTGGGCTTCCCTGGAACACGGGGACCTGCCACAGCACACCAGCTCCAGGGACCAGGGAAGGGGGAAAGGAGGAGGGGGAAGAAGGATCATGATTAGAGGAAGGAAAATGAGAGCACTGAGAAGAGATCAGGGAAGAGGAAAGACCTTACTGGCAACACTGGGTTGGGTGTCCAAGCCAGGGTGAGCCGGTGCGAGCCGGGAGCAGGTGACATCCTCGGCGTGGGAAATTAAAAGCACTAAGGGTTATCGAGGGAACCTACGATGAGCAAGGGAAAAAAGGCATGCACTCCTATCTGGACAGGAGGAACAGACACGCACCAAAAAGTGACAAAAACTGCAGTGAACCTTCAGCCAAAACTCATCATTTTCAACCCCATACACTGGGTAGCATCTGGACATTGCATCCCTGCCATGGACTCGATTAGATGCTGAATTCATTTCAGGATTATCTGCTTTATGAAAAGAGCCAAGATTATTAGTATACTTCAATTAGGTTTTACATTAGTCTTTCTTTCAGGTTGAATTAACCATAGATTCAGCTGACGCTTTCCTCCTAGAGGAGTTTCAGGCTTTCAAATTGTGTGCAGGGTG
The DNA here is from genome assembly GCF_028389875.1 of Rhea pennata. NCBI lineage: Eukaryota > Metazoa > Chordata > Aves > Rheiformes > Rheidae > Rhea > Rhea pennata. Next base: position 37,589,094 of record NC_084669.1, on the reverse strand, counting down.
GCAGGGGTTGGAGATCTCTGGGGCAGGTAAAAGGTGCAGAGACTGCTTATAGCTTTGGCAGAGCAAGTACCTTGCAGCTGTAATGAAGTTATGTCAGCTGAAAAAAAGTCATTCAGAAGAATCCTTCCTACCACCTTAACTGCTGTAGAGAAAATTAAAATAATAAATCATTCTTTGACAGGAAGCAATTTTAAAAAGCAGTTTTAGTTTTGGACTCCGACGACCGTCATGAGGTTTCTGCACACCTTTCACAATGCAATTTAGTAGAATGACACTTCATATAAACAACAGAAAAATTAAGGGGGTTGAAGTCTGACAACTTCAATCCAGAAGAAGAGATCACTGTAGTTAGTAAGATTTTAAAATAGTTTAGCTTGTCTCTTTCTGCTCATACATCTACAAAATCAGAAGCACCTTTCACCATGAACCTACCTCTGTGGGCTGACTGGGAAACAAAACCTGCTGATGGTTTGAAACGCACCCAATTAAGTATAGACAGCCTGATTAGTTACCAGGAAACCACAACACTACCCAGTTTGCAGCTATCATAACTAAATGGATTACATGCTCTCCTTATTTACGTATCAGTACAATACCGATCAACCTGGCTCACAGCTCCTGCGCTGCATTATTGCACACCAAACGAAAAAAGTTATCCCAACTTTGGCATAGCAATATGTTCCCTGGCAAAAGATTCACGCAGCATTTTTTTTAAACCTATTTCCAAACACTGAGCTAACTTACAAAAAGAATTCAGAAAACAGCATCTAAGTGTCCTTATAAAAAAGTGGCTTTTAGTTTCAGGCAAAAAGAACTGTGCAGATAGCAGGGAAAAACTTTCTCAAGCCATGGAGAGCAGAGTTTCATGAATCTAGGCAAGCTACGGTATTGCTGGGTGTCGTAGTGTGCATAAGCTGGACTGCAATATTTGCACAGGACGTGCTCGCCGCCTGCAGCAAACGCAAAATATTCAGCTTTTGCTTATCCTAGGAATGGGTTTAATTTAAATTAAACAATCTGGTTTAGGGGTTGGTTTCATGCAAGGTCTCGACATTGAGCTAGAATGGGCTGCAAAGCCCCATGCAGGGCTCAGGCCCCCTGAAGGATGCTGCAGCGGGCAGTGAAGGGAGAAGAAAGACCTTGAAGCCTCACTGATACAGAAAGTCGACTGGCAACTGGTCCTGCTATAATGAAGGTGTGTTTAGCTCTGTATGGAGAGGAAACAACTTCTGGCCGGATAAAAAGTAGCCTGAATAGGCAGAGATAAGAAGCTACACTGAAGACTCAGAAGTGGACATAGGTATATGGCTAAGCACATCCCACAGGTTTGGCCAACTCAGGGCCCCACCACAAATTCTGAAGAACATTTTAATAAGAAATTTGGTAGGAAAAAAGACATATACATGGGGCTATCGTGATATGTTCCTTACCCTCAGCTGCAACTGTTTCAGGACATTTCCCTTAATAAGCAGTGTTAATGCTACATTATGCCTTCCTTTACAGTCCCTAACTCATTGAATGGGGAATGACTAGGGAAACATTTATGTAAACATTATAAAACTGTCAGCAACATCAGCTCTTCTTTTACCTCTAGCATTTAAAAAGGTTACGGGTTGTCGTTTTCTGCGTATTGTAAGCAGAGCTAAAAGTTTACTACTGCTATATTCTGTGATATTGCCTGGTGTCTGTTAGGTAGTTTGATAAGGTTACTAACTAATACTGTAAAACCTTTTGAGTCACATCACAGGAGGAAAAACTCTATGCTCAACACCTGAAAAGAGCCACAACTTTGATGATAATCCAGAAGGGAATTAAGAGGCAGCAGGGGAGAGAGGCTACAAATCACTTCGTTATGCACAGTGGGGACAAAAGGAGCAGTGAGATTATTTCACACACTCTTTGCACCCAGTAGTCTTCGGCACTATCAGAAACAACCACAGTTTCCCAGCATTTTAAAGAACGGTTGCCATTGCTTCAGTGACACGGTGACACAACCCAGAGTAGAAGCCATCCACATTATATGTGCTCTGCATACACATAACTGCTTTCAGCACGTGCTGCTGCATACTTATTTGTCCATGTGGATGCACAATGACACTCACCTGCACCGTCGCAGCCTCAAACGCACGTGAAGCGTGCACCCAAAGGACTGCCGGGATGCACCATTACTCTGCGCCTGTCATTTCTTAGATGTTTATGGGCCACATTCGTGCATAAGGTCTGGATGCTTTGCTTCACTCTAGTGGCACAAAGCAATTGTAAAGCTTGCTTACTTGCTCAGCTAAATTGAATTTACTGCACCTTTGAATTGCCAGGGCATGGAAAAGCAGCTGGAGTCTACCAGCAAGTTTGGCCCGGTGCTTCCCGCAAAAGCGGTGTGTGCACCAAGGAAGACCTGCTTACATCATATACTGTGTTCCTGCTATCACTCTTCTCTCTCAGGCTGCCCTTATTAAAATGCCTTTACATTCTCTGGGCGATATTTTACCCATCATATTTGCAAAATCTTTCCTCTCCTTTTTGCTTCATCTAGAAATCTTTCATCTTATGACAAATATTTGTGAACTGACAGACAAACCCCTGGCTGTGTGTACTCAGCAAAACACCCTGGTGTACCACCTGGTAATTATATTAAAAATCTAAACTGAATTGCCTCAGGAGAACTTATTTCTTCAGCGAGAATCAAATAGCAACTGCTAAAATCGGGCTGTACCCATGAACTTCAGTTAATATATTTTACTTGAAATTCACTGTTCAGTATAGTTTAGTCGGGTTGAAAGCAAGAAAAAAAAAGTTTAAGTGTTCTGAAGGGGAATATTTCATACTGTTTTTCCCCTCATTCTCTTCTGCAAGCCACTTGCTCGTGTGCACATCCTTAAGGTGCAGGGGAGCAACGCAAGAGCCGGAGCACTGCCGTGTTTCTCAGCAGCTTGCAGAAGTCTCCAGGGCCCCAGCCTGCAGTGGCCAGCTACTGGGGAAGACAGGCTCAGAGCAAGAAAAAAGAAGAGAGGAAGGAGAAGGGAAAGTAATTTCCATTGCCTGCATTTTCTAGAGATATAAATTTATTTTCCAAGAAGGCTTCTTATGTATTTATGGGCCTGAATTTATAGTCCATACCTGACAAAGCTGGTATTGACTTCAGCCAGAGTTTTGTTTGTTTAAGGAGGGCAGGATGAAATAAGATGGGATCGATTTTTGAGCATACTCCATCAGCGCTCAAAAATTTTGTGCACCAGCATTAATACATTTTGCTACCATACTACGTAGAATTTTTTTTAATGATAAATGTACCTCTTGAGGGCCTGATAACTGATTGTTTTCATTCAACAAGGTTCACTCCTACTCCTTGTGAAGGCCAACTACTTTTAGTGAGAATGCTACGTAAAATACAATGTGCCAAAAAGAGAGAGCAGCTGAGGCGCTGAATGAGAAGGGTGACCGTGTACCGCCAGCTTGCTCTGGCCTCCACTTTGGTGAGCTTTATGAAACCAAGCTGCTACACCTCCTTATTTCAGTGTTGAGCTGTAGAGCTGCCAGCACCACTCAGCACTTAGCTCACAAGAAATATGTAGATGGTCGAGAGTCCTCCCCTAAGAAATGACACCACTTAAAATGTCATCAGCCTGTATGGCTCTTTACCCTGCATTAAAAGTATATGCAAGAATTGGTGCTGCGAGACAATGTTTCTCCTCAGCAGCTTATGGATTAGAACTGGGACAATAACTCAGGAGAGACAAAGCCCTTCTACTTCAATTGAGAGCTTTGGTGCCAGGCCAGAAGAGGATGTTCAATGACAGTGTCAACCACCTTGTTGCTTGCACACATAAATGAAGTAATTCAACAGAGGCAGCTGTGCAACGGAACGAGCTGAACCTAACGGCACAGCCATCTCCAAACCTAACGTAACGGTCCTTGAAAAGACCCACTTCTGAGAGTCTGAACAGCAAAGCACCCTACTGATTTTTCTAAATCACAGTGTGCTTTACAAGAAAGAAGGAAGATGTCAAGACCCCAAAGAACACCAGTGGATAAGTTTATGTGACAAATGGAGCACACTTAGAAAAAAAACTTGATCTGCATTAGAAGTCATTTCTGAAGGATTTGTTGAGTACTACATCTTGCCTCACAATCAGGTATACGTCTGGAAGCGATGAGCTGACGAGCTGCATGCCATGGGAAGAAATGAGCTGTGAGCGCAGCCTTGGGAAGATATTGGCATGACAACTGAGCCTGTTCTTGCCGCAGAAGAGGTTCACTCTTTCTGCTCATTTCCTCATCATTTAGAGGAGCAGGTCTCCATTAATAATAGCACTGAAAAATCATTTAAATAACTGGTGAATACTTTTGTTTATAACATTTTGATGCATTGTTTTAGTAGAGCACCAATATACGGTACCTCATCGCGTCAGGTTAAATCTCATTTGGATGTTGAGCATTTGCATTGCCTTTTTATCATCTGATATACTGTGCTTCGAAATATTTGCTGTTTTCATTCCTTTTTCAGTTGCCAAAAAACTCTGATTAATAACCTTACCCGCTCTGCTGCCCCAGTGAGCCGGACAACGCAACTCCCGCCAGGTCAGATCACGTGGCTCCATTTCACTGCATCGCAGTAATAAGCTTCCCAATTAAAAACGTAGCCCTCAGTGATGAATAGATGGTATAAAAGTAGTCAGCACCTGTACAGAGGAAAAATGAGATTTGCTGCAATAAGAACTTTTTCTTTTTGATATTTCTTCAGAAAAATTATAAACCAGGAAAAGCAAAGTAGAAAAAAAGAAAGACATAACATTTCTGCATCTGCTTCAAATGCCTAAGAGTAGAATAACATATGGCATTTGGTTAAGAATTCTGCTCTAGATCATTTATATAGCATCCTCAGTAATTCTCATCTCAGCTGGAATAAATAGTTCCAGATACAGCTCACTGGTGTATATATAGCTTCTAGAGATGTATCAGCCATGATAATAACATGAAGTGAGTTTTAATTTGATTACTTTATGCACTGAAATATAGTATTTTCTAGAAAAAATAAAAAGCTCAGTTTTTACTTTTCTACTCTACAGTTGCATTCAGCAGAAACATTGCAATATATTTAAATACCTATGGACAGGTGTTATTTTTGGGACAGCTAGCTGTTGAATTCCTTGCAGATCCAGCCAAGCCAGCTTCAGAGCACAAGGCAAGACTCTCATCCAGCCTTAGCAGACGAAGCAGTATCTCCAGTAGCAGAATGGACTTGCAATCACATTGAGCACAGATAACATGCTTAGAGACAAATGCTCTCCTACATCTCTCTGATGTGCTTTATACCTTAGCATTATCACATACCCTGAGGCATAAAGTGATCAAGTTAATTATTTTTCTTGCTTTACATCATACTAGACTGTATTCTGCTTTTACAAGAGATTACGATCATTACTCTGTGTAAAACTACACCTTCCCAAATGCTCTTGCAGCCTGTTCAACCCGCTGAAGCTTTATTCCTGTGCTGCCCAACAGCCTCAACCAGATTATCAGCCCCCATTTTCTAATATCCTTGATCTAGTTCAAACACACTGATCATGTCAATTCTGAGGCTTTTCTCAGAAATAAATAACCGCAGTCTTGTAAACGGCTTGATGTCCAAGCACCTTCATCTCATATCCCACAGCTGCCATAAACCAGAGCCAGTACATCCAGCAGCGCTAACTTAGATCAGCGGCTCGATTAGAAAACCAAGAGCCTTCCTCACTCATCAAATTTAGTAGACTACAGGTGTTATAGCCATAGGGGCAGGTATCCCAGCGTGTTACCTCCTTAGCACTGCGTTCTAACTGGCACGGACCACAGTACTTGTCATAACGTGGAAGAGGGGAACAGGCCACTTGGGAGAATTATAGGAATGCAGTCAGAGTATGCAGAGATGCAGCAAGGAAGGCTAAGGCCCAGCTGGAATCAAGTCTGGCAAGGGATGCCAAGGACAACAGGAAGGGCTTCTTCAGATACATCAGGAGCCAGAGGAGGACTAGGAAAAATGTGGACCCGCTACTGAATGGGGCAGGGCCCCTGGTGACAAGGGATACAGAGAAGGTAGAATTACTGAATGCCTTCTTTGCTTCAGTCTTCACTGCTTCACTCCAGTCTTCAAGAAGGGCAAGGAGGAGGACCCAGGCAGCTACAGGCCAGTCAGCCTCACCTCCGCCCCTGGAAAGGTGATGGAACAGCTCTTTCTGGATGTCATCTCCAGACATATGGAGGAAAAGAAGGTGATCAGGAGTAGCCAGCATGGATTCACCAAGGGGAAATCCTGCTTAACCAATCCGATAGCCTTCTCTGATGGAATGACTGGCTGGGGAGACGAGGGGAGAGCAGTGGATATTGTGTACCTTGACTTCAGCAAGGCCTTTGACACTGTCTCCCATAACATCCCCATAGAGAAGCTCAGCAAGTGCAGGTTAGACGAGTGGACAGTGAGGTGGATTGGGAACTGGCTGAAAGGCAGAGCTCAGAAAGTCGTCATCAGCGGCATGGAGTCCAGCTGGAGGCCTCTGGTTAGTGGCGTCCCCCAGGGCTCAGTACTGGCTCCCATCCTGTTCAACTTCTTCATCGCTGACCTGGATAAGGGGACAGAGTGCCTCCTCAGCAAGTTTGCTGACGATACCAAGCTGGGAGGAGTGGCTGATCCACCTGAGGGCTGTGCTGCCATTCAGAGAGACCTGGACAGGCTGGAGAGCTGGGCAGAGAGGAACCTCATGAGGTTCAGCAAGGGCAAGTGCAGAGTCCTGCACCTACAGAGAAATAACCCTAGGCACCGGTACAAGCTGGGGGCCGACCTTCTGGAGAGTAGCTCTGCAGAGAAGGACCTGGGAGTGCTGGTGGATGACAAGTTGACTATGAGCCAGCAATGTGCCCTTGTGGCCAGGAAGGCCAATGGTCTCCTGGGGTGCATTAGGAAGGCTGTTGCCAGCAGGTCGAGGGAGGTGATCTTGCCCCTCTACTCAGCCCTGGAGAGGCCTCATTTCGAGTACTGTGTCCAGTTCTGGGCTCCCCAGTACAAGAGAGACATGGAGCTACTGGAGAGAGTCCAGCGTAGGGCTATGAGGATGATCAGAGGGCTGGAGCACCTGCCCTGTGAGGAATTGCTGCAAGAGCTGGGCCTCTTCAGCCTGGGGAAGAGAAGACTGAGGGGGGGATCTTATCAACGTGTACAAGTACCTGAAGGGAAGGTGTCAAGGGGATGGGGACAAACTCTTTTCAGTTGTCCTGTGTGACAGGACAAGAGGCAATGGGCAAAAACTGAACGAGAGGAAGTTCCACCTAAACGTGAGGGGGAATTTCTTCCCTGTGAGAGTGACGGAGCACTGGCACAGGTTGCCCAGAGAGGTTGTGGAGTCTCCTTCTCTGCCTGGATGCATCCCTGTCTAACATGCTGTAGGTGACCCTGCTGAGCAGGGAGGTTGGACTAGATGATCTCCAGAGGTCCCTTCCAACCTTACTGATTCTATGATTCTTTTATAAAGGGAGGGAGTTGGGTTTATCAATCCAATAGCATAGCACGTGCACTAAAGGAAAGAGAAGATGACACTGACTGGGATATCAGTTCCTCGCATTGCACAGCAAGGAAAGGCAGGGTAGTGGGAGATCAGCACAGAAATTTCCCAGAAAACTTTGATAGGAGGGAGGAAAAAAGCTGTTTTGGAAGTCAAAGGAAGATTTGCAAGAGGTTAAAATTCACAGCAACAGTTTTTCACAATTCATAGCCATTTCCTATTAATTTGTGAGTAATGCCATGTTTTGAAGGCACTGCACAAAAACATACTTCAAACTTTGAACATTTCAAAACTTCCCACAGTGAATGGAGCAAAGCTCCTGCAGGTTTCAAGCAGTGTTGGGCAAAGTCTGTCTTCGGTCTCCTGCCAGACCTGTAGACTTCTGAGCGTTTTCTCTTGGACCTTATTGCTGACAGCCTGCTGTAGGCGGTCTCCTCTCTGCTTGCAAACACCATTTCTTTGCAGAACCTGTCTGAATTACATCCTATTTCAAACTTACCATTACCTGACTGTTGATACTGGAAATAATCTAAGATAGCCTCAAATTGTTCATTGCAAATTTAGGAAGCTGCACTGCTATTTGAGGATGGTGATTTACTTGTTCATGGCCACTTCTCTGTCAGACATCTGAACATCAAAAACAAGAGCAGCAAGAAACAAATCCTATACGCTGACCTCAAACTGACAGCAAAACACTGCCCAATGCATCTCCGCATGCCCTGGAAGATTGCTTTCCAAAACGAGCACCTCAATATACTATAAATTTTAGAAGATGGTTGTCTGACATTTGATTTGATATCTTCATTTTATTTTCTATGGCAAGAGGAATAGATTTCTATTTTTGAAATCCTCACTTTATTCAAGCAGTTCCCCTGAAGTCACAGGGGTGCTTCTCGCATGTATCACAGTTGCAGAATTGTATTATATAGCTCTGAAGAAATATGGAAAGAAACTGTAACCGTAGGAAATTTGTAAAGGGAGCAAGAAAAAAGACATACGTTTTTAAGCAGGAGAATGAAGGACATGCGAAAAGCAAAAGCATTACGGTCAAGTTAATGCTACATGGAGACTTCTTTGCACTGACTTGTAACATTTCGAGTGCGAACAAGAAGCTGAGTATTCATTTTTGTTAAAGGCTCTGGCTTGATGAGAGTTACTGAACACACACTCGTCGACCTCCCTGTAAAACTTTTCTTAACACTCACCATTTCTATAACACACATACGCTCCTTTTGAGATTTTCGGTAATTTGCTGCCTTCCATCGGCAGAATTTAGCTTCCTTCCCTGCCAGACTCATTGGCTCATCACATGCCACCCCCCATCTTGGGGTGGCCCAGGTCACACGTGCACAGAAATGTCACTGGTTACAAGCTTAATCCATATTTGTGTGTTCAGAGAGAAACAATCAGATGGGAAAGGAATGCTACGTGGGCAATTAGATCCCTGCTTCCATTCAAAGATGGCAGTAGAAACATCCAGTTCCGCTTCGTTCCCCCTGTCACAATGTGGACAAACCCCCAAGAAGAAAGCTTAAGTCGGTCATGTCTAGGACAAGCCCACTGGCTTTAATTCAATTAAGAAGAAATGTCACTGATTTCAGTGATGAAGCATCTGATTTCCCATCTTCTTTTATTACTAAAAAGTCAAATAAGCTTCTCGATAGTATATATTACCTCTCTCTTCAAATCTGAAAGCCAGGTTTGCAGAAATAGAAACAATTCTTTCCTGCTATTGTAACTTTGGTTTTACCCCAGAACACTGGAGGCAATTTAGATAAACAAATCACTGTAACTGCATTTGCTGTTGTTGCATTTTTCTTTTTCTTCAAAGCTGATTTCAGCATTTTTTGATGGCACATTTTATTGACCAGCAAAGAAACATCCTGAAATACATTTCATCTGCCTCATATTGATCTAAGTCTGGCAATCATTTAAAATCAGACATTTTACAGTCTGCTAGAACAACAAACAATTGCTTTGTGCACAAGTTGATGTATCACAAGGACACAAAAAAAAACAAAAAAAAAATACCCCAAATCCACAAACAGTGGGCAAAGTCCTTTCAGACCAAACTCCATAAGCAGAAACTAACCTTCAAAGCATTGAATCTCTGCAAGCTGTCAAAGCCAGCTGATGAGTGAAAACTCCAAAACATGCCTTAGAGTTAGAGATTTGAGGAGATTAATCTATTTAGTTTATCCAAGGAAAGGTTAAGTGGTGACTTCGTGCCAGCCTGTTGCTACCTATGTGGGAAACAAAAGTTTCACAAAAGGTGGCCTTTTCATCTAGCATTCAAAGATACCAAGAAGATTCAGTGCAGCTTAACAAAGCCAGTCTAGAAATAAAGCCCAGTTTGAAAGAGTGGCATAACTGCCAACTAAATGAGGTGTCCCATGTTGCAGTGGCTTCTCCACAACTAGGATTGCCTCCAAAAAAGGTGCTCCGTGCACCAGTGCTTTCAAAACTTCTTCAATTAGTGGTGTCCTGAAAGTCTTGCAAAGAAGTGATAACACCAGATAAAATTAGGTCCTCACATATTTTCTCATTCATTTAAATACCTTTTTCTGCTTAATTTGTACCTTGCATGATCTACTTTTCCCATTCCTGCTTCCATTAAATCATAAAGAAAAGAATACACTGGGGGAAGATCACGCATTGAAACTTCTGTCATTCTTGTAAGTGAAGCCACAAAGAAAAACGTCTTGCATGTTAATCATTTTTGAAGCTTCATAATTGTTTTCTGATGAAAGCTGATGATGATGTGATGGCTCTCTGAAGACATATCCAGCAAAATGATTTTTTTCTATTACCTTACACATAAACTATAAGCCTGATGAACAGCCCCATCCTCTAGCAACTCTTTTCCACTACAGCCCTGTAAGTGAAATTTATATTGCACAAAGCCCTAAGCACCACATAAGCACACTCAAAATTAGATACTAAAGGGCAAATCCTGCTTCCTCCTTAACCATCTCCGGCCAAGGAAGCAATGAGTCCATACCAAGAGAGATAAGGGTTTGGCTCATCTTCATAGGTGTCACATCCATCCATCCATCCATCCATCCAGCACAGAGCTAGCACTGACTGCACAACCATATTGGTTATTTATATTAACAAATCAGATTTTCCAAAGCAGGTGTTCACACAGAAACCATTCCTACCTTTAAGAGTTTTACCCCAAAATCGTGTTAATTTCACCCATACATGTAAGAGCATTTGGTCCTTACATATAAAATTGAAGCAAGTTTCTAAAGGTTTTGTTCAGTATAGGAAGGGCTACATGGAGCACTAACAGTTAATATTGTAGCACACTGTGCTACTTCAATTGCTGAAAGAGGTTTGAAAAGTTCATAAACTTGCTAATAAGGATGTTTTCTCATCAACCGTCGTTAGATCACATTTGTGAAGTCACGTTATGCTGCCAAAACAACGTGCGATCGGAGATGCTCGTTAGACTGCGTGTCTAACGTCAGTAATAGAGAGCGTTTGACTTACTCTTTGCCACTTCCACCACAAAAGCACAAAACATTTGCTACGGTGACTTCAGCGAGCTATTTAAAAGGATAGACCTAACTAAACACCAGGTCTCACCCTTATCCACCGGTCGGTCTGCCTCAAGTTCTCTTTCTCGGCCTCGCAGAAGCACCCGATCGGAAGTTCGGAAAAGAGGCCGTAGCTGTCGAGATGCTAACGCACGGCTCCCAAGCACAGACAACACCTGAGGTACCACCGCCCCAGCACCAGCAGACTCAGATAGCTAGGGAAACACATGCAGTGCCCTGAAGCTCTCCCGCACTGCATCCATTCCAACAGCGACAAGAGGTCAGGTTGTAGCGAGAACGACAAAGTAAGGCTCCAGTAGACAAGTCTGCTGCGGCAATAACCCATTGCACCTTCCTCATCACCTCTGGCATGACTGCGAGAGCACCGCTTCGCAAATCACCCTAGGCTAACCGATTGCCAATATACATGCATCAGCAAATTGTCATTAACGACTGCAACGTGCTGTGATGTTGATTCCTTGATTCCACGGTGCCAGATGGCGCTTTGAAAATGATGCTGACTCACAGAAGAAAGAGGAGTAATGAGGTACTCAGCTACTAATAATTTAGCTTGACTCTAAATCCCCAAGTGGCATTGTATTCCAGCAAATATCCCACAATACCCATCAAGTAAAGAACTAGAAGGCATAGAGCTGAGCGGCAGCAAAACGCATCACAACTACCTAATGTTTTGTGCTGTGCTATCAAAGGGCTATTTTGCTTAACAGATGTGGAAAGAAAGGAAGCAACGTTATCAGAAACGAGGAAGAGACATTCACGCTCCTTTGGGGACAATCCAAAAGCGTAGGCAAATCTTGGCTGGGTATCACAAGCAAAAGGGTAAAACCTGAACTTGGTGGCTTCCAAGGATTAGGATTTCACTCTCACCCCCTTCCAAAAGGGAAATCCCTTTACCATCACTCTCCCTAAGAGCAATTAGTGTTTTCAGTCCTTAACTCTTCAGAGGGTGGGCCCTAAGTCTGTCAACCCTTTCAGATTTAGCATCGAAGTCCTCCATGCCCAAATGCTTAGAACTCCAACAGCATTTTCACGTTTTAGCTTTCAAGTGCGACTTGGGATCACACAAACATTCCCAGAGTTGAAATATATTTTCTGACCCAGTCCTATTCTGTTGTATGTGGCATACTGGAAATTTTATCCAGAATTTCAGCTGCACAACCTATGTGATGACCTATGTATATTTTTACACAGGTCAGCCTACTTTAAGAAGAATGAATATCCTCTCTTTATTTTGTTTTTTTTCAACACTTGTTAGTAAAGTTCCCTGCATAAGCCAGGGCATACTTTTTATGCTTAGGATTTTTCCAGTTTCTAAATAGACAGGCTGCACTATCAAAGATGATCTTGCTTTCCTAAAGTTACAGGATATCCATTAGCACATTTCTATTGCCGTCTCAGCAGCATGGATAGCGTTTTTGTTCCAGCAGCTTTCAAAACCACGGGGAAGGCATTGTTTTATACCTAAAACTGTGTCCAATTTAAATGAGTGATTTATTACAATTAATGCAAATGATTTATAGGAGATTTAAAAGAGTAATAAGTGCCTACGCTAAATCAAGTGTGCTAATTATTTGAAGACAATCTAATTATTTTGACATGCAAATGGAGGTTTATGTGAACATAGAGTCAGGAAACAGAGGATGATCTTGTAGATACAGACAAATAACTAATAATATTCCAGAACAGCCTTTTCGGGTTAAGAAAAATCAAGCTATTTAAAATTAAACGGATTTCTATTTAAATCTTAACTTCACTTTCCAGTGGACTATATTAGTAAAGAAACAGCTCACATTAACAACAGAGAAAGCATTCAGAGAAGTACTCATGGGACAATTAGTAAACGCAATGATAGACTCAGTCTTGCAGAAAGGTAAGGGGGAATTTTGCCTAAGGATGGCCAAGTTAGACACTAGATATTTGATACAGCAGCCTCCTAGACTGATGTATGTCTAGAGAGTTGCCCCCAAAATCAGTTCGCTTTCTATTGCCGGGACTGCAAAACAAGGCAGAAGGGAAGGAGCGGGTGGCTCGGCTCAGGCAGGGACCTGCTACGGCTCCCTGGCTTTTGGGCTGCAGTTGCGCTATATCCAGACAGGTTGAAGCAGGCAGATCTACTTCATTTAAGTTCCCCAGGAAAACCAGATATAAACACAGCTTAACTTTGAATATCAGAAAAGCATGAAATTATCACTTCCTGGTATACAGGGAAAAGTTGAGCAGGGGAGAGGAAAAATCAGGCTATTGAGGGATCATACAGGTGATAACATGGAAGGTGGCATTGCCAAGACCAGCTCATGGAAATTGAAGACAGGAGACTGAAATCTCAGAGCTGAAACAAGAAAGGTTCACAGGAACACGTGAAGGGGAAGGAAGGGAAAAGTCAAGAAGCAGGTGCTGCTCAAAAAGGAAAGCAGAAGGCAGCAAGAAGAACTGAATTTGGCAAAAGTAACATTTCTGATGGCTCCGCCACAATTTGATGCAGGGAAAGGCATGAGAGAAGAGGCCTCGGGATGAGGGCTGTTATGGAAGTAGGGTTCAATAGAGAAACAATTCTCTCGGGACAGAGAGAGATTCGAAGTCGTGAACAACTGAGATCACCCCAGACCCCGCGACGACAGATTTCATCTAGTAATGTTAATGATGCAGTTGAGTTTCTTGTAAAGCAATGAGTTCCTATTTACAAAATCCTCCAAAAACATCCGAAGTCTAGGAAAACATTGCTCTGTTTGCAAAACTAGTCTTCAGCTAGGGAAAGCATGCACCGCTTGCGAGGAAATGTGAGAAAAATTACAGATAGCAGCAATGCTTCCCCTCATCGTGACCATCCTCGCCAGTATTGTCCTACTTCTTCAGACAATTGGCATCATCAATAAGACCTTGACAGCAAGGAGCACACAAGAAGCTGGGCAAATTACTTTTACCCAAAAGTCTTCCATTCAAGGAGAAAAAAAAATACATACATATATCAGCCTAGTTTTAAGAGTGAGCAAATACTGACATCAAGTGGTGGAATAAATCTCCCTTCCCTATTCCCTGTAGGGTTTCTCTCAGTCTGAAACAGTACTTTGTACCATCGTTCCATCTTCAACAGTCCTCTGAAGGTAACGACCATTAAGTGAGTACTTTACCTAGCACTGCTCTGCTGAAGAGTGTAGTTGGCTCCAGCTGGGGGGGGGGGGGGGGGGGGGGAAGAATTAAAGAGCGCATTTCACATGTTTGCCAGGAGAAGCGTGCTCACTCCCTTGAGAGCTGCCTGTCATAACTCATAACCACATCCAGTTTAAGGGATGATGTGCATTTTGCTTAGTTAGCTTACAGCGATTAGCAATGATCATTAACAGCAAGAGGCAACAGTTAAAAATGAGAGCAACTAATGAATCTGACTCAAATTAGAGATATTAGATTTAGGAACGTATCACAGCAAGTGCTTCCAGGAAATAATAGCTACTGGGCTGTCTTCTCCAACATGTTTCAATTTACTTCATTCAAAATACTTCATTCCCAGCATTATTAACACCTTGGACCTTCATCAAGATCTGCATCTTATATCAGAAAAGGGTTACTCCCCCATTTTGCACCAGTGATGCACATCTGGATAATCCACATCTGGATTATTGTGTCTAGTTTGGGGTTCTGAAGTAGGAGAAAGTTATTGAGGCACCGGAGCAAGGCTAGCCACCAAGATGGTCAGGGCTGGCATAGCACATACAAGCAGAGGCTGAGAGCTGGGTTTGCTTAACCATCAGAAAAGGGATCTTAACACAGAAAACTTCTAAACTGGAAAAAAAAAAAAATCACACTGATGGTTGCCGAACATGGGGACCCCAGAGAGACTGTGAAACCCCCACCCTTAGAGACAGGCGACCAGACACAGCCCTGAACAACCTGGTCTAACTTTGAAGCTGGAGCAAACTTCAAAGCTGATCCTGCTTTGCGTGAGCAGTTGCAGATGACCTCCAGAGGTCTCATCCTGCCCAACCAAAATTATTCTGTGGTTCTCTCATCTGTGATACCTGCTTGGTTGTGATGATATTTAACAAACATCCCCTGCTCCAAATACATGTCTGCTTCAGGTATTTCCCTACAGAAAAGAAGAATAGCCTAATGCATAAATAGACTAACAAACCACCTGAAAATAGGCCATTTTAAGAAATGTATGAGTACTATGGTTATAGATTCCAAAGTCTCTACGCCGAGGGGGAAACATTAAACTAAACTTGAAGGAAACATATTGTACTGAAAATATAGTCTTCTCACAAAGGTGAATTGCGTTGTCTGGCATTAATCTGGTAGTCTGTTTACTCCTTTTTTCTCTATGCTTATATGCCCATCTCTGTGCTATAGCTGTATATAAAATACGCTACTAACATGTCTCAGAGCTACACCAGAAATATGTGTATAGAGAATCCACACTGAAAGAAGTTAACCCCGGCACTACCTGCTTTGCATAGTGACAAGACGGAGGAATGTAACCCATGCACATATAATTGCTGTACAGGCAGATGCAGCTCCCTTCCCGAGACCTCCATTCCCTGTTTTTCTTGCCATCTTCCTGGTCAGGCTCCAACTGTTCAATTGCTGCATCTTACCCAAGCTTTGATTCTCCCATACTTCATGGGTTTTCAAGGTGATTCTCTGCAAACCAGAGGAGAAGGTGAGCTAGAGACTTCTCAGTCTCTGCTCCCTGCGTGACCTCAGCTGCACCAAGCTTGTGGTTGCAAATGAATCGACAGCAGAGACTCCACTTCAGCAAACGGCCTTCAAAAGCAACAACGAGCCACATCACGGCTGCAGCTATGGACATACATTACCTGCTCTTAAAAAGGCATAGTTTACTGGTGGGTACGTAATTACAATGCAATCTTACTCCAGAGACAAAATGTCTGTAACACTGCAGATGCAGTCTTTGGTATGAGTGATGACTCTTTAATGAGTCCTTTACAACATGCAATTGGTAGCACAAATAATGGCTCAGTTATATACAAAACATCTTTTCAGCACAATAAAAATGTTCTCTTCTGTGTTCCCACTGTGAGAGATGTCCTGTTTAATTGCACTTGAAATGTGAAAATATTTTAAATTTTTGCATAATAAGCAAAATAGAAATGTTGTATAATAAGCAAATGCCACCTCCTGGAGGGAAAAAAAAAACAAAAAAACCCAGCAGTCTAGCAGAACACTTTGGATTAGGGTAAGAAAGTAAGAAATAAGTTAATTTTTCTAGTAATTATGAACAATAAAACACATTATTTGCTAATACAGGATGATACATGTCAGCATTTGTTAAGGAATATAGCAATACATTATGCACAAATTGAACTTGTAAAGTTTCTTCCCCAACTTTCCCACACCATGAAATAATAATTAAAACTACTAATATCCGTTAGCGGGATTCCTAGGCTGTTAGGATAAACTTTCAAGACAGATTACTGATCTTTCCTACATCATTCTGCATTATACACAGCCACATAACACTATAAACTCTGAAAATCTCAATAACAGGAAATCACCGGAGGAGGTCTGGATTTTAATCTCCAAATCATCCATCATTCATTCCAAAGATGACGATAAGTGATAGCTATTCTATCCAAAATTCCCTACCATAACTCTTTCATTTATTCCAAACAGAACTTAAACCAGAAAACGTTTCACTAAAATCAAGTAAAGTGGGCATCCACAGCGTGGATTGCAAAAGGACAATTTCTGCAGGACGAGCGACCTTGCTTCTTTGCAGCGAATAATTTTTCATTATGCACATTCTCAAACACATTACTGTTATTCAACAGCTTAAAATAAACTCTTATTTTCATTTTTGGCTATACTTTGTTAGGTTGCTTGAGAACATGAGACCTACAAGCCTTACTGCAACTGCTTTTGCGACCCTTTGCCCTCCTTTTCACTTATTTACTTACCAAAACCAAAAATGATGCATCTTAACAAAACATTTCACATCACTCTTGAAATTCTTCAAGTCCATTGTTCCAGGTAATGTTGTAATAGGTTGTGCTCCTCTGTGGCACTCCTCTACCGTGTCTATTTTCAGATGCACTGAATAAAATAATGCAAATCCCCAAGGCAAATTCCTTGTTAATGATACCTAGCTTATCCTAGTTTTTCCTGTACAACTCAGCACTTTGTTTAGCACTGTTTTCTAAACTTCCTTCTTTTCTTCCTGTCACAAGAGAGATAACACCAGAAGTACAAATACAGTGTATTGGCTTTGATAAAAAACATCCATTTCCAAGGCAGATAATATTACGATTACAAATTGTACAAAGTGACTACCTTGTAACTGCCCGTCCTTTACAGAAGACGAGCAGAATAATCTCCATTCAGGAGGACAACAGGGAGAGGACCTGGTCTTAAACAAGTACACAGTCATTTAAACACAAAACTCCTGCACATCCTATGAGTTAACTACATAAATCTTTGTAAGAAAAAGAGAAAAAATTCTCAAGACTCCTGGAGGGCGCTCAGTAGCTCTCTGGTTTTGCATAGTTGAAAAACAGAGCTTGGGTGAGAGGTAAAGTGTGCATGGGGGAATGGTTATCCTTTATTAAAAAAAGAAAAAGAAAGAAAGAAAATATTCTGAAAACTGTCGTTAGGATGGATTAGCTCTTCCTATGCACGGAAGGAAATTGCTGGAAGGGACTGCAGGAAGTTTGAAGATGAACAAATTAGACTTGATCAAAGGCTCTCCCAGCATGGTACCAAGATTTTGAAGAACACTTATCAGATCTTTTCCTCAGGACTCTTTAAAAATAGATGTTTAAAAGTAGCCTTGTGAATATATAGATAGTTGGGAACAAACTGGTATTTGAAAAACTACTTATGTCAGACAAGGTGTTCATGTAAACTCAGTGCAGGAATACAAAAGCCTGGTTATTATCCTTCTTGTAGAGCTTGTAATAAGCTCTTTGTGACTTAAAAAAAAAAGTGTTATATAACAGTCATAAGTTAAAGGTACAGCTTCTTTGAGATGAAAAAAAGTTTCTTAAGAAAATGTGGTCTTTCTGCGTGTGTGGAGAGCAGACTTTTCTTTTAAACACAGTTGCTACATCCCTTTTTGTTACCTTTTTTGCCTTTAGTTTTAGGTTCAGCTGGGCTCTGGCCTTTCTGATCTTCTCCCTTAGTGCCTGAGCAAGGCTTTTGCACTCCTCTGTCACATACTGCTCCTTCCAGTTCTCTTTTGCTCTCTTTTTGCATTTTAGTTCATCTCAAAGCTCCTGCTTACCCGAGAAAACCTGCTCCTCAAATTAACAGCAGCTCTTAATCAGTTTTCTTTAAAAATCAGCAAACTCTCCCAGGCACCCTTCTCCTTCATTCAGCCTAGTGATTTCCTCAAAGAAGCCCAAATCTGCTTTCTTGAAATCCAGGGTCCTCACTCTGTTGCTCACCTTCCCAGCCCTCTCCGAATCCTGAATTCAGTCATCACCTGGTGGCTGCTGCAGGCTCTGCTTAAGGAAGATTTAAAGTTTAGGGCTGTTTCATGTTTTCCCCTTCTCCAAATTTAAGTGAACTCCTTCAGAGAAGGAGTTAGGTCTAAAGATATCAGGCATCAACACGACTTTGGCTGCTGAATGTCCGTTCTGATGTATGTTGCACATTAAAAAGCAGTTAAGCAACTGCACCCCAAATCACCAACAGATTGTTCTCTAATCGTATGAAGAAAGATACTGGAAATACGTTATGTCAAATTTCTCTTAGATATCAAAATAGTTTCTGAAATCAATAAAAATTCTGTAGCCTGTTCCCAAAGTTATTTGTATGCCAGATAGTAACCTGAACAAATTTTCACTGCTGTTCATCCTTCAGAAAGGCAAGTTTAAATAGGAATGGTGACAGTATTGTTTAACTGCAGCCCAGTTATAATTATGAAAGATTTAAAGTACCACTGGAATGAGAGTTCATAAAGAAAAATGTTCTTAAGATGCTAATGGAAAAGCTTGACTTTTCTTTATCATGACCAAAAATAGCATGTTAGAGATCATGAAATACCACAGACCTTTTTTAATTGGCGGTGATCTTCTATAAAAGGTTCATCCTGGTCTATAATAATTGGGCTCAAAGTCCCTTTAAGCTAATACTAGGAATGGTGTTTTTATGGTTTCTTACAAAATGTGACACTTCTCCACCTGAAGCTTTAGTGGGACTCTGCAGGGGAGCAAAACAGAGAAGACTCTAATTTAAAACTAATTAAAGATCAGTCATTCCACATGATCAGTAATTGTGCTCTGTTGAGGCGACATTTGTTTTCCAGCCTCATACAATGACATGAATATGGAAAAGCTCCAAATTACACTCCGGTATAATGATAGGTTTTGCTGCTACCGGTTCACAAATGAAGCAATGTGATACACAAATCATGATTGTCAAATAGCATTTTAATGCTTCTGAGCAGCCCTAGGTTAAGTAGGTTTCCAAAAGCTTAAGGTCCATGAGAATTAGCAGAAGGATCATAACTAGCTTTGCCTTCTTCATCTACATTACAAGATGTCAGAGATAGATTAGCCAAAAAGGAGAAGGAACTACTCTTCCTCCACCCAAAGCAACACGATTTTCAAAGAAAAATAAAAATTCACTGGTTCCAAGTTAATTAAAGATTTAAAACCTTCTTGCTTGGCCTTGATGTTGTAGGAAAAGCACTTAACACACAAACAAATTACATTGCTCCTTGCAGGCATCACCTTGTCCTTTCCTCTCTCTCAGCATGCTCCTAACCCAGAACAAACTGAGTCCCTCGAAGCAGCCAGACTACAAGACAAGAAAAACTCAGGCCAAGCCCTGGCTTGGGATTCAAAGCTCCGGTCTTGAACACAGTTCCTTGTCCTACCCTGGAAATACTGTCTCGTACTTCAATGTGACAGGGTTTCCCATCAGCCAAATGGGCGCACCACTACTTCTGTACCCGACAGATGTGTTTAAAAACATCCCTAACCGTGAGCTACCTTGATGCTAGGTACTTGGAGCCCAGGTATGAATTTGAAGCCTACTCTATGGGACTTCATACAGCCCCAAAATAGAGACATTGCCAAAACATTTGAGTGATACATTAATAAGTCAAAACAGTAAACAAAAGTAGTAAACCAATTTCTCATACTCAAAAGCCTATGTTACAGTTGCCTCTGGGAATAAGAATTAATTTGGGTAAAAAATGATCCCAGCTCAAAGTTAGCAACAAAACAGAACTTAAATGCCACTCACACAAACATACCGGGGTAAAAGCGCCAGAGAAATCATCCCAACTTCATTTGAAGTATCTGAAAACTTTCCATGTAAAATCTGACAAAGGCAAAGCCTCCATTTTTGAAGGCACAGATAACAAGATAACCCGCGTCACTAGACTTAAATCGCTACCTCCCTAGTCAGAATCATGCAAAATCACCACAGAAACAGCAAAGCTGAAGGCAGCCTTTGCCAAAGACGTGTTGAATTACAATGCCTGGAGTAAGCTCCGTTAGTGGTCGTGTTCCAACACAAGAACAGACCAGAGCAAGAGAAATAAAGCAAAATTAAATGAATTTAAACTTATTTCTATTGAATCGGGCACATATGCTAGTAGTTCAGATAAGAAGTGCTTCAATAAAACTAACAATTGGAAAAAGGGGTAGGATCATTATTACCGTGATGTTCCTCTACGTGTGAGGCTCTACATCTCTGCGTGACTAACAAGGCCTGACTACAATAAATGTCTGACCACTGCTAGTATGCGTTACCACCCTGAGAGACATTAGGATTTATATCAGAATAGATGATCGCAAAGGTCCCCTTGGCCTTAAAAATCAATAGTGCTTGTGTGGGAAGAAAATTTCTTTCTCTGCACAACACATTCCAAACGGTTTGCAAGCAAGCAGAGAGACTGAGAGCTTGAAACAAAACGGGGTTCGTTTCTACGGCCTGACAGACATTTTCTACATTAACATACTTTCTCTAAGGCATTAGCTGGAGAACTCCTATCCAGATAAATGCACAGCTGAATAAAAGTAAGAGAAAAGCCGAACACTTTGTTATCCTTTGCTCGTACACTGACCTCACTAGAAACTTCTCAGTTTCTCTGGATAGGAAATGTGACACTCACTTCATTGCAAGAACTCCCTTGTGGGCAGGTTACATGAAACTCAAATTGGGGGCAAATTTGCTGAAATATCCTGGGTGAGATGCCTCCACTTGGATTTTGCTATAATGAACTGAGAAAACCTTGCTTGCAGCCTGAAAGGCAACTTTGCCTTTCTATTTGAAATTTAGACCAAGTTGGTCAGCATCTCCAGGCAGCTTTGTGTTTGGCATTTTTTTTTTCCCCAAGACATCCGAGGGAAAAAAATGATTTTTCTTTTATTGCTTCCTTCCGTAGTTCACTTTCCCCTCCTGCAACTGTTTTCACTTTATATTCTTGTTATATTCCAATGCTGCGCCAATTTTTCCCCCTTTCCTTACCTTCCTTTGGGTGAAAGTAATTAATAATGAATGGCAAAACTACAGAGAAAAGCCCATTAGTCTAAAAAACGGGCTCAGAAAATGTATTCTCCAGCTGGACAGGGGAGGGCTGTCCGTGGAGAAGACAGCAGTTCAGAATAACCCAACCCCCCCACAGCTGCAAAGAGAAACAGGAATCCTGCTGCTTCCCAGGCACTGGGAGTCAGCAGGATACCTCCACGGGACAGCCCCACCACCATGACAGCCTTGTGGGCCTCGCATGGTCCTTTGGAGGTACGTTTCTCACTGTACTGTTCTTTCCCAGGCCAAAACGCGCTAGATGCGATGCTGCTGCAGCTCCCCATGGTCGCGTGTTCAATGCTGCCGCCCGCAGCTTTCACCAGCGAGGGACCTAGCAGGAACATCTCAGCAGAGCACCTTGTCCTCGCCAGCATCCCGTGCAGCTCCTGCCACCGCTAAAGCGGCTTGTACCCCCACCATTGACCACCAGCAGCAACCGTAGCAGCACCCCGGGGACCTCCGCTTGCTGTTTCTGCCTACCAACAGGTGCTTGAGTGTTGCGTTAGGTAAGACCTTATGCATGAAGTACATCTGCTGCATGCCCTGATGTAGATTAGGGCTGTAGGGGTAGTTAAATACCCCAGTCTAAACTCCTTGCATAGGCAGTTCTAAGCTACAAGCAGGATTGCATTAGCATTTTTGACTTGACTTTATTTTTTTGAGCTATTACTATAAAACACTAACTGCAAAGAAAAACAAACAGCATTGGGGGAAATATTTAAAAACAATGGCCCCGTTGAGATTGCCAAAAAGGCTATTTTAAGAGGCTCAGCAATACCATTTTTCATATTTCAGCACATTTTCACCAAGCTACTCCTTTATATTTCCTGAATTTATGTGCTATTCTTATCAATATAAGAGCCAACAAAATCACTAAGACCATAATGATATAGAAAAGTCATCTGAATTAAATTAGGACACTGCAGCCAATTTATTTCATTTTTAGAAAACTTGTATATTTATCACATACTATATTAAGGCAGAAATACCCGCTCGTGCTTAGTATTCATTCCTAGAATCCTAGCAGTCTGCAGAGTGAATTATTAGATTTCTTTCACTAAAGACAAATTCCCATTACACACGTTCTTGCAAACTCTTAGGTATTATCAGTATTATTACTATTTTATGGGCATTTCCACTGATATTAGCCATACAATAGTTTTGTCTATGCAGTTACTGGTAGGACTGGGCCTAGAAAAAGTAAACTAATTTTAGAAGAGTAACATAATCTTAATTAAAAGGCACCTAACTGGATTCAGATTCAACCAAGCTCAACCCAACCCTGCCAAGCCAACCTTTAAAGGCTGGCCCATTCCCACGTGTAACATGCTATTACAGAATTATACAACCTTAGGGAGCCTCTGAGCAAGTATATGCTTTTTCTTCTTTCTTTTTTTACGGTTTTGTTTAAAGTTTTTTGACTATAACTTTCAAAACCAAATAAGTGATTCATAAACTGAATTCTTTTCAATGCAAACAACATCCAAGTTACATGCCAAAGGAGAAAAGGACTTATACACGAGTGAAAAACTTATATATGGGTGCGTGGTTCAGGAGCTTTCAGCCTTGGAAATATCTGCTTTGTTATCTAAGTAAGGAAGCAAAGAAAACAACTGCCCAAATCCTTCTTACTCCACACATTCAATTAAATGTATCAGTGGCAATATCAGACTCATTTTCTAGCATCTTGGGAACAAAAGAGTTAATACAACCAGTCAGGAAACTCTTCTTGCTCTTCAGGTGGAAGCATGCGGGTTGGAGGTCCAAACGGGAGGATGAAGATGAAGGAAAGGAACAGAGAAACCTGAAAGCAGAAGACCTCCGTGGTGGTACAATAACAGCTCCCGCTATCAGCCTGAGTGGTGTTAGAGGATCAGAAAATGCCATTAACAAGTGGGACTTGAATATGAATTCTTAGGCATCAGCCTCCTTTCCTAAAGTCCAAAAACTAGATTTATAGCTGATACATACTAAATAGGTTAAATATTGAAAGTTTGGAGTTCTTCATGTAATATAACACAATCAATTTATCTGTTAAAA
Source organism: Rhea pennata (assembly GCF_028389875.1). Taxonomy (NCBI): domain Eukaryota; kingdom Metazoa; phylum Chordata; class Aves; order Rheiformes; family Rheidae; genus Rhea; species Rhea pennata. Next base: position 37,565,465 of record NC_084669.1, on the reverse strand, counting down.
ATGTAAAAACAAGAAATGGAATATCACTTTTGAGAATAAGAAAATCACAGCAACTACCTTACATCAAAGACCTAGATCACAACAAGTATTCAAAGGAGCAAAAGCAAGCAGCAGAAAGATTAATGGAAGTTTCTGTAACTTTCCTAAACTACTTTTTACAAACATTTCATCCTTGTTTTAATCACCCTCTCCCAAACTCAGCAAACTACGAGTGCACTTACACTAATGAGTCCCTCTAACACCTTTCCTTGCCAAGCTAAGGGCCTTTTATTTATTAAAGAAAAGAAAAGAAAAAAAAGGGAAAAAAAAGGTCATTTCTTTAATATAAGGTTAATGCCTGCAAAGATTGCATTAAGTTCAGCTTAGGCTAAGTGCCCATAGTCTTCAGCTGTGGATCACAGTTGTATCCAGCTTTCAACAGAAGCAATCTGGCTGGTATTAAGCATTATTAGGAGGATTTTAACATAGCTATAGCTCATAATAGCAACATTACATCTGTAGAACTAATACCAGTAGGTAAGACACACTGTAAAAATTTGCATCATGTCATTCAACTATTTTGCAATTAAATCTCAGTGGTGTCTCTCATGCTTGTACTATACCAAGATCAGCTTAGACATACCATTCCTAAGCCCTGCTAAAGTGCCAGAATCTTCTCAGCAAAACAGTACAGAAATATGGCCAGGAATATCATATTTAAGCATGTTTTTCATTGTTCCTTTTATGGGATATTTGACAACCCAAATGCATGCATGGGATATTTTCTTTATTTTTTCCTACAGCTAAATATTGATAAAGAACCCCAATCCAGTGTCTGGCACACAGTCTCTTTGGCTATATTGAATTTTGAAGGCTTTCAAAAGTTGAAAAATTACTAGACCTGCCAACAGCATGTTATATTTATCAACTGACTGTCTCCAAGAAAATGAACTTGCCATTCTGACAGAATGTGTCTAGTTTGGGATGTGTGATTAGACTTTAACTATTGGTGTAGAAATGACATTCTGTCTTCCAGTCCATTGCTTTCCAGCCCAAAGGTTTATTCATGGACTATTGATTATATAACACCTTAAAAATGAACTGTGGGTGTAACAACCGCTTCTCAGAAAATCATATCTGATTGCATGTTTTGAGTAAAAAAAATCACTTTTGCATGAAAGTCTGCATTATTATGAATCTTTATCTCAGTCAAAGCCTTAAAAGGAGTACGTGGCTGCTGAACAGTAAATGAACTGAGCCTCTTAGTTTGCATTTTTATGAGGAATAAAAATCTTGCCATGTATATGAAGCCCAGAGACATGCTAGAGGAGCAGGAACTGTACAGCCATGAGCTAGAGAGACTCAGTGGGGAAACCAGGGTCTCTGTTTTTCCACAGGTCTCTCACACAGGGAGAGGCAGATTTCAAAGTTCAGTGATCGCCATCTACACCTGATCACAGCACATAAAAGTTAAGAGCCAGGGCCAGCTTAAAGGTCAAGGTGAGCCTCTCCTCAAGAGCAGCTGAGGGCAGTAAATAAAAGCACATTGGAAATCACTTAACATTTAAGGCTCAGCTGTAATAGCTGTGTCTTACTGTATCTGGCAGAGCCAAGTGATTTATTGCTCCCAGGCTCTATATGAAGACAAGGAGGCAGCTCTTCTCTCTGTGCAGACAACAGCCAAGGCCAGGCCTGGGAAGAGCAGTACAGACCGCCTCTACCAATATTCAGGGCTCTCCTTTGGTGCCTGCTAACCACCCCCCCACCAACGCCTACAGCCCACATCCCCATCTGCTCAGCCTTTTAAAGGTGCTACAGGAGCATTAAGGATGAGAGATGGCAAAGAGGCTCTCCTGACCACCTAGGCAAATCCAACCGGGTGAGTGCTGCCCCTCACAAAGCCAGAGGTTAGCTGAAAGGCCGGGTTCAAACCCAGATTTCCTACACTGGATGGCTTTAAATCATTTTCTTGTTTTAATGAAGGTACGTATTATGATTAAAGTGTAAAATGGCCCATTGTAAGAGATGCACCAGAAGTACTGCAGAAGCAGAGGGTGGGCAGGAGGGAAAAGAGCCCTGTGCAGCATCTCAACACCATATCCCAGCAGATGCTCGCTGTTCTTCTCTCTGGGCATCGTACGCTCAGCTTCTGGGAAAAGCTGTCACCGTGCTTTCTGCCAGGGGTAGCAAGTGCCACTTTTGACCACAGACTATCAAGGGCTCCAGGGGATACCACACTTCATTACAGCAGAGCCGATACCAGCACACCTGCTAAGACCTACTGCACTCCATGGGCTCTCCAAGCTCTACTGGAGCTCTGTATTTTCATATCTTCCTCATTCTATGGAAAGTCATACGAAATAAAATATTCTTTGCAGACTAAAAGAGAACAGATCCCAGTTGTGATCGTGCCTATCTCAAATAACCAAGGAATAAAATGTAAAAAGGCTAGAGTTATTAATCTGCCATACCCTGCATGACAGCTCTTGGTGATATTGTCGCATAACTCATTTTCCATCACAACAGCTAATCTTTCATAAGGCTAATACCTAAACACTAATGTTTTTGTTAGGCTAAAAAAAAAGTACCAAGCCAGGTATGTATTACATAATCTCTACCTTGGAATGAAAGAAACGTGATTGCTTTCATTAACCTTTCGTTCTTATAAAGGGGCAAAAAATCAATAACAAATTTATTCAGGCAAGTGAAAGGCAATTTCGAGCAATTTCACAAGGGATTTCATTTCCATTGCCTTTTTCCTCCCACAATTTCTAATAAAAAATAGTATGATTTGTCCAAATCTAAGACAAATACAATAGCCAAGATACCGTCAGCTTCTCAAAGACACAGAACGAAACCTCCTTTTTACAGCTGGATAATTGTCTTACTAAAAATATTGCATTTTTTGAATCCTAGCAATTCTGTAAGGCAATGTCTTATTGACAACCTGTGAAACGCTTTGTTACCCAGAACTGCACTGGTTTTTCCTTAAATAAAGCAGCTATGATACATATTTTTTCCTATGACAAATTAAGTAATTTCTTTCCAGTGCACTTTGCCCTTTCGTGCTATGAACAGAGATTTAAATTACATGGATTTTGATACACTTTCCAACCTTGCTACTTCTGTCGCATAGTCCATGGCATTTTGCCTTTTAAAAAAATCATTCTGAATTCACTTTCCAAAACGCCTGACAAAAACAATGATAAAAAACATCAAGATAGTCTTCAGCGGCTCCATTTTCCACAGAGGATAAGAGTGCTGAAGAAGCATAATACATTATTAATAACTGTTCAATCCATGACTTCACCTCTTTTCTCAAGTCCTCTGCCTCTGCGCATCCTTCCAGCAGACCCTGCCGGGGGCCGCGGGAGCTCCCCGTGCCACAGGGCCAGGCAGCCAGGGCTTGTCCCCGGGGGACGAGCCGAGACCAGGCTGGGCCATCAGCCTGCAGGTCAGGGTCTGGGTCAGGCCAGTGAAGCATCTGTGGCTACAGCATCCTTTAAAAAAACCTTAAAACTAAGTGATTTCTGTGAGCATCCTTATTCTACAGGTGCTTCTTTATTACAGCCATTCATTTTCTATTGATTTTGATTCCTTTGCCCACTCTTATGACAGCAACGTGCTTGAGGACATTCACAATTAGTTTAAAGTGCAAAAGCTTTACGAAAGTTGTAAACTGCTTTACGCAACATATTCCAATTTTTCTAGAAAGTTTAGCTGAGTCTGAGTGCCAGGTTCCCACATATCCGCATTCCCCCGCTCACAAACTACCAAAAGTTCTCAAACTCGCAGGAAAAGATGTCAGTGTCTGACAAGCACACAAATTCTGGTGCAAATTCTGGGTATTTAAATTCTATTTACACAATAATAAATGCTGCACCAAATCTGAGTGTTTTGGTGCTCTTTTATAACCAACGTCTGTCTTGTTCACTCACATTTTTGGGGGGGAGGGGGGCGGAACAAGGCTTGTAAGGTTTGGAAACGGGCAGTTTTTCTGCACAAAGTATTATGGAAGCCAAAGCAAGCTAAACGCTGCAGCGTCACCTTGAAGTCCTAAATCTACACTGCCTTTAAGCACACATTTCTTTTCGGTAAGGCTATGCCCAAGCACTTTGTATAAACAGGTTTTAGCCTTTTACTTAATGAATTAGTCATATTTTTCTCTTGGGTAGTGAGAATGGTGAGGTCTGAACAGCCTCATCCAGTTGTCACTAGTCCTATTAGACAAGAAAAATACAACAGAAATGAGGAAAAAGGAGACTTCCTGTAAGATGGTGATGATCTTGGCAGGGCAGTAATACTAGAGAGACACTAAAAATGCTAATAACTCACTTTGCATAGGAGCTTATCAAGAACAAAAAAACACATTATTTGGGTTTATTCATCGTAAGTTAAATTATAACACACAAGAAGATGAAACATGTTACGGAGACAAAAAGCAGTCAGTTAGATAGAGGGAACTAATTCCAGTAGATGTCTGCAATCTAGAAAAAAATTACTGTATTATTATATTATTGTGTTATTAGGATGTAAAGTAATTCACCCTCACCTAGAAGCAGGGAAAAAGTAGGTAGCAAGGAAACATTCTAGGGAAAATTCTAGTTTTTGTTGGTGCTCATACAGAATTTTTTTAGAAAGAAAACAGAAATATCTGAAAGTACAGAACATGCTTTTTAAAAAGGTCTCTCTTTTCTCTCAAGAAACTGTTTGGATCCCCAGTTGTGAGGAACCTGCCTTTGAGAGGCCAATAATCTACAAGGACAAATCTACTGTTAACTATAGTTAAGTGGGTTAATTAAAAAAATAAAATTTTAAAATACTGATTTTAATTATTTATTGAGGCACTTCAAAGAAACATACAGAAAGACCCATGAAGATTAATATTTTTATACTTCTAAATGTACACTCCTAGGATCAGATAAGTTGAAGCTGTATTACACTACGGTTTTCCCTTAAGATAAGATGACCCGTTTTCCAGACGAAGGAGGAGCCAAAGATCTCATCAGTCTGTACTTGAAGTATGCGATATGGTGCATTGGCACTGTCAAGCAAGAAATGGAGATTTGCCAGGGAGTCGGCAAACAGGCACACGTCCAGATTGGAATTTGGCTGGGAGTTCAGATAAGGGATTACACAACATTTTCTGCTGTAGAAACCCACCCAGCACGCCTATATATTTGACAGCAACCAGAGTCACCGAAGCAGGACAGCTCCAGGCTTCGACAGACTGGTGCTGCCTGGGAGCAGCCACGGTCCAGGGGATTAGCAGAAGTGTTCAGCAGGAACTGAGCTGCTGTTAGCCAACATCCAAACGATTAACTTGTTCATCCTTTATGTCAGCTTCCAAATTCATCACTTTAATACTGGGTGCCAATATTCAAACCCAACTTTCCCAGATTTTCTGATATACGCACCTTTTGCCACCCATTTGGGACAAGTTAGATCTGTCCTCACACTTTCGGACCAGAAGGACTAGTATGTTTAAGCCAGAGGACTGGAAAGGATCACAGACGACCACCTCTTACATGACCTCTTACAGCAACACAGGATTGACAATATCTGTTATCTGTGAGAGCAGCTTGTCTAATTTATCCTTAAAGAACTACAGCAATGGAAATGCTACATTTTTGCATAACAGCCTCTTCTAGGGAGACTTCTTTTCCATGCAGTCAAAAACCAAGACTTTCTCTTGCTGTGCTTCAATCCTTTTATCTCTTAGCACTACCCACCTTGACTAAGGAGAATATTTTGCTATTTATGACCTCTTAAAACTACTCAGTAGTGTCCCCAGCCCAAACAGATCCCCCCACCCTATCCCCGCTTCAGGCATATTAAACACCAGACTATATGTACAGGTCACTTACTTTCTCACTGGTGGTAATTTTTCTTCTTCCAAAGCAAGGAGAGTTTTAAATTACACCGTGAATTTCCATGCTTTTGGGGGTGCTGACACTCTTCTCGAATTGATGTTAATCAAACTCTCAAGTCCCTCATCGGGATATCTGCACATTTATTATAGGTAATCTATCCTGCAAATTTTTTTGCTCTAATTACATAAAAGCAGCATCTCTTCTAGTACTTCAGGCAGACTTCCGTCTTTCCCTCTTCTTACTCCGACCAGTTCTGCAATAAGCCAAAACTGCCAACTAGTTCCTCATCACATCAAGATCTACAGAACTTGTCTCCTTCTCTGGGATTAGGTCCTGCTGCATCATCCAAACCCTTTCATTTCCAGTCTTGTGCATATCCTCCAGCTGGCTCAGCTGTACGTTCAAGTGGTCTGCCTCCATTCTGCTTCATAGTACGCCAAACACATTACAGAGATTAGATTTTAGGCCCTCCAGATATTGCTATGACTAATTTCAGATTATCCAGGCTTTCCAAAAGCTCCTCTAGCATGTATAAAACCTTCCAGTGAACAGTATGGAATTTGCTGCCATTCAACATGCCCCGCCATCCGAGAATCAGGGCTTTGTAGCCTGGCTTACAGATATACGAAATATTCCAGCAGCTCTGTGCCCCACCACTCACAGCAGCGGAGGCTCAGAGGTGAGCATCAGATGAAGACCACGTATACTGTACTCTTCCCAGGCAAATCCTCAGCACATTGCTTTGCATATGCCAGCATTAAAATACACCTTACTTTTTAACTGTACAGTCATTGCAAAAGTCTTTCTGCAGCTCCTTGGAGTCAGCTTTCCAAATACCTACCTGCGTGCTTGATTCCTCCCATTCTCCCCCACCCATTCACTCGCACGCCCAGTGCAGCGGATAACGGTGAAACAAGTGCCTTTGTGATCCAGCAAAATGAAGGACAGCGCTTAAAACTACCACTTTCAACAAAGTTTAACAAAAAAAAAAAATCTGCTTAGACTAAACATGACATGTTTACGTGCTGTTCAGTGCCAAGCAGAACACCAGGACAAGCTCATTTCTGGCCCCTCTCATTGCACCTGAAGTACGCAAGTAAAGTTCCTCCGTTTGCATCGCAGCCAGTTGAAGACATTAGTGAGTTCTTGTTTAAATACAGACAGCAATTAAATCATTTTACGATACAAGCATAAGCTAGGCTTCTTTTCCCATGCCAAAATGAATAACAGCTGGCATCCAGAATTAATCAATTACTCCTCTTTTTGCAGTTCAGATTCAAACTAAGTTTCTTTTCTCATTCACCATTTTGGGAAGCACCTAAAAAACTCTTAAAACATCCCTTATGTTGAAGGTTTTTGGAGCTAACAGAGGTAGTTAGCAGCTATTCAGGGAGAAAAAGGTCATGTTTTTTGGCTTAGAGGTTACTCCCAGACGAAAGGCCAACTAAACGTCAGAAAAAAGCACGTTTTGCTACACAGACGCACAAAGCGGAACATGAACACTCTCCAAACCCCTGTGCACGGAAATGCCATCATTTAGGGCCTACGGTGCAAGCAACAAGATGACAACGCTTGCAAACCTTGGCTTTCTTACTGAACACATGGATTAACTTGGGTCTTTTAAGGAAAAGGAGCTGCGTAAGAGGGTGATGCATTAACACATTACCGGAACCCAACAATATCAGCACGGTGATGGCTCTCTCAGAAGTTCATTATCATTGCAAGACACACATAGTTATACTTATGATCTAAACTTCTGCCCATCTCCACTTCCCATTCCTCGAGCATCTAAAACTTCCTCTGATCCAAACATGATACAAAAGGGCAGGTTTCTTGGTGCACCTCATTTTAAATTGTTTTACAAACACGTATTATTGTAACATATAAATATCTATTATACAATAAATATGTATTGCATATATATGTTTTTGTATTACAATATTTATAAAGCTGATTTATTCACCACCCTGTGCACATTTTTCTGTGCAAAATGCTTGCAGAAATAGCCCTCTAGCATGCATTCATAATGACTGCAACATAGGACTGGAGCACAGGATGACTGAATTTGTGCCCTAGAAAAGCCAGGTACAGGTCTAACTGTTTTGCCACAGAGAACTCCTTACAGTGGGGAAAAAAAAATAACCATTCAGGAGAAAGAATGCATTTTGGAGCTAATACTAAGCAAAGCCTACTCAAAAAAGGATTTTCAGCATACTTATGCAAATCGAGATCTGTAGGAAAAAGGAAACGCCCGGAAACGTGAGGATGCTTGGGGTAATTCAGACTTCATCACAGCAAACACATTCTGGGCACCTGCTGCGTGCTGGCGCTCTCCAGGGCTGTGACGCACCCGCAGAGCGCTCCCCGGCACCCCAAGGGCTGTTTTCCCCTCTTGCTAAAGTAAGAGGGGGGCACCTCACATTCCCAAACATCCAGCAGCTTTAAAAAAAAAAAATTAATATTTTTTTTTTTAATTAAAAATCTGTTTGTTCATTCGCCAACATTTTCCCTGTTTCTTTTTCCACTTTCTTGCTTTGCAGCATCTGCTCTTGTCAGAAATTCATTGGGAAATTAATCATCTAAGAAGCGATGCCTCAAGAGGCATTAATTCTGAATTTGGAAGTAATTTGGAAGAAATTTGGGATTAACTTCCAAATTATTTGCTTCATTAGCTATAGCACTGTACCTTGTTCGCCTTTGAAAAATTCCAGGGACAAACCTGTTGAATCGTGCATATTAAATGCAAGATGCTTGCTAACCCGAGACAGAAAACAGTATTTTAAAATCTGGTATGCTTCAACATGTACCTCAATGAAAGGAAAGGGCCTTACTCTGATTTGCTTTTCTTGCATGGGTCAATTCCATGGTCATACAACATTTTTAAAATTATTTAATTGCCTAATTTCTACTGCTTGAGTTTAGCTATCCATGTCTGACATTGTAAACCTCATACAGTCTGACAGCATACCTCAGTTTTCTTCATAGTCAGCCACAGGTATATTCAGTAAATTTTATATTTCTAAGTGTATTCTGAGACATATTTTGACATAGTCAGTGGTGCAGCCTTGGAAAATTTTTAGCCAAAAGCCCTGACATCTTGTCCCTCCCTATATGAGCAAAGTGCTAGAAAGTGCTTCCTAATCCAAGAAATTTTTAATAAAATGTTAGTACATTTTATTAATGGAAATGGAGTCATGGAAATCGCTAACAGTCCATTTCAAAATCAAAAGGGATTTTTTTTCCTCCCCTTGAGGAAGTCTGACTCTTTTACACTGTGTGGATTTACATACTGAATATTCAGTGTCAGTTATACAGCTCTCCTCAGTGCCAAAAACAAGTCATTAATTTGCTGTTTTTTCCTTTTAGTTATCAAGTTAGACAAGTGTATTTTCTGCTTGCTTTGAATAGGATAGAGACGAGTTAACTTGACTTTCAAACCACATCACTGCCACCAAGGTTGAACTTTTCCAGGCAGAACGGTCTATAGCGCAAATGGCCGTTTTCCCGATTTACGTCTCATCGCCCTTACGCCGCGGAAGACACGCAGGTATCCTGCGGTGGGCATCCTCACATGCCTTAGATTCTTCCCTTACCTACAGCCAGCTTTCCTACAAAGGAGAGATTATCATTTCAACTGGTCTATACTGATTCGGTCAGCGTAGAGTTGGTCTACTTCCAAAGCAGAACATTTCCTGGAACTGGCAGTAGAAGCAAGTCTATTCCTGTAACTGTTTCTCTGCTATACTTTATCTGACACTCTGCTACTTTTGAGCTTATTCTACTCTTCACTTATCAGTCACGTTGACTCTGTACTTGCAACGTCTGCAGGAATAATTCCCTTCTTTGTCATGTTATTTTTGATCTCTGCATCATAAAATGCAAAGATTTTCACGTGATTCACAGAGATGCTGTGAATTTCCTACGTGCGTTTCATTTCGAAAGTGTTAATCTAGTATCTAGTTTGGCATCAGATTTGAATATTTATATGCCTTCTCTTTATTTTCACCACCAGAAATATGAGTTTTAATCATTTCAGTCCCCAGGGCAGTGGCACAGCCTCTCTCCATTTCCAGCTGAGCCTCCTGGGAGTCGCATGTTTGCGATCCCTCCCAAGCCCAGCAGGTATTTCGATAGAAGGAAAGGCCCATCTGCGCTGCCCTATTTGGATGGAGACTCCTACAGACCGGTGGCGCACGACCCCCAAAAGACGCTCCCCCAGCACGCGGCACAGTCAGAGCATCTTCCAGCAGGACTCTCCACCCTCCCGACTGCTGCTTGTTATAAAGAGCAGCTCAGCCCTCTCCTCTGCTCAACTGGCTTTTCCTCACTCAGAAATGATTTACATTCCCAGGAAATTTTCCATGATTCTTTGTAACAGAAGGCCTGAGCACTGAAGACACTGCAGCAAGGTTGGGTGACCTGTTGCTCCTTAGGGGAAAGGAAAGGAAGCAATTTTAAACTTAAATTTTATAAAGCAATTTTAAAGACTACCAGGTTTCAGTAATAACTCTTTCTTACGGGTTAGGCTTAGGGACACAACAGGGCAGGATCTCTGCCGTTTTCAGTGACGGCACCAGATCTTTGGGGAAGTCCGATGGGGCCGGTTTCGATCCGGCTCTCCGCTCTGAGCTCTTCCTCATCACAGCATGGCCAACACAGGCCTAACAGTAAACACCAGCACAAGGTAGCCCAGCAACACATCGGCACTTTTCTTTCACGACTTCTCTGTGCTACTGCTGAGATGCTGCTGTGAAGCTGCACTTCAATCGCTGGAAACAACTGTCACTGCCACAGCAGCAAGCTACTAACAAGCTGAAGCCAATACCTGCAAAAGCTAAACGAGAGGGATTTAGGTGATCGAAAGAACCAACCTGTAAAACCCAGACCTTTGTCTTCCTCTGTACCTCTCAGGAATAAGCTTTTGCATTTCAAGAGACCTTCAGTCACTGAATCCAGCTGCCAGAAATAAGAAAATGCAACTAATCCCAGAGACTTAATGAGGAACAGCAGTAATTTGAGGAAAAAGCAAAAACAAGAGACAGAGTTAAAACTTCACAGATGTAAGTCACCGGGCAGAACTGAGAGGCATTGTAACAGCCATGAAGACTAGCATTTTCCTGCAAGAGTTATAGAACCGCTTTTCCAGGTCTGTCTTGCGTCATCTTAAATGACCACTTACACAGCAACACCCGAGTGCCACATCTCCCAAAGCTGCTGTTAAAAGAAAAGGCTTTTCCCTGAAGGCACGCCAGGAAATACAACTCTGGCTTTTGTACTACCTCACCAAATTTGTTTTGGTCAGTTGAGGGCATGGTTTACTGTTCTAGTTGCAGAATAAGATTTTTTATATTTCAGCACTGGATAATTTAGACATTGGATTCACAGCTCTGCAATGAAACTTTTACACTTTTTTAGATTATGAGTACTTACAGGTGGCACAAGGACTTACCTGCGAGACAGTCTAAGCCAGGAAATAAGATGAAGAAGGTCAGAAACTGAAACTTAGGTCTTCTATTTCACACTTGCTTCTTTTTCTTTAAAGAAGTATCATACCAGTATTTGGATAATGCTTGCTATTTCACCAATTATTCCATAAAAGAGTGAATTAAGCTAGGCTGTCAGACAGTTAAATAACCAGCAGCCAATTAGTGCTTTAGAAGTAGCACAGATGTGCTCTTTTCTCAGCATCAGGAAATCCACCTCAGAGAATGAAATTCTTGCTGTCCTCTAGTAGGACCTCAAATAGAGCCTGCAGCTCTGCTCAACCCTTTGAATCACAACAAATGCCCAGTTATTCCTCCCAAAGCCGGGAGAGCAAGAAAATGCTAATCCCTGTGCACACACGCAGGCATCTACCTGCAATATGGTTGCCAGAAAGTGACTGTTGACCAAGAGTGTGAGCGTAAAGCTGGGAAACTATCCAAGCACCCCTTCAAATTCCCTGAGCTGTAGTGTCATGATAAGATATTACAAGATGCTTACTAAAAAAAGTTAGGAATTTAGTAGGAAAACTGTACGCTCAGAATACTACGTATCCTGCTTTAAAGTGGCTTTGTAGACAGTGGCTTGAGAGTGGGTTCACAGGGGTGACAGCAGAAAATGTGTCTCCTGGTGACCAGGGATGACCGAGGAAGCTCTCCAGGGCAGCACTGAAGATACCCTACCTCCAAGCATTCCCTGAGATGCCTCCTGCTGAACCCAGACCATTATATCTTTCACACTAAACTTGCTAAGGGGCTGACTGACCTGCGTTTCATCATCTGTGTCCCAATTTCTGCAGAAGCCCCTTTTCTTTTTTTTTAAACTCTATCTTTTGTGAAGTTGGCGGGTATTACCGTTTTGCAGTTAGCACAAGGGAGTGGATGCATGTAATCCTGCATACATTAAAAAGACCAGAGATCAGAGGTGTACTGCTATCACTAATACATGCTTGTAATACCAAGGTTAATGCAACCCCATTCAATATTTTGAGAGATAAATCAGTGTAATGGAGCAAAAAAAGAGGAGTTCAAAAGGCCAAATATAAACAATAGACAATTTATACCATTTTTTATTAAAGGAATATCAATTTTCCAACCACTGATCACAATGATCACAGGTTTTGTTGTTGCAATGCAAGTGAAATACTGCATGCTGATTAAAAGCATGTCTGCAGCACACAATGGAAAACACTGTCAGCATTTACTACATTCCCCAATTTTTAACTGAGAAAACAACAGATGAACTGCAGAACAATAAGCCCAAGCATACCTGATGAAATACCACTTCTTCAAATTCAATGACAAAAAAAATCTCAACTTAACTGTCAGTGCTTTTAGAGAGATACCTATCTTCTCCCTCACTCCAAGCCATAAATTCTCTAGAGATTTCATCATTTGACCTCCCGGTGGAGGATTTGTCGCCTTTGCACAATAAATCAATAGCATGATATGAAACACTGGCTCACTGCGCAAGCTTCTCCAAAATGACATGTTCAAGAAAAACTGGATTTGCTAGATAGGGACTCTCTATTTTCCCTTTTGGGATAGATAGCATCTCACACTCCACATCACTTCCAGTTTAACCGGAGTCCATTAACAGAGAAACTACCTAAATTCTCAATGACCGCCACAGAAAAGCCGAAACAGAAGGGGAGACTAAGACAGAGTGCGAGAATTCAAGGCAACGCACCTGGCCTCTAGAAATCTGGGTTCGGGTCCACACTGTTGCTGCCTAAGACATCTTGCCAGATTTCAAACAAGATACTAGCCCTGCCTGCATCTCTGCTCCCCTCCGTACTGCCGGACATGCTCATCCTTCACCTCTCCCTTCTAGGCTGCAAAGCAGTGGATGAAAGGAGCCATCTCTTCTGAAGGTCTGGACAGACCCTGAGGGCTTCAACGCTGCAAACAAGTACCGCTTACAAAGCCACTTTTACCTCCCTCCCATCTTTGCACTTAAAGCAGCTCTGACTAGTGGAGCTGTGGCAGTGTCCCACTCACTGTTTGAAGCAATATATGAAAGGAAGAGATCAAGTCAGAAATTGGGACAGAATTAGAAAATACTTGTCTGTGTTCTGCCCTTAGAAGGGCAGCCATCTTTCACCCCTTCCAAAAGCAAAACTCTTGTCCATGAGAAAAAGGGGACTTTGACTTCTGTAGGCTTGGAAGCCCTTTTTTGCACTGATAGCAAAAAATGTCACAAATACACAGCAATTGGTAAGAACGCGTCTGGCAAGAGTATTTCTAATCATCTCCAGCAAAAGCAGAGCACAATCTTTTCTTCCTACACTTCTTTCACGTGAAAGAAGTGAAATGAAAAGAAATGAAAAACATTTCAGTCAACTTTCCAGTTCAGAAAGCTCCAAACCTACCACTAACTGGTAACTGGTAACACCTGGTAGCGATGAGGTATCCTGCAGGAGATCAGTCATCATTAGCACTGCAGCCTGAAGCTTACACAGTTCCAACTAACAAGATATGCTTGTCAGAACTCATCTAAGACATCCAGCTAGAACAGTGCAAGAGCTAGCTGGCCTGGGTAGGAACACGCAGAAGGTGATCCGACGGCGCAGGAACGTCAAAGTTGACTCCATCATGCTTCAGCAAACATCAGGCCAACAGCAATTCAGCACCTTTCGTGAGCACCAAGACAAGAAAAGCAAGAACCTGGGTAACAATACCTCTGGAGAGCTCATTAAACACTGTCGGCTTTGTCCTTTTTCATGGCAAAAATAGGCATCTAAAATGAAAATTCCAGTTTATGGACCAGTAATTTTTGTTTTGGGGGGAACTTGGAGAACCTGAGTTCAGATTTATTTGCCAGGCTTTAGTCAGCCGTACATCTCATTGCCAACTGCAAGTTAGGTCATTCTATTCAATTAAAATCAAAAAGTGCAGTTCGCTCATCAAAATCTACAATTAAGTTTTTAATAAAGAGATTGTTATTGCCATGCTGTAATAGCAGGTCTTCAGATTTTTAGTGCTTTCTATGTTAGCTAACCAAAACTATTTCCCAATACCTGATTTTTACTTTCAGATGTAGGCTGTACAATTGAATTTCACTATCTATTGAAAGGAATGAGCTTTTATACAGCAGACTGAGTGAGAAAAATGATGTTTTCCTGCCAGAGAGAGTACAGATCAAAATTCAAGCAAGCCAAACTGCATTCCGTATTTGACCAGCTGGACAAGTACTGTCGCTTGGAGCCAAGCACGGAGCCCCTAACTTGCTGACCACCTTCCACGTGTATTCCACCGAGAGGAGCAGAGCCATTTGTAGAACAAGGTACTGCTTCAAAAATCAAAATCTCCTGCCCAGCTTCTCTTTCCTTCCCTGTTAACAGCAGCAGCACTGCTTCTTTTCTCCCACATTTAAGCTTCCTTCCATTATTTGTCCTGTACCTTCACATTAGAAGTTTTTCAGCCTTCATCTCCCCAGAAATATCTCCAGCGCTTAATATACTGCAGGCTGGGTCTTGCCAGCACTGTTAAACAACTAAAAGAGAAGAAACCCCTTTCCCAACGCATCAGAAGTCTGCAGAGAGCACAGTCATCGACACAGCCTATATGCAATTTGCTGCTTCCAGGGCTCCTCTCAAACCTTTGAAATGTCAAGCTGTTTTTCCCCGACGCTCTTACATCATTTATGCTCCCTGCCAAAGGCGTCACCCACTACTCCTCTTCCTTTCATTCCCATCCTTGTCTCTTTTACTTGGACCCTGATCTGTCTAAAAATCTCCTCTCTTCCTCTGTGTGCCTAATTAATAATTTTTCTCTGTGGCTCCTATTGAACATGTAGCTGCCCTGTCATCTCCCCACTCGCTCTCAGCTAGAACCGTCAGTGGGGACTGAAAAATCTCTTTTAACTCAATAAAATAAAAAGTGCATACTGTTATTTTAGCTGTGATGACTTAGGTTTGCTACCTAGAGAAACAAATCTGCCACAAACATGCTCAGAGAGCTTATAAATAGCACACCACGCCATACCTGCAGTACGTCCCATGCCAATATACACGGTATATGAAAAAAAAAAAATCATGAGGGAAGGTAACACCTGCATGGAAAAAGTGAACAAAGAATGAACTTCAGTAAGAAAAACTTAAACCAGCAAAGAATTTAAATACTTTATGGTTGCCAATTAATTTTGTTTTAAAGAACTCATGGCTTCCATTTGGCCTTTTTTCCCTACACAAAATGCTCTCATCAAAAACTCTCCAGTAAATTGCTCATCATTTTCCATGCTTCCGCTCAGCACTGGAGCAATGAAACAACAGTCCATTTCAGCAAATGAACATTTATTCTCTCTAACAACAATGTATTCCTATTCCATTCTTATTCCTAGGGGCTGCACTATCAGATGGCAAACCTACACCTCCACGTGCAGCCCTCCAGTATTTATTAAGAGGTTATAAGGAAAATCAGTGGGTTTCTTTTCATGTTTGCAGGCTTGTACCAAGGAAACATTGGACTTAGGAGGTTCACGAAATCCCATATGCAACACTTGAGTGGCACTGCTGGAATCCCACTTCTATGTGCCTCTTGTCAGTACCAAAGGCTCTGGGGATTTGGGAAGGTTGGGGGAAAGAGAAGGTTGGTTTGGGTTTTTGGTTTGTTTTAAATTCTGTCACTTGGCTCTAAGAGTCAAGTCAGACTCAAAAGCCTTGGTCTTGGAAATCAAGGATCCCCAAAAACGCTTTTGCCCATGACAGATGGTAAGGTGGGATTTTGGAATGAGGGGAAGGTTCAAATTACTATTTTAAAAAAGGACACATGCACCAATTTGGATTTAGCAGCGTAATCAGCCTCTAAGTTTTGCAGGCATTCCAATACAACAGGCTTATAGCACTGCCAATTGAATAAAAGTGCACAGTTTCTAAATTGCAGTGTAATACCAGCTGTTACGAATATTTAGATACATGCATATAGGTGACATCTAATATGCAGAAATGGTCTGTAATTGGATTAAACATTTTTGCACATTTAAACAGCACACGTGCACAACATGTTGTTTGGTCATCCATTATTGTTTATTTGCATGCATCTATTAAAAAAGAAAAATCCAGGTTTAGAAAAACCCCTAAAAGTTCCAGATATAGTTTTCTGCTAATCAAAAACTCCTAGATAGCATGCAGAACTTGCAGTTTCTCCATCAGCCTTTTTCTCACGCTAAGGTCCCTCCTAAAAGAAGGATAATCCCCAGACACCCCTAAAACACCTCCAGCACCACCTCAGCTCCTCCTCTACAAGGGTGCTGGGCATGCTCACCACAGATTCAAGTTCAGACAAATATTTAAACCAGAAATGTAAGTATTTTTAAAGATGTGCCCTCACTGAACACCTGGCAGGCAAATTCAGCAATTCTCCCCACTAGTGTGGAAGGCTTTAACTAGTGGCACTGCATTTTAGCCCGTGGCATTTCACAGGGAAATCACAGAAAAACTCCTCATGCTACAGCGACGCACAACACGAGCGGTAGATGTAAAACACGGCACCCTGGCAATTGGTATTGAACTCGAACAACGATCCGCAACGGCGTAAGCAAGCAACTCCCGTGCTCCGAAGCGAGGGCTGGCACCGCCGAACATCATCACGCCCCTGGGAAAGAGCTGCTGGAGCCCTTAAGTGATGCAAACCGCCTCTCTTATGGTGTCTTAAATACCTGGTTTACAACACTGAGCGTCAACAGTTGTAGAGCCCCAGAGTTGACAGCAGCTTTTTTTTCAAGCTTCCCCATGAAGCTCGGCCAGAGCATCAGCATTTTCTGGGGAGCATCCACCCCTCGAGGAACTAACCGTGTCTCCTGCTTCTCCTCGTGCAAAGCGACTCCAGGGATGGCTGAAAGGAGCTTAACGCACAACAGGCGCCTCCCAAGCGGAAATACCGCAGTCACCCCAGAGCGTAGTGCATACATCAAACGTGCACAGTAAATCACGGCTCACAATCTTATTTCAGAGAATTTAGCTCTAACCTGGGAAAAGGAATAAGAGTGACAGACATATTGGCACATACCTATAGCTCAGCACTGCAAGGCCCCAAATTTCAGTGGGGAAGCTGGGCAGCCAGCGCTCTGGGACCTCTACGTCCCAGGGCCAGCTTCATCAAACTCTTCCCCCAGCTCTCAAACGCTCCCTCATCCACCATAAGTCTCCCATTTGCACTTTCAGGCTAGGCTTTTTCCTGTATGAAATATTTACTAAGCCAATGCACTGTGGTTAGCCACAATTCACTAAGAAATACTCAGTGCAACAAATTCAATCATTCACGGAAGTGAAATGAATAGCACCAAAGCTGGGGTACGTGCCTAGTGAGCGCTTCACATTTTGGAAGAAAAAACACAAGCTGCTGGCTAGATAAACCATATTCTTATTTGTGGGTCATCTGAAAATGATTCTGGACTGAGTTGCAGTTTTAGATGAACTGTATACTCCATGTTAATTTGTGTTGATTTTAACAAATAAGAATATGCAATAAACTCAAGGAGCAGAAACAAATAGTCACTGCAGCTCTTTGCTCATTCTGGTTCACTTATCTACAGGATACAAAAATTAGAAACAACGACAACAAAAAACAGCTAAAGGCTAGCTCTTGGCAGAACACATTTTGTATTTGCATTTGCTGCCAAGGAAGAAGTTGAGGTGCAAGTTTAAAAACCAGCTTCGCTCATTCCCACTGTTTGTAAGACAGGAGCAAAGTTCTCCGGTGGGAAAGCTCTCACAAAAAGCAACTCATATGACATATTTTTCACTCTGAAGTGTGATGCAACTGCTATGACATACAGTTTTGAGATACAGTCTCAACTGCAAAAAAGATGCATACCACAGAAACACAGATGATAGGGCTGGAAGAGATCTCAGGAGGTCCATTAGTCCGTCATCCTGAACTGATCCAATCAGTTAATCACCTACAGTTAGTCCAGAAGTCTTTTACTTTAATGTGGACTCTATGGGAAGGCAATTTCTTAATGCTATTTGATAGCTTTTTGTGTTAACATATATTCTGCGCACTCTAAACGAATAAAAAGCTCTCTAGAGCTTTAAAACAGAACCTTTGCAGTGATTTTTGTCCTGATCAGTTTTTCCAAGGTGATATGGCCAATATAATTTTGCACAGGATGAATGACCAAGAGAATATATTTTTGAATTCTCCGTACCGCTGTTAGTGGTCCTCAGAGCACACATACCTAATTAAGCATCTGCTTCCAGCCACGCTGCAACGTTGCCTCAGCCCGGCCCTCCACGACTGGCACCTTCTCATCCATTTTACATCATTCTAAGATAATGCTTGGGTGCAATTACTGAAATTCGTAATATCACACTACCAATTGCATACAGATCATCATTCTTTCCCTGAGCCACTACAAGGATTTCCAGGAGGGAAACTGTTTCAGAATTAGTGCATCCCAAGAATTAGCACTACAAATACAAGAGAAAGAGTATGGTAGGATCCTGGCTTGTTCAGAGCCTTGAAGTGGGCTATAAAGCTCTCCAAGGAGCTGCGTTTTATTTGAATGAGAAAGTAGAAGAGTGTTTTGTTTGTTTAAGTGAGAACATGGAAGCAATCAGCAAAGACAGGAACAGGACTCGATTGTTGACACAGGGGAACAACTGTCAACACTGGGCAGCACTCGCAGTTTTACATGGGTTTGTCCACTGAAAGCATGACGTTTGTAGAGAGTCACCACTCCTCACACAGGTAGGAAACACTTGCAGAAACCTCAGAACAAGAGTGTTCCACAGCTCTCGGAGGAAAAAAGCAGATACTGATTTCTGCAACAGAAAAACCTGCAGGGAATTTGCTCATCAGTCACTGTTAGCTGTGTTCATTGTGGCCACGCACGGGCCAGAAACCAGAGCAGACTAGCTTTTGGGCAGCTGCTGCCCGAGGCTGGGGGCAGAGCAGGGCCCCATGTGCAAGCAGAGGAGCCGTGTTGCACAACAAACCTGCCAAGCTCTGCAGAAAGGGTAGTATTAAAATCTACAGGTTTTTAGAACTCAGTTACTCGCCAGAATTCTGTGTGTGTTTAACTATTAACAGCCAAAACACAGCTGGGTTTCCAGTATATGTAGTAAGTGCTCAGGATGTGAGACCTATGACTAGTGATGATCACAGCTAGCTGATCTTGAGCAAATATAGCACGCAGATATGGTGGATATAATGTTTACTAACACTTAATTAGCAAGGATTAGATGTTTCATTCGAAGTCTGATCTCAATGCCGTGGATTTTATAATAATAGCAAAATGGAACAATTCAAACTTCTTAAGTTATGTGCAATCTCATAAATCCTCTGGAAATATATAGACTATATATATTAGCTGCATCCCAGGACCAAAGTCCCTTCACCACTCCTAACCTAAAGGAATAATCAGCAAGGTAAAAAAATTTACATCACTGTTTCTCTCCTGGTAGAGATAATTTGCCTTACAGGAAAGACACAGGGACTGAGCTGTTGTGAAACAGCGAGCATTAATCTGGTCCTAACCTATCTCTTCTTCAAGTCTCTCCAGCCGAACAACAAACATAGGTTTGCAACTGCATTCAATAACTTACTTGATCAGTAAGAGTGAAACAACGATGCAAAATGAGGCTGCAAGTTTGGCAGATTCCATCAAGCCTTCAGAAGGTTTGGGGAGTTTTGCCTCTCAAAAAGCATTGTCTTGTCATGCTGAAATATTCTGTCAAAGCAGCTTAGTAGACAACTTTTACTTGAACATAAATAATAAAAATGAGATGCCTAGATATGTCAAAGCAGAGACAAGCACTTGGCCCTAACCCCAGCTCTGCTTCTTTCAAAATCATCGAGTTCCCACTGCCCTCAAACAGGAGCTCTGTCAACACCCAACATCTCTGTAAATCTCATCTTTAACACCTATTTACATTCCAGAGGTATCTAGGCAAAAATAGGAACTATTTGCTCAGCGGATCAACCCTGTCGAGTTTGTTTTAGCATTTCACCTGCTTCATTTAGTGATAAAACCAAGCTATTACTCCCTTTTTCTCCCAGTGATACTAGGACTATAATATAGCTTTAAGAGACAATATCCCACCAATAGGAGTCCTATTCTGGCTTCTCTAGCAGCACCAATTCTCCCCATTACAGGTCAGCTGTCGTGCCAGTTTCCTCATTCATTTACATTGGAGAAATCCCATCAAAGATGACAAATCTGCAAAAGATGCAAAGAAGGGAAAGCTCTTCCTTGCATAATCCGTATTATAATAATCAGTCATTTTAAAAGTTGATATTCAAGAGGATAAATTAATTAGAACAAAAATAGCAGAGAAATTACTGTAGCACAAAACATGCAAACTCTCCCTGCTGCCTTTCATTTGAGAGGAATAACATTTCTTAGCAAAAACCTGCTACTTAACTGATTGCAAAGCATACTTCTAAGTATGATTCATACTCCAGGAGGAAATTTTGTTCTGGAAATCTAGCATATTACGATCTGCAGCCAAACACACCGTTAAGTATTAAGTTTGGAACTAATGACAAAACATACCTCCAAGGACGCTCTCTGTTAATGTCATAGCAGAGCCCAAAGCAGAGATCCTGCTGGCTGGCCTCTAAGTGTCCCTTTTTCTATTTCTTTAGTGCAGTTTGGAATTTGGAATTCTTAGCAAAGTCAGCGCAGATGGAAACAGCTTAAATGCCATATCCAGCCACACAAACCTTTTGGAAACCCACGAATCACTTTTGCAAAGAGCAGCAGGATTGAGCACTCATCACTGCTGCTGCTCGGACCCATCTCGCTCGCAGGGACAGGCACGTTTTCTCAGCAGCTCTTTCAGGATAAACCATCTCAGACACACACCTTGCACGCTCAACACTGGGTAGAAACGACCCTTGAATTATATAACTTTTTTACTACTGGGGAAAGCTATTGGTAAGAACAGCCTTTAGAGCAAACTTTTTTATGTTCTTATTGCATTAAATAATACCTTTGCACTTCAGACCTAATATAAATTGCTCCAGAAAAGTCAATTAACTTAGCTTGAGAAATAGCAACAGGTTTTTCTCTAGTCTCCCTCTTGCTCTGGTTTAAGGCAATGATACAACTTTTGCCAACTCCATAAAGATCAGAGCAAAGCAAATGCTGAGAGTGCTTGAAAGCCTCGCGTATGTGTTGCATTCCTATGCCTTTGTGGCACTACCACGTATGTTCACCTATGCTTTCTCACTTGAAACATTCGCTACCATTTAAGCTGAAATTAGCATGTAAGACAGCTAATGTTTTTAATCAAACTATTATATCCCAGGAAAGTTTAAGATGCCTATACTTACATTTTCATGTAAATGCGCGTTGGGATCTAGAGACTACTACCTGCTCACTGTGCTGTTTCATGGAAATTGAAATTGCAAATATGTTTACACATTCAAAGTCTAAAATCCAGCTCTAGTCTTAAATCAGCAAAACACTGCATTCAATGCAATCATTTATAAAACTATAAAAATAATGTATATTATAAATGCTGGAAATGTGAGTGCTATGCTTTGCTTTTTTAAAATACTCTGTAGTTTTGTAGGGCAGCATAGGGAACACAGCAATGGGAAAGAATACAGCTTTATAACCCTTTTAAGTTTTGTTTGGTTACAATCAGAAAAACATAAAACAACACATTAAGGTTTGGCCTAGGAAGAATATCAATTCAGACACAATAGCTGTTTGCACTGCTGAAAAGTTGCAATTCTTGTAAATGAAGTGTAACAGCAGTAATTGTGTTTCTCTGAGTGAGCTAAGAGGCAAATGGTGCGTGAATCAATAATGATGTGGCTTGTTCACCATTTATCTCTCTGCATGATCCACAGGAAATCCAATCACATAATTACATTATTCACAGTCTGTCGAGGGCACAGAATAACTGGATCCTACTAGTGTGTCTAGCTACCCCAATTGCAGAGGGCAGACACCTGTGATGGCAGATCTGGCAGTAGTCCCTCAGCCAAAGCTCCCGCTAGTCACGGTATCGCGCTCCCTGAAGCTAAGGGCGCTGCAAAGGAGGACTTCATTTCTGCTATCAGTGAACCAATTCCTATGAATATCATTTTCAACATTTAAAATTTTTGGAAGGCTTCAACGTCCTTAGCTGCTATAAAGCTGTTACTGTGGCTGTTACCAATATGTCTGTGGGTGTTAGAAATTAGGTTGCTGGGAATGAGTTAAGACACATAGACACCGGTACAATAAACCGATTATAAATGCCCCCATTTACACATCTGAGGAAGCTCCACGGTACAGGAAAAAAGTCTGCAAGCCGAGACTCTAAAATGACCATTAAACACTGGTCATGCAACTATGCCAGAAAGGATGAAATTTGATGTTGGCGACCGACAAGCACTTGGTTTTGATGGTTTACATCACCGCTGAAGGTCACATCTTATAGAGTTTACCAGTTTCTATTGCATCGTTTCCAAGATCTCCATCTAGGCCAGTCTGGGAATGGGATGGCAACGCCACGTTCCGTGACAAGTCCAAGATGGCAGTGCCCCTTTTTAAAAAGTTTTTTCATTCCCTGATTGCATCCCAGAGGGAGAGGAGTTTGGGTAATGGTGCCCACCGGTCCCGTCCAGCATGCGGCCCCTTGCTCAGTGAGCTGCATGGACAATCCCCTATTCTCACTGTAAAATATTCATCTCCAGAACTGACATGAAACCACGAAGACCAATCCTGTATATAAATGATTTTTAAAAAAAGACACTGATGCAGTTTATTTGTACAGAAAGCAAACAGTAGGTCTACTTCTTTCCAATTTGACTCAAATGGAGCAGTTACTGCCAGATGCAGCTAAAACTCCAAGAGTTTCTTAGCCAAGAGGGCTGCCAGGCTGCCGTCCCTTTTCCACGAATCAAAGCCTTCAAATTCCACGCCTGGCTGTCAGAGGGCATCTGCAGTTCAAACCTCTTTGCTGTGCTAAACTGCCTACTGTTCTCTCTCTCAGAAATGAGTCAAAAACAACCCGGAAAAACTCATCTCAAATCATTTCCTTCATTCATCATAGCCTAAGAGTATTCCCAAAGAAGCTGCTCTGCCACGGACCAGGAAATGTCTCCTGGAGGCACAAAAAGATGGGTTACAGGTCCCCATGTTTATGAAACAGGAAGAAATTTATTGCCTTACACAACTTCCTCTGCCAGGGGATTACCATGTCAGTAGCTGACCTGTGGAAAAGTGATATTGCAGTGTGCTATAGCTAAAGGTAGTTACTTTTATCAACAGGATGGATTAGAGTTGCATTATATGAAAGGAGGATAAGAGTAAAATCTTATATTGTGACATTAACTTGGTTTTATTACTAGCCCTGAAGGAACATACAAGGCTTGGGCAGAGGCTGGGGGTGAAAAAAAATCAAGCAAACACTGAAAAACAGTAACAGAGGCTAACGCATGGATGAAGACTTAGAAAACTTAAAATCAGAAGACAGGAAATTCTTTTTAAAGACATCAAATCAATTTATGTATTTCTAATACAGTCCTACTCTAACACAATCATTACTAGAGAAGAGCTAAACTGCTTTATTATTCAGCATATTGTTAATCAAAGACATAAAGAGTAGATAATAGAAGGAATGAGGAATTGTGTTTTGAGGCCATATCAAGAATCACCTCCTGAAGGTCAAGTTTCCCCCACAAGCACACGTTTCAAGATAAGCTATTACTGTGAAGTAAGTATTTATCTGTTGACAATAATATTAAGACACCACTGTTCCAGGCTTTCTCAGGATATTACCTGGCATTACCTGTGAAAAGGATGCCCAGGGAACTAGGATGCACATGTAAACCAAATATTTCTCTATCACAACTAATGGCAGCAAGATCAAAAGGGGAGGCAGCATCTTACAATAGGCAAGATTCTTCACTGCAGTCCAGTGAGGTTACAAAAATGAGGGAAGAGACAAAATGTCAGATTTATCTGTTCTGCTCCTAAAATCATCCTAAAATGCTGTGGTTTTTTTTCTTACATTACCCCAGTAGCTTCCTTTATTGCCACAGACTCCTATGAAGTCCTTTGCATGGCCTTCTTCTTAAAACAATAGATTCCACCTTTATTACCAATACACTGTAACATTCACCAAAAGTGACACTGACCAAGAAATCCAAAAGCTGGTATGGAAGCTCAAAAACCAAGCAAAACTGAAGAGTAGTTTACAGAATTATTCAACTATTTTTCCCAGCATACTTCTCTCAGGAACAGATCTGAGGGTCAAAGTCTACAGAAAGGAGTATCATGAGTTGTACCAAAAACTGGTACACAACATAACACCCATCTGTAGGCACATCCATCCTGCCCAAAGTAATTCACAACATTCCTTTTCCCCAAACATTAACTAACATCAAAACAAACAGCACCAGGCCCTCCACCAGATTTGTCTGGGACTGGTCAAAAGGAAGTTTTTGTTATCATTTCATTTACATTTTGCAGTCTCTCTAGGAAGATGACTGAAAAGACACTGCTATGTTGACAAATCCTCACCGAGAAGTATTTGCAACATAAAATGTTTTACCATAAGCAGCAAGATCATTATGGTTCTTGTTACATTTGCAGCACCCCTCAGGATAGTTTAATACTGTAAAATAATGCTTTGACAAATAGCCATTACCAAAACTGTAATTCAATCAGTCTTTTAAAAGACTGAGAGAGCTGACGCACACTGGATTTATTCATGCCATCACATCCTACTATTAAATTTCCGCCACTGATACAACTTTGGCCGAGACATCATCATTTACAATGCCTCCAGCGCTTAGAAAGATTAAAAATTTAAACAACATGAATCTGGATGAAGACAGCGCCTACTACATATCCGATGCACCACTGTGTATAATATGCAGTGGGTACATACGTCATCTCAGCACAAAGAGCCAATGGAAAGCAGGGGAAATTAGGTTCTTCCCAAACTGAGGGGCGGGGGGGAGGGTGAATAAAAAAGCGGTTGCTATTCCACTTGCTTTTTAGCATGAAATATTCAGTAGATGCACAGTGCTAGCAGACCACTCCCCAAAAGGCAAACCAGAAGTAAGATCAATGCCCCTCACAGCAGACAGGTAACAGGGCCCCTTCCTTGCATCAAAACGTGCTTTGCAACAAGGATCATTCTGCTGGGAAAGTCATAGGGTTTGAAGACTAGGGTGGTTTTTTTAGGGTTTTTTGAGCAGGGAGGGTTGCATGGTTTTGTTTTTTATTCTCTGGGGCATACAAGAGTCTACAGCATAGTTTTACCTTCTATTTATTTCCCAGCATAACATATTTTGGGAGGAATTGTGTATGAAGTGTTCAGCCCAGACTGAGAGGACTCTGGCTCAGCCTGGCACCAACAAGGAAGCCAGGGCTTCCTTCATCACTGCTGCAAGAAGCTGCGATGGATGTGAAATAGGGGAGGACCACTGCATTTTGCACTGCCCTGTTTCAGTAAGATGGTCTACGTTCTGTGTATATTCACAAATCCTGCTGCTTCTCTCCCGTGGTCTTCTCACACATATCCATTACGGATTTTAGAGCATGATCGTTCCAAGCCAGCATGGGAACAGTGTCCTTGTTTTCATGTCTACACCAGACTAGGCACTCTCATGGATAAGCACGGCCTCCATGCCCAGAGCAAGAGCAGAGCATCTCTGCCATGCGGCGAGGCTCCTGCAACCATGTACCAGATGCAAGAGGTCCCAAGACACCTCAGAGTAAAAGCATCTGAGTGACATTTTTCCAAAATGCTTCCTCTGAAAACATGGCTTTGACTGCTTGAAAAAGCCTTGTCAAAGCCAAGCATTTGTTTTAAAATTTTGGAGTCAAAAATATCGGTCTATGACAGAGACAAAACTGGACATGCACATGCACAAAGGGAGGTCACCAGACTGAAGAAAGTACTCCCATAAGAAAGCAGAAATGGATTTGCATGCAAGAAATTTTCACTCTTGTAATTTTGTATACCACCCAGCTCCTTTTAAAGCCAGAATAAAGGCATAAAATAACTGCCACTCCCCTCAAAAGTGGAAGATACTCCTTGCACTAAAAAGTTGGTCAGCAGAAACTCAACCAATACCACCACCTTGAAAGTCCTGAAGCTCCCAGCAACTCCCGGCTACTATCAGAAGCGGACATGAACTTTTAGGTTGAGCCAGCACAGTCACCCTGAAGTTTTAATGCATTCCAAGCAGAGGACATCAGTATCTGTAGGACTTAACTGCAAGCACACAAAAGACAGCATGGCTTAAGGCAAAAAGCTAATGCGAATATAACTCACTCTTGCACAGATGTGTGTGGCAAATGCTGCGGCATGCCAATCCCCTTGTGCGGTGAGTTGTTACAGCCCATGGCTACAGACTGCAGGCTCTGCAGTTCAAGCTCCAGCAGCATGTCATTTTTCAGGCTATCAAAAACTCAGCTCAACTAACAGGTCATTTATATGTGGGTCTAAACACGATGAGGTTCAGTTGCTCAGGGCTACAGTCTTGTGGGAAAGATAACACTTTAAATTACTTAAATCAATGCAGAGGAAGGCTTAGAAGCACCCGAGTAAAATAGTTATAAGCAGACCACGTCCAACTTAGTTTAAGACATGCTAAATAAGGCCAATATGAAAAAGAATAAACTGAAGGAAGTAAAATTGAAATCAACAAGTATTTTTACTAGCAGAAGCTAGCAAAACCAATACAGATGTAAGATAGCTTCTGCGAGGTATAAAACAATGTCCTCTGACACTGGTTCGATGTTCACATGGAAGCTCCCACCACACGGTTAAAGGAAAGGGCCGAGTGAGTCACACATCGCCACCTGGGATGAAAACAGAGTCAACGGAAGAGCTCTCGATTACCCCATCAGTGAAAGAGCAATTGAAAGCAAAGCAACGGGCTCTGAAGTCCATTATTTAACACAATAATGCTTATTGGCCCAAAAAAACAATAATATTAGCTCCAATAAGATCGTACTGTGCTGAAGATGGTATTGTGTTCTGTTTTTATTACAGAAATATCTGATAGGTATTTAAGAGATTTAAAAAATCCTGGAAGAGCTTCTTGAAAAATAAGATGATATTTCAGTCCTCAGCATTGTAATCAAGTGCTGAAATTCAAGCAATAAATGCACATTCTCTCTATCAGCAATACCAGATCAAGCTGTTCATCTGCCTTGGTATTGTGATGAAGCAAGAAATAACTTATCATTCATCTACTTAAGCTGTACCAACATGAGGAGGGAGGCGTGTTTATTTCTGCTTATAAATATGGACAGTTAATATTAAAAAAAAGAAGTCCTTTAAACTCCCCTGGACAATTTACTCTGAATACAGTGAAAAGCCCAATGCACAGTAGAGATGTGTAATTTGGAAAAGATAGAGTGCTTTGTGCATTAGGGTCCCTCTCCATCATCTCATCTTCCTTTTGCTTTTGTTCCCCATGCAGCAAATTTGTATTCTAGGC
Organism: Rhea pennata; assembly: GCF_028389875.1. NCBI lineage: Eukaryota > Metazoa > Chordata > Aves > Rheiformes > Rheidae > Rhea > Rhea pennata. Next base: position 37,537,726 of record NC_084669.1, on the reverse strand, counting down.
ACTGTTGCTCAAGCAGCACATACCCAGGTATTATTGGTGCCAGAAAAAGAAAAGTTCACACCTGAACTCAAAATAAACAGTCTCCTAAACATTTATAGCGGGTGTTTGTATGCCACTTAACAACAGGTCCGAGATACCATAACCCCATTCAAAACTGCCTTTAGCATAGCCACATTTGGGTTCAGTCCCTCCCAAAACTGATGCAGGCATGAGTTAAACTCATATCTCAACACAAAATCAGAGTCCAAAGTCAACCGCAACAGCTACTGCCATAGCGTCTCCCTACAACTGCCCCGCTGCCCACCAATGTTGTCTTTTCTCCAGCGAGGGCAAGCGAGTGTCCTTTAGGACTGCACCAGGCCAGCATATTAAGCTAAAGATGATGTGATTTCGGTTTATCATCAGGCATTAAGCTGAAGGTCACTGCAGGCGCAGAGCTGGAAACCAGGGTGGTCATTTCCATGATGGTGGGCCAAGGGGTTGGGTGGGCAAAGGGCACCTTCCCGCCAGCCAAGAGCTTTCGTCATCTCACAGACATAGCATTCAGATGTAAAAGCTGATTTAGGACTCTGGTTTAGGACTGCAGGTTTCAGTACTGAGGTATTACAGTAAGATTTTGTTACAGAAGATTTTCAGCATGCTCGTGAATACCTCTGACATTCTGAATTATTTTGCAGTAACTTTATCCATCTTCCCTTTAAAATATGCATAACCCAGGAATACCCTTATTGGATTACATTAATCGCATGCTATTTTTAAGTTGTTTCCAACCCATGTTACTATTTAGAGTAACTATGTAAAAAAAAATAAAGTAAAATAAACCAAAGACTGCAGAAGGAGAACCTTTGCTGCAATGTTTTTGTTCACATTTTAGCTTCCTAAGGCCAAATTGTATTGAAGATTAGAGGACTTAATTCATTTTCATTATCGTCTTCTAAGAGAAGTTGTGTGTCCTAATGCTGTGTTACTTTCAGGAAACTGTCTTCCAGAAATCTGCTTAACTGTCATGTCTCTGTAGCTCGGGTTATTTAAAAAGCACCCTGTTTGCTCTAGAAGGTTGCAGATGGTGATTACAGGTTCACAGCAGAGAAATCCATGAGGGTTACAAAATACAGAGAAACTTCTTCCGATTTGGGAAAAACTCTGCAGAGGAGCCAGGAAGCCACAAACGGCTGGAGGATGTGGGAGGAGCGTAGGGGGCGGGGACAGCAGAGAGAAGATGGAAAGCATTTTTAAATGCTTTAAAAAAAGAATGCTTCTTTTTTTTCCATCCTCTTCCCTCAGTATCCAAGAGGCATCCACTTTTGACCACTGTCAGAGAAAGGATCTCAGACAGGGCCAGACTTGGTCTGGTCCTGATCAGCTGGATCCCACATTTTTATGTTACGTTTAGCACAGGTTTGGGAAAGCGAGATGAAATCTGTTTCCCATATTGAGCCAAACGTTAATTAAGACCCAGTTGCAGCATCTGTTGCTTGAGATTGCACCCAAAGGGGAAAAAAGAGAGAATGAAGACTGGGAAATGAAAGCCAGACTGTTTCCAGAAAACAAAACAGATCTACCTTATTTAATTGAAGAAATTACTTGCTTACATTCTTGCCAGAGAGCAATGCTGTAAAGGCAGGTCCCTAGCTCAAATACCTGAACAGAAATTCATTTTCTTGAAATTCCTCCGCTGAGGATATCTTGGGCAGGCCGTGTTGCTGCACATACCATGTAGGGATGCGTATGGTATCAACGAGTGCAAACGGCCTCTGCCACACTGACGTTAAGCACGAGGCTGCGTTACTGCACAGTTCTCCATTGCAGCCCCTCAACGGGGCTGCTGCTGCTGAAGCAACTGTCACCCACCAAAAAGTGACCAGGCAGCTTCACAGAAAGCACCCATTTAATCTACGCAGCAGTAAGACCATCCACGGAAGGATCTGACCAAGAGCTGCTAATGGAGCACCGACTCTTCCCTTTGCCACTCATTTTCCTTCTCTGTCTCCCGACTGCTTGTGAACGGACACTACAAAACCAATGATAGGCAAGAGCCCTTCATTTCTGAACACCCAGAAGTAAACATCTCCAAAATCCCGGTGCACCGGCCTTGCCACAACCCCACTAATGAAGCTGAAGACACAGGCTGAACTAAATTGGATACCTGAATTTGGGACCCAGTCATATGGCAACGCTGCAGGCTTTCAGCTTGAGCGCGATTCACAAGGCGACAGCGGGGAAACCAAATGCTCCTCACGCGTGGGAAGAAGAGGCAACAGAGGCAAATTCAGCAAACCCAGGTGGGAGGAGAGCAGCTGAAAGCAGGTGTTGCTCCTAGCAAACACTGAAAGCAGATTTAACTCTGCCAGTGAACTAAAATTTAATTTCTAGCCATGACAAAAGAATCAAAATCCACAGCTCATCTCATCAGTAAACCTGCAGCTTGACTTTCCTGGGCCCATTTTTGAAGGCACAGGAGTTTACCTCTTCACCCAAGATCTGCGGTGGCTGCACTCCTCAACGTCACTCTTCACCAAAGACGTAAGACAGGATAATAAACCACTGGGTATCAGCAAGCTCCAAAAGGTGTTACAGAAAGCAAGGAAAACCAGGGTCTCAGACTGCCAGGAGACTCCTACCAGAGGCTTGCAGCTGCAAATTCAAACCACTTTCTCTCCTAGGTAAAAATACTAGCCCAGTACCTGCTTATGACTTACCCACTTTTCTTCCCTCCCCTCACTTTCAAGTGTATCAAAATGAAAGATAAACACAATCTTTATGCAGTATTCTGAGAAAGTGCATTAGGAATGTAAAATATAGACTTTCTACACTGCCCAGTATTTTTCACATCACCTAAATCAACAACAGGAAACATAAGATTGCTGGCAATGTTGTACCTAGCTTCACTCAGACCTCTGAAAAATAATCACCACAAATAAAACAGCTAGGAAGAAAAGCCAGCCTCTGGAATAAAAATAATCACAAGAAAAAAAACAGACTGCGCAAGCTATTCATCTGAGACAAGCAGGAAGAGAGAACAGGGCATGCAGCAAAGCCTCAAAACATACATTTGTGAGCAGGAGGAACAGAGGGAAAATAACTGTCCCTCAACTCGCCCTCACAGCTTCCACTTCAAGAAGCTTTATGTATGTAAATTGAGAACAAAAACCTGTTTCTAGTGTTTATTATTTGTTTCCATTTCATTGCATCGAGCTGTTAAAACTCTCATTTCCCAGAAAAATCTCGGTTTAAGTCATGTCATCTTCTCCATCTATTTCCTGCATAAATCAAGTGACGTCAGCGAACATTTCCAATGGAAGAGGTTGATAGTCTGTATTAGCACCAAGGACATGCAGCTTTCTTAAGGAATAAGAAATTACAACTTAAGTACCATTTTTGAGCCAGCTTTTGCCTCTGACAAGCACTAAGGCGATACTAGGTTAGAGATATACCAGGTATTCTTAAGTGATGCTAGTTCCATGTCAAACACCTAGCCGGGAGTGGTGGGGAGCCTGTGACACTTTTGGAGGCTGCTCTCCGTGATGCAACTACCCAGCAACTCAAGCTCAAAAGTTCATTTTTACACAGGCCTCCAAACAGCCACCAAATACTAATGATATTCGTTCAAGCTCTAATGACCTCAAGTTTATAAAATTTCAAATCGCAATCCCATGAACAAGCCATCACAATCAAATATATTTTTTATTGTAACTGTTTCCAGGCTGCCATTCCCTAGTTTCATAGCTTTGACTGCAAGGAACATATCAAGTCATTCCATTGAGATAGGCTACTCAGAGCCAGGGGAAGAATAATAATAAAAAAAGAACAGTAAGAATTTTCACTGAGAAATACATTTTGCAGAAACTTCTTTCTAAGTTTCAGAGGACCATAGAGGGAAATTCAGCTTTTAGAAGTTCAGGATCAGTTCAAATTTCAGAAGTTATCTTAACACAAATGTTGGCTAAATAGTTTCGGAAACTTATAAAATATATTTTATACATTTCTAAAGGCATGTGTTAGGAAAAATGCATTTCAGTTTTCATATACAGATACTTAGGGTACCAAATTTACTTCTTACTAATATTTCCTGCCATCCTACCTGTTGAAGTAAATTCACTTCCATTTCCCACTAACAGGTATTTACATTACACATGAAAAAATAGAAGCCTGCAATTACTGTTAATTAATACTATATGTGTAATGAAATTCATATCCTATCTTCTGCTATATGTGGGATTATTATGGATTCTATGACCTTTCAGCTCATGTCCCAATGGCTCTAAAACAAATCAGATTTGATGAATGCAGTAAAATAACTTTCACCTTTCAAGTACACCTAATAAATTATTTTAGGGAGCACTGCAGAAGCAGGGCAATAATTCCACCCTCATCCACAACCAGCAGAGCAGCAGGACTGATGCATAAACACACTAAGCATGCAAGATTCCAGAGCTGCTGAAGGCCACGGCAAAAATACCCAGCATATGCAAGGTGTCTGACAAGGCATCGGAGAAGAGAAGAAATAGGACAGAAAATACATTTTTAACCAAATGGAAAATATTATGAAGACCTAGCAGTTGGACCAAAGGATTGTGTTCAGCAGCTATGTGCTCCATGGGTTTGTTCATCGAATGTAATTGCTCTGCCTTCAAAAAAGGAAAAATAATGGCTTGCATTATTCATTTACTGTTTACAGAGAATAATTACATTTAAAAGCACTGAAAGGTCCTATCGCTCCTCTCTCAAATCTCCAACTTAATGTTTGCCAAGATTTATACAACAATTCCGCTTGAATAAGCAAAGATTGACAGCTGAGTAAACTGCAGCAAGCAGAATATTTTGGAAGAATCTGAAAAAACCTACATCATTCCAAAAGTGCTAGTTGGTAACTCTGGAAAGGTTGGAGAACAGAGATCAGCAAGAGCATTTGCCTATTAGCTGGTAGGAAAATAAAGCCATGAATTCTTAGAGTAATTTCAGGCAGTTATACTGCATGTCACATCAAGGGCCCTTTCAGAAAGAATCACATGCACATTCCTATATTGTCAAGGATTACAAACCCTGAAATGGAAACTAGGACCTCTGTTATTTGCTGTATCTATGTTTTCGCAGACAAAAACTTCATGGAAAACAGCAACATTTTAAGAACTAGATGCCAGACTTCTCAAACAAAGTTATTTCTTCCTGGACACTACTGTCTATATGTGCTGTTATCAAGGCTAAGCGATGATTGAGAACTCAATAAAACATGAGACGATATTCATCTTATCATTACGGGCACTTTTTTCTTCTGCTTCATCAGGTTTCAAGGTGAATAAAGAATAACAGCAGCTAACTACAAATGCCATTTTATTAATGGCTTCTCCAGGGATAACAGAGGTTTTCAGTGCAACAAAGTCAGCAATAAACTTCCACTGCTGTTATGTCTTTAGCTGCTGGGTTTTCTGCAATTTATGTCAGGTCCTTATCGCATAAAAACAGAAGCAATCAGGCCAAGTAAAGCAGAATTACACAACTTAAAAGCCTTAATATTCTTTGTCAGACAGCTCCTAGGAACCCGTGGGGCTTGGAGGAATTAGTCTGCCGTTATTGGCATATTAATTGCAAAGAGGCAGGGGACGTTCCCAGAGATTTGTCTATGGGAATCATTTCTGAAAGCCACTTGTTCCAGATTAGCCTCAAAAGGGATTTTTAATCAACAACTTCACTGTTTAATAAGCACAAAAACAAAGAATGATATTCAAACCTACTCTTGTCTGTTTACTTTGCGTTCCTTTGATATCTCGATGGCTTTTGGTCACTGTAAAAAGAAGAAAAGAAAGAAAAAAATTAAACAAGCTTTAAACCTTGGGCCACAGCCTACTTCTGAGCTGGTCAAAATCCTCAGCAGCCCTAGTGAGATCAGTAGCTTCCATACAAGCGAGATTAATACTGGATGCTTTCAGATAGATTTAATACTGTTCTGGGAGGATAGAGGGTTTCATTCACATAATATTCTTTTAGTCTTAGAGCAACGAATGCAACCACAAACAAGGTGGTGATTGGGTAGGAAATGCATTTGAACCCTTGGCCGTGTAATCAAAAATAATGAAGGTCTAATTACAATTTAGCAAGTTTTGTGATAATCACCATACATCATAGATTTTAACTACAATACTTGTAGCAGAAACAATGATGAAAATGTGCTAAAAGTCCCATCCCTCTTTCTCTCATCTAGGAATCTGAAAACAACAAATTAGGGATACTATAATGAGGGAAATTAAGGGATTAAGGGATGAGGGAAATTATTAATGAGGTGGTTTTGTTAAATCCTACTGACATTTGAAATTATTTGATATACAGTTCTATTATTTACTCACAATTACTTCATCAGTTCTGAAAGACCTATTTAGATACAGATTTCTGAGTCTTAAGTTTGTTTTTGCTTCTTTTTAAACTGTGTCTTTTATTGGCATGGTTTTAACTTAGATATGCTGCCTAGCTGAACCAAAGATTTACCGACAATCTATCAATATCTGCCCTCAACAGATTCAGAGATTTGCACCTTTGTTCAAGGTAACCTACTTCAGAGCAGTATTACAATTCATATGCACTTTTTTCCTGTGAAAGTTAAGTTCCAGATCAAAACAAAAAAAATCATTTGTGTCTAGGCTCTGTAGAAGGAGATAGTCCAATTTTAAGCAGAAAATGCATGGATTGCACATGTCAAAGTGTAGTATTCCTGCCCTGAAAGTGACCAAAGACCAAGTTCTGCTTATAAGGATCTCTCTCCACTTGCAAACAACAGGTCATAAAGGAACTTGAACAATGAGTAACGAAGGCACATTCTGTAAAATTTTAATAGCTACCAGGAAACAGCTATGAGAGAAAATGAATATATTTAAATAGAAAATATATATAATATATATATATATATATATATATATGTAAAAACAAAGTAAAAAAAAAAATCTAAGCCTCTGAAAGGTTACAGAACCAACAGGTAGCAGCAGGTTCATAAAGAATTAGTCCTGCCAGGCACCTTACTTTTAATAGAGATACAAAACTAATGGCTGAGGGGAAAGAATCAACTATCTTATATTTTGATACACTGACCAGTCCGAAGAAATTCTCGGAAATTAATTCAAACTGACAAGAATGAAACACGGGCATCACAGTCTAAAAGCTACATCAGAACTATAACATATGAAAAACACAAAGAAAAATAATATTGTAGCTCATTTTATGATCTTCATGATGTGGAAAAATAGTAACAGAACTTGATATTAAATATGTAGGAGCTGCAAGGTTAGTCAAAGGAGAGGGAGGAAGAAAAGGGATCCAGAGATAGGAATACTAGCTGAAGATAAAATAAAACCCTCAATGGAAAAATGTGAAAATCCCGTTCCTCCAAAAATCAACATGAATTCTGCAAGGATCAAGTTACGTCAGTACGCAGCAGACAATGATTTGTTGCAACTTTGCAGTGCTGCGTACTTCAGATATGAAAATAGGCTAATCAAATTCTTCAATGCCTCTGCAAAGGCACTGAAGAACGTCAAAAACCAATACTAGGACTGTCACAGCAAACCACCGCTGTCCCATAAATTCCTACCGCTGTAATTCCAGGATCACGACGACAGCCTAAAAAGAGCTGAGCTATCAGCAACATAGCAGAACTGGCCAGAGAAAATGTTTTAGAGAGCTCACTTTGGTTTGATGTTCCTCTGCAAAGCAATGATCGCACAGCAGAGACGGGAACACCTATGAGCATTTGAAGAATATTAGTAGATCAAGAAACAAAAGTTGTTTTGGGGGCCATCAAATGAAGACAATAAAAGAAAACATCTGGGATTCCAGGGAAAGCTTTGCAATTATATAATCTATCATTGAACAGGAAAGTCTCCTGAGAGAAAGATACAAAGCTCCCACGCTTACATTTTCTGTCCCCAAAGCTTTAAGCATTGCAAGAAAGGAAAACGCATTCTCATTTTCCTTGGAGGCTGTTGGCCTAAGTACACTCTGGCATCCTTCTCTATCTTCAATATCTGCAATCCTTCTTCAAAAAGAGGCAGAGTGAGAGGCAGAGAGAAGACAGCTAGGAGACTCTACGTGAAGGAGGACCATGGCGGGAAAACAGGAAAGAACTAATTAAACACAAGGGGGAAAAAAAAGAAAGAAATGAGAATTGAGAGGCTTAAAGCCATATCTCCACCTATCCTATAATCCTGCACTGCCAGTCACTATACAACCAAATTGTGTTACTTGGCACTTAAAGTTTACATGTCTTTTATGCATGAAAAACCATTTTTTGAAGCATTTTTGAAAGTCGCTCTCTGGGAATTCATGATGCTCTCACCAATTTGTCTACAACCACAAGATGAAATCCTGGAGACAGAAACAGGACCTAACTCAATGTCACAAGACAGATCTAGTTTTCTAGAGGGTAAATAGCACCATGTTCGAACTTGTAGATAAGACCTTACAGAACCAAACGAAGGAGGTCTGGACAGTGGTAACGCTGCTGAGAGTGATCTTTCTCCTTGAGCAGCACACATTAAAGGAGCTCGCATAGAAATCTGCAGCTTCACTGCACTATAAATTATGAAACCAAACTAATTTTAACAGAAAATGATGCTTCTAGGAGATTAAGATACACTTGAGCACGTTCATCCGCTGGAATATAGCATATATGACTGGAAACCCACCCAGTTCGTACAGAAAAGTCCGCAGGACAGCATCCGTCTCCACGGTGTCCCACAGCAATCTGCAAATTTTTGCATGGGAGATGGCAGCAACAAGCCTTCTTGTCGAGCAAATGAGCAAACACCTCCCCTCAAGGCAAAATTTTAGCCAGACAAAAAACAAGAAAAAAGGCTCCTACCAAACTTAAAAGCAGCTTCATGGTTCAGACATCTTATCCAGATGGGCTTCCCAGTCTAAAAAATATCTTCAATTTATAAAGCCAGAAGTAGATAGTATGATGTTTAAATCTGACATGCTGCACATGAGATTTCCCAGAACTAAGTCTAGTTTGTGTTAGAATCATATCTTACAGAAGGGCAATTTTTTTTAATAACCAGTGATGGAAAATTCTTTACAATGAAGAGCAAATGTTCCTAAATCATAATCCTTTGCTCAGCAGAGGTGGGGGGGGAGGACTTTTCTACTGTACTGTCAGGTATCTGTTCTTAGAGACAGTTATAAACTAATCAAGTCACTCCTCAAATTCCTCTTTATTAAACTAAGCAGACTGAACTCCTTGGGTCTCTCAAGGCAATCCTTGGCAGCTCGCTGGTCCAGCGCTCCTGACCCATCTGAGAGCCTGCTCCAGTTTTCAGCTTGCTGCCTGGATCAGCATCCCAGGGCAGGCTCCTAAGGGCCACACAGGGCAAAGTAAAGTCTTCCTATTCCCATCTTGCATGTGCAGCTACAGATCATATTGGCTCTTTTCTTTTCTCATTTTTCTAATTTCACATTTAGTCTTATTAGAAGGTATTGTATACCCAATTTACCAAACAACCCAGATGGCACCGAATCAATGACCTAATCTCCTCATCAGTTATGGCTCCAATTTTCCACCAGATTAGAAGTGACATTAGGTGACAATTTTGTGTGTCATCTGAAAATTTCTCCATTGCTAGTGATCCTACCAGGGTTTTTTTCCTCCTCAAGTCATTGATTTAACCATAAACTATCACAGAGACACAGCACAAATTGTGTGAAACCCTGCCAGGAAAGCACTCAGAACTTAGAGGTTAATGATGACTGTATTTAATCACGACCTCTGCAGTCCCACCTGGTAGCCAGCTTTTAACACATTGGACTGTTAGTTTCTTAATCTTAGTATCATGACATAGCAAGTTGAACATGCCACAGAAATCCAAATATTTTATATCAAAAGCATTATGATCAATTTTCTTCTACACATTCGTTTGCATCAAAGAAATTTCTCATCTTGTATTTGTTCATGACACGTACCAATACTCCATGGTTGTAACTAAAAGTGGGGTCAAGTAGGCCTAGAGGAACCTAAATCTTCTCCTGAGTCTTCTTAAGCGATATTCAAAAGATTAATATCAGCCTCCTGTACTTCCTCCACATTTCAACATACACTAAAAATAAAACCCCAAAAAAGCAAGCCAGTTCAAGGCAGAAGTGTTTTCGCCTACTGCCTTATAATGCAAACCACTAGCTTACAAATGATGGTCGGCTGTTCAATGTCCTGCTGGCATATGGCTACTTAACAGATGACAGAGAGATAGCACTGAACTTCAGGCAATGAGCAACCCTACATTAAGCACCCACATACACTTTCTTGCCCCCAGATAAACGGCTCACCGCTAAACAAAAGGCCAGCCAATGCAGAAAAATCCCTGCCAAATAGCTCACACCATCCAAGCTGACTCACATCATTCATCCACATGCCCGTAATATTGGTAAAACCAGAGTGGAAACACATTAATCACCATCTTTATTTGGTATGACCACATCATCACCTGGCTGTTCCTCAGATACAGATCTGAAGTACTCATTAGGCACATGATTCTGCACAATGCTGCTAAAAAATATCATGGCTATTTAATAAGAGTACAAGCACTGGTTTCACCAGCACGTTCTTTTCTTCTCGACTGTGAGCTTTGGGGGTGTATGGTGAGACAGTCTTCAACGGTTCCAAATATCACTTATTTTTTCCATTTACACACCTTCTTCCAACTCACTTGGCTAATAGTCTCTGTCACCTTTGCAACAGGTCTTTCAACGTACTAGAATTGTAATTGGTTGGACTTATTCTCTGCACATCACAAATCCAATCAAGTTATGGTATTCACATCTAACCTCAATTCCACATTTCAAATTCCACGTTTCATTTTTAACCTGTCAGAGCAGGTTTTCGCCCCCATTAGAAATAGTGTTTTGAACTGAAATATTTTCTCCTATAAATTTTCAATTCCATAGTGGTTCAACTCCTCTACCCAGGCATCAGGGACCCAACACAGCTGCTCCAACTCTTCCTTCAGGGATCGGCTCCCACTCCACACCTCACCTCCAACCAGGGAGAGGAAGAGTCTCAAATCCACCTCTGAAAGGGTGCTGGCCCTTCAATAGCTATTAGAGATGATTTATTTCTAATTACCAGGGACCCAGGTATGCTAATGCCTTTCTTGACAGTGCACTTGCCCTCTTCTCCAATTCAGACCTTATGAAACAGGTCAGACTCAGGGGGTTTAATATTCTAATCATACAAATTTTTTCATCCAATTTCAGCAAAAGCACCATCATGGTTATGCTCATATATGAGCTCTTCCAGGCTACCTGGCCTATTTTTCAAGGTTCCTAGCACTGATAATTGAGATAGTTAGAAATTTTCTTCTCTCCATATGCTTTTGTGTCTTAAATAATTTTGTTTTTAACATCTTAATTTTGTGCTAAATGAACACTCATTAGTTCCCTGCATTCTCTCTTTCTGCACAAGTTTAACGCTCGCCTGACTCTGCCCTTTCTCTTTGCAAAGATCAGCTTTCCTACTTGAAAAAGAGGCCAGCCAAACCAAATACGGGCTTCCCAGGGATAATGGGTGACCATAGCACAAAATTCCTTCTGAAAACTAACATGCTCCTTGCCTTAAGGAATTTTGAGATATTTCCCCATTAAATTGTTGACACAGCTCAAATACTTAAGTTGGACATCTTCCACAACATATAGCACAGCAGCTCCTCAGCAGATGTCCTCAAGAACAAAAATAAATAAATAAATAAATAAATAAATATAATCACAAGCTTCAGGTATTCATGCAACTTGCAAACTTCATAGGGACATTTAAACCCATAAGAGCTCGTGCTCACAGCCCTGTGGCTAGATGAGACTCGTTTCATTATTCTTCAAGGTTCACTGAGGAGAGGTAGAACGTCCACACAGAGCCACCTTTCTTCAGGTGGACACTTCCCAAACCCAGTGAAACTGAGTGACTAAAACCTACACTCAGTGCATGGATTTATTGTCCATTCAAATCCAGACAGTTTGCTTTTGAAGATGTTTCATAAAAGCAAGAGGCATATGAAGTATCAGTCCAAGCTTTGAAACACATCCGATCTTTTCCAGATACAGAAAAATTTTAGATACAGAAAACAGAAAACTGTTCTAGATATAACTTGACACAAACAAACCTAAAAATAACTGAAGAGTACGAAGCTGCACCCTCATTAGTGTTTTGTTTTAGAGCTTTCACCATTAAGCTACAAGAAAGCTGCAGGAATGTCACTGCAAAGCACGCTTTCAAAATGCTTTATGCAAAGAGTCTCCTTCTTGACCAACACTGCCTCAAAAACCAGCAATTTTAACTCTGATGACAGACATTGAATTAGAAAACAGAAACCAGGAGCACAGCTAGCCCTGTGCCAGGGAACTAGCCCCGAGCTGCCACACAGGGCAGCCGAGGGGACCTTGCTGTTATTCACGTGCTAACGGTGCTGGGAACAGGGCAACAAACCACATGACTGTATCGGGGGCTCCAATTTAACAGGACACTGGATGATAAAACAGAATTAGTTCCAACCAAACAACAAATGAGTATTTTAAGGTGCCCCAGGGCAGCTTAGCGTGGCCCATGTCCCTCCAGCTCTAGAGGGCAGAACAGCGACCTCCAGGTACCTCCTTTGCAGCAGACAGGACGCAGATGTAAGGGCTGCTGCTAATCCGCTGTGCAGCTGGAGGCTTTCTGGCTCTATTGAGTGAGATTTATTGCGCAAAAGGGCCTTGTACAAACTGAAAAACGATAACTTCTCACTTGAGGTTTGATTTAACTCACTGCCAGGAGCTGACCTGTTCCAGCCATTCACATCCTAACATAGAAATAAAGAGCAGCCCTGGCATCACGGCGACAGCAAGAAGAAATACATTTAGCGCCCTGACTGAGTACATGCTGTAAACTTTGCTGACAACAAGTGTTAGACGCCTAGACTCACCCACATTCAAACTCAGCCTTCATACGTAAACTAAAAACCTACAGGTGTGTCACGGTGGCCTTGGCTTTCTCCAAATCATAGATTTGGAAGAATAAGAAGGTAATGAAGCCCTAGAAAGAAAAACTCCTAGAGTAGTAGCAATAGAGAAATACAACAGCAATCTTGTCTCACAACTGAGAATATAGACTGAAAATAAGTTAAAGGTCTTCTGTAAAAAGGACAGTTTATAGCTGAGAAAAGGAAAACAGAGATAGGAGGGAAACAGAGAAGAATTTATGGCATAGAAATATTGTTATTTCTTGGCTGTGACATATCAAGAGATTGAAGGAGAAAGGTGGACTAAATATTGAGAGAGAAAAGCATATTTCTGATGTCACCAACACCACTAACCCCCCAAAAATAAATAAATAAATCAGTGAAGACAACAGCATCTACAGCAAGTAGCAAGCAGAAAAGTATAGTCAAAATAACACACATGATTGATGACACATCCTCTTTTTTCTAAAGGTATCTTTAGGCACTAATGACAGATTCCGATCAAGTAAGACTTAGACGTACGGATTAAAAAAAACAAACACTAGCCCAACTGCTGAAACTCAGCTCCTCTCCTCCTGTGCTCTGAGCCACAGGCAAGGCAGCGGACCTTGAGCTCCCCTATCTGCTGGCGCTAAAGACAGATGTGATTAAAAGCCTGAGTGTCATTAGTTGCTGCCACCAGGACTAACAGATTACTGCTTGGGCTGCTGAAATTGAAAAGCGAACAGCTAGAGAAGCTGGGCTCAGGAAGCCGCCCCCATACTATACGCAGAGCGGGAGGATCCCAGTATGCTGATTAGGAAGCACAATAAAAATTAAATTGCTTGTACATTATACTCCCCCACGTAAGTTTTGGGAGGAAGAGGTCTTTCATTTAAGGGGATGAAGAGAGAGAGAATTACTGGGCCTAGAAAACAGACTTTTTCTCCTCTTTTACCTTATTTCATGTTAAAGTATTCTAGCAGGATGAATTAATAATGCATATGTAGATCAGGCTTTGTGATTTCTTATTGCATTAAGCTGCCAGTAGGTTGGTAGTAATAGGTTCGGAGTATTGATTTATTTTGCTTTGAACTTCATTATCAGCACTGTAAGCGAATATCCATTTTTATCGGGCAGAAGTCTAACATATTGTTCAGCAGAGGAGTAAAATTTATTCTAGTCGCCACTGAGCTGTGCATGAACCCTATTAAAATAGACCAAATTTGTTTACTTAACAGCGTATATCAAAAGCCCCAAAGGATTTCATATTCTATTTACAGTAATACAGATTTAAGGCCCAATCCCGGACAAGCTTTCCTCCATGTGGATCAACTCCCCTCTGAATTTTAATTGCAAGATGAAAACACTATAATGTCCAAACATTTTAGATGGTATATAATACTTCTGGTGATAAAAAGTAGCTTTTAAACAACAAAAAAACTTAAGCAGTAATATTTCATGCAGCTCTTGACTGCTACTACTTTTAGTATCTAGAGCAGCATTTTGCAAAAGTTTTAATCCAAGAATCACCTAAGTTGGGGTAAGAGAGCAGGCAGTGGAGGAAAGCCCAAGGAAATTTCCAGTGCTGCCACAGTGGTTCCTCATTTGCAGGAAACTAAAGCTTAGGTGAAACTCTGTGTATCCATTACCTTTATTTTCTCCTGTATGATTTATTTTCTTGCTTACACACGTGAGAATAAGTGCAAGTAAATGAGGAAGAGGGTCCCCCCCACACATACACACAGCTTCACAGCTTGCCTTTTGCAATCTAATTTACTATTTGTGGTCCATGAATCTTCTGGCTGAAGAACCTCTTGCTAAGTTGCTAAGTTTACTCCATTGCATTAAGCTGGACATTCTTTTATAACTTGAATTAATTGGGGATCTGAATTCACTAAGCTGGCCTATGCGTCTGCTGAGCAGAGCGCGTGGAGTTTTATGCTACCTTACAGATAATAGATGGAAACTTCAGACCTTTTCTCTACCTAAACTTGAATGAAACCATTTTGTCTCGGAGATTTAAAAAATGTGTATATATAGATATATACATACAAGGGGAAGAGAAGTTCTGTCTCCTTAAAACATTCCTGGGCCCAGGGAAGGTAGAGCAGGCAAAGGCCAAATCCCCAAAGATCAAGACACTTATGATAGCACTACTGTTCAAGACAAGCTAAATCCCCAATCATAATTTTTAAGTACTAAAGGTAAGCATGTGCCTGAAGATCAAGGTCTTAAAGTGACACCAAGAACTAGGCTACAGGTATTACCTACCCCATCCTGATTTCCTTAGGTTTTCTTGATAGATAACCTGAGGCATTGCTCCTCAAAAACTTCTGAATCATGCTTTAGACACGCATTAGTTTGCTAACACAGTATACGGTGCTAACATTGCTGTACTTCTGCAAGTGTGCCATTTCACAGACACTGTATTGTTTTTTTCCCCTTAGAATAAAGGAAAATAAAAGGGTGATAGACTAACTGAATTATTTGCGAGCTCACTCTTTTGCATACTTACACTGGCCTCGGCTAGTCACCCATGGCAGGTGCCGGCTCCTCTCCCAGCCGGCAGGATGCGACATTCCTGCTCGTCTCCCTGCCGCGGCATCTGGCCGGCTGCACCCTGAAGCGCCACGAAAGTGCACGACCGTAGCAACACGAGCCACCCATCATGTTCTGCTTCGCTTGCAGCACGAGCCAATCGCTTGCAGGATATTGTGCAGGTCATGAAAAAAACCTTTGGACAATTTCACAGCAATTAAAACTGGTAATTGCACCAAACCCCTCTTTTCCCGCTTCATTTAACGCATTCCTTTCTGAAGCAACCTGCCTGTGCCCAGCAGTTCATAACTGGGAAGTCCGTCACAACAAAGCTTTCCAAAGCATTTCTCTCCTCATTATGCAAGACCAAATTTTTTGTTTTGTTGTTTTAAACCACTGTTCTTTACACCTTGCTTAGAAATAAATTAGAGACTTGCCTAAAGAAGCAGAGGAGCCAGCAGGACAGCACAGAGAA
Source organism: Rhea pennata (assembly GCF_028389875.1). NCBI lineage: Eukaryota > Metazoa > Chordata > Aves > Rheiformes > Rheidae > Rhea > Rhea pennata. The sequence continues at coordinate 37,521,769 of NC_084669.1, read as the reverse complement.
CTTAAATGGCAAGTGCTTGGTGACAAAGGAATAAAACACCCCTTTTGCCCTTTTTTTTTTTTGTTGTTGTTGATTGCCCACTTGGTGGCAGTCTTTAGTTAGCAGGTGGTCTTCTCGGGGTCGAGGTATAAGGAATAGGTAGAGGCCTTCCAACTGACTACTGGTGTCAGTGGGTTCGTTTTAAATCACTGCCAAGCCTCATAGCGCACCTGACATCGGTCAAAAGCTTTCAAAGCCAGAGGAGCTGAGAGATCCGCGGCACAAAGCCAGCAGCCCACGTGGGAGCCTTTAACTGAACATTTCAGGGTTCTTAAGCCCTGGGACAAAATAGCAGATGGGTGTTCAAGCAACAGCAGAGGTGGCTTCAAAAGCAGATAAATCTAGTACTTCAATAAACTAGGGTGACACTGGGGCACTTTAGAGAATTGGTTTTGAGCGTTCCTGTAGAGACTTGCACAAAGGCACCTACCCTTGAGCTACAAAGATAGACAAAATATTTGTAATGCAATTACAGCTAAACAGCCCAAAGCCAAGCCGCTTAAATACCAGTCTGAAGCTTGTATTGCCAAGGTATCTTTCAAATAGTAAAATGAATATTCAAGTTGGCATTAAAGTGCACTAAAAAGATTTTTCTGAAGCAAACAATCGCCGCCTTCTCCCTATTATGCACTTTTCCGTAAAATATAAGGCAGTCTACTGAAACATGAAAAAAATTCTGGGTATCTTCCCCTCAATCAGTCTTAAAACATCTAAGGTCGGAGGCCTCTACACACTTGCCAGGTATTTCCAGGCACCTGCTCCACCTGGACTAACAACTCTGATACACGCAAGTTTGCCTATCCCTTTTCCCGTCTCAATTACAAGGCTTATGGTTCTTAAATTAGCAAAAAGCTACTTTCAGGCTACCCCACAGCCCTGCTTTCAATGAAGCATGCACATTTTCTTCTTTGCTACAAGTTGTTCTGCATAGCACAATCAGTGACTGACAATATACAAGTAATACTGCTCCAACATCGCTTCAAATGCCAGCTAACACTCTTGTTTCATCGCTTGACACCATTGACAATACCTAGAAGAAAATAAATACTTCCAAACAACGCTTAGCTACCACAGCACAAAGCAGAAGCACAGAAGAAATACATGTGTCCTTCAAAATGGCAAATATCAGTTCTTTTTAGAAAGCTGCACGCTCATTGTTAGTTGCTTCTTCATTTCTTTTTAAAAAACTATAAAAATTAAGTACAGTAGGTAAACTTCTTGCTTGTAATTTCATTACAACTTGGACGCTGTCATTAAAAAGCACAATAAAAAGGTGAAATAAATTCTCCTATCAATTTAACCTCAGAGTAAACCTTCCAGCCGCTGCAAATCTGAGGAGTCCTGGTCTCTGGCATGCAGCGTTTGGGCACGCGCTGAGCTGTCACCACTTCACTTCAGATATACATGGCTGGGAACTGCTGCATTTCTCAGAGTAGCACGACATTTGCATTTGCCAGATGATTTGCAATAGAGCACATCCTTTGGAAAGTGCAGCTTTGTGCAGCACTGAAAAGGCCCTTTTCTCTACCTCTGGATATCAGCAATTAATATCTGATATTGGTCATATTTATTTCCCATGCAATTAACCTCATTTCACATTTCTGTTTTCTGTTTCCTTTTGATTCATTAATAGCACCTCTTCCTTTTGACCATTCAGCATCATTAAAGGCAACACTACTGAGATTCTCTAACTATGCTTGGATTCTGGTTATCAACTCAAAGAAAGAATATGAATGTACTTTGATGTAATTATTTCCTAAATTGAAGCATGGTGAGGCATTATTAAAAAGATATTTATTTCCACAAGATACCTGACAGGTTAAAGAGACTGAATTAATTCAAGAACAGAAGCCACAATAGTACTCAAATAGGGTCAAAACTTGTAGACTTTTGACAAGGAAATATTTATTTTTTATTATTAAGTGTCGAGATTTTTTCCCCTTTATGATTTCCGCTTTTCAGGAGTTTGGTAACAGCTTTTACTGAATAAATATTTTACAATCCTTTTTGTTATTCAGTTATCATCATTTTTCTTACTTTAAATTAGCACTCGAAGACAGGTCAGAAAATGCACAGAAATATTTTCTACTTGAGTGGATACAGCTGTGAGTGTTGCAGGCCACCGAACCCTGGAAAATGCAGAAGAAATTGAAGGCATCTGTTCCAGGCCCTTAAACCCACAAATCCTGGCTAAGGACATATCACTAGCTTGCAGGTAACATATAGAAAGCACTGTAAGACAGGGACAGAAAAAAACATTCCTGATCTTTCCACAGCACATCAAAAGTATACATAGGAGAAGAGAGTGAGGGTCCCTCCAGCATGGTAGAGAAAAGCAAAGAGTCTATTTTTGCAAGATCTGTGATGAGTTTTTTTGTTTTTTTTTTTTTTTTTTTTTTTTTTTTGGTCTGCTAATAAGAACTTATCAGGGAAGGAATTGCAAGACTGAGATCAAATATTTGATCAGCCAGTATTTCTACCATATTTCAGTGAATTTAAACTCCATTGCCTACTTCTATTTCTCTTATACCTTCGCACTTCAGCAGAGGTTTGGACTCAAACTCCTCCATGGCATAGGGCAGATGTCTTGCACAGAGGTGGCTAAAACCCACCTGAACACAGTAAGTTTTTAAGTAAGTAGCCAAAGAAATAGGCCTCTCCTTGTTAACATTCACAGCTTGAGAGCATTACCAGAGGTCCTGCTGGCCCTCTTCAATAGCTGCCTCCTCACACAATGGTGTTTTTCTTCATTTACTCTTGCTATGACACTCAAAGAGAGCAAAAAAATGAGCTAACATCCTGAAGTTCATTTCCAGTTCACTGCAGGTACCACAGAAACATCACCACAAATGCAGAGGGGAAGTTCCTATCAGCACAGAACTGATGTTATTAAAAATAGCCAGAAAACCTCTGGCCCAGAAACAGTATGATTCAGTAAGTCATGCCAGGCTCGTAGTGCCCACCAGGAGCAGGGCAGCTGGTCAGACCACCTTCACGATCGCTGCCGAGCACCGCTTCATACAGCAATGGCTTGGAATCAGCCAACACTATTAAAAACAAAAAAACAAAAAAACAAAACAAAAAAAAAAAACACACACCTGTCCTCACAAGCAAAAAATCACGTTTCACATCACATTAAACATCAAGCTGAACTTGTAAACGCAAAGCATGGATTCGGTCGCAGAGCGGCCGTTTGGCTCGCTGCTCTTGTTAACTTATTTTTGCCCTCTTCAAACCCTGTACTGAGCTGATGTTCCTTAAATTGCCAACTCCCTACATTTCCTCCCAGTAAGGTCAGGACTGCACGGGCAATACAGAGATACACCTCAGCAACAGTGGTAACGTCTTTGCCTGCCCGTGGACAAATTAGAGGCAGAAAGAGGTTGTTTCGTCTTTCTGGTTGACGGCCTCAAAAGCGCCGGTCTTGCTGTTCCTGAGCACGTGGATGTCAGAGTGAAATCCCATGCGAAGGCTGAGCTGTTCATGCTATTAAAGGAGAACAAAAACCTGTTTCCATTCCACCTACAATGTGCGCAAGACTAATGCAGCAGTATTTGCTCTAACTGGTTTAACCTGAAGATGAATTTAGACCAGACTATGGCATCTGTTAATAACTCAACCCTGATGAATACACGTTAGTTCTGCCAATCAAAAGAATACAAGCTTCTGAAAATCAAAAGAATAAAAGCTTCTGAAAATCTCTCACGCTTTCTCATTGGTCCCTCATCTAACAAGCCGAGCATTTGATAGAAGAGACACTACTAAGACAACCACTTTAACAAACTGCAAGGACCTCTCCTGAATATTATTAAAAATACTAAGTCGGGCTTGATTTATCTTAGTATCTTTAACCTTGAATTATAAAAGTATGCAAAACTATCTCCTAAAGAATGTTTTATTACAGTAGGAGACATTATTACTACACAGTATCCCAATCAATGTTATAAATGAGGAAAGCCTCATTACTTTTGAATGTTAACCTTTCTAAATGCATTTCTAGGCAACAGAGTAGACCAAGAACAAAGACTTTGATAATAAAAATCCAGAAAATGGAATAAGAAAAAAAACTTCATCTTCCATTTATCACAAGTCAATTGCATGAAGTCGTATTGTGTAACTGCATGAGATTACTCAGTGTATAAAGTGAAGAGTGAAATATTACATTATCAAAAAAATGTCAGAGTAAGCACTGCACCAACTACGGATTACTCTCATCCAGCTTCGTGCAACCTTCCTGCATCCAAGGAGGACACCAGTACACTGACATCCGCCCCCTCAATCTCCAACCTAACGTTCAGGCTTTCCTCATACAAGATACTCAGTCTTATCCCTGTGAGGTATTCACATACGCGCACGAAGGCATGCTACACTCATCGATACTCTTCAGAGAGCACAGGCACACGTTCTGGCTGCACGTGGAACTGGAAAAGCTATCCCTGTTCTCCCACGCTGAAGCCATACAGAGAAGATCCAGGTCTGCAGTCCTGACAGCAGGGCAGAGAGGGGTGGGAGCCCCTCTGCCGAGCGGGGACAAGCAGAGGGTGGCAAGAGAGCAAACGTGAGCCTGGAAGTCAGAAAAGAACATCTCGCTCCAAAAAGTTAAGTGACCAAGGGGTAACAAATGCAAAACATGGTCATTTCAAGACTGCCAAACCATAGCATCTTAGCAGTGGTTTAAGCTTTCAAAAACTATTTCATTTAACAGATGCGCTGTCAGCCGCCTTCACACCAGCAGCTATGTCGCTTTCTGTTGTTAAATGACAAAAAGAAATTGACTTTAAGAGTCCTAAGATCATATCCCTAAGCACTCCTTTCCTGCACATATTTGGTTTGTTTCCCCTGATAACAATTCAAGTTCCCCCTGCCCCCAACTCCAAAACCTTATTCCAAAATGCTCTGAATTCCACACTCGGATGCTACTCCTACAACACAACAAGGCAAAATACTTTTAAGGAAGATCATTTCTCTGTAACATTTTGGAGGTTGTTTGAAGCACAGGAGTTTGAAATACAGCAATATCCAAAGCAGGAAAAAGCAGGCACAGTGGAAGCAGCTGATGTTGTATGTCCCAGTGCTCTGGGCTACCTTGTGCACAAGGTATCTCTAATCACATTGTCCAAGTTAGGAGCTCCCATAATGGATTTAGAAAGTATATCCTGGCCATGAAAGTTCAAATCACAACACAAGCCTGATTTGATGCTAAAACAGACAAAAAAATACTGCAGATATAATTGACAAAATACCACTACACACAGACAAATTTATATAGGATATTTTTTAAAGTAAGCCATACTCTAAATATCATACAAAATATTTCAGCTAAAATGTATTTTTTCCCCCTTTGGAGGTCTTTGAAGCATCACACTCAGGAGAACTGAATAATTAGGAGCTGCTTAATTCAGAGAAAAGGAGATAAAAAAAAAGGACAGGCTACAAAAACGGTTGTTGCACAAAGGAAAAGAATAATCTGTCCTCAGTGGCTTTTGTGGTAAGGCAAGAGAATTTGCTTCAAGTAGCAAGGAAAATCTAAGTCAGACAAAACTTTCCAAGAGTTTCAGCCAGACCTGCCAGGCAGCACTGTGAAGAGTAAGGGCAGACAGGTGAAAGATAAACAAACAAAAAGTGAATCCCAGACACCTGAAATAGCATCCCTGATACCTATCTGGAGGCCGAGGCATCATGAGCATGCTGCCCCACCAGACAAGAAAGCAGCAGCGCAGTTCGCAGTCAACTGCTGATGACCTGCCAGACCAAAAGCACCTGAAGGGGATGCTAACTCTACTGAGAGCTTGAGCCACCGAGCAGGGCTGAGACCAGGTGACCAAGAAGCCACAGTCTCGGAGGAGGAGAGGAGGAAGGGGCTGAAAACAAGAGCCTGAACCAAAAAGTGCAAGTTTCAGATGATGCTCCATCTACAAAGGCCTAACCCCAGGGACTGAGGCACTTCTGGGGAGCGCAGGGTGCTTCTCTTTGCCTTTTGCTAAACGCCATGGTTCTTCCCACTTGAGATGCAAGTAACCACCTTCTTATCTGCAAAACTCAACATTTCACAGGTAAAACTTTAGATAACAACTTTTTAATGCATCTGTCATGAGTGCCTTGTCAGTGGTAGAAGTCATATTTAAATGTTGGACTCTGTAAAAGCAGGGATGGGAGGGAGCAAACAAGAAACAAAATGTTTCTTGTTTTTCTTCCAAAATGATTCTGTTTAAGTTTTAAAGTGCAGCATCATTCCATTTGCAATTTGAGTCAAAAATTAATGTTTCATCTGATGCAAAATTCTACCTTTCACAGCTGGAAATGCTTTAGAACTTACTTTATTAAAAAACCCTATGAAAACCATGCTCATTTCCAGATTGCAATTAAAAAAAATCCAAAACATTTAATCTGCAAAATCTAAATGTAAATGGTCTGAGAAACAGTTTCAATTTTTTGCTCCATTCTACCTCCATTTAATTCAAAAAGTCCAGAACAGTAAGGTGCATCTTATGTGGATGAACTTTTTCTTCTAGCTGTAAGCAAAATGATTTAATGGGACCCATGACTACCTGGCACTGAAAATATGACTGATTTACAGAAGTTGACCCAGGTATAGTGCAGAAAATTTAAGTCTAATGAATATTTCCAGCAACTTGCTTGCAATTTTTATTCTTGAGTACAAGGCTTGTGCTCCTTCCAAATGTCTCACAAAAAAATGTGAATGTTAAAAATCACTGTAATGAGAGTGTAAAGTGGGCTGTTGAAAATATATCATCCCTGTAAGTTCATGCTATGACTTACATTTGTTATCCTTGCTAATGTAAAATAGCAGTAAAAAAAATAAGCTCTTGTCAGAATAGGGCAGAATACAGGGCGATTCTAACTATAACCTTGTTGCTTTTTTCAGTCAAATATACATGAGTGAGATTTCTGATTTATAGTAGAAAGCTGAACTCCACATAAATAAAGAACATTTTTCAAAGTAGGAAGTAAGACTGAAGAGAATGTTATCTTCCATCAACAAAATGTTATTAACAGTATTATCTGACATTGAACTCCAAGAGAGTCACAGCGCTTGTAAGGATAAAAATCAGACATTTATGTTGCTTCCATAATTTCAAGATTCATATTTAGAGAAAGCGAAGCAAATGTTACGTGATTTAACTTGAATATCTTTACATAACATAATAAAAGAATCCAAGCTGCTTACGCAAGAGGTTGTCACCTCCTGCAAGTTCACAGGTTCCCTCCGTGGTGCCACGCAAAACCAGCGGTTAATCCAGGGCCGAGTATCAACCTGGAGGTGACCATTCCACGGTCCAAAAACTAGCAGGGTTCGAACTAACCTTAAAGCTGAAAGTGTCGCAGAACACTGCAGGGCGTGCAGCTGCGATTTCAACGCCTGTGACGAGGGCCATTAACTTCACTTCGCCATGGGAAACCGCCACACGAGGACTTGTTCGGGTCCACCTTCCCAGCTCACATCTTACTTTCCCCGAAGTGCATCACTCCACCACCATTGCTCAGTGATACCTCAGAGGCTTTGCAAATTATTATAGTAAATACATGGTTTTCTCCAATATAAACCACAATCAGATATAGAATCAGAATGACAAACAATGGGATTTTTAGTTTATTTAACATACCAAACACCAACTGCATGCAAAACCTCTCCCCTGACTGGATTCCCAGTGAGGAATTCTGCCCAAAACATTTTCAGAATAATGGCAACGCAACAGGATACAAAAGCTCATCTGCTAATGGTGATAACCGTCCACATAAGGAGAAACTTACTTTGAGTTGCATGTACTTTTCCCTTGTTTGTTCACACATTTGTGCGCCAAATGCCCATTTCGGCACATGTGGAAAGAGTTTTGTCAGCTCTATTCACTGCGCAAGCACCTGAAAACCTGGCTCAGATGCACGCATGTCACTTTGCTATGATAAAACTTCTTCCAAAATTCACTTTCATCTATTTTCTGCATCTGATTGCAGAGACTTCCTGAATATTTCACTTGCAATACTCTCTGCTTCAAAGCAAATTCAAACTCATTTTTAATAGCATAACCCGATATATTTAAGCATGAGTATGTCAGTTTAAGCCTTAACTATAGGCCCAATCACCATGATATAAAATGACGCTGGAGTCATATTGCACATGCCTAACAGCAGCATTGTCCTCTGGTCCCAGGCTCTCATTTTCCCTTTCACTGAAGTACAACAGGCCTCAGAGAAGATTTAATACACACAAATTGCTAGTATAGCTATTTCTGCACTAATACCTCTTATTAGATTTATCACCATCAGCTAACGATTCTCTGGGACCATTTACATGTTTATTTCTTTTTCAGCCGGCTTTCACCAAAGCTGCAGAAGTTTATCTTTTGTCTGGTAATAGTAATAATCTCTTCTTTCCCATTACTCACAAAATTTATGTAACTTACTGCTAATAACTCAGAGTATCACAATTATACAACCATGGTTTTGTTCATTTTCTTTTCCAATATATATTTTTCTGCCAGATATCAGATTGCACATTAAATAAACCTGAATATTTATGCAGGCTTAAATCAGCAAGATTCCCTTAGCCTTTTTCCTTAATCACAGGAGACTGCAAAATGCCATGCAGAGCAGAAGGCTTCCAGCACCTCGTGCGCAGGAGGAGAACACAGGAACAGAAAAATTGCTCACTGCACTTGTAAGAAAGCCACCAAGCGGGCACGTACTTATTTTTCTACTTTTTATTTTCCAAAAACAGACGGGAAAGAGACAGACAAAAAGAGCAACATGCTTAAAGAGCCTGCTCACTGTCAGTTTGCAAGGGGCCATCTGCTCTTTAGGAGACATGCTAGATGCACAGTAAACTGAGATTTGGTTTCAGATGTAATTAAAGACAAAGCAGTGTCACTACACGCCTCCCCGGAGCACCTCCTGCTCCAGCCTACTAAAGGCTGGACTTCCAAAACGCTAGAAAATTTTAAATATGCTGTAAATTTGCGTCAAAAAAAACTCCCAAAAAACAAAGTTCCTCAAAGCCTTTTATTCACAAGGCTGCAACAAGAAGAAAATAGCCGTAGCATCGCTCCCTGTGATACCACCCACACCTCTCCCAGTATTACCAATAATAAATAGCAAAGGTGAGAGATGAGAGCCATTGACAACCACTCACTTTAGTAAGTCAGAACCCTCAAAAATTTTATGTTATGTGCAGTTAAGTTCAGAAATAGCTGGCTGGCCTTATAACACATCAGCGATCTCATGGCTATATAATGATAGGTCATTAGTAGACGACGCAGAAGAGGCTGCACAGATGCATGTAGATTTTGTTTACCCTTATTAAATGATTCAGAACCATGAAAGCTATGCAAGGAGAGCTTTCAGAAATCATAAATCCCTAACAAAGCCAGAATGCACTGTTCCTGGCCCGTTTCCTTCCCCTCCTAGCCTAAGTGAGGGGCTTTTCCATGTGGCCTTGGATACAAGGGAAACAGAAGTATTTAGCGGGGTATAGCACCCAGTTAACAGATTCGCTATCCACTTGCCATTAAACCAGGTGCCACCGCCAGCATGCCCCAGGGACCGCCGGGTAGCGTTCTGCCCCTGCGCCCGTCTCAGCCCCTTGGCTGAGCCGCAGCATCAGCTCATATGTTAATGAAACATGCTGCGCAGAGGCGCCTGGACAGGAGCCGTGTATTCGGCAGGTTACCAGCTGCAGAAATGGGATCGGATGCAGCAGTATGGAAACCTTTTGGAGCGACGACATGTAAGGGGTGACCAAACCCCTTCTTCTGTCTCTAAGTATACAAGAAAAAAAAAAAATCCTGTCCCCAAGCCACTGAAGCATCTGAAACGAGCTTGAAGTTTAGAGTATGCATATCTGCAAGCACCTCCTGCCAGTCAAACGACAAAAGCAGAAGCCAGGCACCAAATTTAGACCTTTCCCCCCCACCACCCTCTTTTTTTTTTTTTTTCTTCACATTAGTACTCAAAAAGCAGGGCAAGTTTAGTAGGTGCAATGAAGATTAGACTACACTTCATGGTGCTGCCTGAAACACTATTATTACACCAGAAATATCAAAAACTGAGAAAGAATTTAAGCTTTATTGCTATTCTATTTTAATGCATCATAAAAGAGAAAGTTTACCCGGGAGGAAGCAGAGCCTGAAACATTGCTACTCATTAGACATCTTCATATGGCAAAATAATATCAATCTGTATGAGATAATTTTGCACTTCCTTATAATAAATTGGTACATAAAATGTACCAACATGCCTACAGCTAGAGGCAGGTCTGCCCTGGACACACTCCTCCTTTCTCTAACCACGATACCACTACCTTGCAAGACCCCAAACTAAAGTCACTTCATCAACTGTTGTCCACGTGAATTTGAGGCACAGAGGTTGAACTGAAAAATATAGGGATAGTTTAATTTACTTGCACAATAACAAGAGTTTGTCCCCATACGCTCCACTCCTGTCCATTAAATAAAATGGTTTGCTCACAGAAAGGATTAAATAAATCTCAATTTTGTTGCCCCACACAGAACAAAAGCAATTCCTCAGAAGTATACTCAAAATGTCATACTGTGTATTAGTCACCTGTGATATTTGCTATTATAGATCTATGCCATTAATTTTCACATTAAACATTAACAATAGTAGCAGTAAGAAGCTTTACAGCAAGTAGTTCCTGTGCTTGTTCAGCAGTTTCTTAGAAATGGTACATCTGTGCTGTTTAATCTCAGGACTACAGCAATCACCTAAAAAAAAGCAGGGCATATCTATTTTGCCTTTCCTTTGATTTAAACATCATTACTTTTTGGTTTCTCAGCAAACAAACTGCAGCTCTATAGTGTGTGGGGTAGAGAACTAGCATGCAAGATGCACCAAAATGAACTACTTTCCATTCATGTCTTACTGCTCCTGAAAAAGCATCTCACATTTTTGTGAGCAAACCTGCAGTCACACAGTGACTATGTTTACAAGGGCCAAATTTGCCATCCAGCTTACCTGCAGCAGTAAAGAATTTATAGCAAGGGGATTTTAATCTGTTCCTAATATTTTATTTATTGAAGATAATTCAATGAAATGTCAGTCCACAGATGAAATCCAAACGCAGTAACTTTGCGTAACACATTTAGTCTTAATGGCTGCATTCAATTCCCTGTTGTTTTTGGACCACACTTGGTAAAGTAAGTGTTTTCTAGTAAGTTTGTTCCAGCCATTAAAACATCATTACAACACTAATGCATAGTAGCTTATTCCATTAATTCTTCTCTTAAATATAGAATTAATTTTATTACATGGCAGTTGAAACAAGTATCCCTGACACCACCGCTTGAGCTGTTAATGACTCTGCTCATTTCAAAAATCATTTGGCAGTCATTTCTTCTCAGATTTTCGCTCCTTTGTATGAAAAATAACAAATACTTCATCCTGTCCAGAGTTGGCAGAAATCACCACCACTGAAGCATTCATTAATTCACTCAAACTAGTCAGGAGCTTCCCTTCCATGAGGCTAGGAGCAGAAGCTGGGGCACTTGTGATATTAAGGCAGCTAACATATAAAATATTTCATCAATAACTCTGCAACGAAACATAATCCTGAGTCTACATTTAGGCAAAGTCACACATTTGACTTAATTCACTGAGATATTGAGCAAAATATTTTGATCGAATATTTACTGATGGAATCAGGTCAACTGAAATTATTTATGGAATAAGCATATGATACTTGTTTCGAACTGCTTGAGAAAGAACAAAGAGAGAAGAGACTGAATTGTGGAAGTTAAAACTTTAGAAATAAAAAAAAAATCAAAATTCTGAAAATATGCTATTTCAACATTTGCCTAAGTGAAATACTTCTATCTTTTAATTTCAAACTACATTTCACTTCAAAATTTACAGTGCCAACTCTTCTAAAGTAAAAAGACTGTATTCCTTTCTAGTCTATTCCTACCTCAGCCTGTGATTTTCCCCTCCTGTTTCCTAAGCCCACAGTATCAGTTTATTATATTACCCCCTGCCCTTTCCATCCCTCTGGCCTCCTTTGCGGAGGCAAAAACCTCCATCAGTGGTAGTCTGAGGGCCCAACCTCACCCCTGCCAAATTCAATGGCAAAATTTCCTTTTCAGCCTTCTATGGCATTTGATATTCTCACTACCCTTTCACCTCCCTGATGTTATTCATCACTCATGTCAGCAGCCCCCGGCTTTCTCCTTGGCCTTTCTTAAATTTTCACAGCTACCGATAAGATTTTTTTTTCCTCTCCTTTTTCGTATTTGCCCTGAGAGGCGCATCATGGATAGCGAACGTATGAAATGGCGCTGAAGAAAAATCCAAAGTTTCAAACAAGTAGCTAGATTATTCCTTATGCATTAAATTAGAAACTTCATATCTGCTCTGGAGATATCACATCAAAGCTGCCAATGAAAATGGTTTCTTATTAGCCTTTAAGTAAAATTTTTATCCTGAATTATCACAGCAAGTAGTTGAAACCAAAAGGATTTAATAAGCACTCCAAACTGCAGGTCAGGCTCCTCGCCGAGCCCTTAATTGGAATATAAGGGACTCTGCAGATCAGCAGGCTCTGCGCCGAGGACATATGCACCTCAGCCTCGATGGTGGCAAAACACGTTAAACTATTTCCACTAAGTTCCAATTTTATTTGATCCTAGACACCTAGAAGACTTCTCAAAAGAAAAAAAAATAAAACTCCCAACTCAAACTCTCTCTCCTCCTTTTCCATGCAACTCTAATGCAGCTCATAAGTTGTATTGCTCCATATTTACTTACACAAATACATATTTTGGCATTTCTGCTGTGAATTCCCACACTTCTCACCTACAGCATAATTTCCTTTACAAAATACAAACTTGCCACCAGCCCACGTCCAAAGCCAGCTCCCTCAGAGGGGGCCGCTCCCACAGCGGACAAGGTCCAGCCTTGCTCCACCGGCCTCTTCCCCCTTCAGCCACAGGGGGGTCTTCTCCAGTCCCAGGAGATGCTCCAGGGACGTCCTCCTTCACCACAGTGTGGGCAGGAGATGGTTTGTTATCATTCCTACACTGAGCCTTTCGCATGCCTGAGTTACCCCTCAGAGCATTTCACCACCTTTTAAGCATATTCAAGCTACAAACATGCTGGGTGGTTTCTCCCCCCGCAACACCAAGTACCAGCATAGGACAACATGCAAACCAACAACAACACATCAAGGACCAAAATCTTAAAGCATCCTTCCTCCAAAACGCACCCTTAAGGTGACCATAGGGCATCATCATTGCTAGTGTTTCCTCAGGTCCTCTCAGGAAAGACCGCCTAAAGCTTCAGATTGAGAAGAAAACATTGACAAAGCGAGTTTTCTGCATAGCATTAATAGCTGGAAAGAGTCAAACCTTGCCCCCCTTAGTTTTTAAGAAGGGGTTAAGATAACAGCAGAATATTCTCTGTTTCTCAGGCTGCATGTTATCACACAATACACTCTGCTGCCTTCCTGGTTTCACCCTGGTGCAATGAGCCCACAATTGCACCATGCTGGGTTGCTGCAGGCGAATTTGGGTATGCTGCAGCAGACGACCCGAAGCCCAAAGCTGTCCCCACGGCTGCCCTTTCTCACCTGAGAGTTGCCAGAACCTCTGCTTTCTGCACAAAAGGTTGGTTTTGTTGGATGTTGGTTTTCTACCCAGGCACCTCGCAACAACAACGTTTAACAACCCACCTTTCTGTTCTTAGCTTTTAAACTGCATCTTTCTCTAAATGGCCACTATCAAGATCATTAATAGTAAATCTGTCATTATTGTGCATTTGCTATAGGTTGCCTAGCAAATGAGGCACTGGATTCTACTTCTAGATTTGACCTTATTTCTGCCTTTTTTTTTTTAGGCTCTGCACAGCTGATATTTTCACCCTATTTTTCTGGAATTTTGCTTGCTGAATTGTTGCTATTGTATGCAGCCTGCATTTATTTACCTACCCTAATCTGAAAACATGCAGTGTTTATTATTTGCTCTTTGGTTGCATGGTGCAACTCTCCTGGGTACTTTGTCTTGTGTGCTGCATCATACACTAAGTTTTTAATCTTCTATTTCAGGCCACATCAAGCAAGCAGTAAGTATTGTAAAAGTTAGCACGAGGCCCACACCAACACAGGGGTACGAACTGCTTGCAACTTCCGCGCCAAGCTCTTCTTCCAGTTCCTAATGGCCTTTTATCTATTCATATCAGGCAGCAGCTTCTGAGACTTTATTTTTCGCACCTGGATTAGCTATTCAATAATGTGGCCAAGTCCATATAATTCAGTGCAAAGAAGTCCTTTTTGTTTCACATGTCTAACCGAGAAGAAATCACCTCCTGCATCAGTTCTTTGGAATAGCACCACTGAGTCAAGGCTGACAGAGTTTTTACAGGAAACACTTTTGCATGTGGATACAACACTGAAGGGTAACAGACCTCCACTGAGCTAGCAAATTCTGCACATGTAAGAGATATTCTACCAATTGTTTCAGTCAGTAGATGGGCAGAAGAGGAAACTCTCACAGTCAAGCCCAACTGGATATTAACTACAAAGATTGTTAATGTTGTTAAATGCCGTATTATTAAAACTAAATGCCATTGCAAAATGGCTTTAAATAGAGGACTCCAGAAAATAAACCACTACTGTCCGTATATTCAGACAACCTGGTAAACAGCTGGACCCTATCTAGTTGTAACTGCCATTTCTGACTTTTATTAATCTGAATTTAACAGAGATTTTCCCTATTATGATATAACCACTTTTGCCATTTAAAATAGACAAAAAATAGACACTCAAACTCAAATTTTACTTCATGACCCAGTACTGTAGATTGTCTAATGCTAAACTTGTTCTGGTGGAAAAAGCTATCAGTAGCAATCTTTATTTCCCCCCCACACACACACTGTGCTCCCTGAGAAAAATGAGTTTTCATTTCTGACATTCATAATTCTGCTTTTCCTAAAGGAAAAGGGAAGAACTTAAGTTTTCCCTCCCACCTCTTCCTTACCGTGTTAACTCGCTTCTGTTATCCCTCTGTGAGGAGATGCTGCACTTACCAATTTCCTCTGAGTACTCCAGCTATCACCTGATACCTGATGTTTTATTCACTTACTTCAAGATCATGCTCTGATTAGCATCACCTTTGCTTTAGTCACAGAGTTATTTCAGCTTGCATCTCTGCTACATTTCCTCCTTTATGAGGCAACCTCTCCCTCCTTCTCTCAACACCTGCCTCAGCTCCAAAAAGAGATCTAATGCTAGAGGGAAAGGAGTATTTTGTGAAGGGATGAGAGTGACAGACTGCCTTAGAGGACGGGAAATCAATGTCTCCATTGCAACCAGAAATATGCTAGTTACAGTTGCCCAGTGCAAAGCAATTGGATTTTCCCTGCTGAGCAGCTGCTATTGCACTTGCTTTAGCGCAGCTTTTTGTAGATGGTATCTACACGCAAGGAGCCGCACAAGAACATGTTACCAGCAGCGCAAGAAGCACGCGCTTAGGGGGAAGCTATACATTGTTGATTTTTGTCCTGTTAAGCAGTACAGCACACGTCATCAGCGAGGCCAAGACTACACAATGCAATTAGATGTCTCTAGAAACCAAGTTTTTTTTGAGCAGAAAGCATGCCAACATTCTCCACAAGAAAAACAAGGTGTTCACTACAAAAGTGAGGAGAACACCAATAAATCCTAAAAGACTGGGCCTCGAGAGTCAAAAAATATAAACTGAGTATTACTGCCTTTATAAAACATTATTCTCCTTGTTTGCTGTCCAAAATCTCCCAACAAGCTTGGGTCGCACTGTAGCAACGGCAGGACTGAAACCTCAGCATGGAAACAGTCCCTCTTCCGCAAGTTTTATCATCTCCGTCAAATCAATGCCATACACAGACACCAGTAGAAGAGCTGGCAGCAGGGAGGTTAGCAAGTCACGAGACCTGACAGTCCCACACAACCTGCTCGTCGGGGCTGGTGGCTCCCTACTTCCACAGGGGAACTGAGGTACATAAAACACTAGCTTAATTTTAATCAAAGAAGTAGCCTCAGTAAGTCAGAGATGTTAGAACCCTGCTATTTTACAGCTTTAAATTGTCATCCAAGGTTTGAGTTTTCAAGGATAAAAGCACTGTGGCTGCTCTACTGCTCTGCCATCAGAGGCCCTGGAGTAGGGAGTAGGGAATAAAAACAATTTTTTTTTAAGATACAGAAAAGCAAAAACTGTTAAATCATCTGCTGTACAAACATGCCTTTTACCTTCAGCAGTAGAAGACACTGTTTTGGAGTTTTCTTTTTTCTGCTTGTATTGAACAGGCACTAGATTCACTTGATAATCTTTAGGACAGTAAGAAACAGCAGTGGCCATCTTCCCTGGAAAAAAGGCAGAAATGCAATTGAGATGAAGTAAA
Organism: Rhea pennata; assembly: GCF_028389875.1. NCBI lineage: Eukaryota > Metazoa > Chordata > Aves > Rheiformes > Rheidae > Rhea > Rhea pennata. The sequence continues at coordinate 37,505,332 of NC_084669.1, read as the reverse complement.
TACGTCGTTATGACAGTCTAAGCCTGTTTCTTGATAAGATAAACTAAAAATAGACAAGCAGAAAAAGGAAATTAAGTTTGTTGCCATCCCTGGCACCCGAAATCCATCCCAGCAGCCTGGCCCTGCCTCTGCATCTCCATGCCACCACGGCTCCCAGACCACTTGGGCTTCTTCACCCAACCACAGTGGCTGGAGGGGGACAACAGCAGCCGTCAGACCTGGCCAGCACAAAACTGCAAAGGGAGGAAAGCAGGCAGACTGCAGATGCGTTTCACTATCCTCATCAACAAAAATATTTTCTCCCAACATCTGTTGCCAGCAGCCATTTCGGTAGCTCGTGCTCATAGCCTTTTTCCTCCTCCTCTAGAAGCAGGTTCCCACATCCTGTCCCCCCGCTGCTGCCCTTCCACACAGAGGACAGGCACCCACGCCTGCCAAACCATGCCATCCTGAGATGTCTGTGAGCAGTGCCACAGAGGAGAAACACAGCTGTCCACCTTGCAAAAAAAAAAAAACAAAACAAAACAAAAAAAAAAACTCTTGCAAAATATCAGGGTTTCTCTGATCTGCTGTATGCACCATGGCAGTCCTGGTACCATCACAGTCCCTCACAGCCTTCAACTCCTATTGCTATACAAATTTCCATTACAGCATTATTTTACAATTTAAGATATGCAAAATTATTTAAAGATAGTTTCTCAGTTAGATTTTCTTTATTTTAAATGATGGCATGAGCTGCACGGTGATTTCGCATCAGTTGGCATCAGATTTGCACTGAAATCATTCCCCCCAATACTGATTTTGCATGGTAATAGCACCATTAGCACAGTCTCCAAAGAATCACTCAAATATTTTGTCAATGTACTTTCAAACTGTAACAAAATTGTAATGACATTAGAATAGGCTGTCCGTACTTTTGCATTGAAATTGGATTGATATAATAATCAGCATTCATCAAGCCATTGAGCTTAAACCTCTACAAATTTGCACAGAAAATTTTGCCATTGAACTCCAGTTTCATACTGCTTTATAACTCTACTTTTCATTTTTGATTCCTTTCTGACCCTAGATTTATTCCCTCATTATAATCTTACATGAAAATCTAGATGAGAGTGTGAGATCCAGAAGTTGTTTCCAATTCAAGTAGCTAAAAAATTAATATTGCAAAATAATCATACAAATCCACTGCATTTCTCCCCTGCTCATTTGCATTTCACCTTTTAGATCTCATATTCAACACTGCTGAGTTCCTTCTTCACTCTATTGCCCTCCTTTAAGAAACCAGGTTTCAACATTATTTAGGTCAATTCTCAGCAAGGAGCTAGGCAAACAAAAAAAAAAGTAATATTGTACTATTCACTTTATCAAAATCCATATGACAAGCAAAACACTAAGCCACAGTGGCTGCAAATACCTGACCACTGCATTACGAATACGTAACCTGCAGCTTTTCATGATAAAAATGCACTAACAGCAAGCACATCAGCCTCTAAAATGTCACTAGCAGATGGGAAGCTTCTTACGGGCAGCAACTGAAGCAAGCACTACAAAGTAAATCCTTATTCCAAACTGCTAAAATTCTGAAAGTTGAGCTCCTGTGCTCAGGGAATCTCCCCCTCCACCACAGTCCTGGCGGCACCTCGCTGTTGAGGCTCCTCAAATGAGCTGCTCCCCCCAACACCAGGCAGCATTTTTCAGTTGGTGTTGAACACCACACGATCAAAAGCAAGCAGTTAAACTTCAGAATATACAGTTTATAGCAAACACAGGCTCCTAATGCAGCTTTCACTCTGGAGAGCGTGATACAAATTACTCTTTGGACTCAGTTTACCCACATTCACATAACACAGACCAAGAGCAAACAAGAAGTCCAGTTTCCACTACAGAGAGGGAAAGAACTGCAACTATCCTTGCTTTATTAAAGTGTCTTTAATGCTTGTGCATGTTACTACATGAACTGCTTTAAAGCATACAAGACCTCTGTACTCCTTGAAGAGCTATAACGTTCCCTTAGCAGCATCAATAACCCAGGACAACACCTCAAAACCCTTCTGAAGAAGGTAGCCACAAACATGCTCTCCTTGCCGGCTCACCTGGAAGGGCTAATGCCATCAAACTAACTATCCTCACATCATTTTCCAACTATATCCCATTTTTTCCAATGAAAAAAAAAGAAGTAATAATAATACTTACCAGCTGCTGCCTTCCCAGAGAAGTAGCATCTTTATTTTTCCCAATAGGTCAGGCCTGAAAATACACCTCTGACAGCGCAAGAGCAAGCTCTGGCGCCTTCAGAGGCCTGAGAAAGCAGCACAGCCTGCCAACATGGAGGGCTTCCGAGGAGGGCTTCCTATATTTAATTTTGCCACCTGACCCATCATTATTTCCTAACATCCATATATTTGGCAATGAAGCATCGCTCCTATAGCCCAGCCACATATTGCCCACCAGGGAAAGGGGCTGCGACCGTGGGTCCTCCAAGGCAGAAGCAGGGGAAGCCCTCACGAAGGGAAGAGCTGAGTGGAGATAAGCCACTCTAGCGAATATGAGTTTCATTCCATCCCAATCAGACAAGGAGAGAAAGGGCAATAGGGAGAGAGGTTTGGGAAATCTGGGGATTTCCTGTTTGTATAAGCATAAGCAGACTCAACAGGACCCTGCTGATCAAAGCTGTTTAATTAAGGGCTACCCAGCTATATTGAGCTAATGCCTTTCATACTAAAACTACATGACAACATCTGCATACTCACACCTAGCCTAACGCCTTTATCATTTGCAATACAAACACTAGCCATTTTTCTTAATTCGCTTTTTAGCCTCACAGTTCCAATTTTGTTTTCAAGAACTGTGGTCAAAAGAATCATTACCCAACAGCCAGCAGGGGAACTGCGAGCCAGCACTCCTGGATTTTATTCCCAGCCCTGTCACTGACTCACTACATGACTCCCAGCAGTCAATAAATCACACTGAACTTTTAATTTAGTCATTTATGAAGAGGATATATTGCTCACTTAGCTTCACCATCACCCACTGATGTTAGTTAATTAATATTCAGAAAGTACTTTAAGATTCAGCACAGTCACATTTGAGTATTTAAATTAGGGTTCTACCAATAACATTTTCCAAAATTGCATGAACCGTGTCCCACTTGATCGTGACCAACCCTGAGACAGATTAGAAAAGCCTGAAGTGTGGCCAAAGGAATCAGCAGCAGTGGCACTAGCTCTCTACAGAACCCACGTAGACATGGAGCACCATCTAGCGTTGCACAAAGCCCCTCTGCTTCCCAGCACTTTGCCCTCTGGCAGCAATGTTGCTGCTCTCCTGTTTCCGGTGATAGTCAGGAAGAGCATCAAAAACCTGATCATTTTGGATGCTTGGCCAACACAAAAAAAAAAGGTCTTTCTTCAAGACATCTCAAGGAATTAAAATATTTTCAAGAATAAAATTGCTAGGTTACTCACTTAGCTCATTTTGCAGAGGACAGCCAAAATCTGCATTCGAGTGACTCCAGACAGAAAACAAAGATTTGAAAGGATTTTCCGCTTCCTCTCCATATACTACATATCTATATACATACAGGCACCTGCACATACACAGCCACAAATACTAAAGAGAAACAAAAAACACCAACCCATAAAACAGGGACAGAAAAAGTAACGTAAAAGCGGATTTTGTTAGAAAGGGTCTAATGCAACAACCTGCAAGGATAGCACATTAGAAGTGAAGAGCAAATGCACCTCCACATCATTTACATGGGCCCTTCCTAGGGTCACAGCAGAGGCCCGCCTTGCCCCGGCACTAGCAGGGAAGGGAGTCTGGGAACACGGGAGGACCTGTGTCCCTAAGAGGACAAGAGTGAGGAAAGTCATAGAAGATGCAGGGCAGCAAAGGAAGGAAGAAAAAGAAAAAAGAAAAAAAGCTAAAGCTAGAGAAAGCAATTTAACAGCTACTGAAAACATCCACAAAGCTCTGATAAAGGGCTGAAATACTTTAGTTGTCAAAAACAGGCTATCAAAGAGTTATCAAAGGACAGGTTGATTACAACACATGCTTACTTCAATACAGAGGAGACAGTGGGTACTGAATGAACCTTCACTGTAACAGAAAGGCTGACTGAAAAACAGCACCTGGAAGCTCCAAGTCAAACAACACATTTTAAAACAGCTTTAGTCGTCAGCCAGCAGGGGGTAAAAACACTGACCAACAAGTTGTATATCCTCCATTTCCTTGTGTTTTCAAAAAAAAAATCACATTTTGGTGTTTTTTTTTTTAATATGCTTTCATCAAATACTCATCACTGAAGCTCGATGCAAGACAACAGTGGGTTGAATAGTGATTTGTGTTAATGCAGAAGAGTGAAGGGGATTAACTAACAGCTGCCCCCAGTGGAAATCCTGAGAAGCCCCCAAGAAATATATGGCGAAAACTACAGTGAAATGCCATCCAGCTTTTCCTGGGTGACGTACTTTATGGCTTTCGCAGCCAGGAAACACTGCAAAGCGCGCCCCGGCTGCTCGGCTGTCTTGCTCTGCCAGAGTCTCATCTTATGCCGAGCTCACCACAGTGCTTTGAGCAAAGCGAGCGGAAAGAGGCCAGCTTCGTGCTCTGAGATAAAATTCGTCTTTTCCACCAGTAATAAAAAATTTCAGTGAAACATCTCTCAGATTAGAAGAGTGCCATGCTGAGGCAGAGTGCTAAGCTCAGCATGTTGAATTACAGATGGATTTTCACTGGATGTTTCACGTTATTTCAATATTGATCAACTTTTCATACAAAACATAAAATAATTTAGTATGTTCAGCAGGAATCGGGAATCTGTACTTCCAGGGAGATCATACTTTTTCTTTCAACTGTTTTAACAAGCTCTCATAACAGCTATCAAAACGAGAATAGAGGGCACCAGTGGTGTGTGTGTGCCTACAGCTGATACAACATCTGCATGCACCAGTCTTCCTGCACCAAGACAGATGCACAGGATCCTTTCGATGCAGGCTGAGAGAGGCTGCTCTCAAAAAGATGTTATTTGCCACATTTGCACTCCAGCAACAGAAAAAGTTTCTAACAGTGGGCCTCAGCTCAGTGAGCTGCCCCCTACACTCACGAGCTGGCACCTGATCATCATTTCATTTATTTATTTATTTATTTATTTAAGTCAGAGCATAAATTTAATTTTGAGGGTTAAGCTAAGCAAAAACTAGTGATCAGTGAAATTAAGTGCAACTGGGTGTAGGTGCAGCACTGTAGAAGTCTAGCAAAAGGCAGCATTGCTTGAAGATTACAGAAATCAGCTGCAATAACATTGCCAAACAACATGCACTTGGATGCATCAAGCTCACAAGTACAGACTAGTTCAAGAAAAAGGTGAAATTTCTATCATATGGAGCAAGATGGCACACTAAAAAACTGATGGGTTTCTTCAGCAGCTCAGGGCTTTTCTAAGGCTCATCTGTAGAACCATGATTCCAAAACACCTTTTACTTTACCTCGATAAATGTTGGCACGTACTGGGTGCTATTTTAATATTCTTACAATTTTACATTGTTTACATACATACAGTATTGCAGAAATATAGCAGCTGAATCCAGTTAGCTCACATCTGATCAGTGTCTACATCATCTCATTTTTAGTTTGCCAGTTATTGGGGGGGAGTGAGGGAGGGAGAAAAATTTCATCAGCATGTTTTGAATGCAGAAGGAGAGATTACTCGCTTTAAAGGGGATAAGCAGGAACTTGCATTTCGAGATACTCTTAAGTAGGCTGTGTACACTTCAGGTAAGGCACATGTGCATAAGCATGCACAGCACATGCACATGGCTTGGCTGTGAGCAGCACGGAGCCAACACAAACCTGCCTCTTGGGAACAGCTCCTCCAAGGCACTTTTCAAATACACAAACAGGCCGAGCGCCCTCTTAGCTGCCTGCACCTAATCACACTGCCCTGGCAAAAAACAGGGAAGAAAGAATTCCTCACTTAAAGACTAAAATCCCAAATATGAGATCAGAGGAGCACCAAATTCCCACTGCAGCATGCGCACAGATAGCCGGCTCCGCTCACACAAGCGGAAACAAGTCTTTCCAATCTGGTTTCGGCTCCGGACGATTTTCAAGCCCTAATCCTCAGGAAGTGTGCAACTGGCTAGGACTCACCCCTTCCTATTTTAAAAAGGAGAGAGGAAAAAAAAGACAAAAAGTGAGTAACAAAACATAACTTTTACAAAGCAAAAATAGGAGAAAATCCACTGTTGTGGAGCCTTTTCGGCCTCCTGAAGTTAGATGCTTCGTGCTGCAGCCTGGAATAGATGAGAAGTGTTGAAGGCTTTTTAATGCCCTGAAAATGCCTAGTGCAATTGTAATATAACAAGAAAATTCTAGTCTCTGGATGCAGCACATGGATCAACATGGTCAACTTCATAAGACATGCATGAAAGCTGCCCTAAATCTGTTTTCACTTCCTATGTTATAAGCACTGTTCCTCTCACACTAAAGCAAAGTACTTTAACAGAGCAATATGTCTGATATAGTCGGACAGCACAATGAAAACAAGATAAGATCTTGTATTTCAGAACAAAATATTTTCATAATCCATACTTTGGCACCAGCACCAAGTGCCAGCCAAATATCCAAAAATGTGATTATGCTGAAAAACATGCTACAGAAGGAGCAACAGGTATCTAAGTTTTAAGGAGCAACACGAAATCATTTGCAAGGTGCTCATTTCTTTTTCTTACAACAAGCAGGGTTTTTTTAAACACTCAAAGCCACAGCAGCCACTTCACAGCACGAGTTACTGCCTGCTTTAGGAACAAAACGACACCAGTGACAGATCCACACTGCAAGACATCCCAGATATTCAGCCCTCAAACCCAAGGATTCAAACCTTGAAACCCAAGGATGTACATCAGGTTGCAGGCACCCCTCTGTGCCGACTCCTCTGCATTACGGGAAATGTAGTTACTACTCACAGGATCAGAGATAACCCAGGAGGGTTTGGGCAGCCAGAGTTGCCCAATGTCCCAAAAAGTAGTCCAACTCTTGGGCAGCTCGTTCATTGCACAGATGCAGTCAAGAAGTTCATCTGTCCTATGGCATCCAGAGAAGAAAAATCCTCCTTTGCATGTACAAGCATGGCAAGGGGGGAGGTGGGAAGAACAGATATTCACCCCTTTTAGCTGCTCAGGGCAGCAGAAGATGCAGCTGTGACCTTGTTTTCCTTTGAAGTTCATATTTACCATCTCTTTCAAGAGCAGTATTTGTTTTTTTATCCTGATTTTCGCTGGGTAGTTTGTGGAATAGACCTAGACCAAGATTAATTATTCTGATAGAGTTTCTATACCCTGCAGCTGCAATACTGCAAAAACATCAGGATTTATCTGGGGGAATTTTCAGTGCCTAAAGAGTTCTTAGGTCAATAAAACCCTTGTCTATACATATAAAAACACCCGAAGTATACACACAAAGGAGGTAGTGTCAATGAGCTACATCTACATGTTTGAAAAACTGTTTAACCACCTGCAAAAGAAAAAAAAAAGTTAGTTGACTTAAAACAGTCTTCTTCACTAGTGGGCAAAAATCCCTGGAAGCAGATAGTGATTCACTCAGGCAATCACATAAACTGAATAACCACCCTGCATGCTGAGACTCAGGTGCAATACAACATCCTCCATTAAGACCTGCATCTACTGCAATGCTGTTCAGCAAGAGCTTTTAGTCCTTGGATACTGCTGTTAAAAGTACATTTATAATGAACTCCAGTTAGAGGAGCACCAGTTTTGCTGCTCTCCAAGGGGCCACATCACAAGTCTGGAGTGAATCATCTCTGCACTTTATGTGCAAATAGGTTCCTAAATTACCATAAAAAGCTGCAATGGATATGTGCAACAGCTCACTCTGCATTAGAATACTAATTCAACTGGTATTGTTAACCAAGGGAAATAGGTATCTGTCCTACTAGGATGACAAATTGGAAAAAATCATACTGAAATAAGGCAGTGATTCCAAATTCCTACCACTAAAACCTCATTTCCCTCTCATGCCATCCTGTGCTCAATAAATGCCAGTCTGGGATTTTGTTTTCTTTAGGCTAAAAGTCTTCTACGGTACGCTTCAAAGTTTGAGATTATTTTTTATTTTTTCCTGGGGAGGGGGAACAGACACGACAGATACCCCAGCTCATCCCAAAGACTCCTTCTCCAGGGAGAAGAGGGCCCCAAGGCCCATCAGAGGAGGCACTTATGGATGAAAGATGGCCAAGAGGATCAATAATGCAGCAAGTGACAGAAAGCACCTCTTCTACCCTCCTGCCATCCCAGACCAGTTCCACTTAATTCAGAGAGTCAGAGGAGAAGGCAGCACTGGCTCTCCCAAACAGGATCAGCTGCAGGCAGTGGGAGCTGCAGCAATGGGCAGGAGGAAGGAGAGCAAAGTCCTAAGGCCCCTGCACACATTATAGGGGGCTACAGGACCACCAACTTCTTTTTGGATCAAACTGTTGCCAATTCCTAGCACATACATGCATGTATTTCTTATTCTCTAAGAGGAGTTCTCCCCAAGAACATGCTCATTTTCTGATAAAACCATGATCTATTTAAGCAAATAACCCACAAGCCCTTTAGAAATAACAAACAAATATGCTGCACACATTCAGCACTGTTTCTGCGGCTGGCCGTTTATACAATACAATGCTCTGAACAGATACAATTCCCCAAACATCCAGAGAGCAATGCTGGTCACCTCAATGCTTACACTAATAGCTTTGAAACCAAGTGTCCACCACTAAAACAAAAAATAGCTCGATTCAGGCAGCAGAGATAACCTTGCTCAGAAATTCACGTGAGTCCTAAAATAATTCCATTGCTTCAGGTTACAGTTTTTCATCACTTAGGCTTCTGCCCACATTTCCACGAGGATTAAAGATGGCAGAAGAACAAAGGGGGGGGGGAGGTAAGTCTGGAAAAGGACCCAGAGTCCAGCTCTAACACACACACTCCCTCAAAATCAGTGTCTGGCCTCATGGGCTTCACCTGGAGAACTGTGCTTTTCCACTAGCCAGCCCTGGACACCCCAGTGGCACCTGGCGGAGTCCTTCCCATTTATCCCTCAGGCTGCTCACGGAAAGTTGGAAACTTCATTTCCTACAGCGGCTGTCAGAGAGACTGCTCTGTGCCTCATGGGGAATCCGTGCATTGTGCTGTACTGAAAGACTCCAGCAGTAAAATTGCTTTTAAATCTCAGCTTCCCCCTAGGAGGAAAAGGCTGGTAACATGAGGCAGATGACAGCTGGCTGCTGGAGGAGCATCTTCCATCTCAGGGCAAGGAGATGCAGTAGTTTTACTGGGCCTATCTTCTCCTCTCAAAGCTGGAGAAGAAAACTTGAATCTTACTCTAATAAGACTTATAATAATAATAATAATAAACATGTCTTCAAGGATCTCCAGGGTTTCCACCTTTTTTCACACCACCACAAAGCTTACTTGGCTCCAATTTACTTTACATGCAGCTTATTGAGAGCAGCACCAAAGAGCATGACCCCCATCTTCACCACCACTACTTCCCTGTGCATTTTAAGATTCTTTATTTCTACAACAAAAATATCTACAGGCTAAGATGTTGAATGAATGCCCAACCACCGGCAGTCTGGCCTCGATGCACAGAAACGTGGTCTACACAAACAAGGCAGAGGATGAAAGGAGAACAAGAAACACAGAGAGGTGCTGAGGGCAACAACAAAACAAGGGACAAAAAAAAAAAATCTCAAGTCATGTCCAAGTGCTCTTATCAGCACAAAACTCCTTTGCAGAGTGAATTGAAAGTTTCTCCCGACTGCATGTCCTTTTCATGGAATTTATTTGTTTGTTTCTATGTTTTTTTGTTTTTTTTTTTTTTTTTACAGTCTACATATCATTAACCATATTCCACCCTTCATTTCAAAACGAGCACAATTCCAATGGCACAAAAGTCTCCTCTTTGCAAGAGGAAAGCAGGTGGGTTGGGGCAGTCTCCTGCCTTTAACACCACTGCTTTTAGCACAACAGTATTTTAATGTTGCAACTTAATTCCGTATTAAGCACAGGAACAGTTTTTATAAAGTTAGCAAGATGGTTTCTGAGCAAGTTAGCAATAAATAAAAACACAAGGGATATTTCCCTCCCCGAGAGCTTTTTCCTCTTTCATCCCCTCTCCACTGCATGCCCCATTTCCTGATAGGGCAAAAGTAGCATCGGGAAGCAAGGCACAGAGGTGACCTGAGAGATGGGATCCCAAAGCTGCGCCAAGGCTTTTGGTGAACAATTTGAAAAAAAAAGAGATACAGAATCTCACCAATTTTATTCCCTGTTCTAAAAATACAAGTATCTCCTCACTCAACTCTGATTTGCTGCTTAATACACGGGGAGACATTTTTTTAAAAGAAGGAACAAGAATAAGTGAATAATTGCTCTCGAAATACATTAAATCCTTTACTCACATAGCTATGTTTTAAACTAATTTTGTTAGCACCAAGCAACCAGATGCACGTGTCGCTAACCCACACAGCTGTTTTAAAAACTTTATTTTTTAGTAAGCAATACTGAGTTGTTTGTGCTGCTTAATACAAGCATATGGTGTATACGGCATCTCCTTCCTACCCGCAACGCTTGCCTTGCTTTATAAACGGACAGGGAGCAAGCGGAACGGCTGGGTTTTATCCCCCAAAACCATCTCCCACCCGAGCAATCCAACTTTCTCCAGGCAAATTTTTCGTGCTGAGGCTGCTAAAAACGCTGGAAGCCGACCTGTTTTTGAAGGGCTTCGGCAGAGGCTTCGCAGCCTCCTCGCAGCGGCCGCTCCTGCGCTGAGGGAAGTTCTTCGACGGCGCTTCCTCGGGGCATCCGACGGCTCCCGTTTAATCATGTGGGAGAAGGCACGCAGGGGCATTTCTTCAAAAAAGAGGAAAAAATAAAAATTAACAATAATTATTAATAACGAGCCCTTTCGAAGCGTTTTAGCCGCTTTTCAACCCCCCCCCCCCCCGCCCAGCGGGCGCCAGCGAGGCGCTGCTGACACCTAGTGCCGCTCCGCCGCGCAAAGCCGCCCGGACCCAAAACGGACTCAAATAAAAACAAAACAGTAATAAAATAAAAAACACACGAGATCTGAGGTAAACCGGGGAGTAAACAGCCAGATTTAAGAGCCCCCATCGGCCCCGCCGCAGCCCTCGGGGGACCCTTCCCGCTCCCTCCCCGTCACGCTGTTAGAGGCGACGCCTGGAGCCGGCTGCTGCCTGGGGGCTCATCTCCGGCTTAAGAATTAAAAAATAAATTACCACAGGAAAAATATATTCAACACCTCCCCGGAACGGCAATATCCCCACGCACACATTCCCCTCAAAAAAATCTCGGAAATAAGTAAAAATTAATTAAAAGAAGTTGCCGAGCAGACCATCTTCACACGTGGGCTAGGAATAAGTCACAAAACTCAGGCAGATTTTAGGTGTAGGTCTCTACACAGACCGCAGATTATTTTTTTTTTTTTTTTAAATCAATAATACCTTTTTTTTTTTTTTTTTTTTAACCAGCCTCCTGTCAGCGGTGAGGGCGCGAAGCCGTTACCTCAGGACTCCCGCCCGGCGCTTTCCCGCCTCCGGCGCGGCCGCTCCCCGCCCGCGCGGCGTCGCCTCACAGCGCCTCGCTCAGGTTCCTGCAGCCCCGCTTTTTAGCTACCCCGTTTTGCAAGGCAGCGCAGCCCTCGCGGGTTTTAATCTGTGAAACACGTATCTCAACCGCGCAGCTGAGGGATTCATAAACCCCGATCCTCAAAACCAATTTAAAAAAAAAAAGAAAAAGAAAAAATAAAACAGGGCAATATTTCTCCAGCAATGAGCGTGTGCAACAGCTTCCCTTGAGGAAGGGCTGCTGCTTATTAACAGTAATTAATAATTAATCCAAACGCTAATTACCACAGCCCCACCAGTATAGGGGGCTCTGATACTTCTCTTGTGCCTTCGAAATAATCCCACCCCGCATATAGCGCAGTTGTGCTGACATGCAGCAGTAAATCTGCCCTGCTCCTTGGGGGTTAAAGCACCCAAATGACCCAACACAAGGTCAAAAAAATAAAAATTATTAAAAAAAAAAAAAAGAGAGAGAGAGAGAGAGAGATTTGAGGTAAAATGGGAAGAAAACAGCAAGATTTAAGAGCCCCCCCAACCCTCCCCCCGGGACCGTCTGATCAGCCTGTGCCTCCTGAAAAACCCGTTACATCTGTTCTCAGCCGGAAGGTTTGCAAGCCAAAGAGCTAAGCCCCCCTTGGGATTAGCTGCCTGCACCCACAAATTTCTCAATTCTTCACCTAGAACCGACCCAGCCAAAGCTTCGGCCCCGCTTTCCACAGGAGAACTGCAGAAAACCCCATCTGTAAGGGCAGAGGCAGGACCTAGCTCCGGCCCGAGGCCGACAAAATTGCTATAGCACCGTATACCCGAAACACACCTAAGGCTGCGCCGAGGCCGCTGCAGCCAGGGGAAGAGGCGGCAGCAGCCGGCCCAAGAGCAGCATGGCTTTTAGCAGTCGCTGGTGCCAAAGAAACTGCAGTGTCTAACAGTTTTCAGTTAACTCAGCAAAGCAGCATGGGGGGGGGGAGAGAGAGGAAAAAAACAAAAATCTATAAAACATCAGGAGCACTGTTCTCCTTGTAAAAACTAAGAACACGTGGAAAAAACTTTGGGAAGGGGCATTTTGGATTCAGAGGGTAGGAGGAAGCAGCGATGCTCAGAGAGACGCTGGGGTTTATCTTGCAGCGTTCACGGGACACCAGACATGTGCCAGGGCATGCGTCCTCCCTCGCACCCCTGTTAAACCTCTGCAGCTCATCCGCATGCTCAGCATTACCTGCCAGCCTGGGCTCTGGCCAAAAAAATAAATAAATAAATAAAACAAAGCTGTTTTTTTTTTTTTTTTTTTTTTTTTTTTTTTTTTTTTCCTTCCCAGAGAGGGTTTTACTGGACGATATCCCTGGCGGGTTTGCATGGCAGCACTGCCCTTGCCAGCTGGGTGTGCTCTGTGCACATACAAGCAGGAAAAGATCAGTTTTGCTGGAAATACCTTCCCCTCCTAGAGGTTCACATCTCCACCTTTGCTGCGGCAGCTGTGCAAGGGCACAAGCATGACTCGAAGTGAAAATAACACCGGGCTGGATCGGAGCAGCAGAAGGGTCTTCCCCAGGCATGCTCCAAGCGGAGAACTCCCACTGCATCCCCTAGAGAAGAGGGCTCCTACATCCTGTGTTTAGCCACGGCAAGCAAAGCCCAGCAGCTTGGATTTTCTGTTCCAAAAAAACCTCAGGCTGCTAGAAAAAGCAGTCACTTTTAAGCAAAAGCTGAGCTTAACTTCACAACTTCCCACGAGTACCGGGGAACATAGGCACAGGCCTCCTGCTGGGAGAGCCGGCAGTGGCCTTCGAGGACAGCATCGGGGGAGTCCCTCCGCAATTCCCAGGCTCTGATTCTGCTGTGAATAGATCAATGGCTTACACCATCAGACCTCAAAAGCAGGCGTGCTTCACAAGCACCAAACTCATTTTCCTTACGCTTTGGTTTCCGTGTGCTTTTCAGCCTTCCTCCTCTTCTGCCCTCTTCTCTCCCTGCTGTTATTTTTCCTTTCTCCATCCTTTGAGCTGATTTTTACACCTTGGGAGCTGCTACTTGCATTTAGCCCAAAACTACCGTAACTGAGGTCTAAAAGGGGCAGTGCAAAGCACCTTGCTTTCCTGCTGGAAAAGAAAAATAAGTTTTAATATTAGAGAGACACTTACGATTCTCTTCTCTCCAGCTTCCTGCCAGCCCCTCCAATACACAGCACAGCTTTTACGTTAGGAAGAACCAGATGAGATTTAAGCCTCAAAAGTGAGATTGGGGCAATAAAGCATCCTTAATCAAGGGCGTCCTCAGGATTTGCATTGTTTTCTTTTTCACCTCCTGCTCTCTCCTTGAGGCAGGCTAGATTCAGGTATCCAGCTATTTATCACTTCCCTGTTGCTTCTCAGAGTTTTAATAGCAGAGGGAGGGTATCAGCGCTACAAGGTTGTTGCTTTTAGTTTTACCCGGAGCAGAGCCTGGCACACCTCCGCCACACATCTGCAAGATGGCAAAAACCCCAAAAGTCTCTTCCCAGAGCCACAGGGCGAGCGCCGGCTCCAAGGGACTCGGGAAGGGCTGTCGGCACTAACCCCACTTACGCCAGGTCTGAGATCTCAGGGTTGTTCCGATCCAGGCTGCCAAGATCCTGCAGGGATTTCAACAAATCCTATAAATCCGTGCGCACCGCTTGGCTCCAATTAGCCTGCAAAAGCTGGTTCTAAACATTTCAACAAGCTGTAAGGATAACTGCAATTTAAGGAAAAGGCAGTGTGTTGTTAGATTATACCAAAACTGTGCCCCAAACGCAAAAGCAAATGCAAGCCCTCATGCAAACTGCCCAGCTATCAGTCTCTTTACAATGCAGTACAGCTTTCCAATTTGCAATGATAATTACAAACCCGTAAAAATACATCTGTTGACCCAGGCAGCTCGTAACCATCCCTCTGACGTCTGGATTGCTCTTTTCCATTTTACTGCCTCATACAGCACATCAAAACTAAACAGTTCAGCAATAAAAGGAATTATGACATTTTCCCTTTTTAATTTTAAAACTACAATTTTTAATACTGAACTTCAGTCAAAATCAGATTTAAAAGAGAAGTAAGTAGGACAGATGAGGCCACAGGGCCTCAAGTAACTTCACAAGGACATTATTTCTTTTCTTTATGAAGAACAGTGTCTGATAAGCAATCCAGCTGGACTGCTGAACTTCTACAACCCAGAACAGCACATGGCACTTCACAAGTTAAAAATACTATTTCCACATGTGGACTTCAGCCTTGGTATAAACACAGTTGCATAGCAAACACTACCATGGAGACTAAAGGCTAGAAAAGAGAAATTAGAAGAGAACTTGAAAAGGAAAAAGAAAAAAAAGGAGAAGGAGTCCAAGGAGGAGTCCAAGAGACCTGCATCTCATGGTATGGACAGAGGATAAAGCTGGGAGATGCTCCGGACACGAGAGCTGAAGGGGAGGCAGTTCCCAGGGAACCAGAGAGGACTCTTGGGATGACTTAATCATCTCCAGATAAGCAGCACCACAGCAACTTTGAAGGCAGGGACCACGCAGCTCAGCATTCCTCTGATATTTGCGGGCCACATGCAGCATGCAAGTTATAGGACCATCACTTTTATTGATTATGCTCCCAAACTTTCTCACCCAAGCAGTAACAGACAGCTGAGCCCATCATTTTATATGGAAAATCAGGATCTAACAGCAACATGTAGTGGAGAAGGATGAAACCAGTGGGACTGGGGTGTGTGTGCGCATGTGTAAAGGATACTGCAGGAGACACCACCCGAGCTGCAAACAGCAACTGTTTGCAGTCACAGGTTTAAGTCAACCAGAGTCCAAGTCAGCCCCTGCCCCCACACACTCCTGTTCCTGGTTGCTTTCTGGCTTTTTCTTTTTTTTATTTTTGCAGAAATTAGTACTTTGGCACAGCATCCATTTGATAACTTCCCATCTGCATGCCCAATTTATATCCACTGCATTTGCTAAACAAATCAAGCTTTAATTGCTAGCCACATAACAAAGCTTACATAGCTGGGGGCAGGGGGAAGAAGCTTCACTCCATTTCTCCTTACGCTTCAGCACCAGAGCTCGTCCAGAGGCAGACTGCAGCGGCTTTGCTGCATTTGGGCACAGCCTAGCAGACAGCAGGTCAGCGTTCAGATGTGCTGCACAATACAGAGGTAAAATTATTTGTTTTGTCCGGGGTTAAAATAAGCTTAGAAGTTACCACAGGAAAATATGTATTCACTGCAGACATCTCAATTCCTATTTGAGATCACACTTATCCCTCAAATCTTGTGGTAACCTAATCCACAAACTGAAATAAGTTTCATTTAGTGGAAACCAAGGTTTGGGGATAGCAAGCAAGATGAAAAGTGTAAGTCAAAATAGAAAAGCAGCAGTAGGAGGAAAAAAAAAAAGCCGGATATTCAAGTTAAGCCACTCTAATGGCTCTCTAGCAACCCCTTCTCCACAACCTCTCTCTGCTTCCACAGCCCCCGAAGAGATAATCACCTGCCTCTGTAATGAGTTGGGCTGTGATGCTTGGGTAAGTTACCCTTGCACAGGCTTCGTGTGCCACCCCCCAACTCAGTGATACACTGAATATCATAACCAAACCACAAGCGTTTTGAGCCAGCTAGGTTTCTGCAAATGAAGTGGTGCAACTCCTCCTCCACTTCAAAACGCGCTGCGAACAGAGGAGTTACTGGCGCATTCTTCGATGCTATTTAGATTTTTGCAACACAAAAATTAGTAAACCCTCTGAGAACATTGCAAAGCTTTGCTTCTTGCCAGTGGTCCAGTCTCTTCCTATCTTTGTACTCATTTCTCCAGCTCAGAAGCTGGAGAAGCTGGGTCTGCACGGCCTTCCTCCACAGGAAAGGCAGTCTTCTGAACACACTTAGAAAAATTTTTATATAAGCAACACCAAAACAAAACAAAAAAGCCACTGGCCTCACAGTGAAACTAGAATACTGTTTGCACAGGCTTGTTCAATCCCCAGAGTCCAAAATCAGGGAACTAACTGGGGGTGCAAAATGGTTTATAATCTACAGCACGCTGCTGTCGAACTGTTCAGCGTTTTCCAATTTGAGTTTCTGTGAAGCCCCAAAGTTTTAGAGGTGCTTCTTTATACTTCCTTAACATACAGGGAACTATGACCTTTCAGAGACAATAAAGGGCTGTAACTTTAGCAAGTACTTGTTCAATAATGTGCCCGAGGCCTGATGAAAACACTATCTTGTCCCTTTTTAGGGGAAAAAAACCCAACTTGTAGTGACTTTCTTCCCAAAGAAGTTCATTAATTTACTACAGGTACAGCAGGCATTTTCTGTAAATATCCCATAGCTGGGAAATACCAAAGACCGGCACCAAGTATTTCAGTATAACTAGAGCTATGATATCCATCAGCTGATGAATTTAATGTAGTTCTTGCAACTGAAAGCAGTATCTCGTAGTTGCCTACCTTAAGGTAGGGCAGCAAATTCTTTCCCGTGAAATTTGTCATCAGAGAGGAAGACAAGAGCAATATTGTCCCTTTTGGGTAGTTTGGAAAGATTTCCATCTACAGAGCATATTATTTGCATGACCCCATCCCTCTGATCTGCAGCTTTCCCCCCGTGCATTTCTGCCTCACTTCAGTTTCACGCCCCATTCGGATCAAGTCCTCTTTGAGGCCACCCGCAGGATCCCGCTTTACAACCCAGAGAACAAGGGCAGAAAGCAACTCTGCCACTTTCTCGTCTCTGCCTTCCTCTTGCTTCCCGACTGCTCACCCTCATCCAAAAGGAGGAAAGGAAAAAATCAAGGCAGCTTTAACTCGCTTCAACTGCGATTTTCACAGCTTTGAATCAAACATGGAAGGTAATCTTGAGATTAAAGTCTTCTGGGGTAAAGCAGCTATTTTCTAGTTACTCATCAAGGCCTGAACTACAATGAATTTATGAAAAAAAAGAATTTAACTGTCACCCAATTAAAGGAGGGGTTTATCTTCTCCAATCTTCTTGCCATTCAGAAGCGCCCTACGGACACAGAGTATGATGCTGACATAAAATTCACATGTAAAGCAATAATGCACAGATTCATGCTGAAAGGAGACAAGTCCTGTTTTGTGTCGTTTCTGTTCTGCTTTGTTTTTAACTAGAGGTGACTCATGTATACTGAGAAGCAGGCATTCCCCAAAATAATAGCAATGGATGTCAGCGCAAAAACACGATGGCAAAGCAAAACTGGTAAAGCCAAAGTCCACACCTATTACACCGCATGTAGAAAAGACAAGTTAACCAGTGCAGGGATATTCACAAAATCTTTTTATCAATATCTTCCTGTACTAAAAAGAAACCAGTTATACTTGCAAGTCACTTGCAGAAATTTTTAATTATTTGCCAAATATACAGCTGTTAGAATTACCCTAAATATCACTTATAATTAATTTACAAAAGTTGGTAGATAGCATAGTACAATGTTCTATAAAATAAACACATAATGTATTAGCAATACCCCCCCCCCCTGCAGTCCAATAATGGCAAAAAATCCAAATGAAGTTACAGTCAAACACAAACAAATTAGAGGAGACTGAGTGACAACTTTAGACACCTGAACCAAAAGAAACCGAGACCAGACTAGATACATTCATCCACCAAGCTTAATAAACATATAATTTTAGACAAAAAACAACAACACAGCATTTGGAGCAATTTCACATGCTTTATCTTCCAGTAGGGTTCCCAGAGTATTAAAGTGCCTGTGTGCACTCTAGTTTCATTTACAGTCTGGTGCAATACACATTTGGAGGTTACTTCATAGGTCACTGGGTTTTGTTTTTCTCATAACTATTTTAACCAATGTACACACCTCAAGCTAAGGGCATTCTTGAAACACCTCTGTTCCCATTTACCATTGCTCTGCACGAGCATCTTCTGTTGAATGTTATAAAGCATACAAAGCATACAAAGAAGTCAGACTCCAAATACCCGGTGCCCATCTCCACAGTTTACTGTTTAATTACAGCAAAACTTTTTCGAAATGTGTTTTTTTTGCTATATAATCCTTAACTTCTCTCTCCTTCACTTCCACTCCCTTTCAAAAACTGCTCAAGTTGGTACAGTTGCCCTCTGGATGTTAACATCCTGCACAGCTTTCCCTTATAGATTGCCGTGAACGATGGCAAACGTGCAGGACTTGGCCTGCGGATATGTGGTGGAACATACTTTTAAAGGAACATCTGACCACTGCCTGCTTTTAGCTCAAAGAATACACATGAACCACGTTAGCCTAACTGCAAGATACCTGAAAACTTAAGCCCTGGGGATATTACCTGCAATAACTGCTCACACTGCAGAACTGACCAGATGTCCTGCTCCGTGCTCCTCGTGAACTTGCGCCGTTTCCTGCTGTGCCACCTTCTTAAACCTAAACTTCAATGCTAACTGCACAAAGGAAAACTACATGCTCAGTTTGGCTGTCACTCACCCTGCCCCCAAAATATTCTCTTTAAAGCACTTTAAAACTTAAGCAAGTTTCATAAAACCTAACATCTAATCTCCAATAAAAACAGGCTTAATACTAAAATCTGACTCTTGCTTTTCATGGTTACAAAAAAAAATGCAAGAAAGGAATTTGCACCTCATGTTATTTGAGGTATTTTGACCACATTTCTCAATACCTGCACTTTAAGATGGTCACAGAACATGAAGTTCTTCGGAACATATCAGAATTCCCTCTCCAAACGTTCCATGAGGAGGCCTTAGCTGCAGCCTACGGCAGGTCACCACTGGTACCAAAGCAAGGGCTGAAGGCAGCACCCAGCAGGGAAACTTGCTTAAAAAAAATAAAAGCAAACAACTAATCAAATCATTACTTGACTTAGCAGAAATCAATGGAGCCTCTATTCTTCCTGTCTTCCTACACCTGATAATACCTCATGTGAAAAAAAAAACAATCACAAGTTTAAGTTTTACCCCCCCCCCAAAAAAAAAAAAAAAAACACACACACACACACACACTTGCTCGCAGACCAGTGTAGGCCATGCCTTTTCTTTGCCACTGCTGCTGCACATAGAAAGGTCAGTTTTACATACTGCAATCCAGACTCAAACCAGCTTTCTGCAGGTAAAGAATCATTTAGTAGAGCTTTAGATATATAATACACTAACATTACTTAGAAAGGTGCACTTAAGTATGTCAGTAATGTATGCCCTCTGTTAACTAAAAAAATGAAGGAAATCATTATTTCCTAATCTACCAAGTACTTTAAAATTCTGCATGAAACTAGGATTATGAAGAAGCACAGTCTGACGATGCAGCAGGAAAAATAGAAAACAGTTCAAGTTCCATGCAAATCAATTATACATAAAGTGTCTGCTTTAGTTCATAAAATAATTTGGATAAAATATTTTAAATATTTCAGAACAGTATAACAACTTCCAATGCGTTTTAGGCAAGTTCCACCAATATCCAAAAATACCATATATGTAAATACTTTTTATAAAACTTTATACAACTCTTAACTCTCACTAGTAAGCCTATACACAATTTGCACAATTACCTCATTAGAAAGTCTCCAGCATAATTGTATTCTCAGAGAACAACAGTAAAAACAATGTTTCCGTGAATCTTCTCTTTTGGGAATTGATTTTGCTAAATCACATTCTTATTGCTCAAAACTAGGACAGACGGGCTTCACCGTAACAGCAATCGAGTGTTACCCCAGCCTGGAGAAGAGACCTGTTCTATCGTTTCACTGGGCAGAAATACCTATAGGCCTTGCGACCATTTGCAGGAAGATTTCCCAGTACCTGTTGCCTGTACTGGCGTTTCCTACAATGTATAGGGGAAGGAAAGGAAAAAAAGGTATTAACAGCAGATGAGGAGAATCAATGATACTGCACAACCACAGTGACCAGCGTCTGCCTTCTGTCACCTCGTCAGTGACTTCTGCAAACACATCTGCAACTATCATTTAAAAATCTGATCTCTTCAAATAGAAGACACTAAAAAGATGCACAAGAGCAGCATGACCGTAATACCTTTGCAGGCTTCTGTTCAGTCGGTACTATGCCAAAACCTCTACAACCACCTTCAATTACATAACAATATTTTTAATTGGAAGTTATCTCTCAAGATACATTTTTATTTAACAGAAATACATCCATAATAACTACTGGTAAAAAAGCTGATAAAATTATTTTATTTTTTATTCAAAATATTCTGACAATTTAACAATATTCCAGGTGCATTACAAACACTGCCATAGTCAACACAACAACCAATACTTAAAGAGCATTCAAACACTGAAGACATCATATCTTAAAGCAGAGACAGGAGAATGCACTTATATTAAGAGAATACAGATCATTTTCCAATAACTGACTTCTTTGAGGCAGGTATCTAATTCCCCTGGCACAAAATGGATTAAAATCCAGAAGAGATGAATTATAGCAGACAAAACCTTCAAATGTATAGATGTTTTCCTCTATTTTCTGCAAAATATTGTGAATTTGTAATTCCAAAACTTGTACCAGCCTAGACTACTCTCATGTTGACTGCTTACAGGATAGAAAAACAAAAAACAGAAAAAACAGGGATAAAGCAAACAAAAACACAAACCTTTCCAAGAACATGGCTTAAATTAGTTCACAGACAGTTGGGACTATAGTAGGTATTAACTGTATGGTTGCAAAAGAAGTACCAGGTGGAAAAAAGTCCTCATCCTCCCGATACTTTCCCCTTCACCATAGCTGGCATAAAATTTTCAGTAAAAAGATATTGCCCCTACTGCAAGCATCTCTTTCATGCTTCAAAACTATTATTCTGCAAACAGATTATTTTGATTCTTTAATGTATTATCCAATATTATCTCTAAAGTTTAAACATAGTTGCAGACAATGTTGTTTTTCCCAATTAACCTAGGATCTCAAATGGAGCTAAAATATCAGTCAGCTTCATTTAAAACATGTTTCTCTTTCTGATATAGAAAACATGTCAAATCGAGAACTTGCAAAGACATATACACAAATGAGTGCATAGTGCAGAACATCATACAGAGCAGCAAGGCCACAGAGTCACACTAAGTCCACATTTAAAAGATATGTTTCTGATGACCCAATCCATTCCAAGCTTCTTCTTTCTTTTTTTTTCGTTTTTAAAATTTGTGAGGTTTGCATAAATCAAAAGCATTAAAGTCTTGCCCCTTGCAGGCCAAAACTTTTGTCTTGACTTTCGTATCACTGACTATACACGCAAGTTAGGAAAGCCACATACGCAGGAAACAAGAGGCACACCAAAAAAAGGTTTGGATACATCATCCCCAACTCAAACATCCTACAGGAAAACCTTAATTTTGCCAGTGAAATACAGAGGTGTGACAATTTTCAAAGTACATAGATTGCTTATGCATCAGTTAAAAAAAAAAAGAAAAAAAAAATCCAACCACAAGCCAATTTTAGCCCTGGGGGGAAAGAGCCACAACTCCACTGAAATAACTGAAGGTACATCTGGTTGCCCCAGGGCTGTAGTGGACCTTGGCAGTAAAGGGTCCTGTACCCATCTTGCTCATTGCTTCTAGTTGGTGCTCCCCTGCAGTGAAAAACTGAAACATTTGTTGCAATGATACAAGCAGCAAACAGCTAAAGGCAATCTCAACATGCTTATTCGAAATGCTTTGTTTCCCCTTTTTCATGAAGTTTGCTTTCCAAAGGCAAGCTTTTGGAGAACAGCCATCAGAAAGGAGGACTGAGGCATCTTCCTTAAATGTAATATCAGCCATCCCGTTAACTGACCAACTTAAAAAAAAAAAAAAAAAAAAAAAGTCTCCTAAACTAAATAAGCTTCTGAAATACCTTGCATTTGATTCCTCCCAACATACTTTCCCGAAAATTAGAGTTTCTCTAGTACTTGTGCAGTTTAAGCCTGTTACGGTAAGTTTATACAGTGTTTTCTTAGCACCTCAACGCAAATTACATTGTAGCTTGTCTGTGATGAACATTGGCTATGGACAACCACAAAGAGGGCAAGCACCCACCAATTTCAAAAGAATAGCAGTATCACCCCATTGCATTGAGAAGCACTTCTGGATACACTGGTTCCCCAGCTAGACTACTGAAGCTAGACAGGATGCGTCTCAAAGTAGGGTTACTCCAGTTATTCAACACAGTAAACACAAGCAGGCAGCACTGAGGACATCAATCCTGCACTTCATCTCATTTTCAGTCCATTTTCTAATAGCATATTAATGGAGATATGGCTCAGTGTCAAGGCTAAAAGGGCAAACTTACCAAAGCTAAAGTAGTTATGGGGAACTAACATAACCCTTACTTATTGTATAACTGTACCCCTTGGATTTAAGTGAGCCGCATACACCTCACCCTACCAATTTACCTATCCTGCTTAATCTCAAGTATCTTCATCCTTTCACACTTAATTAACTATCAATTATTTTCCTGAGTGAGATTATAAAAAGTTAAACCCTTCTACCAAAAGTACAAAGACAAATAAAATATAGTAGAACAATACAAACCCAGTTATACAGCATTACAAGTGCAGAAATTCTTGTTGTTGTTGCTCCTCTTTATCATTGGCCCCCAGTAAAAACCATAACAAAGAATTTAGTTCTCTAAAATATTTTGAAGTACTGTGATTAAATTCTTCAGACCATAAATGTAGCCCTCATCCTTCGTGTTGCTAGGAAACACGTGAGCAAAATCTATCATTCGGACTTCCACGTTTGTGCTTTCCTTGATCTCTGCTGGCACATGACAGAAAACCTTTTCCAGTTGGGGTATAACATTTCCATTTAGATGCTCCTGGGTAATGCAAGTGCTGCTTTTCCACATGTTGCCTTGCTCCAAGTTTTCAACTTTGAGCGAGAGCTGACCACGGTGCCTCTTTGAATATGCCTTTTTGTGAAGTGCATAAAATTTGGACAAGTCTTTACTTACAGAGGCCTCTATTTTTCCATTCTCTGTAGAATTTATTACGTGAATATTATTATTATACTCCAGTATGCCTCCTCCTGATAACAGTCCTTTGGGCATTACTCCCTTCTCCGCCAAAGTGACATCGCTCAAGCGCACGGTGGTTGCCTGACACGAACCTTCATAAACAAACAGCAGCGAGCTGGCATAGAAGTTGAGTTGCTCCTGGCTCTCAAACCACTGCAGGATTTTTTCAATCTTCCCAATGCTGGCAGCGACAGCATCTTTTCTCAAGCAGTATCCGTTGTGAAAAAACTTTGAGACGCCTACAAGAGAGAAATAGACGTTTCCAGGATTATTTGGGGGAAAAAGGTTTTAATTTCTTTTAGGGCTAGACTTGTTCTGAATTGAAGAAAAATATTCACAATTTCCTTTTAAATACTTATTAAATAACTCAGAAACAAAGTAAGGAATTCAAATACCTTCAATTACCTTCTTATGAAAGGACTACTATATAATGATCGAGGTAAGCTCAGATCATAAATAAAAGTAACTGAACACTAAACAGACAGTTTCTGCTCCCCACTTCATCCTGTCAAGCGTATGAACAGTTTCAGGTAGGGACCAGTTGAATTTTCTAGGGACAAATAGGCTCAAGCAGTTTCCAGCTTCTTTATCATGAGTGACAGAGCAGACAAGTTAGTGGCAGCTCTGGAGAAGGGCACACATGTGCACGTCTGTCTGCATGTCCTAGGGTGGATCAACAGATGTTCAGTAATGACTTCTGAAATTATCACCAAACAGCCACATGATGGATTTTTAATTTATTTTTAAATATATTAACAGGGATACTGGCCTGACCCTGCTTTGTACAGACTGGTTGAAAATAACTAGCCCCACTCATTCTTTGGTTGGTTGGTTGGTTTGTTTTTTGTTTTTGTTTATGTTTGTTTTTTAGAAAAGTGTTTTAATTTTATTGTTAGTGTACCTCAAGGCATGGATAGATTTCAGCTGAGAAGGTCAATTTAAGTGAAGTGTAAAATACATTACATAGCCTTATAATATAAAAGGGACTATATACTCAAACACCTGCCAAAGAAAAGTAAGTCTTAAAAAAAATACTAATTTACTAGCTCTAAAGGCTTTCATTTCATCAGAATATCACTGCTACAAAAAAGTAAGTTCTACCATAACTCTTAGTACCCTCTCATTAGCAGGAAAGAAATATGATGAGGAAATTCTACACAGCCTACTGCAATTTTTTTTTGTTTGTTTGTTTGTTTCTTTATGATCAACAAGTAGCTCAAATAATACAGGGAACAGTTGCAGACTCACACTGCAAAAGGAGCGAAAGGGACTTTTTCTTTTTTATAAGGAACAAAGTTTGAATTTTCACGCAATACCGAAACAAACAAACAAACCCCAGAGCGTTGAACTCCCACGCATCAATTTCCTCACCATCTTTTACTGTCTCCTTCGTCAAGCTCCTTCCGTAGTGCTGGTTTTGGGTCTCGTAGCTGTCAGTGCAGACATGGTAAACCTGCAACGAACAGAAGGGAACGCGGTACTAAAGAGAGAGCGGTATTTCCCTGTAGCTCTGAGGCATGTTGCAGACAAGTTACAAGACCTTCGTTGCCATCTCTCCCTCCGAGTCAGGACTGTGCGCTACCTCAAAGTCAACACTGCCCTCTCGTGCTCTGCTCTGCCAACTGCTGCTATTCGGCAGCTTGGGATTTAACTACCAAGGACCACTTCTTGCGTTTTCCTCATCAGAAAGACATCATTATATTGGTTAGAAATCACCCGATCAATTACTGCAAGTCTTTTCCATGGCATTTAACACTCATTTGCAAGGCAAGACATGAAACTAACACACTCCTATGAATATCACTGTGATTAAGTCATTAAGACTTAATAAGTTCATAAACTGAGTTTAATTTTTATTATTTTATCATTCTTAAAACTGCAAAAGTGTTTAACAAAATTGCAAAGCAATAAGAAGTATTACCTGACCAGAAAGGCCCAATTACCTGAAACTCTCCCACCAGAAACTGGCACATACGAGGTGCATAAATTGAACAGTACCAAAAATAAATAAATAAATCGCTGTTCCTTATTTCCATTGCTGGGTTTCCCTGCCCGACACTCCTCTGCCTCCATCTAAACCACAACCAGCACAGCAAGAGGAGGCAGGTCCAAAGCCCTGCTCTGCAAAGCAGCTGCAATAAGAAGTCTCTAATAGTTATTACTTTGCAGGTAATTAGATAAAACAAGAATAAAAAAATGCATATATTTCTTCGAAACAGGATGACAAGTTTGGAGACTGCCCAAGTTCCTACTAGCTGCACCTTTGTTGTAACAACGAGGGCTCAAGTTCAGTCAAAGGGCGGCTTCCTCCACATACCTGCAATGAAGCACGTTCCTGAACGCGGTTTGCCAGGACCTTATCTCCTCCCAATAGGGGCTTGCAGTTTTTGTGATGTGGGCACTTGCTCAAGAAAAGCTTGTTCAGGCCCACAAGCTCATTTGGTTTCCCAAAGAAACTCTGGAGCAACACCTCAGCACCTTGTGCTTCTGGCTCGTGCTTCTCACAAAACCACTGTAACTTAGTTCTTCAGTCCTTGATCGAGCAGATTTCACTAACAAGGGATAATTCTTCTTCTATAAATACCATTCTGGGTTTTTAGGCATCTAAGCTCTTCATCTTTTGCAGGGTATCATTCCACAAAAATGGCACCCTATAGGTTCAGAAACACCCAGACAAGCAGACACACATTTTTACACAGTCCTAAGAGCACATTTTTAACTATACAAAATGGTCAACAACAAACTACCAAGTCCTATAGATGTACACATTACAGCGTCAATACATTTAACTATCTTGCAAACAAGCAAATATTCAGAATATCCTAGGTTACAAAAAGATACAGGTGCAATACTTGGTGCTTTTTTTTTTTTTAATGCAGTATTATTAAAAAACACTATTCAACTCTCATAGGTAATCATGAAAGTATTTGTCACCTAGGCAGAGAGCTGCTGCCTAGTTCTGTTTAGAGGCCTTTCAATTGAAAGGACGCAACAGTTGCAAACATTTCTGGAAAAATCTCAGCCCAATACAAATACATTGAGCCTCATACTGAAAGCAGAGGGGCACAACTTCAAGCTCAGAGAGGAGCAGTCTTCCACCATTCTCACTCAATCGTCACCCATCCCTCCAAAATAGAGGAAACTGTGTCGTAATAGCAAGAGACAATAACCAGCTCCTAGCGTGCAGGCATCTTGCTTGTCTATGCTTTCCTTCACTCAGGTACTACCAATCCACTACTAACCTTTCCCCAAGAGATATTTCGGTCTGCACCAGCTTCTTCTGTATCCTAACTGTTGCCACTGTAGGTACTTGCCCAACTTCTGTCAGAAGGATGGCAAGTCAAATAAGTCAACTTCTTAACAGCTGCCTAGGAATTACTGGACAGGAAGGCTTCATTTCTTGCCCACCTGCCACAGTGTTTGTCCTCCCACCTTCACAAAGAGTTTTGCTGCGCAGTGCCGGATAACGCGAACTCCTCGCAGTGTCTGCAAAACATCCCCTTCAGAAAACCGCCTCACTTGCGACTTGTACACGTCCGTATTCCACAAGATCAGTCCCCATTCAGTGAGGTTTGTGCATAAACAGAACTGGAATCCAGGATGCCAACAAGATTTGTTTATTAGTAGTACTACTATGACCAGGGTCACTGTAAGGGCAGGATGTCAAGAAATGCAGATAATTAACTTAGAAGGGAAATGATCCTCTGACTTTCTCAACATGCACTTGGCTTTTGCTTTCCCATAAGGTGTTAGTTTACTGTTGCTTGCATGCGTACACATTTTCGTACCATTTTTTAAACAGTGTTAGTTCAGTTGACATTCTTCAACTGAGGTAAGTCTTAAAAAAAAAAAAAAAAGAAAAGAAAGAAAAAAGAAAAAAAAAGCCCAAGCCTCACAAGATCACCAAAATGAGACAAATGAGTTTGGAAAACTTGAAACTGCAGCTTAGGACACTAGGACACTGGATTCACAAATGCAAAATATCAAGTGGTATGAAACGTTAGTCAGTAATTCAGTATTGACTTTCAGCGCAAGGCAAAAAAATGCAGAGCCTGCTCTAACGCTTACCTATGGCAACTCCCTAGTCTTCTGGGGCACAGAATTAAATACACAGTAACCGTATAATTTAAATACACAATTAGGACTAGTCTGTTCAGTGGAAATACTATTATCACAAAAATCTACTTGATAATTTCCAGCTCTCTTGAACATCTGTAAGGAAACAACTAATCTACACTGAAGCTGGAAAAATACACGCACTCAGAACTGGTTTGGACAGTAACACAGAGCAGCAGCTGCAGAGCAGACGCTAACCCACTTGCAGAGGCCCGGCTCAGACCCCCGCGCTGCTGCGGTTCCCGTGCCTAGCTGACACCTGGGAAGCTGCTTCCACAAGGAGCTCCAAGCTTCAGTATCTGCTCCTACGCACGCCCTGCAAAGGTGGCTCGGGACCTGCTCTTCTAAGCAAGGGCACACGCAACCAGCATCTCAACACGTATTCTCTGATGTTGCTGCAACTAGACTTTAAAGGACAATTTACTCAGTTGTCCATCCCCTGTTATTTTTTTCCCCCCTACAGATGCACTTAAGTCACCACTATTTCACACTTACGCAGTAAGAATGAGCAAGCAAAGGTGTGTTTCAGTATTACTCACAGCTTTCTCTTTACAGGAAGGCCTCTCTGCTTTTGTAACTGGCATGCCAAGGTCAGCACCCAACCTGGCGAACTAAACTGCACGAGGAGGCACGCACGTCCCAGCTGGCCCAGCCTGCTCGAGCGCAAGAGGCGCCTGGGGGCCTCCTCAGGCCATCACCTTAGCATCAGGCAGCTCCAGTATCCCAGATCCAGAGTCGGGCCCTTTTCCCCAGACTTCGCCATAAGCCCAAAGTAAACATATATGCATCTCCTTCACATCTGTGAAGGACCCAGGTTTCTTACCAGTCCTACCATCTCTCACAGAGCAGAGCCTTGGACTTGTCCTGTCACAGCAGAGTTAAATATTGCATTAAAAAAAAAAAAAAAAACTTTTAAAATTAAAATTAAATCAAGATTTGGAGAGAGATGGGAGAGCTTGCTTTTTTAATATTCTCTTATTTGATATTACTTCTTTACAGTAATGCTTTGATACTTCCTGCTGCCAACAGCATGTCCATTTTTTTCTTCTTTCTTTAAAACTTAAATTGTCTTTGCTAGACTAAAAGCAAGGGAATTGCACACATCCTTGCTTGCTGCTGACTTGCAAATGCACCCTACACAGGATGCATACCTGTTCTCTGGTTCATAGGATTATAGTAGTCTATTCTTCTATAGATGCTTTGTTTCTTTCTGGTATTTGACAAGAGAACTTCATACAACTAACTATTCAGTCTATGACAAGCAATGTAAAATTTTAGTAAGGTCCTTGCATAAACAAATAATTGTAGAATTAAATTATGTTGAAATAAATCAGTGAAAAAGCAGAATACAACCTTCATCTTCTAAATAGAAGAAACAAGGACACTGCAGTTATGTCATGAGAGATTTGAAAATAGCTTAATACATTATCTTGGACTCCAAGAACTTTGATGGAGCAGCTCATTCAGAGTAAACATCTCCTATGCAGACTTGTCTACATCACAGGGACAATGAGGCCATCTCTCATCCATTATCATTTTTCCTGAAGTATAGAAAAAAATCTTATCAGGCATAAGGACAACTGTACCAGCTGTTGTATACATGACAGTTCCTTGCATAAGGGAAAAAGCACTGGAAAACAAAAGCTGGAATACCCAGCGGCTAGAATTTGCCCCAGAGGATGACAGACAAATCTGCTAAATTCTATCAACGAAGTATTTCTGAAACATATCCCTTGAATCAACTAGCAGGTGCTCGACATGGAGGAACTGCTCTTCTCAGTTTTGCAGCATGCAGTCAGCACAGTCAGACTGTGAAATACATGAACATAGCTAGGCTGCAAGAATCAGGAAGCAAAAGCAGGAAGAGCTATAAGGGAGGAGGAAGCAGTACCCGGAGGTACCAAAGGCAGCAGCTCAGCACAGCAACCAGAGCCGTCCTCTGCTGCTCCCCCCTCCCCTGCCAAAAAAAAAAAAAAAAAGTGAACACCATATGCAGGATTTAGTAGCTTTATTATTGTTTCCTTCCTAAATACTGCTATTAATGTATCAGAGCTTATGAAAGCTATCACAACGTTAGTAAGCATTTACTAGGAAAAGAAGTGGACTAAGCTATAGTCAGTTTTAAAATATGTTGCAAGAGTGTGTTGTAGATTAGGAAATGCATTCATGAAGACAGCTTCGATGAGATATCTGCATTACCAGATGCAATAGTTAACAGGCACAAACAAAAATAAATGATAGATTATACTGGCAGAGTTATATATTCACCAGCTTGTACTTTAAAGATGATGTTTCACAAATATTAGGGACTACATAATACTATAATCAAGATATTCTGGAAGAAAAATACTAACAAAGTCAGGGATTGTGGATTCTAAATAGACTGTGATTCTAATTAAGTCACAACCCACACATTCTACTTGTATTTAACAGTATAAAAAATAGAATATTTTTTATAGCATATGCTGCTGAGGTATTTCTTATATATTCCTATTTCTGCTACTAGAACCATCTTGCAATTAGTAACTTATTTATTTTGTTTATTTTTACTACTGGAACCATAACTGAGTGTTCTGACTTATGTTTAAATTCTCACTACTTTCATAATTTCTTGTTTAGCAAATCTATGTCCTCATACGTTAAGAAAAGGAATCTCAAAACTAACTATGAAATTGGGCTTCAGTGTTATTCAAATGACTATACTTTCTAAATGTGTTTTCCATACATATATTACGTTTATTCCCTGAAACACAATGAACATGCTTTAGCACATGCCAAATACCAGAACTATGTATATAAATCAACAACACTGCCAAACAGAGTATTTGTTTATTCTTAAGACAAACCTTATGTATTTATGCATAAATAAATGACAGCTTATTTACCAAAGCATAAAAATGTTGTATCAACTGTATCAACGGCTTTGGCAGGGGGAACTAAATAAATACATTTTTGTTTGTAGCTCTTCTCCATGATAACTTGTGGTTTGAGACAATACAAAAAAAATAAAAATACCAACACATGTAACTGTATGGCTTACTTTCCTGGTCCTCCTCTTTCTTGTTCTTCTAAAATAAGAAATTAATAAGCAACCTCCATTTCCTCTCACCCCCAGTAATGTATTAAACAGATCAAACCCAAAAATCCCTATTCTATGAATTGCGTAAGACTATTTTGTCCGACACACACTAGCATCCTTTACCCAGCATGTTGGCCATTTGGGGCAGTAAATACCTACACAGGAGAATATTTTATACTATGACCAGAATTTTGTGAGGATAAAGAAAGATGATAGGCGAAGAGAGCCCTGTTAACACGAAGGAGCCAGCTGAGCATAGAAAATGCCTTGTCAATCTCCGCTTCAAGTGTTGCACGAGGGGAGGAGGAACCTTCTGAAATCTTTTGGGAAATTAACTTCAACATGTAATTTGGTGCCAGATGCACAGACCTCACGCAGTTAAACACAGGGTGGGAAATCACACTGCTTGGAAGAACCATCATTATAAAGATAGTTTTAATTACGGAATGAAATGAATTTCTCTAACAGGATAAAGAATTCAGTAAACAGCAGTGTTAAAGCAGCAGACACAAGCAAAAACCACTGTGAAAGTAAGTATTCCCTTTACACTGTCATCGCACACACAGAATGTGAAGTACATTGTTTTACTCATAGATAAGAGAGATTATGTAACAATATAAGCCAAATCCAAAGCTATAATATCCAGCCTTCCTTCTGGATCTAAACTGTTTGACTGGCTTTTGATTCTACTCCTACCATTCCCTCTTATACACTCTTACATAGCTACTACTCATGACCGCTATAATTTATAGCTGTAAAAGCTTATCTCAAGACAGAGTTAAGGTTGAGAGCTTAGACAGTTAAATACAAAAACACTCGAGATACTAGAATTATTTCAAACAATGCTGTAACCTGCGAGTCACTGCTATCTAAGTAAATCAGAAGTCTGAAAAAGGCTGCAGCCTTTACGCTCATCGATGCGGGACTTTAGAAGCTTCGGCTTTTTGTCTATGCAAGAAGAGTAACCAAAAGTCTGTCAGAGAGCAAGAAAGTTATGTCTGTGCCAACCATAACAGGAGGGAAAAGAAAGAAGAAAAAAATTCATATCTACTTTAAGCATATCCACTCAACAAGATAAAGTAGGATCTCTCTAAAACAAAAAAAACAGAAGGAGCTTGACCGACAGCATAGGAACATACGTGTTAAAGACTGCAACACTGTGGAGTAGTATCTCTGATGACTATGAAGTTTTCCTATTATTCATAAGGCTATAAAACCTTAGTCTGAATGCACTTCAGCATGAGGCACCTCTTTACAGATGTGAAAAAGAAATCTGTAAGTGGTTCCTGATCTACAGATGTTCCATGAAACTTATGTGGAAATTTTAGAGTAATCTATGCACAAGTACTGAATCTTCATTTTCCCCTGCATCTAAAATAAGAAGTTGCAGTAGAGTTAGTATGGACATCTAGAAGTTCTTACTCACCTCAAGCTAGTCTCCAGCTGACAGCTGTTTCTCAAGCATACAAGCACCAGATGTTTTCTTCCAGTGGAAAATATTTTTAAACACAGAACACAAGCAGCTAATGCTCCACTGACATGAAAGCCTCAAAATTATCATCATTCACTGAAGGAGTTGACCATTAAACCTGGTGTTGGACAGCAGGCCGAAGCATAAACTGATTCTGAAAGCAAAACAAGTTCTTACCCTCATGCCAAGCACCAAAAAGCCGATCTCTTCCATTAGCGGGTACTTGCTGACCTGTTGCTGTATCTTCTCAGCTGAGGCATACGGATCGTAACTTTTCTGACCTATTTTTACATCCATTATACAAGGCTTATTAAACTTACGGGTCACATCTTCCAGTTTTAGATACATATCTGTTGAAAGACAAAACTTCAGTTAACAGGAGGTCAAAACAAAATAGTTAAACAATTCCTGCTGAGCTTCTTTGGGGAGGGAGAAGGGTTTCAAGTTTAGGATCATTCAAGTTCTTTTAAAGACAGCCAAATTTGTCTCTGAATACAGACTAAACTCAGTCACTGACACCCACAGATTCTGTTGACATTAAGTTCTAAAGACCCATGGCTTAGAAAGGCATATATAAAGAGTGCCAATCTAGCACTCAAATTCAAATTATTGCCCAAATGAAATTCATGAGTACCTCTTAAGCTGCTAACATACTTCAAGTAACATTAAGCACATACAACTACATGTTAGCATGTGGTTGGTTTTACAGTGGAGATGGTGTTTCCTTTATATATGCAAAAGACTAGAATTAATAATGCAATATTTTATTAAAAAAAAAAAAGAAAGTGAAGTCAACATTCCATGTTCTCCTCATAGAGCAACAGAAATATATCTCATTTTTCCTCTTTTTCCCTCTCCTTCCCATGCCACACCTTCTGGGGAAAAAATTCCTTGAATCTTAGACCGCTTTTCATCCATTCCAGAGTTGCGCAGGGGCAGCAAGGTGAAAAGAAAAAAGTCAAAAACAAAACAACCAACCAAATATACTCAAAACCCCGAATGTTTCGGAAGGAAGCTTTCTAAGGTTTCTAAAGAACCGCCTAAAAACAGTTTCTGAAGATCTAAAGCTTAATCAAAGTGGCTCATGCTTTTCCCAGATGCAAGCAGAATAATTGTCCAACAAGACTTACAGCACCAATTGTCAGAGCACGAGAAAACAAACTTAACTCGCAGACTGTCAAACAAGCCTGGTTGGAGAAAACCCACACAGATCTCCAGCCCCCGCCAGTGCTCCAAGTCCACACACAGCATTAACACAATAGTTTTTCCACACTCTTCTTAAATCTGTTCCTGCAAGTTTTATTCAAGTCCATCACAATCTTGAGAGAAAAATGAATTTCATGTGAAGTATAGCCTATTGCATGAATGTATGTCCTTAGCTTTAAGGAAGTCTACGTAGACACAAACACTCTGTTCTCCCCCAGCTCTCCAGCACCATCTAAAATGAGATAGCCATAGAAAGGAAAACTTCTGCAGTTCAAATGTAAAAAGCCGAAGAGGGACAAAGTGCCTCGATTTCATAGGCTATATAGATAGGTAGCAAAAGCAAAGTCAAGCAAAAGCAAACAAATGCTCCATTTCTACTTAGAAGTAGAAACATTCTAAAGATAAAAAATGAAATTGGCTTTTATTACTGAAAGTTCTGCTCAAACCTTGATCATTTTTACATTGTTATCACTACGATTGAATGACTCAGTTCTCAAAACTATTTATGCTATCAAACAAATCTGATTTAATCCTTATATGCCTACTTTTATCTATAAATGAGACTAAGTGTATTTTTAATGTACAGTCATGCTCAAGGAAGCATGTCAAACCAATATATTCTATTTTAAAGAAACTCCAGTCACCCATTAATGCACTGTATCAGCTTATGCCACTTTCCACTGCCAGCAGAATACAAAAATCTATTCTAGCTACAGATAAAGTAGTTTACTTATAGACCAGCTCACCCCTGAAACAAGTCTGTTAACTCGTAGAAGCCATGTGCAGCAAACACGCTCAGTATTTTCTCCACTGGATGCACCTTAAGGAGAAGCAAGACACATACTCTCCCTGCCAGGAAGTTTATTCTTTACCACCTGATGCATAATCTCCATTTTTTCTATTCCAAGTTTTCAAATGTGGTCATATTCAGCCAGATATTGGCAAGTTTTGAGTCTTTAGGAAAGTAGTACAGAATCTAATCTGTTATTTATCTGTTGTCTCAACCCAAGCTGTAAAATTTAAGTGTTATCCTCTATATCTACCCCTTTTCTTTATTACGGCAGTAATTATAATAGATATATTTGTGTCATCATTCTAAAACAATCCAGGAACAACAAAGTGAAATTCACAGTTTTCTGAACTGACCTCTCAGATGTGCTGAATCAGAGGGTTGCCACGGAAAGAAAAAAGCGCAAGTGAGTGTATATACATACATATTTTTGTATACATACACACAAATACACATCTTGGGAAATAGCTGCAGTCCTTCATGGAGTAGGCTACTGGCACCTCCAGATTCAAACCAGCATTTATCATGCGTCTTGCATCACTCTCACAATAGGCTTTTTGCTTAGTTCAGGAGAGGAGGCAGAAGATACTCACGATCTGTCATGAAACACATCCAAAAAGGCGGGGGGGGGGAATCTACAGAGCAGTATATCTTACCCTAACTATCAAAAGCCATTGGGCACAAAGAGTACACAATTTAGCTGCAATTTTTTAGTCAATCCTTTAAAAAAAAAAAAATCTGTATATGAAGCATTGTAAAATGTCTCTATTTAGTAACACAACAAAAAATGAACTCAAAAACAATTAGTTTAAAAAAGCATAACCAAATTTCTGAGAAACCAATATATTTCCCTTCAGACAACATACAGGCAAGATAACTGTATGCTTTCTATGAAAGGCCATGAGCATTTGCGGAGCACTCAGGGGTGTCTATCCTCTGCTCCATTTGTCCAAAACCCTCTTTATAAGCATTCAGCACAAAAACCCTGCATCTCCAAAATAGTTTAAGATTTAGATACCTGTCACCTGTCACTATTTCCCCACCCATTTCATAGCTGTTAAACTGGAATATTTCCCTTACAGTCCGACTAATGTGTAACCATCACTGTTAAAATAACTTTGGAGTTAACACTAACTCTGGAAAACACCAATTTCTTGGCCACATTCGCGAATTATCTAGAAATGACTCATCTGTCGCATGCTTTTTGAAATGATTCTTTAATTCTTCATCTTCAGCTAATTGCCAATTCAGAATTTCGACTGTTAGGTCTGCTCAATTCTAGATCTGCTCAATATACTCCCACAATCTCAAGCGACTTTTTGCAGGGGCGAGGGTGCAAACGGGGAAGGTGCTACGGCAGATAAAGCATTATTTCCTCCACCCCATCTCCCCTCAATTACTGCTTCAGAAAATGCTTCAAGTGTTTATGGCTGTTTTCTCTTGGTACTGCTTGTTTTTCATTTGCAGTGTGTTCAATTTCTTAAAGTCTCTGGTCTACTGACACGGACCCAAAAATCCCAGTATCAGAATGCATCAAAACTTTTAACATAATTACCCCTACAATACTTTGTGAAGCATTAAGACTGAGGCAAAAAACACGAGAACCAGATTCAGATATACATAGGTTTCACTGCATTGTGTTATTTTAGTGCCTATTCTAATTAGGTGTTCTTATAGCCTTTCATCTGAGCCTAAGTACGCTTTCTAAGGTCAACAGTAAGTCTCCAGCAGAGCAGAGAACTACAGCTCTCCTTCCTATTCTGTTTTTTTTTTTTTTTTTTATGCACAATTTCAAGCACTTCATATTTTCCAAAATGTTATGTATGATACTGCTAATACAAAGTGCTTGTGAAAATCACACACTCACTAATACAATTTCCTATCATACAATTAGATATGCTGCATCTGTCATGTAGAAACGCTGCATACCAATTTTCCACGTTTACTAACACATGCCAAATGCCTACAATGCCACTGAAACCAGAGTTCAAATCAAATAGTGTAATTAATTTAATATATTTCATCCCATTTAGCTAGCCATTTGGTGCATTTACCTACAGCTTTCGCACAGAAGCTTCATACTTATCTCCCTACACCTTTCTCTATGGAAGAAATTCCCTGTGCTCTCCACACCCTCCCCACCACAGTTCCTGCTTACCTGTCACACAGACATGTGGAGAGGGTCACAGATTATTTTCAATGTGGTCCTAAATTCATTTAGTCTCTTCTCTACTGCAAGCCTACGATTCTCTTCGTGCTACCCACATTCCCAACTCTCTTCCAAAATAATAACTCTGAAGCTACACACATAAGACTCTTATCTGTTGCCAAAAAGTTCTCCCTTCCCTCACTATCTCGTAAATAAAGGAACTTTAGATAAAAAGGAATGCCTATGGCCACCTTCCCTCTGCCCTGGCAAGGCACAGAAGCAGTTCCTCCTTGCAACAAACATTGTTTACATTTTTTATTTATTCATATACACACACCTAGTTCAGAATATGCAGCAAGCAGAGAGGATCTCGAAACTGATCTGCTCTTACATTCTTTAGGAGAGGTTACTTACGTTCATTCACTAACAGAAAGCAATTACTGGGTTCACTGCTCAAAGGCTATCTGGAGCTTTGTCCCCACACTCTGTAGAGCAGTGACTGTCAAAGGAAATATCAGTCTTCCAAAATCAAAACTGCAAAAGGCCACAAATACAACTTGGATATAAATTTAACAACTAGATGCCTCTTTAAGCAGCAAGATTCCTTCATCTAATGTCACTGGGACACACCATAGCAGTTAAACTAAGTTCAATCTTTTGAATGGTGCTAGAGGTAAGGTCACAGCTAATGGAGTGTGTGTGGGGGGGGGGGGGGGGGGAAGCAGACTGGTAATAAACCCTCAACCCTTATCTCCCCCAAAATAAAGTTTTCTAAACTCAATTGCCTACTTTTCACTCAGCCTATATGCAGTATTTGTGATTCTTTCCAGCTCTGATGCCTTTTGGTGTTGAGCACCAATGCGCAAACGTATCACAGATCACAGGTTTTTCCACACCTGGCATTAGTAAAACCATGTTTTCCACTGCCTTCTAATCAACAAGGAACTTCTAATTTGAAAGGCTCAAGCCAATTAAAGTGTTACAAAACACTTAGCTTTCCAAGTAGCCAACACACACATTTCTGTTCATCTCTAAAAACTTGACTTCTATCAGAACTACAGGAAACTAATACTACAGAGAGTGGAGTTGCCAACGGAGTGTTTCATTCAACCTCCCTTACCCTAGTCTTCTGTCAAAGGAGCTCCTGATACTGCATAATCTTAAGCAAACAGAAGCATCACCCCCTCCTTCAAACAACTTTTCCTAGTGGCTTCGCCTCTACTATATGCAAAGACCTGCCAGATTTCAGCCCCATCACGCATAGTGCTAGCTAATTCACAATATAAACTATGGATGTGTTGAGTTACTGTATCTCAGCTAGATCACATATTTTAACATCTTAAGAGCCTACTGCGAGTAGAAAAAAAGTGATTTGCAATTTGGAAAGGACACTAAGTGAGCTCCATAACGCATAAAACTACAAGGGAAGGAAGACGATAGCTGTGGTAGCACTATTTGAGTTAGTCCCAAATATGGAAATACAAAGTCAAAGTTGCGCCAAGCAAGTGCTAGATAACACCACAGTCATCACTGCATTTCTTCTCACAGGAGTCTGGAGAGTGTAGTTTCTGCTGCCTTTGGAAGACAAGTCTATCCAGAGACAGCATAAGGAAGAGAAGAGAATTATAGAACAAGATCACAGCTTCTCATTTAGGTGCCCACATATTTAAATGGTTCCTTTGGTTCCTGTATGTTCTAGAAGTTCAACTTCTTCAACATGAATAAGAAAGAGCAGAAGAAACAAACTAGTTCCTATTTTAAGAATATTCTAAGTATATTTTCTATTTCCGACTGTCCTCCAAAGACATCTTTTTCTTCTCAAGTGCTAACATGCTACACAAATACTAAGGTAAAACACCAGAGCTCCATTCCATTCAAAACAAGTGTAGGACAAGTAGTAC
Source organism: Rhea pennata (assembly GCF_028389875.1). Classification (NCBI taxonomy): domain Eukaryota; kingdom Metazoa; phylum Chordata; class Aves; order Rheiformes; family Rheidae; genus Rhea; species Rhea pennata. Next base: position 37,466,991 of record NC_084669.1, on the reverse strand, counting down.
TCTCAACCAAGGTAACTACCGAACTGCTTTGTGCAATACAAGATCATGTGATCCAACCTTTGGAGCCTCAGCAGCAGATCCCAGCTTGCAGGTGTCCCCCCAGGACCAGCCAGAGGGCTGCAAACTGGGACATGCTGAAGTGAGTTACAGAGGCTTAAAATGGAGGAAAAGAGGAAAAAAAAAAAAACAAAACAAAACAAGAAAAACACCACACACCTACCCACACACACCACCAGCCCTACAGAGCTCAACTGTCAAAATCATTCCCCAAAAGATCTTTCAGCAGACAGGGACTAATAAACAAAATTAGAACAGTACCATTTGGTGCAGCAGGTGGTGACCAGACACCGAAGTATTTTGGCAGATACTCTCGCAGCTCCAGAAGAATGCTGTCACAACAGTCAGAGTCATAAACCTGAAATAAATGGGGTGAAAGGGGAGATGATCGGCTGAAAATATTCATTTTATATTTTAGTAGTCCCTTCATTATCATTTCTTACAGCCTTTCCATTTGTATGTTTAGGATTTCTACTTTACATTTAGAAACACAAAATTATCATATGCAACAATCAATAGCATCTTTCTTTCAAGCTTTGAAGTGAAAAGATATACCAGCACTAACAAAGAATAACGCATATGTTAACTTGAGCAGGAATCTAAATCACATTTGTTAATATTGAAGCTTATTTAGTAAGGACTGAGTTCTATCCTGAATCCAAGACCGCATAGGATTACTACAGATAAAATGTAAAAAGCCTCAGATATCTGATAACAAGTAGTATACAAATTCAGGCTGGACTGCATTTCCTCATTTCCTCCAAAATAAATCATCCTGTAACTGAGTTACCCAGACCATGCACAATTCAAACAGATTTGCTTCAACTCTTCTTCAAAGTTTTCCAACTTATCTAAGGGGGGGGGGGGGAAGGAGGGGAAGTGTTTGGAAATGGCAGCTAACATATTCCTGAACGAATAATTCCTAGCACACTTAAAATGAGGTCTAAGGATAGTCATGCAATTCCATACCAGGTATCACCAGTTTTCAAAAATTTAAACAAACAGAAGTGTTAACAGAGCTCTATGGAGTTAATTCAACTCATGCTTCAAGAGCCACTTTTAGTCATGGTAAGAGACCATCTTGTGACAAACAGTAGGAATTCCATAACAAATTTATTTATAGCTGTAACGTGAAGACTTCACATGGGACCTCCCAAAGCCTGAAATCCAGCTACCGTTCTACAACATCAAGGCTAATGTCAGCTGTGATCGCTGATGCACCACAACTCCAGACAGAGCCTCATAGGGCAGCAGAAGGTTAAAATCAGTCAATGCGGGTTCATGCTAAACTAAGTTTCCATCACAGAAACCTCAAACTGGGCAAACTCAAAGCCACCGCTACACTTCAAATGTAAGGTGGTGTTTCACAGCACTCAAGGCACATCTAATTAAGGTATCATCTGGTCTTGTCCCAGCCACACAAGTCTGACAGTCCTTTACGCCAGCTCCACACCTAGGCAGCGACTACAAAGCTGATACGGCCAAAGCTGCGGGATTTTATGCTGGATCACTTTTTAGCTAGATCCATTCCTTTAACTAGCTCATGGTTTAAACCTCACTTTTAAGACCTTAAAGAGAGGAGCGCTAAAGCCAAAAACCACACAAACCCATGCAGAGCAGGAGTTAACACCATGGCACTGTACCTCTCGCCGCACCCTGTATCCGCACTGGGGTTATCTCGGGCATACAGAAGTCGTTGGGTGTGCGCGCTACAGGGTAGTGGCACAACACACCACTTCTCTTTTCACAGTGGGGTTTAACTAGCAGATATCCCCTCTGAGAACCATGGGCGAGCCTAGGCTGATTTTTCCCCTCCAGGCCAACAAACTGGTTTGTCGATATTCTTGTACTCTCAGATGAAAACCTTGCTTATCCCTGTAATCAACAGCTTCTATTTTTAACAGATGCAACATTTCTTTGATGAGCCTCAAAAGACACTGCCAGCAGAAAACAGTGCTTTCCCCAGAAGACAGCAATGAAACTTGCTCTTAACAGCTGGAAGAAAAAAAAATTAAGGGAGGGAAAAGAGCGCACACAGCACCACACAGATGCCGAAACACGGACTCAGTCGCTGCTATCTTTTGCATTGGAGTTCACTTTCTCCTTCTCCCCAGCCTGCTGCTTCTGGGCCAGGACTCCAAGCACAGACTGGTCAAATTACCTCACATCGTAGATATTTTCAGACAGAGCAGCACAAATAAATTACATTTACTGTTACAGTGTTTTATCATGGCATCCAAGAGCTAGCAGAGCAAACTGTTAGAGTATAACCCCTCCTCTCCACAGTGAATGCAAATAGACAGCAATCATCATGGAGTTTACATGGGAAAGAACACAAATTCAGGACAGGAAAGAAGAAAAGGAGAGAGTTGGGAGCTGCAGTGCGGCAGGCAAGGCGTACAAGCACTGGATGCAACTGAAGACAGGGAAACAAAAGAACTTCTTTGCTTATTTTATTTGCAAATTTTAACCAGTAAAACAAGGAGAGTGACGTGTTCAGAGACCACTTCCACATTTTTTAAAAAACAGAAGACTTGTGACTTACCTTTTTAAATTACCAACACTAGGGTCCAGTATTTGAGACTTAGCAAGTAAGTAATACTATACTCTTCTATATTTCAAATACTATGACACAACAAAAGTATTCAGATAATTTGCAATGGCATGTAATAGCCCAAGTTCAAGGCCAAATGGGGAAGAAAGCTTCAGAAAGGATATCTTTTGAATCATAACAAACTATCCAATAAACTGATATGAGACATTTTAAGAGAAAAACACAATCTAAGAAACAGCCATGCTTTGTTCAGTATCATTACTTCAACAAAACAAGATTTAGCACATCATTTCCATCCCTAGGAAAGTTACCTTGCTCCTAGAAGCAAGAACTAGCTCCCTTTAAAAGCTTTGACATAACATATACAAAACACCTATTTGGCCTTAATATAGACCCCAATCTCAGTCTGCAACACGTGCATGTCAAACAAGTTAGCACTCAGTTAATAAACAGAGGAAGCCATTTGGTGTGGGCAAAAGCAGCAAGAGAGAGAGATAATTTATGATTTATACTAATTCCTAGGCAGAAGAGAGCCACTTCTCATTAGTGAGGCCCTCACAAACAGCAGCTATGGACATCTCATTTCAGGCAGTCCAGGAGCATATTGCATATTGAGATGCCATTCTAAATGCTGACTATAAATTCAGAGGATGAATATGCAGTCCAAAATAAGGAAATGGTACTGCATTTCAGAACGATGTTTACAGTAGTAGCCCAAAACCCAAAGAAACACTTAAACTAGCTCTCATTCCATAACATACCCCCCAAAATTACTCAGGAAGTAATCCATGCACTTTTGCCCCAGGTTGTTACAGACAAAGCTGGGCAACTGACTGGAAGAGAAAAGTTACCACTTACCCCAGAACAACCTTTAGAATTAGACCTTTTTGTTTTATTTATATTAGCAATACTCCAATTTTGTTTCAAACAACTGTTTTTCTAAAGTTTTGCACTTGATAGCTCCACTTCTCCAGCGTACATAGACAAATATGTAAAATTACTAGTAAAGCAGAAGCAACTTATCTTCAAATCAAGAACTGCAAAACAATTCAGCGTCAGTTCAGCCACAGTAGCTATCCATCCTACATAACACAAGGCTACATTTTTCCAATAGCACAAATTGAAGACACACAATGCAATAACTGTTGGGCTTAAAAGCAAGTAAACAGGATGCTGACATTTGGAGGGCTCACAACACGATCATTACAAATTATTGCAGCTAACTCATAGGAAGAGTATGCCCCAGATATGTTCTGTGGCAGTTTAGAAAAATTTAACAGACATCATGAAGTCATAATTTCCAGTCGCTCAGAACTTGTTAATCCTGAGGCAACTTTACCATCCTTTAGATTTTAATCCAAAGTACACTGTGTTTGTTTTGGTAAACTCGATCCAAACAGATCCATCTTTTTCTTAATGCAAACAGTGGGCTGCTTGTGAGAATGGGAATGTTCTTTTCCTTATTTAAAGCAGCATAACTTTTTTTTAAGGATTAGCTAATTACATAAAAGGCTGCAATAGGGTAGAGCAAACATTTAAATTTCAGCAGGAAACTAGCAGTAGAGACCCATCTTCAAACGTTCTGGTGAAAAATATTACTTTGACAGAAATGTAGTTTAAGAGGAAGGTTCTAATAAAGCATACAAAAAGTTGATTCTTTTAATTAAATTTGCATTTACTTTAAAGCTATCTGAGTAGGCAACTTTGAAATGCTGGACTACATTTTCTGTATTTACTACTTCAGCCCGAGACATCACCTTTTCTCGTTGCCAACTACCATAGCCTGACCTTTAATTAAGGCCAGAGTAGTACTATCCCTTGCAGAGACTCAGGGTACACAACCAGCTGTCAACATCAAGCAGAGACTTCCCAGTTTCCAACATCTGAGGTTCTTCTTGTTTGTTTTTTAAACCTTATCAAGTCAAGCACTTAAATTTGTATGCATAAGGTTTACAGATAATAGTGCAACCCTAACGCTGTCTCTCTATGCTGTATGCATTACATGGCAGACCACAATCTGCATCTCCCTCTGGACTCCTGCATCACTCAGTATAGCATTTAAGTACAAGCACAAGAAGAGCTGAAACAACGTGCCCTTGTGGCCAAGGCGGCCAATGGTCTCCTGGGGTGCATTACGAAGGCTGTTGCCAGCAGGTCGAGGGAGGTGATCCTGCCCCCTACTCAGCCCTGCTGAGGCCTCATCTCGAGTACTGTGTCCAGTTCTGGGCTCCCCAGTACAAGAGAGACATGGAGCTACTGCAGAGGGCCCAGTATAGGGCTACGAAGATGATCCGAGGGCTGGAGCACCTGCCCTGTGAGGAACGGCTGCGAGAGCTGGGCCTCTGCAGCCTGGGGAGGAGAAGACTGAGGGGGGAACTTACCAATGTGTACAAGTGCCTGAAGGGAGGGTGTCAAGGGGACAAGGCCAAACTCTTTTCAGTTGTGCCATGTGACAGGACAAGAGGCAATGGGCAGAAATTGAAGCACAGGAAGTTCCGCCTGGACGTGAGGGGGAATTTCTTCCCTGAGAGTGTGGCGGAGCACTGGCGCAGGTTGCCCAGGGAGGTTGTGGAGTCTCCTTCTCTGCAGATCTTCAAGGCCTGCCTGGATGCATCCCTGTCTAACATGCTGTAGGTGACCCCGCTGAGCGGGGAGGCTGGACTAGATGATCTCCAGAGGTCCCTTCCAACCCTACTGATTCTATGAACAATTGTGAATTTGGCAATCTGCAGCTGTTTGCCTTTACCATGCCAATAGACTCCCCTAATCCTTTTCCAAAGTAGCATCATCATGTTCTGACATGTGAGTGTCCACATTATGTTTCCACAAATACTTTAATCAGCCAGCTCCATTTATATTCAGAAAAATGGATACCAGAGCTATTACAGAAGTTAAATATTTATGATTGTTATCTTAAGTGTTATTATACTTAATCGCTTGTTTTAATATCCGAAATATAGCTGTACCGTAACATTACTCTCACAGAAGACACCTAAAGACTACAGTTTAAAACACTCAATGTATTCCCATGATCTGATCATGTAATTATATAAATGAATTTAGTATCGCCACCACCCCCAACCAAATCAGTTTTGTCTGTCTCTGTAAATACTCTGTGAGAAAATAATTTCAAAATCTCCCAAAGATACAGTGATTTAATGATGTTTAAGCCTGGTATCAAACAGGTTTTTTTTTTGGGGGGGGTACTTTTCAATTAGTCTTCATTTAAACAAAGCTGGAAAAAAAGTAGTAAGTCTTATTTTATTCATCCTTACAATTTTACATAGTTAAAATTAGGCTAAACATACCCAGGTGTGCAGCCTCAGGTACTGAGTCATCTTTGCAAGAGGAAAAGTAAAACCTGATCCATTTCTGAGGATATGACAGGGCTTCAAAACTTCAGCTAAGAGAAGCAGAATTTCTACGGAAGAAGCTAAAAGACAGCAATCGGGGACAGTCACCAAGAGCAATGCTGAACAGAAACCACAGCAGGGTCATAAGCAAGCAGCTGTGGATGCCATATGCAAGAAGTTGCTCTAAAATGGTCTGGGTTAAGTTGGGTAGTGTCAGATCAACAGGTTCCTCTTTCTTTCCAATAACCACTTATTCTGAAGGCAAGGCAATGAAGTGTTTTGCAAAATGTAAGCATGCACTCCACCCTATCCCACCAGACAGACAAGGTTTGTCTCTCCCTTTACACAACAGCACAGTCCCATCCAAATTTTTAATCACACAATGTTTCTGGGCAACACAAAATAAAGTAAACTTAAATTATTTACTTTACTCCACACACCCTGCAACTGATACAAGCCACTCAACCAAGCACAAAGCAAGGTAGTATGCAGAGCCCTATCTGTCAAAACTGCAAAATTTGAGATCATGTTTCCTCACAAACCTATTGCTCTAGAATTCTGCTGCTTCTTGCCCTTTTGCCTCTCCTAGATTCACAAATTGACAATGCATCCATCTTGCATTCAGCTTCAGCTGACGGAGCCTTCACCGAACCCGAGAGACCGCTGAAGTCAGAGAAAATTCCTCGTTCAGGAAGGTGCAAAGCTTGCTCCTTCAGGTGCCATAGTCTGACTTGTCTTTTCTTATATTAAAAAAGACATACTACCATGGGTCAGCTGACAATTTTAACACAGTAAGTACTTGCCACTACTCTTTCTTCTTAATCCAGCGACCCACATCATTCACTCAAAACTGCTGCAGTAACACTGTCCTCAAGTTACCCAGGGCCAAATCTTCAACCACCAGCAGACAGAAATCCTGTAAGTTTCAAGGAAAACCATCAAGTCACTTAAAAAAAAAAAACAGACTTCTCTATTGAAAATGTATGGCACAACTAGTTCTCACTTTGTAATTCTAATCCTAAAACACAACTCCATCACTTCAATGTATGGAGTTATGCAACACAAATAACGTTTCTCATTTTAAGGTAAGACACTAAGCTGGTCAGAAAACACTGAACACATTCAAATCCTCACATCAGTAAAAACAAGCAGAACAAAGACAGTAATTATAATGTCTTTGTTTGAATTCTCTGCTCAAAATAGATTTTTGAGGTAACTCCAACTGTTTAGGAGTAAGTTTAAATTATCCCTGAATATCAAAAGAAAGGCAAATGAGTAGAATAGGACAAAAGGAGAAAAACTAGCAAGACTATCCCCCTTTCCATTAAGGATATTATCTTTTGGTTTTGGAAAGCGTTCTGATCACGGTTGGAGATTCAAATTAGGAAGTACTAGAGGACAAGAGGTGGGAGAACCCTCAAGCCTGTACATTTATATAAGCAAGATTTAACTTTACATTTCAAAGAGTCAGAAAGGGGGAGATGAGTCCTGAGAGACACTTTTTCCCCAGGACCTACCACACTGCAAGAGGCAGCCCTGGCACAGCCTTTAGTGCAGCACTACCCTAAAGGTGCACTTTCACAGCCGTTTAAACCAGGACAAGTCTACCACAGTCCCACACACATTTTCATCCCGTCCCTTGCAGCAAAACTAGCTTTCAGCTGGTCCCACAGTCTGTTCAGCTCCTTGATTTGGCTCACTGCAGAAGTGCCAGTCCAAGTACTATTTAAGTACATTCTAATGCCTTAAATTCTTGTCTTCCTTTCAAAATATTCATTTCTGTGTTCTGCTTCAATTTGGAAAATGCTATTGATCTAATCTACCTGTATTTTAACAGTAACAATATATTTTAAATTATCTTCTCATGAAACTTGGCCTTTAATTTACAAGAATCAACTCCCGCGTGAAGCCGGGCGTCCGAAACAATCATTTCATGGCTAGCCTGCCAGCGTTACGTCAGGTTTGCAGTCTCAGTTTCTACACTGGAAGTCCCTCTGCTAGCAACCAGCTCTCATTTTGGGACAAGACCATCTGCCAAGATAGATATAGCTTATAATAATCATGTTTTTTTCCTAGAACAAAGGAGAATGGGATCTACTAAGAGGAACTATAGTCAATGGCTTATGGTTCTGGGAAAATCTACCAGGGCTCCAAGGAACAGCTGAACAGCTATTCTGTAGTTTTCTGCACAAATGGATGGGTTTTCAGTTGTTACAGAAGATATACTAGCATCAACAAAGCTGTTCTGTAGTAACTTTAAAAAAGCAGCTCTGAAGAGGCCTGCACACACATGGCCCACAGAAAACCAGAAGCTACAGAATCCGCTATCCCATCTTTCCTTTACTCACCAGTCTGCTCAACAAGCACATCAGCTACTGCTGCTTCTCAAACCTGGAAATAACCCTCTTGCTCACCACTGGGAAGAAAGGAAAACAGCAGCATGAACCTGCGCTAACAGCCATAAAAAGCAATGCGCATGTAGACACACACACAGTGCGCACAAACACACAGAGAAACACTGTACTAACAATGCCAAGAAACTTCAGCAAGCCTTTGATCAGAGTTTGCTCAAATAAACAAATAAAAATAATCTATGTAATTGGATTCCATTACATTCAGGTATGATGAGTTATTTGTTTTGTCTTATCTTGAAGATTGATACACACACACACACTCTGAAGAACACATATTTAATGACTAAAAACTAATTGCTACCAAACTGCTCCCTAATTATTGGACATTAGGGGAATTAAAAGCATGTGATAGACACAGTGGGACATGCCATATAATACTTAATGGACTCTTTAATCTACTTCTGGTTAATTTTGTGCCTGGATACCCAAGAACACGCCGACTGTTTTAAGCCATATATACTGGTGTTCCACATCTTTCCCACACTAATGTAGTCCTGGTTTCGTGCAATACTCATATTCTATATATAGATTTTTTTTTTAATACTTGGAAACTAGAATTCTTGCTTTCAGAGACCGAGTTTTGTTTTGTTTTTCTTCCAACCTGCAATTCCCTCAATCCCATATTGGAGGTCTACCTGCCATATCCAATATTTAAGTAAGTTTATAAGGAATGAAATGCTGTATTTACCGCTTAACAGCAGCATGCCTTTACTCTAAAAGCTTATTCTAGAGTAACAGAACCATTTATCATTATAACAGAACCAAAACTCCACTTAAACATCTGTTCCATAGTCAGAAATAGTTAGTGCTTACATGACGCTCTAACGTAGGAGGGATACTGAACTGCAACTTGGTCAACTTAACATAGCATGGACGTGCATAGTAAAACCATACTTTTTTTTCACTCAATTTTCAGCCCGATTTACTCTCCGAAAGGAATCTTCCACAAAATTCAGACTGATAAGAGCAGCTGATCTTTTTTTCACTGTGCTTATTTACACAGCACAGGCTGCAGACGCTTAGTCTATTACCAACTCCAGCCAGCATTTCCCTGCTAGGACTAGACTGCAACAACAGCTTTTTACTCTCTCCTTATTACACTTTTATTACAAAGTCTTATTACATTTATCAAAGGGGACTATAGATTATTCTGTGGTCTACAACATACAAGAAGCATGGGGAACAGATGTTCAGTAGATCCTGCTACATTAACTTCCTATTGCATCGCAAGTCCCTTCCAGATGCACTTTGCTACAGGATACAAGGAATCACAAAAAGCTGTCACTGCTCGCAAGTCTTACTGTCTTGGTACAGTAGGCTTAAAGCCATTCCACAGCAATCTGGAGTACAAGAATTTGAGCATTTGTAGGACAACAGCAGGAACTCTGCAGACTCTTGGATCTGCACTTAGATTTTTATCTCCCTTAGACAACTCCTAATTTTAAAAGGTGCAAACAAGTACAAGCAGCAAGTATTTCGTAAGTTGGTGAGAAGGTCATTTTCTTCTCATTAGCTGATCTGCATGTTCTCGTTTTACTTGCCATACTTCTTTCCAGCCCCATAGCTAAAGCTACAGAGCACAAAGCAATTTCATACACCAGTTGAGAACTTGGACTTGCTTATCATTCCAACAAATCTCTCCTGGACTGTCCCTCACCAGAAGGGAGAAAAAAAGTTAACTATGCCAAGGCAGAAACCGAGTGTATCAGAACTTGTTTACTACGGTTGCAGACAGTTAATTCGTACCATTTCAGTACCACTCTTTTGAAGATGCAGTAGGATGACATGTGGCAAGCGATTATGTTCCAATATCCAGCTACTACTCTGAATACAGTAGTAATTAAAGCTTTGGCCAAAGCATTGCATCCCCAAAATGAGCTGTTAAAAGAACTGTGCATTTATTTCTTGAACCTCTGTCCATACAAGACTTGGAATCAGGACCTTAGCTGGAGATTTGATCATGGGATAAGGATATTTTATTACACAACAGCAGCACTACGGCCATCATCCACTCCTTTTTCAGTCAAAAATAATCATCTAAATCAAGACTGTAAAACTAGCTAACTGAGTTTACAAAATAGAGTAATTCATCCTGAAGCAAGACGTGTTTTGCTTCCCAAATCCGCTTCATTTTCCATCACTAGCAGAGAACAGTTTACAGAATACAGCCTGCCTTATCATGATTTGTGCTCAATGGGCTGAAAGAGGCTGGTGGGCAGAAAACTTCCAGGCCAAAATCCATCCTCCAAACCACAGGCTTGATTTTATGCCATACCGGGAAAGGTGGGAGGGTGGGGGGAAAGGACAGGTCATCACCCTATTGAAAGCTCTCTTACAATGCATCCCACAAAAGTTGTTCGGAACAACAATTATGCAGGCAGCTATTAAACCATTACTTCCTAGCTTTCAAATGCTGGACTCTGATCTAAACAACACAAATCTGTTTTACACGCTGGAGTTATTTGTGTCTCTTACATCCTGGCTTTGTTTTCAAGACATGTAACAAAAGTGAAAAACAATTTCTATTATCTAAAATGGTAATTGCTTCCTTGCATTCATGTTGTATATCAGCAGAGCTTGAACGCTGAACTTTCAGACTACCGCTACAGTTGTTACAGGCTCATCATTAATTGGCAACAGGAAAAAGATCTGTTCTCCAGAAGGGCCAAACAACTAGCCTTAGTATCTTTTCCCAGCACTACGTGGAGTGGATCACCTCCCAAAGTTCCCAAGCACCAGGGTAAAAGTATAAGGAACAGGTTGCCAGCATTAAGAGGCAGGACTGGGAAGAACTCCGTCCTTCTCATTCCAGTCCCTGAGTACAGATGTAGCATCTGGATAAAGACATCTGAGAATCAGGATAAGACCTGGCATACAACAGCTTTGGAAACCTTACAATATTGCAAGTATTTGAAGTTGATACCTATACTTGGCACCAGCTACAACAATTCTAACACATGACCACTAGCAAATAGTTTACAAGAACATTTACTGATGGGTTAAAGTACGCTGAAATCCCAGTGCTTTAGCTACTGCATTACCAACATTTAACTTCAATAAGTCACGTTCAAAAGAGGTACATGCAATAACAGGGGTTTACAGCCCTATGGAATGAATGCCAGAAGTAAGAAGTGAAAGAGCTGCCATTTCAAATAGTCTATCAACCTTCTGCTGTCCTTCTAAAGGTATGAAAATAAATTCTCTATTTCTTATGCAAAAAAAAAAAAAAAAAAAAGCTTGTAGGAAACTTAGTCAGGGCAGTAGCTTCAACAACTGTAAATTCTCTCTTCCTCAGTTCAAAACATTTGCAGTCCAAGGATCCATCCTTGTGCCCACAAAAGCAGATGCCCTATTTAAAGCATGACATTCCAGCTTCCTCCCCCTCTTGGAGGAACTAACAGGACAGTAGTTTCTGCACTATTACATTCTTGACATGACAAATGAAAAAAAGCCCTGGGCTGAACAGAGTATCTCTTAAATAGGAAGAGGTAGTTATGCTAGCACACAGTGCTCTTGGGTGCAGCCTGGCATGTTTGAGACAAGAGCTCTGCACCTAGCTAAGCACAAGGTTTTACTTCATATAGTGAATGCACTAACTTTTTCAACAGATGCTTTTCTCACAGTTCCAAACTCATCTGCCAGAAGAGATCACTGTAGCAGAGCTGATAGGCTTCCTCCCTTCCCCCTTTTAGCACTGCTGAATTAAACCAGACTGTTTCAGCACATAAGTATGTGACACAGCATAAAGCAGGTTGAAAGTCAAATACTAAAACTCACTGAGAAGTAGGCTTCTTTTGTGGTGTTATCAGAATGCCTGTGTAGACAGCCTACCATAAACATACACTGTCTTTTACCAATTATTTTTTTTCTTTAGTGGATACAGGCCACTACTATATAATACACTGTACTGAATTTTCTAAACACTATTTTCCTGTCCCTACACCTCTGCATACTTCTCCCTCCTTAAACTCTTTTTAAAAGCCTTTCACAGTGCCCTATAGGTTCTCACGAAGTATTTCCATTAGATGGAAACAACTGATCAGTCTAAACTGTCCTTAAAAAAAAAAAAAAAAAAAAAAAACTTTCTATTTCAAACATCCCCCCGCTGTTCACCAGCTATTGAAAACAGTATTTTGTAGCTATTAAAACATTTCATTTTTTTCTAAACTAAGTCAGAGTATTAAAAGACTTAGTATGACACTTGTCACTTACAAGCCTATGCTTGTAAGAAATTCATGACCTCAAGTACAGGAAGGAAGTTTACAGGAATACAATTAAGACATTATTTTAATTCGTTAAATATTCACAGAACTCCACAGAAAGTGGACATCACCCTTGGAAAGTCCTACTCCAATAATAAGTTAGGCATTGTTAATAACTGATTATTATTGCTTACAAAGTTCACTGTTCTACTGTATCTTAATCATAGAAGCTATTCATCATGATCTTGCTATACTTTATACTTGTGATTCTTGTGGTTACTAGAGAATGGAAAAATGACAAGTCATTTCCCCATCAGCAGAGAGTGTCACACACCACTGTGAGAGAGGCAAAATTTTATTTACTTGCTGAAATAATCTCATGAGAAAGAAGCCCACTATGGGGGAGAGGGAGAGCTGTTTATAAGAACTGCTAAACTAAAAATATGCTCCTGGAAAAACAATAGGGAGGTCAGCTAATACAGTCTCAGTAAGAATTACAGGTCTCTGAACACGGTAAATCTCTCCAGTAAATTTTTCAAAACTTCCAACTGTCACTTGCTTCTCAGCACTGACCTGTGGATTCTAGTTTTAGATCATTACTAGTATTTTGCAGTACAGTGTCTTGCTCAAAACGTTTGCTGTTCAAACACTGCAGAAACTCTATTTTGTTTGGGCTCTATCTGTTACCACTTAGCTTTGGACTCACTGTTAAATATCCATCATCTGCCCAGGGGAAGCAACATTCCAGTGGTTTGCTATAGACTATTGCCCTCTGTCGTGTTCAGAAGATAAACCAGCAATTTCAGAAGAGAAGGCTGGCTTGTCCAGGTAGAAAGCACTTTCTACCTGACATCACCCTGATATCACGTCAAATATATATCGCTCACATATGAGTGTGATGTTCACACTCATCCAGTAATGCTTCATTATCTTTTGTCATGACACACTCCCCGCAGCCTTCAGTCTATGAGCATGTAGACTACATGCCAAAACACTATGATGCAGCAGAGAGCCTTCCTGTTTCCAGCTGGTTACCAGGAGAGACTTCTGCCTCAGACCTGCGATAGCTGCTCTTCATCTGACTTGCACAGCTGAAATAGCAGCCATTCGTCATCCTAATACAGAGGGTGAACTGGAGAAGTTCTCTGTTACTTCAGCCGAAGAGGTCTGCTTCACCCTTACTTCAGCTGAAGAGGTTCGCTTCACCCACCCACAAGTGGAACAGAAGGGCTCATTTCTGGTCCAGGTACCCAAGTGTTACTCTTGATTCAGGTAAGACAGCATGCAAATGAAGTTATAACTGATCTACCAATGCAGTCGAAACAGTTACTGTGTGTGGGGAAAAAAAAAAAGGTGCAGAAGTGAAAAAAAAATCATGATTAAACCACACATACTAAGATTAAACCATAAAGGTTCCCCCTTATCAATCGAGTTGCATCCTAGTCTTGACAAGGTGATAGTCTGGATTCCTGTCTTCATGCACTTCAGTCTGTAAGAGATACAATTGCGATGAAGGCTGCATCACAGAAGACCTTAAAAACAGCCTTCAGATACGCTCCAGCTCTATCCTGGCAGAATGTAGGCGCTCTTAGTGCTAATATCCCCAAGAAGTCTTCCTGGGGTCCAGAAGGGTTTAGTCTTTTGCCTTGAAACTGCTTCTATTCTATGTGTATGCAGAAGGCAGCCCTGTCATGCCTCTCATCTAGAGGCATCATTGCTTCATTTCCTGTACTATTTCTCATCATCTCCCATACTGGACTGCCTTGTAAACAACTGCTCATTTCAATGAGGGGTAAAGCTCTCCCCTTCCTCCATCCTCTGGAGGCTCATTAGCCTTTTTCAAGATGGTAAGTCTTTGATTATAGCTTACAGTGATAGCTCACTCAAAGTGAGGCAGTCTTTCTGTTCCCCCTACTTATAAGACCTTCCCAAGCATCAGTCAAACCGCTAAAACTTCAGAAGGCTTCCAGCAAGGGAGTTCAGGTTTTGCTGCCATTTTCATCAGTCAAATCATTTCCTCAGTGTCTGAAGAGCACCAGCACAGCATAAGCTAAGTGGCAGGAATGGAAAGAGGATGACTGACCTTTCCTCTCTCAGCAGCAATGAGCTATTAGATCAGCTCCAGCTGGATGTGAAAGCACACCTTACACTAAACCTCACAAGCTGCAATAATCATCCTTACTTCGTGACAAATATGTAGTGCTTAGGTATCTATATCTCGTATTACATGGCTCATGACTGAGAGCAAACATGAAAGTAGTTAATTATTGAGGAGCAAAAAAATCTTCAAGCTCTTTCCCCTGTACTTTCACCTACAACACGCATGCATTTCTCCTTGCTTTCTCCCACAAAAAGGCATTCTAGTCCACACAGGAAGTGAAGCGCCTATGTAACTTTTCCTAGCTCCTTATTTGTCAATAAATCTCCAATCCCTTTCCCAAATCTCTTAACCCCACTCCCGCTCAAAAAATAAAATAAAAAAAAAAAATCTGTGTCAAATGTGAGCTAGCAAGACCCTAGAAGGAAAACAGGCATAACCGAAGCTGGCTTCACACATTATTAGCATTGGACCTGACTTCCTCCGCTATGATAGGGTCCATCAAGAACAGCATTAATACAAATGTCTCTTTCTAGAAAATTTTGCCCAGGGTCTTACTCACAACTTATGACATGAGTCTAAGCAACAGGTAAAGTGACAAAGCCTATATTGCAAAAAGTTAATGTTAAAGCAGTGTTGTAGCTTGCACCTTTTACCTGCTGGCTTTGGGCAGCAATGGGACATTACTATCTGCACTTGATTTGCACATAAAAGTAGCCTGTAAGTAGGCACTCTAAGGATACGCTGTTCAAGCTTTCTACTTCTACTGAAGAGTTACCACCCAGCCTGGATAATATCTTTCTTAGCCTCATCTAAGTGACAGTCACTGTGGAACCTCAGAGAAATATTTACATTTAAGTTTAACTGGCTCCTGCTGAGCTCCTAGTAACTCAAGAGTTGATGTTTTGTCTAGCAGTCTCATCATATCAACTATCAAATAACAGTAGTATGTAAACAGATTTTTCTTACAGTATACTGCTTAATCAGCTTCTGCAAGATGTTTCCACAAAACACACAACATCTTTTAGTGACTTAATTTAATTATCCCCTCCCCTAATAAAACAACAAAAATCAAGACAACTCTCATGCTTCATGAAGATTTCTACAATTGCTTGTACCTACACAGGAGCTAAAAAGCCACGGGAGCTGTAAGTCGGTGTAGAAATAATGCAGGACAAATTATCTGGGAACTGAGGGCAGGCAAGTAAGGAAAAGAAGCTCTAGAAACCCTTTACTCCCAGTAAGACAGCCAGTAACAGTTTTCTTGGTTTGTCTGCTCAAGTTACTGATAAAGCATACTCAAGATGAGCAAAGGATTTGGTTCGTATTGGTAAGTATTTTAAATTCAGTTTGATACAGTTAGAGATTTTCAGTTTTTATTTACATTTTCAAAGGATGGGGGGTTTTAATAAAATGGATAACAAAGCAATACTTATAGCAACAAACCAGACTCCACGGATGGGTGAGGCTCACTACGTTTTAGACCATAAATTCCGACACGCTCAGCACCATGAGAAAGAAAACCGATGAGAATACATATAGCAGCCTTCAGTAACAGAACGAAATAATCCAAGACTTTTCAACAAAACCTTAGATGCTGAGAACACACTGTTACCTCCCTGAGCAAATAAGAAAGCTTAAAACCTGTTAGTAAAGTAGACCTGGTGTGGGGACATTCTAAGAGGAAAAAGCTCTACAGAGCATAGAGATGTCATGACAATTCTGCTAAATACCACTCAGATACTTGGGTTACATTTTCCCTCCAAAACAATAGCAAGGATGTACTTCTACAGGAATCACACTCATCATTTCACCTTCAATGAGGCAAGTTCCTCCACATGGCAGGACCCTCACCTTGTTGTAGAACTCCTGCTCCCGAGGACCTCGGGGAGGTGGCTGCAACTGCTTCAAGACTGTCCCATCTGGATGCTGCAAGATACCTAGAAGAGAAGGATTTCATTCAGGGCTTACTTTTAAGAGATGCAGCCTGTATTTTTCAGAAATCACAAATACACATCAAGGACAGTCCATTTGCTCAGTTCTACTGTTCCCACTACATGCACAACAGAAATTGGCAGCTCTCACACAAAACCCTTAGACAAGCTTTGCTTGTGTTCTTTCTCTAGCCACCAGATGAGCTTCTGGGTCCAATTCTGGTCAAGGCCAGCACAGTACTCATATCTGACATTGAAAGTTCCACCCAAAAACGCCTACTCAACTAGGGAAGATTATGTAGACACTCCTTTTTTAAACAACTGATAACAAGTTGTTTTCCCAGTAACACTAAGAAGCTTAAGTTAAAAAGAATTAGTGCCAAGTTTTATATATTTGTCATTAGCTAAAATAAACATATGAGCTGTGAATGCATTTTTATACTACTGGCATAGACGGAGCACTATATTACTATACATCTGTATATACATACATACTCACTCTATATATATATGCACACACACACACACACAGTATAACTATATTACTAGGAGTACTTCTATAACACTCTGAGCAAATTAGCATGCTATTATCCTATCACTTATAATTGTAACACAACATAGGATTTCATCTCAGCCAGACAGCCACCTTCGTGCCTGCACTCCTCCTGCCCCCCAGACCATAGTAATCAGCCTAAGTGATCCTGCAGCTAGCAATATTGCTGCGTAGCTGCATGAAGAATTCACAACTCAATTGCATTATATTACAGGGGACTCAAAGAGATGGATACAGGCAAGAAGGGAGAAAACTAACTGCACCCTTGTGAAATGCA
This sequence comes from Rhea pennata, assembly GCF_028389875.1. Lineage (NCBI taxonomy): Eukaryota > Metazoa > Chordata > Aves > Rheiformes > Rheidae > Rhea > Rhea pennata. The sequence continues at coordinate 37,449,549 of NC_084669.1, read as the reverse complement.
CTCTAAGATGGGCTCAGAAACAGCAAGTTTCAAGACATTCAGCCTTTTCTATTACATTTTCATTCTAAGAAGAGGACAGAATTCAAGACCATCAATTACAGGGCGGGGAATCCACTTCAAGATTAACATTTTCTCCTAGGATTTAGTCATGGCTTTCATATAGCAACTTGTTTTGTGTAGAAGGGAGGAAAAACATTGCATATATCTAAAGTAAGCTCCATCTTCAGCTTACAGCTTGGGGAGTTGCTACAAGATCTGGTAAATAAAGCCAGGAACTTCACACCCCAAAAAGCATTAGCAGTTCTAGCAGGGATTGAGTCGCCACCTTTTGGAAAGCACTATTTCTGAATGGGTTCTGTTGTGCAGTCTTGGAAACTAAAGTCTTTAGAGTCCAAGTTATTAATTTTAAAACAAACATCAAACTTAGAAGAGTTGTTTCACAAGCTGGCTGTGCCAGTGAACAGAGTGTTTTTAAAAATTTGTGTAAAACAATTCTCAAGTCAAGTTGCCTGCTAAAGCTAGAGTTCGTATACTTTCCAGAACTAGGAAAAAAAAAGGGGGGGGGTGTGCCTGCACAATGCACAAACTACCACAACATTTCGAAGATACAACAGCTTTATTTTTAGTACCTTTTTCACACATGGTGGAAACCACTTAAGAGTGCAAAAAGTATTAGAGTGACAAATGTTTTAAACTTTCATTATTAACAATCACAACATTAAAAGAGGTTTTAAAACATTTACTCCTTAATAACTGTGTACTAGCATTGAGGAGACAAGAAGGCACCCTCCATGGCAGAAATACCAGGCAAATATTCCTGGAAGCAGGATCCATACATTACTGAATTGATAGAGAGAAGCTTGGACTTTGACAGGACATTACAGGAAGCAACTTGCCCCCAGAACTTTGGATCACAATGGATGATAACGTTTATTACTTGAAGAGTTTAGTATAATCTGATATTGCCTAAAGTTTCTTCATCCTCTGGAATTCTTGACAGGATAGAGCACCTACTCTAAATGTAGGAGAGACAGACCTGAAAGCCAGAGATGCTCGTACTTCAGCACCCATCATAGAGACAAACTCCACACTAGCAAGAGATAGCATCTCTCCTACCTACAATAGCAAGACACAGCATCATTTGCAGCTGTGTTTTTTTAAGGGGTGCTGGGGGGGGTGTCAGTAAATACGCAGAGAGGGGATATCATTTTAAATAAATAAGCAATTTAACATTTCTGAGCAAGCAGCAGACCTATACTGAAATACTCTAAAAACTTTTTTGACTCCACATGCAAAGCTTGCTAGCATGCTGCAGCTCCCAAAGTAGCGTAGATGTACACACTTCACATTCAGAGTCAACACACATGCTTCAGTTAACTAGAGACAAAAACTGTTTTACACAAACACTTTGAACATTTACTTTGGAAAAGATCCTCTGTTCTCTGAGAGCACTTAACAAGGACTGACCAGCATGCATGTGCTGCCTCAGCCTTTTCAGTGGAAAACAGTAGTCTGAGCCTGAAGTTTTGTGATATGCGCAACAGAGCAGCACTGAAAGACAACAGTTCCCTAGCCGTAGAATCCCACCAATAATTTGGGGACCTTCAGCAGTTTGAGGACACAGGAAAACCACACCACACTCAGCTGCAAGAGGCTCCAAAAGGTGGTATCTTCCATCATTAAGGTGTACTTTAACCACAAGAAAAAAAAAAAGAAAAAAACACACACACACAGAGCTCTGGATATCTCGAAGTCTTCTGCATGTTTGTACAAGGAGAGAGAAGGGAAGTCTAGTAGAGGGCAGCAGCCACACAAAGAAGGAAGGAAGAAGGAATAAGGAAGACTCAGAGCTTCAAAATAGCAAACAGCTCAGATAGTCTCCATAGCAAGGTGTTATTTATCAGCAGTAAGACATGAAGTGAACACAGGCTATAGATAACACAGGTTCATCATGCCATTAATGTTGTAATCTCATTTACTGATGGCTGAAGAGGTTATGAAGTTCAGCCAGTGCTTGCCCTTGGCCTGTTCAGCAGAGGCAGTCTCTGCTCAACAGAGTTCAAAGGCAGTATGACAAACATATTCATTATAGCTACCCCCCCCCCGAAAGCACACAGGTAAATTGTGTGCACACCTTACACTTGTCTCCAAGGCATGAGTTTTACCAAATTTGATGTACTGGAAAGGTGGAAAACAACATTTAGCAGTGTCAGCACTGTACTTGGGTAGTTTGCTTCGGCACTGACCGCTACCTATATAGAAAAAAGACCTTCCTTAGGCATGTCAAATCAAATCTCAACCTAAAGTTAAAACAAAAATTCAGAGCTAGCAGAGACATAGGTTTAAAAACATAGGTATATGTACCCTCCTTATTTACGTTACTACTATTAGACTGCTTATTATCCACTGTTTCATGCTTGCTATCACCATCATACCTACTATTACCACCACATAAACAAGCTACTAAGGAGCCATCCCTTTTCTTCGAAATTCATTCGCAGAAAAGTTCCCACGTTAGTAAATTGCTTACTAATATTTTGCTGACCTTTTTGGTCTTAAAACACAAACATTTTAGGTGAAGCACAGTTTAACAGCACACTAATAACTTAAGGATGAATGTTACCTAAATTCTCCACTTTTTAAGGTGTCAGATAAAGAAGCTGAACTACAGAAGTCTTGCTTAAAGAAGCTGTTAACCAGCTAGTCGCAGTCACGTCTGTGAAAATGAAACGACCTGCTACTTCACGCACTTTCCCTTGAAAGCCGCTGTTACAGCTGATCACCTAGAGACAGAGCAGCCGGCCCCGAGCGCCCTGAACGCGTGAGGCTAACACCTCTACCAACGCTCTCGCCAAATTACTGCGCCCCAGCTCCAGCAGGGAGTTCAGGCGCTGCATGCAGATCAGTAACATATCCCCATATTCACGTAGCCATGCATCACCTCACATTCTTGAGGAAGATGTCCATTTATTTTTTACCCCCATTGCCCGAAAGCCTCTATCAAATGCTTTCCCCTGCCATACGTAACATTTTAAGTAGATTCTACCCCCAGTGCATAAGCCTGGGTGAGGGAATCATGCGGAGAGGGACTAACTCACTCCAATTTACCTAATAACCACACGTACAAAGAGAAGGTGCTTCGCAGCAACTGACACCCCTGTTCTGGTTCGTAATACACAGGCTGCCCAGGAGGTTCTGCCGGTCCCTCCAGCCCACGATGGGGGGGTAAATCTTCACGAGATTAATCCCTTGGCTTTTCCTACAAAAGCGCGGCGACGAGCATTAGGAGACAGCCTGCAATTCCCCTTTGAAGGCATTCTTGCCTTTAAGGATGGGCACTCCGGGATGGGCGAGCATCTTCACCGCAGTCGGCGAGGAGGACCACACCGTGGAGTAATGCAGTAGCTTACGTAACTCCCGTTTAGCAGAACGGGCCCCCCAGCACACCAACAGGCGCGTTCCCGCCCCGTTCCTGACCATTATTTACACTCGCAGCTGCAACGAACAGCGCGGAGTTTTCGGTTACCCACTCCCCGCAGCAGCCGCGAGCGCCTCGCCAGGAGGGTCCGCTGCTTTCAGGCTTAGCTCGGCCGAGCATCACCCAGCCGCGTCCCGGGAGGCCGACGCAGGCCGAGGGGAGGCCGCCGAAGCGCCCCCCGGCGCGGGCGGGCCCCGCCGGCAGCAGCCCCCGCGGAGCCGCTCGCCCCCCGAGGCGACCGCCTCGAGGTGCGCTGCCGCCCTCGCAGGGCCGCGGCTCTCCGCCAGCACTTAACGGCACCCGAGCTGGCTTGAGAGATAAACAAGTGGCGAGGAGAAGGAGCAGAATAAGCCGGGACGCGCACACGCCGCGCTCCCCCCCCTGGCGGACCTGCCCCCGGCGCGCCGCCGCCGCTCACCGCCTTTATCCTTGCCGTACATGTGCCCGGCCACCTGGTGCGACAGCGGCACGCAGCCGTTGAGCCCCCGCCGCCGGCCGGCCGCCGCCGCGGGGCCCGGCGCGGCGCCGAGCGCTGGCTGGGCCGCGGCCTCCTCCTCCTTCTCCTCCTCCGCCGCCGCCTCGCCGCCCGCGCAGCGCCCGCGCCCGCCCTCGGGCCGCCCGGCCGGCGGCGGCGCTCGCCGCGGGGGCTCCGTGGCCATTTCCCGGGGCGGCGGCGGGCGCCGCGCTGCGGCGGCGCTTCAGCGGGCGCTGCGGGCCGGGGCGCAGGCGGCGAGGGCCCGCGGCTCCATCACCGCCGCGCCGCGCCGCGCCGCGCCGAGGCAGCGACCGACTGGCTGCGGCGCGGCCGCGGCGCCGCGAAATGGCCCCGCCCCGCACGCGGCTCCACCCCCCCAACCCCCCGGCGCCGCCGCGGCGGGGGGGCGGGGTCGCGCCGCGCCGCCAGGGGCCGCCATGGCGCTGCCGTTAACGGCCGCGAACCGGCTGGCGCCGCCCCGAACCGGATTTTCCCGCCGCCGGGCACGTTCGCCTGTGCGAGGGTAGCCGCTACTGCGCGCTGTGGGGTGGCCTTTACGCGCCCGCTCCCGCTCTCTGATCCGGAGCGAGCCACCGCCTCTGTGCTGCTCCCTGACCGATTCGTTTCCTGTGTTACGCTTGGTTTCCAGCTCCAGAGGCTGCGCGCCCTGGGTGCGCATCGCCCTCTCTTCGGCATTCCCATTGCCGCTTTGTCTCCTGCTTAAACCATGCGCTGTGTTAATGAGCACCTCTTGAAAATGTAGCAACATATATATATTTTGTTACTATAGTCTCAATACTTTCATCTTATTTTTCAATGTTCCTTGCAGTCCCGCAAGACTGATTCATATATTAGTAAGCAGATTACGTTCGCCAACGTTTTTCAGTAACCGGGAAAAATACCTTCTCTTCAAAATCCTGTTCTGGAGTTTTCTGTCGGTATCTTGCTTTCCTGAGGTTTGCAGGCCCCGCTTTTGCATACGTTTGTTTTCTCTCCTTTTTATCAGTGGGACTGTAACCAGTAGCACGTTCAAGTAGGTAGATAGCGTAAAACCTTCAGAGTGGATAAGCACTTTTAAAGTCTTGCAAAATGTGGTCCGAAAGAAGGGAAAAAAAAGGGGGGGGCTTATAAAGCTGCATAGATGCGGGCGCACCTGGTCTGGCTTCAGACTAAACTGGAAAAAGAATTAATTTATTACCTGAATTTTCCCTCCCCAGGGTTTGTGAAGATACAGAAAAGCCCTGCGTTTGTTTGCAGGACCCCAGAGCCCACTGCCTGAGGATGAGACTTTTACTAAAATTGCTTTTCACTAGGGCACATATCCGCTCTATTTGCCATCCCTGTAATTGCTACTTTTTTTCTTTTCCCCATTTCTTTCCTTTTTAAAATTGGTTTAACTCTGCAGATAGTAGGCATACACTTTTACCACAGTAGCTGGTCATGATAAGGGTTCATATATGGTTCCTATAAGGGATGAATCCTAGCAGGAATTAAGTTAGGAGCCCTGCATCTTGTTTGGATAGCTGGGGAAGCAGAAGCACCAGGGGAACAGATAGGTCACAGGGAAAAGGGGGCCGAGGACAGTCTGCTGCAAACGTCAGCACCTATCTTCAGTTCCCCATACAGGCAGCGGTGAATTTTCCCAGGGAGATGCTGATGCGGGAGAGAAATAACACAGCTCGGTCAACGCTTTCACAGAAAGACAACCGAGCAGCAAGTCCTCCCTGGCACCGCAAGAGAAAAGCAGCAGTGTCGAGCCCGAGGAGTAGCTCCACCTCAGCGTCAGCCTGCGCCTACCGCCCCACGCACCTCTCCCTCCGCACGCACTGGACCTTGAAGGGATTAAAGGAAATGCAAAAGCATGAGTAACTGCAGTAGGTAAATACTGACTATTTCCTTTTGCCTGGTATTTGCTTCAGTCAGGTTTCTGCACGCAGAAATTAAGTAAGGTGCGGATGCATCTTTCACTCACTCATTCCACCCTCACGCTTTGGCACATGGAGTTCATTAATTTTATCTGGGAACTTCACCAAAAATAAAACAAGCTAAACTGTGATGGTACAAGAAATTATAAATATTTTTCCATTAAGTGTAATTTAATTAGTTTTCACTGAAATCTGAACTTATAACGCAGAGTCCTGTATATATTTCTCATCTCTGGGCCATAATATCACAAAGAGAAACTGAAAGAGACTGCAGCTGTAAGGAACAAGCAGGCAGTACTAGCTGTGGGAAATGCACGGATACTGAAACACATTAGGCAGAAGTATGCTTAATTCTGGATCACCGTTTTTCTCTTGCAGAAAAACAACCTTATCTCAGTCTGACAAAAATATAAATACTAACAACATTGAGAAAATGTGATGCATACATTTATTTAGTGCAAACTGCTTGGCACTGCAAGAGGATGTCTCACTGGCAGATTGCAAAGCTCTTCTGAATTGAGTAAGGATTACAAAAGAATGACTTTCTGCTGAAATAAAGCCCCTTTTCAAATAGAATACCTAGTTACAAACTAACCACGAGATGTATGATAGTTTAGTACAGGAAATAAGCTCATACTTCGGTGGAAGAGCAGGGCAACATTAGGTAAACAAATTACTGGAGCTGGCTTTTGGTTAACATGCTAGGACACTAGGTTTATGCTAATGAATACCACCAGAGTTTGTGCTGTTCCTTAAAATGGTTCAGGCCCACTTGTTCTCCAGCTCACCAGAAATCTTTTATAGCAGAACAGCGCCTTCGCAATGTCTGTAAGAGAAAAATGAATCCTGCAGACCACAGAGCCACTTCCTGCAGCCTACCCGGCCATTCTCATATTAGTTCCCACAGCTGAATACGCTGCTGCAGAGGCAATGTTGACCGTACGCATGTTCCTGGTAAGAAATGTCCACCACTGAAACCAACAATATTCCAGATGGGAAGGAGAATCTATAGCTGTGCTTCTGTGAGCAGGAGGCCTCTCACGCTAATCTGACAGACGTAAGTTAGACCAGTATGGAAGTTGTAGCTGTGTTGCAGTTCTTTTGCCCTGCATATCATTTCGCAGCAGAAACATTGCTGTATTGTGCCCTCACAAAATAGTTAAAATTTTTTAATCCTTCATTAAATTCAGGAAGTCCTGTGCTGTCTTTTGTTATCACTAAGCAAAGGAAAATCTAAGTTACTCTTATAACAGCAGAGAATGGGGAAAACATTCTTTCCCAGATACGTCATTTTCACTTCCGTGTCAGGTCACACAAAAGGAGCCTCTCTGATTAATATTTTACTTTGCTGAAGATTTATGATCTCTGGATATATCTGAACAATCTGACATTATATTTCTCCCTTGCAACCAGGTGTATATTGGGTTTTCCAGTATGATAACAGAGCCATATGGTCAAAAGCCAATCTACACTCTTCAGAGATAATGCAGTATGTTTTCTAAAAGGATGTAGGGGCTAATTCATTACAAAGATATATTTTGCAGATCATGTTTTCTATAAATTGAACTATGGTTGTCAGCATTGGGAAGTCTTTTGTATTAGAAAGCTATGAGTACTATAAGGTAGGAAGTTCATTTCAATATTTCTTTGTTCTTAAATGTCCTTGGACCATTTTTGATCATTAAATAAACTAAATTAGCACAGGATTTGGAAGAAAGGTCCTTTTTTTCAACTGAAAGGAGACTAGCGGGTCGGAAGCAAAGAGAAGGATGTAATCCTTTCAGGATGGAGAGGAGCCAGTGGCAGGGTTTGCAGGGATGGGTGCCTAGACAAGTTTTATCCAGCACTTTCATTCATGACCTGCAGAGTTCACAAAGTTTTAAATCTGTGGATGCTGCTAAACTCCCTAGGGCAACCAAACGCCATACCGATGGCAAGGAAGTTCCAAAGGATCTCATAAAACTGAATGGAGAGCAAAACGTTCGCATACGAGCTTCTGTGTGGATGAACTTAAAATAATAATACAAACCAAAAGCATTTAATGCTGAGCCTTGAAGCAGCTGTCACGGCTCAGGAAAGAGCTCCTGAAGTCACTGCTGACGGTTCTCTGAAGTCCAGGTGCGTTTGCTGCCAAAAAGCCAACAAAACGTTGGGCAACATCAGGAAGAGTGTTGTGAAAAAGACAAAGCGCGTCATTTTGCTGCTATATATAACCGAGCGTGCCACGTATTGAGCGTGGCTTGCACTTCTGATCTCTGTGGGAGAATAAGAACTCATTGTTGATTGATCAGCCCAGAAGGTGGAAGTGAACCATGATTTGCTGAGTTTGAATTTGTTGAATGTTTTTTAGTTACCTCCAGCTCCAGGACATGGCAGCAAGAGAGGAGCAGCTTTGAAGTCCTAGAGCAAAAAAATGTTTTTCTTTCTATAATATAGGCATCATAGCAATGTCTTTAGTACTTAAATCATCTCCTGAGCTCTCAGATTACAGGTATCTGAAGATTACTCCCTTTGCCTTTCTAAACAAAGGTTTTCCAAATACAGACTTGTACCTCTATCAAGGAATCGCTTGGGGTTTACAGATGCACAGTGGCATTTCACCATTCATATCCTAATTCTTTAGGACCACCTTGGTGCCTGACTTCACATAACGAACATGCCAAGAGCCTTTTTTTAAAATGCCTCTTTGTATTTCCCTAACGACTAGTTACGTTGGCTCTATCCACAGTAAAACTAAACATCGGCCCCTATTTACTGACTAAAACCACTGCCAACTGTTATCAAAAAGTTTCTTCTAATAAACAGCATTTTACTTCCAAACTTTGTCTGCAAAGGAACAGAATTTTAACCCTTAGAAGGTAATTTAACCTATGCATGTGCTGGAGTCGAGCTTGAGATTCAAAAAGTAAGATCAAACACTGCTGAAAACCATAACAAATTTAATAATTACTGAAGTAGAAGCCTGTTAGAGCCATTGTTTTGGTACCCAAGTCTAGAGCAAGAGCCCTGGCTGTGAACGGACTGTGTCTCACCAAGTTTTATCCATGTACGGTTCTATTTGCCAGCTGCAGAAAACTATTTGAGAAAAGTTAAGCAGCCAGTGACCTTATCATTCATTCTGCTGAACCACTGCCACTAGCCGGCTTGCCTGAACTGCATGAATGTCGCAGCTACCAAGCAGATCCCTGCAGTATGCTCAATTTTGGATGCTTCACACATTAAAGCTGTAATTCCTGTCGTGCTCCAGAAGCTCTTCTTTTCTGCAGAGGCGCCTCCTGAGGAGCAGAAGGTTTTTGTTTTTTTTTCCTTTTTAAAAAATGTGCTATGCATTCAAAAATGCCAAAAGAAAACAGCAGTTTGCCTGGCAAAAAGGATGTAGAACATACCAGATTAAGGGCAGAGCAATGTCAAATCAGAGAATCAAAAAAGTAACATCAGAAATATCTCTCAGTGCTCACACAAGACGTACGCAAGTTGTATATCGAAAAACAACAGAAATTCCCTCAGAACCTGCTTTCTTACAAATTCAAAATGCGTACAGGAAAGATTGACTAAAACATGCTTTGCTACAGTGACATGAACCACTGTGATTTTACTGACTCGAGGGAGCACACTGGTAAATACTCCTTACGTTTATTATAATCATGCAACTAATTAAACAGTTCACAAAGGAGAGCTTGCAGTAACATATTAGACTACTAGGGGACCCAAGGCGTAAGTATACATTGCTTTCTGTCCAGTACTGCAGGATTTAACAAACAGTACAGGAGGAAAAAAACACATAAACTGTAACAGATGTTTGCTCAAGGAAGGTAACCCCTTAGGCTCCAAGCTGTTAAGTATAATTTTCTGGCTAACAAAACTGTCTAGGCACAGCAGCTAATGAAAAGCCACTGTGTGTAACATGCTTCGTACTATGCAGCAGTATAATGAAATAAAACATGTAATTTTTTGTACTTTGACATAAGCCTTCTTGCAACCACTTAGCACTGCTACACAGTTAAATCTCCTCTAGCTTAGCTCTCCTCCCATCTGTCATTTCATTATTTCCCCTTTTTTCCCTTCTTCTTGGTTCAGTTCTGCTCACTTTTTACTCCTACGCTCCTCTCTGCATTCCTCGCAGCTCCAGGCAGGCCTGGGAGTGAGTCTGCATGACGAAGATGCCAAGCACCACTGAGCCCTGGTAAACTCGGTGTGCTGGTAGCCGCGTCGGGGCAACCCTCGATCTGCATGCAGGCACACGGTATGGACGGATCACACCGCTCCGCCGAACCCAGCCAGCGCCCGGAGGAGCTGTCGCCAACCTTCAAGTTTTAGGAATCGGAACAAATGCCAGATTTAGGAGGCTTCCATGTTCGAGATAGGTAAAGGGGAGCCAGCTGACAACATTTTTTCCAATATGAACATTTAGTTTCATGCCTATGTTATCCTTCCTGCTTAATAAAAAAACATTCTGCTGTTCTTGGAGTGAGTGACAGTAATACATCAATGACTCACATTTCCATGTATTTAGCTGGATTACACTTACAGGAAAATCCCAAGGTAACTGCTGTGCAATTGTGTAAAATAAGTTTCACAGACCCCAACTTGCAGGCTGCTCCAGTAACATCAAAAAAAGATCCAAATCACTTAGACATGCTGGAAATTTTAGCACGACTTGGGGTGTGCTCTGCTCTCAGGGAATCAGTAATTCCAACCAACTCCTAGATTCAAAACCCATAAGCTTCCTTATATGAAAAACTGCTTAATCCCAGCACTTTACAGAACTTTTACATGCCTTGCCTCAGATAGATGACAATGTTTCTGACATATATATATATTTATATTATGGGTATATATATATATATATATACACACACACACACACACACACAGAAGAGCATATGTATTAAAAAGAAAAGAACTCCTCCTCTGCATCAGGAAATTTGAATTGCGTGGACTTTGCTTCCTCCTAGTGGAATAGTGTATTATTGCAATGCTGGCCTCTACTATTTGAAACTAGCCATTAGGTTGGTATTACTTGAACTGAACTTGCAGAAAATGCTTTATAATTTACAGATGTCTCCTTCTCAAGAATCCTGATCTTAGATACACTTGAATATTTGACATTCCACCTGTTTTGAAGAAGTGGTAGTTTAATTCACAAATATGTATTAGGAAGGTGAACATACTGAAAAATAATCATGTAGAATAGAAATAACAGTTTCTCTCTGGGACAGGTATCCTTCACTGGTACAGCTATGAAGGATTTATACCACATTTTCAAGAGCTTCAATCCAATGTGAAAACTGTACATTTACAGAAGAATTTCTTGATGCGTAAAACTTAAAGATCTAATCAATCCACTTTTATTCTTGTGATTATTTGAAGAGACTGCTAAAGAACACAGATTTCAGAAAACATCATAGCAAGCAAGCACTCAGACCATCAGAGAATTATAAACTATTATGATAATAAGAAAAAAAAAAAAAGAAGTTCTCTGTTGTGCTCATCAAGATTTTTGGCAAGTTTGCTCAAACCCAAGTATTTCTTTTCATTATCATGTTCAAACAGCTCACATATACGAGTAACAGGAACTTTAGGTACAGTACCTAAAACTGTACTTGAATCAAAACAAAATTTAACCACTTCACGTCAACATTTATAAACGTGACATTTCTCCAAAACAAAGAGAATGTAAATAGCAGAGACTGATTCTGATTCTTCATCTCCCACGACCAAGAGCTTCTCATGGAAACCCCTTCACTCACCCTCAAACAGCAGGAAAAGTTTTACTGGTGAATTCCAGGAAATAAGTTTTATGACTTGGGAGACTCATCTGAAACTTCAGGATCTCGACTGCTAGAACATATATGGAAGCTGCCGCTTTTATCCCTTCAACAGCAGCCAGAGTTTGCTAACAGGAGAAGTACCAGAAGAAAAACCTAACCCAAGCACAGATTTATGGATTACAGCAGCATTAGGGTGCAACACTGCTTGCAATGTAACTCTCCTTTGAAAGAGACAGCACACCCTGAGATAAGAGACATTACAACCTCAAGATTAAGATGAGCTCAAAAGTGTATTTGACAAAAATACAGAAACATCCAGTGTCACAGTTTAATAATACAGAAATAACTTGTTTTGGATAAAACCGACATATTTGGTAATTTAAGGTTAAAACAACTTTCCAGACATATCAGTACTTAGCCAAGTTAAAAAAAAATCAAGTACCTTTACAGTCAAGACAGGAAGAAAAGATATAAACTACATATTTTTGACTGCAACTTCTTTCTAGTACAGATCTCCAATAGACAGTAGTTGAGCCCCATATGTTTCAGCCGCAAACCTTCTTTACCCTACTTTTCTGCCACTTTCTCTATTTTCTGCGCCTTCTGCCAAAGTTCAGATCAGTCAGCTACAACCTCAGCCTCTGAATGTCCCAAATCTAAGAGAACACACAAAACACTTTCTTTGATCTCAACCAGTCATACCAACCCTGACCTTAAATATATATATAAATAAAAAAAAACTCTGCTATCCCTATCATCTGGAAGGATCTTCAAGGGTTCATCTTAAAATTCCAGCTTCCTGAAAGGCCTCTCCTCTAGCTGAGGTAGTCTTCCTCTCTCCCCAGACACTAAGAAATCAGTTTTCCACAAGGTGTAATTATGCTAGTGGACTGGATTTAACACACAACCAACCTCTGTCACCCCGCTCTTTGGATTTTGCTTTGTAGTTCTTTGTATGTTGATAAATCAAAGGTATTTTAGATAACCAATGTTACAGCCAGCTCACATTTGCAATATGCACAGCAGTGTTAGACGAGGCAGACAAGTGCCACACAAATGGGGGGCGAGTTCTTGCCTCATCCCTCCTTTTCCCTTTTTTTTCTAGCCATCACTGAAGCATCTTCATTTTGGTTCTTTTGGTAAAATTAGCTGATCTACATCAATAGTTAGCCCAGAGAGGCAGGAACTATTTAAGACACATAAAGCCTAAGGCCACTCGGTAAGAAAGATGTGCCTCTTCCCTGCACAGAGGGAAGGGTCCTCCAGAACCACCAGGGCAAAGATGAAGCAGACAGTAATGACAGGTGAGTTTTTTTAGTTTTTATTTTGCTTTTGGCAGCACAGCCACCCAAATGTCTTGTCATCTAGGGAAGTTAGTTCTACTGCTGGGGAGTGCAAGTGAAATTAAGGGGTTCTAGCAGCAAAATCACCCTGCCAGTTGCTGCCCCCTACTTCTTCAGCACCTTCACCAATCATTTGCCTTCTACACTAAGAAAGCTCTCCCAGACACAATCTTCTTAATCTTACTCTAAACACATTTCCACAGTTTGGCTATTATGTTCCTGATAGCATATGGTAGGTAGTAGGGTCAAGTTTCAACACTGCTGCAAGATCAAAGCCCCATCTTGCTATAAGTCTTTTTATGTTGTTCATAGTTAACTATTAAACTTTTACAGAAGCAACATAGAACAACAGTCTGACAGAAAAAAAATGACACTTGCAAAAAATGCAGTGTAATCACAAGTTCCATTTTGGCACCATGATTTCTTTCCTTTCGCCTATCTGCGCCTGTGACTTTTGAACCTCTCAGCATTATTAAGAACTATCTTCTGAATATACTTGCTACTGAATTGCCTCAAAGTACTACACAGGTATTTGAAAAGAATTTAATAAATTATTTTCTGCACATCAGCTGAAGTACATTCTATCCGTCATTTCAATTTCATACTTAATGATAGGGTACACACACTCTACAGGACAAAAAATTTAAACCATGAATGTTTACTAAATTATACATTGTGACTATTTACTAAATTATACGTTGTAGTGATTAAAACAAGACACACACCAGAAAAAATACACTTGCTGAAGCCTGATGTATATACCACACTGGGAAGTCTTCAGTGACACGACAAAGAATTGTGATTTCCCCCCCGCCAATTACAAGTGAGCAGAGGATTTGTCAGACATTCATTTTGGAGCTTCCACTGTCCACTCTACGCCTCCTTCCTCTTGATGATCAGAGGTCCAACATTGTCACCAGTTTCATCGTTGTGCTTCGTGTGAGAGCCATCGCACAGGGGGAACTGAAAAGAGAAAGAATATTTAATTATACACAGAGTCATAATCAAGAACCAAGACTGAACGTTCTTAGAGTATCTCCTCAAAATCCATTGTGACCATACACCACAAATTTTGCCCTGGTGTTTGAGGTCTCCCTAGGTTTTGGTGAAACACTAGTTCTGCTCACAGGAGCACAGCGGATGGGAAGCTTGTTATTGAAAAGGAGGAACTCAGTTCAGTGTTCTAGTCTCACACCACCACTAGGAAAATGAAGCCCAAGCTGGCCTTCAACTGTAACCTACTTGAAATATCTCTCAACCACACCCAACACTGTTTTCCTGGGCAAGAGCCACAAAGTTGAACATAGTTACAGAAGGTAAGTGGGGAGAGGAAGAAAATTAAGAGTTCCTCAGCTGATTTTTTTCCCCTGGTTTTCTCTAGCATGTGAAGAAAAAAAGGACTGCTTCCCTAGGTAACCTCTAATTAAGGAAGGAAGCCAACAGATTAGTTCTGTGTGCAGACAGCTAGATTGGCAAGCCACCTTTACTTCATCCCTACACTACTAGCTTATCTCATTGACACAAAGGTCCCTTTGCGCAAACTGGATTCTACATTAGGATTTCGACCTGCTAATGAAAATAAACCACATCTCCAGCTGACATGGTTATTCATCAGGGGCTTTTAAAGGTAGCACTGAGGAAGTAATTTGAAGACTTGTTTGTTCCATAAAAAACTAGAACAGCCTGGTCAGGGCAAGACCCAGAGGGATTCTCCTTTAGCCAGTAATAACAGCTCAGGTCCTGGACTGCTCACAACCACTCTGCTCCTGGGCAGCTGTTTTCCTCCACAAGAGCCAAAGAACATTCTGTGAAGCAACAAGAGTTAGGTCAGACCCCATCCCTTCTTGATGATGGGTTTTTCAGGGCTAAGCCTATATTTTTAGAGGGAACTCTGGAGATCAGCACAGAAGTCATGTACCAGTATTTTGCAGTCAATTTCTATTTTGTTCACTTTGAAATGACTGCAATCAAACTTAGGCATTATTCAGCTTGAGCTTTTACAACAGCAATATCCCCTTCACATTACAGTCATGATCAAATCATCAACACTGCACTGATCCTAGTGTCCTCAGCTCAGTCCTAGCCCTTGAAAAACATTAACATCCTTAACAGTCATGCATGGTTACAATAAAAGATTTCAAAATAATGCACAAAAATAATAGCATGAAAACAACGTACTTGTAAAAAAGAAAGGATTTCAGAGTTCTAAAGATAAAGCCACATGCTCTGTTGGGTAGGATTTTTATTTTATTCTATTTTTTTTCTGAGGCACAAGACAAGGAGGTCTGTTTTTCACAATTAAAAGAAGTCAAAAAAAAAAAAAAAAAAAAAAAAAAAGAGTGCTATGAATGGCAGGTGAAGTTTCCAAATAAAGAACTCCCAGAAATTGGAGAATACTCATGTATGCTAAATCACACGGGAACTTTATCATCAAACTAGTCACTTGTGACTCAATGACCAGGCACTGACAGATACTTGGCAAAAATTACAGCAAACAAGAACATACATGTTCATGGGACACTGATCAACTTCCACCCCAGTTATTTTTGACTTGTTATTTTTCCATACAGCACCACAGTCCATCGCTCTTTGCTGAACTCCAACCCAGCTTCCATCAGACATGTAACATTTCACGTGCTCCAAGGACGCGGGCCCAAGGTCCAACAACCCCAACATCCTCACTTCATGTATGTGAGTAACAAAAATGGTGGAATTCACAGGCTTCAGACAACATCAAGGCATCTTTAACAGTTACCAACTTGGACTGGACTGTCCTTAATGCATCCTCTGGCTCAGCTGGTCACTAAACCACTAGGCTCCTGAGGCTAGGACACTAGACTTCAATCTCTCTCTCTCTCTCTTTAAGTATTCCCTACTCTTTTCCAGAGCATCCTCTTAGCCACCTTCAAGACCAGATACTGAATTAGATGGATCCTCAGACTGACACATGTTGATCCTTGCTCAAGATAAAGCAGGTTAGCAATAGTAGTCAGAGCATCGTGGGGCTCAAGGGAAATGTGCACCGATGCCCCGGAAAGCTCAGCTTATTTCCCTTGACACTGAACGGTTTTGGTTTCTTTACCACTGTTCCTTATATTCTACAGCAGTATTCATCAACCCATGAAATAGGGACAAATGCTGCTCCAGAAGACACAAAGGTTGCAGGTTACTGGGGGGGGGTGGAGGGGGAGGATAACATGTTCTAACTTTACAGTAATTAAGATTTGTTATTAGACAAAACTCTTCCCTCTGGAATTAGTAACTTTGATCACTGAGTTCTTCCACAAAATGACAAGTATTGCCATGAAAGTCCCTGCAGAGCACAACACCAAAGAATAAAGGATCACTAAAAAAAACTATCACCTACTTTAGCAGACAGAAGTACATCCTATCTTATCTGAAGAAGTTATCTATTTTTATATAAATGTGTGTATTTTATATAGTGTATTTTATATAAAAATACAACAATTTTATTTATTTATTTTTACACATGTACTTTAACAACAGTGAAGTAAACATTAGAAGTTTGGCCAGCACAAAAAAGCCTTTACATTATACTGTTTTAGAAACAACAACTGAAAATAATGCTGTTCATCTTCCAACAGCTATGCTGGAATAGTCCAACTAGTATAGAACTGTTTTGTTATTCCCAGTACAGGAGGAACAGCAGGCAAAGCCAGCTGGAGTAAACAGCCAGTATACACAGAAATACCCTATGCTGCGCAATGCTACAGGTTCCATTAACAGCCTCCTTGCCTCAGGTCAGGCTATCTCATCAGAAGTGCTCACATACTCAAACAAGAAGTTTCCTCTAACCTGCACATGAAGTAGAGATCCCCATACACTCCTTTTATTTAATAAAAGAGCAGTGGGTGCTTTTTGCCACTGAAGTAGCAGTGATTTTCTGCCTTGAAAGTGCACAGATTCTACCATTTTGCCACCACATAAATATTACCTTATAATCTTGGTTTGAGCACTGTGAAAAACAAACAATGCCAGCAAACCAAAGATGACAAGCATGCAAAAGGGTATCTGTCTTTTATTACTGCTTGGCAAAGAGAACACGGAAAGAAGCACGCACACCATCTTAAAGTTATCACGCTCTCCACCACACAAGGTCAACTGATAAGCACAAGGGGAAGACAGCGATACTGGAAACTGAAGTCTTTGAAGCAGAACATGCTGATTAAGATACTCATTACTAACCATTAGTAGAAGAAAATAAATGGCTTTGAATTTTTCCACTGAGCTCTTTAATGCCTTTACAAGACCTTTCAGATTAGAGCTCCAAGAACAGGCTCATTATAAGGTGGTCCCTGTCTGCTTCCTTTTAGCATTTGATTACAGCGGCCTAACTCAGCAGGACAGTATGTTCCTAAACTAACACCACCCTTCAATATATGCCAAAATGTATTTCATAGCATTTGTTTTTCAGAAAAAAGATAGTATCAAACAATAGTTAGAATTATGGCAGGAATTGCACCACAACTCCTAAAACCAGACACTACTTCCATTCCTGTTTTCTAAAGAAGCCAGAAGTATAAATGCTAAGGTACAAGTTCGAATTTTTGGGGCAGAAGCACTGAAGGAGGTGCCTACAGTACTTCAACCCGGTTTTAGATATCACCACTGCTGTTACTTAGAGCAGCATTTCTCCTCCCGCTATTTTTCTTTTCCCAAAGCTGTAACACTCATAGCAGCTTCCAGTGCTAGCATTTTGATTATCAGATGAGACTTACATTGAAGATTTAGAAGCAATGCTGCCATGCACATATTATTACATGACACCTGCATGCTGGACAGCCATCAGCACTACATATAAGCACACACATGTCCCTATAATATGTAATATATATACATATATATATATATGTGTGTGTGTGTGTGTGTGTGCGTGTGCGATTTAGTTCATGGTACCCACAGTGGCCATGGAGAAGAAAGAACAAAAATCCCATGGCAGTTTAGACTCTGGACAGAGCATAGATTACAACCCAGTCTCTCAGAGGACTACTTCAGAATCAAGTCACGATACTTTCAGACTGTCAGTAGTGTTCATTTTTTTCCCAACCTCTTCTCTTTCCCTTCAGGTAAAGGAGGCAGATCTGATGACAGCAACGACTGAAAATACCCGGAGAACTACGCACAGCGTGGCCTGATTAAACCAGGCTCTAAGGCATGGGAAGTATAGTATTTAGCTCACTGACGGCGAGATAACCAGGTTTCAAGGCTGCTAGTCTCAGTTATCTGGCTTTGAAGGCTTGCAGTATCTCAGTCTCCACACATTAGTATCTCAACTTCAAACAGCTTTTAGACCTGCGGCAGTTGTAAACTGACCAGACTACTCTGGCAGTATGCTTTCTCTCATTACAGGCCCCAGAACTATCACACACCTCATAGATCTCGGTTACCTCGGATGGCTCACGTTTATACCTGATCTTATGATGTTACTGAAAGCCCAGATACTTGCCTGTGAAGCTGGATTGCCCCAGATTAGTGGTAATCAGAGTGAGTTGGACCTGTGCCTGGATATAGGCTGGATTCTTAGTTTCTCAGAGATAGAGTCTAAAGTACGTCAGCACTATTCCACTAGCTTTTCTTTAAAATTACTCATAAAGCTACGAGTTGCAAAGGCGCAAATGTATTAAGCCCATCTTTCCAGATCTTTCCAAAGCTTTGAACTATATGAGGTTTTTGTTGGTTTAGATTATCTCCATCAACACTCAGAACAGATCATTGCTGTAGTTGCGTGGCAACAGGTAGCTATTTACAATACACAGCAATACAACAATGAATTTTGGACAAAAGAAACAATACTATCGTAACACCATCCGCACAGGTCCAGGCTACATTTCACTGCAGTATAGCTAGGTGAAGAGAAGTTAGTTTTCTCTGAACACAGCAGTTTGAAAAGTTTTGTTAAAAGATGCATGCACATCAAAGAACAAAGGCATTCATTCTTGCCTTACCTTCTTAGACCTCCAGCAACGACAGTACACAGCCTTGTCTCCCAGATCTTCCATATCAAATGCGTGGACTACCTTGGGGTTATCCTTCTGGATATGGAGATTTACCATTGCTTTGCAACATTTGTCTTTAGAGAGAAATTTTCTGTAAGCTAGATACCCAACAGCAGCTGCTCCAGCAGCTAAGGAGACTGCAGCAACCCATTCAACTAGAGTAAAAGAAGAAAAGACAGATTGTCAAGTTTCTTGATCATGATATTCTGTTAAGCTTACTTCAAATAGCAGGTGTCTCTGTGTTTGTGGCAACACCTCTATTTTCCAAAAGACTTTTCTGTTCTGTAGCGGAAATATAGTATTTCGGAACTAAAATATTTCTTCCTGGCGCTCATCCAAGTGCTCCTTTCTACTGACCAGAGTTCTCCTTCACCCCTAATCCCTTCTATCCAAGGGCTAGGATTAACATGGCACTTTTATTTCCCTTTCTCTTCAGGAGCCAGTGCCATTGAAGTCAGTAGTACATCATTTGCAAGTTCTGCCCATTAAAACAGCTGTGAGCAGCAAGAAAACGTGTTGTTTGTTTCTGCTGCAGGAAAGTCACTAGAGAAGAACACTTAGCTTCAACAGCATAAAGAGAATTTCTCCGTGGTATTGGTACTGAACTAACTTTTCATATAAGGCATGTTATAACTAAAAAAAAAAAAAAAAAAAGGTTAGCAGGTGTTTGGCAATGGGGATACTATGTAATATACTACCACTTCAGAAGAGAAACAAAAGCTGGCTTAGATTAAATCCCTACAGTGGTGTACAGGAAAGAATACAGATCCAAAAGGATTGCATTTAACAATAACTGCACAGATTTGTTTTAACTGGATTCGGCCCTGACTCTTTGAAAGACAGCTAACGTTTAAAAAGCCTCTACCCTCCTCCACAAGCCTCACTTTTTCCACTGGCCAACAGTTATCTCTAAATCTTTGCAGTCGCTCTCACTTGGTATCATTTCCTTTGCTGCAAGGTGTTCTCCCGCTTCTCCAGTCTCTATTGTTGCACCATGAAAATATCCTGGACTTTGGCCCAACTGTCGCAGGGTTCTGGTTGCCATAACGGCCACAGCCCTTTCTGTTCAAAGCGGCTCCCTCCCCACAAAGTCAGGGTCCTAAACCTCATCTAAGACATCACGTTAGCTAATATGCTACAAGTGTCTGGATTTAGCAATATAGGGAATTAGATAAATGCTTGCAAGGACAAATTCAGCCCTGTAAGATCAGGGAAGAGAGATGAGGAATTCTTGGATAAGTGTCTTGCTAAGTAACAGAGGCAGAAATTCTTCAAAGTTCATTTTCTTAGTAAACGAAGCAGAAGAGACCTAAGTATGCTGAGGAAACCCCTGCAACTGCATAATAAACCATCCGTCTAAAAATAGGATGATGCTAAAAATGCTTAATGCACCTTAATAGCAAGCAATTTACAGTATATTTTCTTATTTCCAAGCCCCTTAAAACAATACAAGCACCTGAGAAGATACCATGAATGCAGCGTTGCTATAACCATTTAGTGAGTTTTCACCTCTTTATTTCTCCATTACAAACTAGCAAGAGTAATGGATTCATTGCAGTTCTGCAGGGTAGAAAGCAAGGAGATGAGATTACAAGAAGTCCAAACTGATCCAAAAAATATCCACAGCTTCAGTCAGAGGAGCAGGTCTCTCCCAATGGAAGTCACTGCAGGCACTTGGAAACATCCTTTTCCCCTCTCGCTGGGGCTCTGCTGCTTGAGGACCTTTCCACAAGCACAAGCAGCACAGGACTACAAAGGGAAGCAGGTACTCAACTGGGTCAGGGACAAGCAAGGTCTGACAAGTCTGAAATGATTTCTGGCAAAATTTAAAGTGCAAGTACAACAGTGGCATGAAACAGAGGTATTGCCCACACCAAGAATTTCAGAAAAGCAGCGGTTTCATGGATTGCCCATGCCAATGCTTTACACATTGCTTGGATCAAGGATCCGTGAGCTAAGCCTTAATTATCACTTTTAATCAGCTGAGAGAAAACTGTTAGACTAGATCCAGTCTCTTCAGGAAAATAAGGAGAGACAATAACTTTAATGAAGCCAAGAGATGACTCCTAGAACTGAACTAGCCTTTAAGTTGTCTTGGAAGGCAATTTTATATTGCATATATCCAGAAGCAAAGCGTAAATCAGCTTAAGAAATCATTAGAGAAAAATATTTTGTTGATAAAGACACTTCCATAACTAGCAACATGAGCCAGAATGTCTGTACTAAAATTCACTAGCCTTCTAATATGTGCAGAAACAGCTGTTCTGCACAGCTGCTGCAAACTCCTATCCCTTTGATCATCCCTCAACCACCTACCAAATAACCACACGCAGCACATCCAATTCAACAGCAAAGATCTTTAATTTAAAGCCACTATCATCTTATATATCAATTATTCTTTATTTCTCTTCTTCTAGTCCAGATTCATCTATTTCACACAAGGGAGACTGTGTATATATGAACATACAGCTTAATACATTTTCTCCTTATATTAGGTCAATGACTTTCTTTGCTAAATGTTTTTTTCCTTCATTTCTCTGGCACTGCATCAGAGCAGAAAATACTAGCACATGATAATACATAAACACAAATATTTAAAGCAGTCTATTTATAAAACTTCAGCACCGGCTTAATAAGTATCGTTTGAATTTATGAAAGCCATTTAAATTTAATGAATGAACTCTCTCTCTTATAATCCTTACTGCCCTGCAAAGTTTCAGAGGTCATGAGTCTTGCTGTAGACTTGTTTTGTTTTACAAATAGAGATTTGGAAAACGCTAGAATGTCCATTTCATATTTCAAACTAAATTAAGCATAAAATTGCACTTGCAACAGAGAACACTTTTCAGGGTTTTTTAAAAAAAAAAAACTTAAAACTCTGTTTCAAAAGGCCTCTGGCATCAATTCTACAGTTTGCTGCCAAGCTCAAGGTCAGACATGTATTACTTGAAGAGGTTACTTCAACAGAGTGACACCGACATGGAATGTGAAGTTTTTTTTTTTTCTTCTGCTTTAAAAGCTTAAGAGCAGCTTGTGAAGAGATCATTAAACAAATTGCGGTTATAGTACCAAAACACAACATGACAAGTTGCCACAGGACAGAAGTATAAGCAGCATGGCAAAAAAAAATTGTTTCACCGTTGTATGCCCTACACAATGGGGGGTGGGGGAGAAAAAAAAAGAAAAAAGAGGAGTAGAGACGGGAATAAGACTTCAGAAAAATTCTAGAAAACTCAGTCGCGCTTTACCTGCGGCAAGAGGCACACAAACAGAGAGAGCCTCTGCTCCCCCCAAGGGTACGTAACCCCCGCCAGTTAATTTTCCAAGAAGGAACAACCACGGGGGCCACGGATGGCCGCCCCCCTCCACAGCTCGCCCGGGAGACGCCCCCGAGCCGATTCCAGACCCGATAAAAGCTTCGTACGCCATCTGAAAGGCAAACGGAACCGCGGCCGGGCAGATGAAACCACCCGCTGCCCCTTCCCCGCACCCAAGGGAAACGGGGGCCACGGCCCCTTCGCCGAAACCGCGAGCCGAAGGAGACCACGGGGGGCTGGGGGGAGAGCGCCGCCATTTTGTCCCTCAGGGTCCGGCGGGGCGTGAAGGCCGCGCCCCCTTCTCCACCCCCCCCCCCCGCCCAACGGCACGCGGGGAGCGCGCGCTCGTGACCCCCCACCCCCATGGCACGCGCCTACCCCCCTCCACCCCCCGCGCGCGCCTACCCCGCACAGCGGAGTTGGACCCGAGCCCCATGGCTGCCCGCTCCGACGCCGCAGAGCGCACTGGCAGCGCGGCGCCGCGCATGCGCGCCCACCCCCACGTAAGATGGCGGCCGCGCCCGCCCCTTAAAGGTAAGCGGGGCACCGCCGGGCGCGAACACGTGTTACCGTCGCCCGCTTCGCTGCCAGCTGCCGGGGAGGGGTGTGTGTGTGTGTGGGGGGGGGGGGGGGGTACCTGGACTATCCCCTCCCCGCTCAGGTGCGGAGGGGTGAGCTGAAGGAAAACGGCGCTTTTTGTTGTTACTATTTTTCCGATATAGGAAAATCGGCCCGTTCAGCAGCAGCACCCCTTTCACGTGGTTTCAAGACCACCTTGTGACTTAAAAGCACAGCAGAGCTAAGGCGTATTGCTAGCATCAGGCTTTCGTCAGGAAAATCTCCGAGGAGTAGTAGCATTTGGGCCAAACAGAATTGAAGAGCATTCCTGCTGATTGTTCAGTGTTTCTCATGTACTGTCGCTGGCATTTGCTTTTAGTATTCAGAGTGATACCCTTCTTAAGCCTCAAAGAGTCAAGTATTGGCATATGAATCTACATCTTTATTAAAATATATAAATTAGAGATATGCACCTGGTCAAGGGCTTGCAAGACTGGGAGCTGCTAGGCAGTGTTGTCAGCCAGCACACCTCTTCTCACTGCTTTCCTATGGGATCTGAATATGACATCTGTGTCTTACTGCTCTGCAGCTACAGCTGCCATAACTCTCGAGCTTGATGGGATTAAGTTTCCTGTTCTTCAGATCTCGATGTGCCTGCAAAGAATGTGACCTTCAAACATCTTTTGTGTGATGACTGTAAACAGCCTGATTAGTTTTGTTAGTTTTGCAGCTGCCCCACTGAATTTCCAGGTGGAGAGGAAAAGGCTGAAGCAAAGCCTTTTCTAAGGCTCACTAAATAGGATAAATCTGAAGTACAGAGATAGAGAAATAAATTGATAACACAGATTGACAGAACAGGTCCAAAAGGGGGTTTACTTCATTTTAATCCCCAGAGACTGCTGAAGATGGAGAGGCCTGACTTACTGCGGGACAAATCTGAAAGGGCAGAGCGTGCTGTTGGGTGACAGGGGTCGAGGAGCACGGAGCGGCTGTGCGGGAGGGCTGCTCCAGAAGGAGGGAGAGCAGCGCACGCCGGGGCCGGGCCTCGGTGCGCACGGAGGGCGGTGCCGCGCTTCCCCCCCCCCACCCCCAACCACCACACACGAAGGACTACATTTCCCATCGCGCCCCGCGCTGGCGGCGCGCGAAGGCGGACACAAAGGGCTCGGCCCGCCCCCTCCCCCGCTTAGCGCCCCTCCCCGCGCGGGCGGCGCGCGCGGCTGCCGTTACCCGCCTCGCCCCGCCCCGCCCCGGCCGCGCGCCCCACCGCCGCCGCCGCCCGCCGCCGCCGCCCCGCGCTCCCATGGCGCTGAAGCGCATACAGAAAGTGAGTGGGGCCGAGCCGCGCTTTGGGGAGGGAAGGGAGCGCTCCGTCCGCCCCCGGCTTCCCTTTCTCCTCCGCCACGGCGAGTGCGCCCGCGCCGCCCCACTGCCCGCCGGCGTCGGCCGTTGGCCGCGGCGCAGCCGTTACCGGCCCCCCTCCCCCCCCCCCCCGCGGGGCCCGGCCCTCGCGGCCGCCGCCTCCGAGGGGCAGCGTTAGGCTGCGTTATGCCCAGTTCAGCTGGCCCCTTCCGCGCGGCGCGCAAGTTTTCCCACAGTTGGAAGTGGCCTGGGGCCGGCGCTTGCGGTGACCTCCGGGTGTAGCCCGCTTTGGGTGATACTCGCCGAAGGGCGGGTTTTAAGTGAGGAGCGACTCCTTTTGTTTGGGAGACCTAACCGGTTGTTGTGCCGCGGAGACAAAAAGGCCTTACGAGTAGAAAACAGAGACATTTAGTTAGCCGTTCATGTGTTGGCTGTGTTATAAAGTATGTGTTGTTCTGTTCACGCAGCGCTTAGTCACTTGGGCTCTCCCGGTCCTGCTACGGTGCTGTGGTTTCTTGTTCTGCTTGAATATATAGGCGTTACAGAAGGTGAATTGCGTAAAGAGCAGTTCACCCTGCAGCGAGCAGCCTTGGTATACTCTGCGATACAGAAGTTACTTGTATGAATTTCTACCACAGGTCAGGTCTCATGCTGCGGATTTTATTATATCTTTGTAGGTACCACAGTTATTTAGGGAGACTTTGGCTACTTAGAATCATTTATTTGTTAGGAATGTCACATTTGTATAGTTAGTATTTCAAATATGATTAAGTGGATGCAGTTCTCTAGCAGTGAGCTCTGTCACGCGTTGGCATATTTTGTGAACATTTTGCCTTTTGTGGATTTTTAATTTCTTACCTTTTCTTTGAGTATGTCCTCATCCTTGTGCTTATAAGAAGAGAATTGTCCCGGATACATTCTCTTTCCCTTTCTTGTTCAGCTTTTTTTTTTTTTTTTTTTTTTTTTTTTTTTTTTTTTGCTAAGATGACAGGTGTGGAGGAGGTGGAAAGCCTAGTAGTTCACTAGTGTTTTCCAGATTAAGTGATAAATAGTTCGTGGTTTTCCAAATGAGGTCCTAGTGGAGTAGAGTTGTTTCCTGTATTATTTCTTTTATCACTTTTCTTATGTAACTTCTTTTTCTGCTTTAGAGATTTCCATATGTATTGTAAAGCCACAATTTACTTTAATGTGACATTTTACAAATTTTATGTTGGATAGATGTGAAATCTGTGAGCAAATCATCGCACCAAGAGTTTGTTTTTTTTTATTTATTTTTATTGTGTTAGCTCTATTAGCTTTTTTTCTGCTATTTGAAAAAAAGAAATTCTGATTGAGATCCTGAAGTCAAGGTCGTATAAGATTTCCCAACTGCATGATAGTTTTGCCTGAAATTTGAAGGAGTATTGTGGAAGGAGCTACCTGAAGAGTTGAGACTGGATTCCATGCTAGGTACTTCTTGCTTCTAATTTGGCGCAGAAATGACTGCTGCTGAATTTCTTTTCTTTCTCTCTCTTTTTTTTTTTTTCTATTGACTTCCCCTATTGCTCTCGGCTGCCTTTCCAGGGTAGGAAGATACTGCTACCAGAGGGACTTGGTTGCCAGTCTGCCTCCAAAACAGTATCTTCACAAGTCCTTACTGGGGAAGAGGACAGTGGCAAGGAAATAGAATTCTTTCAAATTGGAAGTTAAAATGAGGGGGAAAATGTTTGTAAAGACAAACTATCTTGATGTCACTGTAATGTGTAGGGTTTTCTTGAAAGTTACAAGCCTGGAAAAGCTAGTGCTAGATGGAGTGTATTTGTGTGATGGTGTGCTTATCCCATCTAAATTCCAGATGTTTTAGCTTGACTGTATAGATTGATAGTTATGATGCATCTCAAGGGTAGAGGGAGATGAAATCTGGAGTAGAGGACATGCCATTAAGACTTAGTGCTTTCACAAATTGCGTAGAGGAACTCTTTTTGGAGAACAAGCACGATGGTATTCCTTGGGAACTTGTCAGTCGAGACGTACTGCCTCTGGTTAAGCTTGCATGTGCATGCAGTGGTTCAGAATTGTATTCTAACATAGCTATGAGATTGCAGTAGTGAGCTTGAGTGTTTGTTCACAATGTATCTGATGATTTGTGTGGTCAAGATGGTAGCATCAACTGAGGAACCAGAGCTGCAACACACAGTGAACATTAGTAAGTTAGCATACGTTGTCTTGTATTGCTTGGGGCTCCTAGCTAATTTTGCCATTATGTTGTGTGTCATTTCATCCTTTATTTCATTCATCTGCCTTGCAGTATTGTCTTTTGAGAAGCGACTCTTTGAAGGTGTACAACTTGCAGACTTCAGTGAGAAGATACTAATAAAAAGGTGTTTAATAATAAAAAGGTGTTTAATTTTTAGACAGTTCCCTAGCATAACACAACTACATAACTAATAAACAGCTGATACTGCACATGAAGGTGTTTCTAGATCAGCACTGAGAGTGGAATAGCAGTGAGGACATGAACTCTTGCTGCCTAAGCATAGCAGTGATTGCCAGCTCCGTGACAAATTCATCTCGGAGTTCACCAGGACTAGAGTTTCTAATTCATCTTAAGCTGAGGAGTCTGTATCGGTTTACCTTGTCAGTGCTTTGCTTTGCCCTTTGAAAGAGAGGCAATATGTTTCTGTGCTGAGAAAACCCTTAGATTGCCCTGTATACTTTACACAGAATGGAAGCTCCTTGGGGTAGGAGCGGCTTCTGTGTAGTCTGTGAGATTCCACTGAAAGAATAATCCTCATTATTGTGGCCATTGTAAACTCCAGTTGCTGCAAATTATGAGAAAGAAGCAAATAGTATAGGTTTTTAATTATTTGGGAGAGGATATTCCGCAAAGAAGCCTTTTTACTGTTACCAGCTCTGAAAATTGAGATGCCATTGTTGCTGTGCTAAGTAGAAAATGTTCAGGCTCTCAGGTTATATAAGTTGTTTTTTAGCTTAGTTCTATTTGTCATTCCTGTGGAGAACCATTTTCTTCAGGTTTCTGTTCATAATTCTTTGTTTACATGTCTAATTGTCAGCTTGTTACGCTGTTGGTTCACTAGCACAGTTGAGAATATACTTTAGTTGTAAATCCATTACTTCTTGGTGCTCTTCTCATGTTAATAGTGGGAATGCAGTTTCTTCTATTTGTTAGTGGTTCAGACAATTTGGAGAAATGTGCAAAAATGGTATTCACTTGCTCTCACAAGCATAAAAAGCCCTGGACTCGTTTGGTTAGAAGAGTTGCTTTTGAAAACAGCATCAAATTATATTCTCACACATTTGAAGCCTGATTTAAAAATAGCTGTTTTTTTTTCCTGTTAGTGCATAGTGCTTGATTGTTTTTTCTCCCACAACTCAATGAGAAAAGAAGCATTCAAACATTTAAATATGCCGTTGAACTACTTGTCTGTTTGTTTCGATGTGTATTTTGTATAGCCCTACACTAACAGAATGTATCAACACGAATCTTTTTGAAATAACAAAATAGATTGAAAATAACTTTTGTTACTGTAAACTCAGATAAAATTTTGTCAACACTTGCGGCTTAAATTGGGATTTTAAACTATTGCGTTCTTTCTTTGGATGGTAATAAGCACTGAGGAAACTTCTTGGGAGCCATAATGTGAAATATTTAAATTTGCTTTCAAAACTTCGGCTGTGATACTGCAGCAATATTTTTTGCATTAAAGCAATATATAAAAATAGAATGTATACTAGTCATAGAACTTTACTGTCTATTTGAGAAATGTTCTGATAAATATTTGTTTGCTTTACCTTTACCAGATTAATGCAGAACAGAGACACCTTAACTAGTCTTTGAGCATGATCTCTGCCTTTAGGTGCTTTTTGGACAGATGATTCCAAAAGCCATTAATCTTATAGCAGCAGTGTATGTATGGAATTGTAAAGAAGCAAGTCTGTGGTCTACAGTGCATTTTGTGCAAGAAATGAAGAACATAGCTGGCAGGTTTAAAAACCTCTGTTTTAAGTAATGGGGCAGGAAAAAGAGGCACTAGTTGTGGCTGCATGTATCTTAGAAAATTAAAGTAGCTTTTAGTGATGCTGCCTGCCATTGATTTCAGTCTTTTGATAGCCTCTAGGCTTTTTTTCTGATTTTTTTTTCTCTTAAGAATTGCAAATAAATGAGATATTTTGGGGGCTGATAGGCAGTGAGTGTCCATGAGTACTATGATAAGGATGCTTATCCTCCTGTTATCAAAGCATCCTTTTCATCTTGTTCCGGTAGCTTTTTTAGGACAAAACTCTGACTGCTATTGAAGTATATTAACTGTTTAATTGGTCCTTCCAGAGTTCTGAAGCAAAAAGCTTTCCTGGCACCTCTTTAATATAGCATAAATTTCTTAAGAGTATAAAGATGGTAAACTGTGACAATGAGTGATGGGCTGCATATGCGACAGTATTTTTAGCACGTATAACTTCCTGCGGAATATATAAACTTTTTTTAATTATCTGCTAAACTTGATTGTTTTTTTTTTTATTATTTTTGTCTCATGCTGTCCTCAGAACTGTTCATTCTAATGTGGATATGGTGCAGTGAAAGGTGATAAGTTGGAGGTTTAGCTGTATCCATCTCCACTAGTAATTGTCTAACATTTGTATCATTAATATTACTGTATTAGCTATACTTGATCAGTCCCATTTGCTTTTGTGTTCTGCTGATGTTTGGTGGTTTAAACATGACAAAAAGCTCACTGTTGCGCCCATTCATTGTGACTAGTTAGAGGTATAAAATTAGTGCTTTATCCCAGAAAGGCCATGATAACTTTGTACAGAAATAGGGATGCTAATAGGAATCAATCTTCTAATATTCTCAAGCAAAGAAAAATATTGCAGAACAGAATAAATTTTGGCATGTGTTGGAGTTCCTGATAGATGCTTTTATGCTGTGTTTTTGCATATGCTCATTAAAGAGATGTTGCACTGGTGGATGCTGTAAACCACAGTGCTGATTCTCTCTTTTGAAGCAGAACCTGCACTGCTTTGAGGTGTAGATCCTGTTCAATCGCCTACCTACATCAAAGCCTTGCACCAGCATTTTCTTTACCAATGACTAAAAATATCAGTGCAGGCAAGCAACCGGGCATGCACAGTGCAGCAGCAAGATGATAATCCATAAAACATGGATAGAAAGGCCAGAAACAGCTGACTGAAAATTATAGGAATGTTTTTGGTGTTGATGGTCTAATCAGTTAGCCTTACATGCAGTTCTTTTGCACTTCTCAATGAGGCTTCAGCTCGTTCTGTTTTGTAGCTCGTCAGCCTTGTACCTTGACACGGAAAGGTTTTCTTTCTTGTGAAGAGTACATTTGCTGTTTTGTGTAGAGAATTCATGGAATTAACAGCTCTTTCTCTTGCCAGTATATAAAGTTGTGAAGCAGTTTACGTAGTTCTACTTACACAAGAGAATCTTTACACTCAGCTATTTTATAGTGTTCAGCTCTGGACAGGGACATGTCAGTGGTCAGCCTGACTCATAAGGGACATTCTGATGATGTCCTTACAGCTTTTCAAAAGATATAGGGAAGCCTAAAGCCTAAATCTTACAGCTTTCAGGATAATTTTGCTTTGAGTGTGAAGCTTAGCCAGTATCATTACTCTGATAGTATAAAGCAAAATCATTCTTTGATTTTTATCATAGCTTGATCTGAGCTTCAGTGTATAAAGCCTCAAAATGTTCTCTGTCAAATTCAACTTAAAAGGTTTGATCTTGTTACTATTTGTTTTTTTAAACCACATGAACTTCAGTACATTATTTCTCATGACTGGAAAATGTGGCCTAAATTTGCTCTGTCAGGATCAGGCTTTATTTTTCCCATCTGCTTAAGCTCTCTTAATGTATCCGTGAATACTGCTCTCATTTTTGAAGTGCACATGTATATATGAATGAAAAAGCAATTTGTATGTTTTTTTGAGTGTGCATGAGAAAGCAGCTAACAACTAGAAATGTCATTTTAGACTGCAGAACTGTTGAGTGCTTGTCTAGCAGCTGTAGTAATGTTCACACATGCCTAAGGAAATGTTTGTGCAAGTTATAGACATTCTGGGGAGTTAGGCTACACGTTTTTTCCATCACTGCAGTTAATTTAGTGGTCATTCATAACTGCTATAAAACACTTGATTTCAGGCTTTGAGTTCTTCACTTTAGCTAGCAGTATCGTGCAGGTGACATTTCTTTGGCATCTGTACAAAATGTAATCTTATTTTGGGTTAGGTCTTCAGTTGCAAAATAGAGTAGACAGTGGTTGTAACTGCTCTGCTGCTGCTTGCTGCAACTCTCATGACTCCTGGAAATTTGAGACTTGTTGATTCCCTTTTTGCACTGGCAGTGACTTGGCTTTGCCTGGATTACTGGTTCTCTATATCACTCCTTCAGTGAAACTTGAATCCTCAGATTAAAAGGGAAACTGCACTTTCAAAGGCTTTTGCTATTGCTTTTGTTGGTTAAAGTCTAGCCTGGAGTGTTGTTTCTGGAATAGCATATGATTTCACCAACAGAATAAAATTGGGGCAGATGGATAAAACTAGTTAGCAACTTGAGCTATTTCCCTATGTCGAAGAACTGTATATTTCAATCACAAAGTTTGTGAGGAGTAACTTCAGAGCAAATAGTGTTTTACTACTCTACTAACTGGGTGAAGATTTGTGGCAGTGCATTTGCTTAAATTCAAGAGCAGGAGGGGACCTGTAAAAAGTGTAGCTGAATTTAGGTGCCAAGCATTTGCACCTTGTTTCCTGGGAAATGAGATGCCTTGAAGTACTATGTGAGTTGAACTGTTTACTGGATGCTGTAATTGGATGAATACATCCCTGCAGTTGACTACAGAGTTTTAACCCTTCAAACTGTACATTAGGTCTGATCACAGTATATTCGTGAATTTTACTCTAAGTTAAACAGACTTTGCTCCAATTTAAACCTTTATTTATTTATTTATTGGAAATAGTTGTCTTGATTAATGATTTTTGTTTGGAGATGTTTTCACTGCTATTCCTTAAGCTAAACTCAAGGAGATATTTGCAGACCTCGTTATTTCTGTAGTTGACTTAAAGGTATATGTCCTGAGTAATCAGTTGAGTGGCTTAGGAACATAGACTTAGAGCAATTCTTTTAGGTTATTTCAATAGAAATATTTACACGTAACCATTAAACTTAGAGCAACAGAGTTCCTATTGACTAGGAAATGGAAAAAGTAAGTAGCTTGTTCTTAGTATAGAGAAAGTTTAGACATAAAGTAACATAGAGAGTTAGACAAAGAAAACAAACCAGCATTAATGCCTGGCTTGTCTTGTATTTGATATAGTGATGATTAATTGAACAAAAAGCTGTGATGTTTGTGCATAATTAAGTAATAATTTTAAGTTATTTGAGGCTGTATAGACTTCTGTAAAAGAAATAAGATGAGCTGCAGAAACTATTCTGAATGCTTCTCTAAAATGTCAACGTTCTTGAGTTTTCTTAGAAATAATTTTTAAAAAAGATTATGTGGAGAATTAAATTAAGGTACATTAAATAAAGTGTTACACTAATATTTTTCCTTTGTTTTTCTAGTTTACTTAAGAACTTTCATGATACATTCATATTCTGTTTCTAGGAAAATTGCAAGCACTTTATGAGCTAGTTTAACTTAGCTAATATATACAGATTAGACCAGTACAAGAAGCTTTTGTAAAATCAGAAGCTAAAGCAACAGTCAGATTAGCCCAACAATTTCTAAATTAAGCAGTGAGCTTAGTGAGAAATTGATTAACCCTTCATTTTTCTTCATTTTTTTTCCTGCCTTTACGGTGAAATTTCTGTAGATCCAATTTATTATGAACTTGATTATGACTGTTGTACTTTCAGCTATTGGTAGCATAATATTGTCTTACTGGATTTTACCCATTAAAGTTCTTTTCATATTGAAGGGCACTTCACATTCTGTTTTTCTTTAAAAACATTTCAGCTCTATTTCATTAAGTCTATTTAGTGTGTTTTCACTCTTGGAAGTGATGTTACGTGATCTTTAGTTTACATAGATGTGTTTAAATATTTGTATGTTCCTTACAGGAACTAAGTGATCTGCAGCGTGACCCACCAGCCCACTGTTCTGCTGGACCTGTTGGAGATGACCGTAAGCTCTTCATAGTGTATTGCTACAGTTGACCTTTTTTTTTTCAGTTAAGCGCAAGCTCAGAAGAACTCTCATCATTGTATCTTTTTGACTTTCAGTGTTTCATTGGCAAGCAACTATTATGGGACCTGTAAGTATATAATTCATACCCTTTAGAAAAGTAGACCTTGTTTTCCTTTTGATTATGGAAGGATTCATTCAGGGTGTATGTAAATGTGACAATCAAATTCAGCTGTGCCCTGTGCACGTTAAAGATTTGGGGTGTCATTGTTGCTGTTTTTAGTAATGTGGTAGTAGTTTCTTTCTATAACTCTTCAAAAATCCCTCCTCTTGTACCTGAAATCAGAGATGTTTATTGTCGACAGTGTACTGTGAACTGAAAAGCTTGCTTTCCAAAGACAATTATTACAATTCTGGAAGAGTCATCCATGCAAAAGGAGGAATAATTGATGTAATCCAATGTAAAAGTTAATGAACGTAAACAAGAAAGATGTTGCTCAAGGAGATGTGTGGGCTTTCAGATAGTTGGAGCTGATTTGATAGTCGCGAGGTAGCTCTGCCGAAAACAGTTGACTTTTGGGAGCTGTAATCCAGCAATTGTGAGTGCTTTTGGTTTCTACAAGAAAAAAGCCTGCATTCCTCAGGCTGAGGGAGATCTCTAAAGACTTAAGACTCTTTTCAAAGAAATTATGTAAGAAAGGGTAGGAATGTTTAAGAAGTGGTAAAGGAGTCCTGAAAAGGATTTCAGTAAAGAGAATGAAGAGGAGCATGACCTGAGGGATGGGATATTTATCAATACCATGGTAAGTTTGTATTCCTACTCTTTTCCTTTTGGACTTCTTGCTAACTTGAAAAGAGGAGTTTCTGGTTCAGGCAGTGACTTGGAAATTTGAGGCAGTACTTAATCATGTGACATACAGCCTCACATGCTGCAGAAAATCGAATTGTGTCTGCATTGAGACAGTGTTTCAGCATCTTCAGCACAACTCCTTTGAGTCAATGAAAGATGAGTTATTAATTTACTAGTGAACTGCTGGAGCCTGTTGCCTGGCTTTTCAATGGCCTAGCAGCAACTCAGCTGTTTGTGACAAGCTTTTTTATGGGATACTAAAAATTGTGCCGTTGTTCTTTACTAACTGTTGCTTCATTGGGTCATTCTGCCCTTGTCCCTCTGCACTGCATAAGGGCTAGTGGCAAAACAGTAAAGAATATGGAGTTAAGAAAAGCTTATGGGCTGCTTGTCTCTTTCAGAATGACCTGGTGACCCGAATAAGGGGAATACTAGCACATAAATCTCAACTAAGCGTCTCTCTCTTTTTGTCCAGTTTGCAGTTCACCTTTAGTATCCTGTAGGGCAAAATGTACTTTTCTTCCCTTCAGGTTCCTTAGATTTCTTTGGTTTTGGATAAGAGTGAGAATCTCTTGCCAGCCTTTCTCAGCCTTATCTGCCAAAAAGAAAAGCCACGCTATCAGCATGTTATCCTTTTTTTTGATGAGAAAATCAGATGTACTTTCTGTATATTTCCTGAAGAACTGAGGGGAGCATAGAGTTAAAGCTTACTTTCAGAATTCATTTCTGATGTATGGATGTAGGATAACCTCTCTTGTCTTTGGGCATCATCAGTTTGTTTTTTATGTTTTACCTGCCAAACACAGCATGGCTTCACATTACCTTCTCTCTGACACTGAACTTGTCTGATCTTCAGCTTGCTTTAACTTTGACAAATCCATTTACTATGCATGCAAGCACTGCTTTCAAACCTAATTGGAAGCACAGTGGCAATCTCTTCTGGTGTTACCTAATGCAGACTTCTTAGCAACACTATATATAACTTGTCTTACATTGCAACACTGTTTGCATTTTGAGTGCATAGGAAGACTTATCTTAAAATGAACCATTTGTGGCTTTGTGTATTACATTCCTCTCGAAGCTGTAACTTTTGCTTGTTTCTATAGTCAACTTTTCATTTAGAAACAGGCCACCTTTTCTCCCTGAAGAAAACCAAAAACTTGATGTTCGACAGCTTTGCTGAGGCTGGGTCTCTACATGGCTGTTTTAAACTTATCAAAGTAATGAAAGACATTCTTTCTCTCCCAGTAATCAGAAATTACAGGTTTGCTCTCCATCATTTAGAGTTGAGACTTTCCCTCCTTTTTGTAATTAATAGGAAGGAAAGGTGTCCTCAACAGATGACTGCAACAAAGTTACTTCTCTCTGCTAACTGTGTGCAACCTGGACATAAACCTGTGCACATGTTCTCTAACAAAATGCATGTTCACAGATTTGTACAGGTCACAAAGATGTTGTGTGTTTTAAAACTCCCTGATGTCACCATGATCAACTGAATTATGTTGGAAAGTCCTACTCTTTGCATCTGCAAAGAGAAACCACTTCTTGAGGTAAGTATATTTGTAGCTTAAAGGTGGTGGAAGATCCTGAATACAGCAGAGAAGCTGTGATATCACACAGAGGCAGGATCTGAAAGACCTGCTCTGGGTTTTGTGTTTCCCTTGATGCCCTGGAGCTAAGCTCCAGGAGTACCTTGCAGCCCAGAAAATGAGGAGGGGAGGTAGTTTGGAGCGGAAGGATCAGCAGCTTTGTTACTCCACCAGTCCAACACTGCTCACTCGCTTTCTCTCCCTGAGGAAGGCAGCACTCAGTAGCTGTGTTGGGCTGCTGCAGTAGTAACTGTGGTTGGCTCCACAGGCCAGTGGGAGGACGCCAGTCCTTCAGCATCATTTCTGAGCCTTCCCAGTACACAGCCTGTTGAGAGGGCTGTGTACTGGGTGTGGGGAAAAGGAATTTTCTAAAATACTTGCATCTTTGGGAGGTTCTCTGCATTCAGAAGTGAAGCGCCAAAATACCTGAGACGTGTTAATTTTTTTTTTTTGTTTTGTTTTTTCAGCCAGATAGTGCGTATCAAGGAGGAGTATTTTTTCTCACAGTACACTTTCCAACAGACTATCCTTTCAAACCACCAAAGGTAAGTTCTTTCTCTCTGAAGTTATGCAAGTTCTAGTT
The DNA here is from genome assembly GCF_028389875.1 of Rhea pennata. Lineage (NCBI taxonomy): Eukaryota > Metazoa > Chordata > Aves > Rheiformes > Rheidae > Rhea > Rhea pennata. Next base: position 37,414,134 of record NC_084669.1, on the reverse strand, counting down.
CAGGGCTTTTTTTCAATTTCTTAGTGTTTGGGGCTCACTTCAGGGAGCTAAAACCAGAAAGGCCAGCACTAGGGTACATGTTTGTAGTGAACGAATAGATATGACTGAATCCTAAAAGTGAGCGATGGGATGAGAGATTATACAATAGAATGTGTTGGGTATGGCAAATCTAGTATGACTGGGAGTCAAAGAGACAGTTTTAGGATTCAAACTGTAATAAACAGGATGCGATGTTAACATCTTGTTTTGTTTTGAATTCTAGATTGCTTTTACAACAAAAATATACCATCCAAACATAAACAGCAATGGGAGCATCTGTCTTGATATCCTGAGATCACAGTGGTCACCAGCTCTAACTGTATCTAAAGGTAAATGCACAGGTGTGCTAATGAATTTATGCAATTGCGTATGATACCGTGTGTGTGTGTTGTGTGTGTGTGTGTTACTTCAGTGTCAGGGTGATTCTTGCAATATGGAGATTATAGTTAGGCAGTTCTTTTGTTGGAGGCTTTTTGTCATACTTAAAGCTGCTTAAAATGTGAGTACTATCATTGCTTTTCTTACGTTCAGAATGCTTAGCCATACTCTCAGTCATACTACAGAAAATTGTCAGATGACACAAAGTTTTAAACAATATCATGTCTTGCTTAGGTGCTTAAGAGCTCCCTAAATTATGCATCTTTTAAGAACAATGTCATTGTTTTGTTTAGTTGTTGTTTGGTGTGCAAGCAAGCAAGAAAATATTGTCTGTCCAAAAAAAACTGTTCTATGCAAGTGCGTTTGCTATACTTTCTTAGAAAAGCAGCTGCTGCCCATGCATGCCATCAAGTGCAGTAATCTCGGAAGCTGAGTAAAATTAAGTTTAAGACTCCTTATTTAGCTGCTGAAGGCATGACTTGTGTGTTGTTGACACCAGCTCTCCGCAGAAACTGGCTGTTTGTATTGCGGAGCAAAAATCATCTTGTTTCCAGTTAATTAGAAGGCACTTAGAAATGAGAGTTGGCATTTATATCTAGCCTAGCAGTCAGCATTTAGGACTAAATGAAACCTCTGAGTTTTCAGTAGAAGTATCCCCCACATGGAAGTCATATTTGGATTGAATTGAATGAAATACTGATGTGCAGGAGAGAATAAATGTCAGCACAGAAGTGGGGAGGGATGTGCACAAATCTAATGCTGTGTGGTAGTGTAACATTAATGACAAATAATTGGAGGTGGAAGGGAGCTTAGGCTGATCAAATATTCACATGGAACTATATAGTCTGTAGTTGGTTTAATGTTCATAGATCAAAGCATGGGAGAGAGGTCATTACAAAAGGTACATGGGTTGCAAGCTGTCTAGGTTAGTGATCAAAAAAGATAGTCCTGGTCTTGTATAATCAAGAACTATTCCTTTCCAACCTTCTGCTCCCTTCCCCCCCCCGACTTCAGTGTATTGGAATATATTATAGATCTGTAGAAATAAAGCAAACTAACTTGTTTGATCTAGTGTCCCTTTTTTTCTTCTTTCTTAGTTTTATTGTCCATATGCTCCTTACTTTGTGATCCTAATCCAGATGATCCTTTAGTACCAGATATTGCACAGATCTACAAGTCAGACAAGGAAAAGTGAGTATAACATAGATATGCATATTTTGTGTGTGCGTGGTAGTTACAGATGCTTATCTGGAATACAACCTTCTACCTTACCTTTCCAAGATACTCTTTTCATAGATTTTTACAGTATAAAGGTTTAGATGTTTAAATCTTGAAGATATCTATACGTGGAATGGCAAGCAGGCAACTGTTGGATACTCATTTTTTGTATTTAAAGTTGCACAAAACATTCACACTGTGACATTGAATGTTTATATTCTTTTTTTTGTTGCCTGAAGAAATCCCTTTTTAAATATAAATTATTTGTTGCTATAGTGGCCCTCCAGTTGTAGAACTTGTGCATTTGGTAAAAAGTTAGATGTGAACTGTGGAACATATGATTTGACACAGTTTTATAAATGTAGCATAGGCTAGTATTCAGCTTTTTTTAGTGTTAGTGTCACATATACTGTGAATTGCAACATCTTACAGAGAAAAAGAACCTCTTTCTACTTTCTGGAACAATTGCACAAATTGTGGGAAGTTTCTAGTACTGGGAAGGTAACATGGATGGCATATAACTGAAGTATTATGTACTTCTCAAATCAAAATCAGTTTTGATCCCAAAGTTTTAACTCTAGAAGTATTGTACTGATGGAAACTTCTATTCTTGGGTCTTTTACTTCTAGTGTGGAACCACCTGGATTTGCCAAAGTTCAGTTTTGATGCTTGCTGACTTCTTCCTGTTGTACGTCACTCCTAAGGAGGGTTTTGAAATGCTGTGATATAACTACGTCCACGGCTGAACCCTCACAGAAATCAGATAGCAGGATTTAACGGTCACTAGCAAGTCCAGTGCTTTGGCATAATGACGTTTCTTTCCAGAGCGGTGCTTCTAGAGAATGATTCCTCTGGGCACTCAGACTTTGAGTAGTGATGTCTGTGGATAGCTGAGCAAACTTAGGCATTGATTTCTTGAGAGTTCGTTGCAGATGTGGGTGGCTGGAAACTCAGGCCTCTTACTCTGCAGATTAGACTGCATGGTTTCTGAAGGGGTGCATGGAGAAAATATTACTTCTGAGTGATTTTGTATCTTTGCTGCTTTCTGCTGGTATATCAGCTTATTTATTTCCCCCAAGCTTAAAAGTTATACTTTATGCATAAAAAAGGTTACAGATCCAGTGATCCAGGAAGGAAAAATTACTCTGCTTACTACTGGGAGATTCTGCGGAACTCTGCTGCTTTAGGTATTTTGAGCACAATCCAGGATGTAATCTTACCAGTATGGCCTGAACTATCTTCTCTAACAGCATTTTTGTGCCTGATGCTTTCCTAGGTGTGTGTGAGAGTAAGGAAGCCTGAATGGAGAGATCAAGTTAGGACAGTAACAAAGGGTAGGAGGTTCTAAGGTTTTCCAGCCACATCCAGTGTGAGTCCTGATTTACCAACGATGAAATAACCTTTCCCAAAATGATTCCACCACAAAATTTCTGGTGGCTTCAACACGAAATTAGTCCTAGCCATGCAATGCATTCATGAGTAGCCTAAACACCACTGATTATCTGACTTCTTGTCAGATGCTGCTGAAATTGTCATGAATTTAGTTTGGGGCAGGTTATTTTATCCTTGGCACTTAGGCTGTTTTTTGGTAAAATTGCTGTTAGCTGTTTCAATTGTTAGACTCCCTGTTTCATATTCTCTGGAATTTTTGTGTGATATCCAGAAGAATTGCTGATCTGGTGTTTTTTAGTACTGAGCCATTGAAGAACTTGTTGAGATGTATGGAAATGGCTTATAGTTCATCACGTATCACAGCTCATGAAGATTTAAGTATTGCTTTAACCTTGAGGACTGGATAGAGGAATGAGGTAGAAGTTTGATGGAAGTCTGTGATCTAGTATTCGGAATGAGCATCTTGACCAGAGTGAGAATTATTAAAATGGCCTTTTTTTCTGACAGTTCTATGTCTGATACAGTTCAGTCATGTACTCCACTTCCGAAGGGCTTGAACTCTGTGGCCTGCACTGCAAGGCAAATAGTTTTAAAGTTGAGGATGTGCCTCAGCCTCTGCCTATCTGCTTATTCAATACTGCTTTCAGCCATCATGCCTCCTGTTTGTGACTGAAGTGAAGAAGCCATACTTCTCCATCTCCAAAACTAGGAACTTAATCGTTGTGGGATATACAGAGAATGGGAAATTCTTGACTAAAGCGCTTATCTTTTTATGATAATCATGTATTAATTTTTTAATCTTATCTCAGATCTGGGAAATGAAAGGTATAGCTGTTATATATGAGCATCTTGGTATTTTTTTAGCATATACTAAAAATACAAAGATTTGTGTGGTAGCATATTCTTAGCAACACCAGTAATATGTAGTTTGGTACACTGAACTCAAGAAATAGTTCGGAGGATGAGAACTTTTCAGTGTTTCATTTGAAGAACCCAGAAGAAGGTTAAGCTAGCCTGAAGAGTGGAATGTAGCAAACGTAAGGACTGAAGGGATGGTTACTGATTCTCTGAGAACACTTACCTGTGGGAGTGCTAGTTAGCTTCATGCCAGAAGGAAAAGACCCAAGAGTTAAAATCTAGTCACATTTTTTTTTGAGAAATTTTTCTTTTAAGTTCAGATGGCAGTACAGAAAGGAGAATAATAAGAAAAAAGCCTCTCTTTCAGAATTAATGCAAATAACTACAAGTTTCCTCAAAAAGCTTTCCATCCCCATTCTTTCAAAAATCGGTTAATTGTACTGAATTTTATGCTATGAAAGAAAACATTGTGAGATTGCATACACATTTAGGAATAATCAACAACAAATTCCTATTAATGTGCAAGTAAGGGAACTCTCTGTGAAATACAAGTGAGATATGCGCACTGATATGCATTTTTATACAAACCTATATTAAAACCTAAGACTGCTCTGAGCTTGAGTCAAAATTCTTTGGATAAGTCTTAGAAGCCTTAGAAGCTGAACATACAGTGGGTATGTGTTATTTGGCTTTTAGACTTTTAACATTATATGAATCAATCCTAAGAAGTGATAGGCTCAGTAATATCTGTATTAAGCAAATACGTGGGCATTGTCATTGTGTCACTAACAGATCTTCACTATAATGCCTTCTTTCTGCACGTACAGATACAACAGACATGCAAGAGAATGGACTCAGAAATATGCAATGTAAGCTTGTGAAGACTTTTTCATATACTACAGAGTACTGTAAATTCTATTTTTTTTCAAATTAGAAGGAAATGGAGCACAGTTTACTGTTTCAGAGTACCATGATGCGCTTTTTTCCCCCATTTTGTTTTTTAACCCGTGTAAGTGTGTTTCTGGAACAAGGGAAAACAAGCTTCTGAAAAATAACGTTATGACTGTGCCAAGAGTATTTATCTTTTTTTGTATGCTTGCAGAAGACATTTATTATGGTTTTTAAGAGTTGGACATCTGCATCTTCAGACTACAAGATCCATAATGCAGTTGTAAAGCAACCAAATTATTTTTGCTGGGAAAAGTAGCTGTTTTTACGTGATAAATACTGTATGTGTGTCTCTTAGATGTTGTCTGTTTCACAAGTGTGTTCAATCTTCATTTTGTTAGTTCACTTATATAATTTGTATTTTTTTTTTTTACTGTATAGACTAAATATTTTATTTACTATGTAAGTCACTTTATTTTAGACTTACTTTCTTATGCACAGTGTTGACAAGATACAACTGCTAGTAATGAAAATAATTGGGGTATCCCACCTGTTAGGATATTCTAGAGACTGACTGCAGATTTCTTAAAACCTAAAACGATCTTTGCACTGTAATTCCTAGCACGCTGATTATGGAGAAACACTTGGTTTTGATTCTGTTGCATACTTGACTTAATTTTATTGCAATGTGAACTAATTGCACTGCTATATAGAAAGATATGTAACCATTTTGTTGCTATTCACAACTGATTTTTCCCTGTGGGTGACATAACGTTCTCACAGGCCTTTTACAAATCAAAATGTAGCCTTTTCCATATAAATAAAATGCATTTTCTACTACTCCTCTTGGCTTTTTCTTTTTTTTTTTTTTTCTAACTCATACATATCCTTAAAGTGCTTTCTCTAACATTTGAAAATCAAAATATTAAGTATGCATGTGTATTGTAGGCAGAGGGGGAATAAGGCCATGCCTCTGATATTACTGCAAAGTTTGTTAAGGTTAATTTGTATGCTAGCTTTATAGCATTTACTTAGCAAGCTATAACCATTGCTTTATATAGGACTTCAACTAATTTAATTGAGAATTATACATCTGTTTACTGAGGAAATACCACAAGTGTTTGGGCACCAAACACTTTACTTAAGGTGGTGTATTTGCAATATTGGAATGTTACAGTAAATTTCTTACAATTGAAGCTAAATTATCAACTGTTACTTCAGTTGTTTCAGACTATTCATATAGCAAACCAGTGGCACTGGGGAGAAGCAATCTTTTCTTATAAAATGCATTAAAAACAGAAGAATTTTCATTTCTTAACATAAATTCTCTATAGGTATCTGTAAATAAAAATGCATGACTAACATTTTGCTCTGTACCTTGCACATTAACCAGAAGTGTCTTCCAGTTGGGAAATCTGCCATCACAGGAAAATACATTTTTAAGAAGACAAAATATTTGCTTTTTACTGCCGTGAATGTCAAACTGGAATCTGGGATGTGGGAGGAAAGCATGCACAGTCAGATCTTTTCTCCTACCAGTGGAATATTTGTATCTTCATGCTTGCTGACTTACTGTCTATAATGGCATAAGCTGGTTGCATACCGGAAGATGTTGCTTCTGTGCTATGGTTTTATCTATGACCCTGTAATGACTTTTGAAACAAAAGCATGATGGACACTGACCTTTATTAATCTTAAAATGTCCCTGTTCACTTTAGGTTGTAACAGTATTTCATTTGTTGAAGAAAAACTTTTTTTTGGTTATTAGAATAAGTGCTTCACTATACTTGAACTAGAACAATGTAGCTAGGAAGATAAAGCCATTGTTATTTATACTTACTGCTAAATGAGTGGTAGAAAATTCTGACTCAGAATGTGCTCCCAGAGCTTTTAATTTTTCTAGGCTGTTAGTGATGTGCTTGTACTAGACGTTATTTAAACATTTGCAATATCTGTATTGAACTGTGTGAAACTGGAAGTTTGACTTGTATCTCAGAATACTCACTTTCTTTGGTTTACTGATATGTATTTGGGCTGTTTCGAAAATGTTTATGTTCCCAATTGCTAATCTTTCAGTTGTATGCCATACATGTAAGAATGACTTTCCATCACAGTGCAAGACCAGGAGGATGATTGAAAACTTAACAAAAAAAAAAGGGGGGGGGACTGAAGTACTTGAGACTCTGACGTACTCTGTTCACAGCGTATTTTTATAAATCTTTATGGGCATGTTGTTCTAGAGGCATTTAAGCTGAAGTCAAGTCTTTGCTTCTCTTATTTCACAAGCAGAAGGTCTAAATTAACATCTGTGCTGAATTTGAGCAATCTGTCAAAGAGTTGGCCAGCCTTCGTATACTGAAATAACCCCCTCCAGAGTTCTGCCAATCCCTTCACAGTATTGTGCAGTCCTTCCTCTTGGACAGTTGAAAGGCTGCTCGATCCTGCGAGTCTTACTGTGATGGAAACAAGGAAAACGGTAGTTCACCCCTAGCTCTTCTGCTCCCGGTCCTGGTGGGAGCCGGTGCTCTGCCCTATTCGCTTTTATCCTGGCCGGTTTTGGCTACTGTTGGTCAGCTTCTCTTTCATTGGGTTTTGGTCCGCGTGTTCTTTTCCGCCCGGTTCTATCGCCCGAGGGCCTAAACGAAAATAAACTTGGAAGGAAAGTGCGAGAAAGCGTGCGTGCGCTGCTTTGCTGCAGGGAAGCGGGGCTGGGGGCGCGTCCTGCGGGCCGGCCGCGGCGCGCCGCTTCCCGGGGGGGGGCAGCGCGAGCTCAGCGCCTGCGGGGCGCCGGCCCGCGCTCGCCCCCTTCCCGCCCTCCCCCGCGGCCGCCGCGGAGAGCCAATCCGCTGCGCCGGCGCCGGAAGACGTGCGCGCGGCGGGCGCTATCCCAGGATGCCGCGCGGGGGTGGCGGTGGCTGCGCGTGCGCGGCCGGCGGGAGGGTGGGAGGGCGGCATGGCGGCGGCGCTGGCGCTGCTGGGCCGCGCTGCGGCCCTCGTCCCCGGCGCGCGGCGGCTCCTCAGGTGCTGGGCGGCGCGGCGCGGCGGGCGGGGGTTCCCGCGGGCGGGGGGCGGCGCGGCCTGGCGGGAGTAACGGGCCGTGGTGTTGTCCTGCCGTTGTAGCGTCACGCTGTCGGTGGAGAAGGGCTTTTGCAGGCGGATCAGTTCCCACGAGCGCCCGAAGCGACCGTTAACGGCCTATTTCCGTTTCCTGAAGGAGAAGCACTCGGTTTTCCGGCAAAAAAATCCAGGTACGGGGGCTTAATGGAGTTGGGTACCTCGGTATTGAGTCGTGATCGGTTTTGTTTTGTTTTTAGAAATACGACGTCTTAACGTGCCGAGTGCACCTTAGGTTTTGTTGTAAAGGTAGTCCTACTTTAGGTACATGGCTTTTTTTTTTGTTTTCGTTTCTGTGCTGTGTAATTAAAACAAAATAGTGTAAGATAACACATAAATTGTATCTACTACCGTATGTAAAATGTGTGAAATGCATATGTATATACATTCTATATGTGTGTGCATGTGTGTATATTAATATATATACACGCGCACTTTTTACATAAATACATTTTTTGTAAGCTAGGCGTCATAGGAGTAACTAAGAAACATTGCTATCATGTTAGGAGAGTAAAGACATTTTACATCAGTCGCATAAAGTAAGCTCAGGGTTGCTGTACCTACTGCCTGTGCTTGTAGTAGTGTAGTCTTTTATTCTTAATAACTTAACTAAAGCAGAGCGAAGACTTGCATGTAACTGTTTGAAAGTTTGAAGGAAAAACCCACTTGAGTCAGTTATGTTACTCATGATTAGTGTTTTTCAGTTAATTATCAATCTATGCATGTTTGAAGTATTTTTTTGATGTAATGAACTGTATGTGATTTTTGTATTGATACTTTAACTACATGTATTGGGCCATTATCAACATATAGGAGAGAAAAGGTAACTAACTGTATTTAGAAGCAAATGGCTTTATCCGAATATGTTTAATTGCCTATAAATACAATTTATGATAGTAAATGTGGTCGCTCTCCACTGTAGTCAGAGAGCAGCAAAAGAGACTGCTGGGCTGATACGGGAAATACTGTGAGAATAAGGAAATGTGTAACTCTAATTTATATTTCAAGAGCTATTGTCACAAGTCATGAGGTTAATTTATGCTGGCAAAAATACTTTTTTTGGGGTATCTTTTGATACTTTTTTTTTTGCTCAGTAGTTCAAGAGTTCAGTAGTCTGAAGTATTAAGACGCTGAGCTTGAAGATCTTGTTGTAGTTGTGTGCCTGAACATCACTGTTTTGCTGCCCCTTTCCAGAACTGCAGATAAATGTACTTTATTTTATAAAATAAAGCTGGTATTGTTTTGGAGGGCTTTTTAGTTCTGGTAGAAATAATCTTCAATAATCTGTTGGAGTCTTTGCTTTTGTTTTGTTTTTTGTTTTTTGTTTTTCCTGTTACGATTGGCAAAACAACATTTTAAAAAGTTTTAAGAACGATATACCTAGACTAAGAACTCCCCACGTCAGTCTGCTATTGAGGGGTATTTTTTGTTTGTTTGTTTTATTTCTTTTCCAGAATTCTGGAAATCAGATTACTTGCAAGAACTTACAACTGCTTTTCTGAAGTTGAGGTGGCTGAACCTTACAGTGAGAGACTAAGATTTATCCCTTCTTTTAGGATGAAGCATAAGAAGAATCTGGAAAGGATTTTTTTCAAGAAAAAATGTATATTCTTCCCCCCTCCCCCCCCCCCAGTTTCAGGCATTTTTTGACACTGAAGTAGTCTAAGACTGGAAAGCGCATCAAATGAAAATAGTGAAAGAGTCAGCATCAAAGCCAGTCAGTTGAGAAATGAAGCAAATTCAAATCACTGTCTGTGATTTTGTTTGTGGGAGAAGGAGGTGACTGTTTTTTTAGCCTTGTTAAATAGTATCGTAGATAAGAGACCTTATTTTAATAAAGATCAAGTATGCCTACCAAAAACTGAGAGCTAGAAATTTCTTTTTGTGGTATGTACAAACTAAATGAGTAAAAACATTAAGAAAACAAACAAACAAAAAAACCCACCTCCTCACCCAAGGTCAGAGCATCTTGCATCCTAGAAAAGGATCCAACTTACAAGAGAAACTTTGTAGATTGGTGATAGGTATCTGTTTCAGAAATTGTGTTTCATTTTATAACTGCCTGTTTTGTTAGCGGTTGAACTAAGAGCAGCGACTTCTTTCTACCCCAAAATCACAGTTCCTATTAACTATCACAGTAAGTAAATAGGTTTATAGGAGGAAGAAAACATATTTCTACAGGAAGAATATGTTAGTGACAGTCTTTCCTGGGGAAAATTGAAGAAATACATTATTGAATATTTCTTATTTGCTTTATGTTTTTAATATACAGAAATGAGTAATATGGAGCTGGTTAAAAAAATGGCAGATGCTTGGAGGGAGTTGCCAGCATCAGATAAACAAGTAAGTTACTTCCACACGCACACTCTCTGCCCCCCCCCCCCCCCCGTGCGCTTTGATCTCTGTACCATCTTAGTGGTCCTTTTACTTGGTTTGATGTCCTCCATTTAAAAGAAAAGTGCTTGCATACGAAAGTAAAGGCAGAAAAATAATTCTGGAGAGAATTGGGGGCTTTGAAGTAGTTGGAGGTGAGAGGCAAGTTTTGATAATTCTACATATGATAATGTTTTTAATGTAGTTCCAGAAAGAAACAGATGATACAAACCTTGCCATACCTGGCTGTATGGCTGAAAACTCATACCTAGTTTCTTTATGAATGGTTATTATACAGGCATGCATTAATGTATAATAACGGAAGTATTGTTAATCTCTTCTGCTTTCCTATGCTTAAGTTAGGTGAGGTGTGATTTAATTTTTGGTGATAGGATCGTTTCTTTTTAATGGTTTGATAGTGACTGCAGACTCAGTGTACTTTTAAGTTTCATCTAGTTGACTAATTTTTTATTATAGGTAATGAAATTTCTGTATTTTTTCTTTTTAAGGGTGGCAGTTTTAAGAGATAACATGTAATGTCTACAAATGCAATTGGTAATCGTTGCTGAATAGAAATGCCATCTGTAGCAAAATAATGTCTGTTCTTCCTTGACAGCAGTTAGCAAAAGCAGTTTGTCTTGGAGTTGAAAGCTCTCAAGATCATCTAATCTCTTCTAACTGTTTTCTAGTAGAACTACCTTTTTCCCAGTGTTTTTCTAGGCCTCTGCCTTCAGCACTCTTGCGGCTTGCTTTCTCAGTGTGCAATGTCTGCTTTCATTTTGGTGAGCTGCTAGTTTACAGTTTTACACTTTTTCATGTGTCGTTGCTCTGTCTTGCTCTGTGGCCTGTATTTATTTTTGCTGCTGGAGATTCTTGGCTCGTAAGGGCCTTAATACTTGTCACATTATTCTTATGCCAAATGTGCTTGTATTTAGATGCTACCAAACCACAAAGTGTTTGGGAGAATCTGGCCTGGGTTTTATTGTGTTTTTGAATTAGTCTAGCATCTTCCAATCTGTTCATAATTGATCTTTCCGTTCCCATGCTTTTCAGCTTTCAAACAGTGCATATTTCTTAAAAATTCTGTGGACCTTGCTTATGGCGTTTAAAATGTGAAAAGTTAAGGCATAAGCTTCCTGCCTGCTCCTGCAGTTGCTGGAGGGGTACCAGACAGTGCAGACTGCTGAAATTCTCAATTAAAACTTAGGCTTTTATCAAAGTAGTCTTGTATTCATTTGGTATATTGCATTATTACTGAGATTGAAAGAAGAAAAAAAGAAGTAATACGTTAATTCAAAGTTCGTTAGTGTGCTGACACCTTCACAGGGGTCAGAATCACTTCACATCAAGCCAGAGCTTATGCTATGAGTGATGACCAAGTAGAAACAATTTGAGAAGGTGGTGGCAGTTTTCTGCACTGGCATTTCCATTTTACAATAGGATGTGACTGTCCCTTACTCGTAGTCAGGGCAGCACCACATGCCAGTATGTCATTCGTATGTATCTGTGACAGAGGATCCAGAAGGTGCTTAAATTATCCTTTCACAAGTAAAGCCTTTTTCTTTCCTTTTCTTTTTTTTCCCCATTTTTGTCAAGCCCGTGGTTTGTTTTTAGGATTGTTCTTAGTGAACTGCTCCTAGGGAAAGACAGAAAGCAGTATACAGTCGCTAGAGAGATCTACAAAAATTTTCTTACTTCATGTTCCTGTGTGTTTTCTAATACAGAAAGCGTGTTTAGGGATTTGTTTCACTGGTTGTAAATAGTGGTTGATTAGGTCAACCAGATCTGTGTCTTTTTGCATACAGCATTGTTTCAGACAAGATTTGGCTCTTCAGTACTTTTAAAGTCACCATATTCAACTGAATGATAATATCAGGTTAAGGTTGGCGATTGTGTTGTAGGTTTATGAGGAAGCTAGAAAGACAGACTGGCAAAGATATCAAGAGCAGTTGACCGCATATAAAGCTCAGCTAACTCCGACCGAGGCTGCAGCTTTGAAAGAGGAAAGGAGAAGACAACTGGCAAAAAGACAATCGTTCAGGAAAAAAAGAGTAAGTATTTTAAATTTTGAGTTTATTTTTTCCTAAAGAAACTGAAGTCTGTTTGCCTGCTATTTATAAGTGAAGATGATAACAGAGTTGGGCAAGTTTAGAAATGTTAAAACAAAGCTCATCATAAAAAAGAAGAAACATGGATTTAAATCATAGGTGGTGTTCCTGGTTATTTTAGTGGGTTTCCTGTGCTTGAAGACCAGAACTAGCGCGTATCTTTGTGTTCATTAGTAGCTTCTCTGTGCCTTTTTCTTTTTTTTTTTCTCTTTTTCTTTTCACCCATTCCTGTTCCTAAAGCTGTGTGAGGTTTGAGCCATCAACACTGGTCTGAAGATACCAGAAATAGCTTTTCAGAAGACATTGTATCTGTCCTTTTGCTGGCCCTTACAGGGTAATAGCCATTTAGAATAGCCTTTTTTCCTGCCTTTCTCTGGGTTCTGTGACTTCTGAATCTGCAGAGTTGCTGACATGTTGCATTAGTCTTGTATAGTCAGTGTCTTTTTTAGACTTAATGATACAGATCAAGTTCTCTGTTCCCGTTTAGCTGGTGTAAATATATAAATCCTTGGAGACAGAGCTATCTGTAAGGATAAAATACTATGCTTTGTCCAGTGGCAAAATCAACTGAAGAGGTTGCGGCCTGTTCGTTTGTGTGAGTTGAGCTCCTTGTGTGATGATGTCCTAATTGATAACAGTGAAATAAATTGGCTTTTAAAATACTTGAAAGAAGCTTTTTTATCACTTCAATCTTTATTATTATTATTTATTATAAGAGTATGGTGCCACCAGGAATTTAAGCAGCATACCTGAGGAGGTGTTACCTTGCAGTACCAAGTCCATAGAGGTCAAGTCTTACAGCTGGGGAAACCAGCAAGTGTAGTTGCATCCATAATTGGTTGTACTTTTCCCTCCTTCACCTACATCCCTGTAGTCAAGCATTCTGATAGCAGAAAACTAGTTTTATTTTCTTGGAAATCTGCTGACTCTGTTCTACCTTCTCACCACCCATGAAATTTATTTTCTCTTCTCTCTGCAAGCATATGATATTCTACACCAATTAGTACAGCCGCATGAAGATAATAAATGCCCTGTTGTCATGACTTTCTTCCTGAATGAGAATAAATATAGCTTTTAGTTTCTGAAAGGCTTGGCTGAAGTTGTCCAAAAATTATTATTTTTTTGTTTTATTATGTGTGAAAATTCAAGTTGTTATCTTTTCTTAGTTAAGGTTAGCACTAGTCTTGACAAGTGGTGAGAATAATCAGATCATCTTGATAAACAGTCCAGTTTACAAAACAAAATATAAGAAATTGAATTTGAAGCTGTGTTTTTATATAAAACATGAAGACATGTGATGTACTCAGTCTTGGAAAAATGCATGTTGGGTAAATTGAACAGCTTTTGTTGTTGTTTTTAAAGGAATTGACTGTGCTTGGAAAACCTAAAAGACCTCGTAGCGGCTTTAACATTTTTGTGTCAGAAAACTTTCAAGACAGTGAGGGAATTTCACCTGCGGTAAGCCAAGAAAGATTGTTCTTAACGAAACAAAACAAAGAAAAAACCCAAAACAGTGGTGATATCTGTTATGCTGTGAAATTTATTGCAATCAGGAAATCTTTTCTTAGATTCTGTGATTTTCAAAGCAACTTTCCAGCAGTCCAATGTCTTTGGATTTTGCTTTGCTATTTTTGACTATAGTGATCTTTTAGCTATACTGTTGAGAGTATATTCTGTACAAGCTGGTGTGTGGATATGCAGACTTAAAGATCTACTGTACTTCTTGCTGTTCAGTGCTACAGGCTTCACCTGTCCTTTTCTATAAGGAGGGAATTCTGCTCTTTGTTTTAGTCTAGAAATGCATTAGTTTTTCAGACTGTCATGGTGGTTGCTACCATATCTATAGTAGTTATTATTATTCCTCTTACAGCAAAATCAATTATTATGGAACATGCAGGAGTTCTGCACTCAGAAGTTCTGCACTAAACTGCTCTTCAGGGTGATTTAAGTTACATTGCTAGATTACTGCACTTAAAGCATCAGTGACCTCTGCTCTATCCATAATAAACTCCTTACCTTATGCAGGTAGACAGCTGGGAGGTGGTGATAGTGTAGTTTTGTGAAAAATACCATGTGTCTTGTTTGCAGAAACACCTTGTGGTGTTAGTTGGTAAGACCGGTTCAATTAGAATGTCAACATGTTTAGCAGCAAACAAAAGGCTGGGAAATCATTATTTTTCTCAGTTATCTATTTACAAGGCATCTCTAGTTAGCTGCCTCCCAGTTTGACACATACATGGCTTAATACTCCTGAAGTGATGCAAAGCTTCTTGTGAACACGGTTAATAGTTCTGTGGGCTTGGCTTAAGTTAGGTCTTGGTTTAAATTAAGCCAGTGTTTAGGTCCTAAGAGGGCCTAACAGGATGCAATCATGTTCCTATATGAGTTCAGCTGTTCTGCCTGCCTGCTTTTGCTGCAGGTGAGGTAATCTTAACTTACTTTGTTTATGTTGTCTGTAAATGTGGGTCACATGAGGCACAGCAGTGTATTAAGCCACATTGTTTATTGCTGACCTAGGTTAAGAGATGGGGAGTTAAGTCTTTGCAATTCTGCATCGGTGATTTTTTTTTTTTTTTATTGTTTTATAACTAGCTAATACTGGTGAGACATTCATCTGTAACCCTCTGTGGTCTCTTCAATATTACTGTAGTATTAATGTTATGAATATTTGCTACTCTGTAGGCAAAGCTGAAGTATTTATTTGAAGAATGGCAAAAGCTATCCGGTTCTCAAAAGCAGGTATGTCTGTGGCTTTTGATGTGGCTTTAATTTAATCAGGAAATGACAAAATTATTGAATTCTTACAAAATCCTGTGTTGAACTAGAGTTGCTCAGATACGATATTGAGGAAAATACTCCAACATTGTGTTTGCCTATCTTGAAAAAGATTGTTGCTGCTGTTATTGCAATAGTGACTGTTTTTTTAACAGTGTTGATGAAATGTGAGTGAGTGCAATATGATCGAAGTTCTGCATGCCTGGAAATAGAAGTTAAATAGGATCTAGGAGTGAAGGTAGAATAACTTTCAGCAGTTTAACTTTTTTTTTTTTTTTTTTCCTCCTAATAAATTAAAAATAAGATACTTTGTTTTAATGTCAGGGTAGTAGCTTGCTAGTCATGGAAAGGCTGTTAGAGGCAGAAACTTACAACTGGCACAGTGATTCATTTACTTTGGGTGCCTCAGGGATATTTTTCTGCCCACTTTCTCAGAGTATGATGGTTCATATGGGTATGTGAAAATTAGAGGTGCACTGTATTGAAATAAGCCCCCAGTTTTTTCAAATATTCTCTATCTTTCTGTCCTTCCTCCTGAAAGTCCTTCTTCCAGACTGTTTTGAATGTGTACTTAAAACATGTGCTAGATTCGTGGTCTATGTTTTTTCTGTAGGGAGAGAATTGGAAATATGCTAAGCAGAAATACCTGTTATGGATTCTTACTCCTTACATATCTGAGCTTTCTGAAACTCGTGCTCACATGCAAAGCCTTAGCTGTTGCTAGTAAAATGAAATAACCTCATTCAGAAATGGACATCTGTTGGCATGTTAAGGTTTTGGGATTTAGCACAAATGTTAGGTTTTTTTTTTTTTTTTTTTTTTTTTTTTTTTTTTTTTTTTGAATTTGCTGGACATGAAGGTGAGCACCCTCAGATCTGTGCACTGCCCAGGTTGTGTACTACATTGCCTTTGAATAAAAGTGGGAACAAGTGATATGGCAGTTATCCAGAAATAGCCACTCTCACAGCTGTCAGTGTATGATTTTCTTCCAGCCATACTTGCAACTTGCTGAAGATGATAAGGTTCGGTATGAAAATGAAATGAAATCTTGGGAATCAAAAATGGTTGAACTTGGACGTGAAGACCTAACACGTTCCAAAACACAAAGGCCAAAAAAGAAAACTGCAGAAACTATAAAGAAAACTGAAACTGACAAAGCTTCATCACATGAAACCACGGCAAAATTGAAGTTGAAAAAATCTGAAGAATGAAACTGTTAAGTATTTCGTATTTAACCTCCTTTGATTGTCATGTCTTTATCTTGCTGTGTTAATGCTACAGTCAGCATTAGCACTTCAGTTTGGAAAACAGGTACAGGACTTGTCAGATGAGTGGGAGATGTGGTCAGATAAGTGGGAGAGGTGATCAGGTAAAAGAGATTTTAATGTCTCTCCAAACTGACTGCAATAATCACTGCAGGTGGAACCTGAACGGTATAATCACATAATCAAGCTGTGAATAGTGACACTGACTGATATCAGCAAAGCCCTCCAATAGTGGTAGGTAATCACTAGCTTTTATAAGATGTTTTTTATGAAAGCAAGTACAATATACGATACTACCATCTACATTCTGTAAGTAAGAGCTGAAACCTGAATTAATGCTGCTGTGTTTTATTCCCTCCATGATATTGGTAGTGCAAACTAGCAAGGCACAGCAGATGTAAACTACTAACTTTTGTTTATATTTGTGCATCTGTCTTTTTTGTATGTATCAAGCATCTGTGTGTACCATTTGCTGCATTTAATTAAAGACCATATGAGTTTCGTATAAAATGATCTTTATCGGACTTTTATTCCGTGGTTTTGCTTGACCGTATGCAAACGTTGCTTTCCTGTTGTCGTTTGGGGAGACAGCCTGCAAGAAAAGAATGTGTGAACTGTTAGATTTTTTTGTGTGTGTGTGTGCAATAAAATGGGCATTTTAAAGAGCTACTTGGGTTTTTTTTTTGTTGTTGCTTTGGGTTTTTTCTTGTTGTTCCCCCCCCCCCACCCCCCGGGACACCTCTGTGTAAGTGGAGCCTCCGGGGCCCTTTGGAGAACCCGTAATTTTTCGAAGAAAAGCGCACGCCCGGCCGTCGCTCCCCTCGCCCGTCCCCGCTGCCGGCTGAGCGCCCTTCGGCCGTGTCCGCGCGTGCGTCGCCCCGCCCCCTGCGCGCTCAAGTCTCGCGAGACCGGCGCGGGCGGGAGCGTTCGCGTTCGCGGGCGGCGCGGCGGCGGCTGCGGCGGCGGGATGGGGCTGCTGGAGCAGTGCGAGGCGGCCTTCGGCTCCGCCGACCTCTACCGGGTGCTGGGCGTCGCCAAGGGGGCGGCGCCCGGCGAGATCCGCCGCGGCTACCGCCGCGCCGCGCTCCGCGTCCACCCGGACCGCGCCGAGGCGGGATCCAGGGAGGAGGCGACGCGGCGTTTCCAGGTGAGCGCGCGCCCCTCGCCTCCCCCCGCCCGCTGCCTCCCTCCCTAACGGTCCTAACGGTCCTAACGGTCCGGCCGCAGGTCCTGGGCCGGGCGTACGCCGTCCTGAGCGACGCGGAGCGGCGCGCCGTGTACGACGAGCAGGGCACAGTGGAGGAGGAGGAGGAGGCTGAGGTGCTGCGCCCCGAGCGGGACTGGCAGGAGTACTGGCGGCTGCTCTTCAAGAAGGTGAGCCCGGGGGTCACCGCGGGTCCCCCTCGCGAGGTGTCGAGCGGCACCCCGCTTCTGGTAAAGTTTCTCCGCCGAATAAGCCCTGTCACTCGCGACCTGTCCCCTCTTACCTTCAGATCACTATAAAAGATATTGAAGACTTCGAAAAGAACTACAAGGATTCAGAAGAGGAACTAGATGATATCAAAGCAGCGTATGTCGATTTTGAGGGTGACATGGACAAAATAATGGAGTCTGTGCTGTGTGTGGAATATACAGATGAACCGAGGATAAGGAAAATCATACAAGAAGCCATTGACTCTGGAGAACTCCCAGCCTACAAAGCTTTTGTAAAAGAGTCTAAGCAGAAAATGAATGCAAGAAAAAGGAGGGTAGGTTACATCAATCAAAGATAACAGGGAAGCATTATTAGTATAGGCTTTTAATCTTTTTTTGTAGAATTAAATGCAATTGTTTTTGAGAGACGTTTGTCACAGGGATTGCTGGCTTGCAGATCTTGCTCAGAATCTTTGACTTTCACATTTAGTCACTTTTTGTTTCCCCACCCCCCAAAAATGTTTTTTACTTTAATTTCAGTCAATTTGTTCTGAAAGGCTTTGAATGGTAATAGACTGTTATTTATTTCTTCTCTTTGAATATGGTTCTCAATGGCTTATCGTAGTTTAGCATGTTCACCAACTTGTAGCTTAGGGAATAAATTCAGGGAGTTTAGGAGAGTATACGGAGGAAGTATAATAGGCTTATTTGTTGGCAACACATGAAATAATATTCTGGACTAAATGGACTTTTTCTCCAGCCCATTTGGGATACTTTGTGTATTGCTACATTATATGCACATCGTGGCAATTGGTTTCTAACTGAAAGAAAATGTAACTGTTGCTGGGACAAAAAAGTTGGCGGGGGGGAAAGCATCCCATTGTATTCAGCATTGTGAAACAGCAAAAACTGGCCTGCTCTACCAAACTGAGGAACCTGAATGGGCTTTTTGATTGGTGAGCCGTGCATCTGTGGCTAAACTTGGAGATAGTTCATTATGATTATCCATATATAGACTGCAAAAGCTAAGTGTTCAGTAGCTATTACAAGACTGTGTCTAATAATGTGCAAAACACTTTTCTTCTAAAAGCTAATTTGTTATTTTAGGCAGAAAAAGAAGCTAGAGAGGCAGAAAAGACTAAAGAAGAACTAGGCCTTGGTGATGGAGAAGATGATTTGAAAGCACTGATTCAAGTAAGGCTCTTTTTATCTGATGAAAAAAATTATCGTACTGGCTAACAGTTGTGTTTTCCCTGAGCATCTTTGTAGTTTGGATCCTAGTAGCTCCTCTTACTAAGAGCTTCCCGAGATTAAAATCTGACCTTAATGTTAACTATGTATGTATTTTAGTTAATAGTCACTAAGCATGGGATCCTTATTACCTGAGTCCTTTTAAAATGTAATAAGTTATTCTAGTACATTCATCCTTGCTACATGGACAATTAAAATATTTAAGTTCTAGTTTTAGGTGGTTTGGGCATGTTAATGGTAATTTCTTAAGGGAAGATTCCACAAGGGTAGGAGTGATCTGCTGTGTGATCTTTCTATGGTAAAGTAAAAATTCAGCCTGTCATCTTTTAATGTGTAGGTTAGAAAACTGCAGAGATTTTGAAATCTCTCTCCTGATAGCAGCATCCATCTTTGTATTTGTCAGTTTGCCCATGCCAGTGTTGTCCAGTCAGTAAACAGCAGTACGAGTCAAGCTCGTAGACTTGAGACTCAGTCCTGAAAATTTCATAGATTGTACAAAAAGGCAGGGAACAAATATAGGAGTTAAGAGATTTTGGTCTGTAGAGAGGGACAAAAAGAAGTTGTTCAGAAATCCGCAAAACTTGCATTAAGTTAGGCTCCTGCTTCTTCCAATCAGTCTGAGAACAAGATAGCTTTGAAAACTGTTCTGCTGTGAAGACAGGCCTTGCTAGCATGATCTGTTCTCCTGCCACCCCTTAACTGGAGGTCTACAGTCAGTGCTGTTGTGCCAGATAATAAATCTATTTGTTAGCCAGATATGTAAAGAATACAAAAAAAAAAAAAAAAAAATAGTGCAGTACTGTGCTATTAGTCTGCCAGAAATCCAAGACTTGCTGATCATTGGCTTTGCACGTGAATTTTGCATGTGCTTTGTTACAGCTGTAACATTCAAATGTATTGATTTTTCCTCAGTGGCAGGCAATTTCTAATGCTTGTTTCCTTTGAAAAGGTAGTGACCACAAGGTTTCTAATCAAGGGAACTGGCATTTCCCCTTTACTGCAGTTGATGTTAGCAGACTTTTGGGATTTAGAATTCCTGCTGTATTGGAGGTTAATAATGAAATGTTCATTAGGGAATGCTTGATTTTTTTGAGATCCTCTGTTTCTCCTCGCCATGGTTGTAACAGCCTGGCTGCATTTATCTTCCATAAATGCTGTACAACCATCACTTTGAGGGAGCTTAAGGAATGCTGAATGGATTCTAAATGAGTGTTCCTTTAATAAAATAAATCCTTTAAATTGTTTTTTTTTTTATTTGAAGCTTAATATATCTTACTATTTTGCTTTTGTATTTTAGAGAATGAGGAAGTGAACAGCCTGTTTAGGTTACGTTCTTCAATTTTACTTTTTTTTAATGTCCAGTAGGCTTCCTAAGATGTTTGTTTATAAATCATTCCTCAGTTTTGAATTAATTTTGCATCTAAATTAGAATTTGCTTTGCTAATCCTAGACTTATGTCTTAAATTTTTATAGCCTCTCTACCTCCTTCTTGATACTTCCAGAACTTAGGTGTGCCTAGAGTATACAATAGGCTTTTGCTTAATAATGCTGTACCTTCTGTGATCTGTACTCCCTATCTAATACATCCACAGTGTTATGTAATTACCCAATTTCATTAGAATAATCTGTATTTCTCAGAGATAAACATTATATATTTATTTTCTTGCCCTTCCCCCAGAGTAGAAATAAAGATCGAAAAAAGGAAATGGATGACTTCTTGGCACAACTAGAAGCAAAATATGGGAATAATTCAAAAAAAGGAGGAAAGAAGGCAGCAGCCAAGAAAGGGAAGAAGTAAAGAACTGTGTAGGCTGGAAAGTCAGGTATCACTTTGTATGGGAACATTGTGTGGGTTTGGGAGAATTTGGGAGGTATTCTGGAGTACTCTTTCCAAGTGTGTATGCATCAACTTGCTGTGACTGGGAAGTATGATACAGAACGCATTGTGAACAAGAAAGACAAAACATTCTGCATTACTGTTTAAAATCCTTTAGTTGATCTTTGGTTAAGATCAAACAGATTCTTGACTAACAGTTTCGTTACAGTAAGAAAGTGCTGTGCTGTTTGGATGTCTGTATGTTAAACTTGTGTTGAAGCACATTTGCTCCAACTACCAGTTATATCAGTATGGCTTATGGTAAAACAATATGATTCAACATTTTTGAGAGTCTTAAATGTTTGTTTGTATGGCTTTTTAGTTGGAAGACTTATCTTTTTGTGTTGTTCATACACTTCTGTAACAAACTTCTTGGTGTTTTTAATGGTCTGTGTACATGAGTTCAACGGGCATTTTCAGGTATTTCAGTTGTTTTATAAAAATACTTTTGAAAATTGCAGATTTAATAAAGTATAAGATTTTGCAAAACACTGTGCTATCATGTTTTCCCAACCCTGCATGTGTCATTTTCTAATTAACTGCTCAAAATCCAGAAAATGATACTGTTGACTCTTCTGACAGATTCAAATCAAGTAAATACCGGATACTTCTATAGCAGCTAGAAATATGGCTGTATTCTTAATAGCAGCATCAGTGCTGGTGATACTAGGTCAGATGGAAGGGCCACTTGGTCTTATTATCTGGTCTTTGACAGTAACCTGTAGCAGATATCTAAGGAAAGATATGAGGTTAGAGTAAGTAAGTGAGTGACTTCTCAGAAATTCTCCTAAAATTCTCTAACATGCTTCTCGAACTAGATATGAGGTCATTAACAATAATAAAAAAAAAAACAGAGCACAGTTGCTTCTCTGTGTTTTTAGGCTCCATGATGTTCTATGGCAAGGAGTTCCAAAGCTTAAAAATGTATTGCATGTTACCTTAACAGCATCACAGTCAGGTCTGCTGTAGGATGATGGAGTGGTTAGTTAATGAACTCCTGGTTTTGTGTGCACTGTATTTGTCAGCAGTTCATTATTTCAGAAGTGAAGAAAGTACTTTTGTAAGATATACAAATATTCTGAAGTTTTCTTTTCCCCCGCTTTTTCAATTTTAAACTATTTAATGCAGTGTGCAGGGATATGAAATTTGAAGAGTAACTAGTTTTCAAGTTGCTGTAGCTTGATGGAACAAAGTCTGCTTTATTTTCTGGATCACTTCTGAAAGGCTTACGAGTACTTAGCTTTTGAATTAATAGTCCTCATTGCTTTAATGATATAATTTAAGAACTAATTATTTAATACAGCTTACTAGGTAGAAGTTAGACCTGTAGAATGGTAACTATGTTCCTTGCGAACTTCTACTTTGCTACTTTCAACAATCATCCTGATTCTCAGAGAATGCCTTATATCATTTTGTTGCATAACAAGCAGGACTTGGACATTACTTTTACTATACAAAACATATCTGATAGTGTGGGGCAACTCTCTGGTATCAACTATTTGTACAAAAAACAAGAATTATCTATGATGAGATTGTCTTTTAATGTCTTTAACACATTGACTCCCCTAGACTATGAAGGGAGTTATGTTATTGTTATGTTACTAGAATAACATATTACATTATGTTACTAAAAGTCTAGTGATGTTTATGTATATCTTCAAAATTTTTTTATGCTAGGGCTACAGAAAACTAGTTTGGTCCCTGAGGCTGGGCTGTCATCGTATTGTTGCAACCTGAACCACTTTGATCAAGTTTTAGCAGGGAGTACTTTTAATTTCCATAAAGAAAGGAACCTCTGTATTGACCAGAATGACACTGGGGCTTCAGTTTGTCATGTTATGTGTTTGTCATGTGGCAGGTTTGTTATTTTAATCAGCTGGCCTACTATGGCACTGATATAAAAAGGATTCTTATTTCCAGTTACCCTGAGGTAAGTAAATGATACTGCATGTGGTTCCACTAGTCTTAACCATTAGAGAAATTGTATTTCAAAAGGGTTTAGTGACTAGAAGCTTCTCTTTTTAGCATCCATTTATCTTTACATATAAATAGGACTTTTTTCCTTGGGGAAATATGACAGTGGGAGTTAACCTAGTTATACTTCCATAGTTTCATTTTGCTTTCTCTTCCCTTCTTTTTGATCAGAGCATATTTCAACTGACTGGACTGAAGAACTTTAACCTATGTTAAAAATTTTCAGACGTCTTGTAGATAGCACTAACATTTAGTAGACTGCATCATTAACAGTGGGGAGATAGTAGAGCAACTTTTTATAAAGAACACCAACAATTTTGTCCTTATTAATAATAGTTTTAAAATCACAGTTCATAGTGGAAGCTTAGAAAAGATGCTTATTGGATTATAAAAGATGGCAAAACTTCTCTAATAACGGAACAACTATTTTTGTGCAATATCCTAACTTCGTTAAAAATACGGTAAGTGGTTATCTTATCTTTACCTTATTTGTAGTCTGGCACTTACTGCTTCTGAGTAAGGCCTTCAGTTAATCATTTATTTTGAAAAAGCTGGTGTTTCGTGTCTTTTTTTTTTTCTGGAGCTACAAGAGCAACTACAGCTAAAGCTAATACTCTCCAGGCTGCCTGCTGTATCGTGCAGAACACATCTACTAAAAAGGTATGTTGCATCAGAGCGTGGACGTTGAAGTTCAAGTACTAAAGTACTTAGGTAACTGCAGGATGGGCTTTTTTAAAAGGTAACTGACTGACCTATGGAAATTACCAAAAAATAGCTCACCTGGAAGAAAAAGTACTTTCTTTGAATATTGCCTGAAATTACCTGCAGTAAGAGACTTTTTAACCCCCTTGAAAATCCTTCTCAAGTCACTGAGGAAGAGGTAGTAGTATATAACATAGGAAGGATCATTAGCGTGCTACCTTAGAAGCTGTTAATGCTAATATTGTTTTACTAGGTTATTTTACCCAACTGCATTAGTATCTGGTGCTACTACTACAGGATTCATAGTTTGTCCAAATTGAGTTGTACAAGCAATATCCTATGCAGTTCCTGCTTCTGATAGCGTAGCATTGCTTTAAAATATATAAACACAACTTTAAATGTAGCTTTAAAAATTTAAATTACTAGTGCCGTGGAAGGCCTGACTACCTTTCCTAGAGCGAATGGAAAAATCAGCAGGTCCTGCAGTACGTGCCTGTAATAACGTGAACCAGTCACAAGCCAACAGTGATTAATGGGAGAACAGCAATGGCTTATGCTAGATTTTCTAGAAATTAGGCTTCATTATCCACTGGAATATAGCTTTTCCTAGGGGTAGGAAGTGGAATGTGTAAATATACCCCTTCTAATCTTTGGCAGCTGCTTCTTAGTTCTATATAAAAATAAGACTCTTCATAAGGAAGGGTGTTTGAAAATTCAGTAAACAATGCTGACACTGTTGAGAATAGGTGATTCATGACTTTGTGAAGATGGATGGATGCTTCTTTGTGACATGTTATAACCCTTGTTTGCTTTTTGTGACTGATCCGCTTCGACCCGGGGCTTTCGCAGAACCATGCAGCTGAAGACCTAGTAAATAGAGATCGTGTAAAATTTTAAGGCTTCTGGAAGGTATTAGAATTAAGTAATGCATCTCCTTTAGCTTAATATTAAAACACTTATTTTTCTGGCTTTTTATTCTACTGTGGTTAACAACTGCATTATGTATGACTACAATGTATTTTTGAAAGCTATTGGTCAATTAATCAGTAACTTGAAGAAATTTAAGCTTCAAAAAGTTTCAAGTAACTTTTAAGATATCTTGCTATTCCTTTTAGCCTGAGGCTCTCTTAAGAGGAAAATAGTTATGTATAAAACAACATGTGCAGCTGAAAATTAAAAGTTTGAGAAGTAACTGGACTTCCAAAAGGAGCAAGACTGCCATCATAGTTGTTGTATTGTTGAAAACTGCTGTACTCACTTATCTCTCATGAAGTACAAGTCCAAAAACTTTGTGCTGATTTTTTTTTTTTTTTTTTTTTAGTCAATACAGCAGTCATAAAACTCATCTCGTATTTAAAAATGCCATTTGGGGGGGGACAGACACTTCTTCATGTTAGTAGGAAACCACTCCCTATCAGGCAAGCTAAAAACCCAATCTTGTCCTCTAATAATTATCCTTTTATATGCTACTTTAACCTTTGCAGCTTCCACTAACTTTTACAGTTTCTGTTCTACCTTGCTAATATACCCTTCTTGTAAGGGAACTCCTGATAACTCCATAAGGAACCTCAAAAGAGCAGGATGAAAGGAATTACCTTTAACTTGTCTAAACGGACCTACTTTTCAGGAAGTGTATCTAATGCTCTACTCTGTCCACCCTTTTCAGGTGGAGATGATTGCTGACTTGACTTTGTACTGAAGCTGACATTGAACACGCAAGGTGAACTCAGGTAAGAGCTATAAAGATGGCATTTGGCAAAGCTGTTCCAGGGTACAAAAGCTGGCTTTCTGTTTTGCCGTACTTTCTGAACAAACTCACTTTCTGGCTGATTAAGCTGGTGCTTCTGAGAGTTCAAAGCCCATATCCAGCCAGTTTTAAGTCATCCTGTGCAACAATGCGTATTTGTGTTGCATGATACAAAGATGAGGACGTTTTCCCAATAACATATTTCTATTTGGTTTGACTGCTGTACAATGACAAGTAGAGAAAGCAACCAACTCTTTCTACAATGATCCCAAGATCTCTGAATGTAGAGGTGAAGTAAGATAGATACATTGGTCTCTTGTACGCTTGTGAACATGCATGGAACTTAGTATTATACCTTGCTACTTTGAAAGTCAACCTGATGTGTGTGTACCTATTCTAAAGCATACACAAAAGACTATTTTCAAAGTGTATTTAAGGAAACAAAAACTACAGAATTAAGGAAATTACTTTGCAGTGAAAGAAGGGAAGCTGGGGAAAAGAATATACAGTACATTCACGACAAAAACATCTGCCTACCTCCTTGATGCTTTGATCAATCAAAAATAAGTAGTTTGGGATGAACCAGTCGACTTTATGGAGTTATTTAACATAACTTAACTGTTTCAAATCAAACAGTACCAATATGTTCCAATTTCAGAGTATGCATCTCAACTTGTACTGAATCAGTGAACTAGCTTTAAAATATACTTTGAGTTGACCTAGAGTAATTCTTTTAAGATTCAGTGCAGATCTAGTACAGTTTCTTTCAGATGTAGTGCAAATAGTTTCTTTCACACATACTGCAATTTGTTTTAGTTATAGAGCTAAGCAGGAAGGAAAAAAAAACAAGTAACCTTGGGCAGAAAATTAATTTTAAATTAATTTAAAATAACTTAAATTTGTGACTCCTGCTCTTTACTTGTCAGGAGAGGAACTGGGGCTTACTACATCAAGCATCTTTGAATGACACAAAATACTAGTTGGTAAAACAAAATGCACCAGTTCATATGCAAGTATCAAACTTGTATAATGAAAAATTACAAAATGAAATAGAACTGCTTGAGAAGCCTCCTCATTGTGTGTACTTGAACCATCTAGGAAATGCATTCTTATCCCAAAGGCCTGCATGTTACTTGATCTTATTAAATTCTATGATTGGTAACATAAGCATACCTGCACCTGCTGATCCTCTGTTTGTCCGGGGTTGATTACTATAATCAGTAACAGTGCTAGAACGGTGATGCTGTGCATCTGGCTGAAAGACAGTGTGAGTTACATTTGCATATATATTTTTTTTAATGTTAGTGTTATAATACCACACAAAACCAGAACATACCATTTTCCTGAGCTATCAAATTCACAAGATACTGCATCCTACCTTTGCCTTTGTGAATATAGCTGTAGGAACGAACTCTGAAAGTCTGTGCAAATCTTTAACATACCCTCTCCTACCCACGATTCTTATTAAGCCTCCACGGAAGATGCTAGATTAATAATACAGAGGATGGGTGATGCATAGAGTTATCCTCAGTCTCTCCCACAAGCCCATCTCAAATTTATTTCAGCCTGTCCAAGAAAGCACAGTACTATCAGCCACATGGCTGTGTAGAGTTATAGTGAGATGGCTGAAGCATTCCCAATTAAATGACCTCGGCTATTTGTTTCAGAAGTGCCAAGCAATAAGGCTTCTGCTAACCTCTGGATATCTAATCTAATGACTAACCTGATGGGCTCTGTAGCACACCAATCACCTATGACACTTTGTTCTCAAGTAATGTTTACCTATGCTAATTGTCAAACCCCCCCATTTAAAAACAAGAGATGATTTGGTAGAACTTGCTGTGCTTTACCAAGAATGTGTTTGTTGTGTTAGGCCTGGAGAAATGATCGGGTAAGAAAATCCTCTCCTGTAGCTGCAGGCGGTTATCTGCATGTGTTGCTGCACTGTGAGCTCGACTTGAGTTCCCTTGAGACTTCTGTATTGAAGAATAAAAAAATTATCACCTTCTTTGCAGCAGTGCATTAAAACAAGTAATTAGTCTAGGAATGAAACCTAATTTTGCAAGGTAATAATACTACACCCATTCATGGGGAGGACAAAAATTCTTGCATATATTGGAATTGAAGCATTCGACTCTGATTCATGCTGCTGGTCTAAACTAATGTGGTGTTTTGTGTATCTCCTTCATTTGCTGTTAATTATAACACACATAACCCAGAACTCAAGTTTGCTAATTTGGTCAGCAATTGGTACCATTTTGTACTTTCAGATACTAAAATTAAATGGTCGTGTCTACGTAAGGTTACCGTTTGCCTCTGGGATCCTGTAGCGCTCACATATTCTGTCACATCAGTGGTACTAATAGGTGGTAGGAGATTGTTTCGGCTCCGTGGCAGTGGGGAGGGAGAGGTCAGCTGATCATATGCAGTCGGACTAAAACGCACAAGTGAAAATAGAAGACACACTGTTGTCAGTTTTTAGATTTGGCATTGTATAAAGCAAACAGTATTAAAACTAAGAACAACAGCTGTAGAATTCTACTACAAGATGCTGGGGTTAGGATTGACTATGGGAAACTGGATTTAAAAGATGAGTTGTGCAGTAGGTGAAATCTGACAATTTCTTTTCATCTTTTAACAAGAACTTCTGTTTTTCAGGATGTTTAATGTTAACCATAGAGGCAAAGTAGGCCTGGGAAATGACAGCCTAGCAGAAATGCTAGTAGACAGATAAAAGCTAGTTGGTGGTTAAAAAGCATGTTAGCAAGTACATTTTAAAGGAGTGTGCTAGGTGGCTGGTACTGCAGAGTGTAGGTGTAAAACTGCCTTCACAGACAATTACTACAGAATAATAGAACCTTGACTGCCCGTGCCAGGGAGGGCATTATTTCCTCCTCTTTAATTAACTGCCTTTCCGACGGAGTACTGATTACTGATCATCTTCAAGTGCTAGGCTCAAGTAAACAGCTAGCCTAGAGTGTAGCAGCCTGTATTTTAAACAGAACAAGTGAGAAAGGACCATGTTCCAAATACAGTTGTAGCTCTTCTATATTTTGCAAGCATCAAATAAAACTTCTGGGGGAAAACACGAGGCTGACACCTTCTCCTCCATCTTTCCTTCGATTATTTGAAGTAAGAGATGCAAGTCAGAGCTCAGTATGAAATTCTAAATACTGGACTTTCTCACTTTCTGCTACAGTGCCTTGGGCAAGAGACTCTGTCAAATCATGACAGAATATTGTTACACCTTCCATCTTCTAGCTCACAATACAACAGTCATTTACTTAGCTGTTTCTTTGTAAAAGCTACTGCTTTACTCAGTCCCAAAAAAGTGGAAGACGCTTGATTTTTGTGACCATAGCTGTCAAAATTTTTGGTAGAATTTCAAGAAAATAGAAAAATAGGAAAATAGGCTATAGAAAAAGATAGCTGAGTATCAAACATGGGATGGTATTAAGTTTGGTTTCCTGGTAATGGACAACCTGAGGAATATAGTACCTCCTCATTCAAATGGCATGTTTACACTATTCACTGTATCACAGGTTGTGGCATTGTAAACATTAACTTCAGAAACTGGTATTTCTCAGAGGATTACGCTTTAATAAGCGATTACTTTTTTTAATCAGAAAAATTCAGATGCATTCTTTCCATTCATTCGGCTGCTTTTTGTATAGGTTTGGTTCTCTAAATCTGATAATTGGCAGTGAGAAACTGATTTTGAAACGTACAGTCGAGTTCCCCTGATGACATCATCCACAGATCCTGGTGTCCCAGTACGAGAGTGGTTTGTGTTGATGGGATGCAGAGTACGTGGTGGTGGGTTTCGTCTTCTTGCAGAATGTGACAGAGATGACGTACTGAGCTCTAGAGGACGATTTGGCCAAGTTCTGGTTGAGAGGACAGAACTGGAGCCTGGCCGTTTGTCATCCAGGTCCCTAATAAAAGAATCATGGAATCAAGAGAGACATAGTCAATATGACTGGTGTCACCCTGTTACCGAAGCGGTGATCTATATGCTACGTTAGTAATGTTATATGTGGACGTAGGTGGTGGTGTTTTCATTTTCTGACATAAATAACTGCACAAAGTAAATGACAGTGAAACTAGAAAAGGATAGGGAATGGAAAAGAAAAGGAAAGTATAGCTTTATTCTTTTCTGAACCATACACTGTTTGACTGAAGATTTCCATTTAAATGGAAGAACTAAACAGTTTAGTTTCCCCATCCTATTCTAAGCTTTCTCTCTCTTTTCAGGATGTCAGTTAATGCTAACATTAATGGCACATCAGTTCATTAAGTGGCAAGCCAGCAGCAATAAAATATAAAATCTGAGACTGGATATCTTGAAAAGTATATGAATTCATCCTTCATCTTCCTAAACAAAGCTTGGACAGAAATAAAAGGTATTTGTTGTATATAACGAAACCTCCATATAACACAGGCCACCTCACACAATTAGCAAGGATCCACAGTGTTATTAACAATTCCAGTAATAAAACTGTAGCTTGTTACAGAAATAAGCATCCATTTTTTTTACCCCCAGACAAATTTTGAAGAGGAAACTACAGCAGTATTTTCCTTCCCATATCTCACTCTAGACAAAACTAATCAAATAACTGCATTTTACATTCTCGATCAGTCAACTTGTTCATTCATTCAAGTCAGTTCTCCTATAAGCAGGAAGTTGTACTAGATGACCTTCAGAAAAACCTAAGCTATTCTAGGATTTTAACTTCAAGGGGCAAGAGTAAGGAACACACAGATAACCTCAAGGCTTCCCAAGATTATCATTATGGCTACTAGGAGTTAAACAATTACGTTTTAATTTAATGGTCATCAGACCTGATTTAACAAGATGCTTCAGTATATATCTATGTTTAAAGTTACAAATACCTGTAGCAGGTTAAATAGGCTTACATATTATCTTATGTTAACCACAACAGTAATTAATTTGCCATATAAGCTGAAGTGTACTTAGAAGTATATTGTATCATACAGGACAAACAAACACACAAGCAAGAAAATAATTAAGAGCTGCTTTTTCCAGCATGGGAGATAATCTCACAATATTTTGGGCTGGATTCCTCTCAGTGTGAGAAAGCTCTATGTTACAACAGACAAAATCAATAGCTCTTACAGTGTTTTCTCCATTATAGACAGATTCCTTTGCTGTAACTGGATCCCATGGATCACCAGCAAGCCATTTAGATTACGTTGAGAGCCACTACTGGACCCTTGTGAAGGATTTATCTGAGTTTAAAAAAAAATTAATTACAATTTGGCAATGACACACATATGCACATATGTATATATTTGGTCTTTGAAAATAATTTTGGAAAGAAACTCATTCCTTCCAAGATACTCAGATATATACTCATTTATATTATTCCTCCATCTAAGATGAACATCTTACCATTCCGTTTGTTCTTGCAAATGGTAGTGCACAGAAAATATATCCTGCCATGCTATGTTACAGTTAGTATCTTCCAAGTGAGGCTCTCATTTGCATGAAAAAATCTGGCAACAAGGACTATAATTGGGAACTTTATAAAACTCCTTTACAGTGTATACTGGCATTTATTTTATGTCAAGAACAGAACTGGAAACTCCTTTCCTGAAATTCAGGCTGATCTGGAAAAATATCAAATTCCACCCACCGCAACAACAGTAAATAGAAAATACCAGAGCTTTAATTTCTCCAGCATACATACTTGAGGTGGTTTTCTCCTCTTTTTGGTTTTGCGGCCACATCTGGTTTTTGGGCACTACACATACAATAAGGGGAACGTGAGGAACAGGCAGGGGTAAGAAATAAAGGAGAAAGAAATAAAAAGACATAAAAAGGAAAGAGTTGAATTAAAATTGAATGAACAGAGATAACACCTTGGTGCTCACCACCATAAGAGCATATAGTCCTAAAGTAGATCATATAGTGTCTAAGGAAAAAAAAAATGTTTTACAGCTTCATTGAGATTTGTTCTCTGTTGCCTGATGGGTTAGATATTGCTAAGCCAGTGAGAATGGCATGTCTAACACATGCAATCCTAGTTCTCACAATTTAGTTCAAATTTTAAATATAGAAAGAACTACATCATTAATGAGCAAAATCACCATGTGGTTGTCCAATACTGATATATAAAATGCTAAGTTTTAAAGAGAAAAAATAGGAATTAAAAATTTTAACTGGGGGATAACAGAACTTGGGTGTTAGAAAGGACAGTCAGCAACCATGCAAAATCCAAACTAGTTATGTATCTAAATAGTCCCCCAACATACTTGGATCTGTTTGCTTAGGTAGCATTGTATCAATTCAGCCCTATGCAAGCCACTAGCTAAAAATACTTACCGGATTTGATGTCACTGAGGGCATTTTAGTTTGTGGCATGCGAGGTAACAACACTGGCAAAGGTTCAAAGTGCATCAAAGGGCTTCCAGAATCTGCTCTGGTTGTTGTTGTTTCTATTGCTATGATATTTTTCTCGTCATCTGTACAAAGCAACACAAACAGAGAATCCCTGTCAATACAGACTATTTGCATTATTACTTGTGGACCTTACTATGAATCTATTTTTTAAAATACAATCCTCCTAGATAATAAGCTCTGTTTAATCTTTTCAAGTTTTGTTTCATACTGTTAGTAAATAACCCTTTTTTTTTTTTTTTTGCCCTGAAAAGATTATTCCCAAATACATCTCCCTCTCACTGCATCCTTGCAAAATTAAGTAACTGAAATCTATTTCTGAGTCTTCAGTTTAACTGTGATCCTTACCAGAGGCTGATCCTTCCCAGTGTCTGCAGATTAATTCCTCCATGCAGCCTAGGACTTCACTCCACACATCATCAAACACAAATGTGAGCACAGAATCTTTCATGCAGGAATATGGAGAGATAGGAGGAAACCCTAATTTCCGTCTACTAGAGGAAAGTCCCAATTTCCTCTCATGCAACTCCTCCTCCCTGTAACAAAGTGAGCGTTATCTGTACCATAAATACATATTCTCCATCTCCTGCATTTTCGTTGCTGTTATTTAATAGGACTATAACATCCGCTACAGCTTTACTTCTGTTCTCTCTTAAAATTGAAATAGATCAAGACTGTTGGCCAAATAGCCTTAAGACAGCAGAAGTCTTCAGCAGAAGTCTCCTGTTTATCACATAATGTCATTTTCTAAGAGTTGATAATACACCAAACAGCAGTATCAGATGACTTAGTCCAATACTGAAGAAGCAAGCTTCTGTAGATTAAGCATTTGAACTTTTATTTCCAGGATCTACTGCTGATCTAAAGACAAATAACTGAGAGAATCACCTTACCGTTGAATGCCTTAGTTGCCCCATACAGAATTACTGTAAGTGATAATTCAGGAATAACAAGTACTTTAAAAAGGAGATCAAAATTCCATTTAAATATAAATATTCATAGTTACAGTGACATTTGTTCATCTCATTGTTAGGCTCCATATCTAAAAATCTCTATGGAATTCTGAACGCAGAGAGAAGGATGCTACTAATCTTGAATGTTTAATGCCACTTTCTGCTTGCTGCTTCAGCAGCCACCAGGTGCTCAGGGCAAAGGCTTAATTCAGTTTTAGAGAATTAGACGTACTCAACAAGAGAAAAAAATAATTAACAGCAGTAAAGGACCTTTGCTGCAGACTGCTCCACAATGCAAGAAGTTTTCTGAAGTCTGAAGCCTGGAGGACAACTGCTCAAAAAAAAGTGTATGTTCATCTGGCTGAAGAAACTTTACAGCAGGGAGAAAAAACACTGATGCAGATACATTTACTATGTCTTTACTAGCTGCTCCCTGAATTAATACTTAATACCATAAAGGTACAAACCTTGAAAAAAAGGAGAGACCACTAGAAGCAGCTATAACGCGTTTTGCCTATTTCTATAGAGACAGCAGTATTGTTTGCTGTAATAGTGGTGTCCCTCTGGCCTGTTCAAAGCATGTCACCTACCAATTTGAATCTCATGGTCCATGCATCTAAGTGGTTTTATTTATTAAAACCAATTAAGCAGTTAGCAACTGACATTACCATCCAAAGTCCTTATCCAGGCCATACGTTCATATTGTAAGGCTGAATAAAGTTAAGGGGCAAGAAGAATCCTCTTTATGTCACCCGTAATTCTTTCTTCTTTAGATAAAAATAGAGTGAATTATTTCTTGGCAAGCATCATATCCACACTAATTCTTCAGTTACCACTGAAAACCTGGAAATGTGCAGTTCCACATAAAAAGCTAGTCTGTACAGTTCAGTACAAACAAAAGCAGCACATTGCTAATGCATGACAAACATTAATGTATTTGACTTAATATTAAAAATAAATGCTATTTGAATAAGTTCTATTCAATATGCCAAAATGTATCAGGCTATTATGAACTATTGAAATGAACTATTTAAACTACAAAGGGAAATGGCTAGTATGAAAAAAATGTAAAAAAAATGCAAAATAAATTGTTCTAGGGGATGGATAAATTCCCAGTGCCCTACCAATCTTAGGCTTTTTGAAGGTTCTACAGAGGAAAGACATCAGGAAAAAGTTTTCATCAAACACAAATCTCAAAACCAAATATATATGTCTTAACAGCAGAAATTCCGGGACACTAGTGCTAGTTACTATCATAGTATTCAATACCTACACATCTCTGCAGTCAAATGCTAAATATTCCTCCATTACACCTTCAGAGACAATTACTCCATCTTCACCTTCTTCACTCTCTGGAGAACACAAGGTCGGAGACTTGCAATGGTCAGCCTTTTTGTGAACAGGAGTAACAGAAAGAGGTACCTTCTTGCCAAAAACACTAAATCTGAACAGGTGAAAGTTTTCAGAAAGCAGAAATGAAAAGAAGATGTTATTCCACTTGTAACAGTAGCATCTGGTGAACTGAGAGGCTAAGAGACAATATGGTAGGTAAGGCTAGGTATCAGGGAGACCAACAAACACATGCATTGATTACACAATGAATCCTTTAGTTTTGTATGTTTTTAGTTCTTACTCAGGAGCTTGAAACTTCAGACAAAGCTCAAAGCTAATTAAAAAACATTCCAAAACATTAAGAAATAAAAGCAGTAATAATGGAGAGGTTTGCATCTTTGAAGCATTATACAAGTTTGACAGATGACTAACAATAAGGGCAAGTGCTATATGTACAAATCTTTAGGAAGTCAGCAGTAGCGAAGTTCTTTCCACTTACTGCTTTACTGTAGTTAACAACAAGTAGAGCTAGACGGTCTTGCTATTCTGAATGTACTTCTTTTATTTAAAAAAAAAATGCTGTGTTCAAAACGCAGATTTAAAAAAAACGTTCAAAAACTTCCCTTCGCATATTGCTCAAGAAGAAGCCAATCACTGCAGTCCACTGAGAAGAAAATAACCTTCCCATCTTGGTGCAGTCCAGATTAACCACTAGCACTTACTCATTAGAATCTTTTTCTTGTGGTGAACTGGCATCTGATGAACCTAAACTGCCAGAAGGTGAACTTGAATACCATCCATACCCTTCATCTGTGGGAATCACTATCTGCTTCCCCACAACCCTGCCATGACAAAAGGCAAAAGATAAATAAATTAGAAAATGTTGAAAGTAAAATTCTTCAATTGTGCAACAGCACACAGCAGCAAATACTAAAGATTCTGTTGTGAAGCTATGCAGTTTTATTGATGATAGTTAACTGTGGTTTGGGTTGTTCTCCCTAGTACAGATTGCTTCAAGTCAATAAAATACATTAAGAAAATTTTGCTGCCTTTTTTTTTTTTTTTTTTTTTTAAATACTCTGCTAACTGGCAGACTTTTGAATACTGACAAAATTGTACATGTAAGGCAAATTTAAAATGTAAGCTTCCATATAGCCATAAGGACTGCTGCATTGGGGTAGGAGAAATTTTTAATTATTTTTAAGCTCATTGCTTTTTGCTGTACCATACATCTTTTCTAAGAGAATTTTGCTATGGTAAGACCAAGTCAGTTGCAAATAGCCATAATCCTCCTGCAAAGAACAAAATGTGAGATAGCAGAATGTTTATTAATGTCATCAGCAGGCAGACTAATAAAGTGATCTTTATCTTCATCTACTGTACCATTGCATAAAATCACCCTGCTATTAACACTATTTCAAAAAACAGCTCTTAGCATCATTGCTCTTGCTCTTTTATAATTCTGTCATGCTACTTACATTAGGCTATAAATAAATAAATAAATAAATAACCTGAGATGAGGAAAGCTGGATGTCCACTCTTGGCATTCCTCCTGCAGTCCCTCAACATGTACATTTTCTTTTTGTTCATAAAGAAGCTCATCAATTTGTCTGAACATTTGCTGAACTTGTCGCGTGGCAGCTTTATCAAATTCCTGGAAAGTCATCCAATAAAAATCTAGTGAATAATATTTTGAGGCTTTTTTGTAATTGAAATTTTTAAAATTGAAAAGGCACCTGTTTGCTTAAAGCTTAGCAGGACGGATTTAAGCAGTAAGGACCTCCACTGCATTGAAAGCCATTAAATAATTTTTCAGTGGGAGATGATGCAGACTGCTGCTAGGGCCAATGTTAGCTATGCAGAAAGCTTAAATTGATGCAACAGAAAAGCTATTAAAAGGTTTTGAAATATCTACGTTAAGTTAGAAACATAATAATTTGCACGAAATAGAACACAAAGGATAAAATTCAACAAGATTTTAATGAAATGGAAAATGTGCTGGGTGAAATGTCCACAGATAACAACAAAACAAAAAGCAATGCAGGCTGGTGTAAAACTTCATGAAAAGAAGGATGTTGAGGATCTTTGCTAAATGGTGTTGTGTAGGTAGGTAGAAAATGGAGTTGTTTCTTGAGTAATTCAAATCTGAACAGTTCCCATCTCTGTCTCACAGAAAACCTTTGTTTTGGCAGATGGAGAATAAAAGACATTTTTAAATTAAAATAATGTTTTAGGAGCTTACTATGTTCTGAGAAACATACAAATATCCAAAGGTTTTCAAAAAACTGAAGTTTGATAAACTCAAAGTGTGTATATCATCCATTCCCATTTGGGATTCCACAAGAATAGCATTTTTTATGTTGTGTGTGTATATGTTTACTTATTTATTTATACGTTAAATATATTTGCACCATCAACATTTTAGATCAGGAATTCAGAATACTAATTAAGTACAAATCAAGTATGTGTTGATCCAAGAGGAAGGAAAAGATGGGGAAGAGTTCAAAACAATACTTTTTCTATAACCACATTATTTTTTATTTACAGATCCAGTCCTCATCCTTATCCTGAAATGTACTTCCAATGGTATTTCAATGTCTTTCTACTCACTGTGCTAGATTTGGATTGGATGACTATGTTCAACTCACATCACAGCCCCAAGAAAAGACTGAGCTGTCCTCAGTGGTGGTTCCTGCATAGCTCTGACTAGCAGACCATGAATTCCCATGATCAGCTGAAGTAACAGAAGGGTAATCAGTTTCCTTCGAGATTTCAGATTCACTGAAATGCACATGTTGAGAAAAAAAGAAAGAAACGGTGATAAAGAATCACAAAAAAAGTGAGTTATTAAACTTTTCATTCTGTACAAAGCAGCACAGATATACCAGAACAGGTCTCAGCAACCCTTCCCTAAGGAACCGTTTCCATACGGTAAATATTTAAGTTAGAGGCATTTAAGCAGAAAATATAGCATGTATTAATCTGCGTTGGAACTGTAACTCCTAATAACCTCCCTGGCCTAAGAAGTCTGGAGGGTCAAGATTTAAACATTGGTTTTCCAAAAGTTATCTTAGCTACTCTGCAGATGATTTCTAGTTCCAGTTCCACATCCCTCGAGAATTATTATCGCCCTTTCCCCCTTGTTTCTGGCATAAAATTAAGATGCTATTTACGGGTTGGGAACAGAACGTAGGTACACGCCAATTCTTATTTCCAAAACGCACCTGCTCCCCAGCACATATCCTGGCTTGCAAAATGTACTGCACTGCCTAATGGAACTGAAGTAAAGGCCCACCATCTCAAAAACCTGAGAGTGCAGCCCTGCCTCTTGAGTACCCACACAAAGGACCTATTCTGAAAATGATACAGTCAGGAATTAAAGCCTAAGTCTTACTAACTGTATTACTCTGGCACTTCTGTGAAGGCGACATAAAAGTGACTGTTTTTCTATTGCCTCCAGAGATACATTTTATGTTATCACCAGTACCTTGAGATCTCTCCATAGCTTTCACCAGTGAGTGTGGCTGGGCGCACCTCAGTTTCCAGTTCTGGCAAGGGATGATGCTGCAAGGCATGTTTTGTAAGTCCTTGCCTAAAATGAGAAGTTGAGCTTGGTATTAGTTATAAACATCTACAGAGTTCCAGAGTACTACAGGGTTTGGTGTGTGTGTGTGTGTTTTTCCCTCTCTCCAAGGAATGCATTAATTTGCATACCTGACCTCGTTTATTATTAACAGGCTAGTTCCTGTTACCAAACTTTTAGAACTGAGACATCAAAACTAACTCCAGGCTAAACCTGGGAGTTAAGGGACTTTGTTTAGAAATCACTGTCTTCCTTTAAACAAACTTAAAATACTGCTGTGAAGTAGACAGCAGCTCTATAAAAGCAGATGTAACCTAGCTGTCCCCCCCTGGGCACCTCCTAATACAGACAGAGCAACGGTGGTGTCTGGGCTCGAGCACGAGGAGCCCTTTCTGCTGTGATCGCTCTGCCGTTCGGGAGAGTAAGACTAGACCAGAATTAAAAGTAAACAAGATTCCCCCTCCCCCCCCCGCCCCGAAAGGAAAAACTCAAACCCACAAACAAACCCCACAAGCGCTAGTTACCTCTTGGGTCAAAAAGAGGCAAGCACGGGTATTTAATCGCGTCCTGCCAAACCCGCACGCTCCGGTGCGGAC
Source organism: Rhea pennata (assembly GCF_028389875.1). Taxonomy (NCBI): domain Eukaryota; kingdom Metazoa; phylum Chordata; class Aves; order Rheiformes; family Rheidae; genus Rhea; species Rhea pennata. Next base: position 37,375,878 of record NC_084669.1, on the reverse strand, counting down.
TGCGGCCGCTGACCACCCCAAGCCCGCCGCCCGCGCTGCAGCCGCAGCGCTGCTCCCACGAACCCCGGCCCCCACGGCGGCCCCGGCCCCCCGGCCCGGGCTCTCAGCTCTGCCCCGTTTCTGCCCCGCCGGGCGGCCCCCGAGCAGGCCCGAGCGGGGCCCGGCTGCCGCGGCGGGGTCCGGCCCGCGCTGGGCCCCGGCGCGGCGCAGCGCAGGGGTCCGCGGCGGGGCCGAGGCCGGGGCAGGCGGCGGCCACTCACTTCTCCCGGGCGCCGGGGGGCACCGGCTTGCGCGCGTATCGCGAGAGCATCCTCCGCCCGCCTCAGCGCGGCGCCGCCGCCCGCCGCCGCCGCCGCCGCCCCGCCATGGCGACGCCCCGCCCCGCCCCGCGTCGTGTCGCGTCGCGCCGCGCGGCGCCGGCGGGGCGGAGCGGAGCGGCGCTGCCTGCGCGCATGGAGGGCGGCGGGCGGGCCGCGGCGGCGGCGGCGGCCGAGGACGCCGTGCGCTACCGCCTCTTCCCGGTGGCGGGCGGCGAGGCGCCGCTGCGCCGCCTCGCCGAGGGGATCCTGCTGCGCTTCGCGCCGCTCCTGGCCGCCTACATCTGGCAGCGGCAGCCCTTCCGGCTGCGCTGCGTGCCGGCTCGCGGTGAGCGCCGCGCCGGGGCGTGCGCGGGGCCCGCGCCCGGGCCGCCGCCGCTCGGCTCAGCGGCTCTCATTCCCCCCTTCTCTCCCGTCTCGCCCCCGCTGCAGGCGACACCCCGGCGCACATCGGCGGCACCACGCAGTTCGGGGATAACGTGGAGGACGAGTGGTTCATCGTCTACCTCGTGCGCGAGATCACCAGGGAGTTCCCGGAGCTCGCCGCCAGGTACGGGGCGGCCGCCCGCCAACGGCCGCCCGCCAACGGCCGCCGCCAACGGCCGCCCGCGGGGCCCGGGCCTGGCCGGCGGCCGCGGAGCCCGAGCGCTCCTCAGCCGAGGAATGCCCCTGGGCTGCGGCACCTTCTCCCCTAAGAACCGCTTTTCCCTCGGCCAGCGTTGACGACGACGACGGGGAGTTCCTGTTGATAGAAGCCGCCGACTTCCTCCCGAAGTGGCTGAGTCCCGACAACAGCGACAACAGGGTGAGCGAAACCTCTCGGCAAATTAGCAAGCGGGTCGCCGAGCTCAGTGCGGTAGCCTTTAATCCACCAGCCCCGATTTTCTCTCGCACCGCTACTCAAGCGGTCTTCGGCTTCCACGCTGCTATCTCTTACTAGTGAGGATGCTTTCAGCCGGGTCTCGACTTGTTTTAATCCACAGCGTGGTTTCTAAGCACGGTCTGGTTTTAGTCTGGTTTTAGTGCCCTTCTTCATCCTTGCTGTGGAGGTGTACAGGAGGCTCAACCACTGAACGTCTCTGATACCAGTTTTTGCCTTGTGTGCACCTATAGGATGCTGTGTAAAGAGAATGCTTTCTAAGAAACTGCGGTAGGAACCTCTGAAAATTACTGCAGCTATCAAGTGGTTCTTCTAGAATTGTTTTTTCAATGCTTTTGTGTGTTTGAGAGTCAGATGAGGAAGAAAGAGAACATTATTTTACTAATAACGTGACATTCATGCAGGGACCCCAACCTGCCTAATTGCCTGTGAATGCCTTTTGATAAGCTAAATTGTGTTCCTGGACATAAGTCGTCCTTTAAGGGTTATTCCATAATGCAGAACTGATTTGACTTTTGTAAACCTGCTACTAGTGTTGGCTGAAACAGTGCAAATGTGAAGATGGAGAAGACGTGCTATTTATTAATCTATAAAATCATTAAGTTTTCCATTATCTAGGTTACTGGACTGCTAAGAAAGTTTGGGTAATGTGGAAACTGTGGAATGTATTTGGTCGAGTAATTTCAGGTGACAATGCTACATCCAGCTGTTCTTCTGTTACACTAAAAAAAGAACAGAGGTCACGTGCTTAGCACCTGAAATGATGCTCTGTAGTCTTTGTTCTGTTCTTTAGCGGTTAGGTTATTTTGCTGTCTGATTGTCCTGAAGCAGATCTCCAGTTTAAGAGAAACTTTTGGTATTGCAGTTATTAAAGAAACAAAATTTCTATGTCCAAATCTGTTGCTGTTAAAATAGCTTTTATTTACTGGTTAGATTGTGATTTCCATTACCTGTATCTGCTTCATCTGCCAATTAAAGAAATGTCGGTTCCTGTACTCTTTCACTATTTGTAATCGAGTACGCTCTGTGTTTAAACAAACACATTCACCTATGATAAGAAATTTTGCATTGGTCAGTCTGTGACTGTTTTTGCCCTTCTGATGAAAATGTTTCTGTCTGCCAGGTATTCTTTTACAAAGGAGAACTGCACATCATTCCACTGGCAGAGACTCCTGGGCAGGAGTGGGAGCTAACTCCCTCCAGTCCAACAATCTCACAGGCGTTAACATTATTGTCCACCCGTTCGGACGAGTGTCTGGCTGCAACACCTATTAGAACTTCAGTGTATAAACGCATCAGTGGGTATGTGGATAGTTTATGGTGTTCTGTAACTGCTGATTCTTGGCTGTGTGGGGTACTTTCTTTCCTTGCGTTCAGTCATTTTCCTGTTAACTGTGATAAAGTTGCTTCCTCTTCTGAAGGCACTAGCTAGAGTTTTTTTTCTATGGCGTTCTTAGGGAGAGGGAGACACTGTCATTTAAAGTGTAACTTTGTCTGGGAGCTCAGATAGACGTTCACTGTGATCCTGAGGCACCTGTCAGCCGTAGGAGTTGCTCTTCCTTCACATCTTTGCTGTACTAATTGATGAGGAAATCTGAAAATTGTCTCAGCCTTTAAGAGTCCTCTGGGGAAAAAGGCAGTCCTGCACTATGGCACAGAATCAGCCTGCTTTTCAGAGCATCAGCTCGCTCTCTGAAATGGTCAGTCCATGTTATTTTCTGCAAGGATTTAACAGCCTGAGCCAGATGACTTCCACAGTCAGCACAGCGAAGGGAACTGTAACTGGACCTGTTAGTCCAATTCACAGTGATGCTTTTTACTGATGTGAGCATTAAATTTTTGTTAGCTATGTATTTTATTTCTTTTTTTAAGTGAGTCTTGCTTAGACATTTCAGGTGGTAGAAGTTGGGTTTTTAATTTTATTTCAGAATAATTTCTTGGCACTTGGCCCATTGTACAAACTAATACTAAAGTGAAAATGGAAACAATAATTAAAAAGGAGTGGTTTGGTCTTGCAATACACTTAATACGCTATATTGCTATCATATGATACAGGTATCCTGAGAAAATTCAGGCTTCGTTTCACCGAGCCCACTGCTACCTCCCGGCAGGCATTGTGGCAGTGCTGAGGCAGCGCCCTTCGTTGGTGGCTGCAGCAGTCCAGGCCTTTTATCTGCGAGATCCTGTAGATCTGCGAGCGTGTCGCTCTTTTCAAATTTTCCCTCCGGATGAGCGTGTGATGACTGTAGTAAGTGATGCTTCTAATTCAACTTTTTATCACTTAATTAAGTTCTGTTGCTGGTGGAAATTCAGTGGTCAAGTTAGGTAAATGTGTAGATTTCATTTTAAAAATAGCATTTTTTCTGATTTTTTTTTTCTCTTTTCACACTAGCCATGATTTTCCAGTTGATTATGTTAATAGCTTTTCTGCCTTCGGACTGACATGACTAGGATTTCAAATGGGTTAAATACCAGACAAGAATTTCTAAAATCAGAAGATACTGCTGCTAGTAGTTCCTCTGCCAAAAGGCTTGCTAAGTACTAGTCTCCTGGTTCTGTGATCTGAGCAGTTTGAAAGCACTGCCAGCCAGCGTAAGGAGTTGCCCCTATATGCTGCTATCTGTTCATTCCCAGGCTTGTTATCTTCTCAGCTGTACTAACACAGCTCTGAAAACTATTTTATGGAGTGTTAAACAAGCAGTGTTGCAGCTGACCTTTTTTTTTTTTTTTTTTTTTTTTTTTTTTTTTTTTACATTGTGGAGTTAACTCCCCTAGACTCCTGAAAATAAACTTGTGAGTCTAACTTTAGACTTCCAGACTGCTTTTGTTTTTGTAATTTTGGCTATAGTTTGGTTAATTCAAAAGAGCTGTTAATTCAAAAGAGCCAATACATTTCCCAAGATATTTCTCTCGCATAAATGCCGAGAATTTTTAAAATGTATTTAGATAAAATGAAATTTGTATTTAGTTGGAGATATTATCATCTCTGAGTATACTGTGTAAAATCTAGAAATTACACGTCTTAGACAAATACATGTCAACTTTTAAGCACCATCTTAAGGGTTCTCTGTATGGATGCTTTAAAATAAAATTCAGATGGGAGTGTTTTTCTTTTACTTTGGTGTTTTCAGGTTACATTCACAAAGTGTTTGTATGCACAACTAATGCAGCAGAAGTTTGTTCCAGATAGACGCAGTGGATACACGCTGCCCCCGCCATCTCACCCTCAATACAAAGCCCATGAACTGGGCATGAAACTGGTAATTATTTTTTTTATGCATTGTATACTTAGTCTAATTTGTTTGTTTAGAGGTGTTGAAGAAATGACTCTTTGTTTACAGGTTGTCTGCTTCTACAGGAAAATATGAGCAAATTGGCAATTACCATTTTTCTAGAAATAGAATATTAAGTATTCTGGGAGTTTTCTTTTACAGGATAGAGCACTTTTATACTCCAGAAACTGTTCCAACTAGGATTTACATGTTTCTGTTACCATAGCTGAACTGGTGTCAAATCCAGTTAATTTTCTCTAAATTAGTATGAAAAATAGGATCTATCTCACTGTAGAAAAGATCTGTTTTAGCCTCTGGCTGAAGTAGCACATTCTGTCGTGTTCTAAGTTGCTCTTTACAGACTTTGTATGGGGAGAAGTTTCTGTGCACTAAACTTGCATTTCAGCTTAGAATGCTAGCTACTGTGTGCCAAAACCAACAGTGCCAGGCCTCAGGCATCAAGGCTCACAGGGGAAGGCTAACAGCCAGTACAGCCCGTAACCCCGTCCTGCACGTCCACTTTTGCACAAGGTGGGGGCACCAAAGCTCGTTACAGTACATCCTTGCTGCACAGAGGAATCCCAAGCTTAAAGTGCCTGCAGGCACTTAGTGTAGGCAGCAGCAGAGATGGGGCAAGCGGTGTGTTTGTTCAAAGGGCAGGACGGGTACTGGGCGCAGTGTGCCCTGGGACCTTGCTGCAAGAAGATATGCAGCCAAATGTGTTCTCAGAGATAGTGAGAGTCTGGGTTTTCTCTTCTGAATTTTCTTTTCCTCAGAATTGTGCTCCAGTGCGGCAGGTCCACAAGATGCGTAGGCAAAGCAAGTTTGCGGTTCAGCATAGATTATAAATGCAGTTAAAGTTTAGTTGCTTTGCAACTGGTGCAGTGCAAATCTGTCCTCTCACTTAATTTGCAATAACTTCTGTAGACTAACCTTTTATGTCAGGTAGCAGTATCCTGCTAGTCTGGAAGTTGGAATCACTCTCCAGCAATCATGGATCATTTTGTCTGGGCAGTCAGCTTTGTTATCTACTTCATAAATGGCAGCTTCAGGAGCTCAGTAGTAGTGTGTTTTTTATGCAGTTTTTAAAGGTGAATTTAAATCTGTCCTATCTTGAACCTGTTACTGCTGTCTCTCTTATACAGGCTCATGGCTTTGAGATTTTGTGCTCTAAATGCAGGAAAGTTTCTCCTGGTTCCAAGATAAGTGTCTTAAGCAATCCCTTGTGGGCAAGATTCCTCAGCAGCCTGAAGGAAAAAAACTATTTCAAGGTGAGGCCGTGTGTGTATGGGTGAAATTCAGGAAAAAGATCTTTAGCTCTCAAACTTCGTTAAGTACTTAGAGTAGGGCAAGAAATCTAGTGCTTCTCTCTGTGGAAAGCAAATGAATATCATTGGGAAGCATGTACAAGTCATTCCTCTTTGAAATTAATTCATTTGCTTTTGAAATTAAAAAGAGAAAAAGAAGGATTTGGGGATGAATTCCTAAATCCACTTGAGCTCATGTAGGATTTTGGGGAAGAGGGGACTAGGTGGTGGTAAAGAACATGCCTTTGACTACTTCATTGAAGTTTGTAGCATGGTTAGGTTAACATCTTGTAAATATGGGAAAAGGGGAACATTTCTTATAGTACTGCAGTGCTACTTCTGGGGACAGTGCCCAAAAGGCAAGAGATTCGTTCGTAGTTCCTGTACAATATAACTTTTCCATCGGCTTCTTACAACCACGCTGCTGGGAGAATCATAGTGTTGTCTTTCCTTACTTTTGGTGTAGACCAAATGATACTGCAGGCTACATCTCTAGTTTATATCTGACCAGGAAAGCACCTTACACCTATTCCTTATAACATACTCCAAATGTAAATGGTGAAGGAGTACTATTCGCTTTGATTCTAGCAGTACTAAATTTCTTTGTAACTAACAGTTGTGATCATGAGTCCTGATTGTGAAAAGGAAGTTGAGGGAGAATTGTATAACTTCATGCTTGTGAGTTGTATTGAACAGGGAGAAATGGAAGGCTCTGCTAAGTACTTGGAACTGCTGCGTATGGCGGAAGATTACTTCCAGCACTCCGTTACCAAGCCAGAAAGGTAAGAGCTACTTTAACTTCATGATTAATCATACATAGTACCTATAAAAACTTTAACTACAGTTTTATAACACTTGCTTTTCTTTTTGCTTTAAATATGAAACCTTCTTCCGTTGAACATTTAACGCTGGTGTTGGGGCTAGGGTAGGCAGGTATTAATTCCTCTAGAGTATTCTCTACCAGTAGGAGTTATTGCTTGAGTAACTGTTTATCCTGATTCTGCAAAATATTAAGGTATTCCAAGTGGTTTAAGAGGTAATAGAAAAGCATTGTTCATTTGGTTGGTTGGCTATTAAAATTGTTTTAAAATTTCTTTGAAAAGCAGTCCCAGTGAATGATAAATAAAGAGTAATCCATCTCTGTTACTCAAGGCAGGCAGTTGGCTGTAGATTTCTCCAAAAAATCGTATCCAAAAAAAATAAATCATAGTGAAAATATCTGAGACTTGGCCAGCTTGTAATATCTGGACTGTTAGTTGCTTGAAGTTCCAGTTGTGCTGTCTGGCCATCCTAATGTTAATCAAGATGAAATAAATTTAAAGAACAAAGGAAGGAAATAAGAAATGGGCTTTGTAGCCATCAGTGATGAATACAGTAACTGAATATGTCTTGTTTTGGCTAATACTATCTGTGTAGCACGCTTGTACTTCCCTAAAATTTGCTTATCTTTTGGATGTATTTTTTGCACAGCAGAAATAATAAAGACTTTGAGCCAAAACATGCATGTGGAGTGTGAGATGCCATTGGCATTGTGTTGCTATTAAAAAACCATTTCAGTAAGCTGAATTGTTTTCTTCTAGTTCTGTTGCAGTGAGCCCAGGTGATGAAATTTTGACACTGTTGCAAACAACCACCTTTGATTTGAAGGAGCTTGAGAAAGAAGCAGCTTGTCTTCCTCCAGGGGATGGTGAGCAGGATAGCAGGAGTAAACTCTGTTGCAAATGATTACTTGTGGGGAGGGAAGAGGAATATTTGCAGAACGGTAGAGTCTGTGTGTATAGTTTGTCTGCTATCCTGTGACTGCTACAGGTGTTATTAACGAGTAGTCATTTTAAATTTCAGGCAGCCAGTTAGTGTGCTGTAAAAGTCATAAAGCTTGCAGCTGTGAATTGGCAGGATACACAATCCAGTTTTGAGGTTGATACCACTGGATCAGGAACATAACGCACACTTACGTACTAGATCAAGTACTTAGTCAACTGTATGCCAGACAGAAAGTATTTAAAACATTTTATTAAGTTAACTTTGAACTGTCAGTATTGGAATTGGTTTAGTTAGTGTCTGGTCTGCTCCCAGGGCCAATGTAAAATGAACGTAATCTTTATATAGTGTGTTTTGACTTATTTGACAGAAATGTAGTTGTCAGTGCATGATACAGATCACATCTGCATTTTCTGGATAAAGCAGTATACAAAATCCAACATTTAGTATTAATGATCATAGGACCAGGTCTGACTGGGTCAGTCACCTGCTATAGTGTAAGCAATTTCATCCTTCATGTAGTGGCAAAAAGGTTATCTAACAGGTTGCCCAGAGATGTTGTGGAGCCTCCTTCTCTGGAGATATTCAAGGCCTGCCTGGATGCAACCCTGTCTAACATGTTCTTGGGGAGGCTGCTGAGCAGGGGGATTGGGCTTAGATGATCTCCGGAGGTCCTTTCCAACCTTACTGATTCTATGATCTATGCTTAGAACAATATTTACCACTTTGAAGGTGTGTATAAACCAGTGTTTTAAAGCAGTAAAACAATCTGGACTCTTAAGCATGTAAAACCAAGAGTGCAAAAGTAGTGAGATACAGAATGCTAACAGTATTTTGAATCATCTAAATTGGATCTTGTAGGCTAACAGACTTGTGTGCAAATAACAGATATGTCCTATGTTCTTTCAGATGACAGCTGGCTGGAGATTTCACCAGATGATCTAGACCAGATGTTGAAGGAAGCAACAAATCAGTCCCATCCTTCCTCAAATGAGGAAGAGCAGAAATATGACTTGGAAGCACTTGCTGAAAGCATGAAGGCTTTTGTATCCAAAGTCTCAACACACGAAGGAGCAGAAATGCCATGGTACTGTTATTTTTAAGTTTGGTGTTTGGTATGGATTGTGTTTTCATTATGTTGCAGCCTTTCACTGGTTCGGTAATGTTGATTATCAAAGTTTCAAAACGTTTTTTTAAGCAGAGGCCTGAACCAAAGGTGTATTAGTAGTGAATATATACATGCTTTTAAATTAACTAGGTGGCTGCTCTGAAGCTGGTGCAAGTAAAAATGGCTGAAGCTGTTCTAGTTCTTACTTAGCTTTTTTTTTTTTTCCATAAATCTCTTAAGTTGAGGATTACTGTTGTCAGTTACCATAGTTCTTAGCACAGTTGTTAAAATGTTTGTCTCAAGACAGTTCAACTGTGGTGAACTTCTCCTGCCATGAAAGACTAACTACTGAGACTGCTAAAATGCCTCTAGTGAGGCTGTAGAAAGTGCATCACTGTAGCACACACTGTACACATGGAAGCATGAAAAAAGATAGACTGTGGATCTCTGTCAGTAGTCTTGACCAAGAGACCAGAATTAAGCTTTTAGTGTTCTCTTGTTCACTCTAGGTAGGGGCTCTAAACCTCTAAGATCCTAAGCTATATAAATCTTTGTCAAATTTATAACACTTCCACTTAATTTCACAAGGATGCCAGGGAAGCTTACTTTGATTGCCTTCAATGTGTGGGGGTTTTTTGTTTGTTTTGTTTTGTTTTGGCCAAGATGAAACAACTAGTTCTTGACTTCCTTTCTGCCTTCATGCCATGAGCCGCATCATTTGCTGTTTCATTCGTGCAGGCCTCAAGCTAAGTGCTTCTTAGGCCATCAGGTCGAATACCTGAACTTTAATCTAGGCTTGAGGAAATCAATATGCCAAATGTTTTTTCTGCCTATGTCAGCCTTATGCAAGCATAAAAGCAATACTTATTAAAAATGATTTTTATATTTCAGGTCATCTGATGAAGCTCATGTTACCTTTGATGTTGACTCTTTCACAAGTGCTTTGGATAGAATTTTAGGTGAGATTGATTTGGTTACTTGGCTTCTCTTGGCTTTCTGATTATCCTTTGGCACTGCACTGATTTGTTTGCTATATGTACTTGATAATATGTAGGAGCAGACTCAGAAGAACTGGATTCTGATGATTTGGATGAAGAAGAGGAGTTTGACTTCTCAGATGAGGGTGATGAAGACTTAGATGTTGAAAATCAAAGGCAAGCGCAGAAGGCATTGCCTAATGAAGTTACAGGTAGTCTCAAGTCATATATGAAGGAGATGGACTGTGAACTGGCACATACCAATGTTGGCAGAAGTTTCAGCACCCAAAAGAAAGGGGTAAGTATCCTCTGAGTTCTAGTTTGTAGTGTAATCATATTCTGAGAGTTTTAGTAGGAAAGAGGAAATGTGCTCAAGCGGTCATTCTAGGTGACATGATCCTACAACTTTTGTCCCCTGATCATGTGCTGATTAATTATTAAAAAAAAAAATCCCATGTGCAAGCAAAGTGTGTTCAAGTTGCACCACAGGGTGGGTGTGGGTGTGTGTGTGGGTGTGTGTGTGTGTTTTTGAAACAAAAAGTTAATTAAGCTTCAACTTGCATGTCAGTTCCAGGACTTCGTTTCATCTCTCTATTTTGATAGTAAGGCAAGCAGCTGCAGCTTGGCTTCTAGTTTCTGCAATTGATTACTCCTGTAGGAAACTCAGACAGGACTCAGTAACCTTGTCTTTCTCCTGGAGCTTAATCTGTAGAGTGGAAAGAGATGATTTTTTTTTAAACTGGCATGAAAATTTGGTGGCTCAACTCCTGTTTCTCGAAACAGTGTTGAACATACTGAACTTTGTTGGCTGCAGAACTATTTACTTGTGTTTTGTCTTGTGGTTTGTCCTATTTTTAGTATCCTACATGATTTGTCATGATAAAACTTTCTCTTTGTGTTTGACAGGTAAGTTCTGTTAAAGCAACTACATCTCAAAATGCTGGCCATGATTCTGGGACAGAAGACACTGAGCTGACACCCATTGATCTGGATATGAACCTCGTGGCTAACATGCTTGAATCCTATAGCGCTCAGGCAGGACTGGCAGGACCCGCTTCAAACATTTTGCAGAGCATGGGGGTATATTTACCTGAAAATGCTGATCATATAGAGTCTAGTAAGAAAGGAGAAGAATAACAGATTGTCTTAATTCTGAAGACATGCCTGATTGGGAAAAGCAGCACAGAAAGATTAGCAGTGTTTTGGAAGAAGAGACAAAAGGTTTGAATTTTAAGCATTTTATGCATTAGTTATATGTGGCTTTAGAATACAAAGTTGGATTTCTGTGGAAAAACATTCTGTTTAGATACTGTCTTGGATAGAAAGTGGATTTTTCCGGTGCTAACATTTATTCAGAAAACTGAAGAACAATGTTGTGACTGGAATGAAACCCATTACAAAGCTTATCTTTAATATTAAAATTGATAATCTAATTTGGCATATTTAAAAAAATGTCCTTTTACCCATTACTAATTGGTTTCAATACCTGGAAAGCAGCTCATATTCTGAAAACACTGCTGTGGTCAGGGGGAGATGGAGGAATACTGTATTATAGGAACAGTGTTCTCTTGTGGATTTGGAGACCCCCCAAACTTAATTACTTTTCCAAAAGTATTAATGCTTCGTTGTAAGAACATCTAATATTTGTTAGAAGATTCTGGTTTTTATTAATCACGAATATTTGAGGAATTATCAAATTGAATGTGTAAATATTGCTATAAGTATCTTTTTTGAATTTATTTAAATAAAAACAGAAGTACAACTTGATTGCAGGGCCTGTTTCTTCTTCGAAAGTATGCATAATTTCCTCAGTGCAATACCAGAAGTTCTTGGAGTTAAAGTATTTGCATAATAAGGTATTTCTTGAATTCTGCTATTGCTGAATGCTAGTATTGTACCAGCAGTGTATGAGCCCAGTATGAACAGCTTTGTTTTGTTTTAGTGAAAATGTAATTGGAAGTCATTCAGCATATTGCTTTTATGTGGAGTGAAAAATCTTAAATCAGTTAAAGCTAAGTAGTAAACTATTCTTTCTAAATACAAGGTTTTAACTTTAACAAGATAAACTTGAAATAAAACATATAGAAGTTCTTGCTGTACTTATCTGCTTGGTCTGGTCAGGTTTCTGCAAGCCTTGCCTTTAATTTTATTCCATGCAACAATTAATCAAGTGTCTTAATTGGTAGAGGAGAAACTCAGTGCTGAGATTTTATTGTTTTTTTTTTTTCCTATTCAGTAGTTTTCAATTAAAACCTGGTTTCTGATCCTGAAGGCAGAGCTAACTAGTTTTAATAGACTAATTTATTTTTATTATTATTAATTTAAGTCTTAAAGCTGGGAGTGTGAAGTCTTCGTTTTATTTTTTTTGCATGTAAGTGTTGACATTATTTTAAGTGGAAAAGTAGAATGTAGCAAAAATTGTTTCCTTGTGGGATTTGGACATTTGTTGGATGGCCAGTTTTAGTATATAGCTGCCATGCCAGCTGAGTTTGATGAATGCACAGGAAGTTCTTCAGAAGGGACACAGTGCCATCGTTTCGCTGGAATTCATGAAGCCTTGACAAGTTCCATTGAATGATTCCTGACTTCTCTAGTATCTATACCCCTGTTTTGCTGGGGGTGAGGTGGGAGTGGCTTTTCCTGTTTTGTTTTTCTTATAGATAGAGGGCATCTTTACTGATGCTTGTAAAATGCTCCGATATAGTATTGTAAACATGGAGATTCCACATGTGAATGAATGTGGAGGGAGTAAAAATATGAAGGCTATGTTACCTCTGCCTTTGTCCTCTGTGGATGTGATGAAAGATACAGTTAGTAGTCCAGGAAGAATCCTGAAACGTTGGACATGATTGGAGATGAACAGCAAGAATTAGAAGGTAGAAAGATGTTCAGTGAGTTTGGCCTGCAGAGGTAGTGAAGTGGACTGCGATCACTCTAGAGATACCTCCACTGGAAGTCTGGATAGCAGGGCTTCTCGAATCTGTTAGACAAAGATAGTACCGGCAGTTCATGGTAGAAAGCAAGTGAACTTGACCATTGAAAAGGATGCATTTTTTTTAACAAGGAAGGTGATTAACACTGATGCTGCATAAAATTCTCCACTGATGAGAAGTTAAATCAAGATTGGATACTTTTCCAAAAATAACTCCAGTTTCAAGAACACAGTCAAGTTTGAGCTCTCCTGTGGCCTGCAGTATGCAGAAGGTCAGGACAGATCAAAGGACTTGTCTAATGTAGTATGTGGGGAAAACTTCTAAGCTAATGTTCAGAACAAAGCTGCTCTTTTTGGAGGCACTTCAGTTGATCTTATTTCTTGGATAATGTGACTTTTGCATCAATCAGTCTGTTATTTCTGTGAGGCTGTACTTATTCCAACTATTTACGTTTGTTCAGCAGCTTCACAGCAGAGATCCTCAAGACTGCAGAATTACTCGCAATAGAACTTGTCATCTAAGAATAAACACTTCAAAGCAGTGGAAGAGGCAACATGGAAGTAACATACTAGGCATTTCTGCTTTTAATTTTAAAAGGGATTATTTTTAGTGAAGGAAGCCTGATGGTATTAATTAGGGTTGACAAGTATAATGTGATCCCCTTTCAACAATTTGCTGTCAAAGTTTCCATTATATGCTAAATTTGTTTAGCTAGAACTGCGTTCCAACACAATTTATTAACTTTGCTTGCCTGAGTATCTGCCTTTCGTACAGCCTTGTTCATCCTAGAACTTCTGACCCAAAAACGTAGCTTTCTTGTTTGTGGCTTGATCCCCTGGAGCCGCTGTTGTGAATGGGGTAGTTGTTGACTGGTACGTTCCAAGTAGGAAAATGAATAATAGATCTTTAGTCTTCCGCGCACGCCATCCAAACCAATCCCAGGAGACAGTAGAGGCCTTTAACTTTTTCAAACTGCTCTAAATACCTGGACAGTTCGCCTGTTGGCTCTTTCCACCGGTCAGCTTTATGGAGTAGATAGGAGCCTAAGAAAGCAAGCTTTTATTTTCTCTGTGTTAATGGCGGGAATACAGTTCATCTCAGAAGACAGCAGCTCAGAGGCTAGTCATGTTTTCAGCACGAGTCGTAACTCCTCTCTGGCCTGAGAGGAAGAGTTGTTGCCAAGCTGCTTTCCCTGTCCCAGGACAAGTGGTATTTATCTATAGCTAGCGTACTGCTCGGGCTGCATTTACATGCAAATGCAGTTTGATGTCAATAATGCAATCTGCTACGTGAAGTCCCTGTGCTTGAATCTATCTCCTGGAGGAAAAAAAAAAAAACTTCAAAATCCTCATTGTGTACGTGGATGTTGGCTTGCCCTGTTGCCATGAAGGGTCACCTCCCTAAGAACGCTTTCCCTTCTGCCTTTCCTTTTTAATGCTACAGTATAGGAGGAACAGTTACCTCCAGGGCATTTGTTATTTGCAATGGTGGGAAGGTTATTTTTGTGAATGTTTGCACAGCTCTTGCACAGCTGCTCATTTAACTCATGTGAGACATCAGATTTTGTTTTCAATAGCTGCAGGAGTCAGCGCAGGCCTTTTGTACTGATTCAGGGTCCCTGGGGACACTGCAAAGGGTGCAGCAGCAGTCGCCCTCTTGCCATTTATGTCTTTGGAGTGGAACGCAAGAACATCTGTTCTGGCAGGTCTACGATGGAAAGTGATTTCTTTTTTCAAGTTTGTTTTATTCCCTCTGAGAAAATATCACCATGAGTGAGAAGGCAGTTGCGATTCTCCATTTAAGCAACCAAACTTGGGAGCTTCTTACGAGATGTGTTTCTCAAGAATATGAAAAGTCGTATTTAGAAGCCTAAAACAACACCTTAGTCTGTGTGGCAAGGAGTGTCTTGCCATCAGCAAGATTGCCACCTCATGAGGGTGGAGAAGTTTTATTAGCAGACTCCAGGTGCTGATAGGGGATAATTAATTCAATAGTAAATTGTCTGACTTCAGGGCAAATGCTGAAACTGCTGTTGTGGTCACGTATCAAGTTATCTTGTGTATGAATTCTTAGAGTAATGTACAAGCAACCTGTCCTGTTGTAACGGGATAGAGACAGCATGTAGATTTAGGAATCCGAATCCAAGCTAGCTATCCTTCCAGGCTAGGAAACTGTCTGTTGGAGTGCAGTGACGTGGAAGCAGGTATCATGAACAGCTTACAGGTTTCTGATGTAAAACTGTAGCTAAAAAGCTCAGTATTGGGTTGGCAGGGAGGCATGTGTACGACAGAAGTGGGATCGCTGTTCAGAACAGAGCCTGTGCTTAAGCAAGTCACCCCTTTCATGTGGATGTATAAAATTTTGCAAGGCTCCAGAAGATCACACGAAGATGGGAAGTGAAGAGCAAAGCTCATGGGAAGGTAAATCTCTATTCAAAACAAAATAAGCAGCTGCTACTATTGTTGTAGGCAGGAAGCAGAAAATGAGGTATTTCCAGTAATAACTTTTTAAATGTAATGAGAAAAAAAGGAGCAATCCAGTGGCTGCAGCAGTGTTAATCTAAATGAGTTCAGTTACACTTTTTTTTCCCCCAATTGATGAGGCTAATTAATCTACCTGCAGTTGCAAGGCCATACAGTTATAGGGTTGATGTAGGGTTAAACATGTTAGGAAACTGTATCCCCTTGACTGGTCATGCTAATGGCTGAGATCTTGTTTAAAAGATCACAATTCTTTCCACCCGTTTTAATTTTTATGCATCTTTTTTGTCTCATTTTCTCACAATTTTTCAGCAATAGTACTTGCTGCGACTCTGCCAGTTTACTCATGAAATGGAATATAATCTAACTTTGGCCTTCTGTATGCTGCATACTGACAGTAGCCATTTTTTACTGACAGTAGCCATTTTTAACTACCATATTTCCTCGGGTCCTTATTGCATGCCTCTTGTGCCTGTGGAGACACGGGTTTTTTTCACTAATAAAAGCTCTCCAGGTTCTCTGAAAGCTATTCAGAGATCAGTGTTAGTGAATTTTGTGCATGGTTTTGACTTGCTGATGCTGTGTTCTTGTAATCACACAGATCAGCCAACAATGTTTTCAGGAAAAACATTGCTTAGCTGCTCTTGTCCTAGTCCAATAAATGTTTATATAGCAGCCTAACTGCAGTGTCTTCCCTACCGTTTATGATTTTGCAGCTTCCCGTTTCTTAAAAGATCTTGTTGAGATTGTTGGCTTATTAATAAGTGATGTATGAATTTGTTACTGTCCCTATCCCAAATCTTGTCTTTTTCTTTCGTGCTTTCATTGATATACCAGTAAATTCCTCTGTGTCTTTGCAATATCTCTACTTGCCAACTCGACAATCTTCTGTTTCCTGCCATTAGAAAGACCTTACTGTGTATCCTTCTTTTTTCTTAGTCGCTTTAAATCTTACTGAAAAATCTCTTCCTTAGCATTCTGCTATTTCTCTTGGTAGCTACATTTTGTTTAAATGCAAAGTTTCAGAGCAAATACTTCACGTAAAGGTGCTATGTGGAGTCGGATATGAAAAGAAGTACCAGTGGAGAAGGATTTTCTACCAGCATTTTGTGCTCTTGTGCTAGTACTATTGTTAGGAAGTCGGTGCAGCTTTGTGTTTCTGCTCCTGTGTTCCTTCTCTTATTTCAGGCAGCTGATGCCGACTTCGGTGTCTGCGTTACGATGATGATTCTGGACATCACTGAGTGGATGAATCTGATTGCCTACAGAATACCACTGACGAGTTTTAAAGAAACTGCTAAGCCGCACTATTTCCAGCGCAGCAACCTAGCGTCGTCTTTTAAGAAAAGGAGGTTTGGTGGTGTTCCCAAGTATATGTACTATTGCATGAATGACACCTGGCAGTATTTTTACCTTACACAGCTCCTTGACTTCTGTTGCTAGGTTGAAAGGTGAATGAGTTTTAAATGGAAAACGGAGCCTGGGATTCTGAATTCATTTCAGCAGTGCTTCAGACGGAAGCACGGAAATATTTGAGTAATTACAAGTTGTTCTGACAGCCTAGCCATTGCAGCTGCCAGAGCTGAACTGCTTGTGGTGACTTGAAAAATGGCTTTCGCACAGTCATGTTGTCAGGGCATTCCATGAATTGCTCGTGTTCTCTCAGGCTGAATGTTAGATTCAGTATGCGTCTATGGTATCTCAAAGCATGTTTTAACATGAAATATCCCTTGCCACAAGAGCTTCCTCTTTGACCCCTAATGCCGAAGTCAGACTCCCTGCCATTCACGATGCATGAGCACCTCTGTTGATAGGAGAATGTGACCTTTCCAGGCATCAACAGAGGAGTCTTGAGTTGATGGGAGAGCATGTGGTCAGTGAAGCAAGTATCCACAGTGCACACCATTTCCAAGAAAGGTTTTTCTGAGCTCCCTCACTCAAAGATGGACAAATTGTGTCAAGTGGTTTGGTTACTTTAATCCTCTGCTGGCACTTGTTGGAGATAAACATAACTTTTTATGCCCTGCTGCTTTTGGCCAGTAGGCAGAATGCTGCTCTTAACCCTGACTGCATTTCTCGCTATAAAGCATTTTCAAATTAATCAAATGAATCAAATGAATTCAAATTGCTGTTAGTACATTACGGCTGCCCATGTCTCCTGCTGACTGGTAAAACTTACACAGCGTAAACAACAGCACAGCACTGTGAGGGGTGGCAAATACTGTGATTCCCAGAGGCTGACTGCGTTTCAGGGGCAGATCTTGCTGTAGTCCAAGTGCCTGCACTCCCTGAAAGCAATGGAGTTTCTGTGATTTATACAAACCAAGAGGAACCCTTTAATACATGCACTTTTGAGAGAGTTGTGCTGCTAAGTCTCTTTTCCTTGTCTAATATCTTTTACATGGAAAGTAAGCAATCCTGCTGCATTTTGACAAAAGAGCATCTGTTGGAGAACTGCCTATTTCTTTTCCCAGGTGACCTTCCTTTGGGGAGCATGTTCTGTCTTGACTGCATGCTCAGGCTTCAGCCAGATTCTTGAGGCAAGTTTAAGTGAGAACAGTGTCTCTCTCATCTTTTTTCCTTTTTTTTTTCTTTTTGTCCTGTTTTTAGCTGGTGTATTGCTTGCAGTCATTCCTCTTTGTTAATGTCAGGAATAAAGACCACCATTATTGTTTCATACCTAAGTCAAAAAGGTATCGATTAAGCAGTTTTTAAAACAGTTTAAAATTTGAGGCCCTTTAAAAGATTTGATGAGAATAGTGTTTTGGAGTTGTTTTTGCCTTAAAATAGTATTTAAGTAAATTAAAAAGACTATTTTTGTTTTCGAAATGATAATTAAAAGATACAGACTTTTCAAGTGGTCTGTTTCAAACAGGGAGTCACAGAAGAAAATTAATGAGACATTTAGTTTTGCTTTTCCTCTAACAACAACAAAACAGGTGGTGAATAATGAAATCTGAGAAAGCCTGGTATAGTCAGAGTATGAGCCAAGACCTGCAATCTCAAGTCAGCAATAATGCTCTCAACCAGTGTGGCCAGCTTGCCACCTGCTGTTGTCCCAAAATCGTTTTGCTGCCGCCACAGCCCAAGGGGACATGCTACCAAAACAATTCATTGCCAGCCCACAGAAGAGACAATTCTGAAGCAGCTGATGTCAGTCAGTCAGTCAGTATTCTTTCTCTTTTAATTAGCACCCACTGATAATGTTGTGTGTCAACATTAAAAAAAAATACTATTTGATAAGCAGACCAACTCAGTGTTTCCAGTCAAATAAAGATGAATTTTCTTTAATACTAAATCAAGTCACGCTATAGCTGATTGACAAACACTGCTGTAAATTAAAAATGAAACAAAAATAACAAAGAATTGCACACTGTAGAAGCTCAAATTCTCAAAAGCTGAAATTGCTGGAGAAGTCACAGCCATTCCTCCTTTCTCTCAAGTGTACTATTTTTTGCTCCTTTTACTTCCTAGTCCTTTTCTTTGTCACTAGGGGAGCAGGTTGTGTGTGGATATTCAAAGAGAAAAACACGGGAGTACGTAGAGGTGGATGTCCTACATTGGAAGCACATTGCTCAGGTCACATTAGTGAAATACAGAGGGGTAAGTTGGAAAGACATTAAGGAGAATTTGGAAGGGGCATAAGAAGCAGGAATATTGGTTGATATCTAACTCTTTAATTTTCTACTGCAGACACGGGAAAGAAAGGAATGAAGCTGAAATCAAGAGAATGGCAGATTCCAGAAAGGAGAGAGAAAAAAAGATAAATGTTGGGGAATTAAAATGACACGATAGGAGAGAAAGCAGGAGAAACTACCACAGAGTGAGGCAGCAAGACACATTTCAAAGAAAATTGGATGCAGGAGTGTTGCTGTTAAGTTCAATGGTGTTACAGGGCCATGAGGTATATCTGGCTGGGTTAAGGGGAGGAAGCAATGCCCTTGTCCATACCTGAGTACATTCTTAACAGGATGACTGGTAGATCTAGTTCATAGACATGAAAGACATGTTCCAGCATGCAGCTTTTATTGGTCAAGAGTTAGCGATGGCAGGAAAAGTGCTTGTATGTGCTGCCATGGCCTGAAAGATTCTCCTCCCTTTCTTCCTAAAGTAAAATTAACCTGAGGAAACAAAATATGCCTGACATGTGAGAAAACTCTCTTTTTACTTACTGCTCAGATGTTGTGACCCTGAATTTTTACCATTGTTCACCCCCAGTGAATTCTAACGGTGACAGTCAACGATACATTCGTTGTGTCCCCTTCAAGTATCTGTACTGATGTCTTGGCAATCTTGGCATTTGAACTTTGCCAATCAGGCAGAAAGGAGTGTCAGCTTGAAACGGCAGCAGATGAAACGCGCACCCATCTGTTCCTGTGACCTGGCTTTCCTTGCCCAGGCTGTCTCTTTGTCGTTCTCTCTCTAGAGAAATGATGCCATTTCACTGGTAAAAAAAGACCAACTCTCCAGGCAAGCCACAGACTGTTAGCACAGGGTAAGAGGCATTGTACTTTCCAGGAATGTTCTCTTTCAGAAGAGCAGTCCTTTCTTGCAGCAGTTCCTGTCGCCCTTCTATTATCTCGGTTCTTCTAAATGCTCCTATGTAGGTTTTGCTCTTCTGCTCCCTACCACTAGGCAGCTCTGTTCTCTCTTCCTTGGGCGGAAGTATTAGGCTCTGTCTTACTGCAGGGAGAAGTGTTACTTCCAGAGATGCTTTAAGCTGTTCAGATACATCATAAAACTAAGAACTCATTTAGCATTTGCAGAAGATTAGGATGTTTTATATGAAACCAGATTTAATGGGAAGGGGAACAAAAGGAGAGTGTACGAACTCTGGCTTTTCAACTGTGGGTTTGTTTTTTGTTTTTTTTTGTTTTTTTTTTTTTTTTTTGATCTTTCAAATCTGTATGAATGCTAACATGGAAAGGCCATTCTCCTGTAGCTTTTTTTTTCTGGAAAAACTGTAGGTTCAGATATCTATCCAAGACCTCCAGATGAGTAAAATGGGGAAAGGTGAGACATAGCTCTGCCAGGGATGACCATTCTGTTGCTTGATGGACAACACCTGCAGCTGGTCACAATACGTTTGGTGCTCTGAGATTAAGAATTATTTTGTGCGTTCGTTGCAGATCAGGGGATCTCAGAGGTGATCTACTGTAGATAGAGTTGTATGAGGATGATCAGGGTAGAAATGGGTTTGTAGGTTTGTGTATCTTAGTGTGAGACAGCCATCGGTGTAGAGCCATCCCCACTGTAACACAGATTTTCTTCAGTACCTTCGGAATTTTTTGTAACTTTGCTGAAATTGCATTTAAGTCAAATTGCATAGAAGTCACTGTACCTAGGCTGTCCGGGAAGTCTGCTGCTTAACCCACTCCTGAATCAGATGGTGAGCAATGGCCTGTTTGGGAGGAAACCAGGGTAATAAACAGCCATGCTCTTGTTTTGAAGCTTTGGGGTCTCTCTTGAGAGCCTCCACGATTTCTTCCAGGTCAAACCAACGGGCTGCCTCCAGTTCCAGGCGGTTCATACTGATCTGGAAGGAATTCAGATAATACTAGTTGCTTAAATCAGATAAAAATGTGGCCAGCAGTACCTTGCTTATT
Source organism: Rhea pennata (assembly GCF_028389875.1). NCBI lineage: Eukaryota > Metazoa > Chordata > Aves > Rheiformes > Rheidae > Rhea > Rhea pennata. The sequence continues at coordinate 37,355,237 of NC_084669.1, read as the reverse complement.
CTCTGTACCTGCAAAGATCCCAGGCTGCAATGGGCAGGGTGCTTAATCCACTCCTGAATTAAGTGTTGATGCCAAAAGGATATTACTGATCACCAGTGTTCTGTGATCTTGGCTTTCCTTAGGGAAGCCTTAAATCAGGTAGCCCTGTTCCATTATAGCATTAACCTACAAAATACCAGTGGCTGAATACAATCAATAACACAGCAGAAACTGCATGTCTCACTGGGAATGTGATATTACTAGGTAGAAGTCTCATCTGCAAAGTTCAGAGGAGAACCACAGGTGTGTTGGGCTCTGGGCTTGGATTCATACGGTGACCCAGACAAAATCTGGCACAATGCAACAGAAGATGTTTTTAAGCTTGTTCTTCACTTAGAGAAAACTGATTGAAAACTGCATTAAGAGATTATTTGATGCTTTCCAAACTAAAGTCTGTGGACTGAAAGAAACTTCACTATGTAAAGTGAATAGTGAAATGCCTCAAGGGGACCGCTCACCTCGGTCTGCTGTGCCCTCACCAACACATGACATGCTATCATTAAGCAGCTACTGGGAAAAGGCCAGTGCTGAGACGCTGAATACCGGAACGACTCCACCTCCAGGCCCACCTCTTCTGCCACTTCTCGTCGGACTGTCTCCTCCACAGTTTCACCTAGAAGCAACCAAAGGTAGGCAAGGGCAGCCTGGCCTCAGGGCAGTGAACCATGGCAAGGGAATGTAGGCACACTCACTTCTTAGGTGTTCCAGCCCTAACTGCTCGAGCACAAGCAGTATCTCTGGCTGTGCTGACCTAGGGACATTTCTGTCAGCAGGATACAGAACTGAATCCATGAACCATGTGTACCTGCCTTAAAGGGAGGCATTGGGGACATGAGCTGGTTTTGTACATGTACAGCAGATAGAACAATGCTGCCCCTCTTCATCATTTTTCTCTTTAAGCTATTTTCCCTCTCGTAATAGGTGTTTTTTTTTCAGCTAGTATGCACTAGACACAGAGTAGATAAAGCAGCATCCTGCGTTCTGCTTGAGGAGTATTATGTTTGTAATCACCATCAGCAACTGATAAACACCCCAAAATGTTCCCATTCTCTTCAGATACGTAGAGCTATTTTGAGTTCTAGCTGAATGCCAAAACTGATCTATTCAGGTCTAACACCTTTTCCCCTGCTTATGCTTATGTGTGCATCCTCTGAACAGGCCTGCAGTTGGTATCCCACAGCTCTGCCCCAAGCCCTGCACGTCTGGGGCCACAGCGCTGACCAGAGACTGCCATACCTATGTCACAGAAACCTGACAGAGCGGTGTACATCCCCGGAGGAAACGACGGCTGTCGTGCAAGGAGGCACCGGCTCCCATCAGACACCAGGGTGATGACCACTGGAGACATCTAGCAAAGGCGTCAAAAAGCAAAGCAAGGCGTTAAGACCAAACAAGTGAGTGCAGACTGTTGCTTTTCCTAGCCAGCTGGGGGTCACTGGATGAACGCTAAAGAAAAATTGCCCAGCTACACAGAGAGCACTCCTGCTGCCTTTTACAGAGTCCCCTCCCTGTGGCCTCATAGTGTTGGCTTGTCACCGCCGAGACGTCGTGTTGCTTACCTTGCTGTTCACTTGCTCACCTGGGGATAGTAAGTTATTCCACTGGCATGGCAAACACGCTTGCTGCCAGCAACATTTTTCTGAGTGGGCTGTCCAGTTTTGCTACAATACTGGTGGGAATCATGCCACCGGAGAAGGGCCTGGGCCTGTGAATACCAAGAGAGGAATGCAAATCAATTTACACTAGGGGCAAGGAAATGATTCAAGACAGCCTCCCTGAATGATACTTTGCTATGTTCTCCCCAGCATGCAGTCAGATGGATAAACCGTGACAGTGTTTGAAAGCCTCAGAAATGTATGTAAAATACAGGCATTGCTTTGAAAAAAGGTTTGATTCTGCAGGCAGAATTTCACGCTTCTTGCTTTAGCATCCAAATTTCAGCATGTTAAGGGGATGTGAGGGACAAGTTGTTCCAAACTGGGATACAGTGGGAGTAGTAATGAGAACAGAACTATTCTAAGTAGTCTCCAACACAACTGGCTTCTTGAAATATAGCACAAGCACCACAGACATTATACAGCAGGAAGAGAAACATGAGTTATTTCTACTTATGGGTAAAGGCAGCTGATTTTCACACACTGGTCTTTTCATACGGTTTCCAAACAGGACATCTGTCGAGTAACTGCTTATACAGGAGCAGTTTTAAAAGAGCAGTTCTGAGAGACGCTCTGTAGGTTCCTTCTTGAAATTCAGTTTGCCAGGAAGATTACAGAAAATTGGTGCCTGATACTTATTAAGGTAGGAACAGATTGAGATTGCTGTGACTACTGCAACTGGTAAGATTACTGTTTTTCACGCTGGACATGTGGCCGGTTAAGGCTAAATGGCTAATTAGTGCAGTCATTTTTAAGCCACTTCTCTCTTTCTATTGCATCTTTCTTTTGCAGATAGCAAATTTTGGGGGGATATTTGCACATAGCAAATACCTTTTTGGGACAGCAAATTTGAGAAAGCTGCTGTAACTTATAGTGTGTTTTATACCTAGTTCACTGAAAAGGTACACTAGGTACTTCCACAAATACATGCTAAATCATAAAACTAATATGGGAGATAAGGAAAAGGGCTGATGTGAGAAATTACAGCTTCCTAAAGTAAAAAATCCTCTGCCATACCGATGCCAGCAAAGGAGAATCTTTCTCATCCACTACGAAGAGAGCCTTTCGTAAGTCAGTAAATGAACCCTTGAGTTCAGACTCAAGAACCGATTTCTCCAAGGCTCCTGTAACAAAATAAATCTCTGATGATAAATTGCAGTTACTATCTCAACTCTACACGCCTCATTGTTCGGGTATACGGTTTCTGGAAGTTCCCATGGAAATGACAGCACGTCAGTGGTTACACAATCCAAAATATTAAGTGATCTACAAACAGCCCATCTTTACTAAAATATGCAGAGGAGGAACAGTGCAGTTTGGTGGCTCTGACACACCATGCTTGCAACATGTCCAACAGAGGACCACACAGAGGGTTTTTAGCAGTAAACATCACCCAGCAAGGACTAAACAAGCTGCCTAGACAGGACCTCCATTTCAATGAACTAAACATGATGCTGACATGGATGGAAGAGGAATCATGCCAACCTAAATCCAAGGCAAAGTGTGGTACGTGCTCATCTGAACAGCCAGTCAGCACAGACTTTTCTATCCATTGTTCAGTTTCTTTGAACTTCTCCAGGACCCTCTTCATCTCTAAAGAGCACGAGAAACAAGAGGACAAAGCTATGATGAAAGTGAGTTTATACAACCATGTTGTACATCTTTAAGGTGCTCACAGTCTTGGCTCAAGGCAGGGTGCAAGTGTGAGCGAGGGACTAAGCAAGAGGTTCCATGCTAACAGAGACCGGAAGTCTGGCTTTTCTCCTACTGTTAACTGTTAGATCATTTGACCATCACATCAAGCTGAAGATGCAAATATTTTGATGCTTGCGGAGCTGTCTGCTGCTTCTCCTCTATACCAGCTGATACCTCTCTCACAAAGAAAACTTCTGGGTTATGCCAGATCACCTCCTCCCTTTGTCAACAGACCTTGTTGCTTGTTTTCCTGCCAGCCCTTTCTCTTCAAAGGGCATAGTCCTAAATGTTTAAAAGTGTTCATCTCAAAACAGATCAGGCATATCTTGATACCCTACATACGTGCAGAGCATAAGCTTGTGTCCGCATGCTGAGGCTTTAACTATAAATAGTCTTTTATGGGTAACAAATAGCATGCTGCAAATAAGGGATGTTCCTGTACAGCTTGATAGATTTTTTTTTTGAGTGCTATGCAAGGAATTGTTTATTGCAAATTAGTCTGTATCATCTGAGCTGTCTGATTTAGGAAACATTTCTTACTAGACACTTGCTTACCTGTTGCACTTAACTGTGGTATCAAATATTTCCTTCCCACTTCCTGCAGGAAGGGGGAGAGGTTGTGAAAGAGGTAGAAAGTTCCTGAGGTCTGGGCTTGTCTACAAAAGCTATCATCTTCTTTTAGCTCATTTAAGTATCTGCAGTAAGAAAAGAATTGAGAAAATGAATGCAAGACAATGTTGAGATTACATGTGCTACATGTATTTGGACACATTTATTTTGGACAAAGCAGTGGGGCAGAACAGATGGTACAGATTGTGCATTATATGTGCTTACAGTTTTATACAGCTCAGTCTATTCATTGGTGAACTGTAGCTTCTAACGAAGGTGCTGTGTTGGCAAGAAATACTCCCTCCTACTACACAGGCAGCCTCGAGTCTTGGACAGCCAAGGAGCTCTGTAACCCAGTCTTTTAATGCGAGAGGTCTGCTTTATGATCATTTGTGTGCAAGAAATCTTGGTGTTCCCTTATACATCTCTGCTTTGGATGGTTCCAAATCCTGTTTGACCAAATGTACTACTGAACACTTCAAATGTTGAATATACTTCCCGTCAGGCTGCGTGGATTATTCAAGGGCATGTGCTGCCTGACACGTTGACTTAGGAGATAAAAAATCAAACTGAAATCTCCGGACCAAAGCGGATGGGGCCCAAGTTAGGAAAATCGGTCTTTGGAAAAAGGCCGTCAGAAGATGCTTCTTTCAGGCTTTTTGAAGTAGTACTTAAAATGGGTATGAGCAGCAACGCTTTAATTCTGCCTTGTTTTTAAGAGTTCTTTAGACAGCAAGTGCAGGCATTAATCTACAGAGCTTCAGCGGAAAGCTCATGCAGCAATACTGTGTGACCAGTGAACTGTTAGATTAACCCCTGGGTTAGATTTAGGTAGGATTACTTGTGACAGTGGATGCAGGATTGCCAAAGTCTCGTCTTTTCACTGTAGACAGGAATTAGATGAGAACTTACCTCATTTTCCTAACATAAGTAGAATGTAACCTGCAGAAGAGAGAGGAAGCTCTTCTATACACTGCTTGATAAATTACAGTCATAATCAACACCTAAGGGTAGCTGCCTCTGCCTAAAAAGAGAAGCACAGAATATAATGCAGCGACTCTGCAAAGATGAGTCTCATTTAAAAAATGCAATACCCCAGTGCTACCAGAAATCTCCCTCTCCCAAGGAGTCTGTAGAACACTGGCATTTGCTTTCTAAATGAATGGTTCATAGTATAGCTGCACACCAAACTCAGTTTCAGGTAATTTATAAAGACATGTATGAGATATCTCAGTTTGTTTCCTACTGTGAGCATGCACAGAAGGCTTTACAGAAAGTGCTGTAAGATTAGGTTAATTAGTGTTGTCCTAAACTCTGTATCACTGGGATAGAGAACAGCAAATGTAGTTGCTTTCCTGTTTGTTTCCTATGTTGTTGTAACAGCCTTAATCCAACTGAACATCCTATTTCAGCAAACAGTAGATTTGTGGGAAAGGCAGTGATGCCAGAAAAGAATGAAAGACAAAATATCATCAGCAGAAGAGAACTCCTCGAGTTAGAAGAAAGATAGCAGTTGCAGATGAATGGGATTATCTCCAACTATGAATGTGTTTTCTGCCAAAGGAGTCTGCCACATTTTCAGCTCAGGCAACCACAGACTGCCATTTGAACTTGGCTTCAGGATGTCAGAAAATAACCAGAAACGCTACTATCTCTGGTATTTTTCTGAAACAAAAACGAACTATGATTCATAATCCTGAACAATTAGTTTGAATATGCCACTTTTTGACCATAGATCTTGAAGTCCTTTAGGAAGGAAGTTATGTTTGCTTATTTTACAGAGACACGTATGCAAGGGTAAAAAAGAGCCTGGGAGCCTCTCCTTGCAGTCGAGGTCAGTGATGGCTCCCAAGCCTGGGTGGTGCCTGAGAAGAGGCTCCTGTCCTTAAGGGCAGCCAGTTTCTGTAGGCAGCAGCACAGAGGGGAGAGGCGTTGCTGGTGCTTTGTGGCTTCTGAAATCTCCGCCCCAGAGGGCTCTTTCCCACTTGGTCAGCTGAGGGTGGTCTTCCCCAGGAGCCTGGAGCAAGGCAGATCCCTAGGGAGAGCCGTGAGTCCAGCCGCCAGGGAAAGCGGCGTCCTTGCTTGCTCTTCAGCTGCGGGAATGGGAACTTGGCGTGTTGCCTACCGGATCCAGCAGATGCTGGCGAGGACCGTGGCCGTCACAGAGACCATGTCTGAAACGATTTTGTGGTGTGCTGATTACGTGGCTGTGATCTCTCCACCCCCACTTCTCACAGAGCCCAGCTTGTGGAAACCTCCAGCACGGCAGCCAGCGCTGAATCAAGGAGGAGTTTGCGAACGGCTCTGCACTTTGCTCCAGAATGGGCAGCCGTGAAGGCACGCAGGAGGTGACCAGGGTAGGGAGAAAAGGAATAAATTGTACCTGGAATAGTGAAATACAGCGTATGTCCAACCCCTTCCTTACTGAGGGCCACAGTGCCAGATTTTGCTAAGGATTATTGAGAACTCACAGACGGAGACACTGCAAACTTGGTCTCAGGCCAGCCCAAACTCTCCCGCCTTCCCTGCAAATCTTATCCATGTCCTGGAGCCCTCAGGAGGTGGATCCAAGCCTGTGACTTCCCACACGTTTCTCCCACTTACTGTGCTCTATGCAGAAGGAATGCTATCTCCGGGAGCATTAAAAAAGAAAAAAAAAAGTGATAAAAGCCCCTCGTCGACGTTGGCTGGAAGCAGAGCTACTGCAGGAAACGGGAGCGGCAGCCCATGCAGCGGCCCCCGGCTTTTCAGCCGCTCTTCCCCGGCGCTTCCCCTCGTGGGAGCGCTGGGAAATGTAGTTCTGCGGAGGCTGCTCGGAGGGGAAAAAAGAGCTAAAGTTAGATGGCTGACGCTGTGTGCTTAGCCAGCTAGCGTTTGGGGTTTGCTTGACTGCCTGACAGCGGAGTCCTTACTTTGCACAGCTGTTTCATGCTGCAAGAAAGCCACGTGCTGTATTTTGCCAAACGTTATTATGAGAACAACGCTACCGCAGCGATGGGATCCGTTGCTGCAGAGCGCAAGAGTTCATTCCAGTTTGTTCCTTCCTTTCGTTTTTTTTTCCTTTCTTTCCTTTTTTTTTTTTTTTTTTTTTTGCAAGCTTCTCTGCTTTTTTGTATCTGAAACACAAGAGCATTGTTTAAAGTTCAGGATCACACTCCTCCTTGTGTCTTCAAGCAGGAAAACATGCCAAGAGCTGTGTATATCTGATGGATGGAGCTGTTTATGGAGTGTTCAAGCACCCAAACCCAAAGCTGAATTTGCAAGTGAATAGCCCTGATCAGAAAGTGCACTTTGCCAAGACAGATGTCAGAATAATGACAAATACTTTTCATGCCTTTATATCTGAGGAAGTACTGAAAACATTATTCTGGGCTGGAACCTATGTGCCTCTATTTAGCACAAAGAATTTTACAAACATGTAAGTTTTCAGAACTACATTTTGCTTTTTTGGTCATGAATTAAGACATTCTAATAGAGAACAGATGCCATGTAATTTGAGTGCATAGCTTTCAAGAATAATAAATGGGATATGCAGGGAAATAGCACTTGTTACCAGTGTTACTTACAAGCTTAATTTTAGTTATGCTCGACTGCTATTTGTCCGCTTCCTGAAACAAAATAAGCCCTATCATATTAATCCACTAGGCTAATTGGATTAATGGACAAAACACATCTTCTCTTAATAAGATAAAAGATTTTAGTATAATCCCTAAGGGAAGTATCCATCCTGTTGTTAAAACAAACTAAGAGAGCTATTGACCCTAACTGCCCTCAGAAATAGATCTTGCAACAAGAGCTGGTTTCAGAGGGAAGCAGCCAGGGAAGAAGATACCCATAGTATCTCCAAGATACCCAAGTATCTTGGACCTTAACCCCTGGGACATCATCTCAGCTTCCTTCAGCCTAAAGTGTTAGGTCATTTTATAGGCACACCTCTATCCGTGTGAAGGATGAAAAGCAAGGGCATAACACTGCAGCCAAAAGCTTCCTCTGAAGACTAGATGCAGCTGATGGAAATCACACATTAGGCTCATCATGTATGCCTGGCCTCTGTGCTGATTGGAGATCTGCAGAGTAAGTGAGATTGGAGTTGTTTCTGTGTCTGTGACCATGATGTGTGTGAGAGTCCCTGCGTCTTTTCCAAGTATCCATACGTGTAGTTGTGGTAGTGTATTGTCCAATTAAATATTTCTGCAGCACGTAAGCAGGGGAGATCATTCTGGAAATGATAGAGACTTTTTCAGTATTTATTCAGGTAACAGTTTAAGTAGTAAAAATATTGGTTGTCACCTTGGCACTGAGGTTCTTCTGTGTAAGTTTTTTCAGGCTGGGTTCTGAGCTGTGTGAATTGCACCCATAAACTGTGTATATTTTATTTGTTCCCTGCAGATACTGTTCTCCATGCTCAAAGCAATCCTGTGAGTTAAGCAAAGGCCTGGCCATCCAGCTGCATCTCTGATAGCTTCCTGTAGCTTACTAATTTGAACTTTGTCAGGCTGCGAGAGGAAGTGAGTCCGTAAGACTCTTCTGATGCAGGAAAAGCAAACAGAAGGAGCAGGCAAGGAAGCTGCAAGCAGTGAGAACAAGCACTTGTGGTCTCTTGTACAAAGAACACTGCAAAACAGGCAAGTCTTCACTCCTACTGTCCTTGCTTTGTTTTTTCACACCCTTTTCTATTGAAATTACCTTAATACAATCAAAGAAAAGGGAGCAGATAAAATAAACCTGAGATTCATTGCTATCTTTATAGAAGATAATTGGTTGTTAAGAAACTTCAAGGAACTAGAAATGAGGATGTAGAAAAGAAGCCTCAGCAACACAGAGTGTGTTGGTAAGTGAGAGCGTGTACTAATTTGGCTGTGGTTTTGGCCTGGTAAGCGGTTTTTACTTGGTAAGGTCAAAGAGGTAGAAATTACTGAAGATATAGGTATATGTACTCTCTTGCTTGAGATTGATGTTATTAATGAGAGAATTATTTGGAAACTACATTGATTAGCTTAAATGAATTACACCTGATTGTCTCAGATAATTACTGTTTGGCTAGTTTTGCCTTGTAAATGTTATTGTTAGAGTTGTTTTTTTTATTGGGTTTATTAAATATTATTAATATTAGTAGTTGGTAAAAGACTTTAAAGCCAAAGAAGTGGTTGAAAAATGTGACTAAGCTAATAATGATTATGCTGGTTATCACTTTGTTTTTTCTTGCTATTCTGTTTCATGCCTTTCCAGCTGCCCCTGAATAAGCAGAAACATGTTTAGAATTGCTAACAGCTGACCTTTGCAAAATAACTGTTAATTACTTACTTTAAATACATCTGGCTAGCAGTTTCACACTGAAAACTTATGGTCAAGCCACAAGAAACTTCTTGGTAGATTTTTTTTTTTTTAAGTGAGAGGCCAAAGAAAGACAAACCGCTTTAAAGAGAGGGTTAATGAGTAGTCTTTCCCTCTAGTATTAAACTTTAGATGCAAACCAGCCAAATCTGGCTTTGCTCTAAAGTTAGACTGTAGCCTGTATTATGTATGCAAGGGACTTCTACAGTTTCCACACTCAGGGTGGAGTTCTTGAAAGAGAGAAACTGTCTGGTTTGGTATTGCTGAATATAATCTATGTTCCTAACATTTGCACAAGTGTAGAGAAGATGTTTTTACATCTGAGTCCAAATGACATTTTAGAAGGATTTGTTCAGTTCAGCTTCTTGGGGGTAGCATATGTATTTTTGTCTTCTGCCCGTCCCTGCCTTTGTTGGTTAGAGAAGATATGCTATGCTGTGCGAAATAATTGATAATAGGATCCAGCTTCTTGATTGCAGGTAAAAACTTCTCTTTTTCAGTGATTTAATATGTGGGCACTGAAATGTAAACACTGTGTGAAACTAGAGGAGGCTTCATCTGTTTCAAAAGGATAAACCTAGGTTGTTAGTATACTTAAACAGCTAAGCAGTGCTGTGAGCTAACTGTATGATACAAAGATGACTTATCTGTTCATGCCTGTTTTCTCTAAAGGGATGTTGAAGGACTGGAAGAAGTTCAGCGATGGCAACAGGGATGATCAAAGATACGCAATGTTGCTTCTGCGATGAATTAGGTAGATGCTAATGCTTCAGCCTGAGTAAGGGGTAGGAATTGGCTGTTTGTGGTCTCTTCTGGTACAGCACTTCGTAGTACCAAATGCAGATAGAAGAGGCCAAGTTTCCAATGAACAAATGGAGGTGCTTCTCTGCCCCTTGGGTAGGGGACAGCACAACTCCTACATAAAAGATGTTGCGTACACAGTTTTAGCTCAAGGGGGAGGAGGAGAAATGCGTAACAGGGAACTCAGAAGGTTATTAAACAGAAGGACCACATAAGGTTGAGGCAGCTAAAAGTGCTGGAGGCTGTGATAGTATTCTGAGCAGCTTTCTACCAAATGGACTGCAAGAAGCATTGATGCAAGTTGTCACAGTTACTCTCATGCTTTTATGAGGCCACTTCTGCCTTATCCTTGTTCTGGATTGACCTTTTTTTCAGTATCCTTTCAGTTTAGGGCCTATGGAATACTTCTGTGGGATTGTTCATAAAAGAAAGTGTGTTGTTAGGCTTATACTTGCTACAAAGGAGTCAATGTTTCTACTGGAAAACATACAGAAGTCTGTAAATCCAAAATAAAGTCTGAATGCCACTTGCTACTTGTTTTTTCTATTATTCTCTTCGAACAAGTGCTTCTCTTGCACTTGTTCTTATGGACAGTAAGTGCTTCTTAACGAAGTGCTAGATTAACAAATTGTTCCCTTCAGGCCTGCTTGAAGCTGCCTGCCTCATCATGCTCAACAGCAGGTGATAATGCACAAGACCAGCATAGAGACTTGCGAGCAAAGTTTTACCATGACTGGAGCACCAGTGACTACGCTGGAGTCACGGAAGCCAGGACAAAATGAGTGAGTACTGCTTATCTTAGTGACAGAAAGCACTGATACGATGCAGAAATCAGCTTCTAGAGTGAGGCGATGCTGTGACCATTGGGAAGAGCCCTAGATTTGGTCCTTGGTATATGCCAAACACCTGGGCTCCTTTTGACACACAATTCTTAGCCTCTGGCCCCATGCTGACAACTACATGTAAGCCTGCTAGTAAACATGCTAACAAACTGGCTTTTGTTGAAGTTCTCCACTATCTGTCTTTCCAAAGTGTAAAAGAAAGTCTGATGAAGAAATGTATGGAAAGCAGCCAGTCTCCCTAAGAAGGTTTGGAATGCCTACAGCGTGTGAGGCTTCACCAAATCTCTAGAAGCTGCCGTTAAATCTCGGACTAGATATTATGGACTCTTTGGATCATAGAGCTTTAACTAGATGCCTCAGCTAGAGGCTTGTGTATCATTCCAGTGTTTCCTGCCAGTTCTAAGAGTTGTACTTCTATTGGAAGATGACCAAGATGAGAGGAAAGGAAGGCTTATTTTTGATGGTCAGTTTTTAGCAGAACTAGCCTTCTTCCTACTCTGGTGCAGCAGCACTCACAATACTGGTGATGTAGTCAGCTGCATGGATGCAGATGTGTCCACATCTGGACAAAACGACTAAACTCACTTAAACAATATTGTTTTTTTCCTCTATGTCTTGTCTCATACCTTTCTGCAAAATGGGGCATAACGCACAGTGTCTCTTAAAGAGCAAACACTACAACACTGTTGTATGAGTTGAAGCTTAGATAACAGCTTAGGTACAGGGAAAAAATCTTGGTTGTGGATCATGCCACAACCTCCAGTCTTTTTTTATGAAGTAGCTGGTTTTAAGCAAGACGAAATTGCTAAAGGATGTTTATTAGAACGGGATGTTGTGATTCATCAGCAGTAGCTAGTTACAGTTGGTTCCAAGGGTGCAGAGTAACACCGCAGACTTCAGCAGAGCCGCACGGGCTGTGTGTTAACGTCGGTGTCTCCCTGAAGCTGTACGGAACAGAAGTCCCTGGCTGTTCCTGGCATTGGCAACTCATTGCTGGTGTTAGTGTTAACCGTGCACGCCTGTTAACGAACATATGGAGCCCTCTAATTTCTGACTTCGCTGCGTCTTGCCTATGGCCTTCCCTGCTCGGCGGGAACAACTTTTAGGCAGGGCTTTGGGCCTGCCCCGCCGGGTCACGGCTCCCCGGGCAGGTTTGCAGCGCTGGGGCAGAAGCGCTGCCTGGCACGGCGCGGGGGAGGTCGCGGGCCGGCCGTGCCAGGGAGGACATCGCGCTGCAGAGCCCCCGTCTAAAACCACAGGAACCAGTAAAGTCCCTGCCTGTGCAGGTGATGGGGGTGGGGAGGGGGCACCCATCCCCGCGGCGGCGGGGCGCTGCCGGCGCCCACGTGGAGCGGCGGCCGGGGCCGCCGCGCGTGCGCAGTGCGGCGCGCGCCGCTGTGACCGAGCTCACGTAGCGCGGCGGCCGGCGGCTGCTCCCCCGCGCGCCCCCCCTCCCCCCCCCCCCCGCCTCGTCCCGCGCGCGGCCGGGGGCGGGGCCTGCGCGCCTATAAAGGCGGCGGCGGGGCCGGCCGCGCGCCGTCGGTTACGCCACTGCGCGGCTCGCGGCGCGGCCGTTAGTGGCGCGGCCGTTAGTGGCGCCTCTCCGCGTCGTTCCGCTCCGCTGCGCGCTCGGCCCGGCCGCCGCCCTGCCCTCAGGTGAGGCCGTCGCCCCGTCCCATCCCGTCCCGTCGGCCGAGCCCCGCGGGGGGGGCGGCGGGGCCGCCGCGCGCCGCCAGGGGGTGGGAGCGATACGTGGCAGGCGCGGCCGGACCGCGTCCCGTTACGCAACGGGCGCCGCCGCCGCTGCCCGCCGGCGTTTCCGCGAGCGGCCCCCGCGCCGCCGCTGCCGGGCGGCCGCCTCCCTCCTCCCGCCCGCCCCCGGCGGCGCGGCGCGCAGCACCGCCCGGGCGGCGGCTGAAGTGGGAGAGCTGCGCGCGGGCCGTGCGGGGGAGCCGAGGGGCCGGAGCGATCGGCTGCGCGCCCGGATGAGCGCGCGAGCTACCCGGCGCGAGCGCTGGAGCGTCGCCACCGCGCGTGTCGGCGGTGCGCTCCGCGTTTGCGGCTGTGGGTGCCGCGTGTAGCGCTTGCATCGCGAGGATTAAGGCTTGCCTTGGGTTCTCCCTCTTTCTGCTGCTTTGGGTTGGAGAAAGCCGGTTGCATTTTGTAAAAGCTATCCTAGGTGCAGGTGACCCGCAGGAAGGTACACCCTTGAGCAGGTATTTCGCTAGGAGGGGTTAATTTGACCAGAGGGGAAATTTCCGCATGGAGTCTTGACGATGCCGTTGAACAAAGAGCCAGCAAGAATGTTAGATACGTTTAGAGTATGTTTTTTTTCCAACTTACCTGAAAAGCTTGCATGCTTCTAGAAGAAAGGTAGTTCAGACTTGTGCAAAGAAGTCTTATTGATGTGTAAAGGATTACCCAACATCCAATTTGATGCGACTTTTTCTTCCTGTTGAATTCAACAAGGGGAGTTGCAGAGGACCGTGAGCACTTAATTATTCACCTACTTCAGTTAGGTCAAGAATCTGAGCTTAAGATTTTAGTAACTGAAAGAAACTACCAGTTTTAAAAAGCATATGTATGTTAAATACAGCTTCTTGCAAGACAATTCAACTAAGCATGCAAACAGTATTCTGGTGAGGGTGGAAAGTAAAGATAATGACTTTCCAGTTGGTTCAGGAAGCAGAGGCCTGTTTTTTGGAGTAAGAGATGTTGTCCACCTTGCTGCTCTGTACCCAGTACTCTATGCTTTTAAATCATTGTTGGGTGTATTTAAATGTCATAACTGTACTGTAAATCCTTTGATTGGACCCAGACTACTCTGCAGTGCTTCATAATTATGTGCTGACAAAACTGGTACTGATTCCTGCCTTCTCTCTCCTTATACTGTGGAGTCAAAGTAGCTGGAACATGTCTGAATCTGGCCATATTAAGAGTGTTAATTCTGCCCATTAAGCTCTGGTTGTGCTATAGGTGGGCACATCTGTTCTAGGTGTAATTCACTGAGCTCCTCAAGAGAAGCACCGCTTGAAGAACTGCATCTAGTGGCAGTACTGCTGTGAGCATTTCCCTGCCTGTGCTCTTCACATGTGCTAGTACATCTGCCTGTGGTATTGTGTAGCAAACCATATAGGAAGTATGAGGGGGAGGAATCGCTACCTCATCTCCCAGTAAGAAACAGCTTTTGATGGGGATTCGTTCCCTTTGCTGGTCTGGTGTGGAGCCCCACAAATGACGGGCCTTTAGCTGGCACCGCTAAGTGGTATGGAAACAGGAGCTGCTGCAGAAACTTGGCTTGAACTACAGAGTGAATATAGACATTGAGACTGATCTATGGAGCTAGAGATAAGATCTCTGACTTACAGATTTAAACATTGTTGCATAATGAACAGCTTTAAATTGTAGCTTTTAAAACTATTTGGAGGTGTGCACATAGATTACAAATACCCAGTGTGCAGTTTGATAAACACAAATGGCAAATAAGACTAACACCATGGAAGGCATGAAGAGCTTTATGGGAGGAGAACTCTACCTATCTGCTGTGATCAATACAGAAAAAGAAACACCTTTCTGTTTGCTTCTGAAAGCACTGCAACAGAGTATACTTGTTGGGAAACCTTACTTTATAAATGGAGTATATTTAACTGAAGAAAGACTGTAAATAAAGTCTGTGCTGAAACAATATCTTTGTTGTCACTTGTACTGTGCATTTCTAGTTGATATTGTTCTAGTGACTTCAGAGCGAGTTGCTGTTCCTCTCAAAAGATGGATAGCCTTTCTGTTGCAGAATGACCTGCTGGGCTGGAACTTCAGCCCAGAGGAACACTTACCTGGTACAGTTCTTCAGCTGTTGATAATTGGAATTTTCCTAGTTTCTTTAAAATCACTCTTAATATCTGAAAACATTCTGTATATCTCTATAGATCCTCTGCTAATCCTTGAGCAGAGAATAAATAGAATAGCCTTCTGCTTGTTGTGTCTAGTAAGATAAGTGCTGTGCTACAGTGCCAGTGTTCTTTATCTTGGCTTAGAAAGTTAAAATAAGTGGGCAGTGAAAGGACTGTGTCCATTCAGTCTTACACTGGAAGAGCAAGAAAAACTTGCATTAGTTTATTAAGTACAAATCTGTACAAACATCCCCGTTTTATAGTCAGACTCTTGAATGCTGCCTTCAGTTCAAGGTGGTAATAAATTATACCTAAAATACATTTATTAATTACTTCAGCTCTCAAATTGATTCTTCTCTTGTTCTTATTCTGCAAAAAGAGAGGGATTTGAAGAGAGAATTGAGATCTCAGATGTAGCATGTTTATAGTATGTAGAAGTAGGCTGGTTTTTTATCTCTTTCAAATTAAAGTAGGAACACTAAGTCCTTTATTTGTACCACCAACCAATAAAAAAAATTCCAAAATATCACCAAAGGTAATCAGCAGAATTTTTGAAAGTAGTACTTACATTGCAGCTTTGACATTAGAAAGATGCCTGTAACATGCCATGTTCTTGTCTGAGTAGCAGTTCTAGAAATTCTACTTTCTCCTCTCACTGCTTAGATCTTGGTTTAAAATCAGCCTTTAAATACAACCTGCTAGAGAACCTAGATAACTGAATTCTGCTGCTTCTGTACTGAGGCTGTTAAACAGTGATAGCAGTTGACTACTCTTGATGCTTAAGAACTTTTCCACGTCTCCCAAGTACTTTGTTCTGAGCGATATTTCCAAGCATGTGGTGTCATGTGATAATAACCTGAACCCTGTTCACTGAGATAGATTTACTGCAGCGAGCATTTATCACTGTTTGTGTCATCTTCTTCCCCTCCCCATCTCCAGGTTAGCTCTGTTTGACTGTTCTGTTTTGTTTTATTTTACATAAAAAGAAAAAGCTGTTGCAGTAAGGATTGACTAGTATTTAAATTAAAAGCTTAAGCATCCTGGAGATGTGGTTTTGGTTACCAACCTGAATTTAGAGTAGGTCACTTATTTCTTACCTAAATAAAAATGCTGTTTTGCAATTCATTAGAACTATTCCAGAATAATTCAACATGCGAGTATGCCTTCTGTTTGCATTTTTCATCTGTAGCTTCTTTCTTTTTGGGGCCCTGGTAAGCACCTGGGAGCTTGAAATTGATAGTGCTGGGGGCTGTATAAAAAGCCTGTTCAGACAAACACATTGGTTTTCAGTCACCATTAGTGTGACTTTGGTGGTTTTGAGGTTATATCACTCTTTGTAGTTTAATTTCACCCTTCCTTTCTGCTTGCAAGGATGCTACATGCATTCTGATGCATCTCTTGCAATCCGGTTTCCCCTTGCGGAGCAAACATGAAGACTGTACAAGAACTCTAGGAAGAGTCTTGAGTTACAACATGTGAAATTGCATTTTTTTTGGTTCGTCTTTGCTATTAGGGGAATCCCATGCCACATTTGGCAGTATGATTATTACAACTGCTGCTTTGTCTTATTTGCGTATATATAGATACGTAATTTCATATTTGCTTGGTTTTTGCTATTTTCTGTGGGTTTTTTTCTTTCTCTGCCATGTTTCGCTGCTTCAAAGCTTAGCAAACATGTTCTGTATAGAAAGTCAGGAAACTTCTGATTTAAAGCTGTCAGCCTGACTCCCACTGAAACAGGACTAACATCATTTCTTCTTTGTGTGGGTAGTAGATTCCCTCTTCTCTAAGTTGCTCAACTACCATCTTTGCGTTTGCCTTAGGGACAGTTGAGGAGGAGAGTCAAACTGACAGAAATAATGGAGAGAAGATTTTTATTTTGATTTTCTTTGTCACAGAGAGGAAAAAAATTAAGCCTACTTATTTGGCAGCCTATGTGTCTAAGAGCTTTCCAGCGTCTTTGTTAACTGAGCCTTGTTTTTGTTGATTTGGGAACCTGTAGCTGGTCCTTTTGCAGCGGGTTTAAAAGCCATGCTACTTACTTAGCAACTGTTGTTACGGCAGTGAAAACTTGGCTGGCCACTGTCTTGGGCTCTCTTTCCAGTTATCTGAATTCCAGCTGGGAGGGAAGCAGTCGGAAGGTGACTGAAAGGTCTTGGAGGATTCTGAATCCTTGCAAATGGCAGAAAAGCTGGAGACTCTGAAATGAAAGAGAAAGCAAAGTTGGATGTTGTCTCATATAATATCCTGCTGAAAGCGGGGCGGGCTTGAAAGTTAGATCAGGTTGCAGAGGGACTTACCTCGTTGGGTTTTGACACTCCCAAGAATGGAAAAGCCAGTTGCTCTGCGTAACCTGTTTCAGTGCTTAAGTGCTGCCGTTAGGAAACCGATTAGGTACACGGAAAAAGCTTCTCGTGTGTTGCAACTTGTGGCTGTTGACACTTGTCCTTGGTCGCGTGTCTCTGAAGGTGTACGGACAGAGATACTAGAGGATCTTTGCAGTTCCAGTTATGTTCGGAGTCTGAGCGCTATTGGAGCAGGCTTTAAAGGCAGGTAGAGAAGAGGGAAAACTGTTTCCAAACCACATTGCTTAAATGGGCTTTAAGGCATGGTTCTGTCTTGCTCGGTGGATGACTGCCACCAAGAGCCACTTGGTGGAGAGGAGACATCTTTTCTCAAAATACTGTTTTTCCTTTTTTAAGATTTCATCTTGATTAATACCAAAGTGACTTCTGTGATGGTCTCCTTGTATTTTATTAAGTGCAATGAACAGGTCAATGAATTCTGAGTACTGATAATGTTAGCAAATATTTACTGTGTAGTAGAACTGTGCTTTGTAATTGATTCATGTATGTATTTGCTTGACTACTGAATGAGCAGGAGCCACTTGGCTTTCTAGAGAGCAAAACAGGAAATTGAGCTTTTTTTTTCTTTCTTTTTTTTTCTTTTTTTTTTTTTTTACACTAGGGGCTCAGGTACGCATCAGTGTCCCTGGATAGAGTTTTGAAGTAGAAAGTGAAAGTAAATTTCCCTGTGAGATAACTTTCTGTAGAAGCGACTGCAGACCACAGTGCTGGTTTAGAGCATTTGTGAGACTGAGGTCTCTGCCTTGGCTAGGGAAGAAAGCAGGACTCCAGGCTTTCCCTCTCCACGTTTTTACTTGACAGCTTTCCTTCTGCTGGTGAATGTGTCAGAGTGTTTCAGCCCTTCAGTTTTGGGCACATACATTTCACATGGTTTGTAAGAACTCGTGCTGCCCTGCTTTACTAGGTACTTGTGAGTTACCTGTTGTTTCTGGTAGTGCCAGTGAAGCTGGACTTGCCCTGTCCAAGAGGTAATCCACAGAATCAGGAAATGCAGATCTCTGTGTTTTTCTTTCTGTTAGTGCTAGAAGTGAAAAACAAAAGGCGTGAATTGCTTGGTGACTCTTAATGTGCAATAAGAGAAGATGACACTGCAGTTTGATGTCCTGAGAGTATTTTTGTTATTACCTACCCCGTGGGATGAACGATTTTTCTTTAGGTGTTTTTTTTTTGCACTTTTCTCATTTTATTTGCACCTTGTGTGAATGGCACACCTGATTTTTATGTTGTACGCTACAAGTACTGTCAATTCAATCAAAAGTATATTGCTTTCTTTCCTAAGCAGAATGAGACGTTCTGTGACTTTCCGGACTGGCTTTGTGATGTTTCTTTGGGAGCAGATTTTTCATTAGCTCTTGCCTCTGGAAGAGTGGTAAAACAGTTTTTGTTAGTACCTACAATTGTTTTAATTTATCAAAGGAAATGCTATGCATGAGAGGATGAGCAGACTTGCGTATGGAAAACGCAAATTTTGTGCATTCCAAGAGAGCATTGAAAGTATGCATTAGTGAGGAAATCGTAGGCTGTTGTGAAGGTTCAAGATCAGAAAGGCCATGAATTTGGCAGCTGTTACTGGAGAAAGCACTGGCCTGCATGTCTGCTGCAGACTCCTCTAAGGACTGACCTTGAATCAGCCAACAGAGCAGCCTTTTGTGTCAAGATGTGCTTTCAGATGTGGATGCTGGCTGAATAGTGGCAACATGCAAGTAACTGACTCTATGGATTGGTTGTATAGGAGTTTTATTTATACCTGTTCCACAAGGCATCTTTTTGACTCATCAGAGGCATGTTTTTTTCAGTGGGTGGATGAGCTTAATGTTAGGTATTATAACTTGTTATTATGTTTTTCTTCAGCATCTGGTTTTAGGAGTCTTGTTTTTTCTTTCTGGTGCTTTTTGTGATACAGCTCTATCTGCAGTGCTTAGAGGTCAAAAGGATGAAGAATGCTTGTGACAACCCTGTCTCTAAACTATTCTTCATTCTCCTATTGCACAAGGCAAAAATATTACAAAGATGTTTTTGCAGAATGGAGTCAGTTCCCTGAGAGAGCTTTTGTGCTCAAGCTTATCAAAGGTAGAACTGTAAAAGAAAAATGGTTTACTGGTTGGTGAACCTCTGGTGCTGAAATTCTGCTGCCTCAAGAGCTAATAGCCATTCTGAGATAATAAGCTGGCTCATTCAAAGGTAGATTCGAATCTCTGAATAGGGAAGTTTCACCTACTTTGTTTCTTTTGTAGGTACGTGGTGAGGTGGCAGCTGTTGAACTATGGCATTCAACAAGATTTGGTGTATTGTAGCCCTGGGATTTCTACTGCCTTTTTCTTATGCCCATACAGACTTCTTCACTTCCATTGGTGAGACATTTTGGTGTATATAGTACATAGCGGAAAATTTCTTTACAACTATCAAAAGTTGTTCAGCAATAAGCTTAATGGAGCACAGGGCTGTAGTCGGTAGAGAACTAAATCCACTTATTAGTTCTTCTGACATATTTGACTTTTTACTTTTGGGAGAAATATGCTTTTACTTAAGTAAGTCATCTTAGTCCAGTGACAAAGGCAAAGGTCTGCATGCATTGTATGTTCTTGTACATATTGAACTTTAAACAAAATTTTAGTGTGAATTACTGCATATATGTGGAGGAAAATGAAACAACTGTTTAGGATGCATAATAATACCAGTATGGCAATGTACCTTCTCCTGGGTTCTAGTGGCGTATAATGCAACTAAAGACGTGAAGTTTATATTAAAATAACCAGTTCAACTGCCTGCTTACAGAGAATGAAGCAATTATGAACTGAGAGACTGTTGCATTGAAGTCATGTAAATAATTTTAAAAATTAAAAAAAGGACTAATACTGTATGTCAAACATGAAGTCTTTGTATATTTTTGTAGCTTTGTCATTATTTGTGCTACATTATGTATGCTTGGATGACAGATCATTCAGTTGCAACCTACTTCCTTTTCCAAATGAATCCTAAATTAGTTCTAATAATAAATTTGTAATACTGTGTTAATTTCCATGGCAACAAGGTTTGTCCAACATGAGGTTTTATCCTTCACCAAAAAAAAAAAAAAAAAAAGAAGTCTGATTCAAAAAAAAAAGTCTGATTCAAATATTCATTCAGGCCTCTTAAAGTACAGAAGCACTTTGGGGAGGAAAGAGTAGAAAGGAGGAAGAATTTTATTTTGAATTCTCTCTCTCTCTCTCTTTTTTTTTTTTTTTTTTTTTTTGCTTTCTCCTGTTCTAACCAAACTGTTGACTTATTTTCTAGGTCATATGACAGACTTAATTAATACAGAAAAAGACCTGGTGATATCACTGAAAGATTATATCAAGGCAGAGGAGAGCAAGCTGGAGCAGATCAAAAAGTAAGCAGTTTGTTTCACAATGCTAATAGTTAATAATTTGAGTCTACCCTTAATGTAAAAAGTACTTACAAGGCTGACTAAATTTGAGGAATTTCGCCTCTAGGACAAAGATTAACTAGCAGATTTGGTCACTTTTTTTGCCCTAAATTGTTATCTCGAAGCCAGTGGTTTATTTTGTGCAGCTTTCTTATGGTGAAATCTCATCAGCCTGCTTCAGGATATCAGTATGATATCTTGACATGTAATTCTTTAAAAGACAGACTGTGCTTGGTGGCAACCAAAACCCAAGAAATCTCTAGATGTGTGTTACAAAGACTGCGATGATATACCAGCTATAAAAGCTCTCAAAGATATTGGTGTGGCTGTATTGTTCAGGAGTGTTTAAGCTAGAACTCAGGTGGACTTACCAGTGAATAGAAATAAATCATTACAGGAACAGAGCCTCTTTTTACTTGTTATATTTTGGGTTATAAATAAAATAAAATAAAATAAAATAAAATTACTGCTTTTTAAAATAACTGAGTCCTGACCATTGCAGTTACTATGTTGCTCAACTCTGTAGGCCCGAGGACAAGAACCCAGTATCTCAGACTTTATGAAAACTAGAGATAAGATTTTTGTATCACTGAACTGGATGCAACAAAGTGTGCTTAAATCTGTCATAAGGGTGTCTAAAAGGTTTGATAGATGTATGAATTTTACTCTAACTTCTGTGGGTTACATTTTGACATCTAAACTTGCAAGCTGTCTAAGAAGAAAGGTTCTTTTGTCAGACTATTTATTTTTATCACTGTATGAAATACGTGAGTTGAAATTGCTCGCAGGTTTGGAAGGTTATGAGTCTCTTCTTTATAACTGTAAGTTAAAGTGGGAGTGTACAGACTGGACAGCCAAAACCATATAAATACAGTTTATTATAAAAGCATCACAGCTGTGTTTTTATTATACTAGAGGTTTCCGCTATCAGGACAAAAAAAGTTAAAATAACTGTCACAGAGATGGAAGAAATTGGAAAAAAAAATCCCAGGATCTTTTGAGGCTCTGTTCTTTAGCTGAAAGATATTGGTTGTTTCTGTTGACTTAAGTAAGCTCAATGAAAGTCAAAATTTACTGAAATAGGGAAGATGGCTTATACCTTTGTGGGTGGCTTGTGGTGGATTTTTGTGAAACAGAAGCAACTTGAAAGAAATCTTGGTCTTGTGCTTGTGGCTTACAGCAGCAGTGACTTTTAGTTAATCGTTAGGTTTGATAGTCATGCATTGGGAAATGTGTAGTGAATTTCTTGAAATTAGTCTCTTCAGTATTCAGCTTGTTAGAAGCTGGAATTGTTCCAGAGGAGCATTATAGCCCTCTGCTTCAGAATATGTTGATTCCTGGAGGTAGTGCTGTCCATTCCTTTGTTCCTGACAAGAAGGTAGGCTGGGGCTGTCAGAGGGTAGGGAAACAGTTAAAAATGGTATGGGAGAATTGAATACAAACAGTGGTGCATTTAACAGTTGGAAAATTAAACATTCACTTGCTTTGGGTAAAGTAAGCAAACTTAATTTGAACGTACCAAATTTTGGAGCAAGCTGATTGCCAGCCCATGTACAGAGTCCCCTGCAGGCTACAGATTCTGTACTTGCTTTGTATTGATGTTGCTGCCTGGTATTTGCTGTGGAGTGTTGCTTTTTTAACATTATTTTATTCTGTGTTCACAGTACTGCTATATGTCCTTACGTTCTAGATCTGTATTGCCTTGGATAGGGAAGGGAAGCGTGGCCGTTCTGCAGACGCAGCGTAGTGCTGTTGCTCTTGGCGTGACTGATGTGCCTGCTGACTTGAGATTCAAGTGCACTAGATGCTTCCATCAGAGCACTAGGCAGATGAACAGCAGCAGCTGTTGAAAGGGTTGCTTATTCGGAATGAATTGCAGTTGTGAATGGCTTATGTCGCTGAAAGAATTAGGGAGGTTTGCTGAGTCAGAACTGTAGCATCACAGAAGTAATTGGAGCTTCGTACTTGGGAGCACAAGAGCTATGTTTTTTTTTCCTGCAAATTTATAATATGGAAAGCAGATCTGTGGTGGGAGGCAGGGGGCTTAGAACAAGCCTGAGTATCTCAAAGTAAAATAATTTGGGACATGTATTTTGAGCTACTTTTTTGTAAACTTTATAAGAAGTGCATCTAAAAATACATGACGAAAATGTGGGTAAAACTTTGTATTTGATTAGTCCTGCGTGAAAACTCACAATGGATCTGTTGGCACGCTTCATTTGGTATTTGTAGGAAGGAGTTCTTTCTGCAGTGTTCCGGCAAAGATCACAAGAATAGCACAAGTTTAAAACATAAGCTGCAGCTGAGGAAGAGGATTTTTTTCCAAAACAAAAGAGGCCTTTTTGTTTCTTTCAGAAGAGCTTTACACGTAACATACAAAGCCTGCACTTCTTTATTGGGATTTTTACTAACCGAGTGTTGAGTAGTTGTATAGTGCAATGGAAGACTTTTAAATGAGACTATAATTAGTACATCTTTTCACTATAGATGGGCAGAGAAATTAGATCAGCTGACAGACACTGCTACAAAAGACCCAGAGGGATTTTTGGGACATCCTGTAAATGCATTCAAGTTGATGAAACGGCTGAACACAGAGTGGGGTGAGCTGGAGAACCTGGTTCTGAAGGACATGTCAGATGGTAAGTCTGCCTGCAGTAGAAACAGTGATCGTATTATAAGTGCAGTTATTTTGACTTGTGTCTTTCATGTGTCACAGGCTGAACTAGACAGCTCTTAGCTCTATTTCAAAGATGCCTTCATTAAAGCACACAAACAAGCACCGTAGAAGATCCTGCTACTTTGCTGTCAAAGTACTGTAATCTGAGCACTAAAAAAATTCTGCAGAACTGTGATGCTTAGAGGGAGTCTTCTCCGTGGAGGCTTTAAATTTTGCAAGAGATCAAGGTTGCTTCGTCTGCTCTCCCACTCTATTTATCTAGTCTGTTAGAGAGTTTTACCTCTAAATTTGGTAACTTCATTTTTCAGCATGAAAAGGGATTTTTTTCTGTGGAAAGATGCTGTGGGACCCCTGCCTTAAAATAAAAACAGAAAAGGGGTGAAAAAAATGCCTTCCAAGTGCAAGGTGTGTGGGGCTGTCTTTGAGTAGCCAAGTGCTGTGGCTGCTGATCTGCCTGGTCTTGTTAAGATGTGATAGTGCGAAACCTGAATGTTGGCAGAGACCAAGTGTTTGTGAAACTGATATGAACGAGTGTTAACTGTACTTTGCTGCCTTCGTTCCTCAGCAAGAGTGGAAACCCTTTGCAAGGAAGGAGGACATAAAATAGCAGCTGACTATGAAAAAGACTTTTAGCAGCAGGAATTGGGGATAACTCTTTTTCTGTAAGAATCCATGTCAACAACTGAGAGCAGGTGTAAGTTTGTAGAAAGAAATGACAAAAAAGCAGAGTGTTCAGGAAAAAAAAAGGAGAGATGGATAGTCTCTAAGAATTCATCACATTCAGCTTCACAGTTGTTGCTGTGGGAGATCAAATGTTCTGACTGAAAAGGCTCTTTACCTGCATCTTAAGCCCCTCTTCTGAATGGGGAGGTGGGGAGTGGACCATTTTGTTTTATGAAAATTATCAAGAAAAGGGATAATAGTTGGGGGAAGCATAATGCTGTAAAAGAAAGGAGTAGAAGGAGGTTGTTTATGGCAAGGTTTCCTGCTTAAAAAGAAAACAGATAGCATTAGGTCAGAATGGTTAAAAAGTCTACTAAATGTGGCAGAAATGACAAATTCAACCAGTTCGCTTGCGCTCTCTCTCTCTCTTTTTTTTAACAGCTTTGCAGCTAAGGTCTATGTATTACGCTTTTGTTGCTTGGAACTACATTTGTTTGGTTTTGGTTATGCTGCTTAGTTTTCAAACTGCTGGATATTAAATGCACTTGATAGACTTGATAGACTTAGTGGTACCATCCTTAGAATGGTAAAGTTATAAAGCTCGTTGTGCTTTAAGATCTTGGGACAAAAGAGTTTGTCAGGAAGAAACGCCGCTTCTATGAAAATGCCTGACAGACACTCAGACACTTTTACCAAAGTAACTTCATTCCTTGGCAAACTCTTTTGCTGGCTGCTCAGATTAAGATGCTTGTTTTGCCTTTCTCCAAGTGACCTCCTGGTTTTGCAAAGCTCTCTTTACCTCATCAGTGCAAATAGCTCATAAGCTTCTTAATTGTGAAGAATTAGAAGGGGAAAATAGAAGCTATTCTCCCACTGAAGAGAGGGTAATACGTTAATGCTACAGGAGGCGTCCTT
Source organism: Rhea pennata (assembly GCF_028389875.1). Classification (NCBI taxonomy): domain Eukaryota; kingdom Metazoa; phylum Chordata; class Aves; order Rheiformes; family Rheidae; genus Rhea; species Rhea pennata. The sequence goes on along the minus strand of NC_084669.1, from coordinate 37,330,345 downwards.
CAAGTAAAAGGAGTAATAGGAATGCTTTCATGACATCATATCTCCTGAAAATTCCCTCTGTGAAACCAGATTTTCTACAGTGTGTCTAGCAAGCACTATTACAAAATTGAGGAGTATGAGCTTGAAGTTGATCTTGGTTTAATATTTTGTCCCAATGAGAAAAATACGGGGGGTGACAGAGTAGATTCTATACTTGGAGACACCTCTTTTCCACTTCCTTATGATTTCAGTCTGCCTACAAAGGAGGAGAACGTCCATGTTAAATAACATTGTGGACAGGTTTGCTCTAGTGTAGAAAGGATGCGGAAGTGCTCTGCAATGCTTTTATGCAGCAGTATGAGGAATCTTGTGGTTGGAAATATAGTAGGGATGCCATCTTTACTGTCATGTCTCTTTTCTCATCAGTCTGGCAAAGCATGAATATCAGTACTGAATATTTTTGAAATGCTAAAAGAAAGGTTCTTAAAATTGGAGAGGGAATAATCAAGCTTTTGTGGCTCAATCCTGTACCCTTACATGTTTATGGGATTTACAATTGACTTAAATGGCGTTGGGATTTCACAGTAGATGTTTACATGCAACTCTAATAAATGGGGAGTGATTGCTGGAGAGAATATTGTTTTAATTTGCAGAACCTACTTGTCTTTTTATTCCAAAAACTTCACCCTAGTGTGCCTGTCAAAAGCAAATAGAAGCAAACAAATTACTGTGTTTTCTTTTTTTTTGTTCCTTTGCTGTCTTTTTGGAAAACAATTGAAATACTAACATTTCAAAATGTATCTCTAGTTGGACTTTGAGTTTTGTGAAAATGAGAAACTCCATTGAGAAACCTCTTTAACGTCGGGCGTTTCTCAAGTTTGAATGTAAATATGTTAATGTCCAAGTCTACAAAAAAGCAGTTAGGTTCCTAGCGCCTGTTTAGTTGCCTAAGGTGCTGTTGAAAGCTGTTGGAAAATAGATGGCAACATTTTGTTTTCATCTTCGTACTGACCAGCCTTAATCTCTGCATTGTTTATTGTTAGTGGTGGCTTTCTCCATCCTAAAGTATTTGCAAGTTCCACATTACTGAACAGAAAACTTTTTGGGAGGAGGTTTGAGTGGAACAGTTACAAAAGTCATCAGCACTATGTCAGTAATGTTCTCCAGGTAGTGATGGTCTTTTTGTTGCATGTATATTTTTTATTTTATTTATTTATTTTTAGAGTAGGGAGTCATTTCTGACATAATGTTCTCAATAGAATTCTTAGGACAAAAAAGGCCAGATGTTTCCCTGTCTTCCCAGGCTTTATCTCGAACATGACTATTCAGCGCCAGTTTTTCCCAAATGATGAAGATCAGACTGGTGCTGCAAAAGCTCTCCTGAGGCTTCAGGACACATATAATTTGGATACAGACACCCTCTCAAGAGGCAATCTGCCAGGTAAGATTCATCTGCATTATTTTCTGAAGATATTTGTGAACTTACTGAAGGTCCTGATTACAAATCCTTTGACTACTTTTTCTCTTGTTTAACCGTGTAGTATGATGATAACAGTATGAATACATTTGAGTTGGCTAATAATTTATGAAAAATTGTGTTATATGGGTAATTGAATGCAGGCTGACATAGGTGTAACTTTTAACTCTGCTACGGTTCAGGAGAGAGCCTGTTGCCTCCGGCCGAACTGGTGGAGAGGAATCCAGGGAGACGTGATCCAGTCTGGTCATGTTGTCAGGTCTAGCTTCGTGGTTGTTCTGTTGGAAAGTATATTCGCTTGGCTTTGCTGCCTGATGGGCTTTCTGCTGTCTTTCAAGTTACAGTGGTGAAAATATTGTCCAGAATACAAGGTTCATTCTGAATTTAGACTTTACTTTGTTCAGTCGTTTTCCTGCTTTCCTCACATACTCAGTTCCTGTTTGTGCCAGAACTTGAAAATTTCTATTTTCTATTCGAGAATTGCAAGTGAATTTTTTCTTTCCATTTATATGCCTCCTCCTTGTCTTGCTTGAAATATCATGATTAGCCTAGACTGACTATGCATTCTTACCTGAATGCAAGACCTTAAATACGTGGCTTAACTTAATTCGATGGACAAACAAGTTCACTGCCTGAAAAAATGGTTAAATTAAAAAAAAAATTTAGTTAAGTCTACATCTTTCTTCTATTTATGGTAAGAGAATTTGGTGCTCGTAGGTCTTAAAAAAAAAAATCAATAGAAATAAGATCTTGCTTGGCTGAGTGTTTTCCTTGTGTTAAACCAGCCACATACTGGCCAGTAGTTAGTTTTATAGCATGTTGCAATGCGTTTTAACAAAACTGGTTTTGTTATTCATTTCCCCTTTTCCTCTCAGTGATAAGATGGACATTTTGAGTTGGGATTTGTAAAATGTTAAGTGACTTAAGATTTTTAAGCTTAAGTTTCATAATGTATATAAACTGGAAGGAAAAAAAAAAAAAAAACAGGAGCATATGGTACACATACAAAACACTTGCGCTTATTAGCTTTACCTGAGATATTGTTTTAAAGGATTATAGGCAGGAGAAGACACGCTTCCTTTTTTGTTAGAAGACTCTTTCTCTGCCAGTTTTTCTCAAATTTCCTCTGTTCAAGAATACTACTGTGCCAGCTGGCCAAAAATCTGCACTGTACAATCAGTGTTTTTTTGCAAACATCCGCTGTGGTCAGACGTCTAATAAAATTTAAAGTAAATGGCTTTATATGTTATGATGCATAACTTTGCTTCTCGGTTTGGTTCAAGACTTTGTCTCAGAGACTTACGGTTTCATTTTACTGCAGAAAAAAATGTTCTTTTTTTGAGATAACAGCACAAAATTACACAATGAAGCGGTTTGGGTTAACTGTAGTTTATTGCTGCTTTTGAATTGCTGCACAGTCCAAACTGTGCGTTAAAAAAGTCTTAATTGCAGAATCAATAGTTCTAGAGTGTAAAAGAAAATAGATTGGTATTTTGTTTTTTAAGGCTACAGAGTGGAATACCCCATGTAGTCACTTGTTATCTTTTTTTTCCCAGGGAATTTCTATTGCTAGGCAGTCAAGTTTTGATCAGTCTTAACTAGTCATTTGTTTATTATACAACTATTGCTGTCACATTGCTTATTACTATTCCTTAACTCTCCTTTTAACTTCCTACATTAAAGATTATGTTGTTTATATTAATTCTGACTGCTATTTGATTATTGCTGTTTTAAGCACCCTTTTAAGTTGTCTTTTCATCGGTAGATGTTAACCTGCTTTTGCAACCATTACTCATTCCAGAAGATCTCTTTGTCTGTGCCCTTCCACCATCATTTTGCCGCATTATTTAATCTTTGCATTATCCTAGAGTTTACAGGTATCTTCAGATTCAAAAACCAGAAATAGGATACAGAGTAGATCACCAGATGTTTAATTAGTAAGCAGAAACAAAGCTGTTCTGTGTGATATGCCTTTTTGTGTACTTTCTCTTCAGCTATTTGATCTCTCAAAGCTTGTCTTCAACAGAAAATTACACCTTCTAAAACACAGCTGTGGGAGCTGATGTTAGAAATTCAGAATTTATTAAGTAGTTAGGAACGTAAGTTTAGCTGTAAATCTAGCAGAATCTTGGACAAGAAGAGAAATTGCTTCTTTGTCTGCATTTCCTTTTTTCGTTATCTCCTAGATATTTTGGTTCCTTTTTACGAGATTAAATTTGGTTTTTCAGTGGGCCTTAATTTACAGTGACAAAAATAGGAATCTGTAATTTTCTTACTAGAGCTTTAATCTCTCAGAGGTCCTTTAAAATGTTTCTAAAAACAATTTACTTCAAAATCTTCAGCAGCTGGGCTTTTACTGACTGCTGTTTTCTTTTTCTTCCCCCACTAAGTAATTCCTAGCAAGATGTCTTCAGTAACATTTTTAAAAGCAATAATATAAAATCTTTGGAACTGATTTTTGCAACTTTGTATTGGGGTCACTGTTGCTCCTGCTCAAAGTGTTTGGGATTTGGCAGAAGGAGGGTTTATTTATTTTTTTGTTTGTTTTATTTCCTTAATTGTAAAGACCTTGAAACTAGTGGCTGGCATTTTGGCAATGGAAAGCTGTGTCTAACCAGGTCTCTTGGTTCTGCCGTGGGATTTACAGGCTTTAAATATTTGAGCAGAGTCTGCAATGAATAAGCACCACAGAAGGCAGATGTTTAAAACTAGGACCTGAACAGACATAAACTGTGCGGTGATGCATAAGGAATAATTCAGTGTCACTCTGCAGATCTGTCCAGAATTGTGTCAAATCTGCTTAATCTGCTCTTTTATTTTTTTTTTAATATAGGTGTAAAGCATAAATCCTTTTTAACAGCTGAAGATTGCTTTGAGCTGGGAAAGATTGCCTATACTGAGGCTGACTACTACCATACTGAGCTCTGGATGGAACAAGCTCTGAAACAGCTGGATGAGGGAGAAGTTTCTTCTGTGGATAAAGTTTACATTCTGGACTATCTGAGTTACGCGGTTTATCAGCAGGGGGATCTGAGCAAAGCAATGATGCTCACCAAACGCCTTCTTGAACTGGGTATGTGAAGAGAGATCCATAGCTCAGCAAGATTGAGCTCTGGGATCTGGCAAGCATTAGCTTCTGAGTCGTACAGAGGAATGCAGTCTTACATTCTGACTTGTGTATGCGTTCTATAAATTGATTATTACTGACATTACAGTTAACATCTTGGTGTAGTTTTCAATGCAATAAGTCTTATACTGCCATAAATCGTATTTTGCTCTCGTTTTAAATGGGTAAACTACCAGTGACAGAAAGTGTCATGGTTAATGATTTCTCCTTTCTGTTCAAGTATTTTTTGCCTCCTGTCCCTACCAGCATCTAACAACCAATTTTAGTCATTACTGTCTGAAATTGGTTTTCTTACTATGTCTTACTTTCCTTTGCTCTAGAGTAAGTTTAGATTACTTTCCCTTAAGTACAGGCAAGGAAACCATTAATGAAATTGAAGCTAAGTTGATAATACCTGATTCTCTACAAATTTTTATTTAGATGCAAAGTGATCGCACTCGAACTGAAAAATTTGGAAAAATAAGAAATACAACATGCAATGCAATGAGCTAAAATTCTGTCCATGTTATGAAATATCAAAGGCATTTATCTTTCTGTAAATACTCCACTGTGTAGAAGATGACTTGGGAAGTTTAGAACCAAATCTGAATGTTTTACAGCAATGGCTACTGAGAACTCTTTATTAATGAACTGAAGCAAATTGTTTAAATGTAGTGACTGTTAGAAGTTTTGTCACCCGCAATCTCAATTCCCGTCAGAGAGTTTGTTTGGTGTAAAGCCAGTCGTGGTGTCCCAGCTCTCTCCCTGTCCACTCCCGTTTCCCTGTCCCTCCCTCTCTGCTTGTATTGACTGGAATGACTAAAACCTGTTTATTCTAAGTGCTTGGAGCCCTGTGAGTACTGAGGATGCTGGCCTCGCCATGAGCAGTTTCTTAAACATGGATGAGTTAAGCTTAACTCTGGAGCTCCTTGTGTTGTATCTTCCTGCAGATGAATGAGGCTGTGTGCATGCTACAGACCAGCATCCCTTACAGACTAGCTCAGAGTCTTACCTATACTGTGAATGTTTTCCAGCCAGAGTAACAGAAGTTTGCTAATTTCTGCTTGAGAAGCAGCAATGTGTGTCTGATTTCTTTTTCTGTTTGTAAATAGCCTCTCTTGTGTAATTCTTTGCAAGTTGTTAACTTGCCAGTGTTTCTTGTCCGTTTCTTTGTCAATAGATCCTGAACATCAAAGAGCAAATGGGAACATGAAATACTTCGAGTATATCATGGCTAAAGAAAAAGAAGCAAATAAATCTAGTACAGAGTCAGAAGACCAGGCAGAGAAGGAAACTGAGGTTAAGAAAAAGGATTACCTGCCTGAGAGAAGGAAGTACGAAATGCTCTGCCGTGGGGAGGGTCTCAAAATGGTAAAGTGGACTAAAATAGTAGATTGTTTTGAAACATACAAATGTACAAAACCAACCATAACAAAAAACATTATCAGGAGTTTGTATGTGGCCTGAAAGCAAGGAAGTTGTTGTAGCACTTGGCTGAGTATATAGAGCTGAGGATTAGTGTGTGCTGGACTTCTTCCCTTTTTCATTCTGTCCAGTAAAGAAAAAATCATACTGCTGTGGACACTGCTGATCCACTCAATAAGCCAGTGAATGTACTAAGTAATTGCAGTTAATTGAATGAGTGTGCTGTACGGTAGATACAGGTACGAAATTGAATGAGGGTTTTTTTTTTCTTCAGCAACAAAATTAGTTATTTTTGATAGGACTTAGCTGTGTAAGTACTTACCTGTGTAAAGTACTGCTTGTTGCACCACTACAGAATAACATCCATTTGCTTAAAGCACTGATTTCTCAAACTTAAAGTATCTCTTCAACCAATAACAGTAAGATAGAGAAAGTGAATTGTTCCTGTATGCTGTTCTCAAGACATTTTGTATTTCTTAGAGATATTAATGTTATATGGATATCATCTGATTATTTCTCATTCTTTTGTGCTCTCAGACCCCACGGAGGCAAAAGAGACTCTTCTGCCGCTACTACGATGGAAACAGAAATCCTAGGTACATTCTGGGTCCTGTCAAGCAGGAAGATGAGTGGGACAAGCCTCGAATCGTTCGTTTCCTTGACATCATCTCCGATGAAGAGATCGAAACTGTGAAAGAACTAGCAAAACCAAGGGTAAATGCCTTACGCTTCTTTGCCTTTTGGAATCCTGGATCCTGTTTGTAGGAGGGGGTGCGTATGTATGTGTGTGGGGGTGATTCCGTGTCCTCTTGAATGCAGAGGCACATGTGGTTGTTCGCATGCTGTGTGCTTTCTCACCTCGTAACTCTTGGTGATGCACTGATTAAAGGGAACGGTGGGGAAATGGGAAATTCTGTGTAATTAAGAGACCCAGGCAGCAGCAGTCCGGGATTGTCAGACTTTTCTAGAAGATGCAATTTCAGCGTGCACTGTTTCAGATAAGGAGCAGAGTGCTCCACGGCAGAAAACATGCTTGTAGCTAAGTTGCCTTGTACTGCACCTGTCACCTGGTATCTTGGATTTTGGATGTTTTTAGTTTTGTTTTCTTAATTCTATATTTGCCAAAGTTGTGACATGGAGAAGAGTACTTTTTAGGGAAAGTCAGCCATTCCTCTGGTCTTGGGTGTCACCTTATTTTAGTGTACTGAATAAACAATAAAGAATGATAGTATTCTCCATTCAATATAAAATTGACTTTGTCTTCCAGGTTTTGCATATGTAATTTGGTTTGAAATTACCTGGGGGCGAGAAAGCTTTAACGAGGCAGTACTTAATTGGTGACACTCAGCTGCTTATTCACAATTTCAGCTTATCGAATCCCATTTGAGAAACCAGATCCCAAGGTTCTTGTTTCTGAATAAAAAATAATACAGTTCAACTGTCAGAATGTAACAGAAGTGTCCAAGATGAAGGAAAAAACCAAAAACCTTACTTGCCTGCTGTGTCCAGGTGGTTTGACTGTGCAACTCCAGATACGCATTTAAGATATAGTCAAGTTGATTTATTTTGTATGAGTTGCCAGTTACTTCTAAAATAAGGTTGAAACTTGTCTAAATAATTTCCCTGCCTTCTCCTTTGTTTTTAGCCTAAATGCCTCTTGGTGCGGAGAAAGCTGAGCAGATACAGGTTGTATAGATATAGGAGTGTGTGTGTTAAATATAGGGCAAACTGTGAGATAGATCTGTTATGAATTAAAACAGATGTGGGTCATGCATGGGCACATCAATCCTTGGTCATAGCCCTGAGTAGTAGGTAGAGAGAGTGAATTTTAAAGCCTGGTAAAGGCTGATGCATTTTATTTGTGAAGTAACATTCTGAACTGTAAAAAAGAAAGTACAACCAATTCTCATCTACCCATAAAACATCTCTTCCTGCTCTCCTGTCAGGCAGCCTTGCTGCGGGTCTGTGAGGCAGAGCCCCAGTTGTTCGATGATTAAGTCCCTTTGTGCTGCAGAAAAGCCTTGGCAGTATGTGTCTGGAATACGACTAAATCATTTCTTTATGGAACAGAAATAAACCTCATCACTGAAAACAGAAAAACTGCATGGATCTCTGAACATGTGGCAGATTTAAACATCTGGACTCGTTGAGATAATTGTTTTCCTACAAAATCTCTGATTTGTGGTAAAGCCTTGCAGATAGACAGTTCATTAATGCAGAAGCCTCCTTACAGTGTTAGGGTTCCCCATGTTTCCTGCAGCCTAGGTCTTGCAGGGCTCAGTAACCGATGTAGCAGGAGGATTGTGAATTTTTGAGAGAGAGACGTTGTCCCCCTCCGTCCAGGGATAACCCTCTCTGCCTCTCGGAAGGCACAACTGTCTGGTCTGTGCCCAGCCTTCTGCTACTCTGGCATAAGCTGTCAGGATGAAAGCGGGTTACTCGGCTTTGGGAGTCTCTCTGGAGTAGCACTTTGTGCTTCCTCTTGGGATGAGAGCAGAGGCTGCCTATTAGGAGTCTCCTGTACCTGGTTTTGTTAGTAGGGATGGAAAAGCTTTGATTTCCTTATTTATTTTTTAACAATAGAAAAATACTTATTATTATGAGACTTGGTACACCTTCTTGTACCTAGTGGAACTTTTTTCTAAAAACTGGACTCTGAAGCTGAAGCTTTCCGGTTTTGACTGATGGAGAGTGTCCGATAGCCCAAGAACAAAGTTATTTAGCGCAGAATAATAGCTGAAACGGGGTGGTGCCACACAGCTGTAGAACGACAGAGGGAAAGGCAAGGCCTTGAGGCAGGAGTTCTCTCTCTGTGCAAGTAAGGGCTGCAAGGTAAACGTGTCCACGGTCTGAACAAAGCCGTCAGTCTCCGTTAGCAGTCAGTCGTAGAGGAGTTCGCTTCAGTGCTGCTGTGGATAAGGAGTCACTAAAGTAGGGATTTAATCATGTTCCCTTTACTGTAAAGTTTATCTTGCCTGTGCAGGACAGCGTGTTAACAGAGGACCGACTGTATGTGTGTCACATTGCACAGCTGCCAGCGGCCGTATGAAGGAAATGAACATTTCTAGTTTGTTTGTTCAGACAGCTGTTCCTCTTGCTCCAGAAATGGAAACATTATTTCCTGGAAAACTTGGTTTTTCTCTAAGATGCTGTTAAAACTTCCCTTTTAGTAAAATTGGAGACTTCCCCTTCCTACCCAGCGCTGCTTCCGATTTTTTTTCCCCTTCCCTAAAAGAGGCACCACCACGGAAGGTGCCTGGGTGGCTTGCGTGGCAGCTTGTGTGGCGTTTCCGTAGGCTTCTGAATGGTCGGATTGCTGTGATGCAGTATGTGCTTTGTAATGCAACTATTCTGATGGTTCGCTTCACAGCTGAGGCGAGCCACCATTTCAAACCCCATAACAGGAGCCTTGGAGACGGCACATTACAGAATTAGCAAAAGGTAAGAGAGCTCTATGCCAGACGTTTTGGGCCTGTAATGAGTGCGTAGATTCTGCTCATTATGGGGAAAGAGGTGGTCTAAAAAGACGACTTTGGCTTTGTAGTCCACCACTTTATTACATGCAGATATTGTAACAGGCTGTTACTGCTGAGTTTCTCAGTCTTTTCCTTCAGCTGGAAGTTCTGAAGTTGTGTTTGAACATGAAAAATTAAAAAAAAAAAAACACCTTCTCGGTGCGTGTTCTCAATGAATAACCTGTACATGAAGCAGGTCTCTTAAACACGTTCAGCGTACAAAACATATGGAGGTACAAAACCTGCAGTGATGCAGCAGAACATGCCTTCTTAAAATTCCCTTTCCCTTGCTATTATCATCAATTAAAACTCGTCCTCCTTTTCCTTGCAAAATCGAGCAGATCACTTAAAAAGTGCCTATACGCCTGTATGAGCTGCCTCAAGTTGTTATCTTGTGTGACAGCTGGACTGGCAGGCAAAACACAGCTTCATTAGCCGCAGAGGTTCGTGGTCCAAGATAATCCCTTGCTCCTTGCCTGGGCCTTTGCCTCCTGCTGACACAAATTTGGCAGAAAGCAAACTTTATTTTTTTTTTACTGGACTCCTGGTTCTTTCCAGTTTGCCTGTGAAGTACTGCAAATCTTGAATTTAGCAACGGTTTTCCAAAATTTGCTAGTCAGAGATAGTCTGACTAGCTTGAAAGGAAACCTTTCCCCCTCCCCCCTCCCCGAATTTTAGTAGTGATGATTAGAGCTGGTTGAGCCAAAATTCTAAAAAAGTTAAACTTCTGCATGAAAAGGAATTGTCTGTGAAACTCAGCATCATAAACTATTTGCAGAAAGTCTCTAGTTTAAAAAAAACCCAAAAAACAAATACAGGAAAAAAGTGAAAGGACAATCTAACCAAATTTTTCCAACCAATTTGTTTTGATTCGGAAATGGCAGCTACAGCTTCTGTTGCCCTCCTAACATTGCTAATTTAAGAGCATTGCATACCATCCGGACCAATCGGAACCCTTTCCAACACCTGTGGCTTGGCAAAAGCGCAGCCTACTAGGTGGGTAAGCCCTTGTCCTTTCTCTTTTTGTAGCTGAGCCGGGCTACTGTGCATGACCCTGAGACTGGGAAACTGACCACAGCACATTACAGAGTCTCTAAGAGGTAAGGGGATGTCTCCCTCCGGGGAAGCCTGGTCTGTGACTGCACTGCTTCATCGCTAAACCTGGGGCAAATCAGGAGTTTGCACTACTGGCGTGTTCCTTCTCTTCCGAAGAAAGAGACTGGCCTAAAGCCAGATGAACTGCCCTGATAAAGCAAGCGGTCTGCCGAAACGTAAACTGATTTTAAACGTCAGCGGGAGCTTAAACTGGCGTTTCCACCTTTGCTCGTCATCGCCTGTATAATGTAACTAATGTACTAAAAATGTTGTCGAAGTGAAGGGTTCTGCTTACACTAACAATCGGAGAAGGCTGCGTGTCGCTCACCTACACCGCTAAGCCTCAATATTGATACGTACTGTACCGAGAACGAGGCACCCATGGGCTGCTATGACTCATAGGTACAGTGCAAGTTAATGTAGCTGGTAACTGTAATAATACCAAACGATTGAAAGTAGTTGCTGCTTTTAATAGAAAAGACAGCGTTCGTTCGTATTCTTTGAACAAAAAAGAAATCAGAAAGACTTAATAGCTTAAGCAGAAATGCGTTTTATTTATTTAATACTGTTAAAAGGGTACAGTACTTCCAAATACAAGTAGTGGCAAGTTAAAAACTTATTTTTATTTGCAGCCCCACACCTCCACATTGCATTTTTTGCAACACATACTTCCACTCGCCAAAGTGCGTGCAAATATTTATAGAGTCTTTTCAAAATGGTGGGAAGTGAGCTCCTCCCTATTTGTTCCTTAAAACTACCTTAAGGGGCCTGTCCAGAACGACTTCAGGGACGTACGGCTTCTTGTTGGACGTGCATTAGGTTTAGTTAGTTTTAAAAATTTTCTTTGCAAGTCTGTGTGTGTTCTGCCGTGGTCCTGTGTGACGGTGTCTTTCACGGAAACGTCTGCTGTGGCGCAGCCGGTTTGGGCGTTCATGGAAGGCGCCTGTTAACCCACCTGGACGCGCTGTCGCAGTTGCTGATAACTTGATGCGCTGTCAGAGAGCGGCAGGTTGCGAAGGTGACTGGATCACGGAGACGTGTAGCTGGCCCCTGTGTAAACAGACGAATGACCCTTACTGAGAGGGCTTTTTATTTAGGGGTTTGCTTTCCCTTTAGTGGGAATTCTTATGCCTTGGAAATCTTGTACCAACTAGGCTGTGTGATGCAATGATACAGATGGAATCATCCTTAAGACCAATAAATTTCAGCTATTTGGCAATGTTATATACTAGTTTCAGCTTATATAAGGAAATAGTAATTTTGCTTTTAATAATCACATATGAAAACCCTGTTAAGATGGGGGTTCTAGGTGTTTCAGCAAATACCAAGCATATCTTACATGTTAAAGATTGTATTTTGTGTTTTTGAAGGGAGCTGGATTATTTGCCGCTCCGCATACATTGCAGATGCCAGTCAGATAACGTATTAGACAGCACTCATCGTTGCCAGCTGTTTCCCTCATGAGCCTGTGTCTAACTGCGTCCGCGCAGCTAGATCTGTTTGCCATTACCACTGGCTTCCCGACAAAAAAAGACTCTTTCTCTGAGGGATGTAATTGCACTTCAGAACCAGCTGTGGGCTCTACCGGGCCGGGGACCTGGGCGATCAAGTACAAGAGCAGTTGCGGTACGTGAAGTGCTGCACGCCTGGAGTAAAGCCGAGTGACTAGCACCTGGGAATGAGAGCCTTAAAACTCTTTAAACTTGCAGGGTTCGGTGCTCAAAAAGGTGTCAGTCTGGGACTCCTTCCAGCACACAAGTAACTCATAGAAGGAAATCGGATTGTATTGGGCTGAATGTTTAAATTCCTTATCTCGTTGGAAACTAGAATTGGGACTGCAAAAGAGAAGCACCTGTAAATGGGTGTAAGGAATTGCTAAGAAGTTAGTGAGGAAACCTTGCGCAAAGGGATCGCCATGGGGGTGGGAGGAGGGAAATGGTCCTTTCTGAGGCCTCCCCTCTCCTTCGCGTACCGCCACGCTAATCGCTAATCATTTTGGAGGTATGTCCTTTGGGAGGCTGACAGCTAAAAACTCTGATGGGAAATAAACCCCACCCGCAAGAAAGACCCCAGAGGCCAGACTGCTTTAGAAAAATCATGTTATTCATGCTAGATCACTGGAAATTCTCTTGCAGAGTCACTGCTAGCGATGTCCTGCTGGGGCTGTCTGAGCTGGTTTGGATTCCAGATGAATCATTGCTCCTGAAAACCAAGAAATGCTTGCTTTATTTTTTTAACAGATTACTGCTTCCCCCTTCAAACATTCTTTCCTAGCAAATGCACATCTAAATTACAGCATTCCTCTCTTTGAGAGGACTACTGTTCACTGCGCAGTACGTGGCAGGCTGTGTAAAGGGGGACACCTTGCCAGCAGTATGAGGAGCACCAACCAAGCCGTGCCGCGTGCAGTACCGGAATAAACTCGGCCAGTCTGACCCTGCGCTGCTTTTAAAGCAGCTGCTTTCCCCCCCCCCCTCCTCCAAGAAGCCAGCTGAAGGTCATAGCGTACGATGTTAAAGTTTCCAGCGCAGGAATACCAGCCTGTGCTGGTATCACTGTTCGCTGTTGCCTCTACTAATACTTTTACGTACTAAATACATTTGAGAAAGTTTTAAACATGCAGGGCTTTGTTTCGTGTGACCAATAACCATGGTTACAAAGCCGTGCTGAAACAGTCTGGCGAGGTGCAGCTGTAGCTGTGACTAAGGACGTGCCCTGTCTGTTACTAGAGCAGCCTGGTGCAGCTAGACAAGCTTCTGGGCACGTGAGCCCCTGTGTGTTGTGTAGCTGGACAGTTGTCTGTTTCCCCAAATACACTGGCTAGTCTAGAATTATTCCTAAATACAGATCTTTATGAAATCTTATGCTGTTAATATCTAGAGGGATATCTGATATGGAATTTTAAGAGGGGAGTAAATGTTTTTTTTTTTAAAAAAAAAAAAAAAAAAAAAAAAAGCTAGCTGCTTGTATTGACCATCAGGTTAAAAGCTTGCCGCCAGGTACCGGTGTGAGGAGGAAAAAAAGAAACCCCGCAGTGTATATTCAGCACTTACTTCAATTCTTCCAGTTTCTGTAAAATGTTAGCTTAGTTCATGGATGTCTTTTGGTGCGTCCGTAGTCTTTGGGAATTTGGGCTGTTGATGTGGCAGGTTTAAAGAAATTTCAAATCCTCTCTCTAGTAAGCAGTGTCTTTGTGGCTGCACCTTAAATTGAAATGCTTATGGCTTCCCCATGAAATAAGTTTGTCCCTTTTTGTTAAGAGTAAGTTTTCTGGTCATGGTGTAGTCATGGGTGTCAACTAGTCAAAAATACAACAGAATGCTTTTCATCTGAGTGAGCAGCTTTACGAACTTACGTCGAAGAGTAGAGCCCGAGTGCGTTCAGCGTGAGTTGCTCTGCATGCTGGACTACGAAAAAAGCTGGCGCACAATTTGACAGTCCATTAATCCTGTAGCACATGTGCCCCTGGCCAGGGAGAAAGTGGCTTTTGACAGAAAGGAGAGAAGACTTCCCCGGGTGAAGGCAAACCTCCTGTACGCAGTCTTGACCTGGACGCGTAATAGAGACTGACTCTGCATCCGTGGAGCACCAAGGCCAGGACTAGCGATGGGCAAGGACAGCGCAGAAGGGTGGTCGTGATCTGCGACCACAGCCTGCCGGAGTGGAAGGCCCTTCGTGCGCACCTCAGCGCTGTAGGTACTGAGACTCCCCCCCCCCCCCCCCCCCCGATGCTGGAAAAGCAGCGTGGGGATCTGCAGGCCCTCCCGAGCACTGTGCTCTCGCAGAAGCAGCGATCGTGACGTTTGCAGGGTTAAGTCACGCTCTGACTCCTCAGCTGACACTGGTTAGAACTACAGGCTGCCTCTGAGTCGTGCTCAGGGCCAAGCCTGGCACTTGAACAATAATTTCAGTTCTCCATTTCCTCCCCCTTCCACAGACTTTCTTTGTATCCTTGGATAATTAACCAAATTTCTGAAAGCCATACCGTATTTTTACTTCACGAAACGATGCAGAGCTCTCCCGTGTGAGGGCTGAAAGCCTTCGCTGCCATTCTAAGTAACAAACGCAGTGAGAACGCTGGGCTTTTTTGTTGCTTGCTTGTTTGCTTCAAGCCTTTCCAGCGGGCTGGGCAGCAGCGGGTACCGCGTGCGTGCCGAAGGCCCGCTGGGCTCTTCTCGGGTATCAAGGGCGAGGCTGGGGCCCGCTTGTGAGCGCTGCCTGCTGAATGTGGCTGCGAGCGCGTGCGCTGCAAAGCTGCCTTTCATTTGGGAAGTGCTTCGTAGAACTGCCTGTCTTGCTCTCTCCTCCCATCTCAAGTCTGGGACCGTAACATTTTCTTGTACTAACAGTGTGTAGAAGTAGATGGATCTTGGTACGTGTTTGCACAAGTCTGTCTGGAGAGATTTTTATTTCTTTTATGTATATACTTTTCACTTAAAAAAAAAAAAAAATCCATGCTCGTAGAGATTCTGTAACCTGTGTCAGTGCCTTGTGTCAAGTGTCATGCTACTGTGCCTCCCATGCAAAGCATGTTTTTTTTTTCTTTTTAATAAGAATTATGTAAAAAACAAACGAAAATGGAATTGAATTTAGTAGAGATGTGACGCTTCATTTGAGTGGCAATCCTGTGATATACTGGCCCGCTAGGCTCTGAGCCCAGATGTGCTTATGGAACAGTCTTGTAAAAGCACCGGGATCTGCTGGTGATGCCAGAGACCAAGACAGATGCTAGAGAAAAGGCAGAACACACAGTCTGCAGCGCCCTGCAGAAAGGGGCCGCGCTCGTTATTGGGCATAGTGAGAGGACCGCCGAGGGGCGTAGGGAGGAGGAGCAGGTAGGCAGTGACGTGCACGGAGGAAGGGAAGAGGGCCAGATTGAAGAAAAAAAATGCATTGGGCTAGAACTAGAAGAGTAAAGCAGTTAGGGGGAAAAAAAGGAAAAAAAAAAGGAAAAAAAAAAAAGCTTCCTGTGAGCACAAGAATGGGTTTTTGTTTTTGTTTTTCCTAAAAACAGCAGCCATGCGGCTAGATGGGATTGCTGTTTCTTTAAAATGAACAGGCCCTTTTTCTTACGAAGAGATGAAAGACGGGATTTCCAGGCACGTAACTGCATGTGGTCATGGCTGGTCGGGCCCGGGGGCTGCACAAAGCTGCAGTCACACGCCGCTTGTGCTCTTCCCTGCCAAGCAGCAGCAGCACGCGGGTGGGTGCCGTTGCTGTGTCTCTCCCAGCCCGCTTTCAAGGGCGAGCAGCTCTTCAGCATATAGACGGCCGAACTGGGCCAAGAGACAGTCTGGGTGAAGGTAGCAGCTCTTGTGTAGGATGGCTTAGTATTTGTTTTATTCCTTTCTCTGCTGACTCATTTGCAAAGTGTTTTAAATGCAGCATTTCCAGCTAAGGGTTCCTAATTTATAACTAGGAGGCTGACATTTTGAAGATGGTGTTAGGACTCCAAGCCTGGTGCGTATAAGGATGAATAAATCCATACATAAAAGTGTTCTAATCACAGTGTACCCAAAACACATCCTAATACCAGATTCTTAGCCTAGGCTGTTGTTGTAGTACAGCTTGTTCAACAGGGTATATACAGTGAAGAGTTTTTAGGCCTTATTTAATTGTTTCCTTAATGGTTTTTAGTACTGCCAGACAGGTAAGCAAGATGACATGGCAGATCACAGCGCGCTCGCTCATGTGTGCGCTGGTGCCGTGGGTGCGCTGAGTTACAATTGCACAGACTCTGCACGCTAGCGTAAGTCAGCTGGTCCTCTAGGTGCTGCAGCCAAGCGTACCGAGCGCGTGGGCTAGCTCAGCTGTTTGGGGTGGGTAAGAGCAAAGTGGTGGTACGCCTGCTTTGGAAAATAGCTTGAACCAAATTTCACCGGTTGGAAGGGTGTTTGCTCAACTTAAGTATGTTTTTTTCCTCACTCATTTGATAGTTCCCAGTATGGAAAGTAATTTTGAAGTTTTCTTAAACTAGTGCTGTAAGTAAGTAAGTGGGCTCTGTAGAAAACACAGCTTATTAAATGCAGGTCTCTGTAATGCCCCTAGACATATTTCTGAACTACGTTTTTTTTTTTTTTCCTAAAACATGAGAAAAATCTCAAATGAGAAGCAGCTGTGAACAGTGCACTTGTACTGGTAGCTTATTGTCTTATTACTACATACTGGTATTAATTTTTTTCTTCTTAACTTAGTGCTTGGTTGTCTGGATATGAAAGCCCCGTGGTGTCTCGCATTAACACAAGGATACAGGACCTAACAGGACTTGATGTCTCCACCGCCGAGGAACTACAGGTAAACTGTTAAAACAAGTATGACTGTCCGTGGCCTGTTCGTTCTGCACGGCTTTGTGTGCAGCGTGGTCCCCACCCAGGCAGCGTTCGTGAGGTGCCCACAAAAACTGATGTGATCCGGGGCCAGCTAGGAATTTGGTAACTGGCTTGATCCAAGCCTTGTAGGAAGACTGGGTGTGTTTTTACAGGGAGGTAGAGACAAAGTTCTCTCTCTTTGCAAGAATAGTACTAGCTTTATTACTGAAGCGTGAAATGGCTTCCTCTTGGTGGACGGACGCTTGCTAAAGTGAATGCAAATCAGTGTAATTTTTATTATACTAATAAAATCCAGTTTTGTTACTTCAGGGTCAAACTTTGCTTTTATGGTAACAGTGCAGAGTTCAGCTGGACTCATATTTGAGGAAATGGGGGAAAGAATGGTTGTTCTGATTTCCTGTGGCCTTGGTGGCCCTAGAAGGCCAACAGCGCGTCCAGAATCTCTGCAATATGGAAGGATTGACTGTATATGTAACTCGACTTTATTTTAAAAGTACTTCTATTTATATACTTGTGGTTCTTAAGTGTTAACAGCTAGAATGCTGCTTTGATGATCTAGAGCAATTTAATGTATAGAAAGCAGGACTGTGCTTCCATGAAAGCTGCTGCTGCACGAAGATTCCTCATGATAAGGTGCCCAAGCATCTAGCTGAAAATTGAGGTTATGAATGCACAGAGAAAAAAAAATCTATCAGCAAAAAGGACAGTGGGTCCTGATAGACATCACGATCAAAAAGTGACTTAAAATTGAATGGAGAATGTAAAAATGCCATGACCCATTCTGAAGAGAAATAGTCTTTAAAGTTTTTATAGAAAAACTCTGGGACCCTGGGGGAAGGGAGGTGGGACCGTGCTGGTATAAAACCAAGTGAACTTCTCTGCAAGCAGGAGTGCTCAAAAGGTTCCCGTGTTAGAGGCAGGCTGGTGCAGAGAGGGGCGCACGCCCTCCTGAGAAGACAACCGGTGGCATCCGTGAGCGCTCTGTGTCCGTTGTGGCAGCTGTAGGACAGAGCAGGTCACAGTAACAGCGGTGGCTGCTCCGCGCGCTGGAGTACCTTACCAGGGGAAGCTACAGCTGGCAGGACTGCGCTTGGATGTGCCGCTGCTCCGGTAGCCAAGGAGCTTGGGTCTCCTTGGAGCCTGTGGCTGTCCAGGTTTTCAGGAGTCCTGAAAGGTGCCAGTCGGCTTCTAAGAGCTGGAAGCCATTAGGAGGACAAGTAGCGTTTTCAGCAGGTGCTCGAGAACCGGAGCGGAGCGTTCGCATTCAGCAGGGGGAGGGACCCCGAGGGGCGGGGGAGCTCCCAGGAAAGCTGACCTGCCGGAGGGGAAGTTTAAGCTGCGGCTTGGCTGGGAGATGGATCGTGGCGGAGAGAACTGGAGAGGGACCGAGTCCCCAAAGCTCAGAGTCACGTTCTGGCTCTGAATGGATGAGGAATCTCAATGAATAAAGAGCTATTTGTGAATAAACCCAGCAGGACGCTGCTGCGTACAGTACAGGGTAGTTGACAGGGACTTGTAATTTCCTACAAACTTCAGCTATCCAAAAATTAGAGATTGTGTGTGTAAAATTCACACCCCTTCTTGTCTAGACAAATACTGCTTGACTAGATGTTTGTGCTTCTCCTTTCACTGTAGGTAGCCAACTACGGCGTAGGAGGCCAGTATGAGCCTCATTTTGATTTTGGAAGGGTAAGTCCTGTTTTCTGTCTCGATCTCTTTCTTCTTCACAAGCAATGTGTTTCTCTTTTTCAGGTGGCAAATTATGGAGTGGGAGGACAGTATGAACCCCACTTTGACTTTGCACGGGCAAGTAAAGAAATGGAGGAGAGATAGTAATCTGGTGAAGCCTAGGCCTCTTGGCTGTGGCACCATTTTTAATCTTTAATGTGTATTACCCGTCATAGTCCTTCAACTTTTCTAATCTGTGTTAGTGGAGAAAGCCCTCTAAACCACCAGCTGAACTGATAAACAATACAGGCATTATGGAGCAAAAATGGTTTTCTTCAGAAACGTAATTTTAAAAAGAGCTATTTCTATGGAGATGACTGATTCTTCTCAACAGAGCAAAGGCCATTAGCTTCATTCTAAAACTAAAGAAACATTAGAAATATTTTTGCTGGCCCAGATGCTGGCTACATAAAGCCCATTTTGTTAAAGTCCCTGAAGGAAGTGCAGTCAGATTGTGTCCTGTGTTCCTCTCACACATGGAAGAGGACGGTGGCCCCCCGTGCACCATAGCTACCACAGCTGCACCTGCAATGCAGAGCGCTGCTGGAGGCGGCAAGCCTGACGGTACGGCTGAGGCTTAATGCCCTCTCCTGCACGAAGGACTTAACAGCAGCGTAGGACACCTGCTTTGCAGCTTGCCATGCAGGCATGCGAGGTGGAGGGAGCTTCGTCCCCCAGAGCTGAGACAGAGGCATCTTCCATGCTGTTGAAGAGCTGTGAAAATACAAATGCTCTGTATTGCACTCCACATGCTGATTGCTAACGAACTACTGAAACTGCCAAAAGCCTACTAAGTTCTCTTCATCTTTCCATCCTTGCTTTATTTGAGTTAAATTCCTAACCTATTTCTGTTCCAGCTGAAACCTCAGATTGCTGGAAATAATGCCACTGAATTCAGTTGGTTATTTATTGGGCATACCTATGCGTGATTTAACACCTTCAGATTAACTTTATGCTGTGAATCAAATTCACCAACTATTAATCAGAATCTCTGCTCTTTAAGCACATGCTCAAATGCACTGGAAATGATTAACAGATTTTGGTTTGAAATGCATGGGTTAATTTCCAGAGTAACGACTGCTGAATTTGAGCACAGATAGCGGCCACAGTGGGTAGGCTGTAGACCTAAAAATAGGACGTGACAGAAATTAGTCTCGTAACCTATCAAAATGGATTTCTGTTCTTAAAATCACTTTATTTAAAAAAAAAATGACTACTTACCAAAACGGATCCTTGGGTAGCTTGTTGGCCCATTGCGAGCCTCAGCTCTGTGGAGCACTCCGCCTCCTCGCTCTTTCCCAGCAGGAATGAAAGGCAACATAAGCATTTTCAGGTAACAGAGACGCACACGCTGGCGGGCGGAGAGGAAGAGGCCTCCACTTTGACCACAGCGCTGGGCTTGTGGTGCACGCAGTGCCAGAAAGCGCGTTCCCCTGCATTTAGGCAGGGATTACTTATTCCTGTTGGAAGCGTCAGGAGTTACTGCCACAGGCGCTCGGCAGCTGAGAGGGCAGTGTTTAATGAATCGCTCGTTAGACTTTTAATGGCGCTCAAAGACGCGCGTGTGTCAGGAAGGAGCGCAGAACGCAGAGAGCCAAACAGCTCAAAGCCAGTAGCTTAAGCAGCAGCGTCCCTGGCGCAGCAGCCGTCGCGTTCAGCCCCTCCGGGAGCAGGAAGGGGAAGAGGGCTGCACAGGCAGAAACCCCGTGGCGAGCAGGGCCGGGGCACGGCCGTCGGGGGGTGCTTGGAGCCCCTCCTGCGAGAGCTCGGCCCCTAGCACGAGGCCCAGTGAACCTGGCGCTCCAGAGCTGTCTCACTCCAGGTCACCTCTGGCAAGGGCAAGAGGAGAGACGTGAGCACCATTAATTAATTAAGTCTGTGGCTGCGAAGAGGATTTATGTACTAATTTTCAGACAACAAAGTTATTCTAACGATTAGCAACATGGGCTTATGCCTTCCCTGTCCTGTAGAATTTTAAAATGCCTGCTTTATTTAAATTAATAGGTACTCATATTGCATTCTCCCCTCCTGCCAAATAGAGGGAATGAACTCATTTTTCTGCATGAGTTTGTCTGCTGCCGGTACTACAGCTGTGTGTTACTGACTCCCCTACATAATCAAAATTAAATACTTATTAAATCTGCTTGCTTTATTCACAGAAAGATGAGCCAGATGCTTTTAAGGAACTGGGAACAGGCAACAGAATTGCTACTTGGTTGTTTTATGTAAGTGATATATTTCTGTCCTGTGCTATTGCCAAAAATATCCATCTATCTCTGCATATTCTATACAGTTGAACGATTTCATTCAATTTTTTATTGAAATGACTTGCAAATGAAGGCAGCCAGTAACTTAGTGGTAAATATGGGTATCTTCTTACCTATAAATAATTGTTCTTACATGTGTTCCTAAGGAGGATTTAAACTATTTATTTGACTGTTCACTTTTATATCTGCGTAGGTATTTATAGTATGCTCACTGCCAAAACGTTTGACAGGTAACATTCTGAGATAAGGCTGGCTATTCCACTTTGTGCAAAGTGAGTGGTTTTTAGTCTTCCCTTATTAGGCTATTAGTCAAACAGCCATTGCTTCCTAATGGGGAGGTAAAAATTACGTTTTTCAATACCTTGATTTTATTTTACTAAAATGTGGCACTTCGGGAATGCATTGGCTTGCAACTTTACTGTTTTCCACCTTTTCAGATGAGTGATGTGTCAGCAGGGGGAGCTACCGTCTTTCCTGAAGTAGGAGCTAGTGTTTGGCCTAAAAAGGTAAATGGGGGTTTTAATCCCGTATTAACCGTTCCTCTCTCCAGCTTCTTAAAACCATAGCAGATTGTGTATTTGAATGTTGAAAAGGAAACTATGAAATAAGCTTCCCGAAAAAAAATCAGAGTGCTGTTCATGGCAGCACCAGTAAGTGAAGGCGCTGGAGCAGAACTAGTGATTCCAGCGGTGCTGTTCAGCTGTGTTAAACTTCTTACACAAGTAAGTCGAGACCTCTGGTCTACTGTGTGTTAAGTCCAAAACATAACTATGACTTGACTGCTGCTGATGTTTAAATTTTACAAACATTAAGGAAAACAGTACCTCAGAACACATTTTAAAAATATTCAAATCTGCAAGTAGGCTTCCTGCTGCTGTGGTGGGTTTACAGATTTGTCTTGGAGCTTCCATAGGGAATTCCGTCTGAAATTTTGTGCTCCTGCTATATAGCTTTTACCTCAGGACAGTCAGGAATAAGGTCTCTCTTTTCTTTACTAGCCTGCTGTTTGTTTTTAGGAAACCCTCCTGCTTTTCTAGAAGTAGTCAGAGTTGAATGAAATTGGCTTAGAATAAAGAAAAATAAATAAAAAACAAGGGTATATGAGTCAGAGGAGACTCATTCCTCTGGAAAGAAAATTTTAGAAAATGGAAGAGAATCTTCAATTTTAAAGGAATATGTGAAATACAAACACACCGACCTTAATGATTAAGTGGTGCTGGGGTGTGAGCGCATCACAGACCAAGATGCTGAGAGCCTCCACTGCGCTTTGCTTTCCAGGGCACGGCCGTATTCTGGTACAACCTCTTTCCAAGTGGGGAAGGCGACTACAGCACACGGCATGCAGCCTGCCCAGTACTAGTTGGAAACAAATGGGGTAAGTACCCCTGAAAGGGTTCTGAGTGCCTGTGGGGGGGAGGGCAAGGATTTGTTAGGGGTGGGGGGGTGAGGGGAGTGGACAGGGTAGGGGGAGAGGGAGGAGGGGTGGGAAGGGGTAGGGGGGATGGAGGGAGAGGGAGGGTGGAGGGGGAGAGGGAGGGTAGGGCAGAGGGAGGGAGGGGGGAAAGTGGGGGGGGGAGAGGGAGGGGTGGGAGGCAGGGGTGGGGGGAGAGGGAGGGGTGGGAGGCAGGGGTGGGGGGGGAGGGGGGGGAGGGAGGCAGGGGTGGGGGGGAGGGTTGGGGGGGAGGGAGGCAGGGGTGGGGGGGAGGGTTGGGGGGGAGGGAGGCAGGGGTGGGGGGAGGGGGTGTGAGGAAGGGGGAGAGGAGTGGGGGAGAGGGGGAGAGGAGAGGAGAGAGGGGGAAGGGGGGAAGGGAGGGGGGAAGGGAGGGGGGAAGGGAGGGGAGGGGGGAAGGGAGGGGAGGGGGGAGGGGAGGGGGGGGAGGGGGGAGGGGAGGGGAGGGGGGAGAGGAGGGGGGAAGGGAGGAGAGGGGGGAGGGGAGGGGGGAGGGGGGAGGGGAGGGGGGAGGGGAGGGGGGGAGAGGAGGGGAGGGGGGAAGGGGGGAGAGGAGGGGAGGGGGGAAGGGGGGGAGAGGGGAGGAGGGGGGGAGGGGGGGAGAGGAGGGGAGGGGGGAGAGGGGGAGAGGGGGAGAGGGGGAGAGGAGGGAAGGGGGGGGGAGGGGGGGAGAGGAGGGAAGGGGAGAGGAGGGAAGGGGGGAGGAGGGGGAGAGGAGGGAAGGGGGGAGGAGGGGGGGAGGGGGGAAGAGGGGAGAGGGGGAGAGGAGGGAAGGGGGGGGAGGGGGGGAGAGGAGGGAAGGGGGGAGGGGGGGGAGGGGGGAAGAGGGGGGAAGAGGGGGGAGGGGGATAGGTGGGGACAGTGAGAGGAAAGAGGGAGAGAGAGGAAAGACAGACAGGAAGGAGGAAGGGGAGAAGAGGGAGAGCAGGGGGGTGGGAGCGAGTGAGGTACCTTTGGCCCTCCTGAAAGCCATCACGCCGCACGTACGTGAACAGAAGCGGGCGCTGCGCAGCGCAGTGATCCCGCACCTTTACTGTTCTGCAGTATCCAATAAATGGCTCCACGAACGGGGACAGGAATTCCGAAGGCCGTGCGCTTTATCAGAACTGGAATGACGCAGACTCTGCCTGTTCCTCTTCTGTATTCAATTTGTGTACAATGCACAGATTTCCTACAGTTTACAATTGACTAACACTCCACTACAGGTTCAGTCTCCAACTACACCAGTGTTTCATCTGTGGACAAAACAAACATGCTTTTAGTTCCCTCTGAAATATCCCGTTATGGTTTTATACACAGAATATATTGATTTAAAAGTCCTATGGGTGTTACAGGAAAAAAAAGGACAAAATGCAGATCAGAGCCTCAGCTAGCCACAGTGCTGCGTGTGGTGTGCCCTTCACCATTAGCCTCGCTCATCAGCACGGGAAGCCAGTGGTTGTCTGTCTGTCTGAGTCCTCGCAAATGTCAGTCTGCTAATGGTGGAATAAACGCTGACCGGATGATGTAATGGGAGGACTCTTTTCTAGGAAGGCCGCATTAAACCAGTTCACATTCCTCAATTTCAAACCATTGGACTCCTTGCTCTTGTAGAGTGCCTGACCACTACTGTTAAACTGCGGGCATGCTGTGTGTTTCTCTGGGGAACAGGTTGTTATTGTCTGTTTTAGCCTGGTTTTCCACTTCTACAATAGCCCAAATTTGTGAACCGTCTTCCTTTCTGTGCCTCTGGTGAATTTGGCTCTTAACCTTGAAAACGTGAGCCAGCTGTTCCACGTGCACAGATGAGATGATGCTTTAGCAGTGTTGTGTCAAATGCTCACCTGCATCAGAGCAGCCTGGCAACTACAGCCCGTCTTCCCTCTGCTTCTTTTCCTTCAGTAAGTTTGTCCACATAACAAGCAACAAATGCTGCTTTTATTGTGTTTCAGTAACAAACTACATCTGTTCTTGGGCAGTGGGGATGGGAATGTTGCCATCTTCATTAATCAAAGTAATTGCGCCTTGGGATACTGGAATTTCAAATTGGTTTTGTGACTTCGGGTGGTTAGGTAATGAGAGCAGTCACCGTAGAGAGCTCTTACTCCTGCAAAGCCAACTCTGTCCTCTCAGTTCCTGAGTGGTTTGAGAGAGATAGATGGCCTATTTATAATCCTAAATCTTTTTATAGATGCTTTTTATTTTGCTTTTGTTTCTTCTGTTGTGGATGCTGAATGCCTGCCGTAGCAGTGTCACGCCTTTAATCACAGGGCGACTCTTTGCACGGGATGCTAGAGAAGGTACCTGCTCTTGATAGCTTGGTGTCGCTCCCCTGGTGCAGGCTGCCTCCGCTGCAGCAAAGCGCTCGGTGCTGCCTCCCCCTCCTCTCAGCTGCTGCCGGGGCTCGTGAGCGAGGAAGCACAGGGAAGCGAGTCTCCCTCGGAGGCTCTGGTGCTGCGTCCTTCACTGCTCCGCTCCCCACCAGCCAGGGTCGAAGTCTTTCTGTTTCGTGGCCAGCGTGCAGAAAAACAGGCCCTGAGTCACTGGTGCCCGCGCTGGGAGAACCGGCTTGTCAGTGACTTTCAGGTACCATAGTTGCGACGAGTCATCCTTACACTGAGATGAAGTTGAAACCTCTGAGGGAGAGGAGACCGCGGCGGCTGTAGCTGTTCCGCTGTTCGCATCCCTGCAGGAGAAATAACTGCCGTCCCCGCGACCTCCCAGCACAGGAATTGCTAAGCGGAGCGGGGGCAGAGGTTGCAGGGAGTCTCGCTTTCCTAAGCTGTTTTTCAACAGCAATATTTACAGCAAAACATTTAAACACTCCACTAGCATAAGGACAAGAATCAAAGTGAGCTGCACCAGACTCTGTTTTAAAACTGATTTTCTGGATGATGATGATTTTACTGGTAGGGGTCAAGCCTGAAGTCTTTACCAAGGAAAAAATTCCAATTTTAGTTAATTGTATTTTCTGCCTCAGTAAACCCTGAAAATTGAGCCAAAGGGTAGAATAACCCAACTACGTGTTAGAAATACCTCTGGAGCAATGAGTATACAGTTTAAGGTACAAAATAGTTTGAGGAACAGCATGCTTTCAGAAGGCATATTTGCAAAAGACACTTAAAATCTTTGCTGGAAAATGCATCATTAGATTTCTAAACCTATTTCTAAATCAGTGGGGCCTACGGAACTGTTCAGCTGTAGCCCTGCACCTTCTTGTGTTTTGCCAGTGACTTTTCAAAGATTTTAAACAAAGTCTATCCAGCACTTAAGAAAACAGATAAAAACCATGAAAAATAAAATTCCCCCTCACTGCTCTACCTCTCATTTCATCAAAATTGCTAGTACAATAGAGCAGTGTCTGAAACAGATTCACCAAAGTGATCAGAGCGTATTTTTTGTTTGCTAGATTGTAACTATTAAAAAGTGTAACTTATTTCTACTTACCTGTTTTCTCCCTTCTACCCAGTGTCAGTAGATTCATCTCCATTCCTATGTGTAGTTTTCTCTTTCCTGTTTTGTTGGCTCTTTTAAAAAATGTATTTTTGGTAACTATGGCTGCAGGTTTCCTGCAAGAAAAAGAATACAATGGATAATGCAGTGTTAGGAGTATTATTCTGAGGCATTAACTTTCTCTCACTAGCTCACAGGCATTTATAAATGCTTGTCTAAAAGCCAGTCTTGAACAAGAAATCAGTGTATTATCACCATGAACACTTTCAGTAACAGCATCTACTTTTGCTGTTACAGAAAAGCTCTTTTTCTAAAGTGAGCAGAGGAGTCCCTTGACCCATTAAAATAATTAAAAGCTAAAAACTGCGCAATCTAAGTAAGTTAAAAGACAAATATTGGAGGAAGGGTGCCAGTGACTGCTTTAGGTGCTGTCACATTGGAAGAAAACACTACGGTCTCTTATGTGTCGCATTAAAAAAGGAAGAGTTGGAGAGATGAGAAATTACCATTTGGTAATACCAAGCAATGACTTCCCATCCCTGTTCAAGCAACACCAAAAGAGGAGCAGCAAGCATGAAAGTCTTGTTTTGCAGTGTCTGACCTGGGGAGTTCGCTAACCACTTTACCTCCCTCATCTCACCTGCTGCTGAGTATTTCTAGTACGAATAGGATTTTAAGAATGGTCTATTAAGAGGCATTGTTCAGGCAGTTAAAAATGTTCAGCGCGTGACTTTTCAAAGCAGTGAACTACTCAACGACTTGCAGTTCTTCAGAGATCAGAAATGGTTTGTGTCTTCTGCCAGTGGAAAATTCTGCTTGGTTTAAAAAAAAACCCTAGATGCACAAATTCAAGTCTGCTGAGGCAAACTAGACTGAAACCTTCCACTAGACTGAAGCCTTCCAACGCAGATTATTACAAGAGAAAGAGTAAGCTCTTTTTTTTCTTTTCTTTTTTTTTTAAAAAAGATAGTAGACAATCCATATTTCATCTTTGCCCATTGCAATAGTGTTCATACACCTAATACTAAATATGTAAATGGTAACACAGGCGGTATTGCTGCTTTCTGCCTTACCCTTTCTTTCATTTCTCAAAGGGCTTTTGGATCAAGAGTTTGGCTCCTGTGTGAATCTAGTTTTGTATTAAAGATGATTAAAAACTGTTTGGCTCACAGTGACTGACAACTGCAAAACTGCCTTACTGTTAATTTTTTTTTTGTAATAAAAGTTTTTAATGTTAAAAAAAAGGCTTAAAATAAAAGCCACTGCCATTAGCAGTGAAAAAATCCTCCACATCAAACTCTCGTTGTATATGGCTATTGTAAATCCAATCAGATCTTTCTCACCAGATGTGTTTCCTGAAAACTAAGCTCATTTGTTTCACTTCATAATCTAGCTGGGCAGGTGCAGAAGATGCTCCTGTGACAGATTACTATTAAACACCTCCTCAGCTGGAAACACACAGCGCTGATGGACTGAAAAGAAGATGGAAGAAAAGGCTGGACTGAAAGCATGTTGTGTGGAAAAAATGAATCAAGAAGGCAGACTCCAAGGGAGGCCCGTGTCTCTAATGTGTTGATTTATGGCAGTGGCTGCTGTGGGATTTGTTAGGGAGCTGGGAACTGCACAAGCTCCTCTATCCTGTCCTGGCTAGGCACTGCCAACAGGATCACCTTTTTCAGGGATGATAAAGTCTTGTGCTTCCTGTCCTGATTCCAAACGAACACCCAATCTGAACAGTTTGGAGGGAGGTGACAGATCAGAATATCCTGCAACACAAACACCAATTGCGTGATGGGGGGACTAGAACACATACTTACACGTAGGAAGTTTAGGCTGAGTTCTTCCTCAACCAAGACTTCTGCTGCAGCTTATCTGTGATTGCCATTCCTGAGCTTTGCCCTTTCAAAACAGCGGCCCTAGTAGTTTGTGGTCTTCAGGAACCTGCAACAAGAGCGGAAGTTGGTTAGAAGTCTTAATCCTCTGATCTGTGCAACAGTACAGTTAGGCTTAGCTGGCAGTTGGGCAATTTTTTTTCCCTTCCCCATGTGGCCCACAGAGATTATTTGGAAGCCATTGGAAGCAAGTTTGCGGTTTCATTGGAAATCTGAATGTATTCCACCCCCAGCTATTCCCTGTGTTACTGCTAAACATCTTTCTTGCACCTTCTCAGCAAAACCAGGTGAGCCAATGCCCTAAGGACATGCACAGAGCCACGTGGCTCTGCCCTCTAAGGGGACCTGCTTACTCCAACGGACCTGGCTTTCAGAGCATTTCTGTCAGGCTACCTGCCAGCTGCTGGGCCCTTAGACACCACTTCCCTGCCCTGGGCCACGATGACTGAAGCCAGGCTCCCTCCCTGATAGGTACCTGCTGTCAGCTGCAGCTGTGGGACTTGACTGCTGGGCGCGCGTGCGCGCGCTACCATGCCAGTAGAAGGCACTACTGTGGCTTTGCACAGAGTCCTCACGGGGCGAGCACTGCCCACAGCCCTCCTCGCCCAGCGGTCAGACATGTTGCCCTGCCTTTGCCTGGTTTGTGTTGTAGCCGCACAGGCTTTGGGGAGGGGAGACCTAGACAACTTCCCGTAGGGGAAGCGTGTGGAGGGTGGGCATTGTGGTTGGCCACCCTTGAGCAGCACTTAAGCACTGTGACCTCCCACCACTCCAGGGTAGCCTGGGCAGACCTGTCCCACAGGAGTCTTCTTGCACAGCTGCACTCCATGCCACAGACGGGTGCCCAGGGCAGGGAATCCCATTGGGTAAGAACAGCCCTAGCTTACAACTAAGCAACACGAGGCAGCATTAGGGATAAGGCAAACAGCCTGCGAATCGCCGCAGGGCGGGACAATTCAGGAAGAGAGAGGCTGGGGCTGACGGTATCCGGGCTTATGAGAGGGGGATGCGCAGCTTAAGGCTGAAATGATGGGGGTCAGGACCCACGGAGATACTAGACCAAACCAGGAACGTGGATGGAGCCCCCCCAGGGAGCGGGTCTTTAACCACACACATTCTCCCTGTGGCAGCTGAACTCTGACCTGCCTCTATCAGGAACTTGGACATTTCATCATCAAGCTGCTTTTCTTGTTCAATAACCAGTGACTCACCTGCCTCCCAAGCCAGGCTTTGAAGCAACAACAGATCACCCAGGAACCTTAACTACTAGCAGCCTAGTCCCCTTCCGGCCATGCTTAAACATCAATCAGCAGCTCATCAAGCCGACCAAACCTGATACAGAAAGAGCTTGGTCTCCGCACTCCTTCCTCAACCACATCCCTAACAGAACACGAAGGGAAGAATCCTGGCAGAGCTCACCACACAACCCGGTGTATAAATAACATCGTACTCTAAAAAGAAACGCACAAAAGGAATTGGACCCGCTCCTGCACTTCCCTGTCAGGAGCTGAGCGCAGGCACCCAGGGGTCGGCATTTGCTTTGGCATGGCTGATGTGCAAAGCCAAGGGAGGGCTCCCCTCCCACGCTCCTTTGTCCAGCATGGGAGCAGATGACATGGATACACATGTACAGCTGCACTGCTGTGTGCTGCATTTCTGCCCCATGTGGCTGCAGTCAGCTTTCCCTCCTGATGAACGGGAGCTCTGGCTGCCTACTGTTTAAAATTGACTCATCACAGCCTGAGGGATGCTCTATATTTAAGCATTACAGAGTGAGAAATGAATGTAGGGAGTTAGAAACTGCTTAACCTGAGGCTGAAATGAGGTTCAGAAATTGGTTGTCAGAGTTCATCATTGTGGCAAAAAATATCTGCATCTCTTAGATCCTTAGAAAGACTGGTGCAGGGTGGGGGTATCTGTAACCTCAGAGGGTCAGAGAGAGGCCAAACGACCTGCTAGGTACAGGCTATCCACCTCTGCTTTAAAGTCCTCACTTCTGTTGAGCCTGAGCAGTGATTCCTCACACTGAGACAACTCTGTGCTCCGTGCTGAGGGGAGGGAGGGAAGAGGCAGTACGGAGGGGTATGCGGCATTTGTTAGTTTTACTCCATCCAACATTTTTTCTTGTCTTTAAATCATGGAATTTGGGTGCAACCAAGATATTTGCAGCTGGATTCCAAATGTCTCAAGAGACTGCGGTGGGGAGGGTGGAAGGAAGCAGAAAGAAGTAAGGAAGATGGGTCATCCCTAGGGCAGGGTGAAGGGGCTGCCGCACTCTTGGTGGAGCAGTAAAAGAGAGTAAGTCACAGAACTTTGCGCCCGGATAACAAGTAACTAACCAGCAGGAAAGTTTCTGATTCCTCTTTTCCCAGACTGTGTGTGCTGCCGGCTGCCCCCCCCTCCTCCACTGCCCTGCTTAGCCTCCCTAACAAATTCCAATTGATTTTGCAAACAGCCCTGGCCTGGCTGCCTCCGCCAGAACCTCCGCCCCGAGGCTGCACACCCTGTGCAGCATAGCATGGATAGCTCATGCAATCGTCACCACATTTTGCATTCCTTGCAGTCCTGCCAACAATTTTTCCCTAGCTGTCCACATTAAACAGCACACGAATCAGCCATTATGGAATAAGGATTGAAAAAGAAAGTCATATTCTGGAATTAACTCTAGAGCAACTGTAAAAGGCTCAGTATAAAAGCACAGCACCAAGCACAGCCACTCAGGGGCCCTACAGGATGCTTTCAACTTACTTTTGAAAGACATTTTGGTCTTTTTTACATTAATTTCTGTCAAACTCTTCCTGAAGGCTAGGAGCACTATGACTGCAATCCAGCACATCACGCAGGACATAAACTGCTCTGCACAGTGCAAGACAAAGCACAGGACTGCTGAACCTGCTTTTCCAGCACTACCAGCACTTGCTGATAACAGTTTCTAATGAGTGTGGCCCACTTCGATCTGTGAGGGACAAGCAACACTCAGGTGTGGTCTGGACAGCCAGACAGGCCTGAGCTCTTCTGTCCTACCCTGCGCAGCCTGCCCGCAAGTAGTGTCCCCGCTGCTTTGTGCCAGCAATGAGCTCCTGTGCGCAAAGGTCCACCACGGCAGAGTCTTGCAGGTTCCCAGGCTCCGGGGAACGGACCATCTAGCAGCCAACACGCACCTCTGTCTCAACCCAGATCATCACCCTAATTTCTTTCCGGGCATTGGAGTGCTTCCTCCTCCTTGTCCACAGTTCGGACACTGCCAGCCTCCTTTCCTAGCGCTCCCTGCCTCTCTCCTTGAGTTCATGTCCCAAAAGGCAGTCATGATCTGTGGTTCCTTTGGGACCTCCTGCACACCTTACAGACCCCCTCATCCAACACTCTGCCTAGTTTCCGCCCCCTGGCTGACACCTGTGTGCTGCCTGTCTCAGGCCATGTGACAGCAAGCCCCATTCAGCAGTGGTTGTACAACCAAAGCATCTCTGCCCACTGACTTGAGGAACCCTCACCTCCCCATCAAATGCAGTCAGCCGTGCGCAGCAAAACAGATGCAACGACAAAGCAGCATCAGGCTCCAGCTCCACACATCACTGGCATTTCCCAGCAAAGGGACAACCAGCTCATTTTCCCCCCTTCCCCACTTTTTTCCCCATTTTTAACCTGTCTGAGGAGCTCGGATTTAGCTGCGGTCTCTCCTCTTTATCCCGTATCCAGAGCACAGGAGCAGGGTGCACAAGGATGCAGGCAGCTGGGCGTTCTGGTATTTTGAAAGTAGCAGCGCTGCAGGGCTGTTTCCTGCAACACAATGAAATATCAGTATTTGCACTTGCATTTACCATATATTTGAAAGACCCACTCCCCTGCTCGCTGAAGAGCCTCCATCTGAAAAGCTGGACACTTCTCCAAACAGAGCTGACCTCTGAAAAATTAGCCCTTGGAGTCAACAGAGACTGGCCAGTCAATATCCTGCAGAGCTGTTATTTCTGGAAGATGGTGTTGTGCTGGGACACACCAGAAGTTTTCTGAGAGCAGCTGGAACCTTTTCTTGCCTTTTGCCTTCCTGATACGTTGTCCCTGATTTGCATTATCTGTTGCTGTTGGTGTTCTGTTTTTTTGTTTTTATGAATAATCTTCCTCAAAACCTCCACCAGCTGTGCATACCCCAGAAGTCCCTGGCAGGCTGGGTCCCACCCCAGAACCAGGATTTGCAGCTACCCCAACAAGCCCATGACCAGGCTTAAGTTTCTAGGCCAGTCTTTGCACAGTGCAGGCCACCTGCTTGGCATGTTTAATTCAGCTACACTGGTATTTCATGAAAGCAGCACTACAGCAACCAGCCGTCCAACACCAGCTCTCGAGAGCACTATCCAGGGCAGATATGCACCTCCGTCAGTGATCCTGCAGCTGGAGGGGAGCATGCCAGGGAATTTCTCCAAGTCTGTTTTTTCTAACCCTCAAGTATTTCCTAACTGCTGCATCAACCCCTATAAGGCTTGTAAGGGTCCAGCAGCACCTCCAGCACAGCAGAGGCACGCAGAGTAAGGCTCTCTGCCTCCTTAAGGTCCTTCTGCTCCGAGTGTGCTGTTTATCTCTAACACAATCTGTTCTGGGGAGGTGGGCATGGAAAGCACCTTTGTACATCAAGCATGTCAGACCCAGGGTCCCACAGGTGTTGCTAGGGAAAATCCCCCTGCAGCATGCAGGCTTGGTGGATATTTTGTCTCACGGCATTACGTGACCAAGAAGCCTTGGAGAAGAGCAAGGAGTGCTCCTCTGCCTGTCAGTGGGCTACTACTGTCACTGCCTGAGTAGCGGGAAGTCTGGAGAAAGAGAGACTCCCAACAGGCAGAGGAGAGGGGGAGGCAGCCCAGGCAATGGGACAAGTTGGGGTCTCTCCTGCTCCCTACAACTGCAAGGGGCTGCAGTGCCTGGGCAGACAGACCCCACTCCAGCCCCTCGGTGAGCAGTTTTCCCCGGGAAATTACCTTCATATGGCAGTTAAAGCCCTGGCACTACAGAGGGCTGAGCCTATTCCAGTGGGATTGCGCCAACTCAAACCCCAGTGTTTCTCTGTGAGACGAACTTGGACCAAATCTCCGCAGTGCACTTTGCACTCTTATTGCTGTGACCTCATCCCAGCTCCCTCAGCAGTGTTTAAAGTCCAGGGGAGAGGGGTGCTTACCTGCCCTGTACGCACACCAGCTCAGTCCCACTCCTCCCTGCCTGCACATCTGTGTGCACGGGGGCTCCAGGGCCTGGATCTTGACGGCAACATGAGGCTGTTTTTTGAGGCAGCAGTTCTATGCCTGGGCCTGGGCTTAGGGCAATGCACTGAGGAAACAACACAGGAGAACACTGTCCACCATGCTCCCCCAGCGGAGTCATCCTCTTCAGACTGGGGCATCGGGGCCATCCGGGACAGCTTCGAAGCGGTTAACAGCTACTTTGACTCCTTCTTGGAACTGCTTGGGGGGAAAAATGGTGTTTGTCAGTACAGATGTCGATATGGTAAGTGAAAAGTGTTCCCAGCCTAAGGACTTGCGGCAAAATACTCCACAGCTGGGTCTGCTGACAGCGTTGATTGCTACAGCAGACATCGTCTGTCAGGATGGGGGAGGGCAGAATGGTAATCAGTAAAAGCAGCATGGCTATGAATCTTGCACGTTGCTGTATTCTGGCACTGCATATACTCTGTTACCTTACAAATCTGATGCTTAAAGGGGCCTCAGAGTAGTGGCGCCAGCCTGCACTTCTGCACCTAATTCCTGCTGGCTCCTCTCTCCCTGCCTCTTCTCTTCTTTCCTAAGTGTGAAAACTCACAGCCCTTCCCCTGAGATGAGCTGGCTTGTATCTGTGACCTCTATAGCACTTGTCACAGAAAAGTCACCAGAGAGAGAGACAACTTCTCTTTTGGTGCCACTGCAGGGAAACCTAATCCACATCTTTCTCCTTACCAAGAACTGATGCATCTTGAGGCTCCTGTGTTCTTTGAGGGATGATGGGACAAAAGATGATACATGTCTCACAGTAAGAACCTGTAGGTAACCATGCTGCTCAGCCACCTGGATCCCTGAAGAGAGGGAGCAGGGCAGGCAATGAGGCACCAGAGGGAAGGACAAGCAGCCTGCGCAGACCTGACTCAGAAGGGGTTGTTAGTGTTGCCAGTGGCCATAATCTCGGCAACCTTCGGAGTGTCATTATTCAGCAGTTGTAAGTTGGTTAGTAACATGGGGAGGAGGAGAGGAGATAACAGGAAGGTAAATGAGACCTGCTGTCACCATGATGGAACCTTTAGTACTGAAGGTGGAAATGAGACAGCTGCTGCTTGCTTTGGACTTCAGAGTGATTTACCAAATCACTTCCTACAGGCTTCCTACAGACTGTGCTGTGTCCTCAGCCTCCCCTCCTGCCCCCACAGCAATAATATTGTCCTTTGTCACCTCAGCCCCCCTTCTCCACAACTGCCCCAGCCAGCACCTTCATCCACCCCCAGCTTCATCCCACGTCCCCAGCTGAATGCCTGGGCAAGATGCTCCTGAGCACTGAGATTATTTCAACCTCTCTCTTTCCCTGATCACTGCTTTTCACAGACACAAACTTCACGCTTTGGAGATATTTCACCAACTCAATTACAGTCTGTATCCATCTCATTTCTTCCAAAAAAGCAAACCACCCCCCTCCAGCTTGTTGCTGTGCTGTCTGTAACGTGCTCCCTCACAGAGGCAGCCGAAAGGAAGCCCTCTCTTTCCCTTCTGGGCCAGGACTGTGGGCACCAGGAGAAATGCAGACACTGTGGGCTGTGGTGTTGGGACCCAATCTCTCTGCCAGGGCAAGAAGGCTGCGAGGTCACTCTTAGCCAGTGGGGCTGCGAGAGGAGTTTAAAAGCAAATGTAACCTTTGGGGAGTGGGGGGGGGGGGGGGAAGAGAGTATGGTTTTGTTTTAAAAGGGTGCACACACCTGTGCTCCCTCTGCCAGCTCTGCCCCTCAGGCCTCCGCTGCACCTGCAGACGGCGCAAGCAGGAAGCAGCAAGCTGGGCCCCTCAGCCCCGCAGCAAGACAAGCCTAGCCCGGGCACTCCATTACCTCAGTCAGCCCCACCGAGCCCGGAGCCTCCGCCCGGCAGCCCCGTCACCTCAGCGCCGCCGACCGTTACCTCAGCCTCGTGGCCCGCCGCCTCAGCCCGCTGCTGCCCATCACGCCGAAGCGGCAGCGCCGATTGGCTGCTCTGCCCCGGGGGCGGGGGTAGGAGGCAGGAGCAGCCAATGGGCGCGGGGCTGCGCGGACGGGCGGGGCGGCAGGGCTGGCGCCTGGCTCCCGCGAGACGCCGCCGTTGGGGGCTCCCGGCCGTTGGGGGCTCCCGGCCGTTGGGGCCCCGCTGTGGGGCTGCGCTCTCCAGAACGAGCACGAACCTCTATCGACCGCTGCCAAAGCAGGGCCTGATTACTCTTTCCCCAGGCAGGCAGTAAAAGCGGTGCCTTCCGCTCTCATTCCAGCCGACAGATGCTGGTAATAGCTTGTTTTGCCGTGGTAAAGGTCAGGACTTACCTGTAATTGCCATATCCATCTTCAGCTGAGCACTAAACTTTTGGCTGTTCAGGCGCCTGGACTCTCCTCCTGCTTTTTCAGCAGTTGGTGAGGCCTGAAAAACAAACAGCTTGATGGATTACCCCCTTAATTCAGCACTTTAGGGTTACACAAATATTTGCTGGCAGATGCCTACTCCTCCTCATGAAACCTCTCTGGCAACTCGCGGGGGGGGGGGGGGGGGGGGGGAGGGGGCACACGACACAGCCTGAACCAGAGTTAAATCCCCCACCAGCTTCCTTCAGCTGCCTGGCCAGGCAGGACTTGCAACGTTTTGCACAGCACTTTGAATTTGTCCTGAGGGACTTGGGATGAGGAGGCACATCCAGGCTCTGGGAACAGAGCCCTCAAAGGCACACTCTCCTGTGCAGCCCTGAAAGGCTCTGCCCTTACTTAGCACAGCAGGAACAACGGACCACTCCACGTGGCAAGCGGCTGGCCCCAAGATCATCCACCTATTCATCCAGAAATAGATTCACTTCCCCTTGCCAGGGTGCACCAGGGCAGCAGCATCTGAGACCTCCTGCATGGGCAGGAAATCCCTTGCAGCCAGCTGGCTGTTCTCCAGTCTCTTGGCACAGTTACAACAGCCGGGAGAAATTAAAACGCATCATGGAAACTCACTTCCTGTTAGAAACTCAACTTCAGCCTGTCTTTAAGGCCATGCCAACAAGACAGTGCCCTAAAATATACCTTCTTGCAAAGAATGAGCTTTCTCAGCAATGCTGTGCTTCTACACATCGGTGTCGTTCCTCACCATGCTGCAGCTGGTCAGATCCTGCTGTGCCTAAGTGATCCCCTGGTGTCCTTCCCAAGCAATGCCCTGCAGCAAGCCATCCCACCACAACAGGCCCCTGAAAAAATATAGCCAGCAAAATGGCCAATGTGACCTACCGGCTTCCTTCCCCATCACAGACAGGCCTGTAGGAAGGGGAAGCAATCAATGGTCATAAGAGCACAGAGATGTTCATGTAGAGTCAGAAACGCCTTTTCATGCTTTGCTTCTGTTTCAGTGTTAGCTAGAAAACAAGATGAAGGAGAGAGGTTAATTACGGTGTCTTGGACTCTAGCTGAGAAGAAGTTCACAGAAGTGTGCTTTACAAATGATTAAGCTTTGCTTTTAGAGAGGAGGAGGCAGGTTTCCTGCAAAGGGTCATCTTCCAGACACTCCAATATTTTGTGGATCACTACAGTGATCCACATCAGATTTTTCTCCTAAAACCACCATTCTATAGTATAACAGCTTTAACTTCAGCTTAATGGAAAGTTTTCTCTGGAAACACAGTATCTCCATATCCCAAAACATTCTCACTCCTGCTCTGACCTACCACTGTACCCCATAACTGACTACAAGCTGCAAGAACGTACTTTTCTTCAATATTACAAGTCAGTCTTGAAAACGTGTTCCCATCCACCTTGGAGTTTACATTTGCCTCTGCTCCCTCTCTCAGTTCAAGGATATTTGAATTCGGAGTCTCAGTTGGCCCCTTCCAAAACAGGAATCAGGCTGTGAAATACACACACACTTGGGTACAGCCCTCTTCTTTCATTACAAGACCTAGAAGCCCTGGGTTATAGATTCAGCCCATTTCTAGACCTAATCCCTTCTTTCTACAGCGTAATGACCAAAAGGGCGTGATGCGCAATCTGTCATGAACTCAGAAGTTACCTTGCACTGTCAGTGCACCTTAATGGAACTAAGATATTTTTTGGTGCAACATTTGGCAGCAGGCTGCAACCAACTGATTTGTGCTCGTTGTCTATTGTTAACTCAACGCTACCTGCTCAAAATAACACTAGTTTCTGCACCAGAAAAGCATAAAGTAGACCTGATCTATTCATAAGGGTCACGAGGCAGAAACAATAGTTTGTGTTGTACTGAAAAACAGCCTCCCACACAAATCCCACACCTTCAGTGGTAAAGCAAACCAGAGAGATTTATCCTGGCTGGAATGCAGTCAAAATCTCTGTGTATTTTGAATTTTTGTAGGATTGCAGAGAATTGGTTATAGGTATCTCACAGCTAGACGGAATTTCAGTTTGTTGTTTGCTTGTTGCAAATCTGTTGTTTAAACTAAACAGCTCCAGTGGTTTTTAATTTAGAAGATGCTGGGGACATTCCTGCACATGACCTTCTGGCCATTTGGAAAAAGGAGGCATTTGGCTGTGTTGCCTTCTCAAGAACATAGCAGATTTATGGCTGTTTTACCACTGGTACTTTAGGTACCTCGACAGAAAAATGGGGAAAGGGGTCTTAAACAATTATCAGCATTAGCAAGAAGAAAACAGTGGAAATGGAGCTTAAAAGAACCCAGCCCTGTCCTAAGGGCTAAATTAGATCTATTTTATGTCTATACACATTCTCTAAGAGTGCTTAGGGAAGCAGAAATTTGACCCTAAAGATGACAGACTTACAGAAGGCTCAACTATACAGGGAAGAGCAGGTGCCTTCCCGTGAAGGAACCAGCCTGACAACACTGGAAAATCCTAATCCCTCTGGGTTCCTCAGCAGTAGGGCTCCTGACAGACTGGCACCGTAAAAAGCGCAGCAGATTATGGTCTCTAATGTAGACAGGCTGCAGCCTTTTCAGTTAAGACACTGAGGTGGTAGCAAGCGAGAAGGGGCATGATCAAATAACCGGTGGTGCCTTCCCCTCCCACCCGGAACTGTCTGTATCTGTACGTAAGGCCCCAGACGGGGATGGCAGGCAGACAGGAGGGTTTGCATAGTTTCACTGCACAGAAAAAGAGATTAAATTGCTGCTGAAGCTACTCTTAGCTGATTGTCTGCTGGACTGTTTATACATTGGCTGAATAATTATTCAGGGAAGAAATTCTTGTTCCTCTGTGCATACAAAGGAGCATAATAAGGGAGTGCAGAGATAAAGGGATAGAAACAATTTGCAGAAGGTGAACCTCCACCACTACATACAGGATACGGGCCAAGAAGACCTCATGCTCAAGAGTAAGATAAGACATGCAGAGAGCATGACTGAGGTCTAGCACAGCTTCGCAGAGATCCATAGCTCACTGACACTCTTTGAGAATAAGCAATGATGGAAAGAAATCCCTTTGCTAAGCTAGTAGTGTCTTGGAGAAGTTAAAAATGCAAGTGGATGATCCCAGCTATGCAAAGCTCTCAGGAAAGCTGCTAGGCCTGGGAAGGGCCTGGGCTGAGGGCAGGGGCAGTGTCTTAGCCAGTTCTAATGCTTTTTTTTTTTTTTTTTTTTTTTTTTTTTTCCCAGTCCCTGCATCTCCTAGAGGAGAAGGAAGTATTTGGGGATGCAGACTAGGGGGGAGCTGCCTGCCACTCCTCACTTTTTGGTGCTACTTTTGTGGAGATCAGCTTTCCTAACATTTTTCTTTCATTCTCAGGGAAGGCTCCAATGCCACGACCTCAATACAAACCTCAAGAACCAAATGGCTGCAGCTCCTATTTTCTGGGGCTCAAGGTACCCAACAGTGTATGTACTGCCTAACCCACCATTCCTAGATGATTTAAATTTGCTAATCACAGTAACCAGCCAATCATATTGGGGAGGGAAGAGGCTTAGCTGCGCTACATGCTGATTGCGTGACAGCTTCTCGTCTCTTAATGACTGAAGGAAAGCAAGAGGAAATACCGCTCATGTATAGGCAACAAGCAACGTGTCTGGGACTGCCAAGACACAGCAGGCTGCCAATGGCAAGCAACAGCGAACATTTCAGTCTAAGCACACCCTCCTAATTTACAGTCAGTCAGAGGAGCACTGAGATCCCAACTGCTGCTGGCAGTGAAAGTGGGATCACATAGACAGGAGTTACATGTATGAAGGACAGGCCTGTTCTAGATGTCTCAGTAGTCACTGAGAGATAAAGTTTCCTGAGCATTAGCCCTAGAGGAGGAGGAGGAGGAGGCACCTGGCCAAGCAGAGCGCCAGTGGGGAGGAATGCATTTTATCAAAGCCTGGATCAACCCCAGTGCTCTCGTGACAGGGAATGTGCTCAGTGACTTACCATAACGCACAAACAGCAGTGCTTGAAGGCCTTTTCCACGCCTGGTACTCCATCGCCTCCCATGCTTTTTGCTTCTACTGAGCACTGAAATAAACCTGTGGGCTTTAATGCTGCACCACTTGTAATTTTAAAGGCAATTAATGAAATCAAAGTAAATTGGAAACACCAAGAAAAAGAACTCCAGGAGAGTCTAGAAGCAGGAATCACTATTTAGCTGGTGCATCACTTCTGCCCATGAAGTATGCAGCAATTAAGCACGTTTCTGCTCTGAAAAACCCTCTCCGCTAGGGCCAATTTTTCCTGTTAGATTAGTTCTTTAAACTACATGTCATTGCTAAGCTTGTAGGCATTTCTGTGGTAACTCCTCCTTATGTGGGCAGTAATAAAGAAAAGCCACATATCCTAATTATTAGATGAGGAAGGACAAAAAGAACAATTTATAATAAGCTAATGACTCCAGCCTCTCCAGAGACAAGTTCCATCACCCCTGTGGAGAGGTGAACAGAACCCCCAAGTCCAAACTGTATTTGTTCTAGGCCTCACAAGCATATCTGGGAGAAATATGGCATCAATAGCACCTACAGCAAGGCCAATAAGCAGGTTTTGCCAGGTTTTGGGAAGAGGAGGAAAGAGAAAAGGGGGCTTTGCCACAGCTAGTAAGGGCAAGAACGTTTTTTACGAGCTCTGACAAATGAGACATAGCAAATGTTGCAGAGGGGCTGTTCCCCACCTCTTGGCCAGAGGTTACTCCCCAGTGGCAGAGAGGAGAAGAGGGAATGTGGCCCACCCCACACTGGTGCAGACTGCGCTGCTGTTGGGTGCTTACATTAGATGGTGAAGGAGGAGCCTGCTTTCCCTCCCGCTGCCCCAGGTTTGGGGTGTAGTTTCTGGCAGTTGCAGACATCTGAGTCTGAGGCCAGAGTGCAGCCAAGAGACACTTCTTTTCTTTCCTCCCCCAGTTAGATTTAGGCATCCCTGCCATGACCAAGTGTTGCAACCAGCTGGACATTTGTTACGACACCTGTGGGGCCAACAAATACCGCTGTGATGCCAAGTTCCGCTGGTGCCTCCACTCCATCTGCTCGGACCTCAAGCGCAGCCTTGGGTTCGTCTCCAAGGTGGAAGGTAGGCTCGCGTATCCTGCAGGGGCAGGGGGATCTGCTTCAGAGAGAACAACTGATGGCAGAGAGGGGTGTTTGTGTGCAAGGAGTCCTTTTCTTGCCAAACAAAGCAAAACTCTGCAGTAGGGAGAAGCATATCTGTCCTGTGCTTGTCATAGTTGGGTCAAAGCTGAATGAGAATTCACAGGGCTGAGATCTGCCTGCCCACACTCCTGCCCCAAGCCTGAAAACGTAAAATTATTTACACTTGGAAAATGCGACAAAACACACCTGAAAAGAAGAAAAAACAAAAAAACATAGAAGCAATTCCTTTAACCCTCAGGTAGCCTCCCTGGGACTTCAAACACCTTCATGGGAGACCAACAAACTTTTCAGGGCCTGAGAGTCATGCACTGAAAGCGGCACACATGGCCAAGGGCCAGTGACATAGGAGAGCCAAGGGCAGGGCTCTGTGAGGTCTGGTTCACAGAGAAGAGATGAGGATGGCTCCAGGGATATGCCACTGTGTGTCTGGTGGCTGGAGAGATCTGGATTCCTCAGAAGCCCACATGCTAGCAAAGTTCAGGTGACGTACCGGCAGCTCAAGAACCACCCTGGTTTTGCCTAGTTTTAAAAGCCTCAGTCCAGAAGTTTGAGAAGAGTTATTTGGCACAAGCTGCACGCAGAGTCCTGAGAAGGTTACTGATATGATAGCCCAAGTCTCCCTCTTGCTCCCTTCTGCCGACATCAAGCACCTCTACCGTGTGAGGAGAAGGAAAGATCTACCTTGCTGCTACCAGAGTCAGCCATAGCAGGGAGGCCTCTCCAGGCTGCCCCTCCTAAGGTCATTTCAGTGTATCAGCATCCTCTGTAAGATGGGGTTTCTCTTGCAGAGGGGTTGTGTGGCAGTAACACAGGGCAGGCAGTGAACAATATCCTGAATACACTGAGGATAAAACCTACTAAAGGCAGGTAACACTAAAACAGTTAAAGATGTTTGCAGCAGCTTGATCTGAACAACTAGCAGAGTGCTTGAGAACACTTCCTTCCCAAAGCCCAATAAAACTGGGTGCTGTGTGTTTCTCCTACTTACAACAGCCAACCACTGTGGTTTAATCCACAGTGAAGATGACTTGTGGTAAGGTACCCTAAAACATTAATTTATTTTCCAGGGTGTAGCTTGATTAGGACAAATGGGGAAATTTGCATGAGAAGGGTACTAGTGCTGATGGTCTTCCACCTGATCACAGACAAATAGTTAGAAAAAGCCTGCAGTGATCGAAAGAAAACAAAGAGGTGGACTGAGACCTAAATGCCACAGGCCAACTACACCCAGTCTCTCATGGTCACCCTTATCTCTTGCAGCCAACCTCCTTCCTATCTCTTGAGCTTCTTTTCTGCCAGTTTTTCGGCTCACCTCACTTCCCTTTCAGCCTGTGGCAGTGAAGCCAACAGATAGGCTCTGTGGAGTTAAGGTGGAGCAGAGCTCATACTCCATGCCTGAACCAAGCCACCTTTACCTGTTTTCAAGCAGGTCTGGACTCTTCTAGCACTTGTCTCCTGATTGCCAGAGGAGGTACAAGTGTTGCTAAAGCAAACTTCTGAGCCCTTTTCTCCTCCTCTGTGCCTGTCCTTTCCCGATGCTGGATACCTGCCACTCCCTGTCCTCAGGGCTGCTCTCGGGC
This sequence comes from Rhea pennata, assembly GCF_028389875.1. Lineage (NCBI taxonomy): Eukaryota > Metazoa > Chordata > Aves > Rheiformes > Rheidae > Rhea > Rhea pennata. Next base: position 37,288,302 of record NC_084669.1, on the reverse strand, counting down.
GCTCCGGTTGCACAGCCCTCCCTTCTCTCCCCTGCCACCCTACAGCTTATCTGGCACCTTTTCCCCAGAGTTACTAGGAGTTCAGAGGAAGAAAGTGAGAGACCAAATTGCTGCACTCCCTTCAGATGGGTGCAAACATCCCTAGCCCATTCCAGTTGCATCAGTGAGTTAATCAAAGCCTTGATTTCCCCACTGACTCACTATAACCTCCTCTTCTCCTAGTACGTGCCAAACAATCAGACTCCTAAAGCAGCAGAACTACAGTGAAGTGACCAGAGAGACCAAGAAAGGAAGAGATAGTCCCAAAGGCAGGGCCTTTCCAAATCTATTATGTATACAGCAATCAATGTTACTACCAGCTAAACCCTAACAAACTTGGCATTAACCCATTTATTTGTTGTCAAGCAGCTTCAAACCTGCTGGCTGTTGGGAGGGGCCAGCAGTCAAAGCACACTGTAGCAACAGCTCCACTGTTGCAACCACAGCCACCTTTCTCAAGCTGGCTTGCAGCTGGCATTTAACTCCCTCAAAGCAGGAAAGGTTGGTTTGTAGTGGCTATAGACAAATGCAGGGAGAAGAAACCAGGAAAGACAGTTCTGGGGAGATCTTCTGAGAAATCTGCTTGTTATATCATGCTATCTGCAGCACCCCCTATAATCCATCAGCAAGGAAAGCCTAGGAGAGGCAAGAGAGGAGGCAGGCTCCAGGGGACAGAGAGGGAAGGAGGTTTGTGCCTCTCCTCTGTGACACAGTTGCCATGTTAGGGAAAAAAAAGCCCCAAATTCAGCAGAAGAGAACAACTTCTGGACTTATAAAAATGTGGTACATGGAAAAGACAACCCACATGTCCATCTGCAAATTCCAAACGACTCGGTGCAGGACTCGGGCTATGGTGTTTCCACGCAGCCCTCAGACATCCCCCAGTGCCTGTTACTTACATGCCTGATCTTTCTCTTTCTCTACAGCTTGTGAATCCATCGCAGATACAGTGTTCAATGCTGTCTGGACCCTGGGCTGCCGGCCGTTCATGAACAGCCAAAGGAGCGCCTGCATTTGCAATGAGGAAGAACGAGATGAATTGTGAAGAAGAGCAGATCCCCCTGGCTCCTATGAGCCTGCTGCCAAGCATCCCCTCTCAGATACAGCACTTCAGCACGCTGCTTTCTCTCAGCCCTCTGGCCTAGCGCAGGATGCGGGGGACCTGGGTGAACAATATGCATTGGCTACAGCTTTCAGGCAGAGGGCTGTGAAAGGGGAGACAGTCTATGGAAATACAGCAGTGATGCCTGCTGTCCACCACAGATGACGTCCAACAGCCATTTCCCTTTCCAGATCTATCAGCTTGAGCGACCTGAATGCCAATTTTCTCTACGGACTGATCAGAGAGGCAAGCAGAGCGCAGCACTCGTTACAAACAAGGGGCTTTGCTTGTTTGTTGGCCTCACACACACATGTTTATTAGCTCACCCTGCCCCTGAGCTTTCTGATTCGCAATGCAACACATGAGGTTTCTGCAACTCTTGAAAACCCCAGTTCATGACCTCACTATTTAAATATTTCCACCACTGGTGATAGACTGAAGAGGAGGGGTAATTTGCTTCCAGTATGTTGCTCACAGCCATTCCTGACATTTTCCATCCCATCATTACACACCTTGACAACCCTGCTTACTTAAGTACTTGACAGATCCTAAGACAATTTAAAACATCCAGGGATTTGGTAAACGTGGGAAGGGCTTTAAGTAGCTGCGATATGGGCACAAATCTAGGCTGAAGGAGACCAAAGCCCATCTAGTCTGAGATCTGAAATGCAGGAATTCACAGCATCTCTTGCACACCTATAGGACTTTCCCACAGTCTCAGGAAAGGCAGCTGCCTTTCATTCGCAGTGTCATCCAGGTATGAACTGCATATTTAATGATTCCCTTCCTTTACCATTTACAAAAGCCTCTCCCTTAGGTTTCCCTTTTATACGCAAATGGTTGGGTGTCAACTCCTTCTTTTGCACAAAGGGAACAGGAGGCTCACAGTTGCACTGGAGGAGATTTTCAAAATCCTGGAGGCTCACCTGTCAGATGGCAGCGCTTATTTGCTACCTCTGTGCGGCAAAGACTGCCAGCTGAACAGCGACAAGCAGTTTCAAACTTCATTCTCTTTAAAATGTGGTCAATATTTCCATTCACTATCAGAAGCTTTTATTTCGTACAAAATTAGAATTTAAAGTGGTATTTAGAAACTCATCTACATACAACATTTGCAGACAGCTTTCATCCGTGTTTTTTGTTGAAAGGAAGTTGCTATTGGGTACCCATGCCATGCCACATAAATACTTCAGCAACTCTTGCAAACATATTTATGGATATGTTCTTCCATCTGCCACAGAAAAGTTGAGGCTACAGAAGGGTAATTTAGAAAAAATGGAGAAGAGTCTGGTTTAGTTACTTTTCTTCTATTTTATGTGTTTAAATGGATGCATGGAGCTATGAATTATTTAAGCTCTGTATTCCTGTTCCTGTTCTTGCCAGTCATCTTTGCTCCACGGTGAACAGCGATGAGACATTCAACTCACCCCAAATAGACTGAAACGGGAATCTATCGATTTGAAAATAGGAAAATAAACATGAATGCACGAGGTGCACGGCGATGTTTTCCATTAACGAGCACCTTAATTTCCACTGATCAGATGCAACAACATCATTTCCTAGCTGTGCTAGCTGCACTGGAGAGTGAATACTGCAACACCGAGCTCCACCGCAGCATGCGTCTATCAGACCTGGACAGCAAACCTGATCATCTGTCTAAGAAATAAGTATTTTTGGCTTGGGAGTGGAAGGAAATATTCCTCGTTCCAGACTTTTTCCAAACTTTGCATTTTGTTGATGAAATGGTACCTGTTGTCGGTTTGAAATGTGAGCACACTCTTATGATTAAATGATACAATTGAAAAACTGTGTCTTGTGTAACTCAATAGCCAACTGGCTGGCGAATGTCTTAAAGCATTTTAGCTCAAGTGATATCAAATTAAAGCCAAGCCAAGCAAGTGATGATAGAAAATGATATACAGGAGAAATGTAAAGGTTCTGAATAAAATCCCTCTATCCACACACTGACACTTGGAGACATCACTAATATAAATCACAATTTCTTCATACTTTCAGACCACCATTCATCCCAAGATGCTTTACAGACCGCTGCACACAGAGCAGCTACTGAAGAACTGCATTTTTGACTACAAAGTTAAGCTGTGGCAGTCTGAAAAATCCCTCAAGCTACTCTACAGTGAAACTTTTGAATCTTCAAATGGTGGCAATGACTCGAGAAAGCCACTAGATAATCCTATGGAGGCGAGAACTGCCTCCCCTACATGCCACTCCTGCTACTCAGCAGCATATAGCATGCAAACCTTGGATCATCTTTATTTCCACCCTACTCTGAACAGGAAGGCAACGTTGTCTCACCCTGATGGCTCCCTGTTGACTTAGCGTATTGGCAGGACTATTTGCAGCTCTCCCTGACAGCCAGCCCATTTGGTCATCATGACCTCGCCTACTAACGGTACCTCAAACAGCAACCTCAGCGTTTCACTGAGAACATAAGAGCAGGCACTAGGATGGCAGGTAGTAGGTATTTATTCTCGGACATCTGAGGTTCAGATGGTCACTTCAAGTCCTGCGTGGCACCAAACAAAACACCAACCACATCAACGCAGCTTGGGCTTTGAGCCATGGCTGGCAGTGCAGGTCAGACCCTCGGGAGCACTGCTCAGGTATGCTTCCCTGTCACCCTGCTTGTGCTACATGCTTTGCTTCCACTCAGTGGCATGGCTGATTAAATTAAACAGATAAATACATCCCTTGGCTCACAGAAGGGTTTTGCCTTTGATTTCATATCCAGACTGTTATGCTGATAAAGATGACAGATGGAAACAAGAAGCAAGCTGGGGAGAGCTAAACGGCTTTGAAAAATGTTTCTCTTGTGCGCCTAGGAGCCATGGCCCCCAGGTCAGAGGAGAAACAACTACACGGCAGCAGAGGGAAGCACCTACGATCCTGCTTGTGGGACAAACCAAGCACCTTCCTAGGCTGCTCCGTTCACATGGCCACACAGACTCTCCGTCTCCGTGTTACCTTGCAACTGATTAAACCAAAAAGCTGCAGAGCGGAAAGGCCACTTCACATGAATTTCTCAGGAAGAACCAAGCAATTTGCAAAGTAACTAAAGCAAGCAAAGAAACAAACCTCTCCCTCGGCCACTCCCTACACCCCTTTTGCACGAACAAAAAACGCCAGTTGCCTCTCCAGAAGGCACGAGCTAATTAATTTAATTTCCCAGCTCTTATTTTATCAAAATAAGTTCATTCAGCAGGGGCTGCTTGAACAAAGAAGTTACAGCAAGAAATTGCCAGTGTGGTCCTAATAATGAAAGTGAATCAGCAGAACCAGGAGACACATGGCAATGCAAGAGGAAGGCTTTTTCGTTTATTTTTCTTTCATATACGGTTAGAGAACATAAAAGCGAGCGTCTTTCCACTTATACCTATTTACTGTCATAGAAATATTTTCATTTATTCTAACACACATGCATACACACATATATCCCAAGCCAGAAGAGCAGCCAGGAAGCCATTAAAAAAAAATCATGAAAATCCCAGCCCAAGAAGTGCCCATTCCTCTTTGAAACCCCAGTCACCTGAAGTAATAAATCTGTGAAATGGAATATTGCTGATATGATTTGTGACTCCTTTCTAAATGGCCCCTTCAGACAGACTCCTCATCTGAGAGCAGCAACAAATTTTGGCCTTGGCAGCAGTTTGCCTGCTTCCAACTGAAATGGAAAATCAGTAACGCAGACTGGGGGTGGGGGGGGGACTTCCAACTTACCTGCAAACACGCACACGACAGAGCTTGAAACTTACTGCAGAAAACTTCATGAACACACTACTGAGCCAAAGCCAGCTTCGGAGAGGGACCCTTCCTCTCTCACCCTCCAGCTCTGCCTCTCTTTCTTTCTCCTTCACTGCTTTCTGTGCCTCCTGCCTCTCACCCCACACTTCCAGTCCTTCACCATACAGTGCTCCTGCTCCTGAACGAAGCCCAGAGGAGCCTGAACTGATTATCCATTATATTATCTCTAGCAGGAGACTGCAAACGCGCACAGTCATTTTAACAGCACTGCCGGGTCTCCTGTCACCAGGCTCACCGGGGACAACACTATCCAGAGAGCCACCACATCAAATATTTATAGCAATCACTTGTAACGTGCGTTGCTCTAATCCTTTTGTCAGTGCCACAGACTCTCTTCCAGGGTAACGCATTACAACCCTCGACCACAGACTTGGTAACAGCACACTTAGGGGGTGTTTTTAGGTTTTTAATTATCTTTTTCTTACAACAAAGGCACTATAACACTTACAAAAGGCACCAGGTTGCTGAAGGGGGAAGACAGAAAATAATGATGTGCTAAATACAAGAGAAAATACTGTTATACTGCATGCAACTATCAGGAGGAAATAAAAAAATTATTAAATACTTTTTACTATTTAAAAATAACATTCAAATGTGCCTGTGATAGTTCTGAGCTTTAGCTGCATTACAGCTCTGAGGAACATGCATATCATGAGATATATATTTTTATATATATATATATATTTTTATTAATGGTCATCCAAAAGCTCAACACACTCAAAACTTTCAGCATCGTTCACAGACTTGCAGAGCAAACACGTTTGGCTACGACACTATTTGTATTGTCTGCTGAAAGAAGGGCTTGAACGACGTTTGTTTGGTTAAGGACGAACAGTCCTGTGGAGCCTCTGGGCGGATGTATGGAAAAAAAAGTCAGGTAACACTTTAGGCCTGTGAAGCAACAGAGTCCTTTCACCCGACAGAAATGTAGGTAAAACTGGACTATTCTGCAGTCTGGGTTGCACTCAGAGAGTTGCCCCGGGTGTCTAACATATTTCACAAATAAGCATCGGGCTGTTAGGGAAACAAGCCCAGAGGAGGTTCAAGTGGGGCTCTTATTTCTCAAAGGCCCACGAAAGAAGGAACCGATGCAGACAGTCAGTCTCAGGCGGAGATGCTGCGCCAGCAAGCGGGTGTTAATCGTCAAAGTCAATTCTGATGGGACCACCTGTCAGGACGTGGTTCGCCACGTGACCGGATTCCTCCTCCTCCGTCTTGGCTGCCCTGCGCATTCGTCTCCGGCAGCCCTGGGCGCAGCGGGAGCTCTCGTCCAGTGCCCCGCACACGAGGATGCGGCAGTGCAGGAACACTTCCTGGTGGCGGCAAGACAGCAGGCAAAGTCAGCGCACAGCGGGCTGAGGCAACCCGACTGGCAGTGCTGCCAGCACTCAGCGTGTGGGATGCGTGCGGTTCCCACAGTACGGCCATCTCTGTCCAGGTCTATAATGTCCTTATCCGCCACGACCACGCACAGCCAAACTGGCTGCTCCACCTGTTTTCTCAGATGCCCAGTGAGGGCGTGTTTTGCTCGCAGAGAACTCAGAGCATGCTGTCTGCCTCTTAGCCAGAGACTAAGGCAGAATACGAAAGCATGAAATGAACCTTCAGAATTAGGTACGAAAACGTCAGGAGTGAGCTTGGAAGAGCTCGTATGGATTGGAAGGGTGGTAGGAAGCAGGTTAAGAACACGACGCCTCACAAGGACATGGATTGATGGAAACATGCAGGAGTTTGACATGCGCTGAGAAAACACATGAAGATGGAAGACTGAGGGGCAAAGGAGAAAACACAGGCTCATGAGGGGCCAAGACTGGTAGCTGAAGGGAGGAGAGTGCAAAGGGCGTGGAGGCAGCTGCCTTTTCTTTCTGCACAGTAAGGCAGATAGCGGCAGGATTGCTGCTCCCTGCCCTCTAAATGACAAGAAGAGTAAGCAAGATCCCTGCAAGCAGCGATTAGGGATGCAAATATTTGTGAAAGTGTAGTCAACAGTGAGGTTTGAAGCAAAATGCGTTGTACAGGCCCTGGAGGATGTGGGGCAGAGGCAGCAGTGGCAATCAGATGGCCAGTGAAATCCGTGAATTTAAAGAGACTTCAACCCTTTTAACCCTAATGAGGCTCTGCAGGGGCTGGAGAGGCTGCTTTTTGCCTTTTGAGGCAGGCACTACCGGCTGAGTGTAACAACGGTGATTGAAAGACCTGATTTCCTCCAGCACAGAAGAAAAAAGCTACTTGCGTTAGGAAGACAGCATTATCCTTCAGCTGTCCTCCCACTACAGAGCTTCTGCCCCAAACTGCCATCAGCCCGGCCTGCCTGGTTTCACGTTGAATTAATCAGCATGGTGGCCTCGTACCTGGAAACCTGCAGGGCATTTGTGCTCAAAGAGATCCAAAGCTATAGACTGTCTTGTTTTAAAGACAGGGCAGTGCACAATGTGCCAAAAGCCCTGGGTTTCTGTTTGGTCATCGGAAACACAAACACTTCTCTCTCCCAGCAAATTAGGCTCCCCAAAGCCTCACGGGAAATAGCAAAGATTTCAGCTTGCCGGCACGCTGCCTTGAGCGTACTTGTATCAGCTGCTGTTCTGCGTGGCAGGAAGAAGCAGTTAGCCGGTGCTTCAGGACTACAAAAGGGTTGGTAGGGTGATGAGAGACTAGATGGGGTGAAAGTCTACCACAGGGCTTCTGCCCCTATACTGGGCTACACGACACTACGCAGCAAGCTGGGTCAGTCTACAGCAGCCACAACCGACCTTTCGACCAATTCTATTGATTTGGTTTTATCTCCCTCTTCTGAAGTACCTGCGTCCAGCTCTGGAAAGAAACAGCTGCTGGAGCAGGCAGAGCACCGTGTGTCTTGGGCCAACCCTTCCTCCCCTCGGTTCTCTAATAACACAGCCAACTCTGTGTTGAGGATCCTCAGTCAGATCAGGGCTGACGCAAGGTCCGAGGGGTGCTTTTTGAGCTTACCTTGTTGTCTTTGCCCACAAACTTGAACACGGGAACCTGGAAGTGCTTGGCAAGATGGTCCTTTGACGTGTACTGTTTCACCGAATCATCAGAAACGCAGCTGAGGAAAGCAAAGGGACAGGCTTTAATGGGTTTCCCAGAAATGGAAAAAAAGACAGAAAAAACATCTCAGCCTATTTAACTAGAAAGAAAATGATATCTTGGCTCTCTCAGGCTAAGCTACCGTCCATGTTACTTCCTCTTTGGTCACAAGAGAAAATTCGGGAATGATGGGGAAGAAACAACAGTGAAGATGATAGCATCTCCAGACAAAGAACAGCTCAGCAGCAGCGTTGGCAGGACGTGGTCCAGTCCCTTCGGCAGAGGGGCTGCCAGAGAACTGCAGGCAAATTTATCCTCATTTCACCTTCCTGTGCAACAGTCTGCAGTGATCAACACAACTGTTAAACATCTATAATATATTGGGTAGTCTGTGTATACCGCACACATAAATGACGCTTAAAATGAAGCAGCCTTTGCCCGTGTTACTAAAATATTTCAGATTATGAAAAAATAAAAACCTGGATCTACTTTGTTTTATATCATTTCTAATTTTCTTTGCCTCTCAATGGACTTGGTTGAATGACTCAAATTCGCTACAGCTAAAATTCATAATTTCCGTTTCTCTGTCACTAGCAATATACAGCAATATACCTTTATAGGTTACAGTTTATGTCTAGTCTGTTTATAAACTACTACAGACTACTTAGAGTCTGCAAGTGAAACAGCAAGACAAAAAGTTATGGTGACTTGATAATTACTGTTGCCGACTGCAGTGCCTCGGGCATTTTGAGAGGCACAGATGCTGTTGTTACTTTGCATTGCAATGCAGTATGTCCTTTCCGGCAAGTTAATTCCAGAAACATGGACTTTGCAAGTTAAAAAAAAAAAAAAAGGGAAAAAAAAGGTGATGGAAGAGATGAGATGTGATAGTGTGACAGCTCAAAGCCTACTCTAGAAGCAACCTTTAGCTTCTAGCCTTACACCAGAAATACATATTGTCAGAAACACTGACATTTTTGACGTGTCATGACACATTCCTTTATCAAACAGCGACAAGAACAGCAGCAAAAACCCAATCTGTGTAGCTCTCCTTACACTAGAATGTGTATTAATAAACCTCTGTGCTGTTTGGCTAACTTGGCTCTTTGGGCTGCAATCCCTCCCAGAATCACCCTCCTGCCACGCAGAGCAGAGCACTAAATATCCATGGGAGCGCTCAGCGCTGACCTGATCCCAGCATTATTTATACCATCATTTATTTCAGTAGCTTTTCTCAGCCAGTGGAGGTCATGGTCTGAAGGGATATCCCTGTTTGCAATGCTTGTCTAGCTAACTTGCCCGGAGGCAAACATAAAAAGTTGTCCAAGGGGAGCCAATAAATTAACATTGTGACATAATTTCCTTCCTCTTGAGGTCAAACACTAGATGCTGCTGAGTTGTTTCGTGTAAAATTAGTTATAAGAGCATCATTCCTCAAGGCACCTTGTTGCAAAGAGCATCATAAAGATTTGCCATAAGACACTGGCCAAGCCTTGGGGTTGTAAAGTCAACTCAGAGGCATTTCCCTGTTTGTGAGTGTATAAACTGTGGTGATTCTTGGACAGAGGCTCAAACAAACTCCTACATCTCAGGGAATGTTCTCCACGCTGGTGGCTAGAAACCTACTGGTTTGAGGCTAGGGAGAGGGGAAAATGGAGAAACAAGGAGGAACCACAGAGCCCCTACCATGCCCCTAAACATGTGTTTTAGGGAGAGATGCTACAAATGCATGACCAGAAGAGCTCAGCAAGCTCCCAAGTCATGGGGACAAAGTCCCTTGGCATCATATGTGGGACCATTCCAAGTCCCACCCTCCTAGGAAAGCCCCAAACGCTGCTTTCCAGCTTGGAGAGGCAAAAAGGAGCAGGGGAGCACAGATACAGAAGGAAAATGGGTGACCCTGCTCTGGACCAGGAGAAAACAACCCTTTCCTGTGCGAAGTGTGTTGAGAGCAGGGGAGCAGAGAGCAGTCCTGCCATGGTAGCTCTGCTCTGACCCTTTCCCAGGGACAGCTGCAAGGTGGAAAAGGAGAGCCCAGCAAGCACAATAGCTACTTCAACCTGCAAATGTGGTGTAATGAGAGGGAGCCTTGCTAACCAAGTGTAGTGGAACCACCTTAACCGCCTTACGCTCAGGTAAACGGCAGCTCTCGGCCATATCAGATTGCAATGGATTGCCCAGAGTGACATGACCTTGCTCCCAATGTCCCAGAGAGCTGCAATATTTACCATCCATGCAACCGGTCAAGGCCTTCTATTTATTTTCATTTGGAGAAAGCGGAAGGACAGGAGCAGAAGTGGGAAAGCCCGCTCTAGGGTGGGCTGGCCAGGCTAGCAGCAGCAGAGCAGCGTGCTGTGGAGCCCAGGAGGAGGGAGCTGGGCAAATCCACATTTCCAGCTGTGATGGGGCCTCAGATAGTAGTGATTGTGTACCTGTGAAGCCCTTCTCATCAGCAAGGGGAGAGGGGCCAGGGGCTCCCACCTCTTGCCAGCTGGAGATGCAGGGAATAAACAGAAGAAAGTAAGAGAAGGAATTTCCCCTCGCCTCAGCCTAAAGTACCTCCCCTCAGTAAAGGGATTTATATAGAATTTCACTCTGGAAGTCTTGACTGCAGTTAACTCCTGCAGACCTGATGCTAACTAATCAAACTGAGTAGAAATCTCACCTTTATTGCCTGGGGCTTTGGGGGCTGGGCTGATGGAAGGAAAATGGGTTATTATGAAACTGTTTGGAGCAATGGGAAATCAGCAGTGGATTCAGCTAATTTTACTTTTTAATTGCTGCAAGCCTGGCAAGAAACAAAGAGCTCCGGTTAACCCGACAGCACATCATTAGCCTTTGCTCTAAGCGAGCAGTACAATTTAAACACAGCATACTGCAGGGGGCTGGCATGTCCCGGGGACGTGGGGGCCTGAATAACTGCGCCAGAGCGGAGCTCTGGATCAGCTCCAGCCAGCCTGTTCCAGCCCGCTTCTCCTTTTGGTGAAGTTTTAATGCCCTCTGCAGGATAACAAGGCCAAAGGGGCTGTTCACGCCTCCTCCGTCAAGAGGAAAATGCTTTTACAAGGAAGTTTCAAGCCCGTTCCTGTGCAAATCCCCAAACTGCCGCTGTGATGGATTGGTGAGGTCACATTTTCAGCGCTCTCTTTTTATTCAGCTCAGGTTCTGACCACCGTTCTGGTCCCTCATTTTCACTCATCATGGTAAATGAACGAGTGTTTGGAGTCCTGAGAGGGTCCAAAGGGACAGCCAGGGAGTCAATAAATCAAATGTTTCATTACAAGTCTGTTCGTAAACTCCAGAAACGTCAAGCACAAAAGAACTGCAGCCGAGGATGGAGGGAGGGCAAGCTACTGCTGAAATCTTTGTTGAAAGGAAATTAAAACAGTATCTTCGTGTCCTGCACCCAGCAGGCTTCTTTTGCTGCAGGACTATCCCATAGGATTTATCATCAGCAACTGTAATGGTGCAGGATTTAGCCTGGCAGTTGAAGAAATACATTTTTCCTTATTAGATGATTAGGCGGACAGAACATGGCACCTACACGAACAGAATCCCTTTACCGGTGGGCCGTGACACTTGGATAGGTCTTAGGTATTACTTTGGTAGGATTTTCTTCCCTAAGGAATAGCAGGCATTTCCCAACCATGACATCTGCATAACGTTTTCTAGTTAAGCTGTGAGGCACTGCTGAATGCAAACACTCCAGAGCAACACAGCAACATGGCACTGTCATGCTGGTACCCAAACACTTCTGTGAAAACAGGTCACCTTAGGGGCCAGCAACGCTCCCCAGAATCTGTCACACAAAACCCATCCCCAAGGAGGTGTGAGAGCGATCCCACAGGTTCACCCTGAGCCTTTTACTAGTGTATTCAGGAAAGATCATTAACCTCAAATGGCCTAGAAACTCACCACCAAATTAAGGGACCCTAAGCCTTCTACACTGACAAGCATCAGAGAGAGAGTAAACAAAAGGGAGCTCCAGCCAGGACCAGCCATGGAATCTTCTGGCTTATGCTATAGAAAGGCCACTATGGGAAACTTAAGAAACTTGCTCCAGCTGCTGCTGCAACCATGTGGCAGCAGCACACTGCCACTGAGGGGTTCGGCCAGTCGGTTCGGCACTGTGCGAGCCGGCAAATAGAGGTTGGTCCTCGGCAAGGAGATCTCCTTGACAGCAGCCAACTCAGTTATGCACAAGGCTAGTTAGACAGCTGTCCTGTAAAGGTTGCACTTGAAATAATCACTGTTTCTCCCAATCGCTTCTGATGGGATAAGTGTTTGTGCTCGATAACCCTAGCTGCTGGCAATTGCTAGGAACAAAATAGGCAGACTGCTGTAGAGAAGCAATAGTATTTCCTGCATCACACAGCCAACACAACCCAGCCCCTCTGTCGCTCCCCACCTAATAGCCAGCAAAGGAGGGAACAGTCAACTCACCCATCTTGAATCAGGTAGTACTTCAAGATCTCATCAATTTTTGAGGTGGGAGTGGCAAAGCAGCTCTCGACCAGTGTCTCTAGTCCACTGACGTGTACCAATGGCTCGATCCCAAAATACAGAGAGTCCCGAAGCTTGAGGGTGGGAAGGGTGTCCCTGTAAGGCTCATCAAATTCTTTGTCTTTGAAGATCTCAAGAGTGAAGGGGAAGATGCCTTGGTTGCGGCTCATAATTTCCAAGGGGGAGTTCTTGAGGTTGGGCACATAGCCTTCGGAGATGGTATACCGGCGTGGGAACTCACAGGTCACCGGGATCAGCAGCTTGCTGGTACGGACAATGATGTCCCCGTTACTTCCTGGAGTCTGCTTTGGCAAGCCAGTCACCAGATTGGTGGCAATAATTTTATCATTTATTACCTGCAGCACAGAAAGGGATTTAAGGGAAAGGGGATATCATGCTGGAGAGAAATACCTCTCCAAGCTTAGAAAAGCACCAGCAGCTGAGTTTACTTTGTTCAGGAAAGTCAGACATAAACTAGCCCCTGAAGATGCAGCTTGTGAAGTTATACACCGCTAGAGCAACGTTCATCTTTATCTACAACCCGAGGGCCTTTGTCAGTTTGCTGTCAGCTGTGATTCACTGTATTCATGCATGAAGCAGAGGAACTGGCTTCCAATTGCTACCCACCTTCTGAGAGGAGCTTTCTGTCTCCTGACCAGTTGCCCGGCAGCCTTTGAAGCATAATCTGGAGACCAGATACAGCCTCAACAGGAGAATGAAGAAGAGCATAACAAGCTCTCCCACTTCTGGATGCCCCCTCAGGTCTAGTCTGAGGCCAGTTGCATGGCCGAATCGGAAACCACTCTGATGGTGCAGCTAAATCAACTTTATTCCCCAATTAGGCTATCAACCAACCCCCAAACCTGAGAGGTCCCAAGAGTCAGGACAGCAATAGGATGGGTGTACATACATCTACAACAGTGCCACAGGACTTCAAGGAGAAATGGATGTTGACGTGAGTGCCGTTGGATACTCCTTTGCAGGAAGTGTTAATGAGAGAAAGGTCTAGGCCTCCAACCAGGTCCTTTGGGATGCTCACTTCAATAGAGCTAGACTTGCACAGCACTGGCACTGCAAGAAAAGTCCCCAGAACAATAGTAAGCACTACAAATCTATCGGGGGCTGGGAAAGGGCTCTACTTACTGTTATTGAGGGGAAAAAAAGGATGCTGCATTTATTATTCGTCTGTCTTGCATTCCCATCCATGCAACACAAAGCTGCTGACCCACTACTACCCCAAATTCTCCTGGTGCAGTCATGCCACAAAAGGAGACAAAGATGACTGCTACGCTTGTAGCAGAAGCTCAGCTATGTGGTATTTCGAGTTATACTTTACAGTCAGCAAAGATCTGACTGATATTGCTAGCACTGCTATGTCGTGGAAAGAGACTTTTCCAGCTACGGGTATCAAATTCACAACACCCCAGGCAAAGCCACTCTTTAAGACCCTTTATCAGGTTTTACATCAAATCCAGAGCGTGCCAAAACAAGGCAAACTAATTCCATATAGATATCCATCGAAAACCAAAGTGGCCTGAAAGCCCATAATAATTAATATTTTTATGTGCAATAAACTCATCTCTGACATATGCAATCTCAATTAGCTCTTTCCATCTCCTTCCAATCTACTTTCAATTTTCATAAAGCAGATTTCTGTGTGAGTTTTTTAAAAAATTGATTCTATTACATAGAAAAGTGAGACAAAAAGTAGTGATTGGACAAAATGAAATTGGAAAGAAGAGGGAACAATTTTCAATTAAAAAAGTAAATGCGATATATATTCCTTGTGTCTATGCACATCTATTCCATTAGATTTAGGGCACGTGTTCTTTTGCTGATAGTCTGGACCTTAATCAGCCAGAAAAACAAAACCTCTCCAGAATTACCATTTAGCATGCCTTAAAAATCATGACAAAACTTCTTTGCAACTATACTAGTTCACCAAACTTTTCTTCATAAAACTCCCAACACTTGGCATTCCATATGATCTGCCTTCCCCTAATCCCAATCAAGTTAAGTATACAGTTTGGGATTCGGGACCTTGGACACAATGAACACTGCTAAAACACACCTTCTCTAACACTTTCTAAGTTTTCCCTTAGAAAATCAAATTCTTGTATCCCAGCAAAGATATTTATAATGGCTACCACGTACCAGGGAATAGTTTTTATTAAAGAATCATCATTTTCAAGGCGCTATGCTAAACAGTGTGTGGTGTGCCCGAGGCAGTATGCTCTCCTAAAGACATTGCTGGGTTAGAACGGAAAATTAAAGAAATAAGAAGTACCTTCACTTTTACTCCATTAGCAACAGAAGTCAAGCAGGAATAACTGAGCAAAGCTCAAAAGGAGGCAAAGGGACATTGTGAACACAATCTAATGCAGATGGAAAGAAAAATATCCTTTGGAGAACTGATTGGCTGAACTCTAGCTTCACTGTTCTAGTCAATCACCGGTAAATGAAAAAGTGCAATGCTTTTTACAAGGGTGTGGTTCTAAGCAAGACTGTAGACAGTTTGCATCCCAGCTGCAGTTCTCCAAAGCTCAGGAGCAGTTTGCTCCAGCTTATCTGGGGCAGCACTGGCACAGGTTGCCCAGAGAGGTTGTGGAGCCTCCTTCTCTGCAGATCTTCAAGGCCCGCCCGGATGCAACCCTGTCTAACATGCTCTAGGTGACCCTGCTTGAGCAGGGGGGGTGGACTAGATGATCTCCAGAGGTCCCTTCCAACCTTACCCATTCTGTGTGAATCTCCATAACTAAATGTCCTTTGACATTTGGGAAGATTGCCCCTGCTTGGAACAGGGGCTATCTTTTTGTGCAGACTACAGGCTCGCTCGTGCTGGGGAACTCTGAACCACTGCTAGAAACACAAATTAACTACATCAGCGTAACCTGCTTAGCTGCACAAAAGGGTTGAACATGAGATAGCAGAGAAAATCATTTCAGGATCACACTTCAGAAGGAGGGGGGGGTACTAGGAAAGGGATGGGGAAGGAGCACTTTCCAAGTGCTTCTTTGGCTGCTATCCTTGTGTGAAAATTGCAGCCAAGCCATTGATTTCTGTGGAAGAAGACTGATATTTGCCCTGAACGTGAAGACAGTGCAGCGGAGGTTTGATAGGACGCAGTTCCAATTACTTCAGGCAACTACGTCTGTCCTGCACTGTTAATTGTATCACTAAAAACTTGATTAGGTGCCATAAAAAGTTGTACTGGTACATTTCCAGAAATACTCTGTCATATATATCTGCTCAAAATTGCAGACTACTGGATAAAGCCATAAATTCACAAAATGTAAAAGAATAAGCAATGTTGTTTTATGAGAGCTGCTGCAATTGCTATATTGCAAGCGCCCTTGGCAGTCAGCACTGCTGCCACTCATTAGCATCCTCCTGGGAAGGAGGAGCGTGGGCTGGGAAAAGTGTGGCCTTCTAACAGTGCCGGGGCTGCCTCAGGGAGACAGGACTGAAGAACACTGCTCTTGTCTGGCCTCACACCTTCAATCAATAAGAATAATCATGGATCTTGAAATCCCCATCGCCTCCTCCCCACCTGGATCCGCCAGAGCTGTGAGGACTACTGAATCACAAGTATGCACGGCTCACCCCAGGGTCCACGTACAAGAACCTTCCTGAAAACAGATGGGCAGAGAAGTGAACTGATGTGTAAAAAACAGAGCCTAGATCACATGGTCACACCCTGAAAAAACACAAAATGACAAAACAGAAGACGTCCAGATAGTGCACGGCAACTCAGCCCTGCTGCAAGGCAGCCACAAGCATTGTTTTGCCTGCAGGGTAGCACGCACAAGACCCCTGCACACGCACCACACTCCCATAGGCTCTTGGCAACTCTTTCTGTGACATGAGAACATCCACGCACTTAGTTACTTAACTGGGAAAAGAAGAGAGGGAGAAGGAGCTGCCACTGCCCCCTTCCCCTCCCAAGGAAGCGGGACTGGGATGTGGCGCTCTCCAGAAGGGCAATTAAATTGCCCCAACTGCAAGACTTCTGCTTTCCTGGCATCCCCTTCCCCGCTCACCGTGCACCTTCCTGCCAAACAGACCTGCTGGCTGTAGCCAAATAGCCTCCTTCCTGCATGGTCACCAGCATCCCTTGCACTGAATGACCATGTCTGCACTGTAGATTAACAGGTAAATCCACAAGATGTAGAACAGAGACTACCAAACTGCTTTCGCTCTTGTATTACTGGTCTTCCTTGTAATTCTTGCATTAATTTTACATTCTTTTACCACTGTATGGTCTGCTTTTCTGGAGAAAAATAAAAAGATTAAAAAAGCAGAAATTGCATCAAATAGAACCATTCTGACTTCCTCCCCAGTGCATTTCTATCCTGACGGGCCACCATGAGGTCTAGATCTGTATCTCTAACTGATGGTTGGCTATCTGTAACACATCAGAGCACAGGATATTCAGGCCTGAGCCCACCCTTGCTGAAATTATCTACAGCCCAAGTGAATCAGCTCATGAAAGACTCCTTTTCCTGCATTTAGATCATACCTTGCTTATGGCCAAGTCCAGCCCATTAGCAAACTCCCATGAAAATGTCTGAAGGCAACAACACTGGTTCTTCCTGGGCCCACCAAGATGGAGCACAAGCAGAGAGCTAGGAGCTTGGTCTGTCCCCATCAGGGCAGCACTGCTCCTTCTCCAGCTATGTGCTGAGCCTGACAGGCCTGAGAAGTGGTGAGGCTTCCCCCATGCTCTTCTCCCTGCATTCACTGCTACAGAGCTAGATTGACTTCTGGGAGCCTGGAGATGCATTTGCAAGAAAATCCTGCTCAGCTTTTGCAACCAAATAAAGGGAAAATGTTTATCCCCTACACGTGTGACAGGTGCAAGCAAGTGGGCAAGAAGGACTCCCTGTGCACAGAGATGGAGTAAACCTCACATGGAAGGTTCTCCAAGGATAATGTTGCCCTTGCCTCTACTCCACATAAGCAACTGTCGATTTTCAGAAACTATAAAATCATAGAATCAGTAAGGTTGGAAGGGACCTCTGGAGATCATCTAGTCCAACCTCCCTGCTCAAGCAGGGTCACCTAGAGTATGTTAAGACAGGGCTGCATCCAGGCGGGCCTTCAAGATCTCCAGAGAAGGAGACTCCACAACCTCTCTGGGAAACCTGTGCCAGTGCTCCGTCACTCACAGGGAAGAAATTCCCCCTCACGTTCAGGCGGAACTTCTTGTGCTTCAATTTCTGCGCACTGCCTCTTGTCCTGTCACACAGGACAACTGAAAAGAGTTTGGCCCCGTCCCCTTGGTACCCTCCCTTCAGGTACTTGTACACATTAATGAGATCCCCCCTCAGTCTTCTCTTCCCCAGCCTGAAGAGGCCCAGCTCTCGCAGCCTTTCCTTGTAGGGCAGGTGCTCCAGTCCTCTGATCATCTTCGTAGCCCTACGCTGGACTCTCTCCAGTAGCTCCATGTCTCTCTTGTACTGGGGAGCCCAGAACTGGACACAGTACTTGAGATGAGGCCTCCCCAGGGCTGAGTAGAGGGGCAAGATCACCTCCCTCGACCTGCTGGCAACAGTCTTCCTAAAGCACCCCAGGAGACCATTGGCTTTCTTGGTCACAAGGGCACATTGCTGGCTCATGGTCAACTTGTCATCCATCAGCACTCCCAGGTCGTTCTCTGCAGAGCTGCTCTCCAGAAGGTCGGCCCCCAGCTTGTACTGGTGCCTAGGGTTATTTTTCCCTGGGTGCAGGACTCTGCACTTGCCCTTGCTGAACCTCATGAGGTTCCTCTCTGCCCAGCTCTCCAGCCTGTCCAGGTCTCTCTGAATGGCAGCACAGCCCTCAGGTGGATCAGCCACTCCTCCCAGCTTGGAATCATCAGCAAACTTGCTGAGGAGGCACTCTGTCCCCTCATCCAGGTCATTGATGAAGAAGTTGAACAGTATGGGAGCCAGTACTGAGCCCTGGGGGACGCCACTAGCCACAGGCCTCCAGCTGGACTCCATGACACTGATGACGACCCTCTGAGCTCTGCCTTTCAGCCAGTTCTCAATCCACCTCAAGCGGATTGAGAATGGATTGAGTGGATAGTGCCCACCACTATCTTGGGCACTTTTCCAAGGGACAGCAGAAACAGTCAGTATGAGAACCAGTCCCCTTCTTTTGAGACATGGAAATGCTTACTGAAATGACTAGACAGATATTTAACCCAGGCAAAACAAAACCTTTCTCTGTAACAGCATTCTTGGAAGTGACCAAACACTCTTAACTGAAATTAAAAAGACCAAGTTTGAGGCATGGAAAATTTCAGCTCTAATAGCAAAAAAAAAAAAGAATCAGGAGATGGGTTAGAAACAATACTACCTCTGACATAAACCCTTAATGAGTGAAGCCCCTTCAAAACTTCATCCAGCATTTCTTTGAAAGCAACTAGAACGTCCTGTTTCAGAACAGAGGTGGATGGCAAGCCCTTCCTTCCACAAGAACGAACCTTTTCTTTCACATACATGTTGTTCCTTTTTCACAGAGCTCTGCCAGGCCCCACTCTTCCCACACACCATTGCTTTAGGTACCACTGATTGATGTGTTTATATCTGTCAAAGCACTATTCAGTCAGTCCTTCTTGCTAGAAACCTGATACACAACACATTTGCAAACACTGAGGACTGTGGATTGCCTCCTCTGAAGTGAAGTGGAGGAGGCTTTTTAGTAGAGGAGCTGGGCTCAGCTCTGACCTCCTCCTATCAATGAAAAACTTTTTTTTAACATAATTTTCATGTCCCGGGGACAGAGGCCGTCAGGAAGATTTTTTGCTATATTGGCACAGTTGAACCTGGGTTATCTGATCCGTTGACCTACCTTGGCAAGTGTGATTATCTTCCGACAGAACCAGTCCCCTTGGACACTCACACTGGTATGTGTCCTCCACTTCAACGCAGGTATGGCTGCAGCCTCCGTTGTTATTGTGACAACCTTCAATTTCTGCAAAAGAAAGAAAAACCAGCACATCCTGCTCTTTAGACAACTCACTGACAGTTATGCAGGCTCCAGCATATACTCCCAGCTGCCTAACAAGCAGTATGACCAGTGCAAAGCTTGAAGGTGACAGCAGGGTGAGAGCTTGCTTCCAGAAATTGCTGTGGAAGCCTAATTTTATTGTTTAATTTCCTGTGTTTGCCATTTCACCATGAAGTTCACTAAGAATTCAGAGAAAAAGCTTACCAAATTAAATCACAGGCTATAAATCACATAAACAAGGAAGCTGAATAGGCAACCTTGAGCTTTGCCCTTTCCAGCTTCTGAGACATTCCTTAATCTAAATTTTTATGTTGTTTCTTACTATATATAAAAAAAAAAAAGAAAAAGGCAAGGGGAACCTCCTAGAACTTCTACCACATGAAACCACATTTGCTCCTTAGCCATCACTAGAATTAAAGCCTTGAGATTTTCAGGGCAAGTGTTCATTATCAGGGAGAATGGATTTGGTGGTAGCAGGTAGCTTCTATCCCCAGCAGGAAACACCAGGGAGATGATGACATCTTCTTTGCCTGGGGGTGGGTTCCCAGCTGTGATAGAGGAGGGCACAGTAGATTCCTTCATCCTTTTTGTAAGCTGAAGATGTGATTGTGCTTGTAGAAGTTTGTTTAGTGGGAATCTTGCTCGTTTAGTGCAAGTTTTAGGCTTCAAGGCTGGGTACACTAAGGTGCATTATCACAGGGACAGAAGGACACAATTTCCCTCCTAAACTTCTCCCGTCCTCGCCGAGGAAAGAGGGCAGCCCAGCTAATCTGAGAGGTTCTCATGTTTTTCTTAAGCCTTCCCTGTTTGAGTGAGGCTATTCTTTGAGAATCTGGGTTTTCCTGTAATATGTATTTCTAGCCATTTTACAGCTGCAGGAATGAGCTCCAAGGGTATTCTCAAAATCTGAAAACCTAAGGCAAATAGGTCTGTTGCTAGTTGTTGTCGGCTTTCTATTATAAAAAAATATAAGAAAGAAAATATCATGATTTCTTTTTCTTTTTTAATAATCTTCATTGCTTGATTTTTTAAAACATTTGGGGTGAATACTGCTAGATGTTTTCAGCAAAACAGTTGTAAATATAACACATGCAAATCATAAAGACAAAATATTTCCCCCTAAGCCTGGCACCAGAAATAACTGTGTGGTTTTAGATGAAATGTAAAGGAAACAATTGAAATCCCATACTCAGTCCTACACCTGGCATGAAAAATAGCAGCTTGAACACTCCACATCAGTCAAAGTAACAGGTAAAGCATTATAAGGGAAATTTTGTAGATAATTTTAACCCTGCTTAGCCCCACCAGCTCCAAGTTTAATTGCTAATCATTATAATCATGTAATCAAGCAAAATCTCTTGCATTCACTCACACAGCAACAGCTGTGAGGTGGTCCACGAGTAAATCACACCTTCTAATCGCTCACAAAGCTGAGGGCACATCCTTAGAAAGAAAACCTACTAACAAGACTGTAAAAATCCCCAACAGCAGCATTAAACTCAGAAAAAGCATCATCCCTTTTACCAGAGAGGAAATTAAATGATATATCAAAGGATCTCAAGTCCAACTTCAGGAAACAAATGCATTTCCAAGCACAGGCTATTCCAGCCCTATCAGAAGCATGCAGTGCTCCGGAATAAAAACTGCCACATAGCGCACTTGGTTTATGTGACAACACACCAGCTCACGCTGGACATGGAAGAAAGAATACCACAGGCCACTCACGGCCCCACCATGGCTGTTGGCACCAGGGGAACTACTAGACAAGGTGCACTTCGCACAGCAGCTTTCCCAGGCAAGCATCATTGTCAGTACTGGTGTTTTATTAACAATCCCACAATTTTGTCACTATGAATGTCTACCACGCAGCAACAATTGTACAATTGCGTGCAGGCTGCAGATGTGTGCAGTTCTGGCAATCAGGTGGCCAGAAACTTAAGGTTCATCATACTCCTGCCTGAGGCTCCAGAGTTGCTGTCAACATACTCCGTAGTAGCTTTGCCTTTCAGGAGCCATGGTGCTCTTCATAGCTGACCACAGAGGACATCAGGCACAAGTCAACTTTTGCTGTGTTCTCCTATTTCTTCCTGAAGGTGTTGGTACATCTTAAGTGACAACAGCTCAAAACCACATTTTGGTCTTAATTTCTGTCCAAGCCCCTGCCAAAACTCCCGTCCAAGCTCAGCAGGGGTTTCCAGCATGGCTGTGCTACCGCTGGGTCTGGCCACCTGAAAGTAACTGCAGCAGTTCACACAGCACAGCCCACAGCTAACCACTAACAGAAAGCTAAGTCAAAATGCAGCCCTCATCCTAACTCTAGCTTCAGCTCTCAGACTAGTTCCCTCTTTTCTCAAACTCCATTCTGGGAGGTGATGAGATTCTCACACCCTAGTCTAGACATTACCCCAAACCTAATGCTAGCTGTCAAAAAACAACAACACTAAACCTGACCCAGGCAGTCATCACAGTACAACTATCATACAAATCTCCAGAGCCAAATCCTGTCATCTCCAGCAGTAACAGGCTCTGTCTGGACAACTAACCTTCCAAGTCCACTGCTGCCTCTTCTCCTCATGGAGATAAATAAAAGTGAAGGCTAAGAGTCATGGACAAGGCAGGGAGAATAACAAGGAGACTCTGTTCTGCCTGATTAGAAGAATATTTCACTAATAACATCATTGGCAAGCACAGAAGTGATGTGAGTGACTTTTCACCTCAGCTGCCAGGAGCTAAGAGAGAACTAGTACTGCAAGTGAAGGGAAGTGATTTATATCATTTCTAGTAGACTGTGGTAGATGACATTCTTGCAACTTCTCCTTCTAACTCACCTTCGCAGGTTTTCCCATCACTTCCCAGGGTGCGCCCAATCCCACACTCACAGCGGTAGGAGTTCTTCAGGTTGATGCATAATTCACTGCAGCCTCCATTCCCCTGCTCACATTCATTCTCATCTGTAAAAAAACATAATGTCATTAATGCGATTAATAAACCCACTAAATACTGAAGGCCACTATTTACTGACTCTAGCAGACCATCCTGCCATGCTGCACCCAACCTGGGGGAAAAAACAGCACGCAGAGAGCAGCCATTTCAGAGAAGAGATGGATACAGTTCCCTGGGAAACTTCCAAATTGGTTCCATGTGCCAAGAGAGCTCATGTTTCAGTCTACCTTCTCACCTTAAATTCTTCCTTGCTCTCCACTCACAAAGACATTAAAAGAGTTAACATGATTTTACTGGGTGATGAAAGTAGGTGAGTACTAGAATCAGTCAAAAACAAATCTTACCTATTTATATATTACACCTGCTACACATGACCAATTATTCCGCAGCAATTTAAAATGATTTAACCCTTATTTCAAAAAGACACAAGAATGAAAAACAGCTATAAACATATACACAAAGCCAAAATCAAACCAAAACATTTTAATGAGTCCCACGAAACTTTCCCAGAAAAGTTCTGTCGTGAGAAATTTCATCACTTTGGCTTCTTGCCCTCGTTGCGACTGCTCCCTGCCGCAGACAGCTCAGGTGTTCCTGAAAAACTGAAATTGTGAACTCGCTGCGGTGAGACCTGACCTGGGGCACTGGTATTACACAGACCACGACAATCATTAGCTGCTCAGCCACTCTGTACCAAAGCGGAGATGGAAAGCTCTGTTCTGTGTTTCTCTCTTCTACGACTGAGCTTCTCACTGCCCCGCAACAGCCCTCCTGACCTGCTCTGCTCCTCTATAGTCCTCCACAGGGCCGCAGCACCTACCTTTCCCATTCAGAAGAAAGAGAAATGCCTGAGCTGGCATTCTGTGCTGCCTGGAATGCACTCTGAATCAAGGTCTGGAAAACCCTGAAACAGGCCTAAACGGAGTCCTTATACCAAAGCAGTTTACCCACGAGCAGACCCTGTGTCACGTTTCTGTGTTGGACGCACTGAATTCTAGATTAGAGCCCTCCACGGTGCTGACAGTGTTTACTGAGAGAGAAAGAAAAGGACAGAAGATGCTTTTGAATCTCTTGGTAAAGCTCTGAACATTCCTAACATTCCTTCTGATTTTCTCTATTTTGATTTCTCTAAGCATTTTTTTTGGAAAGGTACTTTGTTCTCTGAGATTCTCATTTGTCGACCTGATTTAATCTCTATCTGTCGGCAAAATATGAATCAAATAGGAGACAGGAAGGGAAAGTCATTGTTACTGTTGTACCACAAAACTGATGATTCTTCTTAGGCAGGACACAATGTGGAGGTTATCAATCAAGGTTCATGTGGGGTTTCACCAAAACAGCTTTGAAGTTACTAGCTGACACAAGCTTAAAAGCAAGGAAGAAGAAAAATGCCATTTTAAGGTACGTGGTCAGAGATGAGCTCTTTCAGGTAAAAGTGGTCCCACGTGTACACAGTACTGGCAGCTTACAGCTGGTGGTGTGTTCTCCTTCCACAAGTAACGTTTATTGGATATTCTTAGGCAAAGAAATTGTTGGTAGCCTGCCCTGGGAGGCACAAAGCATGTCCAGGAGAAAGACAGGCACACTTCCCTTTTCACAAATCTGACAGGCTCCACACTTTCCCTTCTAAAAATAAAACTAAAATTGCTTGAAAGCAGAGGGTGAAGAGGGAAAAGGCTACATGCAGAGATGCTGTTAGAAGGTTGTAGGGGGCTTAGCTTGGGCAAAGGCTGTATCCAGCAATTCACTTTGTGGGTCCACCAAGCTCTGCAACACCCAGCAGGTTCTGTCCCAAGTGACTTCACTCCCTCCTCTTCCACAGTACTGACTACCAGCACTTCTGGGTCACAAGCTGGTTTTCTTGAGACTAGGTTGGAAACAAGCTGATTTTAACCATGACTCAGACTAGCAGGAATCCAGGCCTCCAAGAGGTGAAAGGCAATGCACGCTGTTGGCTGACTCGTGACAGGATCTAACTCTAACCCCTAAGTGAGTTTGCAAATGAACATACAAATTTGGATCAGCAGTTCTGCCCTGGGATTCAGAGCATATAACATACCAAAGAGAAGTCAGTTTAGTACAGGGAAGGTTTACAGAGCTGCTTTGCATTATTGCAGCATCTTCAGCACCCAGTGGGCTGGAAAATGAAGAATAGGCATAGGATGTGTTTGGGCTTTTTGGAAGGCCAATAGGATTGCTTTCAAAGTAAATGTGATTGTGCCATTACTCAGCACAACAGAAACTCATTAGAAAGATGAGTGAGCTATATGACAAGTGAGGCTGCAGGTAGATAAACCACGGTGATTACTACTGCTGAGGTGTTGCACCATCTGGTTCTCACGGAGAGAAGCAGCAGTGAGGAAATCCTACCCGGCCTTGCTGCAGGGGAATGAAGGCTGCTCCAGCACAGGTGAACAGGCTCAGGATTCCTGTGAGCTTCCCTTCTGCAGGAAATTGTGCCCTGCAAGCCCCTCATGCATTTATTGAGTGCCGGTGCTTGTCAAGGGCACTTGTGTGGCTGGAAGTCTTGCAGAGAAGCAGCTGATAGATGCTTTTAATTAGCTGGGAGAGCTAAGTCAGTCACTCAGCTGCAGAGATGTGGAGCAGCTTCCGCAAAACCTTTCTGTAAAAACGGTGCAAGCAAATATACATCTGCAGCAGGGCTGCACAGATAGTAACGACTATAGTCCCTGCCCCAGTGCCCACAGACATGAGGAGTATAAAGAAAGAAACCACCCACACCTGCTTTGCCAGCTAGAGTCTGTATGGAAATGACTGATCTGCCATGCAGCCTCCCTGACCAGCTCTGCTCTCAACTTCTCCATCAAATCAAGCCTCAAAGACAAAGATGAAAGCCCACTTTCCCAAACTGCCAGCACTCCTTTCACCCCCAACATTGCCTCTGCTTATCCATCGGGGTGACTCTGCAGCCCCCCGACAGCTGCCTCTTTCCCAGCCCCTGGCACTGCCCCACAGACTGTCTCCTCCTAAGACCTCACACCCCAGCTGCCCTCTCCCCAGTACCACACACACAGCCACAGCTATCCTCTCCTCAGGGATTCACAGCACCTCACAAATCCCTGGAGCTCACCCTCCCTGCTTTGTTCTCATAGCCCTCTGGTCTCTTCTCCAGCCTTCCACCTACTTCCTTCTTGCTCCGCTTTGCCCGTTGTGCTGGTCTCTGCCAGCACAACTACCAAGTGTTCACTTTGTATGCTGCCTACAACCACTCAGGTTGTGCTGGGACCTGCACTCCTTTAGGTCTTCTCGAATCCCAAGCTCTGGACAACGCCCCACAAGCACAGTAAGTACACTGTAGTGTACAGCCCCACACCAGCCAAGGAGACCATTCTTGGAGAAAAGAGTCAAAGGGTGGGTGAGAGAAAGTCTGTAACGACAGATTGCAAAGCAGTATCTGAAAATAGTGAGACTGCACAGTACTCTGGCATAGAAACTCAGCCACTGACAGCAAAGTTGCAGCCCTCAGCATGTGCTCTTCATCCAACCTACTGCTGGACCATGCAGAAAGCAAATTTAGCCTCCGTAACTGCATAGCTCCAGGGCCAACAGAATGTATCCCGTTGTGAAATGTTGCATCTCACCCTGCAGTGAGAGATTGGGGATCACTTACAGAACCAAAGACCTGTTTTAGGCAGCAAGGGGGAAAACTATCTCAGGCATTCTTTATTTTTTTTTTATTTTTTTTTTTATTTTGCTTTTTAAGATAATAGACTGAGATGAGAGCAACAAAACAAATAGTGAAGAAAGTATCATTAATTAACCTATTTCCATCCTTACCAAGACAGGTCTGTCCATCAGGTCCTAGTGTCGTCCCCGGGGAACACACACAGTCATTAGTGTCCAGGCAGGAGCCCTGGCAATCTACCACATCGCAGATGTCATAGAAATCTAGGGCATGACAAGACTGTTGTCAACACAAGCCACTGAGCATGCACTGAGAATACTGTACTTGTACCACCAGTTTTATGTCCTGCATCCAGGCTGTTAGTCACAGACCTGGCTCACATTAGGAAAGCTCAACTACTGAAGCTGATCAGAAACAGTCTAACTTAATTACTGCAAGGCACAGATGCAAATTTTGGCTTTGGTAGCATGCCAAGACAAACCAGAGGGCCCTCAGCAAGTCTTAAATCATTAGCCAGGTCATCTATGGAAGATTTATGGTAGCTGAACAAAGACTAGAATTCACTTAAGTGAAACTGTCTAATCAGTCTCATGTAGACAAGCCACCATCTGTGCTGCATCATCTGACACACTCTTGGGTGAGAAAGCAAGAAGCTGGTCACTCTCTCAGGAATACAGGCACTCACTACCCCTCGTGCATCACAAAGAAGAAAGGTTTCAGAAAAGAGATATCAGCAGTTACTTACGTCCACAGTACGCGTGGAAACAAACGCTGGGCTTGGTTAAGTGATAGACGTAGTACCCGCCTGGACATGCCTTGACATCAATGGTGGTATTCCAAAGGCAGCAGTTGCCGTTGAAGCTGGCACAGGCTTGACGCAGGACGATGCCATCTGCTTCTCGCGGATGGCTGCCATTCAACCAAATGGGAGCATGAGTCCCACAGTGGTTCTCAGGGATACAGAACGTAGGCATGGCATCGCCAGCCATGCCAGTGAAGCGGTACCACTCCCCATTGATTTGATTGTCACAGGTGGGTTGGCCGTGAGAACCATTTATTTGGTGATCTGTGTTCCTCCAGGGCTCATTCAGGCTGATGTAGGCAGAGCAGGGGTCCAGAGCTAAGACATGCAGTACGGGACAAGAGAGAACATCTGGTAAGTAATAAACCAAGTTGCTGACTGATAATTGCAAGAAATGCAAAATATTTTCTTTTTCCATTCCTGACTTAACGGAATCCTTGTGATAGATAGAGAACCCTGGGGAAAAAGAGCAATAGTAGCTAACTAATTGTCTCATGGAAAATTCTGACAGCTTGGCTTAAATATTTTTGAAGAAAAAGCAAACTAACAGAGCTCTTACAACACTGGGCATGTCTGACTTGCTCTTTAGCTGCTGTAGAATGTGACAGGAGAATACATATAAGCAAACCTTATTTCCAAGGGGCATTTTTGCCACAGAAAATAGGTACCGGGAGCACTAGATCAAGCCTGGGACATCCACCCTTCAATCATGTGCTAAGTAAGCATCTGCAAGCCTGTCCTGAAGTCATTGATAGCTCTCCCACGCACCCTATAGAAGAGGACCAGGCTCCAGACAGTTGTGCAGCCTCTCTAAAAATCATCCAGAGCTCATTTTAGCTCTCGCAGTTGCTATAGCCACAAGCCAGAGGTTGTCTTGCAAAGCACCAGTTAAAACACAGACTGCAAGGTATGCAACAGGAATGCAACATTCAAGCTTTACAAAAGGAAAATACTGTTTCAGTTATGGTCGTTATGGCCTTATGTAATTGTAAGCCACTATCAGTATCATTATTTGCTCTTCTTCATTTCAGGACACAATTTCAAACAGCTAAATATAGGAACTGCTATCCCAGGCTAGAATGAACTCCATCTATAGCCCAGTAGCCTGACTCCAGCCAAGAGCGGATGCTTAGAGAGGTGATGTGTGAGGAAGAGACTCCACTCCATTTACGTGGCACCTGGTTCTCCACTGTCACTCCTACAGCCGTGTGCATCTGTGCCACGTAAGGTTAAAGGGCTATCACCCTGATCTGTGCCCTCTGTAAGATGCTGCAGTAGGACCAGAGAGGTAAATGGCAACTCTTGTACATAAAGATCTGCTTACAAACTTCTCAGTCTTCCCCAGGGACTCTATCCCCAACTTTCCTCTCTGTCAAATGCTAATCCCCTCTCCCAATCACATCACCTACTGTGGTTTGTATGATGATGTTCTTAGCCCCCCTGCACGTCAGACAGCTTCCTCATATCTCTTGAGTTTCATACTTTGAGTTTGTTTATTATTTTAAAATCCAGGGAGCATGAAGCTCTGAATCGGGACCTTCTGGGGAAACAAAATGCTCAACTGTTTATGCAGTCGTGTTCCCTGTGAGTCCACAGATCCTCCTCATCTCCATGTTTGTGAGTGAACGCGTAGGCAAGATATAAGCAAATGGACCATGTGGCACCTTCATGTCTGTTCATGCAGTGCTCAAGGAGTGTGTCCCTTTTCAGAAGCCTTTCTGAACCTTATGCAAACAATTAAAATACCACCATAGGGAGAAAAAATGAAGAATGAAAGTGTCATTACATTTTCAGCCTTCTCATAATTAATCCTGATTTGGCAGCTTCCTCACTAAAAGTCAAGAGGTTAAATTTTCATGTACTTTTAATACCTGATTAAGCACCACTTATCCATGACTAGCTATTCCCTATTAAGCAAAACGAATGCTAATATTGCCTTGAGTAAGGAAAATTGATTTCCATTTGCTAGCATTAGGCTAATAAAACCAATCATTCTAATTAAATGCATCTCAACGTGGTACACTATACCTTCTGTACTACATTTCTCTAAGTTCTAGAATCGTTCTGTTTACTCTATTCAAACAAGATCATTCAATCTGGGAAAAAATTATACTGTCTCCAGTAAAACACTCTGGATGCAGATAAATCTTGGTTCAGTATTTTGATTTGCTTCAGTGACTTTAAAGTGGGAACTAAATGCTTTTGGGAATGGATTTCAAGGCAGCATTACTTAGTTCCTTCTGCAAACATCTGCTTCACTGACACGCTATCTTGGACCTTCTCACCATCTTTCTTGACAAACACCCTTACACCATCCTTGGCCATAGCTACATTTTGTTCAGCCTTGAGAATAGGCTCAAAGATAGTTGCAGGAGCCACAAAAGTGCTGCAGAACTGCAAGCTGGCAGAGAGAAAGCCGGTCTGGGTTATGAAGGAAATCTCTAGCACCATAATTCATGAGATGCGCTGAGAAGCAATTTACTCACACCAGAAGCAGTTGTTGGTTCTACTGAACAGCAGGGGGACCTGTAGCAGTACTCCCTGATGAGGTTCTCAATTCTTCGTGCGCTACTTTACCTGCCTTTGCTTGTCTTCCCTTACCACAGACAGCACTGCTAAATCCCATCCTCCAAAAGGTTGCTTGACCTCTCAGACAGGAAGAGATCAGTGATTTGCACACAGCTACAGAGAGCTTCCTCTGGCCTTCCTGCATTTTAACTCACTTGGCTTCCACAATGTGATTTGGTCTGGCTTTAGGGTGAGTCACTAAGATTAAAGCTCTCTGCGCTAAAAACCAAACACGGCAAAGCAAGGAATGCCCTGTCAGCTTCCCAGCTGGGCAGCACCAAAAATACGTACACTCTCACTAGCTTTCATACAACACAATTAACTTTTATGAGGCATCCTTTTGTAAATAGAATCTACAAACACTCGTCTAGGGAGATTTTATTGTTGCTTAAACAGATAGGAGATAATTTAAGGGCAAAATTTACTGAGATGAAGACGTAGTGGCTCAGAAGAAGCTAAAATAAGGCATCTCAGGGGAACGGGAACTCTCCCTTCCTTCGTGTTTCTGGAGAATTTCAGGGAGAAGCAAAGGGGAGACAGACAAGCAGAAAAAACAGTGTTTTTTCAAACTCTGCAGACTTGGTGGCCATCCCTCAGACTGCCAGGGCTGCCCCAAGCCAACCTCCCTGCACACAACAAGCGTTCTTGGTAACACAGTTTATGGAAAATACTTAATTTTTTTTTTTTTTTATTATTATTATTATTTAGAAACAAATGGAAGAAAATAGGACCAATCTTTTGTCTCTCTACCCACACAATGAAAGCATAGGAGTTTTGCACAAGATGTACAACAGTCTCTAGACCTCTCAATTTTTCATTTTTCTCTGCTCAATTTTTTTCTTTCCTAACACTTTATGCTTGGCCTGGGTAATTCAGCACGACAAGAACATTAGCTATCATGTAGAGCTGTTCAATTTGTAATCTTGATGATACCGTTAATTCTCTGGCTGACATCTTAACAAATATATCAGATAACAGATCAGACTCTAATAAGCATTCGTAAGTCCAGCATTCTGCAGAAAGGCTAATCCCGTATGTACTGTGTAACTAGAGGTCTCTGCTCTGACAAGAATAAGCAATGAAATAAGCAACACTGCATTATAGTCCTAAATTCAGGTAAAATTTGCCAGGCGAGCAGATGAAAAAACGGCATGGAGTCTCCACTGTGAAGGGAGAGGAAAATTCCCCAGTGCTTCAAAGACCTCGGCAGTAGGGATTCTCGTATTAGGGGCTCTGCAACAGAAATGCCCTTCCAAAATGGAAAGAATTTTGCGCTATTTCAGTAAAAAGGATATTTATCTTGTATGCCAGCTTTTCACCTAAGGATATCAAGGCATAGCAGGTACCTTAAAGGCAGTGAATAGAAATAAGCTTGAAGGCAATGCCCCTTTACTCACCCATCGAAGACACTGGCTGCAACTGGGCAACGAAGCAAATAGAGAAAAGTAAGTACTGGAACATCCCACTCAGCCAAGGAACAGTTGCCACTCGAGGAATACAGACTTGAAAACCCTTGCACACGCTGTGGCTCTTGCAGTCTTCCTCTCGGTGGAGCTTCTGACCCCAAGCTTTCTGAGCAGCAACAGTGATAGCTCTCCTAGAGGTTTATCAGAGGAAGAAGCTGAAGAAACGTGGGGTACAGGTCCAGCCTTGACCTCCTCAGAGCAGCTCTGCCCCTTACTGACAACAGAGATGTACTTACTGATCGATTTTGTTTTTGGACTCAACTCGCTATTGTTTTCTTGCCCGACTGCCCCATAGTGATACCTCCACTATCTTATCCGGAGAATTCTAACCAGGGGACACCCGGACATCCCGAAGGGACAGAGAAGAACAGATTGGTGCTTGTTATCTCTGCTCCTTCCACAAGTCATACGACTTCACGGCTTCCCTCAGTCAGAAAACACCAGCTAAAGAGCCCTAACTACAGGAAATAGTGGCCAAAGGAGAAGTAAGCCTTCTAAGCAGAGATTGCAGACGGGTGCCTGGAGCAGTGCTACAATGGGAACATCAGTCAAAGTGAAGGACTGCTGTCCCGCAGGGAAACAAACTGTTACCATGTTAGACAAAGACCCTTTCCACTCCTGGTCACTTATTGTGACCACTGTAGCCAGATTATTAAAGAAGTCTATAAAAGAAAGTTTCCTGCACTATTCTTGTGTTCTCTGTCTTCAGGGTAAAAAACAAAAATCAAAAAAAGTCAACATCCAGCAGGTGCTGCATTTATTTCAACACCATATTGAAAAATTGAACATCTCTGCCTTACTAGTTCAAACCAAACTGTGTGGAATTGCAAGTCACAACCATGTGACCCATGCGCTGGGTACAGATGAAATCAAATGTGCTAGTTCCTAACTTCTTTAAATCCTTTCTCTGCTAAAGCAAACCAAGCACCATGATGGGCAGCGAGAGATACCAAGGACAACATGAACAGAAAGGGACCTTTACTCTCATCCCCCAAGCTATAGCTCCTCTTCAGTTGCAGAAGATATATATTAAAAACGCAGCTGTTAATCTATGTGCATATATATATATATACACACATACATACAAACATACATGTACACAAACACACACACAGGTTGCCTTGCAATTTCAACAAAAGCTGCACAACCCTCCCCCAGGAAACTGCCCGCAGGCAGCGCGCTATCCATCCAAGAGTGCAGTTAGCCTCCACCAATTCCACAATCAGGGAAGTGCGGACATCTCCCCATTTCTCTCGCACCCCACAATTCTGCAGCAGGCTGATACAAGGAAAAATTTGGAGGCTGACGTCCTTGCTTCAAGTCCCACAGTGGCGAGGGGAACCTCCAAAACTTGGCTGCACTCCTGCGTTTGCATGGGACTGGAAGCGAGTATTTGACTGCTTTGCGTAGAGGTGGTATCTATACTCTACACTACAGAAAGTCCTCAGTGGTTTCTCCGTCTGGGTGTTCCCTTGGCAGTAAAACACGGTATACCGCTGTGCTCCACCCCAGCAGCAGAGAGTTTTTTTTTGTGGTGAATGACTCCAGTGAATGAGAAAAGAGGCTTTATAAGTGACTGTCATTGCTCCTACCAACAAAAGAAATCTCCGTGGTTATACTGTGCTGATAGCTGTGCAGCACCAGAATTTTTTTTCAACAACAGTACCAGAATTTTTTTTTTTCAACAACAGGAAAGGAGAACAAATTCATTACATGCAAAGCTAGTAGGGCAGATAACACTTGAAGGTGAATATGTGAATTCCCAGAAGAGAAACTAAAATTGAACAGAGAATGATACAGTAAGCCACAGGAAGCTGTATTTTCCTATTTTCATTCAGAGGTTGATTCATACTTATGATCCTGGGGAAATAAAACTGACAAGTTTGAATTAAATTTTCTATTTGTGTTAGAGGTGTGCTTATTTCTTTCTCTGAACTGTTTCATTACCAGCTGTTTTTATTTTTGTAGGTGGTGCATTAGGTCTGACATTGCTAATACTTTGACAGTTATGTCCAAGTGACTGACTGACGACTGACAACTGACAATTAACATATAGAAATAAACTGCATCCTAATCCCCTTTCACATGCCTCCAAAGCCTCAAAAGTCTCGGAACACTTCCTTTTAGCTTCTCCAAGAGGGACTGAGAAAGAAGATGCTCCAGCATTCCCAAAGTTGACACTTCCAATTTACAAGCACCTACTTTAAGGGAAAAGTCTAAAGCTACAGAAGATTCAGTGTGCTGCTTCCAAGCATCCTTGGGATCCACAGGAAAGACAAGGACCTCACGAGATTCCTGCAAAAAAATATCAGAGGCAGCTCTTCTGTCAGCACTTTCTCTTTATTTTGCATGGTACCTCAGGTGACAAACCTAGTTCTGGTTCCTATAGCAGTCTGTATTAGAATGCAATCTGGACCAGTGCAAGTCTCTGTCTGAAGGAACTGGAGCACTTATTCCCAATAGGGTATGGGAAAAAATGATCTTCTGCCTACAGAGTCTCCCCAGAGGGAGAAAAGGACTCAAATCCAAGGGAGAGCTCTAGATGTTGCAGGGCCTGCACTCCCCAGAGAGATCTGGTAAATCTATTCTTCCTGACCTCCACTTATACTCCTCATGGCTTGACACCTTGGCCTGAAGCACACTCAGAGATGAGTCAGCCTGAGCTCTCAAGCAGAGAGAAGAATCAGGATCACTTTAGTATCTCCTAAAAAGAGCTGTCTGTGCAGGCTAAAAGAAAGATGCAAAGGGGAAATGATGATATTAAAGTTAAGTAGAGACCTGGGATTTTATTTTGGTACTCAAGGGAGATGCCCCTCAAAACCACCTCTGTCTAAGCCCAGGATGCTTGAAAGAAAGGAGCTAGTTCTTGCCTATACCCAGCCTCTGCTTGGGACCCTTTAGGGCAGAAGCAGCTAGGCTAGCTGAAGATCAAACAGTTGGGCAGTTCCACATTTATTATCTTGTAGGTGGCAAACCTCTAACCTGTTCAGGGGTGTGGGGAGCCTAACCTCACCCAAGGAAGCTTCCAGGGAACTTCCAAGAGTTAGCTAGGCTGGAAAGCATCATGCTGTTTCTTTATAATGGATTAGTGAATAAAGACCCTTTAGTATTGGCTGAAGCTGGCCTTTTCCCTTTGTCAGAGCCACCTCTCAAGACTCACTAATGTTTGATGAAAGTGAGGTGCGTCAACAAAAGCCTTTGCTGCAGGAGCGTAACTAGTGTAGCTTGTCTGGAAGGGGCAGGCGGAAGAGCTAATCAGCACTTCCTGCCGCTGAGAGCGATGAGAACCTGACACATGCAACAGGATCCCTGTCTGCAACTGATTTGAGGATGTAAGTTTACAATAAGTCTTGACAGGCTGCCAAGATGGATGGCAAGAATGTCACGGACTTCTAGATAGCTCTTCTTTCTGTAAACAGTTTGTCCCAGGACACACTGCCAGTGGGAAGGGCTGTCGAGATCGGGGAGTGAATGTGTGTTTGGGTGAACTATGAGCATGTTCAACAAGAGAGAAAGTTAAAAACCAAAATCCTATTAATACCAAACAGAACATGAGTCCTAGTGAAGAGCAGTTACTATCTTTTCACTTACAGAAGCCTTATGATGCTGAACTTGGTATTTTGAGCGTGTTCTTCCAAAGGTCCTGCAGAATCAGCACTTTTTCCATGATCCTCAATCTCCTCTCAGATGGAGAAATCAAGGCATAGAGATAGAACAGCCACTACTGCTCGTCAGTGGCAGAAACAGGAGCAGAATCCATCCCTTACAAGCTCACAGAGCCACAATGCTACACCGCAGTACTAGCTTCCCTAATACTTCAGGACTAAGGTATACAGCAAATTTAATTTTCATTCCTGTATTCTAATTCTCATCCTTTTAATATCAGCACAGATATAAAACTAATTATTTAAGAGGAATAATTGGAATCTCTAGGGGTAAATAGAAATATATTTAAGATACAACAAAGCTTCTTCCTCAGGTGAAATGAGGAAATAGAGGCACACAATGTAGTGCTGCAAACAGCACTTTAGATTTACATTTCCACACAAAAACACAAATAGTAGATCAAATGAACTATTCCACTCGCTCAGAAGCACATTCCAGAGTAGCCAGCTTCACTTGGATGACCTATTGCAAAGACCTGACAGCCAGCAGCAGTTTTGGAGTATCACGCAAACTCTCTCAGAACCAATGTGGAAAAAGCGCAAGAACTTGTACAAGATAATCATCATCACCGCTGCCTGATAGGTAGGAAAAGTTACAGGGAAAGAGAGAAAAAGTTTCTTATTTGGTTTCAAAGAGCAAAGAGCCATGACACCTCTCCCCAGAAAGGTTTGCAAGCTAGGCTCTTACAGGTGTGGAAAAAAAGCCATCTCACAAATTTCTCTGGACAATTATGAATATTACATGTATTTAACCAGTTTACCAACGTTGCTATACAACAACGTAAGGGAGAAGAAGGAACATCGTCCCCATGAATGTCAGCATTCAAGGACATTAGAAGCAGAAGCACCGAGGTCTGAGTTCCTGAGGGCTGCGGTGTGCCATTCAGCACCAGCAGAGACAACATGTGCACGTGGAAATGCAGGGAGGAGTAACACAGCAAGCTTCCGGGGTATAGACAGGTAAGACCCCCCCAGGGGAGCCCACACTTCAGGGCACAGTTATAGATTTACTTTACTCCTCCTTTCACCAGATCATCTCTAAAACAACATATGCAGGTATTCAATTTTATCACAGCATTTTCCTACTTTCAAAATATTTCAGTGACAGATGTCAAAGTCTTGACTTCTTCTAGATGTCAGTTTGGACTAGTTTTTATGCCACTGTTCCAAGCAGTTTGTCTAGGGAGGGTAACAGCTCACCTATACACAGCAGCAGTATTGTGACTGCTGGGAGGAAAAGGCTTTTTATTGTTGAACTGAATTTTAACAGTGACTAAAGGTGGGTCACAATGATGAACAAATTCCAGTCCCTCTCCTCTGTTTTAAAATGCCAAAAGAGGCCTGGCCAATAATGATTGAAAACTGGCCAATAATGGATTCCACAATCAACGCATAGCACGATAAAAATCTTACAGCATCTAACATCTCATTCTAGCACCCTATAAACTTAGGATAAAGTATACCCTCTGCTGATCTTCAATCTTGATGAATGAAAGATGTCATCATTACAAACCAGATCACAGCCATTTAAGAGCCCCAAGAGAAAGGGACTAAATCTTAAAACTTCAATTTTCCTCTGAAACAGCACACTTGAATGCAATATAGAACCTTTTAACTGAAATACTCGGACACCATTTGGCATGTTTGAGGTTGCCGGGTATTACATGGCCAAATATATATTCTTATCCTGCAACCTGCCATATGGCTCCAGATTTTGTTAGCTTCCACAGGGAGCTACTGTGCTGGTCAAACAAGGGTAGACCTTTGGTAGGTCAAACAACTCTACCTCTACCTCACCACCTCGACTGCTCCTGAGATGCCTGTGTTACGCAGCTAGGTATGGCAGCAAGATCTCCATCCAAGCTTCTTCAGGAAAGCTATTATCTGCACCACCACGGCCTCAGTGATGTTAGGTCAGGAAGAAATAACCTAAACAAAGAGAAATGAAGGAAACTCAGGAGACAGCTGCCACACACACAATAATATCTTCTCAGCTGGGGGAAATAATGTTATTCAAGAGCACAGATCCAAAAATTGAATAGTTATTTATTGTTCCAGAAGTACATTGCTCTTTTATACATATTTCATAAATGATACAGGATTTTACACGTGTTCAGTATTTTTTTTTGTTTTTGTTTTTAAAGAAGGACTTTTCTCCATGCTCCCTCCCTCATCCCAAACACACCAAGGATTCAGCTACAGGATTGTGTTTCATTTTTTTCCCTTTAAAACTCATCACACAAACAGGATAAACAGATAAAAAATAATCACACAATGTAATTAAATTGAAAGACAGAGGAAAAGGGGAAGGGGGTAAAACTAGAAACATGCACCCATTCAGTCCAACATGCCATTGAGTGAGAAGAGGCAGCAATCCCAGCTGTGTTTCCACATCTGCAAGGCACCTGGCGTCTGGTTAATACTGATTTTTTTTTCTTTTTTTCTTTTTATTCAAACATGGTTCTCCAAAAAATGGAAGCCTCTTGCCATGACACAGTGAGGAGTAGTAGTGAAACGTCAAAAAAGCAGCCAGCTTTTCTGTATATAAGCTTAGTGCCCTTCTCCCACCTTCATCCTGTCTCCACAGCATTTATCAGCAGGATGCTAAAAAAAGAGGCTGACCCACTTCAAATGAAGAGATGTTTTATCTGCTTAGATATCAGCCAGTCTTGGCTAGAAGACAGGGCAAAGGTTGACTTCCCATCCTCTATTTCTTTTAGCTGAGAACAAGAGATGTTATTAGCCACTCCTAAGAAATCCTGATCTGTGGGCGCAAAGTTCAGTTAAAGCTACTTAAGTAGGGGAAAGTGCTAGTGAACTGAAATCATTCTGTCTTGCACTGTAGGAAGCCTGGGCTTTCAAAAAGCCTCTGAACAAGGAAAATGTTTTGATCGTGTGAGACTTTTTATCCTGTTACACAAGCAATCAAATATCAAGTATAATTATTCCATGCTCCAAAACTGTTCAGTTAAGCAGGAGTCATGATTCTGAGCCAGTTTCATAATCCTTTAAGCCTTCATAATTTCATACTCCAGGTGGCTATCAGATTTGGGGTAGGAAGAGGGAATCTCCCTCCCTTAAGACTGAATATAAAAACTCTCATGCAATGCTGCCATTGATTTCTAGAAGGAGCTCAAGAGCACTGGGACTCAAAGTTTATATAGTTAAGGAATAATCCAAAATATCAATTATCAAATGTCCAGAACAAAACTTGTTCCTTCTCTCACTTGGCTACAATCAATTCTGTGCTACAAATAAGCAAAGGAGGAAGTCAGTGGAGCACATGGGGTGGGCTGGGGAGGGGAAGCTCACGGTTTTCCAGTAGAAAGCAGTCTTGTAGTAACTTTACAAAAGAGACCAGGTCTGATCAGAAGTGTGCGTGTTAATGGTGATGGAGCGCAAGTTCTGATCACCAGCCATGGCTCCAGGTGGCTTGGATTCTGTGTTCTTTTTTTTCCCCTTTTCTTTTTTTGAGAGAGAAAGAGAGAGATCTCAATCAGGTAAAGGAAAATTTAAAAAGCTAAGCAGGCTGCTGGTGTCTTATCAAGAGGCAGACCCTGCAAAGCTGGAAGAAGACACCCTAACCCCAGCATTACATTCTTTTCACGAAACCCCCCCAATCCTGTATTTGTACACAATTGTCATTCAGACAGTTTTAAATGTGACTATTTGCCAAGCCCTTTTCAGAACTAGCATTCGACAATGTCCCATCTTTGAATTTAAAATATTTCCCTCCCACACAGTCCTTTGTCCTGATTAAAGGTAAAAAACCTCCACCCCCACATCACCTCCCAGCTTCCACCTGCAATGCTTTAATTAAAAAGGCAAGAGCTATGAACAGGTTTTTTGCCGGGGTTCAGAGCTTCTTGGCTGATCAGTCCTTTTCATCAATTTGCTGGATGGGCAGGTGGACCTGCAGTGGATCTCGAAGCCTCTTAAGGTCCAATTCTGCCTAAAAGTAAAAGATACATTATAAAGAACAGGCTCCCAATACACCATCTCCAATCTCATGCCCCTTTATAGAATGGAAAGCTTTTTCGTATTTCCTTGTTTCTCCTAACCAGAAGGGAAGTGTACAAAGAATAAAACAAAGTCACAGGCTGAGATTCCAGGAAAACCATTTCCAGCACTTCCTGAAAGATTGTGGCTCTGTATCTCTCACAATTTGTCTACGTTCAACCGCTAAGACAAAAAAAAGAAAAAAAAGAAAAAAAAAAAAAAAAAAAAAAAAGCTCAAAGTGACTGTAGCAAAGCCAGAACCTAGAGGCTGAAACTGAGATACGCAGATCTACCAGGTGGAAGAGCCTGTGCTTTGAGAATGGAACAAAAGGAAAAAAAATTAGTAGGGAAGACATGATCCACCTAAACTCACTGGGGTCCTCATCTCTCCCATTCTTTAGAAGTACATATTCTAGACCGATGGGAATGGTTGACACTAGAAGAAAAGCTCAATGCCTCCTTGCCCAACCCCCAAAAACCAAAACCAATCAACTTCATCCCCCCCACCCCCCAAGAGGATCAATATTAAATACAGCACGAAAAAAATAGGGTTCCTTCATCCAGAGCATAGGCTTGATCTCTCTCTACTCCTCATGCAACTCCTTCTCCAAGGCAAGGAGAGGACAATTTGCCCTGAATATCCTACACTGTAGTTTCCAGACCTGGGAATAAGCAGAGACTAAAACAGAATAGGGAAAAAAGGACGTGGTATCTCTGCTCTTTCTGCTCCTCCCTTCTGCGGAAAGGCTCTGTGTTCAACTGATCCCACAATGCAGATAGACTAACAAAGATGGTCTTCATCTAGAATATGAAAAACCTGCTCCCATCTCCTCTAACAATACTGCTTCATTTTTGAACACTATTTTCCAGGTCTACAATCCAAGGTATTCAAGTGTTATGTCATAGGGACGTGAACCAAATGGTTGCAAGTCTTCATTCCTCACTAAACCCATCTGGTGTGTGAGCCAAGAAGAGAGGAAAGCCAAGAAGAAAGGAAATCTTGAAGTAGGCCCCTCTCAGGCCCAAGTGCTTGAAGCAACTCAAGATTTGCCACTAGTTTCTGAAAGACCCTTATGGATAGATACAGGCAGCTGTCTGATGTTGATTTATGTATCCAGCAATTCCATTCCTGGGCTGATCAAACCCAGTTCAGTGATCGCACTGGGACTGCGACAGGAAAATAGGCTGAAAACTTAAGACATCTATTCTTGTTTGAGGTGCCAACAAACAAGTATTCTTTGTCTTTTTAGTTCTGGAAAAATTCTCATTACCTGAGCAATTGCATCCTTGAGTTGATTGTATTTCTCTAGATCAAATCGTGTCTTTTTGGCTCCTTTATGGAAAAATAATAAGTACTGTCTGTCTCTGGCATCTGGATAAGCATACTCCTAAAAATAAAAAAGGAGAGAAGACAGGAATAAAGCATTCCAACACAGGATGCCATTCACCCAGTATGTATCAGATACGATTCCGGAGAATGACTCATTTCTGTTAACTAAGACGCAAGACTAGCCAGTATTGTCTAAGCTCAGTCAGGCATTTGCTCCTCCCATTCTGCATTCTTATACTTCAATGGTGAGCTACAGTAGCATCTCTCCTGTCTTGAATGTGTGCATCTTTCTGTGCAGAAAGAACAAAAAGACTAACACATTTCAGATTTCTGACCTTTTGGCAGTTAGTAAATAAAAAAAGCTAGTCAGTTCAGACTATTGTTTCAACTCCCAGAGTTAACAACTTGCTTTAAAAAAAAAAAATACCACAATGAGCCTTTGTAATATGGTAAAACGGCCATCTCCTTTTCTTAGCACCATAAATACATAATGGCTAATTAAAGCAACAACAGTTGTTTATGAGCTCATCTTTCAACCAAGCTATGCAGGCGAGAATAAAAATCCCATACCACGGCTTTTGCCCGGGATACTCTGCTGCAACAAGTCACAGCTTTTTAGAGTACGAAGGTAACTCAGAGCAGCAGAGTGAACTGGGCACAGATGATGCTGTTCAGTTGAACCCCACAGAGCCTCTACAAAGGACAGTTCTGCCCTGCTGAAGCAAACTTTCCCTTGCACTAGAACATTACACAGTCTCTTTGTCTGGCATGTATCTAGTGATGAGACCGTAAGGTAGAGAAAAGCTGCATTGAGAGGCAAGTCATATCTGAAACACTGAGGTCTTACGTCTATCAGAAAAGGTACTAGTTGAAACGGACAACTTGATTAACACATCAGTCCTGAGTTCAAGCATGGCAGAAATCCCAAACAGACTTGGCAGAAACTACTGCAACAGCCCTGACAAGGGCACATGTATCCTCAGTATTTGAAATCAGGCAGCTAACGAGGATTTCTGGGAAACCATACTGGAACACCCACAGCATCTATTCTGGTGGTCTGAGACCCTCCTTCCTTCCACCCTCATCATTTGGGTAAGATTACGAATAAGTGGTTAAGACAAACCATGTACTAGAAAACCCTGCCAAGAATCTGTCACTGCTATGAGGACTCAGAGAAGAACACCTCTATTTTGTCCATAAATTTTCCAGCACTGGAACAGGGCTAGTTTTCAAGACTTAGCCAGAGAGTCAACAGATTTGGGATTGTACCAAGGGGCAAGGATCTAAAGGGACTGTTACGTGTGGCTAAGAGGTGAAAACCATGACACCCAAAGAGAAGCATTTCTTATGTGTTTTCGGGGCCTTTCTCGTCTCTTTAGAAAGGCATCTCATACATCAGAGATGTGCGCTTCCTTGAAACTCAGAAGATACCTCTTGTGCCCATAGTTTATTTGAACTGATAAGTCACAATACTTAGAGACTATAGGGTAAAGAACAACTTAATTGCAGTGCAAGCGAATGTCTGTTGGGGGTGAGGTGAGGGTTAGGAAACATTATTTGTCTGTACATGAACCTGCACAGCTAACCACAGAGCACATACAAGCATCTGTAGGTAGGATGATCAGGAAATCTCTAACAGAATCATAGAATGGTAAGGTTAGAAGGGACCTCTAGAGATCATCTAGTCCAACCGTCAGCATAGCCTATAGGGGACTGAACCCACGACCTCAACATTAGCAGCACCACACTCTAACCAACTGAGCTAAACCTGCCTCACATGACTGCCACCAAGCAGCTCCACAAGAATACCCCACCACCCCGCAGAGCAAAAGTTAAATCAAGGGGCATCCAGGCTCTAACAGACCACGGAAGGGGCTAACTAACATCTAACAGGTACAGTTTTTGTATTTTTCTAGGGAATGGAGCACAAATCAAGTCTTCTATTGAAGTGTCAATGTCAGCACATGTCCTACCTGGCGAGTCATTACGAAATAAGCATACATTGCCATGGCACTACCATAGGTGATGAAATAGGTAACTGGTTCCATAATGTCCCAAGAATATTCCCACCAGGTGAGGCGGGCTAGAATTCCGAACTGAGTGGCCATGTAGGCCAGCCCTCCCCACAAAACCAAGGTCGTCCTCTTCTCTGCTTTCCTGCTGAGCTCCATCCTTACCTGCAAAAAAAGAAAAAAAAAGAAGAAAAAAAAGAAAAAAAAGAAAAAAAGAAGCATTCTGAATTCTCAGAAAAATATTATATTGATACGGTCATAAAAAGAATGCTCTATATCTACACAAAATCCTAAGTTGTTTGACATATGTGATCTAAATCTTAGATTACATAGACATCTCTAAATTTCTTTTCCATTAGTATCTCCCCATCATCTTTATTTTACTCTGTGTACACTATGGATACTTAGCAAAGGTGCTTATTTCTCTGTATTTACAGGGATGTTTTGTTGCATTAGTATCAGCCTTTCTATTTATCACCAAGTTCATTTCCAATTATGTAAAGCGAGGAAATAAAATACTTCTGCAGGAACAGAGATGGCTTCGTATAGATTGAATGCCATCTTCTGTTTCACTGATCTTAAAAGCATGTCAGGGATCTAATTAAAACCTTGAAATTAATTAATCTGGTGTTTGGAGAATAAGTAAAATACAATGAGAGACTTCACTTCTCACTTTTTCTAATGGTGCTAGCTGCTCCTTCAGTTCCTCTAGTCTCCCTATTAGCTCCTTCTCCTTGTTCAGCTGGTGCTCCTCAATGCACAAGGCGGTATACAACTGCTGAACCAATGTCTTGACATCATTTAGCGTGGTTGCATCTTCATGGCTTAAAAGCTCTAGGAAAGAAAGAGACTGCTTTATATACGTTTATCCAGACAACTCCTTATAGACTCTTCAGAAACTGATACTACTCTGCACAGAAAACGTATGAAACTATCTTTCCAACACAAAAGTCTTTGGGAGACCTCAGCACTCTAAGACAATGCAATTTCTTCCAAAGAAAAACAAGCTTTATTACTAAACACGCCTAAAGTTTGATAAAAACAAGAAAAAAGATATATGCTAGCAGTTTACCAGATATAAACAGATCCTTCAGATTCATTTTTATACAAAAGACAACGAAGATAAATGAACAGTTAAATTAGTATGACCCATCACAGCCAGAATTTAAACAGATTATAGTCCACTAGCAGCTATAGTTATTGAGGACAGCAGATGAGGATCTTATTTAGTGGCCCTTAAAACATGCAGTCTTATGATAATTATTCCTCCCACTAATGCTAGGAATTGGTTTCGAACGCTCAGTGGGCAATCTCTCACTGAACTGCCTATAGGGCCAAGAAATTCTACCTTACTGTATGCAAATAAAACCAGTAACAGAGCTATTAATTTAAATAGTTGTTATTCCAGTATTTTGAAACAGAGTATTCATCAAGGAAATAAGCTTGTACAGGAGTCGTGAGTAGTGCCTTTAAACTACATGCTCCGTACAAAAAAAAAAAAAAAAAAAAAAAAAACAAAAAAAAAAAACTAAGCTGAGAACTAAAGCAGAACTGTTAGCCAAAAATAAAAAAGCAGTAAGAAAAAAATAGAAGTTAAATTTTTGTAATGTCCTTGGACTCTCATCTTATTTTCTCTAAACATAGTTTTATCAGTATAGAAAGCAGAACTAACACAGAAAAACTGAAGCACGCTGCTTTCTGGGGAAGCTAGCCTTGGCTTGCAATGCTCAAGCAACAAACGAGAAAATCTTGATTCGTGAAAAACTACAGACAGTTTAAATTCTAACATTAGCAGCCCGAGGGAAAGAAATAATTCAGTTGTCAGTACCTAAGTACACAGTAAGCAAAGCATATTCCCCCTTGCCAAAAGCTAAATACCTTTAATATGACTATGAAGAAAAAAATCCACGTGATTCCCCTGGAGTGACTAGTGCTTAGTATTTCAGAGTACAGCGTTCTAGCATTCACATTTTTAAATATACAGGGTGATATTGTAAAATGAAAAGCAACAGCTGAAAAGTTTAACCAAACTAATTTCAGTGTCTATTTATAGGCACATTAATTTTAATAGAAGCTAGCCACAGAAATCTCCTTGGCAAACGAATCAGAGGCGGCAATTTCATGTAACCTAGGTGATCCTAGACCTCACCCTGCCACTGCACAATAGGTAGATCATACAAGCAAGCTGTAAGCAAAAACCTATCAGCTCACTGACACAGACTTTGCTCTTTCAAAGAGTAGGTGGGTGGGATGTATGAATTTCTTA
Organism: Rhea pennata; assembly: GCF_028389875.1. Classification (NCBI taxonomy): domain Eukaryota; kingdom Metazoa; phylum Chordata; class Aves; order Rheiformes; family Rheidae; genus Rhea; species Rhea pennata. The sequence goes on along the minus strand of NC_084669.1, from coordinate 37,244,095 downwards.
ATCTCGGGACAGCAATTTCTCCAGTACAGAAATAGGCAGAACATTCACATTTTCGTTTAGTTGAACTGAAAATTATAGACTAGACCATCTAGACCTAATTCCCCAGGGGCTAACAACTAGCATAGAAATCTTGTTAAAATTCTCCATTTCTTCAGCATATAAAGTCTCATAAGCCCATGAAAACACTATATTCAGGACACACAGCAAAAACGTGAGAAGAGAGCAACGTTTTCATGTTGTTCCACACTGACCCATCTGACTTAGGTAGCCAGTCTTAACGGAGAGTTCTCTGTTGAAATACTCTCAAACTGACTGGAAAAACCATCTCTAGCAGACATCAATCTAACCTACAGTTAGGGCAGAAATAGCATCTCACATACTGCACTCCCAAATCCAGGTGTCTGTTGCCTACCAAGAACAAGTGGCTTCATAAAGCTTCCTGAGTCACCAGAATTTTCTTTCTTACTCAGTATTTTTATACTGCAATCAATAAAATACTGAAAAGCTTTGTTTTCATAACTTTGTTATTTTCCTCGAAAAAAAAGTCCTTGGAAGACAGCTACAGTCCTACAGAGGAAAACACTACTTAGCAGCATTTCCTAAAAAGTCAGTCACCCAAGGTGGTTGCAGACCCAAAAGATTTCATCAGTATCTTCTGATTTTTTGATAGAACAATTTGCTTTAACATATTGTCTTATTTAAGCTGCTTAATGTAAAATAAAAGGGGCATCGACATCTCGCTCCCAGCTTCTACCCTATGAACAATTTTGTCCATAAACTGCTGCTTGAAGGGAGAGAGGTATAAGAAGAGAAAAACCCAAACACTTACGTAAAACAACCAGATAAATAAGGGAAGGTATTCTCCCCACCCAAACTCAATCAGACACATCCTGATGGCCTCAGTCAGGTCATAAACCCTTCCTACTTTGTTTGCCTGACCATAGGGCTAAAACAAATTAAGTAAGGGCATGCAAAGACCTGGAATTTCATTTAACCTAACAAATTAGCTGTAAGAAAGAGTAGGGGAAAGATGAGAATACTAACTGTCTGCGTCTGTTAGTATGCTATAATGTCTCAAAACCTTCTTCCATGTTTTCAGACCCCAAAGTCATGCAAGTTGCTGAAGCCAACTATTTCAAATAAATTTTGCTGTTGATTCAAAAAAATAGGCTGTTTTTCCTTCCTATTTGTTTCTTAGTAATGCAACCTTGTAAGAGCATTGTCATTATTTTCACTGTTTGTCAACTAAAAAGATTTCAAAGTTTGTTCGCAATAAAGTATCATGCTTAAAAGAAACAAAATTTCCCACTTTCAGGCTAGCAGAAGGATTTATTCTTCTGAACCAATCTAGTTCTTGTTTTGCATTCAACTCCTTCACAATAAGTTGAAAGTGTTAAATGAGTTCCCCTCCACCATTTCTTCTTTTATTCCTTTTATGAGGGATGCTGACCCTGAACAGAATGAATATCTGTTTTCCAGCGTTGACTACTCTATGCTTATGGATATAATATGCTAGATTGTGAAGGCAGAATTAGAAGCTCTAAGATTTACTTTTCAAAAGCATGAAGTTATTTTTACAGGTTAGTAAAGCTTGCTGCAATTACAGGGAACTGAACACTGAACTGTGTTTTTGAAGTTTACCAGCACCAGGTTGGTTTACCTCTCTTTGGTGGTCTAACAAGGTATGTGACATCATTAATGATCAGTTTGAAGTCATCCAGCAGAAGCAGGTCTATGCCTGTGGAGGAGGCAACACGCGTGCCATCTGCAAGGCAAAAACAGGTAAACTCATTAGATAATAGAAACAAAACATCTAATTGTGCTGTGCTTGTGCTCAGCAGGTTGTATCAGTATGTCAAACCTAGGTGTAGGACTGTTTTTCATTAACAACACCCTTTGTAAAACTGGATATATAGATTAAGAGATCTTACACAGCAAACACTAACTAAACAATATATGCAGTTGCTTTTCCAAATACATGTATTTTTGGAGGTGTCTTATAAAAATAAGTGCCCTTCATCCTACCGTGTGATATTTGAACATTTTACTACATCCTATAGTACAATTCACTTCAGTGACTTTCACCTCTCCATACTAACATTAGAGATAACTATTTCCATCTCTCAAATTTGACAGCTTTCACATCACCTCTCTCCCAGGCCAAAGCCTTCAATGAAATATCTTGTTTTCACCTCACTCTCATAAGACATTCTAACAATATGTCAAAGCTTTAGTAGCTAGCATAGAATCGCATTTGGGTTAGACATGGTGAAACAGGGCATTTTAAGTAAAATACGATTGAGTTTTAACAGTTAAATAAAAGACTATTTCCCTTACACCACTTCTTACACCCTGTTCCTTTCAAATTGATTAGAACCTCTATATAAACAACTTGAATCTTCAGGCTAAACAGTAGGAAACACTCACTAAAAACTTAGTTGTTAATTCTAACAAAGATAAGTTGAGAAAGTGTACTTGGCAAGATTATGAGTGCCTTCAGGCAAAAAACTCTAAAACCCACAGCTACTTATATTTGCATTAACATTTTGAATATAGGCTTTTCAGTTATCTGTAATAATGATTTACATTCTGTGTATCAACCTTATGTTATTGTTTGCCATCTTCAGAACCTCAAGCATCAATCCCTCCCCAAAATTAGTCCAACTTCACAGTGCTCCTAGGCTGCTACATCCACACAATTAGCATAATAAGTGCTGTGGAGTGGGGTACATGCTCTTACTCAATATTTCAAAGTCATTTCAACTTAAGTGGAAAAATAACAAAAATTATACCTTTTATTGTTAGAGAATCTTCAAGACTGAAGCTAAGCACTAGGAATTGCTTCTTCTTTATTAATTCTACAGTCAAATATTTCCTTAGCACACCTGAATACATACAACTAACCAAACATTCCTGCTCTATTCTGCCTTTCCAAGAGCATCTGAAAACTCACTCCATTGGAAACTTTTACTTAAAAAGTTAAAAACTAGACAAAAATAGCCAAGAAACAAGTAAACCGATTAATCTGCACACAAAAGTACCTGCTGAGTATATCGCAACCCGATCAATTCCCCGGTCCTCTGCTTGCAGCTGTTGTAAGAATACACCAACCGAATCAGAAATCGGTTTAAGCGTGAACTGGCAACGCTCACGTCGGGATGGAAGATTCACAGAAATAACAGGTAACCCATTTTGGTAAACCACTGTCACTTCTAGGAAGAAAATAAAGATATATGTTAGAAACACAATAGACTTTCCTGTAACAGTTCCACATTCATCCTATAGAGACAAAACAAATATGGTTGCAAACTGAATGTGAAGCAGAAACTTAAAAATTCTGGATCATCTTACGCATCAACAAATGTGTCCTCCAAACCTGAAAAGTAAAGGATGTCAGAAATTTTTATTCTCATTAACTTAGCAGTATCTACTAAGCTTCTAACGTTTTGTGGAAAAGTAAAAGTAGAACATAAACATTTCTGCTCTTAGCACAATCATTTTTATGGCAAATATAACATGTTATCTAAGAGCAGCATGTAACAATGTATTCCCATTAGTTTTTGAGAACCAAAATATTTTGGACTGTTGAACATAAAACACTGCACAGTTTAGAGATTTATAGTCTCAAACACAAAAGCAGACCATACAATAGGAGACCTCAGGGAAGGACCTACTTCAAGCACTTCTTATCTTGTTTAGTTTGGGTTTCTTCCTTTGCACAGAGGCAACAAATATGCAAGGGAGCAGCCAGGAATATGGGGCTGCAGGAACAGCACTCACTGAGTTTAAGCTTCAAAGTCATTTCATCTAAAAAAAATCATGGGATCAACATACTTTGTACTTCAGAAGGCAGACATTGCTTCTTAGGTGTAGATTAAAAACCAACCCCCTCACACCTGCTTTCCATTTCTTGAGGACTATCATCAGCTTTTTCAAGCAATTTTTAAGAGTGCACTACTACATGTTGGGGGCGGACCAGCTGCAAAGCAGCTGGGCAGAAGAAGAGCAGGAGATCCTGGTGGACTTCAACTTGGACATGAGACAGCCATATGCTCTTGCAGCAAAGGCTAAGGGCTGCATTAGGAAGAGCACTGCTAGCAGGTTTGGGGAGATGATCCTTCTCCTCAGCATAGGTGAGGCCACATCCGGAGTGCTGTATCCAGTGCCGAGTTCCCCAGGCCAAGAGAGACAGACAAACTGAAGCGAGCCCAGGAGTAGGCCACAAAGATGATCAAGGGTTGGAACATCTGACATATTAGCAGAAACACAGTTAGAACTGTGGAGCTTGGAAAAGACAAGATGTGTTTAAGGGGGAAGTAAAGAAATCTTATAAATGCATATAAAGATTTTTTTTTTTGGGGGGGGGGCAGGGGGGAAGAGGAGGAGGAGGCAGGAAGAAAGGGCAGGATGACCACATGTAAAGATGGAGACAGACTCTTCTCAGTGGTGATGCATGACAGGTCAAAAGGCAACAGGCACACATTGATTAAAAAAAATTGCATTTATTTTTCTATTCTTATTTTTTGTGAGGGTAGTTAAATACTTGGAACAGGTTGTCCAGAGAGAGTGTAGTCCCCATCTCTGGAGATATTCAAAAGTCAATTGGACAATGTCATGAGGAATCTGCTCCAGGTGACCTTGGTTTGAGCAGGGATTTGAGTTAGATGATCTCCAGCTGCCCCTTTTCAACACCAGCCATTCTGTATTTCTTTGATTCCAGTGTACCTTGCTAAAATTTATTGTAGTGAATTATATAAACAGTAAGCTTGTGGTTATTTTACTACCAGCACACTCCGCATGCTTTGAGATACTCAAAAGAACAAAAATTTTGAGAACAAAATTGAAGCCTTTATTTTCTGTGCCTGTTGAGTCACAAACAGTTAAAATTGGCTAAATTCTGTAACTGCTAAAATGGAATTGTACACACCTAAAAAATATACATTATATATATATATATATATATATATATATTGTTCGGCTGTTGTCTGTTTTCCTTATGTAAAAATGTAAGGCTGTTTTTGTTGCATAGAGCATTTGCCACATCTCAAGAGATTATGCAGTCACCCACCCACGCTGCAGCTGGCTTCGTATTCCCACCTGTTGTAGCTTTGGCCTATGACATGTACTGCACCATCGACTTCAACTGATTTAACTGACATGCTGACATTCCACAACAATTCGAGCAGCTAACATCAAAACTAGTTTGTCTAGAGAGATCTGTGCTGGAAGCAGAAGCAAATAAATAACTACCTATCAAAGGAAACCACTTCTCAGCACGCCAGGGTTGAGCAAGTTCTGGCACCAACGCCCTTTATGCCTCTTTTTAGAGATTTGCAGCCAAATGACCACTGTGTTTACTACAGGATACTTAGCAGATTAGGATAAATCTTGGAGCAACATCCCTTTTTCGAAAGAGGCTCATGGATGTTGAAAAAGGATATGCAGTACTAATTTTTATAAGGCAAGAAAGATAGTTGTCTTAAGCTTCGAGTTTACCATCTTGCGTCTTCATGTATTGAATCAAGCACACAGAGGCGAGCGAGTACATTTTTCCTTTCTCCAAAGCTATCCAGTGCTGACAAGCAGGTTCTCATGTCATCTTTAAAAGACTAGGTGGAAGTGACCGCGTACGACATCTGAAGTGACTGAAGTCTTCAAGAGGCCCCAGTATTTGCAAACCTATAAGCACCTATTCTCAAGAATCAGACACCTAACAGGATCTCAGTAGCTTCAGTGTTTCAAAGTTTAAAATTCAGACTATAGTCAGATATTTGCTGAAAAAAATATGCCAACTGCCAGTTTATTTGGACAGTTAAACAGAAATTCAAGCTCTGTATCAGCAGCTATTTTGACATCAGCTATCAGATTTTGCTTCCTTTCACTCAAGTATTTGTGCAAGAGACTGGTAAGAAATAGATTAGCACCAAATACATTTGTGAATTTTCTACTTGAGATAGCAGGCTCAAAAGGAATGATTAACATGTTTGCAAGTTTAAAATAGCCACTTAAGTATGAAATCCATCGGTTCCTGTGAGTAGCATATACAACATTGACTTAGGTACTCATTACAAAACCACAAGACTGCCGTAGAGAACTTGGTTCACATGAAAAACATTTTTATTTCAAATGTTACTTAGATTATACAACTAGTAAGCCGGTTTCTTTATTGTACAGGATAATAGGTAAAAAGCCGTGTGTGCACCAACACTTCCCTGTTCATCCCCTTTATCGCAACCCCATTACTGCCAGCACTAAAGGAAGTACATACAGCGTCAGTCTTGGCCACATTTTAACCTTGTGCAGACCAGATGCAGGTGACAAAAACAGTAAGTAGGTCTGTTCCAAAAGTCTTCAGCGTTGATAACAAAGAGAAAACCTTTTTCAAGGATTTCCAGCTTAAGAGAAGTGTTAAAGACTAAATTATTTCCTTAGGACAGCAGGTTCAGTTAGTCTGGAATTACAGCTGGTTACACTTCTCCTTCACAAAAAGCTTATAAAAGTCATTCTCTGACCTAACTCATTGGTGGGAGAGTTCATAATTCCATTTCGATCCTCTCTTCACCTCCTACACAAGTAATGCCTGGTCAAGTTTTTACTACGTTGGAGAGGGAACAGCTCAGAGTCAAGTTAAAATACAATAAGTAAAAATGCAGAAAGACAACTTCAGTAAGAGTTAGACAAAAGTGATTTATGTCTGTCTGCCTTGCTTTCCTTTGCTCTGACAGCCCTACGGATTGCTTGCTTCAAGATAAATGCAAGTAACCAAGGGGGACAACATATTTTGGCATATCACTAACTATAGAGCTAACATTTTGGCTTATCACCACTGATGAAATTTCAAATCAGTTTTTAAATACATGGAAAAAGTCAAGGAAAGTAATTGTCCAGAAATATAATTTACTTAAATTTACAGTCATCTACAAGTTGGCCAGGCGGGCCACTAAATAAGGCCACGGAGAATTTTAAAGCCTTACACACTGTGTTAAGCGTGAGGTTGCTCCAAGGTAGGAATTCCATGCCTGCGTCGTAAAGCTTTGACTCAGCCATATGTGAACTAGTAACACTTCACTGGTAATTTTCAGGATTTTTCTGTTCTTGCATAAAAATTTGAAGAGTACATTAGGCCAAAATAAAGAACAATTTAAAAAAAAACAAGTGGCCAAAAAAAAAAGAGTTGAACTTTTACTGCTGGTAAAGACAAAGTTATTATAAGAAGTAACAAGAAATACTCAAGCACAGTATCAGAAAAGGTAAATCAGACATCATTAGGTCAGGCAAGTATCTGAGCTTACATCAATCTACATCTACACCTATTTAAGCCAAGCTCCCCACAGCAGTCACATTCTGTGTTTGCACACGGTCGTTATCCTGACAGAGGAAGCACTTGGGGCTGAGCCCTTTGCTTTCTTAGCTTTCAGGCATTACTAACAAGCCTGACAGGGAGAGGATCCACTAACTGCTCATGTCAGTCAGCACACGCATGCTATTCTTTGCACGCAGCACGCAGACGCTAAGTAGGAAGCAATCTGAAAGCTGTTTGTTTCCTCTTTGTATTTTGGCAAAGTGAGATTTTTACAAAGTTCCACCTACCTTGGCAGTGCATTCTTTTGCTTCATGCTATGACAACGTTATCAAAAAACCTCAATGTCTGAGCTGTCCTAGAATTTAAATAAAGGAACAAAACACGCTTGGCTTCACAGCTTATTCACTGCAGCAAGCATACTGCTTTCAACCACTGAAATGACAGGTATCAGCAGCATTTTCATTGCATAAAGTTCATGAGGCACACAGTATCCCAGAAGGTAGGTATCACGCACACCACCCGGGTACCTCAGCAAAAAGTCTAGCAGAAATTTTGGACAGTTGGGCATAAACATATCTTTCTTCATAAAGCCCATCCAGTTTTGTAAAGGATGTTACTGGAAGAATAGACTGCTTCCTTAATTCTTCTTGGCTTGCTTTGTTCTCTGTCGCTTTTCTAGTTCAAAACTAGATTACCTCCAATCCAAAAAAATCCTCTACCCGAAGAGGTTTCAGGGAACACGATTTAAGTTAGTGAAGCAAAAAGTGAGCCCAGACTTCGTACGTGCCGATACTCACCGTCGGAGGGCACTACTGTGCTGCAATAGACCACTCTCAGACTCTGCCACGGAGAAAGCCTCTGATGCACCTAGAAAATACAAGCACAGCAAAAAGACAAATGTTCAGTCGCACTCGTCTGTCGGAATCGCACCCCGCTGCCACCTCCCGTCCCCCCTCCCACCGCCATCCCTCCCAGTGCCTGCGCTAGGCATTTCCTCCCTCTGCCCCAGGGTAACCGCAGACCAGGAGTGCCCATCAAGAACAGCATCTTCTCCGGCCATCTGTCGCCCAGTAGGGTTTGCCCCCTCAGCCAAGTTCACCTCTACGCGTCTCTCTGTCATTTACTTAGTTAAGGAGAACACACAACAGAACAGCTGTGATTTTCTTCTAATACACTTTTAAAGCCAGATGCCACCTGAAGGTAGTCGTTTTTAAAAATTTAACTGAAGTTTTACACAGACATGAAGGGAGAAACCATGCAAAGCAGTCATTTATAAAGGTGGTTAAAAAAATTAACATAATGAGTGAGGATCAGGAAATTCTTGAATAAGGGTTCACTCTTTGGTTTTCTTTGCTGACTTCAAGTATTTTCTCATCCTTACAACAGGAGGGGAGAGGCTAAATTGTAAGATACTAGTAGTAAGCAGGGCTTTTAACAAAAAAGAACATTGTCCAAAATAAACTGACAGAGCTGTAAAGAAGGGACTATATTTGTTCATGACAATCCAGAATCAGACTGATTTATTTATACCCAGAAAGTTCGCCTCCTATGACAAATATTTTACATTGGTGACAAACCAAAAAACCCCCACAATTCAACTACTACCCCAGCACGGAAGAGCACCATTTCAGACAGAACAAGGCCCATGACCAGTTCTCATATCCTAGCACTCTGGTTTTTCAACACTTACTGTCCAATTTATTCAATGCTTTTCTTTGTTTTTAAAATACTATTACCAAGCCTACATTTCTGTAACAGTACCTCAAAGGCTGGGCTTGCTTTCAGTAACCTTCAGACTCAAGTCTGCAAACAAAACCCAGACTGCTGATTATTTCCTGCCAAATTGTCCAGGCTTTCATTTTTAGCGAGGTTGCTTTCAAAAGCCTACTTGAGACAGGCTTCTCAACTGCTTGACTTTGACTTCGCTTCTGAAACCTGCTATACAGATCAAAGATAGGCCCAACTGCCAGAGTCTTGCACATGGGAATTATGCTCAGGTGGTCAGTACCTTGACAGCTCTGGAAATACTGTCTAATTTATGTATTTATGCTTCTTTTCCCCCTCTCTCAGCCTTGACAATGAAAATCAATTAAGTCATCTTCAATTTTGCTTGTGGCTGCAGTAGCATTTTCAGCTCCTCACAGCTGGGTCAAGCAGGCAGTTAGCAGAAAGAGGGAATCAGGCATTAAACAGCTGTAACTAAGCTGAGTGAGAAATTACATATTTTGCAAAAAGAAATGGTTAAAGAAAGCCTGTATGTTGGAAACCAAAGGGCAACTTTGCCTTTCAACATTTGAAAATAGCAAGTCCACAGCACTGAAACACTTACGTATTACTGCTAAACAACCCCAGGAAACCACCCCACTTAGAAAAGAAAAAGTAAAATAAAATAAAATAAAAGCACCACACACTTTAGAAAGTCCAGCTCTGTCTTGCCACTGCCATGGTCAAAAAGCAAAAGTTTCAATTTGCAGAAGCTGTGTACAGCAGGTAAGCTAGTCTTCAGCTTGAATTCAAAAATCAGTTTTATATAAAGAGGGGAAGCCTCTACAGCAAGTTTTAAAATAGCAATACGTTTTTCTATCTGGAACCAGCAACTTCAATTTTAATGCTTCTATAAAAGCATCACAGCAGACACAGCAGTAACTGTGCAGCGTTTATACAGTGAGCCACAAAGCTGCCTTTCAGAGCACTTCCACAAAGCACCATTTACGTATACGCTTCACCCAATTCTACAGCAGAGCAGCCTCTTCCAGCTACGTGCTTTTTATTCCTTTACTCTTCCCTGTTACATGACATTCATCTTCTGTCTTTAAAATACAACATACCAGGAGTTTGCCTTGCTACCAAATTCGCACAGCAGCCCGAAAAATTAGCTGTTCTTTTCAGATGATCCTAAAGCCTTCTAAACTCAGGTCTGTCTCACTGCAAAACAGCCATACAACTCAGATACTATCAACCATCACCTTCAAAGACTTTAATATTAGGTCATAGGTATTTCACAGGTACAAGCTAATTCCAAAAGTCTCCTACTTTCACATATGCAGGAACAGGGGAAGAGGCAACATCAGTGGGAAAACAGGACACACTAGATGACTAATCAAAAGCTGAGAAATCTCGAGATTTATCCTGTTCCAAAATCATCTTTGAGTATTCTATCAAATTGATTCAGATGTGAAACAACTCTATATGGTCATTAACCATACAGAAACACACTGCCATTATGTTTTAGCCTAACCAGAAGCTCTTTCTCTAAGGGCATCTGTCACTGAGCACCTCTGGTCTGGAACCGCACCTGACAACAGCAACGGCACTATCGGAAACTCTTGTCCAAGATAAGTCTCTACTGGCTATGGGGAGAAGGAAAAAAGGCAAATGATTGCAAAGTCATCTTCTGACGTCTAACATAAGTAAGAGCTTAAGGAATCGTAATTCTTTTTCATTCTGAAGGCTGGATTTTGTTTTAAAATTGAGATGAGGAGAAATTCATATATCCTTCACCTAGTGTCTGCAATTCAACAGTGTGACACAAGTGCGACAGAGGAACCAAGTCCTGGACTGAAGCCATCAAGGGTTACAGCGGGACCCTTGTCTCAAGCTTCACTGACTGCATCTCACAGTCAGTTGTCTGCAAACACTTTGGTAAGAGCTCATTGCTTCAGCAAAGCAGCACAGAAAAAACTACATCTACGTTTCAACCAAGACGGATGTGTTTATTACTGCTGAAATAAGTACTGAATACTACTTGAGGTGTGAAAGGCAGCAAAGCCAGACCACTGAAATCAGAAGGTTTATATACAGCCATGTTCGAGTCTGAAGGGAACCAAACCAAGAACGTTTTTCACATTCACTCAAATCCTTCCTATCCCATCTTGTCTGCAGGAAGATGTATGTTAAAAGGTGCAGGGTTATGCAGCAGCTCGACTCACAGAACGATCTAGGGAACAAGAGTAAAAATCCCAGCCCTCTGCCTAAAGCTAACACTTCCTCCAGCCCGGTCCAGCTGTATATTAGACAATCCAGAAGCACAACACCAGCATCTCTAGGGGTCCTAATGCAGCTGTAGCTCCATCCTACACTGGTGACAAGAAGGTTAATCAAAGGTATACTAGAAAAACAGCCTTCAGCCATCAGCAAGGCAGCAAAAGCTATCTGACAGGAAAAGAGGGAGCAACCTGGCAGAGCTCGTATTCTGTGTTTTACATAATTACCAAATGATAGAATGCCTTTGGAGTACCACGTCTCGAAACCTGATTAAAACTAGAAAAACTTTAACCAGAGAAAGAAGATGTAGAAAAAAGGTGCATCTCAAATTAGATACAAAACACAAATAAAACACGTTAAGTCATTACCTGGGTTTGACACTCACATCGCAGACTTTGTGAAAGCATTCGCTATGTAAGAGACTTCGCCCGTAACAAATTTTAAAAGATATATTTGCAAGTGCCAGCTGCAACATCTGTTTCACAGGCTATGCAGGGACTTCAGCTGAGGCTGCCTTAAGTCAGATCTGAAAGAGATCATCTTCTCAACCAGCAGCTACTGTTTTCCTCTATACCCACTTTCAAGGCACGAAGAACTGAACATCTCTTCCTGGCTCTAGCACTAGTTACTCTAAGATCTCCCTAGTTAGAACCTCAACAGCAAAAATTGCTGCCAGCTTCCCTAAGCCATCACAGTAACCCAAGGCACCCACCTCAGAAATGCAAGAAAGCTCCCTTTAACCATCTTCCCTTCACTTCAGGAATTCACCTACTGCAGGAATGCAACTACGTACATTCCTATATTCAGTCTGATACCCTTTTGTCACTGTTAAACAGTCCTTTTAACATAAATCATTGGGTCTTCTCTTCCTGTTTTTTGCTTCCTTCTCTCCTGCGTTTACAAAGCAGAATACAGGCAAAACAAAACACTACTCTGACCAGAAACCTGGCATCCAAATCCCGTACTGTACATCATACCCAAACCACTAGCGTTTCAGCACAGAAGTATCCTTTACTTGCAGAAATGCAAGTCAAGTCTTTCAAATATGAACCAACACAGCGCTCTGAGCACATGAGTAGATGCAAGAGCATTTCTGCGTTCCAAGTTAAGCTCTGCTCACATACTTTAGCTGCCTCTGAACTCAGTTTCATCCTCAACGCTTGGTATCTTACTGCTACTACAGCTAGGCAGAAACACTTCCTAACAGAGAAGCAAGTTGATCTTACTCTCCTTTCAGCCAGCACGGATTGGCCTTTGTGGCTCCATCCCCTTCACCGCTGAGCACATCAGCCACCCTGCTCGCACCTTCACAACTGCAAGCATCAGAAGTCTTGAGAAAAAAAAAAGAAAAAAGTGGTTCCTCTGCCCTTAACTTTTTCTTTGGTACAAGCGGGCATATAAAGGAAGCAAGCTAGAGATTAAAAAAAGAAATAGCAAAAAAAAAAATCGATGGGACATGCCTAGAATTCTGCTTCAGCCACAAAACTCAACAGGAGCGCGCAGTTCAGGACCTGGCTTGTACCTGCATCAGTCCCTCACCTTGACCAAAGGTATTCTCCTGCATCTTTCACCCCCTCCTTTTCCACTTTCATGCTTGCAAGACATCTGTACTCCTTATTCATCTTGTACAATTTCCCTTTGGACTCTATTTCAAAGAAGGATCAAGATTTTCAACTTCATTACCAGGGATTTATTGAACAAATAATTAATCCTGTACGGCAAGCTTCCCCCAATTTTTTGCTGCATTATCAGAATACACTCACAGTGTTAATATTACATGATTTCTTTTTTTCTTTTTCCTTTTTTAAAGGTGCTTCTGTTTAAGAGCTTGTTACACAATGAAACACGTACTGTCACCCAGACACAGCCATTACTACATTACTATTACAAAAGTAACAGCCGAAGCATGCAGTTTTGCTGCCCTGCAGCAATCTGGCATGCAAAAAACCCAAAGGCTTGACCAGAGAGTGGAGAGCGGCAGGGAAAGGCACTACACTTAGGAGCAGCACTCCTGGCACTCCTGCAAAGGCAAAGGAACCCCACGTCCCTTATGAGCATTTTGCAGTTTTCAATAAATCCAAACTGCTGCCATGCAGTTCACTGTATAGAGTTCGTCTCCGCTAGCCCAATTTTTGGGCTTCCAATTAAAACCCCACTGGCTTGAACTCATTTCTTGTTGCCTTTGCCAGCATGTCCTTGCTAACATCTCACTTGAGAGGTCGTATTTTGCCCTGACAAAAAACATTTCACACCCACTGCCTCCAGAGGGCAATGTTTCTGCAGGTGAAGGTCAACTAAATGAGAACTGGTCTGAACAGCAGTACTGTTTCTTATATTCCCCCCCCCCTCCCCTTTTTAATCAGGCTGAGGAGACAGACAAAAAAAAAAAAGCAATGACACTAAGATGTGGGAAGTGCTAATCTTTGCATTTTGAAGCACTGAGTATGACCTACGCAGTAGCAAATGGTCTTCATTTGCCACCCTTACCATTCCTGCCTGAATTTTTCTTAGTTTCAGTAATTAGTACTTCATCACATCTGCTAGGAAAGGAACATAAGCAGGAGGTGAGCTATAAATATTCTCTTGTCAGTTTGCTTGCTTTGCCCATCTGTCCAGGAAAGAAACAGGTAACCTACAGCAGCCAGGAAGAGCCGGGGAAACCGAAAAGATTGATCCTTTTTCCCCCTAAGAAATGAAACAGTTGCTCCACATTCTTCACTGCACGTTCCTCCCAGGCATTACTGCTACTGTGGAGAGGCTGCAGTGATGAGTTTTATAACACAAACATCGCTGCTTATGATAACTTTGACAGATTCTTTTGGGGGCAAGAAAGGGAGAACGAGATAATGAAAGGGGAAAAGTTTGACAGACACGTTAAGCATGTCAGTCAAGCAGACCATACTGCTTTTCATAGAATCAGTAAGGGTGGAAGGGACCTCTGGAGATCATCTAGTCCAACCTCCCTGCTCAAGCAGGGTCACCTAGAGCATGTTAAACAGGGTTGCAACCGGGCGGGCCTTGAAGATCTCCAGAGAAGGAGACTCTACAACCTCCCTGGGCAACCTGCGCCAGTGCTCCGTCACTCTCACAGGGAAGAAATTCCCCCTCACGTCCAGGCGGAACTTCCTGTGCTTCAATTTCTGCCCGTTGCCTCTTGTCCTGTCGCATGGGACAACTGGAAAGAGTTTGTCCCCGTCCCCTTGACACCCTCCCTTCAGGCACTTGCGCACATTGATGAGATCCCCCTCAGTCTTCTCCTCCCCAGGCTGCAGAGGCCCAGCTCTCGCAGCCGTTCCTCACAGGGCAGATGCTCCAGCCCTCTGATCATCTTCGTAGCCCTGTACTGGGCCCTCTCCAGTAGCTCCATGTCTCTCTTGTACTGGGGAGCCCAGAACTGGACACAGTACTCGAGATGAGGCCTCAGCAGGGCTGAGCAGAGGGGCAGAATCACCTCCCTCAACCTGCCGGCAACAGCCTTCCTAATGCACCCCAGGAGACCACTGGCTTTCTTGGCCACAAGGGCACATTGCTGGCTCATGGACCATCAACCACACCAACTCCTAACACTCTCTCAAGGAGGGGGGAGAGAACACACACAACAGAACTCCTTTTTCTAACTTAGTTCTTAATTTCAGTGCAAATATCAGCAACTGGCAGAGAACTACACTATTCCTATTTTATTTAGGACAGATGATAGCCCAGGTACACTGGACCGTCACAGTCCCTCTTTCTTCCAAAGATCGCACTGTCCCATCTACCTTGAGCAGGAAACGTCAGGCAGGGCTGGAACACTTCATTTGCATTTTGTGATGCCAGACCATGGTTTTACTATTAAAATATTTTTGCCTTACTGGAGTAGGTTGGTTTAAATTCTGTTTCTTTAATATAGTCCCCAGAGATGCTAGGGGAAAAAAAAAGAAACAACAACAACAAAAAAAAAACCTAAGAATAATTCCCTTGCATCCTAAAAGCTTGAAAAACAGAAACCAAAACACCATTATATTTTTAAGCCTGTGTCAGTTTTGAAATCTGAGCACAAAGACAAGACAGAGCTGAATTCCCACCATGATATTCCAAACTCCTTACTCAGATCTTCCTGTACTAACAAGAATATTACCTCTTCAAAGAGCTTCTAACTCTAGTTTAAACAGCAGTTTGAAGAAATTAATTTTCAGCCCATTGATTTCAGAGTTCTTCACTGCTTTAGTCCTTCAGCCAGTCCCAGTTTGTAAAGGGAAAACTGGAGAAAAGGAACAAGATTCATTCCCCTTACAGCTTCCTTCATTTCTTGGTTTCTAGTGCTTAATCTAAACCCATTAGCTGATTCCTTCTCTCTGCTGCAGCCAGTTAGGAGAGAATGCCTTCTCCACCCTGCTCCCATCCCACAGGAAGGATTGCACGGGCTTCAGTTAAGGAAACATTACTTATGTATCCAGCATTTACAAGATCGAGAATGAATCAATAAGAGCTATGAAGTGAAATTTCCACAAGCGCAAGGAAATTCCTTCCGTCTCAGCGCGTGCTGGGGATGAGCCAACTCACACCTCTTTTCCAGGAGAACAGACTCCGAAATCAGGAAACCTTTCAGCTTGAAGAGAAACAGCCGGTGCTCTCAGACTCTTCATCAGTCTAAGCAGGCCACCAGGGCCTGGACGCCTGCCGCGGCGCAGCTTTGTAGAAGCTAAACTCGGAACTGAAGTAAAACACTCTCCAAGCCACAGCAGTCCAGTACTTCCCAGTACAGGGGCGTGGGTGGGGAGGGGAAATATCCAACATCAGTGAGTCCCTGGTCATTACCCTGGAGCAGAGAAAGTTTCTCCATCCAACATTACATAGTTTTGGTCTAAAAATGGAACCAGCGGAGCAGAAACTGGTCTTAGCTGAGCAGCGCATTGGGCAGTAAGAAGCAGTTCCTTTGTGTCCATTAGAAGTCACATCAAGTTAGTCCAGCCACTAAGGAGGAAAAAGTAAATCCCTATCCCAAATGATATGCCGTAAGGGCTAAGTTTATCTGTATGACTGGATCCCTTATGAGGCACTTGGTGTTCAAAGCACAGCCCAGACCTGCTAGGTAAATTTTACAGAAGCTCAGGTCTTGAGACAAAAAAAAAAAAAAATAAGTTGAATAATTGGGTACGTACACGTGCACCTGATTAATACTGGCCTAACTTCTCCTGTAAGAAACGCCAAAGCTTGGAAACTTCACCTTGGAATGCTTCTTCACTTTCTGCGTTCAATTTGCATCAGCTGTCTGCCGGGTGAGATTAGCACAGTGAAGTCAATAGTTCTTTTACTAGCCCTATGCATATCTTAGCACAAAGCAGTGGGGGTGAAAAAAAAAAACCTTCTGTTTGATTAACAGTACACGCCTGACATTTTTCTCTTAGATATATTACCTGCCATGACTATTGGTACTGCACAACTCTGGCTTGTAAATCACTTATATTCCCTGGCAAGTTACTGTTGTTCAGAGCTCCAGCTCTGTTGGCTGCAGAGGGAGCTTAAAAAAACCTGCACAGAAGGGAAAACAATTCCAACAAGAATAAGCAAATGCTTAGAGTCATTAAAGAGGATTGTTTCATCAAGCTAGCAGACCACAAGGCAAAGAAACCTGTATGTGATGTTTTCATACTGCGATATCAATGTTAATGAAGCACCTGGCTGCATTTTACAAGACAGCCTTCCCCCTTCTTCCCTTACAGAGGATACTGCACAGCATTCATCTGCTGGCTGCCATAAGCATGTATCTGAAAAAGGCAACTCAGTTAAAGTTAAACATAACTGAAAAGCAGTAATTTGCAGGAGCAGATCTTTATTGACATGACATACAACAAGAACACACATTTATTTGATCCTGAAGTTTAAATAGGATTTGAGAACCCGTTCTGGAGTTTTCCCAGCTGAACTTCTTCCTGTTCATCTCACCTGGCCCATCACCCACCACAGCTCAGCACAAGAACAGCTCTATGGTGCCAACAACACGACACAAACGCAAACTCGGCGGCATTTCCCAAACCTCCTCACCACTGCTGCTCGAAAGCGGCAGCCTGGCTAGCGGAGGGGCACGAGGAGCAGCAGTAGTCCCGCTCTGCTGGAAGAGGCAAACGTTTAACAACTGTGGGATTGCTCCCCAAAAAGTCAGCTCTTCCTGGCCTTCCCAGCAACAGCTCTGATGGTGCTGACCACTCCATAATCAGTCATCTCCAGGAAGATAAGGACACAGAGAAAATCAGAAAGTTTATTTAACTGATCATTAGGAGAATAAGCGATTGTAACCAGTACGCACAAGCTCAAAGCAAAGCTATTAATTTCAGTTTCTCTTGTGCAGAATTACTGTGTCACAGAACCAAACCATGACAAGAACGAGTGCCCAGCAAAAGGCTTTTCCTCCCTGCTCGGTGCCACGGCTCAGAGCCGCCGGGAGCGGCTTGCCGCCAGGCTCCCCTTAGCTTCCCTGAGATAGAGGAGGGAGGGTCAGGAAGCGACAGCAGGAGCTAAGTGAAACCAGGTTTACGGACACACAGAGTACACACAGACACACCTTTAGCTTACATAATGATTAATCAAGCCAATGCATCTAAGATAAATCAAAAAAGACAAATCAAAAAACTTTCCTAGGCATTTTCAATGGTTATCAAGTCAGCCTTCTAAAATTAAATCCTTGGAAAATTGGATCCTTGGATAAATGATAAACTAGAATTTTAGGGGAGCATCATGAACAAATTAGCAAATATTTGTTTCCGTTTTGTTTATCAGTTTTAAAGAAGGTTTTGTACTAATTCTCTATCATCCAGATTGCAAGGATTGTTTTAGCAGGATTTTAATTCAATTTTTCCAGATTGTTTCAGCTCAGGTATCTTATTATTTTGTTCAAAAGAACTCCGGAAAAACACTTTTCTACTTTAAACTGCCTAAGAACGTTTCCCATGGAAACTTGCAGCTTTACACAAAAGACTAAAAACACAAGGATGCTCCAAAACAGGGAGCAAACCTGTTTGCAACAGCCAGCCCTGAAAAGCAAGCTCTAGCTACTTGCCAAGTTACAGTGAAAGGCGCTCATCAGAAACACGCGTGCTACCTGGAGTTGTGGTTCATGCCAATATGAGCGCTGAGGCTTACTTGATATTCAGACATTGAGAAGTCTCAGAACTAAAGCATTGGAAAAGCAAAGACCATCTTTAAGAAGCAATAATCCTGGGAAAATGAGATGATTCTAGGAAGGAGGGCATTTAGAATAGGAAGGAAGAGATTTTTTGGCAAGATCACTTCCTGAAATCTTCCCAAACCAATTAAACCAGATTTAACATATTTTGATAGGCGCTTGGCGGCCTAGGAGATGGTAGTTGTCAATTCTGCTCTGAATTATACAAGCTGTCAGAGATACCTTTACAATCTGTATTTTTACTAACGGTTTCAGCTAGTTAATGAAAATTGAATCATCCTTCACAGGAGAATTAGATGCATGAAACAATGCAAAAAAAAGCCTCTCTGAATAAACCATCACCCGCCGTACCACCTCACGCGCCACTCAGTAGCCCTGCTAAAGCAGCGTTACAGGGACAGGCTGAATGCACAATAATTTATCAAGACCTTCAGCAGCACCGAACAGTCAGCTTCCATCATTCCCTAATGAGACAAGCTAAAATGTTATTCACTAAGACCACTTTAAGATGCTAGGCAGAGGCCCGCGTGTCCTCATCCTAAAGCAGGTCAGTGTCTCTATCCAAGTCTCCCTGTAATCATGTTTTGGCTGTATTAAGAGAACAACTGATGGGGAGAGCAAGTTTCCACAGCTGTTATCCCTGTAGGACTCTGCCTCGTTTCCAGAGCAGCACTGTGCTCCTGAAACATGCTGGTTCACAGCTCTGCAATCTTGTACCAGCACCAAGAATGAGGCGCAGGGTGCAGCTTGTGATCATCTTCAATCCTTATCAACATCAAATTTAGAAGTCCTATGCAAAATGAGACTATAATTTAGATGCAGCATTCCACTGCAACGGGCTTTCTTTGAATACAAGGACTGCTTTCAGGTTGAGCAGTTATCCATCAGAGCTGCTAATGACTGCTTAACTATTTCTGCTGAAGGCCTCTGTGTCCAGAACAGGTTCCAGGAGACATAAAAAGCAAACTCCTCTTTTTACTCCCCCCCACCCCAACACCTTGACAGAGCTTATTACAAAAGCAAAACAGAAAGCAGTAAGGCACTACTGAAGCGTTCAGCCAGAAAGCCTAGGTATTTCCAAAGAGGCCATTTTTAGTCCTAAAGAATAAGTCCTCCAATAACACTCTCTTGAACCAATTCTGACAGCATAGATAGCCTAAAATAAGCTAAGACAAGTTTCAGCTTTCTCAGCACAGCAGCCAAAACACATTAGCCATTGAAAAAGCACTAAAAGAGCAGCGCTGAAAGAGCTGGCTCTAAGCAATACAAATGGTTGTCCAACTGAGTAGCAGGTAATTGGTAAAGGAGCTCTACTGTCAGAGGCGCTGCAGACTCAGGCTGCGCCTACGTTACCAAGCAAAGGAGGCCCAGCAGGAGGGCACCTGTAGGGCGAACGCACGGGTGCTGAGGACCCAGTGCCCGTGCCGTATGCACTGCAAGAGGCTTTCATTTCACCGCTCTAATATGCTGCTGTCAACAGCTTCCACTGGCAGTGGGAACACGTGAACACATTTGGTGCCCTCCTCGAGCACGCCGTCTGCTTTCGTTACGTCCAGAAGGAAGCTGGACTGTGCTGAAACCGCTCCAAATGCTAACTAGAGCTCTGAGAGTGGCAGCCATTGGGAAACCCGCATCAAAAGCGGACCTACATTGGAAGGACCTACACCTAATTGGAAGTGAAACACTGAATGTTGATACACACACACACAAAAAAAGTGAATTTCTACAAGCTATCAGAACATTAAAGCTAGCTAGTAACTCAGAGTTGTCCTTCAGCCTATTTCACCTTCCCTGCAAGGAAGGTGTTGCTTACTTGTCAAGTATCCAAGCCAATGTTTTAAAATACAGGCTATAGTATCTTATCAGTGATATTTCACATTTATCCTTTCGAATTTATCCTTGCTTAAGTATACAACTAAAAAAGTCTCATCTCAAAAACTGAAAAAAAGCAACTATTTTTCAACAGAACACATTATGTGCACACACATTACTTAAAACCAGCTATCCTGATGTGAAGAACAACATAAAAGTTAACCTTATCCTCTGTATTTAAAAACACAACAGGATTAAGTTAAAAACATAGGCTGAATAAAGTTAAATTGCCACCTTCTAACAGAGGCTTTCTTCACCAAATTGCCATCAACTTGGTGCTACCCTACCTTAAATGTAAAGGTAAAACCATCTGAAGGTGTCTTAGTATTTAGCAGGCACTCCCTCTTTACAATCTGCTTCTCCACACCTGGGAGAAACTGAAATACTCCAGCAAGTTAGCAAAAAAGCAGACGTCACTATTTTAAGGTGAACGAAACTATGCAAGATTTAATCAAGTCAGATTAAATATCAAAGATCATAAATCTGTGAGGACAAACACAGCCATAATTGAAAAGCGAAGGCATGCACAAACCATTGCTCATCAAGTAGCAGCACAGGAACAGATCAGCAAAATTGAAGGAACACAGGTCACCGCCTCGCTGCAGCGCCACGTGGCCGAGCAGGACCCCACAGGAATGCCTAGGCATGGAGTCAAGTGTGTTTTGGGCAGCTTCCTAGGACACTGCAGCAGTTGCAAATGCCATTTTCTCCAGGAATACTAAAAAGCAGTAAACCCAGCCAGCCAAAGTATATTCTACGTGAATGGCTAAGGAGGAGACGATTCAACCACAGACTAACACGATTTCCACGTTGGTTTTGGACTAACTTTGTGCTCTATCAATAAGGAGGTCATAGAACTAGCCAAAGAAATCCTTTTACCTTGCCGTTTCCCATAGTGGGCTCAAAATGCTATATAAACATTTTAAAACTATCAAGTTCAAAAAGGCAAACATCAAGGTGATTTCCGCACTGCACTCCTGTAATTCAAGGACATAGCTAGTATCTTGAAAAATGTGTGGGGCAATAAACTAAGCTACGATTGCAAGAGTTTGAATGTAGTCTATGGAAGAATGTACGGTCCGCAGGAGACAGACACTATTTTCTTCTGAGGCCCCATTTCTTTCTGTTTAGAAACAGAGGAAGATTAATTCCAATATAACTAAAGGTAAAAGGAACAGAATTAACTGAAGTTTATCAGTTTTTTTGGTGGTACTGACAGGTTTTTGCAGATAATGATTACTACAGAGCAGCTAGAAAGGTTATTTATGAAGTTTTTAAGCTGTTAAGGAAAAACTAAAGAACCACTGACCTGTTTCAGCCTTCCAAAATGAGACCATCAACTATGAGTTGTCAACAGCCTCTACTGCCACCATATGCACTTCACAAGGTAACATTTAAACAAGTTTTAGTCAATAACCATAACAATGAAAAGATACAGCAGATTTTACACCCTAGAATGGAGTAGTTCAGTCATTTTCCTGGCATCTGTAAACAAGACTCATTCTACTTTTCATGATATGTGCAACATGTTACCAATATAAACAAATACAGAAATAAGTTTGACGAAACAATGTTACACAACAGTAAATCTGGCAGTTACAAGTGCTCTTCTCCTCCTTCCTTCTTCCCTATTTAGAAGGGGGAGGTGAATCTTACTGTTTTAAGTTTAATGGAAGTTTGATATCATCATTCCCTTCCGATTAGCAAAGACTTGCCAAAAACTTCATCCTCCCAAACTACAGAAAAAACACCTGTCTGACAGATCACCGGAACAATCATCACCCTTTCCTCCTCAGGGGAACCGGGCAGCAAAGGGACACAAAAACTTAACAAGAAGGCACGTGACAGCTGAGGGGACTTCTAGCTGAGGGAGTCTTTCATGGGCATTTGCTATTCCAGGCTCACCTAAATTAGATTTCCCATCTTGGACTTCTTCATCCTCCATACAGCAAATTTTTTGCCTAAGGAGTGATGCAAGACCTGGTTTCACCATGAAAACAAGATTTCTAGGAACACATCCAGAATAAATCATCCCTTCTACTGAAATGCCACATCTGTATTCAGTTTTTCTGGACAGAGGCAGCTCCTATGTTTAACTAAAAAAAAAAGAAAAAAAAAATCTCAGAAACAAGTAGAAAAAAACTCCTAGCCCCTGCTAACCAAAATGAACAAACATGCAAAGCAAACCAAATTCCACATTGTGGTGCAGTTACTTCAACTGATCTCTGAACATCACCAATACCATGGTCTCCTGCTGCATATATCAAGAAGTTGCTACCAGCTGCAAGTCAGTGCAGACCCTTCTTTCACAGCCCCCTCTGCACTGCCAAATCACAAGCAAGCAGGTGCAGCTTTGCAGAGGTCCACCTTGGGCCCTTCTGGATCCCTGGGAGATTTACGGTGAGGTGCTCTAAGACTGACCCACTATGCCGTTTAAAAGGATCATGCTCAGCAATCAACTCTCATGGCCCTTACTAGTTTAGCTGGTTTATCTTTAAGGCTTATTTCCTCATAAGAAAAGCCAAGTGCTCACAGAGCTCGTAAAAGCCAGTTAGAAGGTTAAAACCAGGAAGTCATGCCTGTGTAACCCAAGACTAATTTCAAGAGCATTTTTCACCCCATTTTCAGGCTAGTAAGGGGCTTAAAATGCTCATTCTAAACTGGCTAGGAATAACTCACTACTCACAGGCTTACTTTTATGCCAGAATACTGTAGTGAGGTGATGTTAACTTCCCTATATGCCCCAATCCTTCACAAAATGATATATCAAGTGCAAGCTTTCCCCATTCCCTTCCTCCTTCTACCAGCCAGGATTTCTTTGATTCTCAATGTAATTAGGAGATAATTTTAACTCTGCACTAGATTGATTGCACTGGTGCTTAACCGCAGCATTAAGCAAATCATGAGCTGACATGTGGTATCTTTATTCTCCATCTGACAGAACAATGCTCAAATTTTAGTGAGGGAACTTCAAAGACAAATGACATTGATGCTTTTATTTTATATACATTTGACTACAGCTATTAATGCACTATGCGGGGAATCGCATACACCTTATCATTAACAAATGAGGCAAGACAAGCAACCATCATTTCAAGCAACCTGCTTCGTGTCCTACATCCAAGGTCATCTCTGAAAGACAACAGCTAGACCTCAGAATCATCCAGTTGGCAACTTCAACAGCACTACAGTACATAATAGCTACACCAGCCATGCAGAAGATTTCCCATCTTTCTGTAATGGAGTACAGACTATGCAAAGCCGCTTCCTACTTCATTTTCAAAACCCAAAAGTCTGAGACTTCCCTCTGAGATGTTCTAACAAAGGGAATTAGAGCACATCAGCTCAACTTTGAAATGCTGCTTGGTGCATTTATTACATTAGGAGAAAAGTTTGCATGTTCAGTCATTCCCTGCTAACCTGAAAAAGAAAATTCCGTGCCCCTGATGTCTTTGGAAGCAGACTAATTCAAGTGAACACAAAGGTAGACAGTATGGTGCCTGATGAGAATCTACAAAACCCATTCTCTGGCTTCCCATATTCCATGAAGAAAGTGCTTTTCCACCTGTTCCACCTTGTGATTCCTGCAAGGACTCAAAAAATAAATAGCTAAATAAACAGTAAAATAAATAAACAAACGGGTTTAACAATTCATCATCCCCAAATCAATTTTCAGAGCACCAGAGTCAAACAGGCAACTTCAAAATAGCTCTTTTCTCCTTTTAGGAAACTCTTCTGTCCAAATGCAGATTTGCATGGAAGAGTCAGTTTGCAAAGTCAGTGTTGCCACAGCCTTCTGCAGCAGCAGCTGCAGACTCTGCCAACTACCCATTAGCAGCTGCTTCAACAATTCATTCCCTCCCCACCTTTCCTCTGAACCTCCTAATTCTTTCTTCCTTGTTGGTGTGGGAAAGGAAGCCAGTTACAAATTCAAGACTTGGTAGCAATAGATATATAGCTACAGCATCAGTCATTCTATAGTCAGGCCCAAGACTGGAACGCACCTGAAGATAATAGCATTATATCTGAGTTCTGAATATCTGATTTCAAACCATTTCTACTCTCTCCCCCCATCTTTCTTAAAATTCACATCTATTTTGCTATACCGACTTCCCAGTAGCTAGTCCATCCGCTTGCCAACGAACAGCATTACAACCCAGGTCTACCTCTATAGAGGCACAGCCGACATCCAAGCCTCCATTTCAACAAAGATAGACCTGGGAAGTTCTTGACTGACATCAGTGGGAAACCGAAGTTACACAAACACATGTACACCTGTAAAAATTGAATTTGACTAATGAGCAAAGTCATAATTCCTTTTTCACAGTAAACCTAGAATATGAGAAGTGATGCACGGCTGGGCTATGCCACTTATTAGGCAGCCTCGTGCACCACCCTTGCAGCTGTTTCATCAGCTGTCACTACTCATCTAGCATTTCTCACATGCAAGAGGCTGCCCTTGCCCTGTTTACCAGCTTCCCCACATTTCTGACCTCAGCATCTTCACACCAGGTCTGCGTGATGCCAGATACTACGCGCACCCTGCTATAATAAGCCTTTCCTGCACCCCTCTGCACAGCAGGGAGGAATAAAAAGGCTAAAACCTTCTTCTTTGTAGCTATGCAACTGGTCAAAAGGTATGGGGCAGTTGTCACGGCGAAAGCCAGTAGAGTTTTGCCTAGACTACCAGCACTGGTCTAGACTTTGCAGGACTTTCTTCTGCTAGTTGCTACATTATAGGAGAAAGTATGTACGACACTTGCATAGTGGAAGTAAACTCAGGGTTCCTGGAAGAGAAAGAAGGCAGGAGAGGACAGAGGGCTTCTCTGCAGAAATACTGAGTCACTTGGAGGAAAAGGGCTCTGGTGCTTTTTCATTCTAATTTTGTTTCTTTCCAGTAACATAGTGAGAGCAGAGGGAACAGTGGAAAAAAAATTCTTTATACTGCTCCAGAGACAGTGGCTCAGCTGCAGCTCTCCAGGAGCAAATCTGCAGTGGAGAACTAGGAGGAAGGAAGCAGATTCACACCAAGAGACTCGGTAGAATAAAGCTAACAGTATGGAAGGCAAATCAAAACTGAACGCAAAATGGAACACATTATTACAAGTTTGCCTGATATAAGGTTGCAACCTGTTCCTATACTTCAGTAAGGACATACATTTGACCCTTAGCACGTCTCACTGTAGCATATCTCAACAGGTCACAACAGGCGGGCAAATATGACCCTCCACGGAGGAAGCTTATAGCATTACTATCCAACCCTCGTACACAGAGCATACTACTCAGATGCTTTAAGTGCAATGATAGGACTTGCAACCCATCTTCTAAGGATAGACGGCGGCCCAAAAATAAGCAGCTGAATTTGTTTTTCCACTAGGCACATTAGTATGTGCTTGGCAAATGAAAACCTCCCCTTCCAGCAGGCTGCCTACTGATACCTTGCCAATTCTTTTGTTCACGCTAAATTTGCACAGTTCCCAGATACACAGCATTTAAACATTTTTAGGACTGTCTAAGTCAAAGTTAACAGAGGAAGAAAACCACCACCTACCTCTGCTTTCTCAAGACTCCAGTCATCTGCCGCTGGCTAGCTGCATTCAGTTATCGGCATGATACATCTCAAGTGAATTACCAAATACCTGCATTATCCACGGTATAATATTCTTGGGCCAAGGCAAAAAAAATTTTGCTTAACTATGCAATTTCTGTTAGCTTCTTGGCTCACAGATGTAAGAAAGTTATTAGCTCACACAAAGATACCCTAGTATATTTAATACAGTTAAAGTATTTCTGGCACAGAACCAGGTAAAAACTAAGAGTTCAACGCTTGTCTAAATTTGCTACAATACTTGAAAAAAATACTTTCTTAGAAAGTTCATCAATGAGATCACTGCTTTGGGATTAACATCAATAATTTCATTAATTGCAAATTTATTTTCAAAGGTTTGCTCGAATTGACAAATAACGTAGAATAGATGCTTAGTTCCTTAACGCAGGTAAGTGTGAAGGCAAGTGTGTGCATGAACACACACACACACACACACACACACACACACACACAGTCTTTCCTCCTGGAAAGAGGGTCTGCATAAAGAAGCTATTCAGGAGTCATCTCTGAATGGAAGCAGTTATTTACTTAAAGTAGCTAGTAAGCGTAAACTAGCTGTGTCACTTCAAAAACGGTAACTGCGTTACTGTAAACTCCTGTTTTACAGCACTTAAACAACTGATCAGATTCTTTCAAATGGAAGGTGTCATGTAGGACCAAAAGCAGTAATTCACATAAGGGCAAATAATTTATCAGATTAATTAATCACATTAAATGTGTTCTTCCTGCAGAATATAAACTTCTTACTCCTCCTTAAGAGTAATTTGACATGAGAATCAAACGTAGATTGTCCAACTCAAAGCAGGAGGTATTCAAGTCAAAATAAGCTATCCAACCACAAAGCACATTTTTCTTATTTTTGCCCTACTTCTTGTAAAATAAAATTGTTTCACACCAAGCACGAATTCTCAGTGTTATCAGCTCTTCCTCACACTCCAGCCCACTGTATAATGTACACTGCAAAGATCACTGAAGTTCCTTAACTTAAACTCTCCCATCTGTATTTATTCTTGATCTGAACCTATAATGCTCAATTATAGTTTTATATAAAAATTCTTCTTTGTCCACTTCCCTCCAAACAGATACTACCATTTTGATGCATCGGTGCATGCTAGATCAACAGAATCCTGCACTTAATTTCCTTAGAGAAATTGTTTTTCCTACTCTGCCTGAGATTTGTTACAATATTACACAAAGAGAAGAAAGAATAAATCAAATTTAACTATTGAAAGCAGAGATCATTTCTCTCCCAAGATAAGCACAAAGACAATAGGCTATCAATAATGCAAGAGCGGTAAGATACAAAACATTCAGTTCAGTATATTACTTGCAGCCTGAAATGGGTATAAAATAGTTGATTAAATTGGAGAGCAAAAGCTGTTCAACCCAATTACTGAATAAATATTTTAAAGCAACTTTTCTGTTAAATATTTGCTATTCATCTAGCAGTCTGCACTTCACTGCAGGAGGGTAGCTGGCTGTAAACCTGTAGTTAGAGCAGCCTTAGAAAAGGCCTAAGCTAAAATGATGTACTGAGAAAAAGCTTCTAGGAGAACACGTGCCCTTTCAAATGCAGCAGTCCAAAAGGGTGCAGAAGGCAAGGAATAAGCATTCAGCTGCTGGTCACACGCATATCAGTTGCTGCGAGGCTACAAATTTAAGCCAGAGTATTTACTGCTCCTCTGTGCCGTACACCGTGTGTTGGCATGGCTGAAACCTCGACACGAACGCCGCGAGGCATTTCATCGCTACGTGCTTACAACTCTTCTTCCTGTAAACTCGAGCGGCGCTAGGAAGGATGCATCCTGACAACTGATGGGAATTTTCTGCTTGCTTCACGCAGTCAGTTTGCTCTTTGCCAGGCCCATCGCCCTAACACGGGTTACGGCCCTTGTCTCCAGCGTTCAACTGCAGAGACGTTTCATCACGTTGTGTTCACCAACACAAAAGCCTTGTTGAAGTTGATACACTGCTTAATAGATTTCGCTATGACACTTGCAATACATTCAAGAAAATACCTTGCTGGAGTGAGAAATCCCAGGTTAGTCATTTTGCTCGTGAAGGTACGGTTTCAGGTTCCTTGGGAAAGCATTCTTACCCCAAGTCTCCTGTTGTAGCAGTTGTCCAAACACGATTAGAGCCTTGAAAACGGATACCACAGATCATTTAACCTGCATTTGTCCACCTCATTTAACCTAAGCACTGCACTATCGAGTGGTTACAGGGAGACAGTAATGGGTACCACTACACAATTTCCACCCAATAATAATACCAGCGCAAATTGTTTAAATCTGTTACTGTTCTTGTTATTTCCCTGCTATTTATTTCAAGGAAGGATTGGACAGCATTAACCAAGCACCTGGAGATTCTGGAAACATGCTCGTAACTGCCATTTGAACTGTGACAGGTATCCAAGCTCTGCTTGCTCTGAGAAATCACTAGCCCATCACTGCCAGGGCCAAGATACAGTGCTTTCTACACTGCCCAAGCTGTAATTGTGGATAATATCAACATTTTTAGACAAATTGTTGAGGTTTTTTTCCTTAAAAGATCTGACTATGAATAACTTCACAGCAACACTTTTGGCCTTCGTTTGGGAATGGAGGGAGAAAACCACTCACTAAAACCTTTCTTTAAAAGCTTTCAGGTTATGATTTTTAGCCATCTTCTCTCACCCCCTCCCCGCTTAGTGACAGTGAAGATTTACCAGAAAAAAACAAAAAACAAAAAAGCTTCCACCTAAAGAAACCCAGTTGCCTTCAAAGGCATCACTAGGATAACAAGAGAAACACTGAAGTGTGAAAAGCAAAGGGAAAAGGAAAAAACCTTCCACGAACGAGTTTGGGAACAGTACTTTATGCTTGGGTTATCAAGGTTTTATCTAGAGTTCTTAAAGGTTAAAAACTCAAGACCAGGAAGACTAGCTATATCTACTTTTAACTAAACAAATGTTTCTGGATTTAATTAAGCCTGTCAGAACCTCCTTACCTGATCTCTCCATAGTTGGCTTAGAGGTGCTGCAACACAGCAGTTAGTTCTGGGTCGCGTGGCACTAAAACTAAGCAATTTAAGGAATCGCTAGCTTTAATAACAAGTTTAATCACCAAGCAGGAAATCTCACTTTAAGTAATCAATCTTCATTAAATTCACCACCTATACTTGTGTTATTTCTGTGAAATATAGCTCATTTTCAGCGACTAATTTACCTACACTGAAGTGCGTTAACTTGTGATTGGGTAATCTTTATTCCAAATTCATGTTCACTATCTGAGAAAATAAACAACAGTTGTATAGCTCAAACTAAGGTATTGAATTTAAAGCAATAAGTTACTTAAATAAGATTTTATGATTTATTCAATTGCCAGATAGAAGCAGAAATACAAACATTCAAATCAAAAATAGCAGTCTTAAATGTGCCTGACATCACTGAGTTCTAAGCACACCTCATCCACAGAATTTAGTTTGAAAATGAACAATTAGCACTAACAATAATAAGAGACAGAGAATTTAGCCTGCACATGCAAAAGAAAAACCACAGCCAGGTGCTTCCAGTAGAAATACAGGAATAGGTGATGTCCGATTTGCATGAAGAAAACCGGGAAATGGCAGAAACGAACACAAGAATTAGATCTACATAAGTACAATCGGAAATCTTTCTAGAAATCTACTTGCATTTTAGGTACCTCAATACCTAAAGATCTAGTCCCACATACCCCGATTTTTGGAGTTTAACACCATTTCCTATCGTGTACTATTGTCATACACAGGCAAAAACAAGAAAATGGGAAAAACTTGAAGAATTAGGAAAGCCTCCATTGCACTGCAGAAATGAAGAGTATAGATGTCTGGAAAAGACAGACTACCTGCATTTCCTGTTGCAAATAAAACATATTTAACATGTATACGGAATTCTAACTTTTACAAACCAGAAGCTGATCTTATAATAAGATGTACTTCCTTCTTCTAGCCTGTATTTAAAAATACACCCTTCAAAATATTAAGTCATGAGAGAATATAGTAATTAAAGCAGACTTTTGTATACTTAGTCATTCTATGTTTATCTCCATCATTTCAGTTATGAAGTTTAATAAAGTTATCATACATAAAGTAATAAAAAACAGCATTCTTATTACAAAACATTGAAACCCTACTGTTGTCTGATTTTAACATAGCCAATAACCTGCATTTAGCTTTATCTACAGCATAATAATAAAAATAGCTATTATAATTGCCCAACACTAAAAAGCAGAGTGCTTCACTTAGTCTGGCAGAACAAGTCTACTGCAGGTAAGAAAAAAGATTGCTGCTTTTCTGGTTCTACAGAAAGCAGCTCTGTTTGTTATCTTCCCAAGTATTAACAAACAAGTTGACATTTTTCAGTAGACTCATTGCACCTTCTATCCCAAAGCTCAGACATGTAGTGATTTCTAAATTTAACTAAGTCTGCGAAACGTATCAATGATTAAGCTAAAAGAATAAATTAGAGCGTATTAACATTACAACAACTGAATCAACATTAAAGATACTGATGCTTCACAAGCTCCCTTGAAAGCTAAGAGTCATTTTGCAGCAGACAGCACAGTCAGGACAACCTCAGCCCTCCTGTGTTCAGGATTTTACCAGGCATTCAAGGGCTAAGATGCAAAAGCACAGCACCAGCTGGATTAAAGGTAATGAGAAACCTCACCCACGCTCTATAGAAACACGAGGAACGGTGCCCAGAAACAAATCTTGGTCTAATTGCTATGGAACTGGATCATTCTTTTGTCTGATTTAGTTTGTGCATCAGGAAAAGAGCAAACCTATAGGTTTCCTTCTTCCTCCAAAACCAGCTATTTTAGCAGGCACACGAGCTCGAAGCCAACCATCCCATTCATGCTATGCTTACAATAAGCTGCCTGTCACTGCGTATGCCCAGCGCTTTCTCCTTTTGGTTGCTTTCAGCAGCTCTTGAAACCTATAAATAAATAAATGGAAGGGAATCCCAGTAATGCTTAGGGCTACACGATTTCCTTCTGTCAGGCTGATTCAGAGGGAAACTAATGCTTTCAGCTCCAGGCTACCTCCTCCCCGCTACCATGACACAGAGGCATGGAGAAGCCCCAGTAGATCACGCTTCCCTTTTGCACTGCCGTTGGGAGCAAGGGCCTTTCCCAGGGCGCAACTCGACTCGCTGCTGAAATTTCATTCACGCTCCGTGCCCGTAACTGCTCGCATGCAGGCGAGGACAGGCGGCGCGCACGCAAAGCGGAGCCGTCCCCGACCCTCCTTCCCTTCAAAGCCGTCTCACCGCACAGGCGGGGGCGCGTGCGGATCAAAGCACACGGCCGCGCTAGCTGTCGCCTCCCGCTGCCACGCCAGCCGGAGATGCTGGCCAAAGGCCTCGGGAAAAACCGTCTGTGGTCGCGGCACCCCAGGAACCTCAAGCAGCTCGTGCTTGTGTGCCACAAAGCCTGCTCAGCAGCCCTGCTCACGGCAGCAACGCTGACCTGCACCTACAACTATGTAAATAATTTGTTTTTCTCCCAGCCCGGCACTGAACTGAAAAGCCATTAAAATAGCGTCTTGATATGATCCAAAACTATTTCAAAACTATCAGTAGTTACTGTGGTCAATAGATATAAATACAGTAAGAACCTAGTGAGAGGACTGAAAAAACAAGCTTTTGGGCAAGACAGACTTACCTTCTTAAAATATTAGTTGTTGAATAAAGATTTTAGAGACTGAATCTTTTTTTTCTCATTTCAGTGCAGAATAACCTTAGAAGTGCTGAAATTTCTATGCACACTACCTTCATAAAAGAGCACTGCTTATAAAAATTCACTACCCGGCTTTATACCCAGGCAACAAGGACACCAACAACCAAATGGACACGCTACCACTACAACTTCAATTTACTGCGCAAGTAGCTCTCACGGCAGAGACCAAATAAGCCCTGTGGCACAACAGTTCAGGCATTCTCCTGAGTAGACAGATCTGTACAGATCCATCTATAAACAAAGTTTTTTTTAAATACAGGTCTCACATCCGAGAAAACGAATCCAACTACTATGCTACAGAGAAATCAAGAGTACAAGTTACCCTTGTGAATCTTTCCAAAAGGCTCAAAGCATTACACAAACTGCTGCAGTGAAGCATTTCATGTGAATATTCCCTGAATTAAGCCAGCTTTGTCAACAGGTTGGCCACTCAGCCTGCTTTTTTTTTTTTTTGATGAATATTCTTTGCCAAACAAAACACAACCAAGAGGTGAGAGAATCTGCACTCTCATCCCCGAGATTTCTTCATTCCAGTCTTGCACAAACTACAGTTCTGAGTTTGCCCTTCAGCTCCGATGGGTAGGCCTGTGCCAGCTTTATTCAGCAGAGGCCAATTCTACCCAATTGATTCCTTTATGTCAGCAGTGAAAAGCAAGACTTCTCATCTCTCTGCTCAAATAATAGTCAAGATAGATCAGAAGTCTCATTTAAAGTCCCTTTGTACATCCCCCACAGGTAAGTCTTTACTGTGTGGCTTGGAAAGCATCCAGAAGAAAGACTGTCAACAGATATAACCTCATCTCCTTGGTTATTGCCAGTACGAGCGCAACAGAGTGCAAAGAGCACGGATGGTTGTCACGGCCGAGCTGGACCAGGCAAGGTAAAGCTAGGTTACCCACAGTAAACGCTTCCGTCAAAGCATAACTTATTTGTTCTGAGCTGCAGCTGTACGCTACATATAAAACATATGCTAGCCAAGCAAGACTACCAATAAGTAATTTTGCCAGTTCCCGTTTGGTTCCTTGAAAGCTTTCTTCTGCCTTCTTCTTCATCCCCACCTCTCCCCCTTGGTTTACTGATAGACTGCTCAGAGTCCTCCTTTTTCCCCATTTTGCTCCTGGATTCAGAATTAAGAAAATTCAGAAAAAGAAATCACAAAGCTTTAAAACTGCTAGGGGACAGCAGCTCTACCTGCTGCACTCGTTTTCCTTCGTGTGGCTACACACGTCCCAAACGGTAGAGCCTGAAATCTAACTCGGCTTTCAGGGAGTACTCCCCATTTGGTACCATCGCTATTCCATCTGATGTTCACTTAAGTTCTATCCGACATACAGTTCTTCATCCTTCATGTTAACTTCCAAGTCACTCCCTTTAGTGTGCTGCAGAGAAAGTAAATCCAATCTACAACCGTATCCAACAGTGCAGCCAACAGGAAATCCAGGAAATCAACACTTCATCTCCCTCTTGGGCTGCATTTTGAGTAAGACTCAGTTTTGGCAAAGTACCCCCTGCATTCATTTCTGAATCTCAGCTGCCTGCTTGCCAACAGAGTCTCCACAGACTGTCAGGAGGCACCATCCATCCTACACTCATCGTTAAAAAGCGCGTGCAGAATATTTTACCTTCGATGAAGCTTTAGAGAGGAGAAATCGCACGACCAGCTGAAGCAAACAAAAGCAGATTACATGAACACTGAGCATTGCTACTATAGAACACACCTTAATTTACTATCAGGATGAAGTCTCACAATTACCAGAGTATAATTTGTCACTACCTTAACTAAGCCGCTCCCCGCCTGCTGAAAAGGACTGCCGTCCCAACACCCACCCGTGACTGTGCCTTACGGCCTCCCCTGCACTCAAGCTCAGTCTTTTTTCTCTGCAGGGACAGTCAGCTAGATAAGAGACTGATTCAACGTGCTGCTCAATCACTTCACCGTTGTTTTCCTGCTCATGGTATTTACAAGTAGAAGATGAGAAACACACTGCTCACACCTAGGGCGGACATCTTCCTTTCTAGATGAAAATTAAAGCTAGCATTGGTGGAAATTTCATTTTGGTAGCTTTTACAGAGCATCTTACTGAATCCTGTACCAATTGTTTGCAGATTTTTGTTCGCATTCACTGTTGGCCCCCAGACTATGTGGAAAAAACGGGGTGTGCCTTGCATTTAAACACAAAGTTACTCCAGGGATTACCGTGGCAGAAATGCTGCCAGAAGAAGTTGAAGTGGGTGGCAAAGGTAGGCTTAAACTGAATAAAGCCAAGAAAAAGCAATATCTCCAGTATTGTGTGACAGGTTCAGAAGCATTCTGCTCCCCCAGAAGGGTGGGGTTTAATTCTTAGGTTGAGTTTTCCAGCTCTCGTACTTCCACAAAAGCACAGTGGTAACTCCCGGCCCCCACAAGGTCACTGTCAAGAGACAGTGTCAGACCTTGGCTTTCTGATCATTTGAAGACGATCACTGTATTAATGCAATAAGATGTATTTCAGTAAGATCTCCGTGGTTAATTTGTGAAATTTAACTCTTTCAGGAATCCAGGCAATACAAGTCTCTACAAACAAGCAGAAAACCTATTTGTTCTCATTAGCCCAATATCATTTTTATAACAGCTTGGCTCTATAGGCAAAATCATCTCTTCAGAAACCTGCACACATCTTCTACAAACGTCTAATTTAAACTTCCCCTTAGGCAGAGGAAGGCTCGTTAATGCTGCAATCATCTAATCAAAATGAAATCCGCATTATACAGCATAAAACCAGAGAAAAAAGGCCTGGAGCTCATTTAACCCCTCTCACATTCACGGTTATATTATCCAGAATTAACGCTATGCCCTTCCCTTCTTTCCAGTACAATTCACCCACTGCTGAATGGGCAGAGAAGCAAACAATCTGCCATTCAGAGAACCCTCCAAAGAGACCAGAATTATCTAGGAGAACAGTTGAGACACGCTCCTTGTGTATAAATAATTGTGGGCTCACTGCCATCCTCTGAGCACCAGTGCAGAGGACTGATCCAGAAGGAAGTAACTAAAGCCATTTGTATAACACCACTTATCCATAAAAATGAAGGATAATCAATCTACATATTTATTACTTACACCACAACATAGTCAACCCATGTCTATTAGAGTTACTGATGGCTGCAAGTCCTACAGAACACAAGTTAGCCCGCTTTGTGGCAAACATTTACATTTAAACCACGTGCTCTCTTCAAGCCAGAGATGAGGAAACAAGGACAACTGCACACCTGTACCACCTATGCCCAGTTACGTTGTGTCACGTGGCAGTAACCCATTTGAACGCTACCCTGGCTTTAAGTTTCTCGCTGCAGCACCCTGCCACTTACTGCGCCGGAGTGAGACCGATCCTGCTAGAAAACCCATCTCCTAACAGAGTCTGTCATGCCGCTCAGCTTACATCGTGCCTCTGGTGAAAAGGAGCACAGAAACACGACAGAGTTGCCCCCAAGTAACTTGTCTGGCTTGTGCTTCCACGAAGTGGATTTTCAGCACAGGACTGCTTTCAGCTTTCAAACTTGTGCCATGTTTCACGTCAGTTAAGAATCATTTCAGTATGCCTCCAAGTGGCTTCCGGGAGGAGCCGGGGGCATGTTCTTTCTGCCTCATTTCCTCTTTCAGGGCCTTCAGGTCACAGGCTGAGAAATACTGTTAAAGACAAACAAGTTAGAAGTTGATAAAACTGTATTTGAAATACCAGTGCAGTTACAAACTCTGGTATTTTGTTTACTGCAAGATTGACTTAAACATTTAGAAAAGCTTTTTGTAAAGTAACAGTTAAAACACCCAAGCAAGTCCAATAATTACATTGCTTCTGGTGACGTGTGCCATGTCAAACTGTGTATTAGGAAACATGCTGGCTTTGGTTTCCTCAGGCTAAGAGTGGAACTTCCTTCACTTGCCATGACTTGATGCGCCTGACAGATGCTCGTTCAATAAGGTCTGAGGAGAGGTGCAGACCATCCGAGCGCTATTCGTTCTGGCAAGCGGACTATGTGCGGCACAGAGCACCCAAACCTCACGCAGCCATTAAAGGAGAAAGACGAAGAAAGTTTTGTTTTCAGACAGAAGGATGTCTACTCCATCTGTTAGGAACCTGTCAGTAGCAGCAGCATTTCTTCTGGTGTATACGCAGGAGGAAGCCAGGTTCTGGTCATACTAAGACCATGCAATACGTTATCTACCCACCAGCTGTGCTAGGCATTTAACAGATCTTCAGTGCCATATACGCTCTTGGCAACCACGGCTCTAGGCGGACTACTGCACCTTTTAGCAGAAGGTCAATGCAGTCACCGTAGACAGAAGCACAAGATCTTTCGTATGTGCTGAGAATGAAAGCAAGGCTAAAACAGAAGATACCATCCTTACAGTAGCAAAGGACTCGTACTCTCTCCCTCCTTTTCTTATTCCATCCAGTAGCTGTAAGCATCACAGCTTTTAAAATGTGCTTTTGAAAGCCTTTATTTAGAAAACAAGGCCTTATTTGGAAAATAAGGTTCATGAAAGTCATTCTTAACAGGATTTTTCTCAGATTTATCTTCAGAGAACTGAAGTTCAAACTAGCGATAGACTTCTCACTTGTCAATAAATAACCAAGAGTCTAGACCACATCTTCTCACCTCACACATCTGCTGCGTTACTGTAGCTCTTTCAGACTTTTACCATTAATTTTCAGGGTTTGAAATACAGATCAAATTTCTCTTCTGCTCATGGAGCAAGCAGCCTCGTAAGGCTCAGCCTGCTTCCCTCATCACCAGTATTGGTGCTTGCACCCTGCACAGCAAGCCTAGACAGGTGGCACATGGAAAGCAAAGTTCACCTGCAGGATTTCCAGGATTTCTTCTCGCCCAGAACTGCCCCTTCACTGTCTGCAGCTTTGCCCAAGTGCAGCAGTGGGAACCACCCTCTTTCTTGCAAGGGGTGGTGGTGGTGGTGGTGGTGGTGGTGGTGGGGAAAACATGCTCTCCTCTCCCAGTGCATCCACTGATGTGCACCGAGCGCAGCTTGCACTCAGAAGAGGCTCAGGAGACAACCTGCACTGAAGTCACCTTGCTCCATCTCTTGCAGCTAGGTGGACTTGTTCCAACTCTACACACAGAGCAACCCACACATAACTTTGTATCTGAAGGAAAAGCACGAAGGAACTTGTGATAAGATACAAGTAGAAGCATTCTCGTTAACATGGCTTTTATCAATTAGTTTCCAACTCATGCTCTATAAACATCTGGCCATCATAGAGCTACATAACTGTTTCAGAGCAATAAACATCCTCATGTGTGGAGCAATTAACACATTCCTATTGCAAGCCTATTCACACCCATAAACATTCAACATAAGCTTTTCATACATGGTCTAAAAACATGACTACAAGCTACCCGACATCAGTTCAGCATTAACTTTCTTAATCAATTTTCCTAGCTTGGGTTAAGAAGCTGATAGTATGAAGATATTTATTGGTATTCTCATACCAAATTCACTCTGGACTAGATATCAAGATAATATTTTTGCCTTTGCTAAAGACTATGGAATCACACACATTTTGATGGTTCAGAAAAAAATGGTCAAGAGCAGAGGCTGAATGCAGCAGGCCTTGACCTTGTTCAGTATTCAGAACACCTGAGAAACTATGTGCAGAAAAAATTTAACTCAAACTTCAAAGCCTTACATACAGCAAAACCCGTTTGAAAACGGTCTTGCATACACTACTTACAGTATTTCCAGAGTGATATTTCTGAGTAGATCAATATTGAATATTTGCATAAATGATACTGATTCACTCCTACAACCTCTAGTAGCACTCAGATTTGTGTTTCAGGTAGCCTACAACCATACGCTTGTATCTGCAGAAGATAAACTGTAGCTATACAAAGGGTTACAGCAAGATTAGAGATCTCCTCTGTATAACACCAGTAACCCACAGGACAACAATTGAGACAGTGATGTTAACACGGACATGGAAAATCATCTAATTAATAGCGAGCTCCTTCCCTTCTCCTGCATTGCCTACAGGTCAGAATATTTCAGGCACTTTGAAGCAAGATTATGACAAAAATGGCTGTTCTGGGAAAACTCTATATGCAATAATTGCTTTAGGCAACTAACTTAAACAGCGAGGACTGCATCTCAACATGAAGAATACTTGAACAGTGCAAGGAATGTGAACAAAGGGATTTCCACTTCATGTGCACTGCATGGGAAGCAGGTCTTCATGATTAAATGCCTCCCTTCTCTCCCTGCTTCGCAGTCCCCCAGAATAATTAATGTTCTGGTACAGGAGCATTCAAATTCCATTGTTTCTACATTCACTGATCAAACAAAACACACTGAGACCATCTGTTTCAGTCTCCTTATTGCGTATTTCTCGTTTCTCAAAAAGTAAAGCAACTTGTTGGTGGCAGGCTTTCCAGTACCAATTTTGCTATTCCAACAGCAACGCTTTCAGCAGCGCACTCAAAGGAAAATGTACCCCCCCCATTTATGTTATTTGAAAAGGAGAGTTCCTTTAGAGACAAAGGGCATCCCAGAGAAGATAATACAGAAAATTAAGTTACAGCTTTGCAAATACAGAAAACAACCTTGCTCCAGGAGCTTCAAGGATATTAGCAGCACACCAGCAGCAGGGGCTGCCCGTGTCCACGCTGCTTGCTTTGCTGAACACGAGATGTAGGTGGGAGATGGGAGATACCCCGGCTCAATGCTGCAACTCCCTTTGCATACTGAGCGGGAAGGCGGGGGAGAATGATGTGCTACAAGGAATCCCAGCTCCCCTGGCAACGAGATGTCTTTGCTGAACAGATTTCAATCAAGCATAATAAAGAGGCTTTGATATTAAGCTAAACTAACTCTAACTCTTCTCTGTCCTCCCTGAATAAAAATTGCCAGCAACCACTGCTTTGAGGAAATCACCTTTGCCGCAAGGACTCTCGCACTAAGCATCAGAAACATACGGCAATTCTGCAGTCTCATTTTCATCATGCTACCGTACATGGGGTTTCCCCCAATGCTTTCAAACTGGAGTTTTACCTCTGCATTGCTTTTACGGGCACAAAAAAAACACAGGGAAGATCTTCCAGATGTATGAGAATATTACAGTAATTTTTAGTTGTCAACTCCCCATAGTCTTTGAATGTACTACAGCATCCAATATTGGCAGATGTATTAGTACACTTTTATACTTCCAATATTGGCAGATGTATTAGTACACTTTTATACTTCCAATCACTGTTTTCTAAGATTCTCTCTCTACAAGGTAATTACACTGTTTTTGTTCAATGTGCTTTTTCCTTTTATTTCTCTTGGACTAATGTATAGGGAAAAAATAGCATTACCTGCCCAAAATGATACAGAAATTCTTCACACAGAAGTGGTTTGAATGTTTATGTAGCCAAAATAGACTTTGTAAGATTACTAGAAAAATATTAACCCTTCAAGATCCTTGATATACACTCATCTTAACAAGCAAAAAATCATCTTTATGTAAAGAATATACCTTTAGCTACGTGCAATCTAAAGATGCATTAATGCTACGAACTATCCCTGCAGAAGTCACTCTGTTCTGCTACAGCCAAATCCTTATACTGCAGCTATTACTTCAAAATAAGGTCCTTGTAATATGCTACAGCATTTCTTGAAACTCTTTTCTACAGACCGGGACACCTATCAGCGTGACATGTTCTAGCCACACGTAACACTAAGCAGCAGAGCTAATTATGGCGAGTACAAGATATCCAACATGGCTTTTCTACTTATGCAGGTGTCCTTGCCTTAAGAAAGTAGCACAAAACAAGCTTCAGAAGTTAAGCTGTTTTTAAATCATATTCCAAAAATCCTGAGGTGGGAGAGGAGAGAAAGCATTTTAGTTTTGAGACATCAACAGCGATTTTTACACCAAAAAGCCCAACACAAATCCCACACGCTTATACCAACGCATGATTTTTCCACACAGCTAACAGTGAATGTGGCCTAAGCAAAAGGTTTCCCGGAGGATCTTACTTTTGAACGCTTGTGCTCCCTCGCTAGCCCATTCCTCCAACAGGAGAAGCAAGCAAACATTAGCTTTCCTGCAGTTGCCGTTTGACCAGCCTCCTAAAAGGCTGCCAGAGACCCGTGCCAAAGTCTCCGGGACACAGGGAGAGCCACGCACCAGGCGATATGCTCAGCTCCAGGCAGAATACGGCAACAAGAGCCCTGGGGATTGCGTCAATTACTGGTTTCCTATGTAGTAACATATTGTACTCTGCAGTTAATTCACTCTGTATTATGGCTTTTAATTATATAGCATTTGAGATAGACATCTAATTCAACTATTTGAAGATGCTAACTGCACACAATAGATAAGGGCTTATGCTTAAGGAATAACTTAATTTTTTTGGCAAAAGAGAACTGAAAAGTCAGATTTTTCAACCCCAGCAAACCTCCCTTTTGTAAGTTTTCTAAACCAGCTGATTAACACTCTTCATTAATACGAATATTCTTGTGAAATATAATAAAAACACTTTCCTATTCATTTCAAGAGCATTTATGAAGCAGATTGCTTTAAAATCCCTTGCCTCTTATACTATTAATTTTAATATTCATTTAGAAAATGTCAGTATTGAACAACTTCAAACACCAGCATCCATTCGCTTAGCCAACATACAACTGCAGTTCCTCAAAGTGCAATACTCTTTATTTACCTAGGAGAACGGAGTCAAACACTTGTCTGCCAGGTGAATCATGGAAACATTTCAGGGGGTGGGAGGCAACACGGGGCTTCCCATACAATCTGAGGAGGAGAAGGAAGGAGGAAAAAAAAAAAAAAAAAGAGGGTGGAAAAAAAGCATTATTGCTCTCGCACCAGTGTCACAACACCCTTGCTATGGTTGTTTATGAAATGGACAATAACATTACCGCTTTGGAATTCTTCAAGGGAGAAAGCAGTTCAAATTTTCAGGACTGTACTGCAGATGGAAGCATATTGGAGAAACCATGATAAAGGGACTCAGTGATATCTACCCACCTGAACAGGGACTGCCACACATCAGGCAGCAAAACCTCAGTCAGGCTCACTCAATTAGGCTGTGGAGCAGGAGATAACATCTCAGACTCTACCATCATTAGAAGAAAAGCACTTCCCCCTACAGTAGCTGAACAGATAGCATCATTGAAGTAGTATTTCAAATACACCAAATGGCTGAAAAGAGAGTCAACATTTAGTGCAAATCTTGCAGATTCTTCTATATTCTTTTGCATTTTAGTAGGCAGAAAAATGCCTCCTGGCTCCCGTCTCCTATGACTTGTTACACCACATAGCTTTCTAGCTTCGCTATACAAGAAACCCCCTGCACTGGTTTATTATCCTATCAAGGCATCTGTATTTCAGACAGAAAAAGCAGTCTCCAAATATATCCTGCTCCCTGTTGTGAAGCTTAACTACCCTCACTTCCTTAATGTCAGCCTGAAGATGCTGGAGAGCATCACTTCTGATATCAACACAGTTTTTCCCTAACATAAAACGAGGGAGAGAGATTTTCCACTTCATAGATTAAGCAATGTTTTCCAATGCAATAGGCAGCTACTTCAGTGTCAGCTGCCCAAAAGAGCCCTGAGCAATTCAAACCAATGCATTTCTATGATGCTTGAGACCCTAAAAAAAACCACACACATCCCTGCTGTTAAATAGGGAAAGCACTACTACCACGAAATCCACCCAGGGCTGCTCTCAGGTGAAACCAGATAAGTTTGCCAGTATTAGAGGAATAAAAACAGTAGCATAACTCTGAGTTTCTTGAATCATTTCACTGCTCAGAAAGGCAATTTGATCTTTTCCAGGTTCTATATAAATCAAAATATGAACTTCACAGGGGAGGAACCAGGCATTGATTTCCAGAATACTGAACTGCTTCATCCTTCGGGCTTCAGTTACCCAAGTGAATATATCTAAATGCTGTCTGGTCACCCCATAGCATCTACATATCTCTGCTGCTCTTGAGAGCGTTGGTATTTCCACATAACACTATTGCAAAACAGAAGCAAAATGACAGGGCAGAGAGTAATGGAGATCAATACTGCCCCTTACAACAGCAGTTTAGCCACCTTCCTTGTCAAATGCAACTGGCTCAATTTCACTATGTTTTAGTTCCACACCAAAATTCAGAAGTTAAGTGCATGAAAGCAGTCAAGAATTTTGCAGTCTTTAAAATAACCCCAGAAGGGCCACCTTGGTTAAACACCAGGTAATCAGGCTAACAGGAACAAGATGACTACATGTTAGATCTGAGGGTTATAAATTGCTAGCCTCTCCATAACTACTTAGATGGTGACTAACAGTTGCCAACAGCTTCCACCATTCTTTCAATCAAATCCCAGTCAGCAGTAGCTCTGATGAGAAGTTTTCTTGGGTAGGCAGTTTGGAGGAAAAAAAAAAAAAAAAGCAGGGACACACACACACACACACACATATATATATAGTTACTTGCAGCTTTTTTTTTTTTTTTTTAACACTATGGCTTTAAATGGAGTAGCAAAGATGCAAAAATATGTCTTCAGTTGATAGCCACAAAAAAAAAAAAAAGAAAAAAATTTGCTGCAGCTCAAAATGAAGAATAAAAACATGAATCTGCAAATATTCACAGGAGAAATCTGTAAAAATATATCACTATATGCATAAGTATTCTAGGCAATTAAGCCTTTTTGTTTAAAAAATCCTAAGTTATGAAATTAGACAGCACTGCTATAAAGCAACAACAGTTTTTTGCATCCATCACTGGAAAACTTACTTCTAAATGTCTTTTGCAGAAAGTTCATCAGCTTGACTTCCCAACAGGCACAAGGCAAATGAGATACATTTTACATGAATTAATACCAGCTGCAGTCAGCTGTCTTAAACAGATATTATAAATGAAACTATTTTCATTGCCTTTCAAATCATATTACAGATATTTCTAGCTTTCTACAGAAAGGTATAAATTGAGTATTAGTGAGCTGCATTAAGAAAGTAACTCAATACAGAGACCCTTATCATAAACAAACCTCACATGAGATTTTGCCTTTACTTAAAACACAGCCAAATGGAAAGTATCATTATGCAACTAGAAGAGATGACAACATACTCAAGAGGGAAAAAGACCACTTATAGCTATAGTTTCTCATCTCATCCAAATTTAAAGGGGTGGGTGGGGGAGGAAAAAAAGAAGAAAAGGCTTTCAGAAGTTTTCTTGTGTGCATCTACTGTTATACATACCACACTGCCTTCATTCTTCCAGGAAGCAGCTCCACATCCACTTCACACGCTCTGAATGATTTGCACATGCACCAGAAGCCGTTCCCATTAGGCCCGCTTTGAAAACGCACTAGGTCTCTGCTCTACACAAACTCCATTAGCATCACTGAAGGTTGTGCCAACATGTTTCCCACTGCTGTGCTGGCAATCTGAGTTCCCTGCCATCTATTACTCCAGAAACCAACTCCAGATACTTTGGGACTGGCGCACACAACGCTAACAGTGCTAAGAGTAGCGTTCAAGATGATGATAAAGCTAACTATGTGCAATGGGAAGGACAAGAACATATTCTGAATG
Organism: Rhea pennata; assembly: GCF_028389875.1. Lineage (NCBI taxonomy): Eukaryota > Metazoa > Chordata > Aves > Rheiformes > Rheidae > Rhea > Rhea pennata. The sequence continues at coordinate 37,200,831 of NC_084669.1, read as the reverse complement.
ATTCCGCAGTGGGCTTTCTGGACAGTTTTTTAGCAGCATACTTAACTAATTATAACATTATGTTAGAAACATTTCAACCTAATTTCTCCATCTTGGGACAACACCACAGTGATGACTTTCAGGAAGTAAAATTCTCTTTTCAAGGATTTACATAGGGCACCTTCAAAACATACGATGATATCCATCATGACAGGCCACACTGTAGTCAACATGTCTTCTATTCTTCTAACAAGACCCAGATTTTAAGGCAATTTCTTCCAACTCGCACAGGAATGTTACCTTTCAGGTCATATGGTGAAGCAACAGCTATCAGGTTCTCTACTAGCACAGAGAACAAATTAGAGTTACCTGGTATAATAAGCATGGTTCTTAGATCATCTACGTGTTTCTTGTATTCCCAGTCTCCACAAATCAAAGAGTTATAGTCTGGGCCATCAATAACTTCGCAGAATTTCCACTCTGTGGCTACCATTTATTTTCCTTCCTTTTAAGAGGAAGTCATCGCTGGGCTGAGATTGGCAGAACAACAGAAAAACCATTCAACTGACTTTCAGAAAGCTTGAAAAGATGGTTCTGACTTCTGTGGAGACGCAACTCAACCCTGGTAATTGCCGACTCCTCACAACTTCTCATGGAAAATCCAAGGAACTTAAGAACCCCCCACATCACATGACTGTGCCCCAAGGAGAGCCAAGTTTTAGACTTCTCACCCCAACGAATATAGAGTACCAAGAAGAGTCTGACAGCAAGATTCTCACCACTATCTTGCCCCAATACTAGTTGAGAAATCTCTGACTGGACAATGGAAATTCATTTATAGCAGTAAGTTACTACCAAGCACTTAGGACCCCAAATTGTAGGCTGAGTTGCTTTGCTAAGCACCAAATAGAGCTAAAGGCACTCCCTGCTCCAAAGACTTTGCCTGCTCCGCTTGTATGCCTGCCCAGGGTGACCAGCCTCATTCTTTCCCACTTCAAAAGCTGGAAGACTTTCTGGATATGGAAAAAGCAACAAGGCAATGCCAGTTTAAGCCAACTGATGAATCTGATTGAGAATTGTACGTACTTGGAGCTGTTAAAAATATAATCAATCTATGAGGACACAAAACAGGCTAAAAATGATCTCTTGTGAACTCATTTCCTTGTTTTCATAGTATCTATGAAAGCAGCGGTAAAAAGCCATTCAGACAGGTCCTGTTATGTTGGGAACAGAAATCAATATTAGGCCAAACTAAGGTTATTCCCTTTTGCTACACTCTCTTTACACCATCCATGGGCTAAGAGACCAGGTGGTCTATGTGCCCATGCCTTCATATACACAGAAATGCATATATTTAAAAGTTTCAGAGAGTAAATTGCAAAACATTGTATCCCTGTCTTGCTCCTAGAAAATATCTGTCATTACATAAGCAACAGCTCTTTCTCCAGTGTTCTTAGACTACTTGATCACTCTAATTATCTCACGTTATGAGGTAGTGTCAGCAAAACTGCATTTTCACTCTTCTTTCATCAAAGCTTAGAAAGTCGTCCAAGTTCTTTCCACGTAATACCCTTCGGCTCCCTGGTGGCCCAAATGAATGCTGAAAGCCAAGCTGAAAACTATCTAGTACCACTAAAAAAAAAATAAAGTTCCACTGAGAAGGCATTCCAAATTTCCACAATGACTCACTGATCATTCCTCAACGCTCAGAGCGCATTGCTACCATGAAAAAAGCAAGAGTCCAAGCCAAATTCTTACAGGGTCAAGGATACTAGAAGCCAAGTTTCTGTACCGGGCAGCAGCCTGCCCAGCAAAATAATGATTTCCTTTTAATATACTTCATCAAATCTCAGATTACAGTCACCTTCTCCCTCTGTAAGGGTTCACAGGAATTTATTTGCCTCAGCTAGCCACTTTCCCCTGTGCAGAAAGGTGCTTCTCCAGAGACAATTCTTTAAATAGATTTGTATTAATTTCTACATGATAAACACTAATAGTGAAAAATACTCCAGAGAGTAGTAACATACGGCATAACAGGAAGAATGCCATTAACCTATAAGCTCTGTCTTTTATTTAAGCAGCTTACAAAAAGCAAGTTTTTACAACTGCTTTCCTAGCAACTAGGATATCAGACCCATATTGCTCTAGGCTACCCAGAATAAACATCCCTGTCCCAAAGAGCCTACAACTTAAAGGCTTCCAAAATATATTATCACATTTATGTATTCTGAATACATTCAATCAATCTTCCTTCAAGTAAACTGTTCCTTCCAATCCCCTAAATTAAAAAAAAAATCCACAAATCAGAAGACAAAGAGCCTTTTTTTTTTTTTTTTTTTTAATATAACCCAGAAGACTGCTATCCTCACTCTGCATGTCTTTAGGGAGGAGCGCTGTGTCATATTATTATTAATTTCACTGTAGCCATTAAATACAAAACTAGCATTTTAAAAGATGAAAATATTTCTATGTGATTTGTGAACCTGAGGTTTACAGAAAAACTGTATATAACAAACCTTAGTGTAAAATAGATTTGGAAATAGCACAAATGTTGTTTTGTTTTACATCTGGAGTTCTGAAAGGTTACCCTTACTGTGGCATTATTGCTGCGCTAAGACAGAAATAGAAAAAACAGGACCGATTACGCATTTTCTTCGATAAATAATGCAAAACCTCTATGCAGTTTTGGGAGCAGAGATTCAACCCAGGTCACTTAGGTAAACACCTTACCTACTGCAGATGCATTATAGAAACAGGTCTTCCAACAACTGGCTGCATCTGCTTTACAGTATTGAGTCCGGGTAAATCTTAACATGACCTTACCATCATTACACTAAGCATTTATAATTAACGAGATGCAAAATAAACTTACAAAAACACCTTACTATGCAAGTCATTACAGAAAAAAAGGTGCATTTTAGAAAGCAAAGCATAACTGCACCACTAGCAGACTGACCGCATCTTTGTTTTTACTATGCCCAGTTCTAGGTACATCAGTTTAAAAATCTTTGCCCATTAACACAGCTGCAGGGAATCATAAACCACGGCTGCAGGAAAGGGGCAAGATTTTTCCAGGGAAGAGGGACAACATGCCTCTGAAGAATTCACAAGCCAGTTGCACATAAGTTACAGCTGCTTTTCTTCCGTATCGACTACAGCTTACCCACAGAGGAGACAGGCGATAACAGGATGATTTATTGAGCTAAATAAATCTTTATGCTGACAAATAGTCATAATAGCCACAGTATAGGAAATCTCATTCCTATAGCTTGATCTGAATTCTAAGACACATTAGCTTTTACGTGCTTTCAGAGGCACAACCTGAAACGCCAGCATTTCTACAACCACCCCTTACACCAACTTCAAGCGTGCCCACAGTACAAATGAACCAAATGCAGCAGCGTTCACACTACTCGTTTCTTGGTAAGCAGCACAAAACAGTACATGCCCACTACTACTACTAATACGGTCCAAAAGGCATCCTGCAACCAGTGCACATGGTGATGGGAAAGACAGGCCAACTGCTAGACCCAAGCACTGAGACATCTATTTTTACTGCCAACCTCCTCTTTGTTTGCTGTGATTCAAACTTTGAGCATTTCCCTACTCCTCTGACTTGAGTCAACTAGCCAAAATAGATATTGGGAAGGCTTCCAGCAGCCCAACTTCAGTGACTGAATACCTCTTGCTAGGTATTTCACTTGTGGCACACACAAGTGAAATACTCCTTTTAAAACTCTGCATGTGGTAGTTTAAGAAAGGAGTTTTGTTCGTCAGATTACTAACAAAATTTGAAGAACATGGCAGAAAGCAGTTTCCACTAAGCATCATTTAATATCATTAATATTTAAAAACATAGTCATACCTTTTCAACAGGACTTCTTTTTTTTTTTTTTTTTTTTAAAGTAATACAAAGCACTCAGGTATGTTTTCTTAATTATGCTTATTTCTAACTTCAGCTTTTTTGGGTGGTGGCACACAGTCCTAAAACTTGAAAAATAATACCACTTCCAAATCAAATTGGATAAAAACCAAGATTTTAAAATAAGATGTAGACAACACCATGAAAAAGCCAGCCATCTCCTTTTCTTCTCAGATACCCAGCAGTTTTAGACCTTTGTACTTGAATGACCTCCATTTTAAAATGCAGCAAGTTTATTCCAAAACAATTCAGGTATCTGGACCTACCCAGATTCAAGCTAATGAGTTTTTCCTCTTCCCCTACACAGGAGGTGGCTTTCCTGGGGAATAACAGACCACATCTAGGTTCATCCTCAGGAGTACTCCTCCAGTTTGATCGTTTCAAAGCTGAATAGACGACCAAGTAATAAGATTATTACAAGAAAAATGATGCATTGCCATCCGACAATACCAGCTACTAGTCTCTGCAGTGTTCTGCTGCTTTGTTGCGTGGTATATGACAGTCCAGGAGCCTACAGCAACCGCAGCTTTACTTTGAAGTTGAACATTCCTCCTGGGTAATGCAAGCAGCTGCTAACCTGGATCTGAAGTCTTGGACGCAGTGCCTGAATTTGGAATATTTATAACTTTTTCACTCCAATATGACAGCCAGTTTCCTAACAACAGACTCCAAAAGCAAAAAACAATAACTGACATGCTGAAGGTATTTTTGCAATCTGCCCATTATTGCCTTATAGCGTGCAGTCCTGCGAAGGAACTAAACACAGTAAGGTCTCAATTTACCACACAGTTAAGTGACATAAACAACCTTTAATAGGATATTAACTCACAATATACTGTAATTTGTTCCTCAGAACTTCTACACCATGATTCATGGCTTTCAATGTGCAATTTAAGTTATTCAGTGTGAACTAAACCCCATGGTAAGCTGCAAACCCATACCACCATTTCTTCTTTCCCAAAATTAGGGAGCGTGCCTGTAAATAGTCTGTTGGAGTAACTGAAACATCTCACTCAGGGCAGCGGTTCGCCTCTTCCACTGAAACACATTTATATAGTTGCAGGCATCTATCTAGGGATTAAAATGCTACATGTTTCATTTTGGAAAGCCTCAAATTGTATCAGCTACTGCATACACAGCAATGCCACAGTATCTTAACTTTTGCTTGTGCCTGATGATGCAGCAACAGGTGTGAGGCACTGCCCAGGCAATACTACCTACCTACTACTCGCACAATCCAGGTTCTGCTCAGAGCTATGATATGCCTCTGAAACTTCTGCCAACACGGTGCATTACTCATCACAGCTTTTTATAGATGCATTATTTGAACAACTGAAATTCTTCACATTCATCTGTTATCCCGCATCTTCTGCTAGATTTTAAGCCAAGATTAACAAAATTATGAAGCTTCACTACGAATATTAAGGAGGCGCAGTACTGTAAAAGGAGCAACTTGTAATTCACCAGAAGCTGCAGTATTCACAAAGATCAGTAGAACATCAAGAAAACAGTTTAAGTAATGGAACAGAAAGGTTCTCTATACATGCAGAAAAGGTTATACAGGTGGAGAAACAGTCCACTGCTCTCACTAGTTCTATATTGTCTTTTTAAAAGGACTAGAGAATTGATTATTAAATTCCACTGCAGAACCCCTGACTTCTCTCAATAATCCAGTAATAAGCAACACCTTGGCAATACTGCTTCGCATCCACAACCTTTATCTGCAGGACAAAGACTTCCAAAGAACTTTCCTGTCAGCCAAAAGCAAAAGTCTAAAGACTGAAGAATCAGCTACTATCTCCAGAACAAGGCTTATCATAAGTTACCTGAGTAAAAGAAACGTCACAGCAGACGGACTGAGCCAAGCTCAAGGACTGGAAATAGCCCTTGCCACCATCTTAAACTACACAAGGAAGGCTGAAATGACTCCAGAATTCTATTAGATTCTTATAATCTAATAACTAAGTATATTTCTGTGAACATGGATTATAGACACAAAAAATTTAGAAAAGGTACTGAACTACACGGAAAGAGACTGAACTGGGCTACTCCCAGTTTACTTCAGTTCTTTAACACTGATGGGCCAAATCGGATTCATGCCATGATGCCAAGCACAAGTGATAGGGCTTTAAGAACAGAAGTTCACAACTCCGAAGGCTGCCCTGCAAATCTCCTGGACAGTAACCCATGCAAGGCTGGCTACTGCCACTGACGTGCCTCTGACCCGATGCACCTTAACATGTCTTTCGAGGCTCAAGTCTGCTAATTTAAAAAGTAAGATATATAATCAGACAACTATTCTACATGTTCCTGGAAATATTCTGAGCTAGTGCATTATGGCTAGTGCATTTGAAAGCTGACGCTTTCAAAGCAGCCTGTAGAAGATGCCTGCATGTAACTTCAGGGAAATTTAAAGCCTCAGTTTTTCAGGTCTCCTTTAAAATCAGAGAGATTGACACCAGAGCAGGATTAAGGTGCCAACTCTTGCCTCTAGCAAACAGCAGTCAATGATCCTTCCCACTTCCAGCTGAAGTAGCGCTGCATGATTAACAGACTTAAGATTCTGGAATTTATGACTGCTCTTAGAGCTCTAGTAAAAATACCGTCCTTGTTTCTTTCCTTAAAACTCTGCCTCAACAGAACCCCTCTAAGTTCAAAACTGGCAGGAAACTATAATCATCATCTGACTTCAGTGTTCAGAGAAGCTCAAACTGTCTAAACAAACCTGCTGCACACAAGGGCTTATTACCTGACTTCACATCACACTGTCAAATGACCTGGCAGTCATCACATTGGACAGATATTTCCACCCTGTTTAAAAAAAGGTGTAAGTAGAGTAGCATTATAATTTGTCAGTGGGAGCAGACTGCCAATATTGCAGTGCCAATAGTAGCTTTATACCATCACATCAGAGAAACCGCAACGATCTCGAGAGAGAGGGAGAGACATATCCCTATCACTCCATGTAACCTGCCATATGACATTCCATGCAAGTCATACAAATACAGGTTTGGGAGAATAAGCAGAAAAGTTATCACCAAGAACAACGACATGAATGACTGGGACTGAGAAAGGAACACATAGGTCAAAGCGGCCTCTTCTCACAACTGCAGCCGTTTGCCAGAGATGCAACACCTAGATGAGCGAGGGTTCCTCAAGAGGAGCACATCACAGCATCTGGCTCACAAGTCTGCCAACTTCTTCCTGCACATTCACCTCCTGCAAAATCCACTCCTTGGCAACTTTTTGCTTACCAAGAGACTAAACTAGAGCTAAATCAAACGGTCTCAATCCTTGACAACAAGAAATTTCCATTTTTGGTATAGCAAAGACAACTCTTGTCTAAGTACAAAGACTGAAGAGTCCAAGACTTACTTCAAAGCAGTGAGTTATTTAGCACAGCTACAGTCTTTAACAGCAATCTCTACAAATTCTCTAGGACACCCTAGCTCACTCAAATAATTTGAGAAGTTTTTTTTTTCTTTTTTTTTTGTTCCCGGTATTTTGGTAAGGTAAATAGATTAAAAGATTAGAGAGCTATTTATCTTCACACATTTCAATAATACTGTACCATCTAGTTACTAACATGAGTACGTTCCACTTGCCAAACTGTTTGTAGGTAAATAATGTCACATGAAGCTCCAAATAGCTATTACCATGAGACAAACTTTAGCTTCCACCTTTCTGCCCAAGCAGATGCATGCATCACTACAGTTTATAATAGCTTACATAGAGTAAAATGCTTCAAAGGACAAGAGCATCAGCCTAGGAGAATTTTATTTGAAGAAACAAAAGTAGAAAGTTATTAACATACCGTTAACTAAAAAAATGCAGGGAAATGAAAAATCAAGAAAGAAAGAAAATGGCAGGGTAATATCACAGCAACACATCAGATGCTTATTGGCTTGTAGCACTTTGGCCTTGCACCATGCTTCACAACAGCACCACACTGTTTCCAATGCCCTGTTTAGTTGTAATCACAGGTTTGCATCCTAGCCAGAAAGTGATCGTCTCAGCAGCAGCTTGCTACTTATTAAGGAGCTACCCAACTACAAAAATAAATGGCTCAAGTTAGACTTTCTCCAAGTAAGTCTATTAAGAGACAGGCATTTATAATGGCCAGAAACACAGCAAGAGCCTCTCCATAGCTATGCCGCAACAAAACACATGTACTAATGTCACTTTTAACACAAAACTCAACCATCAGCTAAGTTTCTAATACACAAGGCAGTGTCTTCATAAAAGCCTCAAGGATCCAAGTCTGCAGGAACGGTCAGTACTTAGCTGTACTTCCCCCAGGCCAATATAATTGAGCTGGTAAAAGTATCAACCTGCAAAACATGTTAGGATGGTACCAGGCAGCAGAAGTTTGATCAAGGCTTTTTGACTCAGGGACAAACAGAACAGGTTGACCAAATTAAGGTCATTTTGGTTCAGATTCTCCTAAGCCTAGAACTACATCAGGCTTACTATCACTGAAAAAATTTAGAGACACTCCTGTGCAGACAACACAGTTTAATCTACACTCAAAATTAATTCAAAGTTACCTTTCATCAAGCAGCTTATTACAGACAAGTACTTAGATGACCAGCTGCCACGAGAAATCAAAGCCTCCTTGCTACACAATAGAAACTGGATACTACATATGTGAATCAAATCTCACCTTTAAGAGGTATTTCCTCCAGGAAATAGAAGCTCAAGCTGCAAGATTAGTCATGCCTACAAAAACAGAGGAACAAGTGAGTGTGTGTGCGCACACTTCAACACACTGTTGAAAAGGAAAGCCTCAGCTACAGAGGGGCACTGCTCTAGGCTTTCCTGAAAAGTAGAAAGGATTCTTCTCTAAGAAGAATCAGCAAGAGATTTTTGCCTCTCTTCGGATAGATCTCAACTGTTGCAGATGTTATTCATACATAATTCAGGGCACACAAGCCTATACAAAAACACCAAAGCTAGCTCCGCATCAGAAATGTGTGTGACATCCTGTCCTCATGTTAGTTTACCCACACCTTGGAGCTTCTACTATAGAACTATTTCAATGACTTCACACGGCAGTGCCTTCCGCACCAAACACATGTAAACATCACCGGTCTTACTCCCCCTTGGGCCTCTACTGTTTTCACATTGGCATAGCATGGCAGTGACAAGCACAAGTAAGTATTCTCCAGAACTGCTGCTGTTCTTTGAACTGTGGTATATGAGGAAGGAGCGTATGGCAGAGGATTAAAAGCCGCCAAAACTCAAATTAATATATGCAGCCCTGCAGCAGGAACAAGCGCCATGGGTTCGCGTTTGAGGTTCCCATCAGTGAACTCCAAGACTGCAGAGTCCCACTGCAACTCAGCCTGGAAGTTCTCAACTCAAAGTGCTCCCACTACAGGGCTCATCACTGGCCTTGACTTCACCCTTTCGACAGTCTGAAACTCCCAAACAGGATATACAAGTACGGCTGAGCAAACAATCACAGGAAATTAACTTCATATTCTGCTAGGGGGAATGAAGCAGCTTCTTTCCAGCTGAGAGCATATAATTACCTGGCACCAACTGGCTACATCTCAGAAGCTACAATGGCAGTTCACAATCCATTTTAGCAGGGTAAACCTATTTTTTGTCTCAATTCTATTGGCTTTTCAATTCTACCAACTGCCTGGAAAAATAGGAACTGCTAGGAAGGTTTGGAGCCACAGCTACTAAAGTGACATTCTCTCTTCCATACACAAGAGTTTTGCAACTCACTGCACATGTACTTGGGAGTGTTTCAAAGCCCTGGCACAGTCAGGCCAAGTAACACACAACAGACAAAGCAGGAGCCACAAAATAACCCAGGTTGGATGGAACCTCTAAAGTTATTCTCCTTTACATAAGTTTTAGACCAGCATTGGTAGTGTTCTTCCTGAAGTACATCCAGCAGACAAGATGTCCACAGCTTTTCTCTCTCCAAAGCAGTACAACTAAGCGAAGACTCAAAGCACTCGGTTCTTAACTGTGCAGTGAAGCTCAACTAAATCTATGCTTTATTGCCTTTAAATAAAGAATATTAGGATACACGATAGTAGGAAAGACTTCTATATTTTTGAAAACTATATTGATGTATTTTGGATACTTCTCGTAAAAACTCTCCAACTACTACATTGCCTCAACAGCTAAATCTGACACAGCCAATAACAGCAGTGTCTTCTTGCTCCACATATTTATATCGGTTCTGGAGACTGTGTGAGCCAAGACATTTACCATGCAGGCAGCTACTGCAGAATAGCTGACAGGGACATTTCTGTTGCTTTGCACTACGTAGAGGGTGGTTTATCTCTTTTAAGAAGAAGTTGAGACAGCATCCTTTAGGCCTTCACTTTCATTTCAAAGTGTAGCAGGCAGGGAAGAGTGCTCAGGTGGTCACTTACTACCAAGCAGCTGCCAAGTCCTTTAGAGGGCTGAAGTAATACAGATGAGATTTACCTGTTTCAGTAGCTACAACTGAATTTTACCTTAATACTCAAATGTAAAGACTGAGTAAGTGGTTATTAGAGTACATACTAAATTATCGCTATAACTATACATACTCTTACCATTGCGCACACATCTATAGGCAGCACTTTAGACTCTGGCCAAAATTATTTATGCAAGGAAAAATTTCAAGGGAAGCTTGACACCATAACTTTTTTTCTATCCGAAGTGGGGGCTCTCAGATAAGGCTTCTTGTCCAACACACCTAAATATGCCATCTCTGCCTTCCTATTGAGTTTTTGTTTCGTTTTAAACAAAATCAGTTACAGTCACTCTACAAAAGGGAAAAATTCAGAATTGTCTATGGCTGATGCCCATTTCAGAAGTGAGCAACTTCACAGTCCAGAAGAATCTCTTGCAGAAGCTCTCCTTCAAAAAAAAAGCACCTTTAATGACTTCTGGGAGTTTCATAACAGAAGCTTTGCACTCAAACTGTACAAGATATTTTACGCAGAGTGGCAACTACCATAATAATCAGTAAAAACCTAGTTGTTCTCTAACTTAAACTGCATGGATGACAGAACTGAAAGATTCAGGAAGGTCTTGCAATAGCTTACTTTCAGGAACCTCAGGCCGAGTTCAAAAGGAACATGATTTCTTCATACCAGAGATATCAGGAGATTTTGGCATTCTTCTTTTTATTTATTTAGACACAGCTTTTCTAAGGACATTGCTCAGCTCCAGAGAAACTCCCAGTCAGAGATGTATGTTAACACTCCAGAGATCAGGGCACACACTAGAGACGCCATAGATGACAGGCTCAGCTATTTTTCAAGAGCAGAGGACAAAAACTTCCGAATTCATAGACTACAGGACATGTTTCTCAAGTGTCTATATTGCAAGTAAGATAAAGTTCTAAGAAGTAACATTAGTGTTAACAGAGTGCTACACCAATGGAAACACTTATCTCAAACTTGAAGTTAACCACATGCCTTGTTCCTTGACCGTTTGAAAGGGAGCTTGAACTCATCATCTGTTAAAGCCACTTACTACATTCACAGCTAATCTTTCCTCCCTCCAAAGCCTCATAGCTGCAGCAGGCAAGATTAGCCTTCCCAATACCTTTATGTGACTAAGAACCAGAATATGCATACCACACAGTCAGCAAGAAGGGCCCTTCTGGTAGCACTGTTTACATCTTTAATATTCTGGTTTGTCTGCAGCTTGATGAGAGGGAAAAAAAAAAGAAAAAAAAAAGAACTGAAGCTTTGGTGTACTTACTACTTACCAGTTCTGTTTTCCAGACCTTTAGGGAGAAAAATAGCTGGAGAACACAAGCATAACATGCACTGTGAGAAACACATTCCCCCCTCCCCCCCCCCCCCACAACCTTACCTGTCTGTACAATTATGTAGTCACTTGCGTGTCCTCATGTTTGAAAAGAAAACAGTATTCCTGTTGTTCAAAAAGTCACGACTCTCCTTATAACTCTCCAGGCATTGTGTAACGTATCTACCTAAAGAATTCCTGTAAGAAACACTGTGGAAAAATGAAATCCCAGCCAGTGTTTTGATGAGTTCTTATCATAAGCTAGTAAGAATATACTAGAACTATATTACTCATTCTGCAGTCAGCAGACCACCTGTAATTCAGAAAAGGAAAAATGGTCCACTGAAATATTATAGAAGGCCACCCCAACACTTCCCCCATAAAGTAGTAGCACCCCAGTAAGTATAGCTGGAGCCCATCGTTATAGTGAAATTAGTTGTACTACAGTGAAAATTTATCAGGCAAAAAGGTTCACTCAAACTACGTGATGAATTAGTAGGTCAGCTTTGAGATATCGGTAAGAAACAAGACTATTCACACATCTCTGCCCTTCCTCAAAAAAGATTAGCTGGTCCTTCAATTTCAACAGAGGCCTAAAAAGAAAAAAACAAAACTCAAAGACAGACTGAATCACTGCAAAAGAAAACTTGACATTGTGTCCAGACACACAGTCACCTCAAGTTGCTCATAGAAGACAATCAGCATCTGAAGTTCACAGTTGCCTCCTACAAAATGCAATAGTAGGACAGGGGGAGAGGAAAGAGAAAGCAAATTCTGACTGAAAAACCAATGAAACACCGCAAACTGGTCTAGAAAAAAGCAGCAGCTTTCACTTTAAGCAAGAATGCATCTTCATCATGATTAGTTTTTAAACACTCAGTGGGGAAGGGGCATACTTTTCAACTGTTTAATGAATTATAAGTAACAGAAAACTGTATTAAGACTCTTGGAATCATTTCCTGGAGCTTTAGATTTTTATTACTTTTTGGTGTACATTAAGCTTTACTGAACATCAGAGCATAGCATGTAATAATTCGTTTTACTTGTCCATAGTAACATTCGGACATATCCCAACCTTCCTAAAATGAGAGAAAAGTAGTAATTTGTATTTTCTTTGTCACATGTTTCAGCAACAAAGCATTAAGCAGGTTTAAATTACTTTACTTTTGCCAAAAGTAACAAAAGTAACATTACTGCCATAAGCATTTACAGAGAACATCTTTCTTCACAGGTTTTTCCGTTAAAATAACATTAAGCATTAAAAATTTACCAGCAAAATGTAGGTGTTTCCCTTAAACTTTTGCACTGGGGCATTAAATTTGGATTTGAGAGCTCTGCCAGCAGTCCAGAGTGAAACTTGAAAAAGCCTCTCCACATGTGATTTAGGAAAACTATTTTCTGTGTATTGCAACCTAATACTGCAAGGCTTCATTCTGTCTCTCAGAAACACTGCTACACTCTCATTTCTCTCTCCCCCAACCTAAAGGCCACATCAGCTTAGAAACTCTTAGGAATAACTGCTCCCAGATATTTACTGTGCACCAGAGGTAAGTTAATCCACAAGGTTAAAACCAACAGGATCTTCGAGGCTCCAAGTACCTGTGAAGTTTTAATATGTGCCAGGCCTTTTATTTATAGCCACTGCAAGAAATCTAGACAGGGACAGCAGAAGCCCTGAAATTTCCATCTCAGAGACTCAGCAATTTAACCTAACATCAGTGGCTCTACAGCAAAAGGCCAAACATTTCTCAGAGTCTCCTCTCAGCTTTGGTTCAGATACTATACATAACCACATCTGTGCAGCTTTTCGATGACTTCATTGCTCAGAAGACAAAACTGGATTCACCCATTCCCATGAGAGTGTAATGACTCTTACGTCCCTTTTTGGCAACATACATTTGTGATTCCGCTATTTGGCCTTACCATGGCATGGTAACACCCCTCCACATACGCACACGTAGCCAAAAAAAGAAAAACATTCACAACTACATCCTCAGCACTTAGTCCACATTAAATTCTGGAAAAGCACATAAGAGCATAGAGCACAAATGTTTGAAATGTGAAAGCTATTTCAAAAGTGCTGCAAAAAGCTCTCCCACACAGCTCTTCTGGCCACTGCAGAACCCTGCTCAACCTGAATTAGACCCATCTCCAGACAGCGACACGGCACCGACAAATCTCGTGCCATTCCTGGGCTGCTGCACCAGCTCTCAAAGTGCTCTCCGAGAAGCAGGTCCCATCTTTGCCTTTTGAGGACACCTCTGAGACTACGCACCAGATCAGTAGCTTACCTCCACTGTGCTGCCCAACAGCTTATTTCACTTCCAGCATTTGTCTCCTTTTCACATCATCCCACTCTGGTTATTCTTCCAGTTTAGAAGCAAGAAATCCACTCCTCATCACTGTATATACACAGTGGTAATGATCGGGCAATAGGAGTTAGGAGGAAAAAGTTAAAGACATTAGACCTGGCAACAAGTTTCACAAACAGGCAGTTGTTTCTCTTCCCCTCAGTCTTCCATTCAGCTGATGGCAACAGTAGCAACGCTGAGTGACCGTTCAATTTACAAAGGAAAACAGACTGCTTCAGAAAAAACATGTTAGAAGGGATATCAGACTGGCAGCCCACCCGCAGGTGTCCTCTTAACCGGTCAAAACCTATTACTGCCTAGGCATCCATAGCTCTGCTCACTGATTCTTGATAGTGTTTGATAAGCCGTTAATAACATCTAGCCCCTAAGTAAATCATAAAGCTACAGAAAGCATATTCTGCATGCATCCCTGTGCCCAACACGTGGTTTTCATATTCTATGAGACAGCCCTGTTTGAACAAAATTAAATTTATATGCTTCAGTTCTCTCAGTTAGCAAGTTAAGCTTTGTATTACAGTTTGAGATTGAGCAGCCACAAGTGTTTACCATCTCCTTCCTCTAAACACTATCTGCAAGAGAGATTGGCATTGGAATAAGAGTATGGAATGAGTGAAGATAGTACAGAAAACTATATAACAGATATTTAGAAACTGCTTTTCAGAGCATGGCTGCCAAGTTCTTGTACACACCTACCATTAAAATCTGACAGCAATGCCTACTCAATCCTCTGTGCAGAAAGTTACAAATAAAGTTCTCGCAAATTTAGCCTTTGACTAAACGACCTCCAGGGGAGCCTAAACCAAGTAGATGAAGTGATTCCCAAGTCACCCCATCTGCTTCCTGTTTAAGACTTTTGCTCCCCTCAGACTGTTGGGAAGCGAACACTGTTCCTCACCAGAGAGGGAAAAAACACCCTACATACTTTGCTTCAACTTGAATAGGACTGGTACCATTGGGAAGGATTGCTGTTCTATCTTAAAAAAGGTCAAGGCTAAAAACACAAACATTTCTTCCCTCTTCTACTTCCTATCATTCTAGCCTGAAATACCTCAGCGAGGAAAGAACTAAAGAATGAAGGCATGTCTTGAAAGAAGAAAAAAGTTTGTGCTCATATACTATGTGTTATCAAATGCAATTGCTGCATTACACATACTAAAGATTCCTTAACTAAAAAGAAAGCGACTGCACATTTGTGCTATCTAAATCAGAGCCTAACATTAGGACAGCACAAAGCTGTTCTGAATGGACAAGGACATTTATTTTTATCTAACGCACGGTTTCACATTCACAACTGTTGTCTAAACCTACCAAGCAAAGTCCTTGGCCTTTGCAGAACAGCTCTTCCAAAGCAACTACTCCTAGCTGGTTAGAGGAGATAACATACCCTAAAGAACATTTCTTCTTGTTCTTTGTGGAGGGAAGGAAAAAAAAAAATCATTCAAAATAAGTTCAGTGAATAAAAGTTGCCCCAGACACTTGAGCTGCTACAGAATACCAGCTAAGTGACACCTATCTGAACTACAGCACTTACAGATGTACTTGAGTCATTTGTCAATTGCGGCATCACCTAATCCTTAAGGAATACATCTTATCTACTAGGCAAGGCATTCAATACACCAAATATTTGAGCATGTGTTGCAGTCTAAGACAGGAACAGACAGAAGCCATAGAAGCAAAGTAGACAATCACCTAAAATAACTATAATGATGAAAGAATTCCATTGCTAACATTTGTTCTATTTAGGAAGATAAAAATACAGATTCATACTGAAGTTTTCCCATTTTTCTGCTCACTTGCTTAAAACATACCAAGAGGATCAAAATTATGTGACATGTACAATATATAAATACAGGTCCAAGTTATCATTTCAGGCTATCAACAATTCTGACAAAATGTCAGCATGCTCCCCGCATTGTAACCATTAGTGGTAAGCAACCAGTTCATATTATGGCAGCAAAGACAGCTGTAAGGCAGTAGGATAGGATTATGTAGGACATACTATGAAGACTAACTCAGCATTCAAAGGTTCTACAAGTCTGCCAGATAAATGCACAAATAACATCAAGAATGTAAATTCATCCTCCAGCACCAGTCCTTCTGCTCTTGCTGTTTATAGACTCCAGCAGAAGCGATGAAGCTATAAAAGAACTCCCTCACTACCACCTGCTCAGTCTTTAGTATACTGCATGTCTTAAGAGGAAAGAAGGGGAGAGGACAGAGAGAGAGGGAAAAAAAAAAAAAAAAAAAAAAACCCACACATATTGCCAAACTGGCATCACTGTGATATTATTCTAACCAGTCTTACCACATCATATACAACTGTACACAGATCAAAGCCACATGAAGGAAAGCGACAGTCAAGCAGAGTTATGTTCAAACTAGGAGAGCCAGTTTCATCTGCCATTTAGTTATTTCTTGGTTAAAAGCTAACTGAATATTGACAGTTTAAGTTATTTATGAGAGCAGATATTAGGAAGCGCAATAATGATTGTCAAGACCCAGCTTGCTGTAACTTGAGACATTTTCCTGCCCAGATAACACTCCTAGTTCAGGAACACCCTGATAACTTCCTTCCATTTGGTTACTCTTATAAGAGGGCAGAGGGGAAAGAAGATTGTCAGTCCTTAAAAGGACCAAATTACAGCATGCTATCAGTATTTGAAAGCCATACAGCAATATAAGGTAGCATTACAAACTGGAAAAAGATCATTATGATATGATTCACCAAAACCTGTGCGTGTGTGTGTGTGTGCATGTGTATGCATATACACCCACGCACACATATATACATGGGCAGCACTGGAAAAGGCTACTAAGGAACCAGTGGAACTTGCATCCTTGGAGGTTCAGAACACAACTGGACAAGGCCTTAATCAGCTCTGCCTAGCTTTGACCATGCTCTGAGTGGGTTAAACTTGAATAATGCTGATTGTAGAACATCTCTAGAGACTATCATTTTTAATGCCTGTTTAAGTTCACTGCTAATTGACATTCTGATAGTGAGAAAACAGAAGATCAAACACTCTTCCAATCTGAACATTGAGAGTCACAATAAGTATCACTGACAATATCTTAAAATCCTTCAAGTAGGCCAAATTCTCCGTTCTAGAAAGTTCCTAACGCAAAAAACCTAACAAGATAGTTCCTAGGCTTACATATTGCAAGCCAAATCACCATCAAAGGACACTTCTTTTTTGGCAACAGGTGTGAGGCCATTTAGTCATTTCTTTGTTCATCAGAAGATCAGCCCCACCTGAAGGTCTTAACACTCCCCACAAAACCCTTCCAGAGACATAAGCTCACTCAAGGATTATTTAGCCTAAGTTGCTAGACACACACCAGAAAAAGCAGCTATTCACAGGGAACAAACTGGCTACTGAGTTGGTAAACAAGGATTAAAAGTAATAGTGATGTGTGTTAGCCACAAACCAGCTGCCTCTGTCAGAGAAGAGTGACAAACCCCAGAAAGAAGAAAAGACTTCACTAGCTATATATACATTCATTTACACTACTTATCCTTTCACTAGGAACTAAAGCTTCCAAGATAAATTACAGAGAAGGCACCAGCTTTCATGCAAAATCTCACCTAGAATCAATCACTCCTGCTCAAAACATTATTAAGAAATGTTTAGAAAAGTTGGAAAGCAATACACAGCTCATCTTACACCCAGGAGACAGCTGTGGATTTGTAACAGGCACTCAGGTAACAGGCCGTATGCATTTTCACACTCAACATGGTCTTCACAGTCAGCACTGTCTTCATAGGCAGCCTTTCCTTTATCAAAGGCTGAACGTGCCTTTCTACCTCAAGAACTAGCATGCACGCTGCTGGTTTTGCACTGCATACCAAGCATACTGTATCACATTTCCATCTGCTGGGTTGGATCATTTGTGTAGCATTACCTTTAGTCATGTTACCACTTGCATACTTGAAAGAAGTTACATTCTCTATCCCACCATGGAAAAAGGCCATTTCTGATAATAAGTACACAGAGAAAATCAACATGCCAACCCTGCTGGTTATAAAGCTTCCTCTTGTATTACAAATTCTTCAGAAAGTTGTCACTACAATAGAAACAAGAATAAGATGTACTGAAAATACCAAAGCCATAGTTTTCAAGTTCACTAGGTAACCTCTTTGCTGTTTAGGGAAAAGCTGGAAGGGAACACGAGGCTTGCAAGGAAAACCAGCATTTCCCCACAAGCAGCTGTCATGGTTACACCTGATACGTTCTTTCCCTACAAGTAACTTGTTAATTGCCCCAGCCACCCAGGCATTGGTAACACTCCAAGCACTAGCCCAACACTCTAAAAACGTACAAGTTAGACTTTAAACACCAGATAATTAAAACAAAATTCATTAGATAATTTCAACAGCTAGCAGAAGCACATAACTCTAGGCAGAAATAACAGCTATTACTCACTGCACGGTCCAAAAGCGAGGAAGAGGAGAGCCAAGCCAAGCGAGGTGTTCTTCCTGCAGTCTTTTTGCTGTGCTCAGTCCACGCCTGTAGCTAAGCCCAAAGTGCTCAGGAGAACCACAGCCCCCTCCACAGCTGTTTTTTACTAGGCCAGATCCAAACTCAGCTGTTTCTCATACACAAGAGGCAGTAAGTCCCTCCAATGGCCCTTTGGGCCAGGTGGGACTCATCCCAACGAATCACCTAGGTCAATCAGCTATTTTCTACTCAGCTGGTTTTACTCTGAGCAGTAGGTAAAGCTGTAAGAGGGAAGAAAAAAATCCCCCATTAAGACAGGCATACTTCAGAAGAGATGAACAGATACCACAGAAAGAGTGAACTGTAATCTCCCCTCGTTATTTGCAAGATTTTAGTTGTTTTAATTTCTGCCCTAGCATTTGTGCATTTTATGCCATAAAACACAAACTTCAGAAAACATTTACTAGACATTGCACAGAAAACATCACCTGATGGTAGGAGAAGCATAAAATTCTGGAATCGACTTTCTTCCTTGCAATTGCTGCAAAATAGCTTCTCCAGCTGGTAAGAAGTTACATCTTCAAGGTTCCTGCACTTTTCTCGGAAGCACACACACATGGCATGATCAATGAAGCTGCAACCATCACAGCATAACTAAGCTGTAAACAAGTCAAGCTCTATCCTTAGTGCTACCACAGACATGTACTCATTTGACAAACTTAAAGGACAACCTCAAAAATAGTATATTTGAAGTGAGTTGGGTTTTTTTTTTTTTTATCATTATTGCTATGTTGCAGAAGTAGGCATGTCATCAGTTTGGGGAAAACCACACAATTGCTGAGAAGTTGTATGATGTGTACTATACACCACTATCTAGTGCATTTAATCCTAACTGAATTTATTATACTTAGCTCTTATTTATCAACTTCCCCCTTTTTCATTCACACTCCAAACACGGAAAGCTAACTACTCCACAACCCCAAAGTTAAGTCAGAACAAAGCCAGTTTAAGAGCATAGGTCAAACGATCTGTTAAGAGGTCCAAGATTCTTATTATTCAGTAATGACTCAAAGACCACTATTTGAAAGGCAGAGATACTTAGAAACTAAATATTTACTTAGAGAATACCTCAGAGAACCCTCACGACAGTTTCAGAGTATTCTCTGGAAAGCCGTTTTGCATCCTGGGAAGGAAGGATTCATAATTTAAGAAATTACTTTCTTAAACACCCCCCCCCCTCCCCAGCCATGCATGACTAAAGTGTCAGCACGAAAGAAGTTCCAACCGCTTCCCACAGTCAGGGTCAGCCTGTGGCTCCTGTACATTAACCCATGCTTACTCATCTGGAAAGCCTGGAAAATATCCATCTTGTCACTCTACAACACTTTTACTAACATATGAACATAAACACCAGCTTTTCCTAATGAAAAACTGTGTACTGCTTTCTCTTCACATACAAATTTTCAACAAAGTTGTTAAGACACATAGGCAAATCAACAAGTTTTAAAAAGAGAAGGAACCCCACGGCTTCCCTTTTATATAGCTTGAAGATATAAATGATATTTCTAACGCAAAAGGGCAATTAGAGCAGTACTCCAGCTCAAACATTAACTTTTCCACAAAAAAAAAAAAAAGCAAATACAAATCAAGAGTCTACTATAACCGTAGCCAGAACATTGCTGAGGTTGTGTATAGTCCAATATATCCGCTTCCATGCCAGACACCTTGTGAATATATTAGACAAAAATCTGCGGTATCTTTGCATTACGAAAACTCAATGGCAAGAGTGCACTAGGGCTTCATTCTGCCGACCCTCAATTGTCAGAAGTGCTTTAAAAAGAAAGACTCCTTTGACTTCTCTGGTCAAAGCTCTGAACTCCCACATGGATACAAGAAGAAACAAATAAACTGTTGGTACTTCTACTAAACGTTTTCAGTATATGAAGTTCTACATTTACAGAGATACCAAGTGAAAAATATCACCGTTCTACCTCCTGTGGATGAGCTCCTATGCAAAGGCCTATATCCTGCTTCCTGAAAAAAGAAATACAGCAAGCAAAAGCATTCATTTCCTTTGCATTTTAATAAATTAAAACCTTGATTTCGCATATAATTATTATGAAACTGTACCCGTAGACAACTCACCAGTGGTATTCTAACCTGTACAGGCAAGATTGGCAGCACACTAGTCGATTAAAACCTGAAACAGCTCTTTGCCAAAAGAATACTCTCCTATAAACCTAGGTTTCTTCAGGAAATCACCAAAAAAAAAAAAAAAAAAAAAAAAATCACGATGGCCCTAAAACTTACAAAATGCATGTCATTTTCCACTTGCTTGGATGCAGAATAAGCAAAATGTAGAGATTTGCATCTAAACTTCTCACTTTACAGCTTCTAAAAATGGAGATTTGGTCTCATCTGACTATCTAAAGTAACTAGGAAGGTAGAAATATTTCATGCTGAATCTCTGTTCAGTTTACTGGCAGCAGCTCATTAGAGATACTGCTGGTATACCCATTTAAGCCAATATTACAGTAGTCTGTCAGATTATTGCTTTACTGACAGCAATTTCATGTTATTTTTCTAAACTAGGATAATTTTAACATACACGTAAGGGAAGATGTTTGGAAGTACATATATTCAGCTATGTGTTGCAAAATTTGTTTCAACGAGCAGATTCTAAATGAAAACTGCCCCCAGAAATCTCTTCCTAAGATTATTTTCAGTGAAAGGTCTACACAAATGTGAGACAACCAGTAAATGCTTTAAAACATAGTCTGCTTCTTTTGCTAATCCACATGCACTTTGTAGAGCTTTTTTCCAATTATTAATCATAAATTAATTTGCAGAAACACAAGGTTAACAGCGATCAACATGCATAGACTTGTGCTGTAGTGAGTAGACATTTCACGCCAGTATACGCTCCGTTTGGGTTTGTCCATTTCAGAATCTATACTTGGTAGAAGAGAAAAAGGAGAGGACAAGGAAAGGAGCAAGACAGACATTTATCACTGGAGGCTCTGGAGTTTCAAGTCAGCATGTTATATAAAATTAATCTTGCCAGATATTAGCACTTAGCTTTTTCAGCAAGTAAGATATTAGTCACAGTCAGTAGCTCTACGGTCATAGCACCTCAGAAACACCAGAACAAGCGCTAGAGAGAGACAGACTGATGCACAAGGTGAGACTTTGCCTCCTTAGACGCACGCTAGTTGAAGATATCACAGGCAGCCACACCAGCAACTGTAGCAGCCAGGGCACCTCCGGCATCACAGGGGCTGGAAGGAGCTCTTAGTGGTCTAAATAAATGGCGCTTAATAGAGTAAGTAGGTAAAACACTAGGGAGCATTCAGGGGCCTGTTTCAGAAGTCTAAAGGCAGTTTTCATTCAAGTAGCTGCCCAGAAGCTATTACTGATGCAAGAACATTTGCACCAACTAAAGCTAAGAAAAAAGCAGACTGATCACACTGTCGCCCTCATCACGAGAAGACACCATGAAACCGCAGACTGCAGTATATATGCTTACAACTTGGGGGGTGGGGGGAGAGAGAGCACCGCTCCCACCACCAGTTTGGAAACATAAGTAAGTATATCCCATGTTTCTTCAGGAAGGCAGCCAGCTGGTCATTTTCCATGGCGGAAGAGGTCCATGTCTCCAGACACTAAGTACTTCCTTCCTTAAAGGCCAAGAAAGGGAAATTAAGAGGCTTCCCCCTCTTTATCGCTCTCTGATAGCTGTAACAAACAGCAGGATTAGCAGATCCATTTGACTGTTGTTTGCCCCAAACCTGCACCTCGAGTGCAGTAACAAGTATGACACGCAAGGTGTCAGCTGGAAAACACTTGATGTCAAACTTCTGCCACGGCTCTTATCACTCAGAAGTTAAAACTCCAAATATGCAGTTAGGTATCATCATGAAGACGTTATTTCTGCATCCTAAACACAGCAGGACTGTCAGTCTTTTCTACACTTCATTCCTTAATCAAGTTAAATATACCTTTGTCTCCTCTCTGCAGGACACAATAGTTAACACACTACGCAGAGCCTTTGAACTTCACAGTTCCACCCTAATTACTGCATACAAAGCTAATTAATGTTTGATCAGAACTGCAGGTGGAAAGAAAAGTAACCATACAGTCAGAGGCAGATTATCTTTCCCATCAAATTATCTGCAAAAACATCACAAAACTATCACAATTAAACAAATCAACAGTAATTACAGCTGCTAAAAGTAAGAAGTAGTATGGTCTCCATGTCCTTTATGCTATCTCAGAGAGCAATGACATCAGTTAACTTCTCTCCTGTGTCTGCAAGCCATGTACTTCTATATTCCCAAGATTATAAGGAAGCTTGTAAATACTCACAAGTGGCAAGAGAGAATTCCCAATTGAAGCATTGTCAGCTCTAAACTGGCTAGGAAAATCACATCCTGAAGGAGCCAAGTAGAGCTCTTCTGTCATCAAACTCATATACTCACTAACTAGTTCAGATGCACAGCAAACATGAATATACGCCTATCACTGGCTTGTCAAACAGCAATGAAGATTCTATCTAGTGCAGAAATCCACAGAAATTGTGTAAATACTGCCTTGAACAGTACAGTGGTGCTTCAACATTGTTACTCCAAGAATGAGCAGCCCTCCAGTGTACTCTATTATATAAAATGTCAGTCTAATCACAGTAATTCCATGTACAAATGTTGCCAAATCTCATAAATGAAAGCACAAGTGTGGATAAGTGTTTAGGACGAGTCAATTACCCACCTCCCTTGAAGGACCAATTAAGAAATCATACTGTGACTGACCACAAGAACAAAAACCTCTAAGACAGCAGAGTGCTTGTTCTAAATTCTGAAACCACAACTGATCCACGCTCAGGCGTTCTAGTCCATTCCTCTTCTTCAATGCAACTTGAATAATCTAGGTGACACTGAGTTCCTAACCTTGAGAAATAAAATTGTCTCAAACTGGAGTCTGATTACTTTTTAATCCTAGACAAAACACTAGGCAGAACTTTATGTCAGAGTGGAAAGTTGACTAGTGCCATCAACAGTAGATTTGCTTCCATGTTTGCCCAACTGGCGGGTCAGAACATCAGCTCTGCTAATCTCGCTGCCAGAGACCAAAGCCTCCAGTACTCTACTCAAACCACAGCAGTTTGTTACCCGTTTACTTGGGACACAAAGGGAAGGATGTCCTGCAACGATATGATTATGTTGCATATGTTATTGACCACAAATGAAAAAAAAAAAAAGGCACAATGCTATAATTATAAGCAAACATTCAGCACAAGAAAAGGAGCTGCTAAATCAAAGAAAGATTGAATGGCTTACAAGAGCACTTAACAGGAAAGACAACCCTTGGAGCAAGACACAAAAGAACTGATGAAAATACAATTTACAAAAAAATGCACTTCACAAACACCCATGGTATTAATGCTTTTCTTTTACTACCTCCTTAGGGCATCCCTGCACATTCTCATATCCTGCCTTACTCAATCTAGCTACATAACGAAGAGGAGTACTCTGTGGAACTGTTTGTTTAAGATTACTCGAGTATTAAATGCCAAGAGGAAACATGGAAATGGTCACTCCTACACACAACAGTGAGTAGCTGATTCAAAATTGTGATGTATTTTTAATCAGTACATGTGCAAATATGAGTCATGATCTTTATCTTAAAATGAAGTTATTCTTACGTGAAGATAAAATTATTCTTGGACTCCCATAACTCTATTCAACTCTGGTCACAGAAATCCATGGCTTTTTGGCTTCAAACTCAAGCTCTGTTTTGCACCGTCAGCTTCTTGTTATCTGGCAATAAGTCTCAATCACCCCAACAAGCAACTACAAACGGACGTTTCAACACGTGCCACAATTTCTCCATCCAATCCCACTTTTTCAGGTGTGAGAAGAACAGGTCTACAGTGAGACTTTGATTGTAAACATTTTAAAAGCTATGTGCCTTCAGAGACCTACCCAGCCAGTAGGTTCTGTGGATTACATGACATTGTACTAGGATTTTTAAGAGCAAAAATTTCTAGTAGCAACTCTTCTAAAGACTCAAAGAAGTTCTACTAAAGCAAAAACTTTTCAGAAAAAAAACAAAAAAACAAAAAAAAAAAAAAAAAAAAACCCCACTGCCTTGAAACAGCAAAGTCACCACTAAACAACCAACCTGATATTTCACGGAGGGCAGTTTGCAAGTAAGCCGGAATATTCAACCTAAAGCAATACTGCAGCCAAAATGGAAAGTACATATTCATATAACACTTGCTCCTACTGCAGCCTCGCCTTTGCTTGCCTGGAAGTAGTCCCAAACGACATGACCTCTGCTGCCTCAGTTCTCCTATTCAATGCATGATACTGTAGTTCGAGTGACAGCCAAATAGTGCTGCATCATTTTTTCCAAGCAGTTCAACAAGCACAAGAACAGCTTATCAGGAACTTGCAACAGGAAAGGAGCATGCCTCAATATACTCCTTTAATTCAAGAAAGACTATTTTGAGCTTGTTTTGTTACTAGCAACATATATTGCTTGTAATATAACTCTTCCTTCCAAAAAGGAGATTAGAGTTTGGTTTTCTGGAACCCGTTGCACACAACTCCAAGCACTGTATTAATGTAATTATCAAATCTACTCAACATTTAGCCAGTGAAATTCCCGTTACCACAATTTCTACCTTTGAAACAAGTTTGTTGATAATAGGAACAGCCTTGCAGCAAGCAGCTGCCTGCCTTATGGGCTTTTAATGCAGCAGATGCCGTTATGCATCATAAATATGCCATGTTCTATCATGCGATGAAACATTCTTCAACTCCCCCTCTCCCCTCTGCACAAAGCCAAGAGGATTTCCCAGGAAACATGATAAATTAAAGCATTCTCATTCCAAAAAAGAAAGCACATTTTTTCCCCCCAGGAAATCTCTGCACTTTTCAGTTCACTGTTATTTGAGGCAAAAATTATTTTTTCCTGGACGCCTCCCCTCCCACCTCTCTCCCACAGAGCCACCTCCCTCACAAAAGAACCTTTGCAATGTTTCAGACAGGTTCTCAATGAATAAAAATGGCTTAAGAAAGGCTGCTGCATTGCACGTTAACTGTGTCCATTTTTGTCTGGAATCAGAAAACAGAAATGGGACACAGCATATCACATTGCAGAGAAATTTTCCTGTTCAAGGATTACGTTGTCTTTACATATGTAAGGCTTCCCACTGAGAACAAAAATCATCATCCAGACTTGAAGTATATGCAGCCTGAGAGATTTCAGCATCGTGCTTTCTTGATAGCTATGGATATCTCCCTAGTCTTCCACTTTCCCTCCTTTTCCCCCTTAAAAGCTTAATTTGCCAGAGTAGCATGCAAAACTCTTACTTTTGGTGGCACCTAACCAGAGAGAAGACTCACTGTCACTCTAAGTCCAAATGACTAAGGGAAACAACATGGATAAATGATGAAAATTTTGTATTAAGAAAAAAATCCAGTTTTGTTAAACAATGAGATTAAATCTATTTCCTTTTACAATAAACTGTCACAACCAATCTCTTTGATTTCAAGATGTTACCTTAGAGTTCACTATTCTGATTAAATTTCATAATCAGTATTGACTGATAAATCCCCGTTTGCTGTTCACTCTATAGATTCCATTTGCAATTTCAAAAGTAAGCAGCAGCACAAGAAACAGCTTTGTAGCAAAAAGAAAATTAGAGTTTAAGCACAATTCTCTGTAGTAATTTTCTGATTTCAAACATTTGCAGTGCCAAGATGTGAGGAAGTAGGTTAGAGAAACGATCCCAGGAAAGCAAACCTTCGTAGGACAACTACGTACACAGTTATTCCATATGTTAATCAGTTGCTGTCAGCGTTTTACCAGAACACAAGTCTTAATCAATCATAAACACAGACTTTCACCAGAATACAGGACTCAACTGACTATAAAGATACAGGCTAAGATCATGAGATAAGCCAGTCTGAGCACGTCATGTGTTCCATGCAAAGTCCCGTTTTAAATATTCAGGTTTCAAGAACCCAGGGAAGCTCCTATTGAAAACTCAATTTTACTTCAAGTTAGAACTAGTGTATTGTTTCCATTATGAAGTACTTCCTACACCTTGCTCTGTAAGGGAGTACTCTAAATTAACACAGTCCCTTAACTTAGACTCTACAGTACATAAACCAACTGACAGGTAGATGTAAGGATGAAGGAATCCATGGAAAGAACAGAAGCGGACACAGAATAAACAATAATGGCTCAGTAGGTACCACCAATGCCAAGTTCTAGCTGACAATGAACGAACTCATATGTCAAGGGAGGACCTCCTACTAATTGGAAGCTTATTTTTTATGAATCATTGACAGAACTGATGAATTTACAAGGAATGTGTCAGATTTTAACTGAATGGTTCTTAAAATTGCTGTTTTAGCTTCCTCTAAAACATACAAATCTCAAATGGAGAAGCAAAACATTTACATTACTATATTTAGGAAACACATTTTTCCTTAGCAACTCCACAAAACTGCAAGTTACAGACTCCTCTTTTAGTAAGGCACAATAATAATTGACATGAGATCATCCAGATACACTCACTGCACATCTTACGGGAACATCACATTTTTCATAATGAAATAAAACAATGGAAGTTTTGTCTGTTCCGCTGCTCTTTCAAGGTAATGTGGTGATGCAGAAGGAACACAGAGTAACTTAAGACTTTCCTCCAGCAATTGACCTAGGAAATAGGAAGATGGGTTGGAAACCCCGTTCAGAATACGGAAGAAAAGGATGCTGTCTGCCAGCCGCTGACCCTATGATCCTTTCACTCAAGAACTGATCGGAGACAGTTTCCCCTGTGAAACTTACAGTGAAACTGTAGGTTTATCCAAGAAATTCAGTTAGTTTTGATTCCTCTTTCCAGACCACGCATACAAAACTAACTGCAGTGAAATTCAGTTGCAAAGGCATTCTCAGATCACGTCATATTCACGTACCGTACAGTAAGAAGCTTCATGCAGTACCAGTCTGATAGAGTGCTTCGCTGTCCACAGCTCCTGCACACATACAGAGCAATATATACTGCTTTGGATATATTTGTAACAATTGGCCTTGTGCTTTTACCTGGAACCCATTCTCTCTTGCCCCATTTCTATAATCTACAATCCAACCACTTTTAAGAAATGGAGAGGCTAGGTAGGCACGCATCTCAGGAACTTAAAAAGCAACCGAAGCTGTTACCATAGCATTATTCCAAACAAAAGTCCTCTTAAAACAGCAATACATTCCACAAAGCATTTCCTTCAGCTCTACGGAGCTCCTTAGACTATGACCTCAGAGTAAATTCTTTTATTCCCAGAAGGCACCAGGCAGAATGCAAGACCGAGCCACTCATTTTTATGAGTTACTAGTTTTTATTACTATTGTGGATGCAAGGCAACATGCTCTTCCAGCCCAGCAGGGGCAAAGTTTGAGATAGATTGTCACAGTCTGGTACCGGCCCAAAGAAAGCCCAGCATGCAAGTCAGCCTGCCAAGTCACTGCTGACCACGTTCTCTATGAATTGGCAGGTACGCCACTGTCCCCACTGGAAACTGATGATTCCAAAAGCATTAAGGACCAGACACCCTTTAAGTGCTTTTCAGAGAGGAGGTCTATTTGTGGACTGTGATACCTTCCTCACTCTTGCCCAGCCCAATTAAAATCTCTTACCAAATGCTATAAAAGTAGCCCTGGAGACATACGGAACTTAGACTACCCTGCAGCATCTGTTACAAATCAATGGATTGCTTCTTTGAGAACAAAGGCCATTCTCAGGTAGATCCTTTATGAGTTACCTACCCAAATGAAATCCACGTTTCAATTATTCCACTAAGCAGTTTTAGAGATTTGACAGTTACCTCATTGCACGACAGTCCCTTTCTCCTGCAGAGCCAACATAAGTGATTCACTGAAATAAGCTTGCTCTCCAGTTTTCCTCTCCTACTTATCCAAGTTGTTCTATACCTCTTAATTCCCTAAAAGCTGCCAAAAATGCAGAAAAAGAGTGGATGTGCTTCATATTTTACATGAGACAGAACTGATATCCCACAGGCTGGCCATACTGGAAAATAATTCTCTGTCACTTTCAAGTACTGCATGTTTTCTTCTTCATTAAAATGGCATGCCATTTGGATGACCAAACGGGACATTAATAAGGGGAAGAAAACCCTTTGCCAAAGCTTTAATAGGAAAAGAAAGAACAAGTCATTTTCCTCTCCACATTAAATACTCAAGGACAAATCAGTCCTTAAAGCTAGATCACTGTAGTTTGCCCTCAGAAAGCAAGTACCAAAATATAACCAACATATCAGCAATATCAAAGGTGGTCTCTCACCCAGACAGCACTTCATAGATTAGAACTATTCCTCCGTGACAAACAGAGTACAATAGTAGCTTGCAAGTATCTGTCAAGGGCAGTTTCTCACACACACAGGACTGCCAAAGAAAATGAAAACACAGAAAGCGGCATTTGGGATCTCAGGAAATCTAACCACTAGCTGACACTAGCAATACTTGCTCAAAACAAACAGAAAACCTCCAAAAAACCAAACCCCCACCACCTAAAGGTACAGTGCAATAGACTGCAACTGAGAACACTAATAAAGGCCTCATTTTCATCAATCACAACTAGCAGCAAACTAACACTGAACCCGCCTACTGACGATCTTCAGAGGCAAAGCATTTGTTTTAGAAAAACTACAAGTCCTCTTCCCAGTGAGAATTTCTTCAACTCTAAGAACAATAAGCACCTACAAACAGGAAAATAACTTAAATTACACATTGTTGTCATGGGAAGGCTATTTTATAGAACAGCAAACAAATTACTTGTAGCACAAATCTGAACTGAAGTCACAAAGGTTAGGTTTCGCCCTCAAGACAGGGTGTGTCTTCATCTTATGGAATGTCTTACCTTCCAAATCAAGTCTAAAATCAGCTCTAACAAACAAAAAAAATCAGATGTCTGACTTCCATAAGGAGAGCCATACCCATGGTAAATGAGCATAGCTGAGAAATGCCCATATGGAAAGAGAGCTGTCCTGGAATTTTTACAGTAGTAACATCAACCTTACTGTAATTTCCTTTCCTATATAGGCTATATATAAAAATTTTTGATTTTTCCAATAGACTGTGCTATTGAAAAAAAAAAAAAGCATAATCAAGCAACAGTTAAAAGTCCCAGTATTTTCTCCTTTCTGAATAGCCGACATCTTTCACATAAGAAGCCCAGAAAGGGTTCCGTGGATGCTACAAAGTAACTCGCTCATATTCACTAAGAACAGCACCTTACAGGACACAAAAAACTCTGAAATGCTTTCGTATTTTAAAGCTGACCTCCCTTCAGAATCTGCTTTGCTCTGTAAGAATAAGATTAAGAGAATGTTCTTATGACTTTTGTACAAACAGCCTTCTGATCGTTCACCACTAAGATTTTCTTTGCACAAAAAAAAAAAAAAAAACACGAAAGCAATCTAACAGAATAGCTGAACGATACAAAACTTCTGACTTACCTTAGTACTAGTATTTCATTCTCTAGAATTAACTAAAATCAGATACCTACTTCTCATTTGAAGTAAAAAAAGAACTGGAAAAGTTTTCTTTAATTCTAAGCTTTCTAAAGTAGTATTCAGCTGTAGCCTTTGTTGAGACAGTCAATCTGATATGAGGCTACAGATCTCCTTTTGCCTTACACTTCAAACAATTTAGACACCTTTTCAGTGGGCAAGGGGCAATAGCAACTACAAGAAGTTTTTACATTTCAACCAAGAGGTGAACAAGAAGTCAGCAGGGCAGCAAGTATATATGTGGGAAGGGGTGGGGATAGAGAAAGGAGGAAAGAAGCAGGAGAAAAGGGAGCTTTAGTGTCGGTGGTGAGACCCATTTTTACGGTTAAATCACCTCTTGAATTCCGAGCACATTTGAACTACACATTCGAGCAAAAGCTGTAATAAAACAAGGGAAGTGTTGAACTCCTTCAGTCAGAATTTATATAAAAGAACGCATGCTAGGCAAGCATACCACAGACAAAAGATAACCCCGTAAATGAGATCTCACTGCAGCATAAGTGGATTTGGCTCCAAGAGCTTTATGTACGCTAGGATATTCTCTGCATTTACAGAAGTTCTGCCAAAGAGGTATTTATATTTGAGTTCAAGCCACATCCCCATCTCTACTTCTAAAGCAGTACGAGGTGCATCTTTTCTTGTTCTATAGCAGTGCACAACACTGCTCCTATTAAATGAATAAGAGCTCTGAGAGCTTACCCTTACCACCCGCACCACTCAGATTAAGCAGGGAGTCAAAGAATAGGCTTGTCTTGCTTCATAAGGAAGTTTCCTCTTCAGAGCATCAACTTAAGTAATTCTCTCCACACTTCTCTGAGGGCAAGACGTTTGACAGAAAAGTAGCAACAAGCCTTGTTTTAAGCACCAGAAACTATTGCAGGATGGAGACTTTAATTAATAGGGAGTGTCTCAACTTATAGCTGCTCTGATTCCCACAATTTGCTCATCTATCCAACACCACTAGACTAAAAAACTTCACCTAATCCACTGAGCAGTTGGCTCCATCCACATTCCACTCCCATTGCTTAAAAAAGGCAGTGCACTGGATTGTACATTTGTTCTCCTGTGGCACACCTTGCAACAGTTCAAACTTCCTCCAGCGAGCACTAGTCAAGCTTCTCCCCATCACTCTCACTGCGTCGATCCTTTCTCACTTCTTTCATGCATCTGTTATATAGAAAAAGAAACCATTCAAAACACCTTTCTTCCACTTCGCCTCGCTTGCCGATTCTGATTTCTGCTGTCTGTCATCTTCAGCCCAACAGAAGTTACCTTGGACTGACTAAACTGACTGTCTCTTCACATTTGACATCCCAGCCAGGCACCAAATCTCCGCCGCTGCCTCCCAAAGATGACATATATTCAAAGTCAATTTAAAAACAAACACAAGTACTATCCAAGTTTCACTCAATGAACTATTCACCTGTACTCTGCTCCAAAGCTGTAGCCATCCACATTTCCTGTAACATTACAACCCCCTCTAGTCTAGTTCTGCAGTTTGTCCACCATACACAAGCTGCTAATTATCTTCCCTTTATAAGGTTTCTCCCACTATCACATACATTTAAGCAAGACTGAATGAGTGAAAAAAAACAGATATAACCTGAACTACTTCCGCTCTGAGTCCATTTATTCAGCTCTACCACATCAATAGTATCAGTTCCCCAGCCTCACTAACTCTCAAGTAGTTTTGCCAACTGATTATCTCTTTACTTTTCACAAATGATCACCCTTCTAGACACTTCTCATCACCTTCAGAGGGAGAAATCGCAACTATCAGTACACACTCCCTCCTGTCTGCCTCCTCTTATCCTGTGACCAATAAATGAGTTTCATTCATGTGTGCTGCATCTTCCCCTGCTCGCCCCCCCCTTCTTCAAAGTATTTTCCTTTCTCAGTAACCAGGTCAATTGGTCCAGGCTCTTCCAGCATATTTCATATCCCTGGTGAAAGAACTCGCCCATAAGGCCATTTAACATCTCCATCCTATTTCAGGAAAGCCCATATATTACCCCAGCAAGAAACCAGCCATCTTGAGAAGTCATTGAGTAGATTCACTATACTAAAATCAAAATTGCATAGACACACCTAAAATAATCACTACATTAATTACATTATATTATACAACTTTTTCTTACCTATTTTCTCATATAACTCACTGACTCAGGAACCTTATATGATTCAATCCTACTACAGAGCAGGATCAACTGTACACTGGCTATGCCCGGATGATGCTAGTCTAACCTGTCCTAACCACCTCCAATAATGTGAATTTAATGGCTTTTCCAGGAACTATTTCAGTGCTTCAGTGCTTTAAGTGTTCGCAAAAGTTTTCCAGCACCTAACCAAAGCCCTCTTTTTGCAGTGCAAGGCCATTACTTACTGTCCTATCCGGCACTGCTCAGACTATTCCCTTCTTCTTCGCAACAACTTCCTTTCAGTTTTCTCTTCAGTCTGAGGAGTTCCTGTTCCTCTAATTTCTCCTTGGAGAATTACACTTCCTCGGCCTCTGACATTCTCAGATCTCTGCTCTCTCCCACTGGTCCTCAGAGTTTCTGAAGTACAGTGCACCAGAAAGGATAACTCATCTTTTCTCTGTGGAGCCAAACAGAAATCTTACAGATACTTTTAAAAGTAATAGTTACGACAGTAGGTACCCAACTACTCAGAGCAAGCTTGCCTACTGCATTCAGTGATATCTCATTATTAGACAACGAAAGAGTGTTAAGCCCGTAGCAACCACAGTTATCATCATCTCTCAGATCATAACATAGCCACAGATTACGTATGAAGATTACAGGCTGTTTGATTTGACTTGTGCACAAAGTCATTACTGAAAAAAAATAATCAACACAGCAGCACAAACCGCTAACAGTGAGGTTGCCAAAAATCATACAATGTACCTCAACTTGGATCACAGCCAGTAGAAGTTTCCAATCATCAGTTCAAGGGACTTAGGCAAAACCCACCCAAAAGAGACAGTTTGGACAGGATAAGTGCATTTCTGAGTGTGCCTATGTTTCAGGATTGTCTTTTTAGCCAGGAGCATAGCAGTGGCAACGCAGCCCAGATGAACGGAAGAGACTCGAGATACTTTTCCATGGCTGTTTTTAATCTTTCACTTTTTATATGCTTGCTTCTACCCAGCCTGATTAGCAGGATCAGATATAAGTGAGTCTCTTGTTACATTAATCTCAAAGGTCCAACCTCCATTTAGATAAATAATTTATCGCTCTCAAGGCCAGCCTGGTTAAAAAAAAAACAACACAAGAATAATTATGAAAGCTGAAACAAGCTGAAAAAACTGTTCCACACTAGAATGCCTGATCTGAATTCAGGGTGCTTGCGGCCTTATTAGTAGGCTAGTATTTACAAAGTTTAAATTCAATATTTCCGAAGCTGCACTTCATGCCTTTCGATAACCACAGGGCAAATACTGGACTGATACATTGAGACACAAACTCCCTAGCTGTAGAAACATATTAATTGAAACAGAGGAAGAAACTTTCAACACTCTGAAGATACAAAGCACATACAAATGCTTAACTGCTCTTTAAAGAGCACATAGGGATCCAGTGTTATATACGCTTTTCCAAATAAGTTCAGAGTTCTGCTTCATGACCTAACAAATACAGGATTTCTGTGGTTTTACATAGTTTCACAGTTAGTTGCTTCAGTACAACAACAACTAAGCAACAGGTTCACACCTTCAACTATAGGTTTTTGAGGTTTGGGGTTTTTTTGTTTTGTTTGTTTTTTGTTTTTTTTTCCTAGACAGAGAGAGAACAGATTGTAGCAAAAATTAGAAGAATATTGCAAGGTTACATACTGTTACCTTAGTTTAAAAAGAAAAACCTCACTGTAATTTTAGCAAACCTTTGAAGCTCTAAGTTTCAACCTGCTGCCTTTACAGGTGTCCCATCAAAGCCTACAGAGGCATAGTAAGCAATGCTTGTGCTGCTAGTCATTCGTTTTCTAGTGAAGCCAACGAACATGCTACTGCTCCGCAAGAAGCAAAATAAAAATAAAAATTTTTAAATTTTTAAAAAATCACCATTTCGTCAAGGACATCCACCAGGGAATTCCCCCAATCTGCTCCCTACACCCCTCCAACCGACCCGACCCTCGCTGACCTTGAAACGGGGGAAGCCGCTGCCTCGGCATCACCCCTCTTCCTCCTCGCCCCCGCCCCCGGGGCTGCTCCGCGGCGCCCCCGCGGCGGTGCCACCTGCCGGCCGCGCCGCGCGCCGCCCGCCGGAGCTCGCCGCGCTGCGCGGGGCGGCGCGGGGGGCGCCCGGCTACCCCCGGCCCCGCGCCCGTCCTCGCAGCGCTGCGCCGCGGCCCCGCTTCGGGGCGGGGGGGGGGGGGGCAAAACCCAGTATGGAAACGCCACTGCCTTCGTGCCGCCGAAACGAGGAAGCAGCGACGGAAAACTGAAGCGCCCCCCGCCCCGGGAATACCGGCACCGGTTACTGCGGTCTCCCCCGCCCCGCACTGCGCGGAGCCCCGCGTCTCCTCTTACTTTCGGGCAAAGCGCACTTCCCCGCCTTGCGGGGGGGGCCGTGCCACGAGCCGGCCGAGAGCACGGGAGTACCCAACGTTTCGCTAGATCACAGTCCTACACTTTCTTTTTCTTTTTCTTTTTTTTTCTTTTTTTTCCCCCCTTTTCTTCCTCCCCTCTGTTCCTCAGCTACATCGGAAAACCAGAGCAGCCTCTGAAAGCACAGGAGCATCCCCCGCAGGCCAGCGGTGCACTGCGATCCCTCAGACGCCTGAGGTGAGGGATTGCTCCCAGCCTCCCCCGAACAGTCCTCACTCTCCCAGCAACGAGCGAAGGGAACACAGCCGACTCCTCTTTTTAAAAGCCACACGCATCATCTGACTGACAGCTCCCGCCGCTTATCGCCGCACTTGCTCTCCTGCCACGCTCCGAGCGCCTGGAGACCCAACGCCTCGCGTGGCTAAGTGCAAAAGACGCGTCTAATTGGGAAGCTTTGGGGCGAGGAAAGTTTTTAAGTTCAGGGCGAGGGTTCTTGGGTTTTTATTTTTTCCTGAGAGGGGGCTGAGGAGGGGCGAGCGCGGGCACGGAAGGGGGGACGCCAGGGCTGAGCAGCGGCGGGCGGGCCGGGCTCCGCTCAAGTTTCGCCCGCAGCGATGACCCCGACGCCGGCGCTAAGAATAACGCGCAGCTGCCGCGCCGGGGCCCCGCACCAGCCTGCGCCGCCCGCCCCGGCGGGGACCCCGGCGGAGCGCGCCGCCACCCCCGAGGAGAAGGAGGAGACGCCGGGCTGGGGGCGGGGGGGAAGCGCTCAGCTCAGCGCCCCCCACCCCCGCCGCCCGCGGCCCCGCGCGCGCCCGCCCCAACGGCCGCGCCCGCCCCTCAACGGCCGCGTCCGCCCCAACGGCCGCGCCCGCCCCTCAACGGCCGCGCTCCCTCCTCGCGCCGCCGCCGCCTGAAGGGCGCAGCCCCGGCGGCGGCGCGGGCGCTCCCGCCTCACTTACCGTCCGGTGTCGCTGCGGCTGCCGGCGCCGCCCCAGCGCCGGGAAGCGGCCGGCCGCGGTGAGCGCGCCGCCGCCGCGGCCGAGGAGGAGCGGCAGCGCCCTGCCCGCCGTGGCCGCCATCGCGCCGCTGAAGCCGCCCCGCGCGCACGGCAAGGCTCGCGCTGCGGCGGCGGCGGCGGCGGCTGCTGCTGCTGCCGCCTGGGCGGGGGGGGGGGGAGGGGGAGCAGCTGGGCGGGGCTCGCGGGCGGCGCCAGCCAATCGAGGCTCTCCGTCGCCCGGCCCGGGGCTTGTCAAGCGACGGGGCAGCCGCCAATCAGAGCCAGGCGGCCGCTCTGTGCGGCCAGAGGATTGGCCGCTGCCTTCCCTCCCCTGCGCGCGGCGGGCGGGGCCGCGCTGGGGCTGGAGGGCAGGGAATCTCCACGGCCGGGCGCCGGGGGGCGGCGCCCGCGGGCGGGATAGGCCGCGGGGCGGGGCCAGCGCGGGGGGCGGGGCCAGCGCGGGGGCGGGGCCAGCGCGGGGGCGGGGCCGGGAGCGTGCAGGGGCGGGGGCGCGCGCCGGGGAGCGGGGAGCTGCTGCCCTGGGGAGAGGTGCAGGGCGCACCAGGGGGGGATGCACGGGAAAACGATATGTATACGGGCCTCCCCGCGTGGGAGGTAAAGAGGCCGGACGCGGGAGAAGTCCTGTGAACGGATGTTCGCTTTGCTGGTTTTCCTTAGAAAGGGTTTTCCCGCTTTGCCTGAGGGATGCTGTAATTACGTTGGCCATTCCCGGCGAGCGCTTTCGAGGACGCGAGCACCGAACGCAAAGCCCGTGCGTCCGGCTCTGATCTCTGCCTCCGGCGCGCGCTTGCCCGGCTTTTCCCCCCTCTGCCGCCTGCACGTCCAGTTGCGATTCCTGCTTCCCAACCGCGGCAGATGTATTTTACTGCCGCCTGGCAGAGCTGACGGTAGCAGTTGCTAAAATACCGCGCTGCTTTTGCAGTTAAAGGCTTTCCATTTATTTTATTATTATTATGCAGGTTAGGGCTTTCAAAGCTGATTAGTTGAGTTAAAGTGCTGGAATCTAGCGTCACGGGTGCATTTCCTGGGGGGAGAGCCGGGCACCTGTGCTACCCGGCCCACTGTTGCCAAACTATTGCAGCTGAAGAAATTTCGACAACGCAGAGAGCACTCAAGGAGCAGCAGAGGTTGGTGCAAAAAACGTCCTGGGGCCACAAGGCCCCTGTGCCCAGGGAGCAACAGCCGAAATGCAGGTTTTGCACCTTTTTTTGCTGCGTATTGCTACGCCTGCTGTTAGGGCTTGCGTTATAACCACGTGGCAGCCCAAAATCACCTTTTTCCCTGGCTCATGGCATCTCCTCTCCAGTTTTGCACATTAGAGAATTGTTTGCAGCACGCTAGCGAAATATTTGCACTTCAGCCCACTTTGATCATGCAAAATTGTCTCCCCATTTAAAAAGTTTCTGCTGGTTTTACTTGCTGCTCCGCGCTCATGGCAGAGAAGCACTTACGGGGCGGGATGGCATCGCTCTGCCCAGCCTTCACGGCTCTCCCATAATCTCTTGCACAAAGTGCCGGGCCGTCGGTCGCGCCTGACGGTGAGATGCTTCCCCCAGCGTGGGAAGAGTGGTGCACGCTGCAAACATGCGCAGGGCACGTCCCTATCGGCCCTCGAGCTCCCGAGGAGGCAACGAGGCTCCGAAGAGCCTCTTCAGCTGCGTGCAAAATCGTGCGTTTAACAAGTCTTTCTCCGTGCTGTTTTTGCTGGAGCCAGCTGAATATCGGAAAGCTGTTCTCAAGAATAATTGATGGGCAAAGCGTGCCAACGTTTGCAATTAATATTATTTGCAGCAATTGTGCACGATTCCCCATTTTCTAGAGCGGGTCCCAAGCTGCACGCGAACGTGCCGTTGCTCTGTGGACGCTGTCGCAGCCCGTTCCCCCCACGCGGGGAACCCGGGGAAAGAGCGCCTAGGGTTTGCCTGCCTTGGCCTTTTTGGAAAAATACCATGGAAGAGCGGTGGTGCCTGCTGCAATGTTTCTCCCCAGCATTTCAACCTGCGACCCGGCCCCTGGTTCAGGCTGAGTCTGCTCCAGATTAGCATCGCGTTACCGGCAGGGAGCCATCCTTATTAATGCCGTTGGTTTTATGGAAAGCAAACTGTTCCCACGCAAGCTGCGGTTATTAGTGCGTGTTTACAAGCGAGCAGGAGCCTCGGCTCTGGGCGGGAAAGCAGTGCGGAAAATCCACAGCGGCATCCTGGATTTTATTCCTGGTGCCTCGACGGCTTATTTTAAGAGGCGAGAGGGATTGTGCAGCCCGTCGGTGAGCTGCAAAGCCGTCGCTGGCTCCCGAAGTGCCTCCGGGCGGGCGGCTGTGGGAATGCCGGCCCGGGAATGGCCGTGGCTCGCAGGTGGAGTTACGGCATTGCAAGCCCGGAGGCTGCAGAAAAGAAAGCAGCAGGGGGAATTTCCTCACGGAAAGAGGAGAAATTTCATCTTTCCCGAGTCTCCTTTTTCCCCCCTCTCCATGGGTAATACAAGGGAATCGGTGCCGCAGTGTAACAACGGCCGGGACAGGCGGTGCTACCTCACCGCTTGTTTTCCTAGAAAGGAGAGATCAAATTTTGTGGGATGCAACTTAGCATGTGACCGTAGGAACCAAGGCGTTTTTGGGTGCCGCAGAGGAAGGCAGCGGGGTGAGCTCGGGGAGGCGCACTGGAAGGAGTCCGACCTCAGGCCGTCCGGTCCCGGCAGCAGCTCCGTCCGAGGGAGGCCCGCTGCCGGAGCGACGTCGGCCTGCGGCATCTCCGTGCTGCAGACCCAGGAGAGACGCCGGCAGGCCCGTCCGCCCGCCGTGGCACGCTGGAGCGACACCGGCTCGCTGTCACGTTTCACTAGGAATTTGCACGGGTTACGGAAAGGGAGCAAGGACTTTGTGCGCCACGCGAGCGTAATATGAAGTAATGAGAAGATCAATGTTTATGGAGCAAATAAAAAGGGCAGTTTCCAGAAGATAACTCCAGCACAGACAATTTCTAGATGCAGCACGAGGAATGGAGACAAGGAGCCCTGACCTCTCTGCTTCGGGACGCTCTCGGCACTAACGCGGTGGGAATGGACGGAGAAACGCCGGTTTCTGGATCTCCTCCGCGGCCCACCAGCCCCGCGGGCAGGCGCCGCTCCCGCGCTCACCGTCTCCGTTAGCTGCCTCTAACGAGTAACGCGAGCGACGACGGTTTTGGCTTGGGCCGTGGCCCGAAGAGCGGCGTGCAGCGAACGTGCGCTCGGAGCGGCAGGATGGCAGCGCCCGGGGCAAGGCCGGCGCCCTCCGTACGGCTCCGTTTGGAAACCGTGGGCTTCAGGAGCCGGAGCGGACGGGAGGGACGGAGGGTGCCGAAGTGCCGACCCCCCCAGCGAAAAGCCCCTGCGCAGCCAGCACGCCCTGGGACCGTGTATGGAGTCCTTTAAGACCCTAAGCAGAGCTATCTTAGACCCTATATACAGGCCTTCCAGACCTCGTATATCAGTTCCTCAGACCCTGTGAAAAGGCGTCTCAAGCCTGATAGATATACAGATACAGATACACACTTCTTATATGCATACTCCTTAGACCCTATAAAAAGGCCTCTCTGGCCTTCTCTATAGGTTCTTCAGGCCCTGTATATAGGCCCTCAGGCCCTACAGATAGGTACCCTAGACTCTGTATACTGGCCTTTCAGGCCCTATATATAAGCACAGGTCTCTCAGACCTGATATATAGGCACCTTATATCCTGTATACTGGCCTTTCAGGCCCTGTAAAAGTACAGGCCCCTTGGATTCTTTATATATAGGTACCTTATGCCCTGTATACCAGTCTTTTAGGCCCTATATACACACACACATATATATATGTACGTATGTAGCTTATGTCCTCTATACCGGCCCCTCAGGCCCTATATAGGTACAGGCCCCTTGGACTCTTCACATAGAGCCGCCTTAAACCCTACTCAGCGGCGGTCAGCCGGCACCTGGGCGCCGCGCCCCGCCCCCTCGCCGGCGCGCCCCGCCCCCTCGCCGGCGCGCCCCGCCCCCTCGCCGGCGCGCCCCGCCCCCTCGCCGGCGCGCCCCGCCCCCTCGCCGGCGCGCCCCGCCCCCTCGCCGGCGCGCCCCGCCCCGCCCCGCCCCTCCGCCCGCCACTATCCCGGCGTGCCTCCGCTGGCGGAAGGGTGGCCGTGGTTCGTGCGGTCGCTCTGGTCGGCGGTGTCGGTGCCTCGGGAGGTCTCTGGCGGCGGGCTCGCGCTGAGGTGAGCGGGCGGCGGCCGCCGCCGGTTGGGGTTTTCCCGCGCGCGCTGGTCCAACTGCCCGTAACGGTCGTTCTCGGTGGCGGGGCGGCGGCGGTGGCGTCGCTCCTCGAGCTGTGGCGGGCCGGGCCGCGCCGTGCCGCGCCGTGCCGCGCCGTGCCGCGGGGGCACTGCGGGTCCCCGCGGGGTGTCCGGGGCCCTGGTGAAACCCAGGAGCTCTGTGCGGAAACCCGCTGTGGCCGGTGATGTTCGTTCTGGTTTTGTAGCTTCTGCGTGGGAAAGTACTTTGCTCCCAGTGAGAAGGTGTTCTTAAAAAGTTAATATGGGACCTAAAATTAGTTTATTTGATCTCTTAGGAGTTATTTAGTGTTCTGGAAGCTTTTTGTAGTTGAAATCGTGCTGTCTGAGTCTTGGCAGTTCCTAGTGCTTGGTAAGTGGCTTTATTGATGGGTGAGAAGCGGGCGAAAGTGCTTGGGTCCTAGCTGCGTTGTGTCGGTATGCTCTAAGCGCTGCCTCTAGAGTGAGCAGTTATGATGCTGCCCTGAAGCAGGTGAGGTATGTGGGTGAGTATTCTGCTTCTCTGATGTCCAGAAATGCAATAATCTTCAATGCTGTGGGAAAGCAGGTGGATTTTGGTGGATGTTGTTTACTGGGGCTTCCTGCTGATCTAACTGAGGCCTTTAGGCACTATTGCAGCGTACATAAATAACAATAATGTAGCGGCTGCTCTTTAAAAGATGGGGAAAAACGTCTTACTAAGTTTTGCAGTGCATTCGGAAGTGAACTTCTATATGGTGGCAGCCATGCTTCCAAAGGAAGCTGTATGTATGTGGCTCCTCCATCTTCTGGACCCTTCTCACATCTCATCATTTAACATCGCAGTAGTAAACATCATAATTTCTTCTCTTTTCTTAAATTAAGCTTTAAAGTTTGTACCTAGATTACAATTTTTTTAGATATGACATACTGTGAAAAATGTATGTAAAGCAATGACTGCATCTCTGTAGTTTGGCAGGTATGACAGATACGAATCTGGATGAACCAAAGGTTAGAAGAAGCTTTTGTGGGTGCAGAGGGTGTGTGGTCAGGACTCAAATCCAGAGACTTCCAAGCGGAGATACCCAGTGCCTCACTATTGAGTTCCTGCGATGTTTTGTTTTGTCCTGAAATGGGTAAGGTGAAGGCACAGTTGAAGGCTGCTGGCTATAGGGCAGCAAATCTTCATGTTTGCCTCCACTTTGGAGACTGGCTCCATGAGAAGTCATTGAGAACTGCATTTTGGCTGTTGGATGGCCCTAGCCCAGGCAGCAGCCACTGATGGGGAGGAGCATGACTTAGCTTGGAGTATGTGAGCACATTCACTAGGGATGCCTGTCTGATACATCTAGCTGAGGGGTTAGTAAAGTACAAGTTGCTCGTGCTGTCCGTTAATGATGAATGCTTGCCCAAAGCTGTTTGTGTATGGCCAAGAATCTAGAAGTTCCTCTGGAAAATTGGTCCTGTCTCTATAGTCATCTCACTTGTGTTCTTTAACTATTTTTTCTGTGATGTTTAGAGCTTGCTCTAAGAACAAGCTTAAAGCGCACAATTCATTATTCCGTTGGACTCATTCTTAGGATGGTGAGTTGACTTAGTGTTGGGGTTCTTTGTTCTGTTTTGTGTTATGCCTTAGAAAAAAGTTAGAATAGAACAAAACACGTTGTTATACAATCAAGCTTTGGACTTCTCTGCTAGAAAAGTTGGATGAGGTGGAAGGAGAAGCAGGAGGGGGAAGAATAATAGATCTCGTTATGTTACATAGTGGTGCTTAGTCCCTCTGTGTTAGTTTAGATTTATTTTTGTCATTACTATGGGTAATTGCTAACAGTGTTGCCAGGGCTACAGGGGTTGTTGCTATATTTTATACCTAGTGTCCAAAACAACTGTTCTTAATAGAGTTTTGTTGAGTAAGTTTAATTTCTCTGACTAGCCCCACTGTATTTGATGTGCAGTTTATCTTTGGAAAGCCTTTCAGTGTGAACTTGTGTTAATGAACTATTGAGAGTATAAAGACCTGACTTTTATTGTGATTTAGCTATACCATATTTGCCTTTGATTTAATGAGTTACTTGGGAAAGATGGTACATCTGAGTGAGGGCAGTGACATCTAATCTGTCTTGAACTCTTTTAGAGCGTGTGTATATGCTCTTGTAGACACCGTAACAGTTGTCATCTTTGGCATTAATGTTTGGGGAAAGTTTGTTCCTGGGTTCTGTTTTTTTCTCTTTTTTCCTTCCCCTGTCTTTGAGAGGTAGTCAATACATTTTGCTGAGCCTCAGGGAGGGGGAACAATTCTCTCCTACGTGTATTAACTCTCTAAGAACATCTCAACATCTAGGTGACTTGCACCCCTCTTTGCTGTGGTGTTGTCCCCGTGGCTGCCTCGCAGGCCTTCCCAGCCAAGCGAGAAGGAGCTGCGTGCATCTGCTGGCATCTGTTCGATGGTTGGAGCTTTGCAAGGCTTCTCTTGCATGTGGAGTGGGAGAGCATGCAGTGGGCAGAGACTTTAAAAATGACTGCCTTAAGGATGAATAAATAATTTATATTAGACTTGAGAGATTTTTCTTAATATAGCGGGCTCCACACTAGTAACACCTTGTGGATTTATTACAACCACTTCCTCTTTTTTGCTTACTTGAAGTTTATGGTCCCAATTCATCAGAATGCTGCTTGGAGCATGGCATGTGGAGAACCCAAATGCGTGTTATAGCACTAAGCAGCTTGACCGCTTCCCCTTACAAAACCACTCTGAAGCCAGAGGGCTGTAGAAACTGCACTGATGAAGACTTTGAGGAGCTTCCCGATGCTGCTCTCAAGACTTGTCTGCTGTGCCAGCATGCCACTGTAGCAGGGTCGCCTCCTGCGGAGCGGTGGCCTGGCTCTCCGTGTGATTATGGAGTTGATAGGCATCCATAAGGCAGAAAGTGCTAAGCAGTCCAGCACAGAGATGCTGTTTAGTCAGATCTACCCACTAGGGTGGAAAGAACAAACAAGGCAGCCCTTCTTGAGACCTTTTCCCCTAGGAACTTGGGTCAGTTCAGACATGAGTTAAAATAAAGACGTCTGGCTTCAGAGAGCTTTCAGCTTATCAGCTGTGTAACTTACATTTTTTTTCTTCCCTCTCTTCTCTTGGCTTAATTTTACTGAGATGTGAGTACTATGTGTAATGTGAGTAGTGGGGATGACATGTGTGAGCACTAACGTGTGCAGCCTGACTGACAGGAGAGAAACTGTGTGAAATGCACTGCTAGAAGTAAAGAGCTACAGTCTTTACTGTGGGTTGTGGTGGTTCTTTTTTTTTTTTTTTTTTTTTTTTTTTTTTTTTTTCTTTCCTTATCTTCTATGCTCTTGAAGCAAAACATTGCAGTTGCCAGGAAGTAATTCTCTGTGTTCTTGTGGCGTAACTGCTTATCATACCAATATAAGGTGGGAGCTAATATAACAAACCTGTGCTATAGGCAAGGCTGCCTGTTGGGGTGTGTGTGTGTGTCTGTTAGCATCTTATGGCCCTGCTTTTAATTACTTTTAACTGTGCTGAACTAATCATCTGGCTGATGTTTTCCCTTACAGCTGTGCTGCTTGGAGTTGCTGTTCTGCTTTAGGAAAAAATCCTGGATGAACATTTCAGTAGGAAAATATGTTGGCTATTTGCAGTGTTAAAGGTTGTGCTGGCTTTTCTCTTGGGAGGCTGTAGTGGCTTTGGAAGGAGGAAGGTAGTGAGCTGTGGAAGAACTGTGCAGTGTTGAGCTGCCTGGTAACCCAACCCTAATTTAGGCATGTTCGTGGAGTATCAAAAAACCCCCGCAAACCTCAAAACCCTCTTCTAACTCACTGTTTGCATGTGCTAAGTAAAAATTTGATGGAGCGTAGTAAGTCACCCTCATCTGGAGTACTGTGTCCAATTCTGGGCTCCCTAGTACCAGAGAGACATGAAACTACTGGAGAGAGCCCAATGTAGGGTTATGGAGATGATCAGCAGACTGGAACACCTCTCCTATGAAGAAAGGCTGCCAGAGTTGGGCCTCTTTAGCCTGGAGAAGAGCAAGCTAGGAGGGGGTCTTATGTATGGCTACAAATAACTGAAGGGAGGGTGTCAAGAGCTTAGGGGCAGACTCTCTTCAGTGGTGCCAAGTGATAGAGCGAGAGGAAACATCACAAACTGAAATGCAGGCAGTTCCATCTGAATATGAGGAAAAACTTCCCTGTGAGAGTGACAGTGCTGGAACAGGTTGTCCAGAGAGGTTGTGGAGTCTTCATTGGAGATATTCAAAACCCTCCTAGACATGATCCTGGGCAAGGTGCTCTAGGTGATCCTGCTTGAGCAGGGGGTTTGGACTAGATCTCCAGAGGTCCCTTCCAGCCTCAAGTGTTCTGTGATAGTGAGGTATCTTAGCGGGGGGGAGGGAAGCTAACTAAAGGTGCTCACATTGTGCACCTGGTCCATCTGGAGCAACAAAATGCGTGTTGCCTAACACAGGGTTATGGAGCAAATATGTACTGGCTCCGTCGTTGTCTGTTTCTCTGGGAGGCTGGAGGGGCGACAGGCCAGTGGATCAGGCAGCAACATCTTGGGCAGCATAGCTGCTGTGAGAAGAGAGCCTAGAGGGTCCTATGGCTTGTAAACATCCTCTTAAATCTTCTAGTATTCAATGGTATGCTACCAAGAGTCTAGAAAGTACTCAACAGTGGATTTTAAGCTCCTCTAACCCATGTTTTTGTTTATATGTGAAAACTGTTCTCTAAATGACCCATTTGCTGCAGAAATTGTTGTGATATTCATTAAACTTCCTGTCATAAAGAAGTTAAACTCCTATGCACTGAAGGAAAATGAAATGTGAGACTTGCTTGCATTAACTTCTGCCTGCTTGCGTCTCTGTTAGTCACAGTGCAACTTTGCCTTAGAGTCCTGCTGTGCTGTTCAGTCTGATGCAGTCAG
Organism: Rhea pennata; assembly: GCF_028389875.1. Lineage (NCBI taxonomy): Eukaryota > Metazoa > Chordata > Aves > Rheiformes > Rheidae > Rhea > Rhea pennata. The sequence goes on along the minus strand of NC_084669.1, from coordinate 37,155,997 downwards.
GAACACGAATAAGCTACTGGTGGTCGTCTCAGAGAGCTTGTCCTGTTTTCTTTGGGCAGGTTAACAGGATAAACTGCAGGACTTGCAAATCATTTAAAGTCTCAAAAGGCCTAGGGATAAGTATTATAGGTGTTTGGGTGATTGAAGTCTTATAGAAGTATATGGTTGAGTTTTGTTATTAATACCGGTCCACTTCATCTTTGTTTTGCCTATCCTTGGCAGCGTTTATAAGCTGTACTTGTTTGTTATGGGTTGGAAAAGTACTGCAGTGTTTGGATTATTGATACCACAGAACAGTTCTTAAATCAATAATTAGGTATTTATACATTCAGAGTGGAATACACTCAGAAAACCTAAAATTAATTTGGTACCTGTCTTCTCTCTTCCTTAGAGCCCTGAAAGGTGTGTCGTGTATCAGTGCAGTCATTCAAAGTTTCCTTTTTTCCATCTTGGGAAGGGGACGGAAATTACACTCTTATTCAAGTAATCTTGATAGTCTCTTTTTGTTCCAGAGAGTGTAGTAGAAAGCCTTACTTTGAAACGGTATCCTGTAAGCATTACATTTTTCAAGCAACATTTGAGAGAGTCATCAGTTTTAGATCTAGAAACAATCCTTTACTCACTTCTTAAAGTGACAGTTGTGTGGAAGACAGGTTTATTATAGAAGCATGTTGATAGATACTATTCCGTTTGCTGCCATAACATTTCTTGAAATGGACTGTGCTGGGATATAGAAATACTTGTTTCACTTTTGCCAGCGTTCCAGTGGCCTTGCTGGCAGGAGCTCAAGCAAACAGTCACAGTGTTTTAACATAGCTGCCCAGAGCCTGTTCGCTGAAGTAGTGCTGGGAATGCTTGTGTACCACGACAAAAACTTATTTGCCAATTTTACAGATGCTCGGTGCCTGCTGGGGCTTGGCGGGACCCTCAGTGGTGAGGAAGCATCTCTGTAGATGTGACTTTGGGTGAGGTGGTGCTGTCTGGAAGAAATCAGTAGGAAACTGTTGTCCAGGATTGTTTCGAGTGTGGGGTAGATTTTTTTTTTTTTTTTTTTAACACCAAAACTGACTTTTGAGAAAGGTGCTTTGCAGATAGCAGGACGCGTGGACGGCATTTCCACTGTAAATGCAGAAGATGGCTGTATCTCTTTAGGGTGGTGCATTTGACACCTTTCAGTAAGAAACAGAAGGAGTCACAGTAAATTCTGAACTGAAATAGTATTGTGTATCTAAGCACATACCATCTCTAAGTCTTTGGTCTGTAGTGAAAGATTCAAAATGCTATAAGACAGGAAAAATGGATAATTCTGACTTTTTTTGGTGGCGTAACTCATGCACTCTTTTATTGCAAATTCTGTAATGTTATTGGAGAAGTCCTTGACCAATAAATTCTAGGTTATTTGGGCCTGCTACCATGCCTGTGACAGCGTTTTTTTTTTTTTTTTTTTTTAATCAAGTAAATCTGCTATGAAGCTTGCTTTCACGTGTTCCAGACCTGATCCAGACGATACTCTTCATTTGTGATGGTGCTACTGGAGATGTGGGGCAGGAGTGGGTGAACCTGGCCAAGCACTAGCCAAGCACTGATCCTTGTTGTAACTGGTCATTTAACGCACCTGTATGTGCCAAGGCCTGTGTAAGAGTGGGACAAGCAGCAGCTACGGTGAACTTCCCCTTTCCTCGCCCATGTTGGTTTCTAAGAGCCAGGAAAGCAGGGCCTTAAATGCTTTGCATTGACAGCAGTGCCATGCCACTACTGTCTTCTGTCCCTGCCATCACTTGTCACGTGTCCCCCATCCCTCCAGGGAACAAGCAAATGGCTTCAAATAATGGGTTTTGGTTTTCTTATTTTACAAAGAAAATAGCTGACTTCTCTGGGTGTGTGTGTGTGTGTGTGTTTCTTTTAAGTCTCCAGGTTCTCTTAGGCTCAGACTGTTGGGCTTTTACCTGTTACATTTAGAGTTTGTAGCTCTTTAAAATGTAACCCAAGCTTACCTAGAAAGGAAGAAAGATTGGAGATGAACAATGTTGCGGTTTACTTCTACACTGTTTACACAGGTTAGCATGTGTCTGCTGCAGGTGAAGTCAGTCTGCAGCAACACTGAAATTAAGACTCAATGTCTGTGCAAATTGTATATTTCTTACCCTTTATTTTAACTTCTTTGTTTTGATATGTTTGATGCAAACTTTGAAGCGTTGCTGCTTCAAGAGCTATGGGAGTAGCTGTGTCGCTTAACTACTGCCTTAGCTGTGATATAAACGTAGGAAAATTAACAGCTGGTTTATGTTGGTCTGCATCGAAGAATACAGAAGGGTTGTGATGGTATTAGATATTGTGTGTGCAGCTGCCCCAGGTATCTGGTCACTGTCTTTCAAGTCACCTAGGAGGTTGTCCCAATCCGTTAACATAAAGTTTTACAGCTCTGATGCGTGGAGAGAGATATTTAAATCACTCTTCTGACAGTCTTTAAAGTATGATTCTTAACACATGCTTTTAAAGGCTGCTCTTGCCACTAAAATAATGCTCTCTCCTTTTTTTTCCTTCCCTGGAAATGGAATTTTTCCTAGTTCTGAATCTGGCTAGAGGGATGGGCATGTGGTCAACCCCGGATGAGACCTGGGAGCGTGAACACAACGAAGCTGATGGTTTCCACTTGACAGCAAGGCCTCGGATGTGTTGACTGAAATTCTGGGGGGCTGGGAAGTAAAACTCTTCCATCAGCTTGAATCCACTGATCTGCATTTTGCCTTTCAGTTTGCACAAGCTGTAGTTAGAGTGAGGGAGGTGGTGGAGGTTCCTGCTAAGATGCTGTTACTTGTTGGTGTCTTGGCTTCTGCCCTCAGCTGTCAAAAGCAAATGAGATGTTTGTTCCAGGTGAGTGTACAAACACAAGGCTGCTATCTGATCAGCTTGGCTAAAGCCAAGCATTTGTTGCTGGCTTGTGAGTGCCGAGAGTGAACTTCTCGGACAGCTCATGTTCTGTAGCACAAGTACATTTCCTGTAGAAACACAGGCTTACTGGTTCCCCTTTTTCTAAAGAGAGATCTCTTACATTTGAGTTTAATGAAATAACCAGTTACTGCAAAAGCAACTGCAGCAGTTCAGACCTGATTTAATTTTGTGGGGAGCCAGCACTCTTTTCCTGAATGCCCGAGGATCGCCATTTGGTAGGTGCAGTGCAAATGTACATACTTGAGACTTCTTTTTCTTTTTATTTGTTTGTTTATTTTTACCCCCTTAGCTTTGGTAAGACTTTTTGATGCCACTTATCCAATTAAATTTCAGCGAAGTGTAGCAGTTCAGACATGAGTCAAGAGAATTTTCCTGAATAAGCAAGTGGCTGTGGCTAGGTTTGGTGGGGCTTCTGTTTAGAAGACAGCTGGGAATGGGGGAAGTGGTTGTGTGTTGACACTCAAATGGAAGTGCTCGGTGAGTTAACAAATCTCTTTACTCGGTGTAGGAGAAAAGAGGTACAAGCAGTTCTCTCCTTCCAAGCATGGCAAAGGAATCAAAAAAAAATTTTTTTTTAAGTTGGACATGTATCTACAGATAACTAAAGGTTGCTTAAATCACTGCTTTCACAACCTAGTAAGTTTTTTTTTTTTTTCTCCCCTCTTCAGACTCCTTTGGTCTGCTCTTCCAACACCATTTACTCTGAAACCCGTGTTTATTCATTAACACCGGTTTGCTTGGCACCAAGTAAGCTGTAAATGCCTTTTAAATCTATTTCAGCAGCTCTGGGGTTTTCTGTTTGATTTGTTGTTCTTCTAACGTACATGAAGTTGGCTGTTAGCTTGAGAAAGGGCAGGAGCTTCAAAGAGCATCTTTGCATTTGGTGCAAGAGTTAGGTATTCTCAGAAAAAGTGTAATGAATGGAAAAGCAAGTCAGGCACTTCTTATTACGATTTTGTAACAGCCTTTTGAGAAATGCTTCATTCATGGCAGTTCAGAGATGACTTTGTAGCCCAGCTAGCTCCTTTCTGCCCTGGTGGGGTGTCCAATGTGACAGCATCTGTGCTGTTCAAGTGCAGTTGTGTAGGGTTCTCCCTCTCTCCTTTTCCCCTTACTGACATCTTAAAATTTTGATCCAAATTGCTAGACCACTTCCCGTCGACCCAAACCAGGAAAAGCGAGATAAATCACTTATTATTAAGAAATGATATTCCTGCTGGCCATTACTTCCAAAGTGTTGCACTCTGTGCCCCTGTGGCAATGGCGCTCTGATGGATCTTTCCTCTTTCCAGTCTGTGTAAATGTTCTTGCCTCTCCTCTGAAAGCACCTTTGCTCTATTGCGTGAGCTTCCGCGGCTGCTGGGATGTTTGCGAAGACAGCATGATGATTTGAGAATATTTGCTTCAATGAAGAGAATTTCAAATTTGCCTCATCGAGGTAGAAGTACCTCATAAAGCAAGGCTTTTATCTGTAAAAAGGCTATGAGAATTTTGTTACAGCTCTGCTTGTTAAGACCTGGTTCCTATTGAAATGCTGCTGAGGAATTTGTTACTGCTGGGGCTTACTGTAATCTCTGCCTAGAAAAGGCCAAGGAGTGGGCTGCCTTTGAAAAAGGGAGAAACTTGTAACCACAAAAAGTAGCTTTCAGTTCTGTGGAAGGTAATAGCTGTCCTTTAAAAAGCTGCTGTGCTTTACCGGAGACAGAATGTCTGAAGTATTAGGCAAATATCTAACCTTGCTGAAGGTGCCGTTTTCAGTGCCACAGTAACAGATGTAATTGCTTTATGTTGTTCTCTTGCGTTTTTGTTTCTTGTTAATTTTTCAAAAGCTGCTGTTCCTCATATCTGCATCCATTCATAAGTCCTCTAGCAGCTGAGCTTGCAGATCTTTTTTTTTTTTGGCTAGTTAGCTTGCCAGCCTATGCATCTTTTGCTGTTTTAATTGACACCAAAGTCTTTATCCTAAATAGAACAGAAATGTTTGAAGGTGCCTGAGCAAAGATCTTTCCCCAGTGAATAAATGCTCCCATCTCCTTTCTAATATTATGGAGAGGAAGACCAAGACCAGGTTAGCTACTGAATTGTGCATTATAAATAATCCTGTTGTAATTCCTAATAGTGTTGTATTGCAACTAAATTGGAGTCTTGTGTGCACATTGCGCTGTCTTCTCTACGTAGCACTGAAGGTCAGTGAAGTTTTTTCTTTTCTAGTTTTGTCAGTTTTAATCAAGGTTTTCTGTGTGGATGTATTTGGGCTTCATGGCTCTTCATAGTTCAGCATTGCTTGAGCCTAAGGGTTGAGCTGCTTTTGGATTGGTAAGAACTGGCATGAGTGACTTGTATAGCTCGATGAGAAATGGATTTGTTCTGGATAGCAAGTAGTGTTTCGGAAAAAATCGGTAGTTGATAACAGACTACTCACTTTAAAGGTGAGGAAATGGGGGGGGGGGAAAGGGGTAGTCGTAGAGAAGCTTAAGTTGTACTTAAATTAAATATAGTTAATAGTAAGGATATGCATATTAAGTTGGGAGGAAGAATACTTGTGCATAAAAGCAGTAGTGGACCCAGCTGGGTCTAAAGCTGGCTGTGCTTTTTGCTAAAAAAAAAGCACTTTTATTTTCACTTTAAATGTCTTAGTGCTAAATGGATCCATGTGGTATAATAAAACAACTCATGAGATGTGAATGGCATAAATAATGAAGTCTTAATGGATATTGTCCTAGTAAATCAGGATACTAGATAAGCCACATTAATGGTAAGGTGATTGCAAAATACCAGAACATGCTCTAATGCAATGTTAGACTGAAACTTTAAACACAAGTAATGAAATACAATAGTATGATTTTAATAGCAGCTGCATTCAGAGTAGAAGAGAGGTTAACATTACATCCTGGCTACATAAGGAGCGGCACTGATCAGCTCCCAGGGGAGGGCGATTGATTGCTGGATATAGTACAGGACCTCAAAGCTGAGTGTGCATTTGTGTGGTTCACTGTCTAGTCTGTAGACTGTGTCATATGTTTCATGCAATCAGACTTGACACGCAAGCCTATTTTTGAACAGTGTACAAGGAGGACTCTTTTCCCTATCTCAGGAGAGATCTGGAGATGTGTTTCTCAGTATTTTTAGGATTTCTGTCTTACTATTTTTTGGAAATACCTAATCTTAGAAAACATATCTCTGCCTCCAAAAGAAGACTATAAAGCCAGCTCCTTACTTGTTTTGAGGAAGGGCAGACTGCAGCATTCTTGCCTAGGGGTTTCTAAATACTAGCTTCTAAATTAACTTAGTTTTCTAAATCAGTCTTTCAGAATCTGTTCCTCTGTTCCACTAATGGCCTTAGTGCTCACACAACTGTAGACAGACACGAAGGAAGAGAATTAGCAGGCATGAAATATTCCTCCCTTCCCCAGGAACTAAAAATGAACCAGCTCTTCCAGGCTGGTTGGAATCTTGGTGACATTACGGATTTTTTTGTGCGTCATTGCAAATCTAACACCGTCAAGAAGATGGTATGCTGAATCTTGAAGAGGAGATAAAACATCTTTGACCTGCAGAATACAGAATGTGGAAGGGATCTGCTGAAGTCCCTGTTGCATGTTTTTCCCGTGGTGGGGCAAATGTGAGCTTCCTTCTAGAAGAGTGCAAGTTGCTCTGAACTTTGGCAGGAAAGGAGGGGAGGGCAGGGATAAAACACAGAAACATGACTGATAGGTTAAGTGGAATTTTTTTGTATTTCATTTTATTTATTAGTTCATTTTGAGAGCTGAGTTTCTTAGCATTAGGTGAACCCATACTGTGATGATGGATAAAAACAAATTGCTAAGCTATGGCTTAGATCGGTGCTAAAGATGTGGCAGTGTATTATGGATTGATGCTGCAGAGACCATCAATCAATTTTGAATCGTGTTCTAAAACAAATGTAGTTTTGCTCTCTGGTGAAATTAATGTGATCAAGCACTGCCCCCAACTCCTATGTGGGAAGAAATTGCTTTTGATAGTGATTTCATCTTCATTCTGAAAATTGATTGGTGTGTCTTAGTAAGTTAATAATGTAGGTAATGTGGGTAATCCTTCTGTGAAAATAGCACTGTTTAAGCTGAAAATCTGGAGTTGCAGCCCCTCTTGGGGAGGGGGGAGGAAGGAGCAGATCTGGAAGTCTGGAGCTAGAAACCCTCTTGGTGCTGTGTTTTGTGTCGGCACACAAATCTCTCTTGATCGTCCTAGTTTGTAAATAGAAAGAGTGCGGAGAGAATTTGGGGGGAGCTGTCAAAATAATTAATTTGTCTGGCTGTGATTTAGTACCTGGAAGGCTGGCTTTCACTGGTTGGCATAAAATGCACTCACCCAGAGGGGTTGTGCAGAAATTTGCAGCTTGTACCTGCAGCTGAAATGAGAGAGGTTGTTGACTTCATGTGAAGCCAACCAAAACCCCTTTTAGCCTGAATGGCTCTGCATATCACAGCTGTGTCCTCTTTCTACAGTTTTCCCCTTAAAATAAGTACTATTCCAAATCTGGAAAACTGCAAGCTTTGAATGTTTTGGTGGTTAAGTTCGGCGCTAAAAGGGGGCAAGGCAATCAGCACAGAGTGTTTGGAAGTAAGTGCCAAGGTAGCTCTTTGCTCATCAGGTCTGGGTGTTGCCAATCAGCTGCCTGCACAAGGAAATTTCAGCCCAGAAGTGCATGGAATTTGGTGGTGATGCGGATATCTGCTCTGGAGGTGCTGGCGGGAAGAGAAGGGAGAGGGCTAGCCATTTACCCCTCGCAAGTGCATTTGTATTTGTTGAGCAAGGAGTTCCCCGTGTTCAGGGCTGCATTCGGCAAAGAGCAAGTGGAATGAGTTTTGCAGAATTTGTGATGTGCTTCTGTACATCATGCTGAAAGGCATGTTTGGGAAGGGGGATTGGGTTTAAGTATGTCACACTCATTCAGAATTATATAGCTCTGAATAGTCTTTGAATTGCATGAGATTTTACTATCTTATTTTGTGATGCTGCTTGAAGACAGCTTTCTTCAATATGCATCCCTTGGAGACTCGCAAATTTTATTCTGATGTTAATGTTTTTCTCCTCTGTTTTTTCCCCCCCCCCCTAGTTTTATATCTCCACCTTATTTAAGTGTCTTAAGCAATCACACTCATGTTATGAATTTTGTGGACTCAAGTAACTGTAAATGAGTTAACACAGCTTTTGTCAGGGACTGCGCATCCTTTCTCCAGTGTCTGTCTCGCAGCGTGAGAAGAGCTTGGACCTGCTTTGCAGTTTTTTTGGCAGCATAGTACAGTTCCGCTGATACTTGTGACATGTCTTGAATAGTAAGTTTGAAAAACAAGGGCAAAACCTTCTAAATGGTTATCATCCTTGACCTCCTGGTGAGGTCGCAACTGATGCTGAAACAAGTAGAGGAAGCGATATGTATACTGTCCTCAGCAGTATATCTGAAAGTGTTTTTAGGACTTATTTTTAATGCTCAAAGTTAGTTCTGCATTTTGGGAGACTAAAAATTTCTCTCGTGTTCGTGGGGCGCAGTGTTGCACCATGCGATTTGGAGCTATATTTGTGTTAATAGCTATTGCTTTCTGCGGTTGGAGGCGCTGTTTGCGTAGATTTTTGACCGTTCTCTTACGGCTTAAATGTTTGGCCTGGCATTCGCTTCTCCAGAGCGGAGGAGAAATTAGTTAAAATATTGTAGTGGGGGTAGGTTTGATGCTAAAAGTGGGGAAGAATTAGGAGAGAAGAGCAATAAATGTGGCCAAATTAGAAATAAATTTCCAGGCAAGTTTTTAGCAGTCAGATCCAAGTGCTCCCATGCTGCTTGCAGCTCTGTGGTTAACCAGTGCTATGAAATGCTCTGTAGTGCTTTCGCTAAAGGCCGTAGTCCGGCAGCATGCCCACTGCTGCCTGCACGTGCCGAGCTTTAGGCGAGTGAGTTGTCCTGTCTCTTCTCCACGGAAGAGTATGGGGAGGGGCAGAATGTGGCTGAGGTTGCGCTTGGTCGCTGAGAAATATCTCAGTTCTAGGCTTGGCAGTGAAGCTTCTCCTGATTGTTTTGCCCTTTCCCTTGTGCCTAAACTTTTTTTCCTGTTGGATTTATTTGTTGTCCTTTCCTCGCCTCAATTTTTCCTCTTTTCTTCCCAATAACCCTCTTGAAGATGGAAACTCCTGTTTCTAGGTCCTTACCTTGAAATATTGCACTATTAATTGCTAGGAGATGGGGAGCCTTGCTGTGATTGCTTTTCTGATCAGTGTTGCTCTCTTACTGAGCAGCTGGGAGGGCAGGCTTGTGCGTGCCCCTTCTGCAGGGGATTGCACTGTAAATCCTTGCAGCTGAAGCTGCATTGGTCAGTTCAGGTGGAACTCGCAAGTGGAGCCTCTTAGCAGAGCTGAACTTGTTCTGCTGTGCCATACCACTTTTCAAAATGTCGCATGAAATCTTCCTGTGGTCCACAGAATGGATTTGCTACCCTTCTGCAACCTTTCTTATTGGGGCTTTATTGCTTGGGTTATGTCTCTTGCCCGAGTTAGTCTTTTCGGGTACCTGAGACTTTGTCCCTTAGGTCATTTCATCTGAAGCCATCTACCTGGTGAAACATTGGCTTTGGGTTCATGTTATCCACACTGCAGAATAGCTTCTGGGGTGTTTCTCACCCAGAGGCCATCTGATTGGGATGAGGGCATTGGTGCCAATGATCAGAAGGTGTTGGGCTCTTGTTTTGAGTGATCTGTGCTGAGTTTGAACAAGATGTGTCACGGTTGTAGCTACTTAATGTGGAGAAGCAGTATATTTAGAAATGCACTGAATGTAGGCAGCCATTCTGCCTGTTCCCTCTTGACTGTGTGTTGACACTGGCCCTTTTGTGGGACACAACTGACAGGCAGCATCCAGGCTGGAAACAGGTTGGGAACTTCCCTGCAGCGGCTGCTGTGGCAGAGGGCATCTCTGCATGCTCTGGAAATGTCCCAGCTTGGTTTAATAACTGTGTGGCTCCGAAAGCTCATTTAGCGGTTAACGACTGTTCCTGGCAATCTCCTGCAGAAGCTTTTATGCCTAGGCACTGACTTTTAAATACTAATTCTCTTTTTAAGATCATACTGTATAAAGATGTTACTGATTTAAATTTTCAACTCGCATTCTGATGCTAACGTGTAAGCTTAGCACGTCCCAGTAATATTGTTCAAATGAAAATGTCCTGTGAACTCTGCTCTGATTAAAAATTGAAGACCCATCAACTCATTCAGTTACTGCTTTTTGTCTTGTGTCCTTGTGCAAGTGAGGCCAGCTCAGACATCAGAAAGCTGTTATGTGTGTTCCATCTTACACACGGAGACTACTTTGGGTTGTTCGCAAGGAGCACTTCTTCCTCTGAGTTACCTGAGTTTGAAGAGCTCCTTCCTCCTTGTGCTGGGCTAGTTAAGGCATTAAGTCAGGGACCCATCAAATTACCGGGGCTGTGGAAAAGTAGGAACAAGCCTCTTTCTTTTCCTTTCAGTATCTAAAATATATGTGGGAGATGATATCTACCACTTCTTAAAAGCACTGAAGAACCCGGAGCTAGACTTCTGATGCTCTGGATCCTTTTCAGAAAAAAACCAGCAGTGCAAAAGCACCGTGCTGTGGGCATGTGGTATCAGTGGCTCCAGTGAATTAAGTTCCTGCTTCTTGGGATAACGGGGAAACATAGTGGTCTTGTTTTACCCCTCTCTGGAGTTCCTCTCCATTGCTTCCTCATCACAGAACACTTCTGATGTGCCTTTTTCATATATTTGGAAAGCTTAAATTTCTGACTATATGGCTGCTTTTGTGAAGAGTAGGTACCTTCTAAGTAAGCAGAAGTCTCAAATGTTGCTTTAAAAGCTATATTTCATTGCGGAACAGCTTACTGGAGAGTTGTTGTTTGGGAAAATAAAATATACAGAGAAAGCAAGGACGTAAACAGCTATTGAAATAGCATTCTTTGCGTTTCTCTTCTTTTCTTTTTTTGAAGCAACCTGTATGTCTTCAGAATGAATGATAGCTGTTGCAGCTTGGATCAGAAATGGTATTTACTTAATGGGTTGGTGGATTTCTCATGTGTCAAAGCCACTAACATTTCTAATGAGACACTACAAATATGTGAAGGTCTGGGCTGTTCCAGCTTCTCAGCTGCACACATGCATCCATGAGTTCTGTTTGAGCAGCTCATGTTTAATGGTAGAGTGGACAGTTACAAAACTTCACTTGAAAATCTTCAAATCTGTCAATTGTTTCTGCTAAAAAAAAATATCTAGTGTTATCCACATTTTTGTGCCCCATGTCATTCTTTTCTGAAAAAAAATCTATTTTTATTGTTAAAGGATATTAATTTAACCTGCTACTTAGCAAGGACTTAGAATAACACTGGCTTATCTCTTAGTAAAAATACGAACTATCTCTTCCTTGTAGCAGTAATCTATTGAGTTGGCTATATTAGATGCTAACTATTTTGTTTGGTCCTTATTTCCAGTGTTTGGGGGTTAAGGTTTTTCTCTCTGAGCTGCTTTGTTGTGGCTATACAGCAAATTATTTATTTCATTAAATCATGCAGAAATTGTGAGGCAGCTTCATACTGCAAGCTATAATCGTATTATCTCTTGGCAGTTTTATACCTTACCCTGGTTTTATTCTTGCTGCAGTTGGTGTTAGGCTTTTTGTTGCTGCAGTTAGGGCAAGATGCTTTTTTTTACCTTTTTGAAATGAACACCAACTTTCTCAAGTGGTCTTGACTTAAATGTCTGAGGCTTTTAACAAAACATAGCAAGTATTGTGGCAATTATGATTAAAAAAAAAATCATGAGAGTAAAATTACAGATGGCAAGTGTGGGAAACTTAGCTTCCAAAGTGGTGATTTTCTGTTCCAAGATAAGCATACTCTTTATTTTAGAATAATTATGGGAATTGCCTGCTCTCAGCTCTCTTGGGCTATTGGTACCAAGTGAGCACTGCAGTGTGCTTTTGGGTGAGTAACGCAGCATTATCAGGAGCAAAGATTATTTGAACAAGGAAGATAACTTATTTCTTAGGGCTCAGACTGAGAGTGCATGTATGCAGGGCTATAGCCAGCAATCTGAAATGTTGGATCTTTCTGAGCTGAAGAGCAATTGCGGTGGGGTTGATTTTCATTTTGACCGATTAAGTATCTTATGCATATAAGGCTGTAATGAAGAAGGGAAACCCAAATAAAGGGCACATTAGCTGCCTGTGAAAATAACACTTGCAAATTTTCTTTGCATAGGTAACAAATTCATCCCTAGAGGAAAAGTCAGAACATCAGGTTTGTATTGGATGGAAAAAAATTTATATGTGAAAAGAGCTGTTTTTCTTGTCAAAATCTACTGTTCTAAGCAGGAGAAGATTCTCCGATCAGCAGTGTTGGCTGGCTGGCTGTATTTCATTAAGACCTTAATTTTAAGCCTATTTATTTTTAAAGGAATAAACAGTCTGCCCCTAGTAATCCATGGAAGAGCCCAGCAGAGCGAGCAGCCCTGGGGGGACTGGATGGGGGGTTGGGTGCACGGTGAGGAGCAGTGTTTCCGCGCTCCATCCCAGGCCACCCTTGCCTCTAGCTGTGCGGTGCTCCTGCTGCCTTGCCACATCTCCCGTGTCCCAAGGCTCTGCAGCAGCTTTAGATCTGATGTAATTGGTGCAAAATCATGAGCAGAGCCCTTATGTCTGCTTTTCCTGCCTGTACCATGCTAGTCTTGCCTGTACTGTAAAGTCTTCAGACATATACGTCAGCGGCTATTGAGCATCCTAAATTATCTGTTGAATGTTTTTTTTCTTTCCCTCCTCTCCTATTCTCCTGCCTAAGTTCACGTTCCTAGTTCATGTTATGGTATCCTGAGCTGTATGTTGTTTTGATGAAGTACACTAATATATTGAACTGCTTATAACTTAAATGGAATAATGCAGCAATACGTATGCAAAATGGTCCCAAGCTTCTTGTTATTGGGTGTTAATGGCTTAGTAAAAGCATAAGGTGACCTCTTGTGTTACAAAAGCAAGTAGAAGTCAATAAATATTACTTACAGTTTGTCTTATGTGGTTGTTTATTGACTGGATGGGAATAGTTGAACAGAACAGCAAGAATTCCTAGGAAAGAGTGGGTAACAGAAGGAAGAAAGGCTTCTGCTCTGCATTTCCCGTTTTTGGTAAAAGGAGAAAGAATTCCTGTGCTCAACAGTTCTGCTCCCAAGTTGTCATGGTGCTTTATGCTCTATTATGCACAAGTTGACCCTGAGAACCTTCATCAGAAGACTAAATTTTCAACAGTTGGGAAGACTACCTTTTTTTTTACTTTAAAAAAAAAAAAAACACTTTTTCCTTTTAAAAGGAAGGCTTGCGTTTCAATTTTCTGAGCTATCGGAACTACTTTGTCTTTTGTAGCTTGTTTATGTTATCAGGTAATACTTTTGCGGTTTGAATTTCTTCACTGTAGTAATGTTTAATTTGTAGCTTTGGTTTCATATTTGTCTCTGTAATGTTTGTGTAGCAGAATGGATTGCATTTTAAAAGTCTGGACATCTGGAAACTTGCCTGTTACTTGAAGCTGGGTATAATTATTTTTTTTCCCCAGGGTAGCTTGAAAATATTTTAACAATATTTGGATGATCTTAGGGAAGTTCAAAATGACTGAGTGTTTTTGTTTTGCTTTTTTTTTTTTGTGGTTTAATTTGCCTTCTTAAAGTCTAGCTCAGTTTTTTTTCCTCTGGAAAAGTGACTTACTCATTTGCTGTGCTGGTAGGTTCTGCTTGCATCTGTTAGGCCATGGCACTTCAGCAGAGCTGTGCACATGTTCTCACTAAGTATTCTGAGGAAAGGTATGGAGAGGAGTTTAAAACATACTGTAAGAGGAGAGGAGTAAATAGCTAAGATGTGACAGCAAGGTGTGCCAGCCAGGTGTGTGCTAATAAGTAATATTTTTAACTTATTTACTACACTGGCTATGTTCTTATTTCAGAACAAATAAACAGCTGTGACACTTCAGTAACATTTTTCTCTTACTTGACAGGATGCTTCGCCTTCGACTCCTTCCCATTGCGGCAGGGCTGTCCGCCGTCTCCCGGCGCTACCACGGGACGACACATCACCCTGGGGCCAGGCGGAGGCTTGTGGTGGCGGCTTTCCTAGGGACCACCGCAGCGACAGCGAGTGCTAGATTTCTTTGGCAGAGGTAACGTTTCTTTATTTCTTGCACTGCTTTGGTCTTCTGGAAAGTACCTGCAGATATCTTGAAGATCTGCTGGAGTTTCTGTAAGGTGTTGCTGCTTTTCCTGCTTCTGCCGGGTGGGAGGCGCAGGCATGGCTGCTGAATGGGTGACTCCCTGCGGAGCCTCTCTTAGTTGGAGAAGTGCGAGAAGCCTCAGGGCTGAAGAGTTGCCCTTTGGGGCCGTGCTGAGCCAGCCTGTTTGCAGTTGGTGGGGTTTGCTGCCCTGCTTCCCATGTTTTGCCATTTCCCGGGTCTGTGGTGCTGTGCAAACTTTATTTTTTGACTTGGCTAAACTGGACAAAAGTGTAGTGCTTTCAGCTTCTGGAAGGGCTGCTGGGCAAAGCACGTTTAGTCAGTGGATGTTACATTGCTTTTCTTTGTACTCTGCTGACTACTTCACATAAAAAAAATCTAGGGAGGGAGCAGAAGGGGACAATCTATCTTTCAGTGGGTCAGTGGTAAGATAGCTGCAGGCAGGTTTTGGGGCGTTTTTTTGTTTGTTTTTTGTTTGTTTAAGACCCAGAGTTTATAGTTGATGAGCATACCTCCTCATGAGTCATGAAGCTCAAAGCTTCTTTCCATAGCTGTGAGGAGAAAGGCCATATTTGTGTTTGCCTTAAACTCTTGCTAAACTCTGGGCCTGTGCCATGTTTGCAATAAATCAAGGAATCCTTTCACTTCCCTTGAAACAGGAAAGCAGTGTGGCTCCAGCAGGAGCACTCGAGTGCAGGGCTGCAATTATAAAAGTGTCTGAAGGCAAAAGCATCTCTGAAAAATGTATCTTATTTCATTCCTGATGTTTTGGAGGTTGTTCCTCGCTGGCTCGCTTCCAGATCAGTAGGCACACTCGCCTTCTCCCCAGAGTCGCAGCGAATTCTGCATGCGGACTTCGGATTTCTTGTTTATTTTTTTGCCAGTCTGTTTTGTGGCTTGCGGGCTCTGGTGTTAACAGCTTTTTCCTCCTATTCATATTAACTATTCTGGCTCCTGCTAGAAATGCAAAGACTTTCTTTTCTGTTAAAAGGTGCTGCCCAGTGCTAGGAAGCACCCCATGATGTGGTATAGTTTCTTCTGATGCTATGTTTTGCTAGTAAGCTGTAGTTACCTAGTGCAGCTCTGTCTGCAGGGCATGAATGCACAGTGCCGTGCCTAAAAGGTGGCATGGATGGGAGGCCATGGCTGAAGCGATGCCACCCTTGCCCAGGCAGGGGAGTGAGTGCTTTTTTCCCATTTGAAACCATCTTCAATGTGATGGTCAAGCAGGTAAAAAATAATGTCCTTGGTAAAGCTGTTTCCAAGGCACCTGGGTTAATCTCTCCCTCTTGCGAAAGGTTCACCCGCGCTTTTAAAAATAGCAAGACTGTTAGCTGTTAGCTTTACATTTTCTCAGAAGAAAGGTGCTTCCTGCAACTCTGCTTCCTGGCTAATGGTATGCTGAGTGCTGGGTCAATAGTAATGGGAGGGAATCTGTTAGCTCCTATTCTTGCAATACTTGGCTATTCCTTAGAGGCTCCTCAGAGCTGTAACCAGGCTTGACCTTGCTCAGCTTAGAGTGCAGATGAAATCGGGTAAGAGATAAGCAGCGCCTTTGCAGCGGGAGATCTGTGATCTCCAGAGTCGTAATCAATCTGGAGAGACAGATTTGGTTAGATTTTTTTTTCATTTCTTACAGCATTAAATAGGATTCTGTAGCCTTGCAAGTATTCTTTTGTTATATTAGCACTTAAGTAATTGCAATGTGCGTAACCGAAATAAAAGTTCGTTTAGGCTTATGATATTCATCTAATGGCTTGACTTAAAGCTGTTGAAGAAGACGAGCAAAACTGATGCTTGGTATAGGAAGTACTTCATACTGATGCTCGTAAAAGTTCTGAACGGACTTTGAAATAAGCCTTCTAGCGTTGTGTTTAAATGAGATGAACTGCCAATTTTTCCGTTCACAACATATAAACTAGGCGATTAAGGGAGTTTAAAATAGTTGTAGGTGAATGGTGAACGTTTGCAGTGATGTGCTGGCTTATTCAGTTGTTTTACAGCAAGTAGCGCTGCATATAATGGATTAGTTATAAAAGGTAAATGGTTTTCATACATCTAGCCAGGGCTGGGGATCAGGTAAACCAGGTGTCATTGAAAATGCAATTTGTGTACTTCAGAGAAATGCAAGTGTGTGTCTGTTTAAGAATGTCCATATTTATTCTTAGGAATAAGTGATTTTGATTTATTAAATGTTGCAGCAGTAGCTAAATGGGAAGGTTAAGGAGGTTCTTTACGTAAACAGCTCTATTAGTGCAGTTAGTCTGCAGATGACATACAATGCTTGTTTTCCTTCAATTAGCTAAGCAAATGTGCTTTTGTCATTACATGAAACCTTGCTGTGCGGCAGTCTCCTGAGGGGATCTATATTTTTGAAGTATGGCTCTTGCTGTTGCAAAGAGTTTGGTGGTGGGTGATGCTCAGGAGCAGTGTGTTGCTGCTAATGTTTTCCTTAACCTTGTGCGCCCTGTTACTGAAGCGGAGGCACTTCATTGCTCTTTGAATAAGGAAACCACGCTAGTGATGCTCTTTAGCAGGTTGTCACTGAAGTTTCCTTTTAAGATTACTTTTGTGTGATGTCTCCCTCTTCTCTTCCTTACAAATCTTGTTCTTTAAAGTTGTGGACATAAAGATGTAATGAGGCAAATCAGGAAGTGATGGAAAATCTTATGCTTTTTGGGCTAGCAGAAAGCTAGGTAAGTAGGAAATGATGCTTGTTAGAGGGAGAGTAGTTTAAAAAAAAATTATCTGGCTGGTATTCCGTTCTGCTTAGAGCTTTGTGTAAATGCCCTAACTCTTATCAGTCGGCATGGGGGAAGCACTGCCTCAAACTTAAGGAAGAAGAGGAGGGGGGAAAAAAAAAATTTTTCCCCTTTCCGCCCACCCAGATCCTTTTCCCTTAGAAAAAGGAATTAATATGGTAGTGTCTCTAGTAGCTTAAGGAAAGGCAAGACGTCCTCAAGTGGTGGTTCTGATTCTCATGTAGAGTCTGAAAAAAAGCGTATTTCACGTTTCTTCTGTAGGATATGCTTTGAGCACCGTCAGAAGCAACAGCTGGGATAAGGAAGCCTACATGAGGGTAGAGGGGCAGTCTAGGATTTAAAAACTGTACTTTAAGAACTTAGTGGTAGTATGGCAGAGGGTAGGAGAGACTACTTTTGTCCTCCTAAGACTGGAGGTGTGTTGGTGGAATCACCACAACTAATACGCTTCTGCACAAGGGTCTGTGATCGTATCTGTTGGGCTTGCTTACTTCCTACCTGAGCTACTGCTGCGCGCTTTTGGTGGAATCTGTCTGACCTAAATGATTATACAAAACAAGTAGCTGATGCTGCTCTGTTTTGCTGTGATGAACTATACTTCACTAATGCAAATAACCGAGCTTAGACTAATGAATTCACAGTTTTTAAGTCATAACTTTAAGCTCTGGGGATTTGTATCTGGCAACAGAAGCAATTAAGTATTCTGGGCATTGATATAATAAACTGAATTAACTAATTAATTGAAATAAATCTTGGTGCAATCATTGGTTAATCTAAATGAGGCACTAATATTTGAGAGCTACTGAACCTTAGCTTGCTGCAAGCTTAATGTTAAGAAAATATATTACTGAAACTCTTATGAAACTTGTTCTCAGTTTATTATTGCAAATACTGATCTGGTGTGCTATCAAATGGCTAAAGATAACTTTATTTATATGACAAACCAGCCTGACTGGTAGGGTCTATGGGCAGTGGATAACTGGAAGACCTTAAGTTGAAGTCTCAATCCTGAAACTTGTCACTAAGTCAGCCCAGTATTGAATGAAATACATGTCTGAGCAGACTTCCACTCTCTAGGTGTTTCCCTTTCTGTAGGGAGCTAAGCTGACACTTTGCTTTTCTGGACAGAAAACTGGCCAGGTGCATATGGCTACTGCTTTCTAAAGATCTATTGGTGTAGTTTTCATGAGGCTGAACTGCCTAAGGGTTTTTCAGATCAGAAACAAGATCAAATGTTAGCTTTGGACTGAGTGAAGAGCTAGGTCATTATGATAGGTTTTTTTTCCTTTTTGTCTTAGCAAAGAAAAGGGATTTTTAAGAAGAGGAAACAGCACTTTAATGACCTATACACGTTTTCAGAGTAAAACTTTGCAGTACTGAAGCCTTGAATTAAACAGGTAGCAACTCAGGCTCCTGGATAAGCAGGCTTAGAGCTTGACGTTTATCCGAGTTGAGAGGAATGAAGAGCAGTTATGGACACTCTGGAGACGCTGTGGTGTGGATGACATGGTCTGGACTCAAGTAGTAGGTTTAGTGGTCTCATGGAGCCACACAAGAATGTGCCGCGTTCCTTTGAGGGAATAGGAAAAAACAATGTCCCAGGCTCCTGGCAGTGGTTGTGTTGCAGGGTACCGTTTCCCCAGGAGCTGTGGGGTGGTGTGTTGCCCCAGCTGACTGAACTGCTGCAGGAAGGAGGACTGTCCCTTCTGAAAGTACAGAAGGATTTCTGCTTACAGACTGTTACGAGCGCTGTTTCCGATTGACTTGAATTCCTTGTTTGTATTTAATTTCTTATCCTTCGTTAAACATGCTACCAGTAATAAGAGGGAGACATCTGTGTTGCTCTGGAAGTTGGTTACCAATGAGGTTCTGTGCTACCAGCGTGTTTCTTTCTCTGCCTTACTTTGCCCCATCCTGTGCGGAAGTGTAAGCTGTTGAGCTCAAGATGCCTCTTCACCAGGTGTGGTGGTATATTCGTGCTGTATAATAAGCTCTTCCTTTTCAGGCTCTGCTCCACGTAGGCAAGCTTAGCTGTTTTGATGTTGAGTGCAGCTTCTGCTGAAATCGATTGAATATTCATTTCGTCTTTGCCATTTCTTCCTTTTCCCCCCTTGCCTTCTTTCCTGGTTTTCTCCTTGGGTCATCCTTCATCTCTGATTGCTTTCCTGAAAGGCTGTCTGGAGGAAATACCATTTCTTTGTAATCTTCCTCACTCAGCTGACACGCAAAGCTTCACGGCTTTTTGTCTTCCGCTCGTGTGGGTTCTTTCCCTCAGTGACTCTGGAAGTAATTTTGAAGCATAGATCAGCTCCTAGCTAACTTTGTTTAAGAATGTATTGCTTTTTCCATCATAGTCTTGGGCTCTAGAGTAATTTGCTTAGAATACATTTTTAATGGCAAGATTGATGGAAATATTTTATGCCAGCTGAAACGGAGACACTTTTTAATTCTAGTGAAACAAAGAAAACCACATAAATTATAGTCAAGAGAGAAGAGAACTGTTTTATAACTATGGATGTATCATGTACTGCTTGAGCTGATGTAGGAAAGAGAAGCTGAAAAAAATGTTGCTGCCCTTGTTGAGTTATCTTTATTGAACCCTACCCTGTTTTTAATTCTCTTTGTCAGGGGATGGTGAGGTGACAGTTAAGGGACTATACTTAGGGTTGATATGCCAAGGATTTTCTTTCAAGACCCCAAATCACATTGATCTGAGTGGTGTCTTGATAGAGCACTGTGTCCTCTCTGGTGGTTTTGGCTTTGTATTATTTTTACCCATGAACAGCAGGGGAAGGAAAGAATCTGGTGCCAGGGAGTGAGCCAAAATCAAATTTCAGTTAATTAGGAAAACATCTGAACTACTCTGCAGAGGAATGACCTTAAGTGAACCACAAAGTTTAAAGCACAGGTATTTTCCTTAAACCTGTAGAACCCTGGGAGTTGACTTGTGTGTGCGCTCACAAAATCATATTTAAATGTTGTGTTGCACAAATTCCAGGTCTGACTTGCTTAGAAGCCAGATGGAAGTGCCAGAAACTGCTTCCTGAAACTCCTTGTTTTACTGTGACTTTGCTTCTCTTATGGGGACTAAACTTTAACTTCTCTGTCTTCTAACCCAAAGAGTTTGAACTCCAAGTCTTTAATGCCACTTGAAATTTAGCTTTAAGGGTGTTTTTAAGCAGTATGGGTGCCCTCTGGTGGCCAAGTTCTTGCCTGCTGCCTCCCCTTTATACTAAATAAGGAGAAACGAGCTCACCTTGCCCGCACCCTGAAGAGGGTGTTGGCTGACTTCCAGGAGCTCTGTGGAAAGTGACACCTTTCCAAGAAGTCAAGTTATTTGGGAGTGGAGTAGGGGAATTTCCTAGCTGAGCAGAGGAAGAAGAAAAATCTCAAGTGTGAGATTAGTACACTGCAAATATCATCCAATTTAGCTCAACAGTGGGTTTGGAAGTAGGGTACTAATGAAGTCATTGAGTGTTTCCCCCTTTAGGATGCAGTCTTCTCACTGCTGTCTCCCCCCTAAGAAGCTCTGCTTCCTACCACCTGATCTACCTGACTGCCCTCTGTGTTGTGCTCGAGTTTAGATCTAGGGGCTGGAAGCAAGGGAGAAAACTGGTGATGGGCATAATCTGGTGATAATCCATGATAATTAAGGCTTTAAAAAAGCAGGTAAGCTAACCTTGTGGTTCTTGTTGCTTTTACTTTGGTAAGCTTCTACGGTTTCAGCTGTCTATTGTCTAGTCAGCAGTAGAATGTCACTGAGACTTGCTGGTGTAAGCTGTATGATTTTTTTTTTGGTGTCTAGCGCACAGTTCCATGTGTTACCGCTGTTACGGGGGCCGGCTAAGAGAACAAAAGGCTTATGGAGTTGAATATTTCCTTTACTGCAGCAGAAGGTGGTCTTCCTGTGGTCTTCCTCTGATGTTTCTGGACTAGGTGTCAAGGGGGAAAAGAAATTTTAAGGCATCTTGTTCCCCCCACAAGTGATCTCCCCCCTCACGCTTTTTCCCGTGAAGCAACTGAAGGTTGCACATTGCTTTAGGTATCCAAAGCAGTAAGAACTTCCTAATATTTAAGTAAGTCTACCTTGCAGGTTCTTATTATCAGTTTCTTTGGTCAGAGACTTAGCCTCTTGAGGTAGGACAGCTTTTCTTTCTTCTTCCAGTCTGATTTGCTTGTTCTTCGTTAGGTAACTATTTTACGTAATTTTGGTTCTCAGTTGACACCACTTACCTTAGTTTTATACTTGCTCTCTTGTGTTCTCATGCCATCCTCAGTGGAAATTAAGATGGATTGGAAAGCAGAGTCAGGCAGACAAATAGTCGTCGTGAGTCTGGGAAGTGCTCTGGCGTGAAAACTCGTGCTTTGCCTTGTGCACGCGTGGAGGCTCTCAAATTTTATTGCCTTGCAGGGCTGAGCCTGTAGTTTGCAAAACAAGATATGGTGCTGGAATGATTAATGTTGTAACATGTCTTTGCTTAATGGCTTGTTGAATAATGGTGGATGTTTGGGAAAGGGAACAGATGTTAAGAGAATCCATTTGCCTTCCTTGTCAGCTGCCTGTGTTCCGAGGTTGGTCTGTCTTAAAACATTTTGTAATGCTTAAACTTAGATACGTGCTGGTAAAACTTGATGGAAAACTGTGCTTCGGATTGGTAAACTCGTAACGTGGAGACTTGACTTGTCTGTCCTTACAGAGAAACTAAGTATTTTCAAGGAACTTGGTTTAGAAAAGGGCTTAAACTCACAATTCATGTCACTTCTTTTCTTTAGTTGATAGTTGATGTTTATAATGTGCCCAGTAAATTAATAGTCTTAGCCAGAGGTGATGACTGCTGAAGGTGAAAGTAGATATAATACAGACGGTAACTTCCAAGGATTAATTCTTTCCTTTGTATCTAATAGACCTGCTTGAAGCAGTACTTACCCTCTCGGAGGGGGAGCTCACTCTGTCTTGGCTTTTAGAAACCATTTGAGCCAGAATCTGTACATTAGGGAAAACTATTCAAATGCAACACACCAGGAAAAAGTTGGCTTTATTCTTGACCTCAGCTCAGTGAATGCTAGTGCCTGCTTTCATCTGTTTCTTTTTGTTGTTAGTTACAGAGCTCTGTAACTTGTTCCTGTAGCAGGAATTTGGACGATGATAGATTTGCTTCTCTGTCGACTCTTGGTTAGTCCATAAAGAGTAAGTCCTGACTCTTGCACTTGCCCTACTGAATATTTAGTTTGTGTTTCTTGGGTAGGGTGTAGAGGAAAAACATGTTAAAAAGACTGAAGCACCATAACAGAGTAGCCTGGGAGACCTATCTCAGTGCCAAACAGAAGCAATTTAATATTGAGACAATTTGAGATTCCTGGATTGATAAGTAAAAAGTTTAGATTAGTTATTTTGACTGTGATAATTCACTCGGAGTTATGTTGAGCTGATGATCCACTAAGACACCAAATGACTTTGAGTCATTAACTTCTAGGATGAATTGAAACTGTCATGTATGCATGATCTTTGGATGTTCTTCCCAGATGTTCCCCTTGCTGTTTGGCCATTTGGAGTTGGGTGCTGTTTGCTTGCTTGTGCTCAGCTTATGAGGCGAGGTTGTTTGTAACGTGCTCTGAGTGTTTATTTGCAGATCCCAGGGGACCTGGTGACTTTAGCCTCTAGGTCATTAATAGGAGGTGGCATAGAGCCAAGAACTTTCTCTTGTTGAGTTTGGGAGAAGCTCAGCCACTCATTGATGATCAAGTGCTTGTGTTTTGAAGCATATTATTACCTATTTTTTAATCCATTGAATGTGTCATCTTGATTTTGTTTTTTTTTTTAATGCTGTAGTTTATTAATCACAATGTCATTTTAGTAGCAAGTGAAATACATATGGGATTTTATGTTCATTATACCAGTGCTATTACCATTATCAACAACACCAGTAATCTCATCAAGAAGTGGCATCAATTTAGTTTGACAAGACTCATTTTCTCTAAGCCCTTGTTGACTGTTGCTGAATTTTCCTTTAATCTTATAATTAAAGAAGCCTAGCTCTTGTTTGCTTACTCTGATGCCGGTGTTGGGCTACGTAACGGGTCTATACCGATGGCTGTTTTCTTTTCAAATATTAACAATGCTAAGTTAAGGCTTATTGAATATCAGTGGATATCCAGTAATGAATGATTTTCCATAGAGTCTGAGACAACTCGTAATAAAGCCAAACCTCAGATACCTGAAGGTTTCCCAGAGCTGCTGAACAGAAAGTGCATGTCTATAGTGTTGCTGTGGCATACAGACCTTGGCTACCATTTGAGTAGTCTGTCGGCACTGCCTCTTGAGGAAACCAGAGTATAGGCATATAAAACACTACATTCCAAGTGAACACTTGCTCTTTATGATACTACTTTAACTTCTAGTGCAGCAAACAATCTTGATTTTTGTTACGCTTTCCTTGTTAGTTTTGGTAACTCAGACAACAAAAAGGCTATTGTTGGTCATCACCCCAGCCTTGGGGTATTTGTGTCCCTTATCAGTTTTGTACAGTATCTTGCTTTTAACTTGTTTGGAGTACTTTGTTTGCGTTCCTCTTCTTTTTGGTTCTTGTTTCCTTATTTCTACAGGCTTTTGCTTTCTTCTAAAGCAAAACTGTTGATGTTTTCCCCCACTTTTCTCAACAGTTTTGGCATCTTTCTGACTCTTGAGTATGGTCTTCCAGTATGTAGTAAAATGCTCTTCTGCCACTGGTAGCTGGCATTCTGAGTCAGGCTTGTTTGTGACCTGGCTCAGAATTTTCAGTCTGGAAAAAGTCAGGTTCACGCGAAGGCTGAAGTATTGTGAATAGTGCAGTTCTGTGTTTACTGAAGGCATCTGAAACCTTTTTTTAAGAATAGGAGACTTGCTCAACCTGCTCTTATTCTACCAATCTTGCTGAGACATTTTGTAGCGTGAAAACAAATGTTGGTGATGGAAAGCAGCGAAGGGTAATGAACTTGCTCTTTGGGGGAGGATCAGGAATGAAGAATGGGATGCAAGTTGTGGGCTGTCTGAGAGCCTACCCAGTTCATGTGGCTGTGATATCTTGGACTTCTCGTTTTGTCTGTCACCTTTGCTGTTTGTATGATTACTTTACATTGCTGGGTCTTCTGCATGCCCAGGGGCATGCAGAGCAGGACGAGGGGAGTTCTAGCAGTGAGTGGAAGCAACAGTCATTTTGTTAGGGAAAAGCTATTAAGCTGATCGGCCTTCAAAATGCGGTTTGGATCAACAACAGTTCAAGTGAGCAGCGTGTTTGGGAGGTGAAGAATGCAGGCTTAATGCTCTGAACTCGATTCTTTTTGTGCACAACAGATGTAACTGAGTCAGGATTGCTTGTATCCGAGTTACCGTCAGAGCTGCAGCTCTGTGCTCTGTTCCTCTCCCCCACTCAAGGTGAGCCCTATTTGGAAAGGTAAGCAGCATTTCCCGGCTTAAGAAATTAATGCTAACGGATTTATAGTTCATGAGGGCGTTAGAATAGCATCAGTAGGATGCCTCCAGCGTGTCATTATGGTTGAAGGCCTCCATGAAGCAATTATTTTTTGCAAGCTGCCAGGGAGTTATCTCTAAGGAGCAGTGCTCTGTTATCCCATGGAATCTGAGGTAGCTGGGAAGACTGACCTATAGCTGTGCAGGTTCACTGTCTTCAGGGCTGTCCTCTTCAGTAGGCTTGCAGCAGAGAGGCTCATTTATAACACAGTTATAAATAATTGTGTTCTTGGCTAGTGTGAATCCCAAACCATGGAACTTCATTGGAAGGCTCACAGCAACGAGCGCTACCCAACTGCAGAAGCCAGTGATTGCTCTGGTTAGTCGAAACCATTCACCAGCAGTGCAAAGTCAGGTTGGCTTAGTTTAAGCTTCAGACAGGTCTTTTAAAGTACTCGCTTTCTTCAGGCCGTTAGTTGTGACATGTTGACGTATCCTTAGGATTGTAACTTCACGGATCTCCATGTGTATGCTCTTAAACTGTCTTGCAGGTAAAATGTAGGAACTGCCTTGGCATTTGGCATATGGACTTGGTGTGCTCTGTAGTTAACTAGTGTGTGGACAGTTGGTTATTCAGCAGCTAGGCAGGGAGATGAAGCAGTTGTAAGTAGTTAGTCTACAAATAGTTGCTGCAGGTCCTCGTATCTGTGAGCCGAGGAGAGGAGGCCCTTTGCTTTGCCCAGAGGGGCATTTCCAGCTTGGCGATGAACAAATCCTGCAGCGTTGGTACCTACAGGAGGGTGGTGGCTGTGGACTACAACTCAGCCTGTCACTTGGTGGAGAGAGAAAGTAAATAAAATGTCCTGGGAGTCAGAGGCTACTCGTTCTGAATCCTGCAGTGCTGACAGTAAAGCAAGTTTCCCTCAGTACTAGATTTTTATTGAGGGATGTTAGAATTTAAAGCTAGAGGTGGCTATAGTGTGTGCTTCCCAAGGTGAATCTTGCCTGTCTAGCTTTTAGGAGAAGGTATGATCATTCATTCAGCAATGCATCCTGATGGTTTTCAGCTGTTTAAAAAAAAAAAAAAAGCTAACTCTTAGTCTTTCTCTGTGTGTGTGTATATGTGTAAAACTTGATCAAAGAAACAGGAAGCAGCATATAATATTCCTTGGAGGTCTCCAACATTTTTGCTTTTGCTCTGCAGTCCTTCACACTGAACTTTGTTTGTGGAGAGCCTTGCATGGCTTTCTTTAACAGCTCTGGCTGATAAAGCTCTAATCTTCTAAATTGGTGTTTTCCTCTTACTTCTTGCAGGGCCTATGCGGAAGACTCATCTGTAAAACACGATCCAAGGGCAGACCCAAGTGAGAAGGTGAAGCACCAGGAGGAGGAGGAGAGCAGCACCAATGACAGCGGGAAGGCTGTAGCCTCAGGCAATGAGGAGGCTCTGCCAGAAGGGAAGAAGAAGAAGCGTTCAGGGTTCAGGGATCGTAAGGTATGAAAGCTGGCCGTGTTATACTGCAGTGGTTGCACTGCAGTGAAAGATGGGTAAAATTTGCAGAATGTTTCATGCAAGCACATGTTCCAAGTCTGGCTTTTGGTCAGTACTTGCCTTATTTTCTAAAAGGGCCTTGCTCTTTTGGGAATCTACCTTGAGTTTCTCTAGGTAGAAATCTGCTTTTCGGAAAGCATGGTGCGCTGGTCATCTGAGATGAGGAGCCCTTAGAGCACCTCTAGTTGGATATCTGCAAAGTGGATATCTGAGAAATCAAGCCTCTTACCTTGATGTCTATTAAAGTGATGAACGCAAACCAGGGAATAAATATAATAGTTGTTTTTAAAACCATTTTGAGTGTGTAGCCTGTATCTGTGTGGAAGTTCGTTCATTTACAGACAAACAGACCGCATGTGAAGAAAGAAGTAGAGGGCAAGTGTGGAAGGGAGAGTGGTAGTGAAGGAGTAACTTTTGTTTCCCTTTCTTAATTTTTCTATAAATTAGTCATTGGAATACTTTTTTTTTGTTTGTTTTTTCCTCCCTCATTTTGGTTTGCCATGTTTCTGTCTCTAATCCTATGCCTATTCAATTCTTGTATCAGACAAATTTTCTAGAGGAGGAAAGCTTGAGTAATGATTTGTGTTGTCAGCTTGTGACTCACCTTCAGTGCTGGGTAGTCTCAAGAGCTTTGGGCTCTTCAGAATTATCTGACAAGTTTGGTACTATCTGTAACTATTGTTATTACAAGATGTACAACTTGATCTGAAGAGACTTGTGGTTGAGAGTTGGCAGACAGCACTTTAAAAAAAAAAAAAAAAAAAACCTGTCTGGACGTTGGTTTTATTGGCCTGTTTGATTTAGTATCTTTGCAGTGCTGAAGTATGGAATGGAAGTGTGTATTCTTCACAATTCCTCTTGTATAATTTGCTTTTGGTAGTCATTTTAAGTCCATATCTAAGAGGCTGCATCTCATTAGTTGTTAAATTGTGGATAGTCATATATTTAGTTTAATAGCTTTTCATAAAAGCTAAAGAGATGTTTTGTTTTGAGGTTGCTGAATCATGTTCTGGTCTTGGTTAAATTAGATGACAGTTGGGTTAAATTTAAGTGTCTTGTGGTATTTTGAGCTACAGACTTTCCCTACTGTGACATTTTGATGGCAATTCAGTGAAGCTGTGTTGAAAGATCCTAGGTTGAGATGTTTGGAATTGTTCAGGGTGTCTGCGTCCTCCTGTTTGCTTAATTTTCCTGGCAATTAGCTGTTAGGTACTCTGACAGCATCAGCAAAATTTGTTATTGGTACCGCTCAAGAAAAGCGTGTTTTTTAGTGTCAGTAGATGGAGGCAGGTTGCAAAGAGCAAAGATGTGATGGACGCTCATGCACAGTACTAGTATGTGTGTTTTTTTTTTTTCTTAAACAAAAAACCCGTTGATATAGCTAGTGCAAAGACTGGTTTTTGCTTTTCTTGACCGGTTGCTCCTGGCTACAGAAGCCTGGGAGTATTTGCTTGCAGGTGCGGGCTTTTATTTTGGATGCTGGAAGACAAGCCTCACCATCCGAGCTCTTTCCTTCCTGTGCTGCTGTTGAGTGTGCTGAACCTGATGCCGGGGTTGCTTTTGCTCCATTTAAAGCAAGCTGTGACCAGTAGTGTCTCAATTGCTGGGCTCTCTTTGCTATGTGTGAGTACATCTGTTGTGGGCTTGATGTTTAATTGCCAGTTGCCCTAGTGAGTAATCCTGAGAGAGATGGGTGGATGCACCTTGCTCTGATGATGGAGGAAGGTGTGCCCCAGCCATGCTCCTGACTCAGAAATCGGGTGTGCTCACAGGATATGCTGCTCCCACAATCAGTCATGAGTAGTAGCTAGGGAATTCCTGACACTTCTAGATATTAAACAAACAAAAAAAAAAAACCCTAAAGAAACCCCCAACAAAACACTTTCCGACTTTCTGTGTAGTTAATTGAAAAGGATGTGGTATTTTTCTTGGAAAAAAACACTTTCAGTTAAGTTTAACTTTACCACTTGTTTGTTATCTCAGTGTTTGGTTTTAATGAATCTGATGATGAGTAGTGGCATAATAAATTAAGCATGCTGGTGTTTATTTTGGGTAGTGACTCAATGGAGAGGAACTGGACTAGAAATCATTTAGTGGCTGGGGGAGCTGATGCTGGCATCACGTGTAGCTGGTTCGAGGGCATGTGCTCTGTCGTGTACATGATATACAGGTCCTGCCTGCATAGGGCAGAAGAGGAAAATGTTCAAGTGCTTTTATAGTTTGAAGGTTAATGATCGGTAATGCATGCTGCGAGTGGGCTGACATGTCAGTTGATTTGCTAAAAGAATTTGGACTGCTGTAACAAGATCTATTTGCAATGGTTGTTAGGTCCTAGCAGGTATGCTGTGCTACGAGTGTTAATTGTGCAGAGACTTCATTTCAGTATGCGTTACAGTAGTAATGAAAATGAATACTAATTTATCTATGCTGTTAGTATGCCCAGGGTGTGCAGTGAAGCCAGTGTGCTAGAAAGTCCTGTTCTGCCTCACCAAAGAGAGGCCCTGGTGATGCTCTGGGAGTGGATTGAGATGTTAGTTTAGAGCTTCATTTTTATGCATGCACTTGTATGTGTATACACACACACGTGTTATATTATACATATATAAAGAGTGTGTGTGTATGTGTATATATATACACACACATACATACACACATTTTTCTCTTTTCCTGCGTGCTTTTAACCTGAGCCTTAACATGGGCTATCTCAAGTGTAGCTTTGGTCGTGCGTAGCAATAAGGATTACTTACTGGTGTGTCTTCTCTGATACATGCTTGCATTTAGGCGTATCAGAAGTAGCTTTTCAGTTTTAGTCATATAACACTGTTCTGGGAAGCCCAGATTACACTAAGATGCAGCTTTCTGCAGCTGGGTGAGAATTTCTGACTGGCCTTCACTGTATGGAGGAGTGGTGCTTATGTTTTTTTTTTTTTTTTAGTTCTGATATTGTTTAGAAATAGTGGGGGAAAAACATTACAAATGCCCTTATACATATACCCACGTGTGCATGCACATACACTCCCCCTGCATTGACAGAAGTGGAGCAAGTGGCCTTCCATGTCTACGCTGGAAAGGACCATCGGTAGGGTGAGACTAGGGCACCCGTGTTAACTGCCTGTTTCCTGTTTAGCAGCCAGTCCTGAGTAAATGGTGGCTCACGTTTGCAGGGCCTCACTCGCTCCTCCTTTGTTTCGGCTTTGTGCTCAGCTCAGCCTTTACAGAGGGAAGGGCTGTAACGTATTTGCGTGTCAGTTGATGAGATCATGTTAGCGAAATTGAGGTAATTGCGAGCTGAGCTGTGAGCAAAAGAGGAAAATATATTGCTGCGTTTGCTCATTGATTTATTGCAAAGTTTGAGGAAACGTGATCTAATCTGTGGTGAGGACAGCCTACTGGATACTGAATAAATCTTTTTTTAAGGTTCTGCCCTTTAGGTCTAGGATTGAGTTATACAGGACTATAATTTCTCAGCATTTTTTGGCATGTGTTTGTCCTTTGGTGTGTGTGATTGCCAATTGCTAGAACTTGAAAGACTGCAAAGAATAGAAACAAGCGGTTGCCTCCCACTGAACTTTGGGCAGATGCGTTGCTGTGTTATCAAGTTCGTTTCAGAATCTGAACCTCAAATCATTTAACAGGCAACACCGGTTCCTTATACCTGAATGAGTTCAGAGAGGTAGATTTAAGCTTTCATGGAGTTGCTAGGCTAGTTTAGTTCTATTTTTGTCATACACGGCAAACCTTAACTATGATATTAATTTGACTTAAAAACGCTTCATTTCCCACTTTGTCTGCTACTTTGTGGCTTAATGCAAGATCAGTTTGTCAGTTCTCCTGCTGCGCTCTTAAATCCTCTTTTTGCAAAGGCGTTTTACTATTTTTGTTGGAGGAATGGAAATCTGAAACTATTCTTAGCCTACTTACAAAACCACAGGCCGTGGGGACAGACCTCTGGTGTTTGCAGACTTACTGTGCATAGTAACTGTGCTGCCGGCAGAGGCAGGAGACACTGTTTTAGCCTGTGACTTTGTTAGGCTTCCGAGAGCTGTGTCATGTTGCTTTGGAAGCCAAATTGCCCCTCTCCGTTCTAGAACCGTGTATTGATAGCTGTATCGTCATAAGTGCCTGGCATAGACTCAAGGAAGCTTTTCCTTTTGCAGTGTGCTTGTGCAGAAGATTGGAGGTGGTAAACAACCTAGGAAAAGCCCACATGGTAAATGGGTGTTTTGCTGCTTCTGCTGGGAATGACTGTCAAGGGCTTGAGGGTGCAGAGGGAGCCCAAAGAAGGGGAATTGGAAACTTGCTGTGTCCAAAGTCAAAGCAAAATGTAAACTGCTTAACATGAATCAAATAGGGGCCTGTGTTATGTCAAGCTCAAGGTAAGGAAGAAATAGCAGTGAAGTTAGTGCTGCAGTGGGGAGGAGTCTCAGTGAAGCTGTCTGGACTCTGTACCTCTGGTTGAAGAGGACCAACTGCAATACCCATATTCCAGAAATGAGTAGAGGAAAAGTGCCAGGCAGCAGCAGGTTCATCAGTAGCATCTTAGCAAGGTCTTAAATTGGAGATGGAGAGAAGATCAATCACAGGTGGCAAGTTGAATGGGATAAAATGCAATGTGGTTTTGCTGCCAGAAGTGTCAGGCTAATGTCTCTGGTGCAGTCACTGAGTGGTTGAGTAAAACCACTGGGCTGATGCAAAGTGTTTTGATAGTGCCCTGCAAGAAATCATTCCTCGAGTTTGAAAAATCAGGATAACTGTACAAAGTCTCTGGCAGATGAGCATTTCAGCTAGGAAGGGCCACTGAAGCAGACTGTTTTGAAAGGAGTGTTAGAGGGATGGAGAGAGTTACTAGTAAATGTGCTGCAGTGTCTGCTCTTGGTTCCAGTCCTGGCTTTGATACTCTGGTTGTACACAGCTCTTGCTTCAAGCAAAGAGCATTTAATTATGCTTTTGGCTGACAAAGTTGGATTTTTTTTTTTTTTTTTTTTTTTTTTTTTGCTGTGAATGAGGACATACAGGAAAGAGTTAGAAGTAGGCTTACAATCAAAAGTGAAAACATCACTTTGGCCTAATGAGTTACCACTAGTGTGGTGAATGCTTTAAATGAAGTCATGAGCAGTGCTGCAGCTGGGAAGAGCTGTGAAGGGGTATGTTGCCACTTACTGTTCATCAGCTAAGCTGCAGTAATTGTCATTTTTGCAGTAAAATACCTGCCCTAGATCCAATGCCTTTATCTTCAGAGGGCTGCCTGGACTGAAGCAATAGAAATCGGATGAAGTCTGGCTCTAAGGGCAGAGGCTGGTGACAGAAGAGACTAGCAGTGAAAATTGGCAGAGGGCTGAAGCAGAGAGGCAGCTGAATGTATTGGTTGCCCCAAGGACATCTGTGTTCCTGATGTGCTCAGTTGTGAAAAAGCTATGGCGATGCTCAGATGCATTGGGAAGAATGCTTCTAGTAACGACAATGCCGTATCAATGCCGTTCCTTGCACCGGGGTGGCACTTTCTGCCGGATGTTACTTACCCGGGGGCTGCCAGCAGCAGAAGGCTAAACGGCAGAAGCAGAAGGGCAGAGGAGAGGGGCTTGGCTTTCCTTAGTTATTTTACTGACCTACGTTTTGGGTGGGAACAAGCCTTTGGCTTGCGTTATCCTAGGAAAATGAAGACCTAGAGAGGTGGTTGTTTTGGATAAATATCAGGGTGGAAAAGTTGTTCAAGTTAAAGCACAAGGCTGAAATAGGAACCAAGAGACAGATGATCTACAGATGCTTTGGCAGTATCCTTGATCTTGCCTGCTCCTCTCTCAGAAGAACTTTTTTATGTTGATGTGGCTGTTGGCCAGTAGTACTGAAGGTTTTGAGTACATTATAGACTACTAAACATTGTGTGTGATAATGTAGAAATAAAAATTAATGAGGAAAGACTTTTGCTCTAATACATAATGAAGTGTAGGTCTGATCTTGTGCCTTTTCCTTTTTTTGTGGCCTTATATTGTGATTTTGTTTTTTAAAGCTTTCTACTCTTTAGTGAACTCCAGCTTTCTGTTTTGGGGGAAATAGTTATAGGTGCAAAACAATCTCTGCTGGTAGAGCTAGCAAATGGCAAATTGTAGAAGAGGACTGAGTATAGAACACTGACAGAATTCTGTGAAAACGTGATAGAAAAGAGGAAAAAGTGAGACTGGGTGGACTGAGTGGCCAGCTGTGGCTCTAAGTAATTTTTTCCAAGGTTCAGCCCAAATGTCAAGTTCCTTTCTAGTTCTCTAAGGTAGTTTACTGCCTGCTAATTCATTTATTAGTTGTGACCCAGACCCTTCAACACTATGAAGTAGGTTTAAAGATGTCGAGGTTCCTTAGATTCACAAATTTGATGATGCCAATTTTTAGGACTCGTGTTTAAAAGGATTTTCATTTCTTTTCCTCTTTTCTGCTATAATGAAGAATAGCAACTTTAACAGTAATAAAGAATCTTAGCGTTTGTTCTTAATCCCATGACATCAGGAGATGTTCCCAATTTTATAGGATTAATGTGACATTTGATGCTTCCAGTATTGCCTCTTGTGAGTATTGTGCTGCTGTTGCAGGTACGACTTGGTTGTAATACGGCAAAACCTTCACGGTACTAGCTACAACTGCCAAGTTAGATGTGGAGGGAGAACCTCTAGATGTCTAATATTGGTTAAATTTTATTTACAGGTGATGGAATATGAAAACAGGATCAGAGCCTATTCCACACCAGACAAAATCTTCAGATACTTTGCAACTTTGAAAGTAATAAATGAGCATGGTGAATCGGAGGTTTTCATGACACCGCAGGATTTTGTGAGATCAATAACACCTAATGAAAAACAACCAGAAAGTAAGTAAGTGTGTGTGTGTGTGTAGTAAATGGAGAAAAAGATGCAACTAAGGGCAAAAACTGCAGTCTCTGCTTGCTTAGTTTTTTGCAAGGAAGTATAGTGCTGAGCACAGAAAGGGGCCTTCTAGCTGATTAGTGCCTGGGGCACTCTGGTGATGAAGATGGGTGGTGTTCTCAAGCCACACTTCATAGCAGTGTGACAATATGCAAAAAGGAGTGCCACAAGGCAGAGAGCCACTAATGTGACTGAGCTGGAGCCACACTCACCACTCCAACAGGAACCTGCAGCGCGTCTAGGCTGGTTTGTAACCAGTTGACTCACAGCAGCGCAGTGTGGCCAAATAGTGGCTGTATCTCATATCCCTAAGTGTTGGTTGCAGTACAGTCAGTGCTGACTTCTTGGGAGTTTTGCATCCAGGATTGTTAGGGCTATAAAGCACCCCTGGAAGCTATCTATTCTGTCTCCCGGCCCCCAAACCAAAATTAACAGTATGCCCAAACCTTCCTGCGGTGCAGTGAAATGCTATTTTATGTTAATAGACTTCTTTGATTACAAGCCCTTGAAAACATGCAAGAAAGCCCTCTCTTGCTTTGCTCTTGGAAGATTACTTTTAAGTTGAAGTGTTTTAATAACTGTCATAAACGTGTAGAAGGTGGATGCTTTGGCAAGGAATACCTTTGAAAGCGAGGGCTCCTGGCAGCCCCGTTTGCGTCGCTGGTTTGAGCTGTGATGCAGCTGGCTAGCCCAGGACTCGCCTCTCCAGCTGCTGCAAATCCCCTGAGGTTTGGGATGAAACACGGCAGTTTTGGTACTTCTGCAGGGAGGCAGGCAGCAAACCGGAGAGCGATCGCTGACTTCTCTGGTCTGGAAATCTGCGTCCTGAGTGTTTGCGAAGAGGTTGGTGGGAAGATTGTGTGTGTGTGCGTGTGTGTTCTATTTGGGGTGAAATGTGGTGAAGTCACGTTTTTGTACGCTTGCAATGTGTCTCAAAGTATGAAACAGATTTCTGTCAAAATTCTCTTCAAGCTTTGAAGAACCTCAGCCCCCAAGTGTTACCTTTTTTGAGAGCGTGGTTTATGTATGAACTGTGAAACTGTTTTGATCTATTTGACAGCTGCTAAATAAATATCATGTATACTTGTACTTAGAAAACAACAATATGAAATGTATACGGGGGGGAGAGAAAATAATCCTGTCATTAATGTTAAAACATGCTTGTGAATCAAAATGAAGCTTTTTATCAAGTCCTGAAAATAGTTTGTTTTTTCTTTTTAAGAATTACATGTTCTCATCTTCAGTGCTGGGATATTTTGAGCAACAAACAGAAGACAATGGCTGTAGGTGCTGGAACTGCATGGTATTTTATCTTAAATATCTAAAGCACCTTGAGTTATTTTTCAGAAGCAGTAGCAGTGGTTGAGTTGGAGTCTTCCTATGCAAGTTACTTTGTCAGCCTGCTTAAAAATAAAAATCATGTCCTATCATGAACTGTAAGATATCTGATTGTTCTACTACTTCTGTGCAATATATGTGCTTGGTACATTTAAAGTGCACATAGATAATATTTCGAGAAGCGTAAAGAAAATGAATACTTTAGAGATAAGTAAAGATGAATAATGCGTAATAGTGTGTCAGTGTTACAAGCCACTAACTTTTTAATGCAGCTATTATTATTCTGGCTAGATGAGCACCTGCAGTGGCCCTGAGAAGCCTGTGTGGCCGGACCTTTAAATACCTGCGAAGGCTGCAAGTCAGTGGCACAACGCAGCCTGTGGGTGAGGAAGATAACAGGTACTCTCAAAGCGGCACTGCATGGAAATCTGGTCCTGGCTTCCCCTCAGCAGGCAAAGCAGCTAGTGCAGGCATCCTTGTGTCTTGCCCGGATCAAGTCTCAAACCAACAAACGTTGCTAGCATGGATTTGCTTAAAGTCGGCGTGGTAGACGTTGTTTCTTAGGAGTGCTATGGATCATGGCAGTCATGCTAAACGATTTTTAAAAACATAGCAAGGATTAGAAGAGTAAAACCGTTAATACTGTAGTGAAGACATACCACCCATAACCTCATTCCCAAATGTTTTTAAAACTGGTAATGAAGGAGATACGGGTGAATTTAAAACCAGAACTTGCAGCATGACTAAGCCTGCTGGCTGGTTTATTTTTATATTTCACATTTGTTTAATTGTTTTTACTCACTGATGACAATCTGCGTCTGGACCCGTGTCCGGTCCGCTCTGCGGACGTTTGTAGGCGGTTGGCACCTGCTGTCCCTGCCCACGCCTCAAGCTTTGGTTATTTGTGCTCGGCAGGGGAATGCCGGGGCCGCTTTCCTGCAGCGTCACGACTCGGGTATGCGGTGGCGGAGGGTACGCCCTGCGCCCGGGCTGCCGCGTGCCTGGCCCGTGCGTCAGCCTCAGCCCAAACCTGCCTCGGAAACCACCTCGAGGCAGCGGTGTAACCCCGCTGTAGTCATGCGAGCTAGATTGGGTAACGCTTAACTTGGCCATGACGAATTTCTTTCTGCAGTAGTGTCAACATAGAAGGTTTTAATGGGTAGTAATTGGGGGTAGGTTTGTGCTGCAAAGCAATTATAGGACTATTTGCATTCACAGGCTGTCCGCTGCTCCTCCATTTGTTTTGTTTAACTTGCAGGATTGTGGAAAGATCATCATGGGGTGCACCTGGGCTAATACTCTGGCTAGGTGGTAATATTTTTTTTTTTGTGCAAGTCCCCCAATTGTCTCCATTTGCTTCATGTTCCTGCAGGTCTCCTAAATGGTTTTGATGTGTGTGAGGAGACCTTCAAAAATCCTCTGAGGGGGACACATCCAAAGGGACTTTAGAGCACTTACTGTGCCTGTGCAACTGGAAGTATTGCTGTATGGTATCTGGCTTACTTGGCCTAAAGCTAACCAGTTTGCAGAAGAAGACTGTGAAACCCAGCCAGGACCATTAGATACAGCATGTGGTTTCTGTACGTGACTGGTTCCTCTCTGAATGCCCAGCCTCTGAAAGCCAGAGGCTGCTGTGTCTTCCTGCAGTAGACTCTGAACGTAAATTCACTTGGTATGTAATTTGCACAATTGCAAAATGCTCCCATGTGGATATTTGAGGGGATATGTGATAGCTGTGATCCCATAACTGGAAGACAGTCCTTAAAATTGTGAGGGCAGAGAGGGGAAAGGCGTTATACCCACTAGGTAGCTTAATTCCAGTTTTTCAGATGGTTGTTTTTCATGTGTGCACTTGGTGAGCAGTTGAACACAAGCTGGGTTCTGAATTACTACATTATGAGTAATGTTTGTTATTTTGGATTAGACTTATAAAATATCAGTGTGATCTTCTGTAGAACTAGCAGTCCTGAGCTGTGACAAGCAAATGCCAGCCCAGCCTCTGTGGGGAAGGAGAAGAACTCGCTGGATTTGTGCAAGGGGATTTGCGTAAATCCCTAAATTTACACAAAGCGTGCAGCTGGGGTATTTAGGACCCAGAGGGAAACCAGAAACACAGAATTTGCATTCCAGTTTGCTACTGACAATCTTTTTTTTTTTTAATAACCTATGTAGAAAATTCTTCCTGTTGACAGAGGCTTATTTCTGTGTTCTTCCCCAAATACATCTGTTGGAGAGGTCTTCAGGGGAAGAACATAGTTTACTAGTGAGATGGGGAAGTAACTTGGTGATTAGCTCTCCAAATGGGGAGGATAGGTTAGGACCCCAAATGAGTTCATTGAGCTATCATTTGGTTGGAGAATACTTGCTGGAATTCGCAACTTGGGAAGCAGCTCCTTAGCTGAAGCCGGAATTCAAGGGAAGTTTGAGAGGCATTTGGTATTTTGTATCAACTTTATTTTTCTTCTCACTTGTGACAGTGTCCGTTTCTAATTAAATACTGAAGCTGTTATGCAGAACAAATTGGAGCCTGTCCTGAAATTTTGAAATAGTAAGCCTAGTTATGATATGAGCTGGCTGACCTAAGAATGATAATTAACTGTTCTGGTTTAAGTAGCCCTCTTGGAGGGAGACCCCTCTGAGACTGCACTGCAGGATTTCAAAGGCTCTGCCTGGGGGTTTCAGCTGAAGGCTACGTAAGGGCTACCAGCAAGAAAAGCGATACCGGTGCACTTACACCGCCTCTCACGAGTGCAAACCCTTGTTCCTGGCCTTCAGGGGAAGTGGGCAGTGAGGATGTGCAGTGATTCAGGGAACTCTTGTGCATTACAGTGGCTT
This sequence comes from Rhea pennata, assembly GCF_028389875.1. Lineage (NCBI taxonomy): Eukaryota > Metazoa > Chordata > Aves > Rheiformes > Rheidae > Rhea > Rhea pennata. The sequence continues at coordinate 37,118,945 of NC_084669.1, read as the reverse complement.
TCATGAGGATGCAGAGCTGGCTGTAGTTCAGCAAACTCGGTTGTCTTAAGAGTTACTTCCCTGGGAGCTTGATGTATGTATATTTTTTCCTTCCTCTTTTCCCTTTGAGGTAACCGTTTGCATGCTTGAGTGCAAATGATAACCTGGGTTTCCATTCCTGCAGGAGCGTTTGCCTCCTGGGAGTCCTTTGCAAAACCTAGTGTGTGGTTATTTTTTTATTTGTTTCCTTTTTGTGTAATTTCTTCATTCCTAGGAGAAGGTTATCAGTGAACCTTGTTATACCTTGTTTAATAGCCTAGAAATTGAATGGTGAAGAGGAAGAGGTGCTTTCAGGTACGCACTTATGTACATTTCTTTTGGTGATTGCATGAGGACTGCTGGTGTAGGTGATGGGATGGCGCGCCTGATGTGCATGTTGTAGAGGTAATAACTTGTCTGTTGGAGGAGGAGAAGACTTGAACTGAACAGTTCCTCAAAGGGCACAACTTCAACACAAGCCTGAGATTGTTATTTACTTAGAGATTAAATAGTTCTTCCTACCAGTTTGGAATCTGGATTACAGATTTGGACAGGCAGTTTCAATGCTGTATGCTCCTGTAATGCACTGCGTGTGCTTAGTAGGCTCTCCTTTAGTCTTGGTAATTAGTCCTTTAGCTCATCTGCTTGCAAGAAAGGAGTCTGTGTTGTGTATCAACCAGCTGGGGGGGGAGAAAGGGAGATAATGCATAAACATTACGTAAATAATGTGAAAATCTGACAAAGATATAACATCTGAAGAGAGTTGAAAAGGTTATTCCATCTCACTGGAAAACTATTGACAACCCAGAGGAAATCATTATATATTCTCATTGATCTCAACTCTCTCTCTCTCTCTTTTTTTTTTTTTTGGCATAATGTAATCATCCTCTTGGAAATATTTAACAAAAAAGTGTCTAAAAACTGCCTTTATTTTTCAGGACAGTGTGAAGGGTTTAACAATATCCTGTGTAGTTATTAGCTAGCTCTGAGTGCATCTGTGGCATGTACACTTCCATTCATCAGTGGAATTACCTTTAGATTTTAAGTAGAGCTGAACAAGAGTAGCAGCGAGGTGGTTGTGTTGTTTTTTGTCCTCCCTTGCATGAGTATTTCTTTGTCTTCCTTCTCTGTAGAACATCCTTCCTCCCCCAAAATGAAGAGGGTAAACGCACCAAGTACGTCTCCTTCAACTGCTTCTTTTCCCTAGAGTAGCAGGCAGTGAGAATAAGTCATTTAGGTTTATTTTAAAACATTCTTATTTTTGCAGTGCTGTGAAAGTGCTTTCCCTTGAATTAAAAATTGAGGTCTCTATTTTTAGTATTTTCTGTGATGGAGCGGCGTCAATCTAATCTGAAACAACGCTTAACAACGGTGCCACGTCTTCCTGAGCTGCTCTGCGGCAGTGCTCCTCCCTTTTGCCCCCCTGTTCGTGCTTCAGGTGGTTTGAGGAAAAAACAGCAGTATTGAAAGTTAAGCCGCGAGACACAGCGGTCCCGTGGAGGTCTGCGAAGCTGCGCCGTTGCTCTATAGCTCCTGAAACCATTTCTGGTTTTCCCTGTAGTCTGTCTTGGAGGAAATCCTTTAATCTGATTCTGCGAGGATGTCAGCTCCTGCTTTGTCCTGAAGGGTGGAAGAGTTCTTTTTACTCTAAAACCTGCCTGTTGGCTTGCATTCTTGGAGCTCTTCGGTGCTAGCCCAGCCACTGGTATCTGTTCTGAGTCGAGTTCAGGTATGATGCACAGAAGGTCCCGTGGTAGCCTTAACTTTGCATGCTCCCTTTCAATACCAAATGTATTATAAGTAGCCTTCGTTCCTTTACTTATTCCGATTCAATTGCCTTGCTGTTTTTTTGCAGCGTTTCCATTTTGCTGGTTCTCATAACGGCAATCCTGTCCACGTGAGCGCTGAGTTCCTGTTGTAGAAATCTTTGAGGAAAATCCTTTTGACTGACTGACTTAATGCAAAGAAAGAAAAACACAAGTGTTAGGCAACAGTCCCTCTTCTTTGGTTCCTTTTGTCACCTTTTAATATTAAAAAGACTTGTTGAAAATGCATAGTTAAGACCAGAAAAAAATAAACTCTGCTGGGAGAAGTACAATGAACTGACTAAAACTCTGTATGCCTAGAACATGTAAATGCTTTTCTTGGCTTAACTTTCACAGGTTTTGAATTAGTTTATTCTGTTGGGAGCTATTGTAAGGGAAATTTTGTCGATAGACTTAAACGGGCAGCTTAGTTAATGCAGTAAGGAAGATGGGGTAACGATGTGCATAATTGGGAGAGAGGCTGAACATAAAGTGCTGATGTGAATCAGTATGCTTGTATTTGCAGTGTCTTAGCATGTGAAGTTGTGTTTCAGCACATGCCAATTCAACGACATGAAAAAATGCAGCAAAGGATGTGAGAACTTTGTGCTGCATTTTCATAATCGCTTCTCCCCTATCTGGGAGATAGGCATAAAGCAAGATTACGGATTTGCTTCTCTTCAAGTATGGTTGTGTTGAAGGGGTCTGATGTAACTTGGTATTTCTGAAACTTAAGGTAGTGATGGAAATGTGTCTGTAGCAACTGCTGTGGTTGTAAGCAAAATTTTCACCTAATTATGAAATGCTCCAGGCTCGTAGGCCTGGCGGCTTCAGCATCTAGGATGACTGTTCTGATGTAGATATAAAAAGGCTATAGAAGTATGTCGTGGTCCATTGCTCTGTCCCTGGCAGGAATCCTCTCTGGTTACTCGGGTGTTTGGGGTTTTTCTTCTGCTCACATACAGTGGCATTTGAGGAAGAACGTGAAAACAAGTAGCTCCACACCCAAGTGAATGAGACTCACTTGAACCCCAGCTCTCCTATGTTCAAAACTGCTCGTCTTGCTGGTGTGTCTTCCTTTGGCCAATTCTATCGCTTTTTGGTAATCTGCTACTCTTGACTCCCCTGCTGCTTTCTGGTCTCCCCCAGTCATACCCCTCTTCCCCTCTTTTCCCCACCTCGTGCGGAAAGCGCGAAGCTCCAGAGCGATCAGAAGAGCTCTGTTTGAGTTCTGCCTCATCTCCTTTCAGAAAGCACCTTTCTGGCTTTGTATTGCCAAGCACAAATAACTAAGCTTTCTGAATATTTCTGTCACCCTGCCTATCTGTGTGTTCATCAGCGTATGTGTAGCCTTCTGGATGAGGCTGATGAGGCTGAGGGGTTTGTTCCTTACCAAAAAACCCACCAGCATTTGCAGAGTTATTTGGCTTTTTCCCTTAGAGATAGAAAGATCTTTTAAGAGAAGGCAGGGAGGGAGATTTATTACCAAATCTTATCTCTTGTACCATCGCAAAACAGTTTCTCTAGCTCAAGCATTCACGTTCTCACGAATGCTGCTGCGACTTTATAATTTGACTATTGCAAGCACACTTATATTAAAATATGAGCAAGCTTTTTGGATTTATCTGGAGACTTACCAATTGATTTGGGGAGCAATTCTTCATTTTTCTGGCTGGGCAGGTGTTTCAGTCCCTCTGAGACATGCTAGGTATTATGCTGCTGTAGTCCCTGCCGGAAGGAAATTTCCATGCCTCATGCTATGAGTTGTTTGCCTTTCATGATAAAATGCAGTGTATGAGATCAAAGCAGTTAATTTTTTTCCCCTCTCTCCTTGTAGTTTCTAGCAATGTTACTGTTCAGCTAATACATCTGACTTTCTAATCCCCACACAAGCTGAAGTCCCTGGAAATGCAACTTTTATGTTTTTAAAAGCTTTTTTTAAAAACTATCTCTTTTTTTCCTCTTTCAGACCTGGGCCTGGATCAGTTCATTGTGAAACGTTATGATGGAAAGGTGAGCATGTTTGACAATTGAGCATATATTATTCAATAGCCTTTGTAACCTAGAGTCCTTGAGTTATTAGCTGCGTATGTAGGTCTAAGTTAAATGAAGTAATCTCTTTGGCGCTTTCTTCAGTAGCGTTGCAGTGTTGCTCACGTCATGAGGGTGAATGAGAAATACTTTTTTTCAAGGAGGGTTTAATGTTGAGCATCAAAATACTATTTCTTTCCGTACTAGCAAGCGAGGGAATTCTATATTGTAATAGTAGTTCCTAGCTTTTTTTAATATGATTATAGGTGAGCCCTGTGACTTGTGCCTTTCAAGGGGAAACTTGCTTGACTTTTTCCTTTCCAGAATTGCTTCCAGATTCCTGAAGAAAGGAGATGCTCTTATGCTTAATTGCTTTCCGAGTGTGTGTTTCCATCCCTTTCGAATGCCTTTACTTCATTCCCCAGATTTGAACTCTAGGTCCTTTCTACAGTGATACGAGACTGGGATGTCTGTGTCCCACCGTGTGTCGGTAATGAGCTGAGCAGTCTCTGACAACTTGGTTTGCCTGTGCAGCATCCTACTGTCCCACCCTTTACGCAAATCTGAGAGCAAATTAACTGCACCATAAAACACATCGATGCAGTGGTGCGACGGCAGAAGTGGCCTTGACCCTGGGACTAACAGCTCATGTGCCCGTTAACTTCTTGATGCAGCTAACTGCAATTTAGTTGAATGCAGTATTGTATCACTGTGGGCACAGAATGATGATCCAGCTGTTAGTAATATTTTCACCTCATTTGCATCAGAATTACCTGAAAATGCAAACTTCTCTCTTTGCGAAAGAAATTGTCTCCTCATCTGTTCGTCGCTGAATTATGGGCCTGGTATACAGTGTTAGGCATTTCCAGAAAGTCTTGGAGTACAAGCTTGCATTTAAACCTGATAGAGTCAGTATGGGCAGAACATGTGCTTTTTCCTGGCTTGTTTTGCATTTTGTAGGAGAAGGTAGAGAAAGAAGGTGATCAAATATGAGGTCCCTGTCATCAGTGGTACAGAAATGTTCCAGTTACCAGGCAGCTGAGCAAAGTTTTGCTTGAGAACAGGCAATTGGAAGGTAGTATTTTGGCAGTTGTTTTTGATTCATAAAGCTATGAAACATTTTGTGATCACTTGTTTCCCCCATCCCCCCACCCCAGGTGTCTGCTTTTCATGATTTAAAAACAAATAAAAAGAGTACGTGTATTCTTTACAGCATGTCAAATGTTTCTCCTACTGGTTTATGACTGACTATTTTCCGTCAGCCCGCCTTCATCACTTCATCGTGTCAAGCTATCTCGCTCATCCCTTAGGCTTTAGGTAAACAAGATTTTGTTTTTAGGGAAGAAATGCTGAATCCCCCACTACTTCTTCTTCTTTTTTTTTTTTTTTTTTTTTTGCTAATAGTTTCTCTGTTCTTGAGTTCTCAGCATTCAGTTCCCATCAAGTGGGATAAAAGATTCAAAGCCAAACAGTTTGCTGAACTTGACTTTCTCTTCTTTTGTGCTTTGGCACCGAGGGCTAAATTGCAACACGTTGTGATGCTGGTGACACAGTTGGCACACTAGGTTGTTAAAAAGCACGATCAGTGTTTGAGATACTGTGCCTAAAATGTACTTTTAGGACCTTGCCAAGCAAAAGGGGGCATGTGTGTGCCGACTGGAGGGTGGAGTATTGATAGCCCTCTGCCTTTGCCTTGTGCACTGCTTGTCTCCCATGCTGACCTGCAGCAGGGTGAAATTGCTTTTTATGTAACATGCAGATGTTGGTGCCGTGTGTGATGGTCTGGATACACTGAAAGTGAGACAGCAGATTTGAAGGAGCGTAATGGACTCGTTTTTATTGTAGTTTTCTCTTGGGACCTCTTTTTCATGGTCTAATAACACTTGAGAAACTGTTTACTACATCTAAAATGGAAAAAATGAATATTCTTGTTTGGCTGTCTGCTTAAAGACCGCTTGAGATTGAATAAGTTTTACCCTGGCCATCAGGGTGGTGGTAGTGTCCAGGGGAAAGGATAGTTTGAGGAGAGTACAAAATAAGCTGGCTTTGGAGGTCCTGTGGTAAAGAAGCTGTGAGTTGGCCAAGCTTTCTGATACCAGCTTGTTCTCATTAGTTGGAAAACCATCTCATTTCAGTGCAGCCAAGCAGCAGCTGAGGTGCCACTGAGCTGACCCTCCCCATGTTCAGGTTGGAGTTGTAGAGCAACAGCGGAGGGATAAAACGCTCTTACTTCTTTGTCTTCCTGCCCCTTTCCAACTGCGTATTGCTCTGGGCCTATCGAAGCATCCTCTACCAGAGGCGTCTTCCTCAGCTGGGTGTTTGCCTTTGGAGATGTGGTTCTGGTGCTTTTAGGTTTGCACGCTGTTGTGGCTGAGCAGTGCAAGCAGAAGGCTAAGAGATCCACTGTTCGGACACAAGCAAGCAGTGGCACTAAAAAGTAGGCACATTCTGCAAGCTAGATACTGGCTAAAGAGCAGAAGTGAGAGCGGATTTTAGTTCCGGGCAGAGATTTATACTTAAAAAGCATATAAAAAATAATTTAGGGAGATTCAGTACAAAGAATAGAACTAGCTGCAGAGTCAGCTGCATTTTAACTATATATTACAAGACAGTTTAAACTATCAGTGTCATTTTGTGCACGTATGTTCAAGATTAAAATGGCACGGCGTTACAGGTGTACGAGCCGCTCTCTTTGCGGGGCGAACTCTACGCAGAGCCACGCTCCGAGCGGCTAATCGGCCGCCCTGCGGTCGCTGGGGCTGCCCTCGCCAAAGGGTGTTCGGGGTGACGTGCCTCCGTTGTAGTCGTGCGAGGTTTCCAAAGCAGCTTGCCGTGCGTGTGATTGAATGTTACGGTGAGGATACAATACCCTCTTTCCTCTTTCTGCTGCTCCTCCTCCTCCTCCTTAGTGGTAATTTATAGAGTTGCTGGAGAGGGAGACAAATGTTACTGCCTTCTTAATGGGAGCAGTGCTCGTGTAACTTGAGCCTAAATGCTTTTTCCTTACTCGTTCTGAGACCAACAGCCCCAGAAACATTCATCCAGGGAAAGTCTTTGGTCAGATTTATTTGCTAATGTGAATTCATGTTTTTCTTTGACCTGCTGTTGGGCTGAATATGTAGGGAAGCAACTCTGTCTCCTGGCTCCTTTTTGGCCAAGGATGCTTGTTTTTCAGCCAGGGGAGCTAGCTGTCAGAAAGCAGAGGAAAAAGGGCGTTGAAGGCTCTTCGTTTGGTGTCAAAAAAAAAAAAAAAATCAGTTTGCAACCATCTAGATGTGTTTGTTTTAGGCTTGGACATACTTTAAGCACATTTCCATAGCAGGCGTGTGGACTGGTGCCTGGCTGCCATCACTGAGCTTTAGTGAAAAGGAACAACCTATTTTGTAGCTTACGGTGCTGTGAAATTAAGGGGTCCAGACCCTAATTACTCAACCGTTCAATTCACACAGTGCCTGTTTCTTCCTCCAGTGTTTTGGGATGTGTTCAAGACAAATGCTGCTCTTTGGCTAAACTGTAAAACAGCGTGCTCATCAGTGGCCCGTGCTGTCGCTCTTCAAAGCATGCCCCTCGTTAAGTGCCCTTGAAATGCTCTCTAAGATCTGATGTTTCCCCTACTGCGTAATGTTCATTAAGGCCTTTCAGCTGGGCCTAAGAAAAAATCCTTTTGAGTGCGATGTGGAGGTTTTCTTCTCCCTGAGCTGTGCAGACCATCTCCAGAGCTGTCTCTGGCCAAGGAATAGCAAGTTTGCACTTGGAGCTCTTCAGTCTACCCTGAAGCATAACCACATACATTAGTGAAGCTGACCTCACATCAGTTTTTCAGATTGATGTGTTGGACTGTCCGTTTCATTGCCCTGCTAAGCGAAAAGGCAAGTAGAGCAATAGTGATGAATAACCAAATCAAACTCTCAAATTACTAAACAGAAGTATATCTTCTAGTGCGTGCTATGTGGCACGAGCTATGGTAATGTTACGTTAGTTGTAATACAGCATTTGTTTTAAGTTTTAGGTGCTTTCTATTTATTTGATGTTCTTATGCCTTATGCATTAATGATTGACCTCTAATTAAAAAGAAAAAAGCTTCTGGCAGAATTCATCTCTTCAAAAATTAAAAAAAAAAAGGCGATGCTGTTAGTAGTGCTCCTCTAAAGTGAGCTGCATATCCAGGTGTTCAAAGCAAACTGTGCCCTGTTAGCTGTGGGCAGAGAGGAGCGCCGCTGGGGTGCGATGAGGAAGAGCTCCCAGGGTGTCCCGGGGCTGCGCCGTTCAGCAACGCAGCCCGTGCCGAGCGTCGGCTGGAGACGGCGGAGGGACGGAGTGTGTGTACGGCGTGGATCCCTCTCGGTGTAACTGTGTGTTCACGCTGAAGGCAAGCTGGAATGTTTTTAAGAGACCTTTTAGCTTAATTAGGGAAAAACTTAGATAGCACATTTAATGCAGAATATACTTCATTTGTTGTTTTTTTTTTCCTCCTGTGGGGGATAACTTCTCACTGCTGCTCAGTGTGAACAAAAGCTTAAAAGCTCCCAGTAGTAGCTTACCTTTGTGTTACCATTGATGAAGTAAGTAATTACTGAGGCTTTTCTTGCCTTCTAATTTATCAGTTAGGTAATTCTTCCTAGCATTTATATTTACGTATATAGATATTTTTTGGCACATTACAGTAATGCAGAACAATCATAAAATTGAGGAATAGGAAAATACATCAGATGGCTTCTGTGCCTGTTCCTTCCAGAGAATTTTGCCCCTCAAGTTAGGAAACAGTCAGTCTCTGCTGGTGGTGCAAGACTTGCTTGGAGCCAGGAGGGTCTACAGGTAATTTTGAGTCAAGGTCCATTTCAATCCTCCTCACTTCACAGAAGGAAAGACGATTTGCTTTTAAGCATGCCCAGATGTTCTGGCTGCAAACTTAAATGGAAAGCACAAACTTGTAATTTTTTGTTTTATCCTGGCAATTTGTGCAAAGCTGTATGTACTTTAGTGTTGTGCTTGTTCTTTTGTTCTTTTTTTTTTTTTTTTGGGGGGGGGAGGGTGGAGGTGAGGAAGATTAGGGGGCTGTTTTTTTTTTTTTTTGTTTTTTTTAATTAACATGTCCTCCATTGAATTTATGTAGGGAGGGGATAATGAGTTGAATGAAACTTGATGTAGCACTTTGGGAGTCCAGGAGCCTGCAAAGAGCCCAGGCAGGATCCCTGCAGAGAGGAGGACTTGAGGCTGATGGATTATCCTTAAAGCTGGTCTGTCAAGTGGATTGAAGGATGTTGCTGCCACGTCTGAAGGAAAGATAAAGAGGTTTTGTCCGTTAGCCTGAACTCTTGGGATCCTTTCCTTTGGGTACAGGCTCAGGCTTGAGCGTGGAACCTTCCCCACCGTGCTGCCAGCTGTGGTAGACGTGAGTTTGCAGTAAGGAAGGCAAGTTTGCAGTTCTGTTTTCATTTAGGAAGCAAATGTCGGATCAGAACTCTGTTCTTAAAATGCTCAAGTTCAACTGAAAAGTTGCATCCTTTTGAATGAAGTTTAAATGGTATCTTGAACTGTTGCAATTCAATAAATAACAGCCTGAAGTGCATGTGCAGCCGACTTCCTGTGCTTGTTAATTGAGAGAGATGCTTGGTACTTTAGCTTAGACACAAAGAAAACTGAGGAGTTCTGCAAGTTTAACTGTGGAAGGTCCTGCCAGCTCCTATTGCAAGAATGTTTAAAGTAAATGAGTCTCTAGTGTAACCGGTTTCAGCTGTTGGCTCTAGGTTATGACTGGATTAGAGATAATTTGAGACATCATGTATCCTGTTCCATAATCTATATAAAATGTCACTGTCTAATTTCAGATTTCCTGCTTTTAAATTCCTTCAGCTTCTGATCTTTCTTAGTACAGGTAGCTTTTACACAATAAGCAGGAGGTGTCTCTACCTATTACTTAGGTAATAACCTTGTATTCTTCTTAAGTCACCAAATTATTTGAGTGGAAACAAGCAGAGATGCAGTTTATGGCAGATAATCACAAAATCTGTGTTCTCAGGCTGACACTTTTCTCTTCTCTGCTTTCTTTGGCGTCACTGGTCCACGGTTTTGGGTTTCTTCGCTTGTCCTTTCTCCTCCCAGCCAGACTTGCTCCTTCTAATTACTTTGAATGGTGCTTTTAAGTTTGTTTGATGTGCATAGTGGTGTTTTGTTTTTTTTTTTTTTGTTTTGTTTTGTTTTTTTTTTTAAGATATGGAGGAACTTGGAGCCTTCCCTATAGGCTTCTGGACTTAAATAGCACTGTGACTTAAATACAAAGTGACTGCAATATGGCTGGGTGTTAGATAATCATCAGGTTTCTTACCGGGACCCAGAGATCTCTCCAGAGAAGCCAGACTCCTATATTCATTGAGGAAACGGTGTCAGTCATCTACTGTGTGTCATCGACTGTATCATGTTGTTCATGGTTCTCATTCTTTTTTTACTGTGTTTGGTTCAGTGGGATATGTACGGACACTGAAGTGCAGGTGCTCTCCTGGTTTGTTTGCAATGAAAAAAACTAAGAAAATGCTTGGTTGCTCGTAACATAGGTAAATGCGTGGCACACAAACATGCCCGTGGAAACCCGGGCTGCTTTACGTGCATGATTAGAAAATATTTCACTCTTACCTCCTGTTCCTAACACTGGGGTATTTCACTTTGGACAGAGCTAGCAATGCTCGTATTACCTTTTTTGTACCACTAATTCCGTTGCTCGTTTTCACAGGGCTTGGTTGGCGGATATTTCTGAAATGTACTTGTTGCTGTATGTTCTTTTATTCTTACCTCCAGGTATCCAGCAAGCGTCTGCTCCAGCTACTAGTATCTGTTTACTTGTCTCTGTTTTAATTAAGTTTTGTTTTTGGTGTAACCAAGCATTCCCTCATTTTCTTCCTTTCTCTAACCCTCTCCCCTTCCACCAGGATTTCTGGCAGGTACAAAGCAGACAGCATGTGCTTTAACTGGTTTGTGCTTCAGACCTCATAATCTGCCCTATTCTTTTAAAAGGGACAGTGTATGCTTACTCCTTCTCCCTGCTCCTTTAAGAAATAATCTTCAACTTGATCTCTTTGATCCTTGGCCTAAAGGGTTTATTTCTAAATATTTGGATTTGATATGTTAACGTAAACCTCAGGGTAACGTGGAATATGTGGCTTTATCAAGGGAAAATCTCCGAGCAAAACCGATGTACGTATCTCCCTGTTTTCATGGTCTTTTGAGGCCTCTGACTTCTCTGAAGTTTCATTAGACTGCAGCGGGCTATCTCTCTGTTGGAAAATGACATTTCCTGCTTGAGGCTGTGGAATTAGTCTGTGAGAAAAGGCAGGCATTTTTCCAGCCAAGCCTTGTGAAAGGTTTGGCGGAAGTGTCACGTATTTGAAGGTGTGTGAGTTGGAACGTTGTTTTCGCAAATATTCTTGACTTGTTAGGGTTGCAGAACTATGCAGGGTAAAGTGTATTCAATGACTCTTTTGAAGACGTGATGTAGTTCATAAAACGTCTTCATAAAATACTTGGAAAGGAAACTGGAAAGCAGAGGGGAGTTCATTTAGCATTAGTAAGTGAAGAAGGAAATTACTCCAAATGCTTTTAGTTTGTCCTACTACGATGTGACCTTAATAAAAGCCGTAGAGGAAGTTAGCAAAAAATAAGTGATCTAGTGTCAAAGTGGATGACCCACATGATTCTTCTAATATTAATAAGCAGAGTATTCCTCCTTTGGGAGCTTCCTGGGAAAATGCAGCAGTTGTGCATTGAGACTAGTGGTTGGGAGGTGATTCATATTCACATCACTTGCTGGGTATAACGCTGAGAGCTGCTTGTGCAGGCTGAGGTTATATGGAGCGATGCAGTCTTAATCAGAAAAGGGGTAGACTTTAGGTGGCTAATGGGGTCATTTTGACTTTAATTCTTTTTTTGAAAATTTTGCTGCTTTAAATTAAGGCTTGGTACTTAGGGAGCATAAAATTATGCTTTGAGTGAGGAAAGGATGATAAATTGAGCAGGAACATTTTGATAGATATTTGACCTCATTCTCTACAGAGAAGAGGGTAGGTTTGGATGGGAGAAGCAGCTAAAGAAAGGAGTGAAAGTGAACAGCAAGATTCCTAGTCGTGTCTTCATTCAGTTCTTTAACCCATACATAGGTATGATGGCAGGGTTTTTTATTACATGATTACATACTATTTCCCCCCAAACTCTATCCTCATTTGGTGAGTGATTAGTACTTAATGTGTGGCCTTGGCTTTGTCTTCTGAGCCATTTTAAAATGCTTGCTTTTAATATAGAATTATTTTTCTCATGTGCTTTTGTACTGTATTTTTTTCCTGGCGAAAATGATCACAGTGCACTGTAGACATAAATGAATTTATCTTTGTAATACAGTCAGAGGTGAGGTAAAGCAGTATTCTGCTTTTCCATCTGGAGAACTACAGCGAGTTAAATTCGAAGGTGTCAAATGTCAACTCATTTTAGAAGCATGCTTTGGGACATCAGGGACCTGGCTTTAATCTTTCTCCATCAAATTTCTGTAGTAAATGATACTGTGGTCCTACAGACACCTGGGCTGTCTCGCAGCCCTGCTTCATTTCCTGAGCGTTGCCCCCCCCTTTGGACCTAATGGGGGGAGGAAAGTATGTGAGCGTGTAGTATAAAACCATCCAGTGCAGGGCAGTGGAAGCGGGAGGAAAATGGTATTGCCTAAGCAACCTCAGTGCATCGTTTTCTGGTGGTCTGAGTAGGTGAGATTGACTCTCTGAAATACGGGTCCTTTGGGGGCAGAATTTAAGCCAGCTGAGCTAGTTGTAGGTAAAGCAGTGTAGCAGAAGTGAGATGGTCCCGCTGTCTCTCCTCATTAGTATGGTTAGGACAGTAGAGTTTCATCTCCTGCCTCAAGCTCTTGTTTTTGGTAGAAAATCTCTTGACCTCAGAGGGCTGAGTTTACCTTCCAGTGGGCTGTGTGGTACCCTCAAAGATTCCTGTATGATTTTATCTTTTAATTTTCTTTTAATGGCTTGAGGAGACAGGTAACCTATGTTTTATGGGCCAGATTTTCTTTCCACCCAATAATAATGGTTTTTATCTTCCTCTGAGAGCCCTTGGAAATGCAATGCCATTTCAGCACTGAGGAATAATTCTTTTCAGATGTGAATGTAATTGCCCTTCACAGATGAGGGATCTTGCTTAAGTTCTTATTTGTGAGAATTTTGTGGAACCGGTGATAAATTGAAAATACCTGTAGATTTAAATTTAATGTTATTCTTAAGGAGCTTTTTGTAAACCGCTATTATAGCGTTTAAAAAAAAAAATGAATAATGAATCCAGTCCTTTGCCTGAAAGAAAGGCGGGAGTATTGGCTGTACGAACATAACCCTTGCTAGAGGAGCACAATTTCATTCCCCTACAAAGGGCTGATGTATTCCAGCTGGGGGAGGGAAAAAAAAAAAAAAAAAAAAAAAAAAGCAAGCATAGACTGTCCCTTTTAAGAGGCATTTCCTTTTTTGCTTTTCCAGCAGGGGTTTCTCCCTTGCATGACTGGTTTTGCTGCCTGCGAAGGGTCTGGGAAGTCTGTGTCATTTTTCTTGGTGGTACAGAATGCTAGCCTTGCATTTCAGGTGCCGTTTGTTTTGAAGGTGATGAGTATTTACAGTCTTGCTGGAAGGGGCGGATGCAAATTTCTCTTTCCAGTCTCAGGAGACCACCAGTAGTAGTAATTGCTGCCTAACTCTTGAGTCTCTGTACATGGCCAAATTCAAATTTGAGGGAGAAGAGTGTGCTGAATGTCTAGCTATGTATTTGTATCCCCTAATAAATAACTAATCCTAAAGTAAAAGGATCTCTTTTTTAATTTTTCTACTGAAATGCAGTCTTGAAAATTTATAAGCTGCAGTGTTTATCTATAAAGGATAAATATATTCCTGTGCCACTTCTTAATTTGATATTTGGAACCTGTTTGCATTTGCCTGTGTTGACGTGTAGACCTCAATATAAACTATCTAGAGCTGCTAGTAATGGTATTGTAAACTTTTTTACTGCAAGAAGGGGTTTATGAGTTTTCTTAAATTATTTATGCTATAAAATCTTCCATCACAAACTGTTGATTGAAGATTTTTTTCTTTAGCGACATAAAAATCCCAGGCTTTGTCTAAAGTGATTTATATCATGTCCACATTATAAAGCCAGTTTGGGGGGGGGGATGAAAACCTTCTTTCCCCTCCTTAAAAGCATTTTCTGTCCCCACTTCATAGCACTCAGAGGAGCTACTTGCCTTTTTTCTCCCTCTATAGAGCTTTTGAACATGAACGCTGAGATGTTCCATATTTTTTAATTTGGTTCTGAAAGCCTTTTTATTAGATCTCTCTGAATTTTCTTAATGTGTGGGTAGTGAGATGCCAGCATGAATTGTATCATAAAAATCTCTAAATAAATGGCTGTGATTCCTTAAAATTCGTGTCTTAAGAAAACTAAAACAAAAAAGAACCCTTCATTTTATAGCCTCTAGCTTGGCTTTTTGATAGAGTTCAAAGCATCAATATTTTCGGTTACTGTAGTGGGACGTACTGCGCACAGTTTTCATCGACCTTTCTTAAGGCTTTTCCCCTTATTTTTCCGCGGGATGCGCCGATACGGAGCGTCTCCGTGCGGATTAGCCCAGGCGCGGGCAGCGCTGCTCGCGAGGGAGCTCTCGTGGCGCCTGCCCGCCGGTGCCGGCTGGGCTCAGCCGGGCCCAGAGGAGCCCTGTCGTACCCGTTCCCACGTTGCGAGGCATCAGTGAGATGGCCAAGGCGGCCGAACGGTTTTGAAGATGTCAGATGATGCCCGGGGTAGGTGCTAAACAGTCTTTAAGGGGATTGTCCAGTGAGTTTTGCAAAAAGATCTGTTTTTTTTTTTTTTTTTTTTTTTTTTTTTTTTTTTTTTTTTTTTTTTTTTTTTTTTTTTTGGAATATCGGTGTATCCTGAAGCAGATTCCCGATACCCTGTTGTTTGTAGGGATGCCATCTCTCGATTCAAGCCTGCAGTATGAAGCAGCGTGCCAGCGGTGCGCCCCGTCGAGACGTACCGCTTAACGTTACGCGTGCACAGACAAATTAGCGCTTTTTCCTCCCCAAAATTCCATAGCTCCTCAGTGTTGACACATTCATCTCTTAAACAGCAGCTTTAAAATGCAGCGCTCTGTAAACAAGGGGAATGAAGTAGAAGAGAAATTCATGTGAGATTTCAGGTAAGGGTTTGCTTCCTAAAAAGTCTCAATGAGTATTCTTTAAACTTGCTCCCCTCCCTCCCCATCTTGTTTAAACAAGAACACGCCTCCCAAAATTGCAGTGAAATGGAAGGGTTTCTTTACCTTGTAAAGTCAGAAAGCTCAGAACAAGGCAAAGGAATGTTAACCGTTTCTACTGGGTAAGCTTATAAAACAGATTTTTGGGAACCCTTACAGTGTGAGGCCAGAAAGAGTATTTCTGTATTGGCACTGAACATGTGGCTTTTTAAAAAACTTTTCCTCTGTGTCTATAGCTACCTATTTTTTAAAAAAAAAATTACTAGCTGTGTTTTAAGCAGTTTGTGTGATTGATGGTGGTCAGTTGGGACTGGAAAAGAATTGCTTTGCAGCAAGGTGACTTTGCTGTCTTTTAAACATTCATGTTTTTGTATTTGCTTACATAGTATTGGTAACCTTAAAGAATCTTTTTATTAAAAAAAAAAAGGAACAAACTCAGTATGATGACATTTGTCAATAAAGAATGGTTATGGTTCATCTGAAGTTACTTATTAAATTACAAAATTACTTCTGATTTTTGAAAAATTGCTCATTATTTTGCATGCAGTTTAACTTCTTGCTGTTTTGGAAGGGTTAAGTCTCTGTCGAGCGTGTGTGAGGCTGATAAATTCCTGAAGCTTTGGTGCATATAAGTGCAGAGGTCATATGGAAACATAAACAATAGTTATATGAATAAATGTGCTGAATATATGTTCTCTTCCCCTAGACTGAAATACTAGCTGCCAGTTCTACATGACATACCAAGACTATGTTCTTCCCAAAGTGGCAAATTAAATGCTGCTTATTAAGTAACTTTTGAAATGCAAGATGGAACGGTACTGCCAGGATTTAGCTGATAAGGCTTTTCTAAATGCATGTTAGTAACACAGGGAAAACATCGACACTGCACTTGGCATCCGTCTCTGGCTTTGCAGGGAAGGCATATGTTAATCGGCAAAGCTATATCCTTTCTTCAGATTTGGTTAATTACAGATCAAAGCACGCACTCAATCTTTTTAATATGTTAACTGTGAATTAATCCTGGCAATAGTCGGGGCCCTGAGCACCGCCTGCGTCTCTGCCGGCGTCCTCCCAGCGTGGTGGAGGAGAGCAGAGCGTGGTGGGACTGAGCGGAGGACGCTCAACTGCTCTAACCCTCTGCTCCCGCTGATTTTTACCCAAAGTAAAGCTTAGTTTGGGCACGGAGAGGGATAGTTTTTGCAGAAAATCCTTTGTACCCGGAAGCTGTGGTTGAACTCGGGTGCGCTTGCCCATCCTGAGGAGCTGAACCGTGTGTTTGGTTCGAGGAGGGCTCAGTGCTTAGAGGTACGTTGGCAGAATATGCGAAGAAGTGCGTGTTCTGCCTTTGGGTGGTGTTCTTGATTGGGGATCTCTGCCTGTAACGCAAGCATGAGGGGTCTGTCCGGATGTGGCCTGCAACTTCGCTTTCTGTAGCTCCCAGAACTACTACTGCTTCTTATTGGATAACCTGAAACTATTTTCAGCTATGTTCTGGTGAAGGTGTAGTGAAACACTTGCCTGGCCTTCAGCAAGAGAAATTTTTTAGCTCTGACTTAAATGGGAAAAATCGTGGTTTTCCAACTCATAGCAGGTCATGTCTCCAGAATAAACAGGAGGAAAAAAGAATATGGGCCTGCATTTGGTCATCTTCTGAGAGGAGAACCAATTCCTTTGGTCCCCCGCTCCTCTGGGAGGTTTATTTTACAGGAAGGGAACGTTCTCAAGAGGCCCTGTACTGCCCCTGCTAACTACAGCGGTGCTTTCCTGAGGTGCTGTAGTAAGGTGTAAATAAGCATGTGATGAAAAACCAGTTCTTGCCTCCGAATGAGTGGTTGCCTTAAGTAGACAACAGTTCTGTTTCATTAGAAATGGGTTTGTTCTTCGAGCTGTTTGCCGGGCTGATCGGAGCCTAAATTGCCGAGGACAAATCCAACTTTGAATTTTGAAGTGCGTTTAAATATTTTACTGGTTGTTGGTGTTTGTCAATCTTGTATGGTTATTTGTCTGAATTTGTGTCAAGTTATTCCACCAAGACTGGCAGCTTTTCACTGAACTTACACAGCCATGCTTATATTGAAATAAATAGTATCTTTGGTTTTCTTTTCTTTTTCTTTTTACATTTAACTTCAGATGTTTGCTTGTTTGTGTGCTTGTTTAATTTGAATTTAATGCTTGATTAAAAACCACACCGTGATCGTAAAGCTTTTCCAATGGCTTGCTCACTTGCGAATGCTCAATTTTGAATGTTCTTTGGGCAGTGCTGAATGATCCTAACTGATTCCTGTCTTTTTGGGGATGGATTGAACATGGAAGAAAAATCTTAATTTGATTGAAGAGATTTGACCAGTCATTTTAAGTCAGCACGTTGCTGAGAATTAGCTTGTGTCCTGCTACAGGAGGGCATGAAATGTCAAAGTTGTCCTGAAATTGCATGAATACCTAATTGTGTAATTTGTAAAGATGATTCATCTCTACAATAGAAGGGAGGCCTGCAAAGCTTATTTTCCTACGTTTTCTAATCTCATGCGTAGTCTTTTTGGCTGGAATGGCTGGTATAGCACACTGAAAAAGAAGAGTGCAGAAAATCAAGGTTCCTAGATGATGATAGATGTGTTAGCATTAATTAACTGATATTTGTCTGCGAAAGGTTTTTTCCTTTTGGGTCCACCTAACAGCTCAAGCAATGTCCCTGCAGAAAATCTCTAGCATGCTTCTGCTAGTCTGCATCTTCCCCAGAAATTTCATGAAATACCCCTGGTGGTTCCTCTTCTGTCCCCAAATAGCGTTAAACAGCATTAAACAGGAACGGAGGCAGGCAAACCCTTGTTTTGTTCCTGAGTTTTGCTCTGGTTTGGCGAGTACTTTGGAGGGGGGGAAGGAAAGAAAGAAAGAAAAAAACCCTGCAGAGGAAGCTTTCAGCCACTCCAATTGTGGAGAAAGGTTCCCGCATCCTTTGTGGTAAGCATTTTAGGACCTAGTGTCTCAGTAAGCCAAAAAAAAAATCTGAATTTGAACATCGTGAGGATTTTCCATGTCCATCCTCCCAATGCCGATAGCCTGAAAACCTTAATATGTAAAACAAGCTATTGTAGCAACCTGGCTACACGTTTTCCCCCTGATTAAAATCAGTGGGAGAAATTGGTATTTCCATTAGCTGCAGAGGGCTGGGCACAGTAGCGACGGTCTACGGTCCCGTTCTCCACGCTTCTGCCTGGCGTCTGGAAAGCAACGTAGGCGCTTCTAAAACTGTGGCCCAAAGACGGATGCGAATGAGTGGATGCTTCTTTCTCCCATCTGTCTAAACCTTTGTGTTTTGGAAAGCGTCTAACTTAATATCTTATTGGTAGTCTGTGGGCATAATTTTGAACTTGTGAGGGTTATGTTGAGCTATTTGATGCTGAATATGAATTTTAAGTGCAGGGAAGAAACCCATAAAAATTAATAAAGCAGCCTCTGGGACTTCATCATGAAGTACTTGGAGCAAATGAAGTAGGTGGATGCTAATAGCTAGTTTACGAGCAACTCTGCTGAAGACAAACAGCCAGCGAAAGAGCCCATAAATAACGCGTGTGGCTGAGAGACGCTGCTGACAACACCATCAGGGAGCAATTGCAGAAAAAATGCTTTCTCAGCAGAATTTTCCTTCGGCTTTATGGAAAGCTGGCTATTGTTTGTTTATCCTTAAATAATGGCTTTGGGATCCTAAGCAGAGCCAGCTTTGCTCAGTTTGGTGGGGAAGGCAGGTAAAAGCAGGGGGTTTTTTGGTTTCCTTTTTTTAGGAAATGAAACTTCAACCCGATATACAATAAGCACAAGTAGGTTTTTTTGCCTGAAATGAATACCCTTAGTGTGTTTGCAGTTCTTACCTGATCGACTGAGCTGAAGTTTTTCCAGAAAACTGTATTTTTGGTGATCAATATGACTTTTCTGTCTCTCTTTTCTTGTGGTTTCCAAGCCAGATACGGGTAAAATTTTCATCTAAATTATTAGCTGAGCTCATCCCCAATGTGCAGTCACATAGAACGGTGAGTTCGCTCGAGCAGCAGCCCGATGAGAGACGTCAGGTGCCGAGAGGGGGTCTCGGCCTCGGAGGCTGGATGCTAACTCTTGCTGGGATATATGTACTTAGGCTTCTTAGTGGCGTTCAGTCAAAGCAACCACCTGGTTGCTTCAGGCTTTTCTTGCTCTTGCAAGTCTAACCGTTCAACTTGATGTTATGTTTTGCCTGCTTTTTTTTATAATTGTTGTTGGTTAACCAGTTCTCTTTCCTTTATCTTGTTTATGATGGGATCTCCGCTAGACAGAGGTAACGGTGGGGGACGGTTGTGTAGCTAGACCCCCGTGTGGTGTGTGGTGGTGTTTTATTTTCCTAAAACCGTTCCTAAACTCAGCCTGCTTTGACCATGCTTCGGTGCTTGCATGATTTGTTTTTTATGGAATAACCTCATCCACGCGTACTCTTTCTATATTAGTTTTCTTCCTCTGCGCGTGTGTGTGTGTGTGTCCTCTTGCAATATTCTTAACATGGGTCACCAGTGTGGAATTTGGTATGCCATTTCTAACAGTTTTATGGATCCTTTCCAGTCTTTGAAGCTTCAGTGGATCAAAGTGGTTGTGACTTCTTAGCCTAGTAAGGGAGATCAGATCATTGAATGGTAAGGCTGGAAGGGACCACTGGAGACCATCTAGTCCAACCCTCAGCGTAGCCCCACATGGGGATTGAACCCACGACCTTCGCATTAGCCACACCATGCTCTAACCAACTGAGCTAAACCTGCAGCAGATGTTAAAACGCATACGATTTTTTTCTACTGAAACTTAGAGGCATTAAAGAAATGGGGCCAGAATGGAAGGTAACTGTCCTGGTTCTCTTAGGAGACTGCTGAACACAGTCCTGAATTGTGCGTTTCTGATTATTAGGTATTTCTGATAACTTTGGTCATCCTTTACATTCACATGGCTGCTGCTACAGTAGGGCATAACTAGAACTAAACCACTGTTAGTGGAACCGAGTAATTTCCTTTTTGAATTCTGTAGTTAAAAGCTCTACTTTTCATAGCGTTATACTCTCTCTAAGATCCAAACAGCATTAATGGACGTGTAGTTTATTTATCTGTATTTCAGCTAGACTAAAACCGCTAATGGTTAGCGTGCAGTGTCCTATCCCTGGTTCAAGATAGGCATACGCTGTGTTTCGCAGACTGTTTCTGAGACTTCTGAAGGCTGGAAAAGGTCCACTGAATGTGAATGGTGATAGTAGGCGTGTGTGTATGTGTAAGGGCTTGCTGCTAGTAAGGATAGAAATGAAGCGCTCTATTTCCATGTTTAATAGATGACTTTATTTTTTCTTTTTGGGATGTGGGTCGGACGTGTTAATAGAAATTATCCCAGGAGCGGGAGAAGTTTGCTGATGAAGACAGCATATTTTATGCGCTTGGAGAATGTGGACTCATTTCTTTTTCCGACTACATTTTCCTTACTACGGTCCTTTCCAGTAAGTATAGTTTTTTCTACAATTACTGCTTTTTAAAGTTTTTAAAGGCTTACCAGCAATGTGTGTTTTCTGTTGTATCCTGTATACGTTTCCCTAAAAGGGAAAATATAAAATAAAAGTAAAATAAAAATTAAATTTAAGTAAAAACCTGTTGGTTGCTTTAAGCTGGAACTGAGTAAGTAATTCTTGTTACTTCATCTATTTCAGTCTTAGCTCCAAATTGTTTAGGAAGATAAGCAAGTTGACTTTTGAAGAGAGATTTCTTATTTTAAACTGTGGCCAAATGGTTTATGAACGAGTCCTTTGACCTGCTGTTCGAAACTTTGGTCATGTCTCGTCCCATTAATTAAATGGCCTTCTTGTGCTTTGGCGAATATTGCTCTCCAGCTACTCAGCAGGTGCAAGACTACGAACTCTGTTCTCCAGCTGTATTTTTACTCGGATAACCTCAGGCTTGCGAGTGATGTCGTCCTACGAGGAGCAGAGTGAAGCAGTTGGTTTCAACAAGTATCATTAGATACCTTCTGTCTTTTCACCCTGCTGCACTTGTGACATTTATGTGAGCTGCTAATCTGTCCCGGCAAAGTCTTCTGCTCTTGAAACGCTGGGACCTGGAGGTTTGTTTCGTTGGCACGCGAGGGTGAAACCGAAGCCCGTGGTAATGTCGAATGGCGATTCTAGCCTTTCTTCCCGGGGTACGCCAAGTGACGGCTTCCTTTGCAGGGCTCCTCTGGCCCCTGGGGAGGTGCCAGATGGCAAACAGCAAAGTCAACAGAAATTCCAGTTTCTTGTCAGCCCCGCTGGGAAGCGTGAGATAAAAGCGATGCGCTGCTTTTGAGATCAACTGAGACAGCTTATTTTTGGACTTTCAAACGAGGGGAGTATAAAGATAAGCTCGTTGCTCTAATCTTGTGTGTGTCTGTTACATGATGAACTGATTTAAGGAAAAAACCAGTTATTGTGGAATTAATTAACTAGACATTAGTATGTGTTTTGTTCTGTTCAGTGAGTCAGTTGGGTAATTCATTGATCTTTTGAGACAGCAACAGATGTTTTGGCTTTTTTTCCCCCATGTTACGTTCTGGAACGGAAAGAGCTGGAAATGACAGGTCTTTGCTTAGCAAACGTTGTCGTTTGGAAGTATCCGTTACACAAGAAAAGCAACATTCGAGATCTCGCTTGTGGTCAAACGGACGTGGGGGAGAAGGCCTGTACGTGACCGCAGTGTCAAGAAAAACGTGGCTAAATACCGCTTTTTTGAGCCGAGGACTTTGTTTTCTGGTTTTAATCTGCTGCTTTTTTTTTTTTTTTTTATACAGTGTCTGAGCAGACTTTTGTCCTTCTCATCTTAATTTCAGCGCAGTCCTAGATTAATCCATCTCAGGTATTTCCGCTTCTATAGCAAGGACTTTTAATTTGGATCTCTCACAGATGGGAAGCTCGCAAACCTATTGGGTTGTGTTACTGAATGCGGTTTAGTGTACGGTCGTGTCCTTGGCGTTATGGCTATGCTGTTCTTAACAACCTGCTGATCAAATGTGTGGGGAGCAAAATGAATTTCATGGGCCTTCTCAGAGCAGAAATTATCAGCAGCAAGGCAAATTATTCTCATTTTGGTTTAATTTTTTTGGTTTAAGAGTCAAACAAGCCTGACTGCCTTGTCATATAGTAGCAGCAAATCTTTTTTTGAGTGTTCACCATGAGTGAAGGATTTTCCTCCTTTATTCTCGGGCTTTTAAACATGTTTACAGTTTCTGGGGAATCAAACTGACGGGAGGAGACAGAGTGAGTAGTCTGTGTTTTGAGGAATGATGTGAAGGGCAGGCAAGCTAAAGCCTTGTTTAAAAAAAAAATAGCATTCCAGCTTTTTTAGTCTGACTTTTAGTTATGTTTTTGGAGTTTGTCCTTTTCTGACCTTTAAAGAAGGTAGAGGATGTCTCTAGAGATACTTTCAAATAGTGGTTCCCCAGAGGGAGAGTTTTGTTTTTATTTTTAAAGCGTTTGCCTTCTTTTAATGAAACTTTCGAACAAGTCTTGGCCTGGGGCAAGGTAGGAAATTCACTGTTACGACACTCTCTCCCTTACTGTCCTTGCTAGCGTTTGCTGCCTTGCAGGAGTCCAATAGTACCTGCTTCTTCCCTAGGAAATAAATAAGGTAGAATGAAGAAAGTACATCTAAAACCTGATAGTTCAATATCCTTTTTCTCACGGCATTGCTTAGATAACCCAGCTGCTAAGAATGTGTCCACACAAGAGCAAACTGTAGATTACATCAAATAGTTGAAAACCACTACATATTAAAAAGAGGAAGATCACATATTGAGCAATAAAGCATGATAATGAGCATGGGAGTGAGAAGTCTAGTGTATATAGGATGGGAGGGAGGGAGGCAGAGGAGGCTACTGCTGCTGTGCTCTGCATTGGCAGGATGAGCCCAGTCATGTTCTCATCTGGTTTATTGAGCTCAAAGCTGATTAAGGACGATAACCTGAAAATGAGGAGAAATCCAAGAGCTAATCAAATGCACGTGGAGCTTCGTATTACTGCGCTTCCTCGGGAAGGTTACGTCCAGCAAGTCTGCTGAGCCGGCTGGTGCCCCGTTCTGAGCCACCCTTGCCATCTCCTTGGCCCTACCAAAAATACCGTGGCACAGGGATTTAGGGAGCTTTCCTACTGCACTGTATTTAGCTTCCCTCTGACTTCAGCTGAAGCTTTTTTTTTGGTTATTCGGTTACTGTGCAGTGTGTGTCAGCTGCTGGGGAGCTAAAAAGGAGAGGACTGAGGCGCAGCTCAGCTGCGTGACTGGCAGAGAGCCGTTTGAGTATTGCGCAGAGAATGAAGTCTGTCACCATCTTCTATTTGCAAGTAATTTCTCGCTTCAGCACTGTCTGTTCCCACAGTTTGCTGTGTTTCTGTGAAAATGTCTTTTTAAAGAAAAGCTAATAAAATAGCATTTAACTGCTTCAGAAAGTCAGTCGTCTTTTAAAAGCAATTATAGCCGAGCAGCCCGGAGGATGCTGCACTGTGTGTGTTGCTTCAGCTGCTTGCAGGAGTGCAGATGTTTGAATACTACCAGCAGAGCTGAAATCTTGGGGCCAAAGTAGGAAGATGAGCAAAATATGTGGTAAGCAGAATGTAGATGAGATTTCAGCTAGATCCTTAAAATGGCATAGGAAAGCAACTGGAGAGTGAAGGCTTTGCTTCTCGAACTGCAGGGGCTCTTGCTTTTGCACATGCAAATACTGTTGAGCAGTTGGAGGAAGGGGAGAAAGAGCTTTTCAATCATCAGCAACTGCAATTTCAGAGCAAATGTCTGTTTCCCAGGTGTGCTAATGCCTACTTTATTAACAGGTACTGAAAGGGGGCATTAAAAGACTGTCAGTGTTGTTCCCGTAATTGGACTGTCACTGTGTCTGAATTTACCCCTCCTGGAAGGAGAGTTAAATAGCACTGGCTCCGGCCAAAGGAATTAATCTTTTGCAAGCCGTGCCAGGGCTCCTGCAGCTGACCTGCGGCTCTGTCTTCTATTCCCAGCGTGCGGAGCGGGTGTGCCAGGCACCCGTGGTTTTTTTTTTTTTTTTTTATTGCCGGGGTTGGTGTTCCTGGTGCCAGTGTAGGTAATCCTCCCCTTCAAGGGTGGTCTTACCTAGAGCAGATCTGCTTTGTTTATAAAAAAAAAAAAAAAAAAAAAAAAAAAAAAAAAAAAAATTACAAACCATCTAGCCCTGGAAATGATTTTTCTGGTGGCATCTCCAACACAGTGTGGGTATCTGCAACAGAAGTTGCTCTGTTTTCTTCAGCACTACTGAAGGACCAGTAGTTTTTTGTGGTCTGTGTTTGTCTGCAGTTGTTCTGGATATATATTGCTCAGTGACACTACAGCCTCCTACCCTGCTGTAAATGAGATGTATTATCCTACCACTGCTCTAATCCTGCAAAGTGATAGCAAATGCCATACGGCTCGTTTGTGTAAGAAAATGAAATAAGGCTGCCTCAAATTTCTAGGAATTCTTTTGTTTGTGGTCCTGTTACAGTTATGTACGATGTTTATTGCTTCAGTTTTACTGAAGTTTCAAGACCCTCACTTTAGCTATATGCCTATGCACAAGTCCCTCATCCGTGCTGTCTGGTGCAAGGATGTCTTCAGGTCAGCAGCCTCCGGCTGCTCCAGTCTTGGTGCTTGAATAGTGGCCTGCGTGAGGTCGGCTGGTCCGAATAGCTCACCGAGAGCACTCGGGTGTGTAGCCTGAGCAGTTGCCGCCGCGTATCTGCCCGTCTTGAGAGGGAGCTGCTACTGCCGTTCACCGAAACGCAGCGCTGCTGTGGCGGCGTGCGTCCCGCTGGGGTGAACCGTCCCTTTCTCGGGAGGATTCCTCCGGCTTCCCCGAGCGCGCTTCTGGTAGCGCGGGTCCCTAGCGGAGGCTGCCCTCCGCGTCCCGCTAGCTTGCTGCTGCGATGGGGGTAGGACCCCTGAGACTTCCCAGCTTCACTCCGACTCTTCTTGCCTCCCTGTGCCTAAAGATGTTTATTTTGCCAGCCTTTACGGTTAGGGGTGTGTTCCAGTGCAAAAATCTAAACTGAAAACCAGTACAGCAAGCAATCCCGGCCAAAATTTTGCACCTGAGTACTTTTTTTTTTTTTTCCCAGCCTAGCTGCTGCTGTGTGGGATTCCCAAGATGTTTCTAACACTGCAGAGGTCCTCTCCCAAGGGTTGTCCAAGCTACCGACTGCGAGCCTGGCTGTTTCAGTCGGACTAAAGGGCTCTAGCTCAGCATCCTAGTCTATGCTTTTTGCACAACCAAACAGTGTAAGTAGGATTTTATCTGCTTGCCAACTATACTAGTTAACCCCTTCCATGCTTTTTGTTGGACACCTCCCACAGTCTGCTTGACCTTGTGTTTAAGAAGCTTTTGTGTTTATTAGTTGTTATTGCTTGTTTTTCCCATATCAGTGTTACTCACATTTTTCACAAGGTGAGATGGCTGTCCAGACCATGAGGTTCCCGACCCCCCCGTGAGCAGCAGTCACCCGTGAACGCTCTTCCTCTTGTGTGGTGGTGTTTACCTTGTGATGGGTTGGCAGGTGATGACTCTGCCTGTCTTTACTGTGACAGCTCAGTTATTTTGCTTGTCTGCAGACTGTGTGAGCCCTCAGTGTTTGCCCTGTTCACGGTGCAAGTGCCTGGTGCAGCAGGTGATGGTTTAGGACTTTTGGTTCAGAGCAGGCTCAGGATAACCCAGTTCTGATTTTTGCCTGTGGTCAGCATGTCTTTTTGTGTGCGGCTTGCTTTCAGTGCATCTGCCAGGACAGTTCGAGTCTGATGAATCCTTTCTCCGGTCTGCTGACGTGATTAGGATGGCATGAGGCCAAGGGTGTTGATATCACTGTCTTGCCTTTTTCTTGAAAAATCCATTTGAGGAGGTACTTTGCTTTATGCTCTGGGTAATTTATTTCTAGGCAGGGATTGCAGCGGTGTTCCCTGCCCATTTCTCTCTGAAGGTCATTTGGGATAAGCCTTGTGAGAACGCGTGGGATACATAATAGCTTTAATGGGCCCTTCCGAGAAGGTTTGCGCAGGGCTGAGCGCTCCGATGATGTTAACTCCTGTACAGTAAAAGCGTAAGAGCAGCAGTGAGGGACAAGGTTTGTGGGAGACGGAGAGCAGTGCAGGCGTGTTTGACTTCCACTTAAGGATCTTCTGCCGGGGAGTCTTTTTTGCTAAATCAGTTTGGTGGGGAAATAGTACGTCAGCTTGTAAGGATGCCTTTTGTGGAAGGGGCAGGATGCAGACTGACTTCTGCTGGTTTGCAAGCATGCTTTGAGTGAAGACAGCTTGTTTTCTTTTTTTGTTTGTTTTTTTTTCTTTCTCAAACACTTTTCCTTCTGCACAGGTGATTTGCCATCCTTTCCCATTATATTGCTTTTAAAGAAGTTGGGAATGTGTAAGTTGAGCGTGGCAGCTGTGCCCCCAGGCCCTCTGGGCACACCGGGCGCCGCGTTCGGATGCGGGAACCACCAGCAGGGGAGAGCTAACTTCACTTTTGTCTAGGTGCTTTAGGATTTCTGTTATTTTTTCCTTTGCATTATGGCAGGCTCCTTATCAGCTGTGTTTTCCACTTGCCCGTGTGCACAGAGGTGCACAGGCAAGCTGGGCATGACCATTTAGCTAACTCAATGCACCTCCTGCTGTTGGGAAATAATGTTTTTGGCATCGTGCGGGTTTATTATAAGTACTATTACCTGATTCCCGGAGCAGCTGTTGTAATGACAAATTGATAGCGATGAAATGCTCTGGGAACGTCTCTCAGATCATATGATTAGCTGCTATCCTTTGCCCTTTAATTTTGTGCGGAGGGCATGTGTGTCCAGATAAGCACGGGGAAAGGAATGTTTTCTAGTCGTAACGAAGCATTTCTTTGCTTTGAATACAAGAAAAGAAAATTGCTTGCTCTGAAGGGTGTTGCAGTCGAGCTGCTTGCGTGGCTTTGCTAGCAGGGCTCTTGGAAGAAGCTTATCTGCTTTGCTGCTGCTTCCTATCCCAAACATACTCTAGTTAAAGAAGTAGGCTATACTTCTACTGCATACGAAGGAGCTGCTTTCCCCTCAGTAAAAGCTAGCATTATATTCCAGTTTTTAACTGGAATTTGAGCATTAAAAAAAAAAAGAAAGCTTGGTTTCTCTGGATTTTAAAGCTTAGATTTATAGTACTGGCAGTGTAAGTGTGTAGTATAGAGTTTATACACTTAGATTTTTTAGTACATAAATTTTTGTTATTTCACATGTAATTATAATTCTTCCTTGTGGTAAGAAATGATCCCTTAGCTATTTAAAGGTAATTTACCTGCAGGATTGATATTGTGGTTCAGTATCTGTGCTGCAGATTTGATTACTTTAGTTGGAAGTTATTTTACTTTTCTGGGTTGATTAATGTTTATAAAATGAGTAAATAAAAAAAAAAAGAACTAGTTGAGTTGTTACGACTTGGATTCCCTTTGTGAAATAGTGTGAATAAGTCACAAGGAAAACAACTGGACCAGTAAAAAGGTTTTTTCCCCATCCGTAATGGAGCTGGGGTCAGACCCATCTAAGTTCTGTGGATAGTTGCCGCTGTAGGAGAGCGTTACTTCATTCTCAAAAAGTGTTTCTTTGATCTTTTGGAGATCCCTTATGTGCATGATCTGTTTTTTCCCCTGTTACCAGCGCAGTCGTTCATAATGAGCTAGATACTGCTGTTGGCTCCCAGCTGCAGTCTTGTGAGGGTGAGCTTTTCTATGACCCTGGTTCTTTCCTGCAGCCAAAGCTGTTCTCATTCAAACTTGTCCAGAATAAAGATTTCTTGGCCAAGATACCACCGTGCTGAGTCAGGGAGATAATCACCATGCTGGTTCGTGTGATTTAAGGCGAAAAGAAATTGTATTAATCTTTGTCTGGAGGGGAAAAAAGGCAAGCTTCCTTTAATGCTGTGGACTGAAATAGGACAAGGAAAAATGTTACAGCTATGCGGCTTGAGCAGCCATCTCCCTAGTGCTCTCTGGATGAGGTTTTCTCTCTATTTTCACCGTGTGACTTTTGGATTGATTATAAACCAAATAGAGAGCTTTTTAGGTTCTGATGGACTTTGTACATGTAACTTTAGGATAGATGGAGAAGTAGTAATCGTTAGGGGTTTAATTCCTTATTTTTCTCAAAACAACTCCCTAGCTGCAGTCTCGATCCTTCGTCCCCTGCTCACGCTCGAGTTGCTCGTGGAGTTACTAGGCTTCGGGATGGACAGTGAAGCCTTGAGCTGCTTTGTGGTTAAACTCCCATCCAGGCTGGGCTGATGATGCGCCGTCTGCAGTGGCGATCCTCATTTTTTGTAGCTTTGGGAAAGCATTAAGAGGAATTCACGTGGATGTACCCACTACTTCAAAAAGCCTGGCTGTGCCCTTGCTGTCTGCTCGTATCTGTCTAGTTTCTGCCCTGTTAGGTGAGAAGGGCTGTGCAGTCCTTATCACTCTTCTCCTCCTGTGCAATTCATTCAGCCTGTGCTACTCCTTTTAGCTGAGTTCTTCCAGTTAATTCTTCTTCGGTGCACATATATTAATTATTTCTATTGAATAGATATAAATGGCCTGGCTCAACTTTTAGTTTGATCTTTTTAAGCCCGAGAGCTAAGTGTAAATGTGTGCTTGAAATCGTTTCCCGAACATGCAGCGCATCTGACTGAGACAGATGCTGTACGGATACCGCTTTTGTGATTATAGCCATGTGCTGTGTTAACTGCACTAAGAGTCGGAAGGAAAGATGTGCTGAGAGTGATTCTTTTAAGGGTGGGGCATGGATATCTGGTGAAAGAGAAGGGGGGAAAGTACCAAATGATCTGAAAAACGGCAGAGTGTGACGTTTCTCATCAGTGAGCATTTACTGTCTTTCGGAATATGTTGCTGCTGGTGGCAGTAAACGGCAGTAAAGAGCAATTGAGTGCAAATCGATCCATTGAATAATTCAAAGTAGTTAAAAAATGGCGTAATTGGCTTAAAGATGCCTAATCAATCCATCTAATTGCTTAGAGGCCCCTTGGGGCTTTCTCCTGATGCTTTGGGTGGGTTTTCCGAAGCGGTTGGTGCTGCTCTCCGTCGCCTGTTTGTCTGCTGAGCGTCGGTCGTCGTTTGTAACGTTATCGCCTGTGGCTTTTGGTTTTTCTTGCTGAATTTTTTGTTCAGTGGGGGTGGTGTTGGAATCGGTGGCGCAAGAAAAATGCCAGTTGCCCGTCGCGCTAACATCTGCCTTAGCTGAAGAAGCAGAGTAGCCCGGGGAGTCGATGGATTCGGGGAGCCGTTTCCGAATCGGCAAACGCTTCTGGCCTGGTCGGGCTGCGAACGCCTTCGCGTGACCTGAAGACGGCGGCGGTGCCGGCGGCCCTGCCTCGAAGCAGGCAGCAAAGGTCTTCTGCCAGAGAATCGGTGTGCGGGCCGGCAGCGTCTTTGCTTTTGTGCTGGTGACTTGGAAGAAGCGAGTAAACAGCGTTCTGCTGCATCCTACTGAGCACTTGAAAAGACCAGAAATAAAGGTAGAAAAGACAACGCAGTTACCCTGACCAGTTCCTGACTAGCTGCCTGCGGAGATTTATTCTAGTGAAAGCTCTTGGTGTAATGTCAAAAAAGATCGTGGGGAGAGAGCTTAGAAAATCCAAGAGAACTGGAAACGCAGCACAGCCCATTTAAAAAAAAACAAAAAAATCCAGAGATGATTTTTGCTTACGAACACAGGTACTGAGCCATGCTGCAAGCCCTCTGAATGGTTTTGATGATGATTGCGTGTGGAGTATCACATTCGTTTGGGGGCGTTTTAATTCTGGAGACGCTGGGGACGTTTAGAGGAGTTGCGGAATGGTAAAAACAGGGGGCGGAATAAGCGAGAGGATGCCCGAGCTAGCCGGGCAGGCCGGCAGCGGCGGCCGTAACGGCCTGCGAGCGTCTGAAGGACGCCGTGGCGGGGAGGCGGAGAGCTGCAAGCTGTGCGGGCCGCTTTAACCGAGAGCGATGGGACGCGGGGCGCAAGGGGAGCTTTAGCTGCCTGTCGGAGAAATGCTTCACAACAAATTTCAGTTAGCATCGCATCCAGGAAGAGAGGCAGAAATCATCTCGCCTGAGACCGTTAAATCTGGACGGTCCGGAGACGTGGGACGCGTATCCTAAACGACGTCCCTTCCCGAGCCGGAGGAGCTGAGAGCCTTCGGTGCCGGCCAGCTCCTGCGATTGCCGCTTACATCTGGCGTAGGAACGAGCTGTTACAAATAACCCAAGTTAGATATGCATATCCGAGGAGGAAATGGGCTGTGCAGCTTATTAGCTGAAAGAATAAAGTAATTAAGTTAGCCCATTTAAAGCTGCTTTCCTTTCCAGCCCCTGGAAAACACTTACCCTGCAGATCTTGGAGGCAGAGCTCTTCGTTTTAATTTCGCCAGCCGTGTCCTCCTCTGGGGCTGTGCCGAATGGCTCTGCAAAATGTCTGTTCAGAGAAGGGTAAGGGAGGGAATGGCCTTTGCGAAGGGCAAGTTAAATTCCTGGCTTTCTGTTCGCCCTGTGTGCACGTGGATGGGATGTGGTACTGTATTTTCCTTAAACGAAACCAATTTATAAGAACTTTTCCAGTCTTGGAATATATGGCATCACACCCCAGCAGAGAGGGTGATGGAAGAGAAAAAAAGACGTGTAAATTACTATTTTTCTAGCATCTTTTAACTGAATTACAACTTTCTGTATTGCCCTGTTTCCTCATAGGGGAGCTGAGCTCTTTCAGCAGCGCGCTAGAGTTTGGGGCTAATAAAGAGAAATCGCTCCCAGGTTTTCATACACTACTTGCCATTTAAGCGAATAAAATAGCATACGTTATTTCAGCGTTCGGAGGGTAGTTGGCAGGTGTTTAATGTTGTTGCACTTCAGGGAAATGGGGAATTTTCACTGGAGATGATGGATGGCTGTGATGAGGGAGGCTTTTGTATACATCTGTAAATTAGAATCCGTTTTTGTAAAGGTGCAGGCTTGTGCTGCAGAACTGGGTTATTTCCCCTGAAGGGAAAATAACACGCGACCTGCTGCTGGTGATTGGTACAGTTATCTACTCTTTTACACCCTCTGTTTTGATGCTTTGAATTTAAAGCCTGAATAAGTGGCACGTTACGCGAGGAAATTGGAAATCCAGAGATTGTAACCGCAGGACTGTGCGAGCCGTGTTTATCAAGCGTCTAGTGACGGGCCGTTCCTGCAGCAGAGTTTAATGTTGTTGTACAGCTGGGTAAGGCATAAAGTTATTCAAAAAGGGACCTCTTCAACATGGTTGCTGAATCTTTTAGCAATAAAGTGCTAAGGTTTTTTTTCGTAGCGAGGAGAAAAGCCGGTGTAAAAGTCTCCTTGCCTTGAACTGGAGCTGCAAGTAATGTACCACGTCCTGTTCAGTTAATTCTGTATTAATTTCTTCTTGTTTGAGTGGTTCCTCTTTGGCCCTTCCCCTCGGTGGCCCAAACCTAGCTCACCGATGAGGACCGTGAATTGCACGTTTGTTTTGATGGGAACAAACTGTGCAGGGCTTTTTCTGATTGAAGTGAGTACGGTACCCTCTGCTACTGAAGTGTGTGCCGAGGGACTCCTTTAAGGAAAATAGTGTGATCGCGTTGGTTTTAAACCATTACAGCTTCTAAGACTTGATTGAACTGTTTTGGGCAGGTGGGGCTTGGTGGGCATGGTGAGGGTCGTTAGCGAAATGGCTGCTCGGCTGCCAGCCGAGACCGTGGCCCTGTTGCAATTCAACAAATGCCAAAAATCATGGTAAAGGGACCCTTGGAGATTATTTGCAAGCTCTTTTGGATCATCAAGTGCTCTGAGCAAGAAGAGTATCACCTCACTGCCTTGGGGGACGTCTTAATGCAGAACGGAGGCTGCAGAAATACTTACTGCTTTTTGACCATCTGTTAGAAATATTAAAAGCTCATTGAACCAGATGAGGTTAACGGGGGTTCGGCCTCACCAGGGGTCTGTGTACTGCGCTGAGAGTTTGGGAGGGGAGAAGAGCTGTCTGCAGGTCGAAACAGGGCCGAGTTTTAGATCGTCATTTAAGGTAATGATCTGAGCAGTAATTGTAGCCTGCAGGGTTCCCTTGAAATCCCGATACGCCATGAAGTTGCGTGTAGCTGGCTCGTCTTTGAAAGCAGCAGAGTAAGAGAAATTCTGTTGTATTAGCTTAATTGGGAAAAATTACAGCACCGTGTTTTAGCTTTAAATGTTGTTAGTGGCAGAGTATGAAACGGAAATGTGGGCTGCGTGGGAAAGAGCTGTTTTGCAGAAGTTGATAACTGAGGCGTTTTAATCTGTTAATTGAACAAAAATTATTCCTTTTGTGTTTTCTTCCGAGCTTTTTTGTCTAGACACTTGCTAAGAGGAGCACTATGGAGCTGGTAGCTGGGAGTTGCACTTCCAAGGAGAAGAAAAGCACTGATTGAATAAAATGCAAGATAGCTCTTAAGCAAAATACGAGAAACTGCATTTTCTGATTAAAATCACGAAAATGATTGAAAATTGCTTTTAGATAGTAATTTTGAACTTATTTTCCAACCTGTGCCTCATTTATGTGGTTTTGTTTTTTGCTAGTTGTTGTTCTGCTGTGATAATCCTATTTTTTTTATGCAGCTCCCCAGAGGAATTTTGAGATCGCCTTTAAGATGTTTGATCTGAACGGTGATGGTGAAGTGGACATGGAAGAGTTTGAGCAGGCAAGTTGAATGACAGGTTGACGTCTTAAAACTACAGCCTCTTGACACTCCTGTGATGTTACTGTCATTGATGTTTGTGGTTATTGCTAGTAGGTTATGGCTTTTTTCCCTCTGTGCTCTACTATGCTGCCTCGATGCTTTTTTTTCTTTTTTTTAAGCAACAACAAAAAAAAGGGTATTTCAACATGGAATTTCTCATTTGACCAGGACAATTATAAGTATCAACTCCAGTTCCCTGTGACTTTGTCATAGAAGTGTCTTTACATGGTGTCACTTCCAAATCACATAAAGATTTTCGCTCTAGTGGTATCAGAGGTTTTTGACCCTATTGTCTTCCACAGCTTTTACTGTGCTTGTAACTTTTGCGGGTTGTTTTTAGAGTAGAACCAGATTTATTTTACCTGGCAGAAGAATTTATCCATCTATTTCAATGTACTCTAAAAGCATGTTTTTGAGAGCCTATTTTCATCTATTGTTTCCCCGGCTTCTTGTGATGTATTGCCACCAGTGACTTTGATGCAAAGTGACTTTTTAAAAATTAAACATGAAGTTACTTGTGTCGATCGTGTGGGCCGAGTTCTTCCTGCAAGGTAAGATTCCTGACAGCATTAGGGTGAGGATTGATCAGAGACTTGAGCTGTTGCTAGGGAAAGAGCCGACCTCCGGAGGCTGTCCCCGGGCAGAAGCGTGGTGTTTTCCTTTATCGTAATTTAGGTAGAAACTCATAAAGATCTAGACACTAGCAAGTGCTGGGAGAGCAATGCTCTACATTTGTGCCACTTGTGAAAGAAAAGGTAAATGTGTTTGCAAAGAGGTAACTTGCAATTTGGATGGAAAGGACTGAGCAAAACCCAAGAAAGGAGAGGAAAGGGAAGCAAAAAATAGCTTGCTATTTGCTGTTCATCTGTTACTACTACTTTCTGCTGATGTGCAAGTATATTTCTTTTGTCTGTGACTGGCTGTTTTTCAAATGGATTTCATTTCGTTTTGAAACAGCACTGTTGAAGGAAAATATATACAAAAGCATAATTCAATAGTGTCAAGCTGTGATGAGACTGAGGTTTTCCAGTACCAGTACTCTAATACGAAGAGTCCCCGCAGCATACGCCAGTGAGCTAGCTCGTATTTGCGGGGCCCCGGCACCGTGTGAGCTCACGTATCTCAGGGTGATGTGTTTAACAGGCACCGGGGAGCTGTTGCTCCTGTGCAAAGGCAGCGCCAGGCTCATCGGACAAATAACCGGCTCCCACGGTTTTTATGCTGGAGGAAGGGCTGTCTCCGACTGCAGCTTCTTCCTCGTAGGTTGGTTGAATGACTAGATCACTTCAGAAGCATCTCTGAGAGGCTGTGCTTGGGGCATGTGCTTTAAATGGGGAGAACTATTGGCAAAGTGGGTCTGCTGGACTTATTTCCCCCATTCCAAATCTTCTGTGCTTGTCTTTAAATTACTACTTGTGGATTTGCTTCCATTATTATTGATCTGTTCCAGAGCTGCGTAATATATTTGGTTAACTGCATGCTTGTAGATGCAGACTAAGTTATCGGGAGCGTGGAGTGTTTTTACTTCCAGAATGATGTTCTTTGCAATAGAAACCTGTGAGTTTATTCATTTTCCTCCAAGTGCAAATCTGAATACAGAGTTTTGTCCAGGTTATTGTGCTGTGATGTTCTGCCTCTCTGAAAACTGCTGATTTAGCTTTGAAAAACTGGGTTTCCTGTTTCCCCGAGTCAAGAATACCCTTCTTCCTCCTGTTTGCATAGTACATAAATGTAATGCTCCACCACAGCCATCTGATGATATTTGACAATTCAAGAAATATTTTGCAGTAGTTATTAATGTTCTACAAGTGAAATCAGTTGTGAAGATAAATGAGCTTAAAGTAGGAAGTGGTTAATCGTCTACTGAAAATACAGCAAAGCCAAAATATTAATTCAGGTGTCATGTTTAGCTTTTTTATTACGTAGGTAAATTAAGAGAGAACGTTCTTGAGGATGGGTGTTTTAAGTGCTCTGAAGATGAAAGATGATGCAAAACAGAATTAATCTCAAATCATCTGGTAGGCAAAGGAAATTTTATATGTGCATTAAGGCATACAAATCTTTAGCAAGAGGAATGTGTTTTTGTTAAGCTTGTTATTTGTAACACTGTGAATATGAGAGTTATGTTACTGTTTAGTATACTGCCAGTATATTTTGGTGAAGACTGACCTTAAAAAAAAAAAGTAGTAGAACCAGAGCTTTCCAGTCGGAGAATGAAGGAACTGTTCTGGCGAGTGAGAAGAAACCAGCCGTACTGAAGTAAGAAGAACCGTTTGAGAATGTAAGCATCGTGTCCCAAGTGAATGGTGAAAGCAAATTGCTGCCATCTGCTTTTTGCAGATACCAGCATAACTGACTGGAGGCACTTTGCGAACCAAATTAAAACAAACATATAGCTTCAGGGGGAGGTACATATATAATTGTGTAAAAAGTTTTTTGTATTACTTTGTGAAAATGCCCTAGGAAGAGCATCAAGAATGGCAGGCTTTGGGAGAGACTTTAAAAGTATGCATCATCAAGAAACGAAATTATTCGGAGTAATTCAGCTAATAGGCAGGCAAATCAGAGGCTTAGCTGACTGACGAAATCCTGAGTTTCTTGTGCTTCCCTGAAGAGTCTCGGTGTTTTTGTTGTTGATGCATATAGTCAGTGTACAGCTGTAAATAGTTTTCCTGCATCGCTGTCAGCTTTAACTTTTCATCCTCCAGTGTGTTGCCCATGAGTTTAGTTTACTGTTCTATTTTAATTAAAAAGTTGGATGAAAAACAGTTAACTTGCAGCTTTACTTCAAACAACTTTGTTTAACTGTTTTTATTGATTTTTTTTTTTTTTCCCCTCCCCTTCCCCCCCCAATCCCTTGGCTGGTACAAAAGATGAAACATCCTCAGCACTTGGATTGGTTATACGTGAAAAAGAGCATGAAGCATCTCTGCAGAATCACTGTATGATCGATGAGATGTGGGGGAAGATGGCACTGGTGGGACTCGAGCAGGACTTCTCGCATTAGTTGCTGCATTTTTCTTTTGTTTTAGAAGAATTACTCAAAATGGGGACGAGCCAGATCATTTTTGCCTCCAGTGCCACAAACAGGTTTCTAAACTGCCTGATCATTTTTATTTATGGGAAGGGAAACAGAGGGCTCAGGCATGACCGTGGTATACTGTACCGTATATAATAACATCAGAGAAGATGCTCTCTAAAGCAGTCTGCAGCGTGGTAAACGTTCAGCTCTGCAGAAAGAGGCAGATTTTGAAGCCAGTCATAAACTGCATTGCCTCACGCAGAGTTTATAAATGTTTTCTTCCAAAATGTGCGTGCAGGACTTGCAGTTAAAATGGAGCACAAAACAAAATAAGGAGTTGCTATTTATGGTGCCATTGCAAACCAAAGGGCGAAATCCTTCCTCGCATTATGGCACGTACTTTAAGGAGGAGGAAAAAAAAATCTCTGTTCATGTTTTGTGCTTTTCTACCTTGTCTTGCTGTCCCTTGTAGTGGAAGAAGAGCTGGTGATGGCTAGTGAGAGACGGCGTTTCAGGGGCGGCGTGCAGGAAAACGCGGTGCTCTCTCGAGCCTGCCCTTCGGCTTGTTCCAGCGCTCGCTCGCTTGTAAAGGAAAACTTAACTTGCTGCCGCATCCTGTGATAACACGGTTCTGGGGTCCTATTCATAGCTAAAGCCTTTTGCAACTGTTGTGTGACTTTTCCTTCTTTCCTCCCTCGAACTTTTGTCAGCGTGAGGAGGAGGAAGAGGCCGAAGGCAAAGCAGCAGCTTTGGGGTTGGCTTTGGAAAGCCCCTTGGGCTGCTGTGCCGCAAGTGGTTCCCCTGCGCGGGCTTGCGGTACGCCGGATGCTGGGCGGCGCTTGGGGGGTTTAGCGGGGTTTTAGCGGGGAAGGGCTCCCAGGATACTTGAGAAATGGAACGAGCAGATGAGTGCGTGTTTAGCTGAGCAAAGCGAAGGCCGAGAGGGGTGTCATTACTCAATAAACACGTGGGCAGGGGGGAATTTAATTGTAAGATGGAGCTTAATGAGCCTGCGTGGGGATGGGGTGATGTGTTTGCTGGGGCTGCCCGAGCCCTGGCACGGTGGTTCGCGAGGGCCTTTCTGCCGTGCCGATGACGCGGGGTGCCTCCGTCGGCGCTCCTAGGAGCTCGAATCCCAGGTAGGTTTTAGGATCTCTTCCTCCCCTGCCATCTTTGCTGATGGAAATGCTGTGGCTCTTTTGCCTAGAGAGCCCGGAGAGCCTTTGGATGGGGCAGCGTGTCGCTGAAAGCTCGAGGCATGAGGCCACCGCTGTTGCCCGCGTGGCTGGTTCTAGGCGCTGAGCAGCCGAGCTGCTCAATGCACACCTTGCCTCGGCCTCCGTCTGCCTGCCCGCAGCCTCAGGCTGTTGTTTTCCACGTTTCTTCTGCGCGATGAGGAAGCCTTTTATGATCCAGCATCTTCTCCGTGTGAAAATGCATAGAGGGCGCAATCAAAGCGTCGTTCCCAGGCTGCTTTCCAGTAAACGAAGCAGGCTGAGCTGTGGAAGACCCTGACCGAGGCGTCCTTTTTCAGCCCCGCAATAAATTCAGTGCTTCTCCTTTGTGAGCCCTAGTCTTTCTTAAAGACAGGGCCGTATATAACGGCCAAATATCGATCTCCGCAGCCTCTCTCTGCCCGTGACTCCTCAGCCTCTGGGTGTTTTACTTAGCTTGCAGCCGCAGCACTGAGCAGCATGTCGAGTGGTCTGCTCCGATTCCCTGGGCCCTTCTTCGAGAAGGGCTTGTGCAGGTTACAGTTGTTGCAGTGTTTGATTTCATGCTCTTCTGCGCTTGTACAGATATGTATGATCTCAGTCTGCTGGTAACTCGGATATTTTTGCATTATTTGTTGTTCTGCTGGCGCTTCAGCTGGGCTTCTATCTGGGCTACTTGTGGTCGGCAGGATTTTTGGAAGAGCCTTTCGTTTGCTGGGAGCTTGACACTGGTCAGCCTTTAGCTCAGCTTGCAGCACAGTCGGAGGGACAGAGCAGCTTAAATCCCCTGGCAGAGGGTATCGGGAGCAATGTGAGAATGCACGCTGGTAGAAAACCAGTTTCCCTGCCTAAGGGAAAAGGGTATGCCGTGTGAGCTAGCTAGAGCTGGTGTCTACTAAAATATGCGGTCAAGAGAAGAGAATTGAAGTAGAGGATAGGAACTAATACGTAGAGTGGGCAGATCTCGCAAAAGGTTCTTTCAAATAGCATTGCAAAAATGCAAATCCAGGGTGATACAGGTGCTGTTTACTTGGTATCTGTTTGGCACAGGCATCAGCGGTGCTTGGGAAAGGCTTGCTGGAGATGGCGTTCCTCTTGCTGGAGGGAGCGTGAAGTTGGGTACAGCACGGTGTTGGCACGTCTGGGTGCTGGCAGCTGGGTGCATCTTCTTACCTGCGCAGCCCGCCTGAGCCAGTTCAGCCCACAGTAGCTCATTCATTATGTTCAGTGCATTTTGGGCTATCGCTCGCTGCGGTGGGATGCGAAACCTCAAAAATGTGCTGCTGCCTTCCCTCCAGCAATGCCTTCACTGAGGACTTCACTGCTCTCTGCTGACCAGGGCTAGTGCCAGCTCTCAAATCGGTATTTGTAAACCAGGTGAACTGTATCATAAAATGTGATTTAAGCATTTTCTACTTTTTTTTCTTTTTTAACAGAGCTGAAAAAACCCAAAGCCAAGGTTAAGTCAGGTTTTTGGGTTGTGATATCCTTTGAGAATTAATTATTTCGGGGGGGGGGGGGGGAAGGAAAAAAAAAATGCGAACCAGAGGATGGTCCAGTGCAGCACATGCCTGAGCTGGCATAATTCATAATGATGTTTGGTCAGCCCCAGTAGTATTTTCTGATGCTAATGCCCTCCCTCTTATTTTTAGGTGCAGAGCATCATTCGCTCCCAAACCAGCATGGGCATGCGCCACAGAGACCGCTCCACAACTGGAAACACACTGAAAACTGGGTTCAACTCTGCCCTTACGACCTACTTCTTTGGAGCTGATCTGAAGGGGAAGCTCACCATCTCTCACTTCCTGGACTTCCAGCGCAAACTTCAGCATGACATTCTGAAGCTCGAGGTTTGGATTCTTCTTACATATGCGGAGAGGGTAGTGCAGGGAGGACCGTGATGTTGGAAACCTGCTGTGTAGGTCCTAGTGAGTGGCTAGTGCCTTGAAGGAACTTGCAGAGCTCTTAGTGTGTGTGTGTGTTTTTTTTTTTCCTCCTTTGTTTACTTCTTATTCTGAGTGTTTCTGCACCATGAATATTGAAGCTGCCTTTGAATCCTGCTAAATATACGGTCTCTGTTATGTGACCCCCATTATGCATTAACACAGGTTATGTGAAGTTTTGTGCCTCAGTTCTGAATCCTCTGCCTTTCCACTGAATCAAACACCACCTGTTTTCTTTGCGTTACCATGAGTCAACAGATGCTCCCAGTCTTCTCCTCCTAGTTGCGCACCCTGAATTTAAGCTTTGAGCTTCAAAATTTTCTGCTTTTGATTAAAGTGAGTACGAAAATAGCAACAGGGGATTTCTTGAGCACTCTCTCTCTCTCTCTCTCAGGTCCCAGATGAGATTGATTCAGTTTAAAACAGCATCTTTTGTGATAGAAAGCTTATGGATTGGACTGGGCTTGATCAAAAACGGGTTCTCTTATGTCAGAAATGAGGATTTTGTGCACAAAAAGAACTCTTTGCAACCTGTTAAGTCAGTAGTAGGAATTCACTAATGCTTTTAGCTGATGTATGAACATACGTACGGCCAGTTTATGCAGTTTAGCTAATGAGCAGGATCTTTTGAAGCTGCTGTTACTCAATCACTTGGAAACTGGTAACTATAACCTCAATTTACTCCCTTTTTGATTTTTAACTTTAGTAAAGCCTTAAGGACTAATAACTTATTGAAGTGTTTTTTCAGTTAACTTGTTTAATCTAGCTGTTTGGTAAGGTCCAGTGGTATGACTGTGTGTTTGCGTGGGGAGTACGTTGGTGGAGGAAGACACTCCTCGTAGGCTGGAGCGTGTCAATTCTTCAGTGTTTCTATGAACCGAGAATGAATGAAGTAATCGTTAAGGTTAAGAGACACAAGATGAAATTCGAAGTAGACGGAAAGAGAAATAGACGGTTCCATCCTTCGTTATCAACTTGCTCTGTTTTCCTGCTTGTTTTTCACTGCAAGGTCAGGCGATAAGCAGGCACTGAAGTGTTTCCAGCCCTGGGCTGAAGTAGTATGCCCCCTGCATGCGTTCCCACCTATCTAATAATAAAGCAGTAGGGTTATTTAGTGTTGCAGTACTCAACTGCTGCAGAACACACAGGAAGAAGAGGTACTAACTCAGTTATTAATGATTTGAAGTCAAGTGTGATTCTTTCTGGCATGTACTAGTTGCCTTTCTAGCTGTTGCTGACGAGTTATTTGTTAATTGGGGATAGTAGATGGTGTTTGCTTACTGGTAAGTTAATGATATCATAAATGCTTAGTTACTGAATGTATGACAACACATTTGAACACGGTTTATGCTAGGGCTAGCATTTCTGATACTCTTGTTTCACCTGAAAATCAACCTATGCAAAGACAATACTTCTACCGAAGTATTTTTTGAGTTCCTGATATTAGTGCCTGACTTTAGGCAGTACAGACCTATTTCTTTCCCTAGCGTTGCATAACTTAGCCTCTCCCCTCTCCTGCTTTTATCTCTTTTGACATTATCTCCCATCTTCTCCTCTGCTTCACATTTGATGTTTTTGTTCACAGTTAAGCTGCTTTTCACAGTAATGTCTAGCGAATGTCTGTTCCCTTTTCAAGGAATGCTTTTATGGATTTGGCCATTTATGAAAACACAACAGTGAAGAAACATTTCTCAAGTATTTACTTTGACCTGCATGAATCAGAAGTGTGTGAGAAATGGTGTTGGGAAATATCTGTGCTATAGAGCAGCGAATAACTCACTTGGGTAATTTCTGATCATCTTCCCTTGTTTTGTCTGTCTCTAGGCGATGAACATGCAAGCACGGTTCCTTTCTCCGGGTGGCAAATGGCCGGTGCTTGGTTGTCCTCAAAGGTCATCTTTGGCTCTTTCTCTTAGAGTAACTTGGTTACCTGTGGGCATTTAAAAGGAGAAGTTGGTGATGGATCTACCAGTTCAGATGAATCCTCCAGCATACCCTGATCTAAGTCCTCTTTTAGTGACTTAAATTAGTACGCGGTGTGAGGCTGCTGTATTAATGTGAAAACTGTTTTAAAAAAATTCTTTTTGCAAACATCTTTAGAATAGGCTTAGGGGAAACCAACGTTTCACAGTATTATCTGGGACTGTGGTGCAGCCGCTGAGTGGCTCAGTCCTCTGTCCTCAAACTGGGACACCCAGATTTTTCTTTAAAAACAAAAACGAACTACTTTAAGACTTCTTTAAAGCTATTTTCCCTTTGGGCTCGGGAATCTAGACATGTCCTGTGGTTAATGTACTTTAGAATTTGTTTCTTTTGCTGACTGTAAAGCTGACAATGCTTTGCGACTAGCTGAACCCAGTTTCTTGTTAGTGGCTTTAGTTCACTTTTTTACGTAAGAAAAATTGATGCATGTTTCCTCATAAGACTGAATTGAAACTTTCTCAGAGCAGTTAGATCAGATGAAGCCCTGAACATTTCCATGTTCTTTGTGGATGAAATGCTGACACCATGCTTAAGTAACCATGGCCTGGTGTTTGCTTCTGCCCTTCTGCTTGTTTTGTGATGAAAGCGTATTTTCCATCGTTTTATGAGAACTCAGCAATCGGCTAAGTAGTAGAAGGGCAAAATGAGAGAAGTAATTGTGGCTAGAGGGAAAACAGAAGCTTTTAATGGTTTATTAAAACTTTTTTGTGGTTTGGCTGCTTTCAGTTGTTCTCCTGTTTTGTTCCTCCCTCACTGCTTAATAGTCTTTCAGATCAGCAATTGCATGCAAGGTGGTTCTGGAGAGGTGGCTCACAGGAGAGATGTAAAACCAAATTGAAACCTATTATTTATCCATATCGTAGGAAATTGGTGCCCGTGCTAGGAAGTGTTGTGTCCTATTAGGACACGTAGTGTTTTGCTTGAATGGTGCTTTTTGTATGATATTCTTCTGTGAGTTAATAAGATGGATAGAACTTGACATCATAGTTTATCCTATCTCCGCTTGTTAGTACCTGTCCTAGGTATTTCTGTGTCCTTAGTGGAGCAGGAGAAGTTCCAGCCTCAATTTTGGTATGATTCCGTAAGTATATGTAGAGAAGACGTAAGTTAAAACTGTGTTCTTCACACCTTTGTCACTACTTTGCTCTCTGAAAGGCAAGCAAAAGCCTGTGAATAGCAGCAATTTAATCTCAATACTCAGTCTTGTTTTCGTGTAGCCCTCCACTCAGTCTATTGCCAGCCATGGGCTAAGTGCCTATGGCATAAAATCTTAGTGAAGGAGTTTTTTCCAAAATACTTGCTATGAGTTTTCTATAGCACATCATTTCTCTGAGAGCTACTCATTGAGGACACTTAGTCTTTGCTCGGGTCCTTATGCAGATGTGTGTCCTTATGCTTAAACATAAGGCTTTGTTCTCCCTCGGATCAGGGATGCTGTTTTCCGGCAAATCATTCATTTTGTGTGTGTTCTGTGATGGGTGATGTGAGATGATCACAGTAGCTTCTTTAACCTGGAAACTTCTGTTTTCATGACCAATGTGACAGTTGTTTCTTGGATTGCTTTTTTTAAAATTATTATTATTTTTTAAATTTATTTTATCAAGAAGATGTTATGGACAATGTCATCCTATTGCATTGGCACACATCTTGTTAGGAAGTCTTAAATCTTTTTGGATTTAAACTCTGTCTTAATTTATTTTCTTTTGTTTCAGAAAGACACTTCTAATACTTCACAGCCTAGTTCTAGGGTAGTAACTGAAGTCCATAAGAAGTACCTTTCTGCTCTGAATCTCCAGAGCTGCGGTAGTTAGCAGCTGAGTTCTGCAGAGTCCTGTACCGAGTATTAAAAATTAGCACCATCTTCCTCAAGATTTTTGTGGTTCTCTTGTTTTTACATGGCCTTGCAGACAGCTACAGCTTTTCAGTAATTGACACAGACATCTAAGTTTGCAGTAATGAGTCACAGATGTGGGAATTTAGGTGAAAGAAAAGGTACGTACATTAATTGTTGTGAGTAGCCTGAAAAATGCATACTGGCAGTGTTGAACCGATTAAGCTTTGTAAGCCAGGGCCTATAACCCAAATTTTGGAGGTCACTTTCCTACTGAGGTTGCACAAGATTAAATTGCCCTTATGGTAATCTCCATCATGGTTAGATATTAAAACTATTCTTCGAAACTGTTCAGAGACCTATGGGAAAAGAGTGGAGGACGAGCTGATTGTTAAATACAGAAATCCTGAAATTCACTTTTTAGGTCTTGTGCTCATCGCAAAAGCTAATCCAAGATGTGAGAGATCAGAATGTAAAATCAGGAGGAGTCAGCCTGAGTCACGTGCATCTCCCTGAACTTGCTGCGTGGCTTTACAATCTCTACTCTGGAGAGCACAAGGAGCAGAAGTGCTGTAGCTGGGCTTGGAGCTGGTGGGAGGATGGCAGTGAAATCAGGGAAGGTGAAGGACAAGCGATGGCTGCTGGAAGAAGGAACAGCTAAAGCCCGGAGCAGGGAGAAGCAGTGTTAATCGTCAACTGAAAACGTGATTTTAAAAAGCAGTCACTCTTTAGGCAATTGAAACAAACCCAGGAGCAGCTTGGCTTTTTCATTTTTAGTCTGTTGTGTTGCCTAGGAGCTTTTCCTCTGCTAGGGCAACAGACCAAGTGTGCATTTGTGGGTTGCCGGTTCAACCATGTGATGGATGCTGCAAAGCCAAGAGACGCGGAAGACATCGGTGGAGGACCAAATCTGTGTGCAGAAGGGAGGCTTCCTGCTGCGGTCCTCCTACCCAGCTTGTCGTCGTAGGGCATCATCTGCCGAGTTCAGCCTGAACCTTTCTCTTGTGTGGTCCCAGCTGGTGGAAGCATGTTGGGAACGATGGTGTGAGCTAATGGGAGAATTTGGGGAACATACGTATCCCTGAGTCCAAGAGCACCGTATGCTTGTCTGTATCACTTCAGCATCCCCTGGCAAGAGGTTCTGGGTACATTAATGCCAATAATCTAAAACTACTCTAGGAGGGGAGAGGAACTGAGTGAGGAGTTTGACATAGAGGCTTTTTTCCTCCCAGAAGTGCTTACTGCCATCAGGGGTGGACAAAGCTATGGACAGTTTAGCACCAAGTTAGGGAGGAGTTACCAGGCCTAGAGATTTCCATGCTGCTACTTCTGTGTTTAACATGTATTAGGAGTCTTAGGGACTAGAAATGGAGGTGATTACTTTGGAAACTGGTGACCGTCAAGGTGTTGCATATGGCAGAGTTCTGTGACATCTCCAGTTAACTAACCACTGTGATTCACTTGGTATCAGGCAACTCGGAAGCCCTGCTGGTGAGGAGTCACAGCCCAGCATGAAATGTGTAACGGGGGGTGCTGGGGATTTCTAGGCAGGCAGCTGAGCTGGGCAGCTAATCCTGTTTGTGCTGAAATGCAAAGCTGCTGTCAGTGTGCTTTCTCTTGGGGTGTGGATGGAAAGGATCACGTGAAGCATCCAGATTGACTGGAGCACCTTGGTTAGGATTGAGAAAAATCTGATGTTAGGTTTTCGCATGATGTCAACCCAAGACTGCTGTAAGAATTCAGGGAGGAATGTTATTGTGGAGAAAAAAGTTGGGAAACCAGGGCTGTAAGAGTAAGTTATGAGGCCTTGGCATGTGCAGTTTAAAGGAAAGGCAGACGGGAGATTTAACTACCGCAGTAAATGCAAGCAGTCTCCATAAAGACAACTGA
Source organism: Rhea pennata (assembly GCF_028389875.1). Classification (NCBI taxonomy): domain Eukaryota; kingdom Metazoa; phylum Chordata; class Aves; order Rheiformes; family Rheidae; genus Rhea; species Rhea pennata. The sequence continues at coordinate 37,074,147 of NC_084669.1, read as the reverse complement.
GGTTCATGGCTTTTGTCAGTAGGTAACAGGAGAGCAAGTAATAAAAGGCTTAAATGTGCAACAGGAAGAGTTTGGTTTCAATACAAGAAAAAATAAATTTCGGGAACGTTTTACTTTAAGGAGGGAGAGCGTCGACCGCATCAGAGCTTTCCAGTGTATCACCATGAAAAATAGAGAGAAGGGGCTGAAAACAGCCATGAGGACGATTCCTTACCGGAGCAGCACACCAAGCATTAGCAAAATGGCAAATTCATTGAAACCGTTTCCTGCTGGGTCCTTTCCAGCGTTGTTCATACTTACAAAAGTCAATGAGGTAGAACGCACACCGTATGTCTCGGGCAGGGAATATTTCATCGTCCTCATTTGGGACAGATGCTTCGTGCCTGATTAAAGGCGCCGTCGCAATGCCCGGTGATAAAATCTGCGTACCGCACCCGCTGCGGTGTATCCTTTCTCCTGAATTCGAACCGTTGTTTAAAAATGTGGCCAATACAGCAGTTCCATGGGGGGGGGGGGGCGGGTTGAGGAAGTTATTAGGATCCGTATTTATTGCATCGTTAGTGTTGGCTGAGGGTTGGGCTTGCTAACGAAGGGCTCCCTGGGTGATTTACGAGGCGTGCGTGGATCGGCTCTCGTGCTCCTGCAGTGCTGCTGAGCGCTCCACCAAGGTGGATAGCGGGGTGTTTTGTTGGATACCCTGGAAATAAAACTTTAAGAGGGTTTTTTTGATTGAGTCCGTTGTCACACGTGTGCGTCTGGAGGCTCATATATCCAAACCAATCAAGTAGAAAGAATAAGCTCGTCAGAATATGCAGCTTGTGTAATGTGCCTGCAACTGAGTCAGCTGAAAGCCTGATAATGCCTAAAGGTGAATGGGGAGAGATCGAGGTATCTGCATGAACATTAGTGTTGGTCAGACAGTCGAGACTGAAGCCGTGTAGCTGCATCAGCCTGGGCCGAGAAGCCCTGTGCTGAAGGCATCGGGTCCAAGCTAGCTTGTGTCCGGCATGTGTAGGACACAAGCTGGGTTTTGTGCTTTTCACTCTGCAAAGAGGAGAGGAACCCTCTGGGAAGCTTTCAAGGCTTTATTCTTGTTGCGGAGCAGTTACTCGTATGTAGTGTCCCAATTAGTGCACCAAAATAAAAGCAGACCTTCAGAGAAGCTTGTTTCGCTGTGAGTTTTCCATCTTCCCATGGACGGCAAGTGCAGCAGCTCTCGGAGCAGGGGGAACGCGCTGTGGCAACCACAGAAAGCCAAGAAACGTCTTCCACCCCGTGTGCGCTCCCTGCTTCCCAGGGCAAGAGTGGCAGCTGGCTTCTTAAACACAACCTTGAAACAAAGACAAAAATGAATCCTGGATGGTAAGAGGAGACCGAAACTGCTGATTGTCAACTTTCAAATGAACTCTTCTCGTGCCGGGTATCTTCCACTTGGGCGTCATCCTTCGGCTCTATGATCAAATTCAGTTGTTGTACTCTTAATCCCCTTTATAATTCTGAAGACGGAGCTGTTCTCTACCTCTGCGTGTTGCCATCTTCAGTTCCGCTCCCGGCTTCGCCACCGTTGCTGCGTTAACGACGCAGGAGCGGAAAGCGGGCGCTCCGTTTCCTTTCTGAGACTGGGTTGGAAAGTGCTGCAGGCTTTTTCTTGGTGAATTGAGCGGCGAGGTCGAACAGGAGCAACGTAAACTCAGTGACAAGCAGGAAGAGTTGTACTTTCTTTTTATTATAAGGTTCTTGCACGTGCCTGTTCCACGGAGACTGCGTGCGATGGAGTGCCCCATGCCTCCGGAGCTGGGATGCCTGCAGGCTCTGGTGTTTTCCAGGCGTGTTTGATAAGCTCCCAGAGCCGCGATGTGCTGCTGCCTCTGGGAAAAACTCTTTTGCAAGTACTGATTCCTCTCCTTCAGCTTCTGTTCATTTCCCTCGCCCCCTGGCATTTCCGAACGCAGAGCTTTTCAGCGCTGGCAAGAAGTTACTTTGGGTCACGAAGATGAAGTTAAGGTTTGGCCATCTTTTTGTAACCTTTTTAAATTGCTCGTTCAACTGTAACAAGTTGCTGGTGGTTGGAATTTAATTTTTCCCCCTCTGGCAGGCAGCGGCGCAATGCCAAGGTCAACGAAATGTCCAAAACAGCTGTCAAACACCTGATCTGTTGGGATTTCTGTGTCAGGCGGCCGGAGTATGGATGTGCTCCTGCCTGTGCCTTTGCAGACGCTACAATTTACTCCAAAACCTTTTCTTTGCAGCAAGGAGGCTTGTGCATTTGGGGAAGGGGGGGTAATTTTCTTTCCCCCTGTCATAGTTGAATATGCAACTTGACAAGAAATCCTGACAACTTGCTTCTCCGGAACAGTCACCTGAGGCAGCACTGCAGCAGTTTGCAGATAAATAATGTATTACAGCTTGTCAAACAAAGCTTTGGGCAAATACTGTTTTAAAGGGTCATATATTGCAAATCTGAATGCGACCCTACAAATCATCATTTCCCAGATGCTTTTGAGCCCTTATTGTATGTGCACAAGTGTCTCAAAACAGGTCGCCTTTTTCAAATGCCCCTAAACTGATGGAATTAATATTAGCAATATTTGTGGTGTTGATGTATGTTTGAGCAGCATAAATGAGCTCAAAAATCATCCCTCAATGCTTCACTCTACAAACTAAAAGTCTTCTAAAATAAAAGATTTTAGGGCATGTATAGGTTTTGATTTCTCTTTAGGAGAGACCTTCCCCATAGAATTAAAAGCCTGATAAAATATGGCTAGATACTGTGTTAAAATGAGTGTTTAAAGGGAATAGAAATTATATTGCCAGGTTGCCTTGTTGCAAATAGTTTGAACTTCAGAGATACCTATATTGAATTTGTGTAAGATTGGTGCAGGGATTTTTTTTTATTATTATTTTATTTTATAATGCATCTAAAAAATGAGAAAAAAACTAAACTTCAAGAAAGTGACCTTTGCACGGTGCGAGTGCTATGCTTCATGATACTTGTGTGGTTAATATCCCTTTTAAACCTGTCTGGTGTGACCACATTTCATATTCTGTCTTTGTGTTTATAGCGCAGCAAGGTCACGCAGTAACTCTCCGGTGAGCCCGTGTGCTTCTGGAGCAGCACAGCAATAAGTATGGACATAATTGGATAAAAAAAGCAATTCGGTAGGAGTCTCAGGGAGTCCCTGGCTTGCAATCAGGCCCGTGGCAGAGCATCGCTGCTCAATTTTGTCACTGTGGCTTGGTGGTTCGTAGTCCTGTCGTGGGAAATCGATGGAATATATGTATATATTCAAGTCCCAAACCACAAACTGAGCTGATTTCTCAAAGTTCCTGCCCCAGGGCTGCTGGGAGGGTTATACCTCAGCAGTAATACTGAATAGAGGTCTCCTGAGCCTACTGTAGCTGGGTGTTAATAGCGTTGTGATTTTTTTTTCTTTTCTTTTTTTTTTTTTAAAGGGGGGGGCAGTAATACCCTTGCCTCTGCCGTAATCTTGCTGCTCTGATTCCCAAGAGCATGAGCTCAACTTGAATGGCCGTCAGGAGGGGTGGCGCAGAAGGGACCGGCACCCTGTTTCACTCCGTCGTCGATCTCCTAAAGCCGTGTACGACCTGAAGAGAAGCAGTGTCATGCCAGAAGTGGTGAAATGTGCCGCATTGTTTTTACAAACACAGAGAGGGCAGCTTGTTCCTCCTGAGATGGAGGCAGCTGGTGCTGGGATCTCTTGATTTCCAGGCTGTGTGAGCTGAAGAACAACCAGAGTTTTGCACAGGACCTGTCTTGCAGCAAAGTACTGCTCGGGTTAGGGTCATGAGTCTGGCTGTGGCCGGGACCATGTGTTTAGAAGAAGTCCAGTGGAGCCGGAGAGAAAGAGCATTGTGGTATAATCTGCCCAAAGAAGATACTACTTTGTAAGTGGAGTTCTCTGTTGCAGCTTGTGAAGTCTTGTGGTCTTAAGGTAACTTTGGGGCCCTCTTGTGTACAGAGGGCTTCAGCTGTCCTGTTAAGTCATTAGCCTGGGGGGTTCTTGGGTGGTGCAGAGCTGGGTCTACTGTGCGCTTGCCTGTAGCCCAAGTCTTTGCAGCAGGTGCAGACAGGCAATGCACAGGCGAGAGATGTGGGGGATTTTTAACCAGGAAGAGTAATTTTAACGTGTTAGGTGTGTAGCCCTTGTGCTGTGTCACAGCCTCCACCAGATTTTGGGAGGAACGGGGTATGTGTACAAAGCCATAGAGATACAGCTCGGCTTCAGTGTGGCTGCACGTTGGATCCCACCGCAAACTCTGTGCTCTGCTACACCTCACTTCTGGCCATCAGTGCTGGTGGTGGCGACAAGCTCTAATGCTTCAATTTGTTTTCCTTTCATCATCCTAAAGGCTGTGATAGTGCCTAGCCCTTAGCAGCTTGACAAAATTGGGGGAAAACATTAGCCCCAGTTAAAAAAAAATAAAAATAAAATAATAACTAATGCATGGGGGAAAAAGTCAAAACCTTCAGATCTGGGGCACTGTCTTTTGTAATGAAGAATGCCAAAAAATGGCTCAGTAGCTATTGTCCTTGAGTATTTCTTGGTTGTCTGCAGGGCCCTGGCTCCCTAGGAGATCTCCTGCTTCCAACACACTGAAACAATTTTTCTATTAGTTTTCTGGTGGAGTTACTGCCGAGCGGTCCTTCAGGCTCAGTGGAGCTGCTTGTTTATTTGGGGAACGTACCTTCTTGTTTGTCAGGTGGGGTTGACGGATGACTCGAATTCTTAACAAGCTATTGAGGGAGAAGAGTCTGGGGGCAGCATCGCTTCTGGACGGCTTGAGCAGCATCCGTTCCTTGCCCGGCTCGGGTGCTGGCGCTCTGTGGCATACGCAGCTTGCCTGAAGACTGGTGCTGTTATCGGCTGGGATCCCCAGCTCGCCGCTGGCACCGTGGTGCCCGCTTCATCTTGTGCTCGGAGCCTGGGGCTTCCGGTCCACGCAGGGAAGTGCGTCTGTCCGGACTCGAATCGTCGTGGTATGTCACTGGGACAGATGTTAAAATAGCGAGACAGCTCCTGTGGCTTAGAGGGAGCCCCCTTGTATTATGTGCCCAAGAATGTGTTCGATGATGCATAAAAATGTTTGTATCTCTTATTTCGTGTTTTTTCATATAAAAACCCAACTTCATTGGCTGCACGGATATTCTGGTGGGATCTTTGGAGATAGCTTTTTTTTGCCTTTTCTGGGTGGCCTGCGCACTCGGAGCGGACCGCAAGCGACAGCGGATAGTGGGGAGGGAAGCCCGTGGAAAACGTAGCTACTCGCGCCTTTCATCCGCGTCACCGCTTCAGGAGCGAACGGCCCCTTGGAGCGTGCTGGCTGAAGGCCGTAGCACCTCCCAAATACTGGCAGGAGGTTTTGTGTTTATTTTTATTTAGCTGTCTGTATGGCCTCGATGTTGGCAGGTGGTCAGGAAGTAGCTTGGGGGTGTCATTCCTGTTTCCTTGGGTATTGCTTGGAGAAGAACCTGAGGTACGTGCTTGTGTTGTGGTACGTGGCATTACAACCACGCGTTTCCCTCCCCTGTCCATTACGTGGGTCTTTCGGCTCTTGCTGTTCTGGGTGCGAAGCGTTCTGGCCCTCTCCGCTGGTGCGAACGGAGCCTGGCTCCTTGCATCTGCTCAGAAACCCATATTTTTCAGACTCAAATGCCTATTGACTTTTTCTATTTTCCTTCCATTTGCTTAAGCGGGTAGTTACGATCTTGCATGCCATTTGAACGTGTGCCAAGCGCGACCATTGGAAGGGCAATAGTTACGCTAACTTTCTTCTTTGCAAGGAAAGCAGAAGAGGGAAGCTGCTGCAGAGGCCCAAAATTCAGCGGGCAGTTGGCAGAGGGAAGGAAACTCGCTCTGCGAGCGCGAGGTTTGGCGTTTATTCTCAGACTGCGCTGCGCAATGCCGAAGCGCCCGGGCGTTTTGGCTCTCCGGTGGCCGCAGACCCTGTGCTGCCCTGTTACGCACAGCTCGTTCCGCTAGGTTTCTGCAGCATGGAGGTAGCGGTGCAAACACCCCAACCTTTGTCTTTAAGCAGTTCTTTATGCTTGCAGTCTCTGAGGGAAAGGGTTTCGAGACTGAGGCTTTATGGAGAAACTTCCTGTTTGCATCTTTTTAATGCCATTGGCTATGACAAGCTTGAAAAGGAGAAGAGTCGGCTGGAAAGAGAAATCTTCCCTTGAGGAGAGGCAAACCGAAGCCTGATCCTTCCCTGAAGGAGGGATATCCTGGGGGGAAGTTAAAATCTGCTGATTTACATTTTCTTTGGGCAATGCTGGACTGTTGCAGCCGAGGCAACGCGTTCTGCCACGTGGGATCTGAATAAATGGCAGTTCAGCCCCTACCTTGAGACGCGCCAAGTGCCAGGTCTACAAATCCCTCATCCTAAAGACGTGACGCTGCTCGTACCTCCGGAGCACGTGTTTAAAAGACTGTCCTGCCCTGTTTCCTGGCAGAAACAGTTTGCGGCTGAGGGCAGCCGCAAGAAAGAAGGGGAAGAACCTGGTGCCTGTCCGTAGGAAGGTGCAACAGTTGGACTGAAGATGTTTCTCCTGTTGCTGTCTCGCAGCCTGGGTGCTCTTCAGAGGCTGACGTTTGATTCCTGCGGGAGAAGGTAATAAGTTAGTCAAAAAACAGCGAACTTTGGAAACGGAAGGATTACAGTCAAAAAAAAAAAAAAAAAGCGAACTTTGGGAGCAGAGGGATTACAGGGCTGTCATTTTCTGATGGGTTCTCGTGTCGTCCTTCTCTGTTGCACAACTAGGGGCGTGTGGAAGCAGGGCAAATGCGCTCTTTTTATTTGCCGTTAGCTTTCCTCGTTCAGTAAAGCTTTGCCTCCAGACACTGAAGCTGATCGGATGTTCAGGGATGTCTTGTTGCTACTTAACTTCTTAGCAAATTATCGCCGTGTTTGTCTAGCCAACGTGACGTCGAGACAGAAAGCTAAGCTAGAGAGCAGCTTGCCTGCCTTTCGGCTGATATTGGAAAGAAACACGTAGGGGCTTTTGATGAACGTCGGAAGATGCTTGTTGTGTTTTCGGCTAGTTTGTTCGGCCTCCTGGCTCGGGGAGGGACGCTCGGGACCGCTGCACCGTGGTATCGGGCGGGCTCGGCGGCGTGCGGGTGCAGCGGCCGCTGCTGGCACCAAGCGGCCGCAGGTGGGAGGTGTGCGAGCTGCCGGTGGGCTGCCTTTGCCGCTGCACCCTGCGGCTTGGAGACGGGTGTTAATGGTGTAGATGAACGTGATTCTTTTCTTTCTTTTTTTTTTTTTTCACAATCTTTTTACAAGATTTTCCCATGCAAGTCACCTTAAGCCTCTTTAAGAGGCTTAAGCTGCTTTTATGAAGCATCACTGGTGCTGACGTGTTGGGGAAATAAAAATCAGCCAAATTTCTGTCCTGAGGAAATATGTTTTGCATCATATCTTCTGCGTCATCTTTAAATGATGTACACCACTTGCCCCTTTCAGAATGAACTTAAACATATCTGATGCTCCTTCAAGCGAAGTTTGGGCTTTCCTTCCCCTTGCCATCATTGCATGGCTGCTTGGCTACTGGCTTTTTTGCAGTTCATTAATGATTCTATTTGAAGTTGGAAACTGGTTATTGGTTGGTCAGATCAGCCTAACCATTTGTCAGTCTGTCTTGGCTGTCCTTTGCAGTGAGTACTGCTGCCTTCCTATATATGTAGGAGTATAATACTTGATTGCCAAACGTTGATTTGGGGAATCCATGAGAGAGTTTTATTTTAGGGGTGCTCTTTTTTAAATTGGACAAAATGCAAAATAATTCCTTGTTTTTCCTTTTTTTTTTTTTTTTTTTTTTTTTTTTTTTTTTTAATGTAGTTATGTTGTTTGGCCTTCTTACTACTGCCCATAACAACCACCTGCAGAAATAAAAGCTTGGAGCCAGTTTTGGAACCCACTGGGAGGAGGGAATGGGGTTGGTCTTGGGATTATTTTATGCTTTAAAGAGATTCATAGAAAGAAGTGATTTTTACATTCTTCATCGTAAAGAGATTTGTTTCGTCTTTAGTTTGTTCTCTACTTTACTTCCTTGTACTTTAATGTGGAATTTGTTAGTTTTACCTGGCGCTGAAAAGAGGTTAGACTTTGCCTCCGGAAGGGCTTTCCCTGCCTGTCTTGGCTAATGCCTTTGATGCTTGATGCAATACTACCTGTAAACTTTGGTTTTCCCTATAGTACAGAAGATCCTCCAGTACCTTGTCTAGACTAGACTGGCCAGACCCCAAATTTGCTGTTTTGTTCCACCTCTGTCCATGTTTTCACTGTGTGAGCAGCGGTTAAAAACGCACTGAGTAGCACAGGCTAGAAAACTTGTCCAATATGCTGTTATCTTAAACCGGTCAAAGCCGCAGGAGAAATGGATGGGTAGAAAACATCTAGTGTGGTCTCCTGGGGTAGCTCTGGTTTAAAATGATTCTTTACCCTGCTGGGGATGTCCCAGGCCACCAGAAACTTGGAGGTAAAGCAGAGGAGCTGAAAGGGAGGTCTGCTGAGGAGCACAAGGGCAGTTTGAGACAGGAGCTATAGCTCTGTGTTTCTGGCATAGGCTGAAGTGTGGTGTAGTCAAAGTCCGTAAAATAATAAATAAAAGTATGAAAATGATGCATAAGGAATAGTAATTCCCTTTCTCAGTGCTTGGTCGCAGCCGGAACTGGGAAGGGGGGAAGGAGGCCTTGCTGCCATTCTGCTTTTAATCTTGGTGCTCCTGGTAAGACTTCTTCAGAGCAATGTTAGCGTCTACCTTTGCTTGAGCCAGCTGTTCCCCCCTATAGCACCAAAATAGCACTGAAGGGCTGTGTGTGAGATGGGTCAGGAGGAGAATGAAGACTCAAAGTGTGGAGTTTGAGGGTTTGGACACAGTATCGATTATGAATTTTTATGCCACTCTTGATCATTATAGACTCTTTTCCCATCACTCATAAACATGAAAGAACCTCTTCTTTCTAAGGTTACTGAAGAACCTATGCTTTTCCTCCCACTTCAGGTTTTTCTTTCCTTTCCCCAGCCTTTGAGAAGGGAAGAAGTCAGCGTCTCGGGTCATGAGTAAATCCCAAAGTCTGTATCAGACTACTGGAAAAGTTTCCACCTTTTTCCCAAATGTTACTTGGCTATTCCAGTGAGAGGTGCTAAAGTCAGTCAGATCCTCCTCCCTCGGACTGAGGCTAGAAATAGCTGTTGTGTATCGTTCTAAATCTTGAGTTTTTAGCAGTCAGAATATTTGCTTTGGCAGCTAATTTTAAGTAACTGTTTTAGAGCTGAGCTCTGGCCCTGAGGCTTCAAAGGCGATGGGAATCCAAGGATATGATTTGGAAAAATCATTAAAGATCTGGCCTGTATGCTGTTAACTAAAAGAAAGGCCCACAACTTGCCATTACCATAGAAATTGTAACAGCTTGTTTACTAGCAGCCTGGTCACTTTATAGCATAACTAAAGACTGCTGCGTATTAAAAGCTCATCTAGTGAGGAGGGTATGGAGCCCTGCAAAGCCCATACAAACACAGTTTGAAAGCAGCCCTTGCCTCGCTGCTGGCTTTCAGCTCCCCAGCGCCTCCACCTTGATCTTAGTTGGATGGATCGGTGGCTTTTGTGCTTGATGGGTAATTAAGTACAGAAATGGGACAGAAGTAGAAATGGTTAACTGACCAAGCCAAGTAATGTCTAATCAGTTTGTTACTCTGGAGCTAAAGCAGTTGTTCCATAGGTGTTTAGGCGTGATTTTTTTTGTGAAATGTGACTTCTCCACCCTTCCTCCAGGCTTGTGATCAACTGCAGTTTAGATCAGATATTTTCCAATAGGGAAAACTAGAGAACCTAATTTGAATGTTGGAGGGATTAGTCAAAGAGGAAGACATTTCTCTGCCAAAAGACTTGTGGGAGGTTTTGCAAGGACCTCCCAGCAGCGTTCATAGGGGTCACAGTCCTGAAGGGATTTGGGACTAGGAGAACTTGCTAGGACTTAGGAAGGTGAGGTCTCCACAGCTACATCCATCTTTCTTTGCTGATACAGAGCTTGGAGCAGAGATGAGCCAGAAGATGGGAGTTAATTTTTTTGCAAGAATTTTTCTCTCCTGGCTTATTAGCAACCAGGCCTCTTTATAGCAGTCACCAGACTGCTCCTATATGTGCTTCTTTTGAAGTGCGCATTTGCACATCCGCTCAGCCTGGCACAGATCTCTGGATCAGTCAGCAAGGCTGCAGCAGCAGCCAAATCCTTTGGGTGTTCATTCACACTTCCGAGTTGGAAGCACATGTGAAGACCATCTGAATAGTTTATCTTTCTTTTCACTCCTTTGGAGACCTGTGGACACTAGCTTAGTTTCAAGTAGAAATACTACCCTGCTTCTGCAAGCATAGCTCTACAAATATGGTGCCCCTATGAGATAAAACTGGGAGGTCAGGTTACCAAATCTTTTCAAAAGATTGTCCCGGGAATAGCATGTAGGGAAAATGTGGACTGGCTGATGGAGAATGTCCTGGCAGCATGTTCAGATGTGTTAGGACCCTAACACATCTGTGTTAGTTCAGATGCGTTAGGATTCCTTCTTGAACAGCGTTTCTGATGGTTATTATTATTATTACAATTATGACACATTTTTATGCCCTTCCTGTTGAAGAAACATTCTGCTGCACGATGTTTTCACCTTCTGTTTTCCCCTTCCAGTTTGAGCGTCACGATCCGGTGGACGGGCGGATCACGGAGCGCCAGTTCGGCAGCATGCTGCTGGCTTACAGCGGGGTGCAGTCCAAGAAGCTCACTGTCATGCTGAAGCAGCTCAAGAAGCACTTTCAGGACGGAGAGGTCAGTGCTGTTCACAGCAAATCAGGGAAGCTGGGGTGCGGCCAACCCCTGTTGCACTGAGAAATGAGCTGATAAACCGAGTAACCTTCACTGGTGGCGATTGCCACGGGCTCATCCAATGTAAGTGTAGTTGAGGATGCTTGATAGCAGATATGGACAAAATTTGGGGCAGTTTCGTGCCAACACTGTGAATAGGGCCAAATTCAGGAAAGTACTGTTCTCTCTAAGCTGTAGGTTGACGTGCAAGGGTCTTCCCCCTGCAGTAAGCAATCTCTATCTCCTGAAGAAAAGCACCTACACCAGGGCAGGGAGACATGCTGACTTTGCAGATAATGAATTCTTTAAGCGAGAGCAAGGCAGTTGTCAGTGTCCAGATCAGACCATAGGCTTGTCCATATTCAAATACATGCTGTAGTTTTAAAAACCAATATTTGCTGAACAGCACTCTAGGGCTGGAGCCAGGATAAACATTAAAGATGTGTACTTAGTCACTGACGTGACCTTGGATTAATTAGCTGCCGTGACTGGGCAGCTTATTATTGTTATGAACTTACATGAAAAATTATTTGAATTACTCATTATTTAGAGAGGAACAAGGCTGCAGTGCAGATCCTGTACTAGTTCATCTAATGAGAGACCTTGGAATAAAACATCCATACTGAAAGGACATTTTTTTTATAAGATAGGGTGCAAAGTGACTGCAGTGTTAGAAATTCATGTCTGCTTCTATAAAGATGGATTGTTCTTTCCTTAACTACATTATGAACAAGCAATTAAGCAAAATGAGAGCGGATGGAAGGTCTCTGCCTGTGTGTTGGATAGGTCTAACTGTTTTTGAGCCACTTCCTCATGATGCCAAAGCTGTCATTTATTTCTTAACTGTTTTAGATGCACAGTATCTTATGAAATGCAAGAGTTGGCACTAGTCTAGTCCTTTTTGGTCCCTCTTGTACCACTTCAGGCCCAGATGATGCTCCTGCCGCTACACTGTTTGTCAGTGCCTTTGGGAACTGATTGTGTGGCTTCAAAGGAGTTTTGATCTCAACCAGCACAGCACAGAGGCCCCTTGTTCTCGAGCGCCACCAAAACGCTGATTTTGCTGGAATTGCGAGTGAAACCCCGTCCATCGGCGGTATTGGTATTTCGGCATCTTCTCAATCAGTCTCAGCATCAGGTGGAAGCCCAAACTCTGGGGCTATAACGATGCATTACTTTAAGACAAACAGTGCCAAAAGCTATCCAGTTAAAAACTGGAGGAAAACATAAGCAAGCTGAAAGAAAAGAGTCAGAGTGGAGTCTGTGCCAGCCCATGCTCCTCTGCCCTGGGAGCCCTGCTGGCTGCAGCTTCTCAGGGCCTTTGGCTCTGTTGATGAGGCCTGGCAGAGAGCATCTTTGCACAAATTTCCTCGTGTTTTTATAGGGAAACGGGCTCCCTAAGAACCTAAAGGGAAGACTGTCGCTGGCGAGTTCCTATAGCTTGGCCTTACTTTTTAACCTGTTTATTGCTGGCTTGACTTCCAAGGTTGCAGTTTTGCCTCCACGTAATTGATTTTGGAGTGAGATATTCGGATTCTGCTTTTCTAATACCTCTGCTTTCCTTGAGCTTTAACAGTAACTTTTTTTGCACGTGTGTCAAAATATTTTTTAAGTTGGTACCCAGGATGTGTGCCTAGCAGGAAACATCAGCTCTGCCTCAATGTTACATTTCCAATTGTCAAGTCTTTTGCTTTGATTTGTTTTATATATATATATATATATATAATATATATATATTTATATATATATATACACACACATATATAAAAAATATGTGTGTGTATACACACAAATAAATACAATTGAAAAACAGTAGGCAGGTGTATGAGAAATTAGGTAGAAGGAGTTATTTGGGGAGAGTTTCCCTTCAGCAAATATTTCCCATGTTCCATGTGGAAGTCAAGCTGACATATGTGACAGAATAACTTTAACTTATTCTTTATCCCAAAATTGGAGGTGACAGATCTGTCAGAAACAGTTTCTATTTGTAGATAGCAACCATGTTTATAACCAGTTTCTCTTTCTTTATTCCAAGGACTTCTGTGGAGGTAAGCTGGGGAACAGTACCAAATTTGACACTTGTAAGAACAAGAACTGGTGGAAAACACGTAATCCCTAGGCCAGGGGAAATGAAACACCCAAAGCCCTGAGATCAGACAGCCTCTATTAGCAAGTACAAGGTGTTCAACGTTGTAGGGCGATGTAAAGGATGAAAAAAATGCCAGCTGCTTTTCCGTTGGAGGCAGATAAACCCTCTAACAGCAAGGGCATTTCAAAGCCAATGACTATGTAGGGGACTAGGGAAGTGAGGCAGCTATATCATCCATTTCAGCACACTTTAGCTCACAAAATCCAGTCTGGTGTCTAACGTCGCGTTGTTTTTGTGCGAGAGAAGCTTTTGTCCTGATAGCTTCCCCCTTCCACCAGCATTAGGGTATTTTAGAATACAGTATCCCGTGCAGGTTTGAATACAGTGCTTTGTATCTAAACATGCCCTTTATTTCTAAGGGATCACTGTGTTGCAGCTGTTAATGTCTTTATGTGGCTCAACATTTTCCCCATTTCTTTAGAAATAAAACTGCCACGGACAGAGTGATGTTAATTGCTCTTAGAGCTTCTTTCTGGGTAGTGTATTCAGGAAAGCACTTGCCAGGATTGTTTGGTAAATGAATAATGAATTTGGTATCAACAAAAAGAGCGGTCTTGCGCTTGAGCTGCATGCCAGAATTGCTTCTTTCTCTGTAACTGAGACATCTGCAGAGCCGGTGGCTGCTTCAGCCGGGCTGTGTGCAAGTCGCAGCCCACTAAAGGGCAGTGCAGCCAGCGCTATTCACTGCTCTTCCCTCTCCTCCCAGACCTTTTAGGAATGATATGTTTTCTTGTATTAATTGGTCATCTGCTCTATTTTCTTGAGGGAGAGAAATCTCTCATCTTACCCTGAATGCATGAATTCTACGTGTTTCTTGGCACTGCCACACTGATTTGTTTAAAATTGCATATGGTCTTCCCCCTCAAGTTTTACTTGCATAGCTGCTTTTCTCCTAGGAATGGACTTGATCTGTAGCATTCACAGGCAATTATTGGGTTCAGGTCTCCCTAAGCACTGGAAAATCAAGCTGAGTCTTCAGAAACGATTTGTTCAGGTTATCTTCTACATGTGCTTCAAGGGTGTTTTTATTAATGTATACGTTGAAATCGTAGAAAGCAGGTGTGAGATGCAGTGCGCTCCAGCTGCAAGCCGAGTTCCTAGGTGGAAAGTATCTTTTGCAGATGGTGTTTGAGCCGTCCAAAGACACGCGCTCCAAACAGAGGGATGTTTCTGGGGCGTATCTGCTGGTATAGCATTGACTTCTTTTCACTGTCCCAGTAACAGAAACGCCTGCTCCTCCTCCCTGCCCAAAGCACTTTTCTCCTCTGAACCAAGCAGCATGCACAAACAACACTCTGAACTGCATCGCTTTCATCAAGCTGGAGCTATGTCTGGAAAATATCTCATGTCACCTACCACAAATGTCTTGAAAGAAATGTTGGTCATGATCTCTCAATCACTATCCTCATCCTCGCCAGAAATGCATTTTCTTGTGATTCCAAGTTAACACATGCCCATATTTTATAATGAAAATACCAATTGATCTTTTAACAGTGACATGAGTGACTTACGAAGAGCCTAGCAGTGTTGACAAACACATCAACAGGGAAGAGATAAATTCCCATATCCAACCTTCTGACTGATAAAGGAAATCATTCATGTCTATCAATTTGTCAGTAGAGTTCTGAGGTTGTTTTTTTTTTTTGTAATTGGAAGGAGTCAGTGCTCATGCCAGACTGCAGAGTTCATCGGCAGTATCTTAGTTTTCATGATACTGATGACATTTGTGCCTTAGAGATGCTGTACATTTATCTGCATGAAAGCCCGTATTTGTAAGATACCTCCGTTCGCCATTGCTTTTGCTTTATCAGCTGGTGAGAAGAACCACAAGTTTACGTGTGTAAGCAGTAAGCTTTTTCCTTCTCTCTAGAAGCTGCTTTGCATGAACAATGCTGCTGTGTTTGGCCTTGATATTTGCTATTTCACAGCAAAGTTGCTCTTTTTAGAGCCTGAAGCAGTGCTTTGGCAGAAGAATCTTTCTTCCCCTTTATTGCAAACTAGTTTATCAAGTGTTGTTGGACAACCTGACTGCTATCAAAACTGAATGAATTAGAGTAAGTGGGGGGGGGGGTCATTTTTGTCTGCAAGTAAATAAAATTAAAATACAAGAAAAAGTCGCGATGTTTTTGTGTAAGTGATAAGTGATAAAGAAGTGATAAAGCTCTGGAACTGATGTCAATGCTATCGAATCATAGCAGCCCGTCAGCTAAGTCAGAGCGTGGTTTCTTTTGTTAGCCTTAAGTGGCCAAATAAATTCTGATTCCTGCAGGTTTTCCAGACTTTGTTTCCTACTGTGTTCCCAGACAGTAACGTGTCAATCTGGAAATGCGCTATCTCAGTTCCACCTCTAGCAGGGACGACTTTGGATAGGTGTCTGACTTGCGATGGTCTTTTCTCTTGGAGATCCAGTTCCTTTACCCAGTTATAAAAGGGAACGTGCTAGAAATGTACTAATTTTTGGCTTTTGACAATACGTTTTGGCTTTTGAAACGTAACCGAATGCTGCAGGTGTGTGGCGGTGTCTAACAAGCATATCTGAAATCTTTTCCACCCTGGTATTGATAACTCCATGCTGTTCATTTAGTGAGTCATTGGGATACTCCTGAAAAGGGACTTCTGAGGGTCCCACTGCCCATACAGGTCCTTGTGCTGGACGGCAGGAGAGGCACAAGGTCCGTCACCAGGAGGCCTGGGCCCGTGGCTGTGTCCATCTCTGCCGCTAGACCTCTCATGTTAACGGTGCTTCAGCAAGGCAAAGCAGAGCCATGCAAGGCCCAGCGAGAGTCGCTGTGCTCAGAGCATTCAACGCTTGCCCTCGCACTATGGGCCACCAAGCGCTGGTGGTGAATTCAGGGCTGGTTTTGGTCCTGTTGTCAGGAAGGGACCTAAAGCTCTTCTGCAGGCAGCCTCATCCTTCTCTTTCACAGGTAAATGGCACACAGCTAGGTTCAAAATTCACCATTTTTGATAGTTTCAGGCAGGGTATGGGATAATTTCAAGGAAATGTCCCTAAATCAGAGCTTACTAAATGCCTCAGGAACATCCTACCCGATGTCAGCACCTGTTTGGAGGCATCTTGGTTGTTCATATGTATGTTGCTCAAAAACAGAAGTCTTTTTGCAGTTCTCGGAGCATGTTTTTGCTAGGACAGTATTTTGATTAATTCTGCAGTTCAGCTCTGAGCAACCGGTTTCTTGGGATGTGGAGCAGGCATATACTTGAAGAAAGCTCCCCAGACAGTAACTGGAGGGGTTTTTTAGGTATGTTATTTACATGTGCATTCTGCTAACTCATCCTTTTTGCTCTGGAGTCATGGATCCAGCAGTGACAAAAGCTGCAGTTGCTAGAAGTGAGCATGCTGTGGGATGTGTATGAACCACCTTGCAATATGCTTAATTACAGTGAAGGTGGGAACAGGCTGAAAATCTTCAATGGTAGATTAGCAGTCTTTTATGTAATTCTCTTACTTAAAATTCTAGAGGCACTGTGTCACTGTAAGATGATAAAAAGTATTTTTTTATTTCAATGTGATAGGTCACCTCTTCCCTGGTTTGACGTAAAGGGTGAATGTGTCGAATGTTTTGAGCAGGGTTACAAGAGATCATATAAATTTATATTTGACGGTACCAGCTGGATGTGTCCTGTTCAAACTGCAAATCTGTGTTGTATTATGCATGGGATTTTTAGTATCTCAGTGTATCAATCTGTCTCGTTAGACAGGATAGGAGGAGCCTGAACTTGAACTCACCTTGCTATGCTGATGTATTACTCCAAGGAGTATGCGAGTGGTGATGAGCCAGGTGATGACGTACCTCCCCTGCGGCCTTGGTGCCGTGTGCTGGGGGCTGGCAACGTTTGGAAGTTGTTCTTATTCAAGCACTGCTACAGTTCTGCTGGTGTTAGCCAGGGGAAGAGGATTGCTAAAGCCAGGACTCGAGAGCTGTGGGACTCGGTCTCAGAACCGAGCTTGCCAGCAGCTGCTCTATCTTAGCGCTCACGCGAGTGCTGGCCTTACGTCGACAGGACTCGGGAAGGGTCGTGGGTTGGTTCCGCTCAATTAAGAGCGTGCAGCTTATCACCATTGCGATGACGGAGCTTTTGTGTTTGTCTATCCATCAATTGCACTAGGACATGGCAGCGTGATAGGGGAGGGTGTCTTGGGATGTGCTTCCATGGCTGAACAGATGGCCAGGCCAACTCAAATGTGTCTGTACGTGCTGCGGTCAAGCTCTTGAAATAGTTTCATGCTGTTGAGTTACTTTGTCATTTGTAATCTGAGCACTTTCGCACTCTTTCTCCTTAACTGTAACATGTACTCTTTTCTCTGTTGTAGGGGCTGACGTTTGAGGAGGTAGAGAACTTCTTTACATTTCTGAAGAACATAAACGACGTGGACACGGCTTTGAGCTTTTACCATATGGCTGGAGCTTCCCTTGATAAAGGTATTAAAACTTATGAGATGGACAGAGCCTGAAAGCTTAGGGGAATGCCACATAACAAGTGGTGTTATCATAAGATCTGTCCAGTGGTCTCTTGTGGAGTTCCCTGTGACTTGTGTGGCTGTGTCATGAGCCAGTAGTGGAGTTTCTAGTAAATGTGGTTTGCTTTGGCCTTGCTTATAGATAAGGGGTCTTATCTCATGGCCTAATGCTGCCCTTACTGATCTAAAATCAAAGTAGTGGTGAGTACCTCTGGAGCATCCAGACCTGATGGAGGATGGAAGGAGAGCGCTGGGTGGGGACCACACCTGCATTTGCTTGCGGGCTCTGTCTTTTACTCGGGAACGCTATCGAGTACCCAGACTGAACGTTAAAGTATCTCCAGAACAGGCTCTCTTCATAGAACCCAATAGTTCGGAGAGAACATGGCCATGACTCAGAAGCTGGAGTTCCCAGAGAGATCTGTAACGGTATGGTTTATTGATCAAACCAAGCTGTCTGCTTCCTCGTCTCACCATACATTTCCTCCTGTGAAGTAATCCATCACTGATACGTTCTCAGGTCTGAATGTACTGAAGTTCTGTACCGTACATTTGAAAAAATCCCTTGAATTCTTCGTGGTCTCTGTTTGTCATAAATGCATGCCTGTCTTGTGACTAGATTTCTTTTTGAAAGAATACTTTTTCAAATGTCAGACTGGGAATATAACAAAAAACATAATTTTTGAAGTTTAGTGGAAACTTGTGTTCTCTACTTAAAAAGTTAAAGCTAATTTATTTAGGCAGCTGCAAAATCAAATGTTTTAGGAATAAGTTCTTTGAACTATTGCCATCTTGGGAATATTCGGACGTTAATAGGTTTTGGGGCAGTAGAACTACAGAGAGTCAAACGTGTTACATCTCTTCTGTGTGTCGACAGCCCTTCTTTGCTTTGATTTTTTTGAGCTGTTCTGTACTCTTTATTTTAGATCATTGTATCCCAAAGCTTAAACTTAAAAGAACCTGATAAGCTCTTCATTTTGTTTAGAAGAAAAAGGGAGCAAGGTATACTGTGAATCTGCTGCTTCAGAGCCCTGTCTGCAGTATACTGGCAGCAGGTAACAGCTCAGAGAATCCAAATTCCTCAGACTGTCTGTAACAAATTAGTGGTTGCAGCGTCATGTATTTGTGGAATATTTAGACCCACATACAGTTGGTAAATCATTGTAATTGCTGTTTTATTATGTGCAATTAATGAGTTTGTGCTGGATCCACAGACCTTGATCTAGGACTCCATTGGCTGAAATAAGAAACCTTGGAGAGGCTTCAGGCTGCTTTGCTTCTCCAGGAATCAGGTGGATCTGGAAACAGCAGGGAAAGGTCTAGTCAACACCTATTTGGCAATTGTAGAAACAAGGAAGGAGAAATCCCTGTTGATTTGAAAAGTCAATAAATATAAGAATTACTCTTCTTTGGAAGGAAAAAAAAAAGGATAGTTTGTGCCCCATAAATTGCTCCTAGCATAATGCAGCAAGCTCTCTTGTTATAATTTTAGAAATATTGTTTAAAATGAAGCAGGAAAAGCAAATAACACCAAACAAGCCACAGCTTGGCCAACTCTTTCTCTCTGTTTAAAACAATAGCCTACCTTAATTCAAGAGATCATAAAATTGTATTTTAATGAAGCTCAGAATAATACATAGATTACTAGTTAGTCCATCTTTGTTTTTTTTTCCAAAAACAAAATAGCAGTTCTCTTAATTCATGAACAAATCATATTTAGGAGAGTTTCCCAGCTAGCTGGCCTGGGCTTGCAGCTGGCAGCAGGGCTGGAGCTGAATTCATCACTTCTTCCCCTTTTGAAGAGAGTGTGAATTGCACTTTTTTTGGCACCATCTGCAGCCAGACTCTCCAAGCAGCTCTTCTGCTGGCAGCAGGAGACAGCAATGAGATAAATCCCTTGTATTTTAGGGCAAGGCAGAGACGCAGCTTGATAGAGAACATCAGCTAGCTAGGGGGACAGGGGAGAGACTGCATTTTCCATCAGACTCGTGGTCTGAAAATATAGTGAAATATCTGCCCCAAAGCACTCCTCCCTTCGTCGGTGAGTGAGAAATGGCCCAAAACGTACCCTGAGCCATTTGAGGGCAGACCCTGCTGTGTATTAATATTCTGTAGCCATACGGGTGATGTTTTAAAGAAGCTAACAGCAAAATGCTATTCTATAAGATTGAATTAATGGAAGATGTCTATGGTATTTGTGTTGTACGTATGAGCTTTGGAGATGGAAGGGGTGTACAGAGTTAAATAAACATAGGAGAAGGGGTTGAAATGAGGACAGGAAGGAAGGAATACCCTTCGTGGAGCCTCGGGCAAGCCGGGATGCGGCAGGGAGGAGGAGATGGTGGTAGGGAACGGCTGAGCCTTGTGCTCTGTTCCAGGTGGATCAGACAGCTGTCTGGGGAGGGTGAGGGGTTAATAGAAAACACTTTATTTGAAGGATAGAGCTTGAAATGGCTGCACACTTAACAGGGAATTTGGAAAAAGGTAGAGGTGAACTTGAAGTGCAGTAGGTATTTGTCATCAAGCTGCTGCTTTTGTTTTAGTCTACTCTGAGTTGGATCAAAGGAATAATAGTCCCATGTGAAGGCATAACTCAGCTTGCTTATGTGGAGTAATCCTGTGTAGTCAACCCTGCTGAGGCTGGAAGGCATCTCTGGAGATCATCTAGTCTCCCTGCTCAAGCAGGGTCATCTTGAGCAGGTTGCCCAGGGCCATGCCCAGCTGAGTTTTGAATGTCTCCAAGGATGGAGACTCCACAACCTCTCTGGGCGACCTGCTTTGGTTTGCCTCAGGCAAGCCCTCCATCTCATCCGCTCAGGAGCTAGGTAAAATAACATTCAGGGGAATATCGAACCAAATGCTTGCTTTGCTGGTAAAAAGAAAGGGCCATTTCCATTTATGTAGTGTCAAGTGGAAGAGTCTGGCAGCAGAGAACGTGTACGAAAGCACGGGTGAGTGTTTATGATTATTTGTGAGAAGAGTCAAATACTGGATTTGTGTCCCGCAGAGGTGAGTTGGGGCCACGAGTTGTTGCCCAGGCTGCCCCTCTCACCAATGCACTGACGTGCGTGTCCCAAAGGAGACTCTGCAAGTGCTTTGTAGCCAGCACGAGAGACCTGGAGCTCATTTGCCCTTGGGTTTTAGTGAATTCACGGTTGCAGGTGCAGCTTTGCAGAGCGCTGGCGGAATGAGGCGAGGACTCGGCAGCAGGTCTCAGTGTGACATTGTGTATTGCCCGGACCAAGCGGTTGCCCTCGACAGGTGGCAGGAGGCTTTTGACTGAAGCTGCACGAGGAACTTGAGAAGCAGCTCCGCTATATGGAGGAGCGAGATGTCGGGCCGGGCTCTGTTATTGCAGAGGAAACCTGTCTGCCAGGCTTTATAACCTGATAAGGAACCCCAGGGACAAGCTCTCTGCACACTGGCAGCTCCTAACACATTGAGTCCTTTTCCATTGAGAAATCATTTTCTGTGCTGTAATTTTTCTTTCTTTACTAATTTATGGCTGTGAATATTATATAAACAGTGGATCATTGCTGCCTTTGGTCTGGAAGCTCCTCTTTTTTTTTTTTTTTTAGGAAGTCTGATCTCCGTGACTTTGTTATGCTCACTTTGATGTCAGTACGGTTTCTGCTCAGCTGCAGGGCTGCATATGGCTGTGCCTGGTCTTGCAGGAAGGAAAACAGAAATATGCAGCATGCAGGATTCAGGGGTCTTTAACTCATCTTTGTACATCCCTGTTCTAGATGGATATTCCAGCGCATTTGCGCAGATAACGTAATAGCACAAAACTTGTCGTGATGGGTTTGAAAAGAAATTAAACAGGCATTGCACGGGATCCAACGTTTCCAACTGAAGTGCTGAAAATGAAATGTATGTATAAATCCGAGACCCCAAAGAGTCTGGAGTTCACCCTGGCTGCAGCGAGTGCTCCCGCGCTCAAAAGCGAGGCTGCTTTCCTCTCCTCGAACATAGGCAGAGGAGATGGGCTTTGGCTGAGCTTTCTCAAAACACGCGTTTGCAGACCTTGGACTTACCAGAGGCTTTTGGGAAGTGGTGCCTGGAGGTCCGTAGACCTGAGCACAGAAGTGACCCATCCGAGATGGGGAAAAATAGCCCTGAAGTAGCAGAGAGTCCCACCTGCGCCAGGCACAGGAGCCCTGCGCTGATGGGGGCAACCTCCATCGATCCAAAAACACAGGCGGCTTCTCCTTCCCCTGCAGTGGGAAATATGTTGGCTTTAAAATGCATGGGGGGGGGGGGGCGAGGGTTTAAATGCCCTACCTTAAGGAGTGGTGTTGCTTTCTGAACATTAACAAAGTGACCAGGGAGCTTATAGCGAGTGGTTTTACTCTCCTTTTAATAGCAGCATTAAAAGACCGAATTTATGGAGTTTCAAGCAGTCCGTGATGTGTGCCTGGAGATCAACTTTAGCACGAGAAGGAAAGAAGGTATCTGGATAACTTGGGCTAAAACATCTGGTTATTATTTTGGCTGAATGTGTGATTAGTCTAAAAAAAGAAGGAAAAGCTAAAGCTTAGCATGTTTGCCAGCATACTGTGTAAAATATTGCTCACTATGTGTTTCTGAGGATTTGTGTGGAAAAGATAAGTTGTATAATATGCTAAATTTGCATAAAATAAAATATGCATAAAATGCTCAGAAGACTCACTAAAGGAAGGAATGTGATTGCAGAAACTTTAGAAGAAAAATAGCTTTCCAAGGTATAAATGTCAAAATCATTTTCTATAGGCATAAAATCCAGGAGACTCTTCTGCGTAAAGACTTATGGAGCTGTCACAAACCGAAGTCCTGACAAGATCTGTTTTATGGGAGAGGTTTCCCAGAGAGAGCCTATTTCATTTTGCGAAATTGTAAAGAAATACCACTCGGAGGTTTACTTCATCAAGGTGTCTTAGAGCGTGTGCATCAAAAAGGAAAGTAAAGATGCTTTCTTGTTCATTATGACCCCTTTAAAAAAAAATGCTGCCATGTGCAGACTCTGGGAAAATAACATTTGTGCGGTTTTCCATAAAACAAGTAGCGAGAAGAACACAGGCTCTTTGGTGAGCGCCCGTCGTTCGCCGCCCCGCTCCGCCGGCGGATCGCCCCAGCTCTGGGCAGGCGGCGAACGCTGGTCACTGGATTTCTTCTCACCGGGGCCGTGAGAGTCGCTGCAAAGAGCTGCTGCAGCCTGGCAGAAATACAGCGGGATCTCAGCTTGGTCAAGCATCTTCGGAGAGGGTTTAGATTGAAATGGAGTTAAATTCAGTTCAACATCGCTGTCTGCAGAAATACAGATTGCATTTGCAGTCTGAAGTTGCTGATCTGGGATGGGAGATGACTTGCAGTGCTCGAAACAGCCGAATTTTCCATAGCCTGGGTGTTTTAAAGCACCTCTGCAATGTAAGCTGGCACAGGGCAGGTCTTGGTGATGCTGAGAGCTGGTTAGGCTGAGAAATAAGTTAAACTTTTTTATTATTATTTTTAACACTAAATCTATTTTTTTCCCCCCTTGAGCTTTATATATGGCAATGAATGACATCCCAAGGCTGCGGCAGGTGCGTGTTTACGGGTAATTATAATTTGCTGTGGCAGGACTCGCTGCAGAACTGGAGCTCTGGTTTCTATGCCTGCACACAAACCAAGTGAGGATAAAAGCTTGCTAGTACCTCTGTAGGAGACCTTAAATATTGTATTACACCTGTGTAATTTATAGTCATGCTCTGTTCTGTTTTGAGGTATGTGTAATTCTATTATAAAAGCAAAACTGTTTGAGAGAGCAAGCAGACTCGAAAGAAAAAAAAAAATAAAAAAAAAAGCCAGACCCTAGCTGCCAATTCCTGTGCTATTAAGGGTTAGATTTCCAGCTGTATAAGACAAGAATTTGCCTGTCCCCAGACACGTTCCCCCACCTTGAGGGCAGCCGGGCAGATACTAAAACCGATCTGGCGTCTCGCTGCTGCGGCCACGGCCTGTGTCGTTGCCGCTCTGCGACCAGTTTTCCAGCTTTCTCATCGCTTCTCTAGCAGCGACTCGGATGACGCCAAAGTGGGTCACTGCCGCCGTGGTGCCCGGGTGCGGAATTTTGCATCAAAGGCAATTGCATAGCTGCTCTCCCGGGACCGCTTCTTTCCTCCTTCATTTCATATTTCTGTCGCCAGCTGTTTTGTTTTCCCCCTTTCACGTTGCCCTCGGCTTGCCCCGTGTAGGAGGACACCTGAAACTGTCCTCGTTTGTCGCGTAGATCCACAGCCTCGTTCAGAAAGGCTCTGCGGGAAGGTTTCTCCCGTTTTCTAGAGCCCGTGCTCCGAGCGAAGAGGGTAGGAGCGCTCCGGAGGGTGGACGATCGTTTGGCTAGTGGGCGAGACCGGCAGAGCTTTTTCCTTTTTCTTTCTTTTCTTCTTTTTCTTGGGTTTTTTTTCTTTGTGTTTTTTCTTTCTTCTCCCCCCCCCCCACAGTTTTTTTTGCCAGAGCCTCTTCTGATGCCTCTTCCAGTGCTGCTTTCGGGTTGCCCCAGCAGTTGAGCAGAGGAGACCACCAGGTCGCTGTGATCCTCCTCCTGCGTTTGAGAAGCAGCCTGAGCTTTTCTGCCGGCGCCAGTCCGAGGGAAGGTCAGCTGAAAGCAACCGTTTTGAGAAGAGGGGACTTTCTGAAGGCCTGTCCGTATTCCTGGCCATCCATCCCCGAGTGGAGCACCCCGAGGGGCAGGGGCCTGTGATGGGGCTGGGGCCGGCCTCGCCTGCTGCGTAACCAGCTTCGCTCGGGCCAGGACGGGCTTTTGCTCGCTTTTGGGAGAGGTGTCTGCCACGCGTGTCTCAAAGTCGGTCATCCGCGTGGTAGTCCGCTCGGACGCAGGCCGGGGGTGGGAATTGCAGGATGCACGACTCAAATTGCTCGAGATTTCTTTCTTTTTTTTTCATTTCCTTTTTTTTCTCAAAGCAAACTAAATTACAAAGCTGTAATCATCTTTGTAATACAATTACAACTTGTGAACGCTGGATGCAAGCAAGAGCTAATTAAATCATGGGCTGTTAACATATTTCTTGCAGGGCTGAGCAGTGTGGTTGTCTGATGTGCCCGTTTGCTTGTGCCGGGATTCGTTCACGCCGCTGCTGCGGCTCTTCCGGGCCGATATGTGCCTTGGGGGCTTATTCTGGAGGTGGGAATTTCGGAGAGCTGGAGAGGAAGGGATGCGTGGATCTGGGGACTTCTTCTGTACTTAACACACAGATGCCTCTCACTGGTTCTCCAGGTCCTCCTAAAAACCTTCCCTTGTGCGTGGGGCAGCGTGTTCTGTGACCTGGCTGGAGGCATAGGTGGGGTTAGGAGACAGTCTCCCGGCTGTCCATCCGGCAATATTTGGGCTTAAAGCTGTGGATTTCTTCCCCCCCCCCTTTTTTTTTAGTGATAATTAAAAGAAAAATGTATTTTCTTTAACAGTGACTTAAGAATGATCCGTTCTTTTTTTCCCCTCACCAAGCAGACCCTGACCTCGGGGACAGCAGAATGCTTATGGAAGCAGCAGCTGTGTCATGTCACGCAGATGAAAGTGGAAATATAGGGAAATAACTGCAGAAGGGAACTGCATCTCGCATATCGGGAAGGGTTTGGGCTCAGAATAATTGCAGCGAAACAGCGCCTGCCGGCCTCCTTCCCCCTGCCTCCCACCTTCTCTTTAAATTCAGCTGTTTTCGTGAATTATATAGCGAAAGAAGGGAGATTTTATCTGGGATAAAGTGGCGATTTCCACTGACGAGTGCCAGGTTGCCAATCCCGGGTGTTCCTTTGCCTGCTGCCGGAGAGAGAAAGGCTCTGGCCACAGGCGAGGAGGAAAGGACCAAAGGGGCTGTAGGGACCATGACTGTAAATGCTTTTAAAAAAAAAAAAATCAAAATACTTAGATTCTTATTTAAGCAAGTTCTAATTAATCTGGCTACGTTATAGATTGGATGTTTATTTTTTCCACCTTCCTGTAACCAATTCTGACACAAAACTCTTTACAGTTTCTGAGCAGAGGCATTTTTTTTGTTATTGCTGTTTGATTTCTATTTCATGCCACTTCTCTCTACTGCTTGCTGAAGTGGAGCTCTGAGATTAAATGCATTTTAGTTGCATTCATCTCATCGGTTTTGCGCTTTTTCAGTGCCAATTTTCCATTCTTTCAGCTCTTTGGAAACGATCGATTTACATCTCTGAAAAGCTCACCAATTAGACTTGCAAAAATGTTTTCTCATTAGTGAGGGTTGCTAGATTTCTATAAAAAGGCGCTTGCAAAAAAGAAAAATCCTGTTACTTTTCTTCCCATGCACTCCTTGCCTTGCTCTGTGCACCTCACTGCCCTCGATTGCCATATAAAGTTCCCTTATCCTATACCAAAATTGACAGGAGTTCTGCTGTGAACGTAACGTCCTGCTCCGATTTAGGCTCCGAGGGTGGTTTTGACGCCGTGTGGTATCACCGGGGCTCTCGCGGTGTTGCTGTGGGATTGCTTGGGAAATTCCTCTCGCTAACAACGGCGCAAATAGCAGCGTGTTCCCGTCGACGGTGCCGAGCGTTGCAGATCGCCAGGCCTTTGCGGGCGAGCGGAGGCGGTGGGGCGACGGCTCCGCGTGGGGCGAAGGCGCCGTCCGAATCCAAGCGCTGGCAACGGGGTGCGAGCTGCGATCGCAGCGCTCTGCGACGGGCGCCCCTTCGGCGATGCCGTCTGCGGGTTCTGCTCGGCCGATTAGGGCACAAATTAGCAAATAGCGACGCAAAACCCTTCCGTTTTTTCTGAGTTTGCTTCGAGGAGCGTAGTGTCCGGCTGCCTGGCTCTTCGCCCGGCTGACGGCAGATCTTTAAACCTGCGCTTTGATTGGAACGGTTGAATTGCAGAGCTGGTTGGGGGAAGACCCGGCATGAGTTATTTCAGCAAATATTAGGTGGTGCTCGGTAGTGCTGAGTTACTTAATGAGAACTCTTTTTCACCCCCAACCTATTGAAACACTTGCCTTATACAGTATCATCTTTGCAGTACTGTTGAAAGGAGCTGCCTTCTCTATCAAGCCCATCAGAAGAAGATAAAAATGTCCTACCTGGTGTCTCCTGTAGTCCTGACCCGACTCCTCCTGATTTTGCAACCAAAGGCGGGGGGGAATTCCCATCGAAGTGTCTTTAATGTTCCACTTGAACGCAAAGCTAACACACTTCAGTGCTCACTGGCAGCCCTTTCCTCCCTCCCCATTCCTTATCGCATCAAAAAGTGATGGCTTTGAGGGGCCCGGTTCAGAGGCGTGCGTTGAACAGGCTGGGGAGAAACCTTATTTCAAACCTCTTTGAACAGCGCCCATCCTGGTGAAGGCCGTTTCCCGTGGAGGAGCAGGGTTTCTGCGCCCGGCGGGTTGCGGCGTTGCGCTAACGCTGTGCCCTTGCTTCCCTCGCAGTGACGATGCAGCAGGTGGCCCGGACGGTGGCGAAGGTGGAGCTCTCCGACCACGTGTGCGATGTGGTGTTCGCACTCTTCGACTGCGATGGTGAGTGACTGAACCTCATTTGGGGAATTGCTCTTGGCTGCATCTGCCTCCTGCGTGGGCAAGAGTTTATCCAGGTGACAAAATACAGAGAAAAAGTGACAGCCAGAGAAGTTGTCTGGGGCACCGATTGGGATTTGGTGTTGCCGAACGTTTCCTTTTCAGGAAAGCGTGTGTCGGGCTGTGTTCGCAGAATCAGTGAACAGTTGAGGTTGGAAGGGACTTCTGAAGATCATCTAGTCTAACCCTCAAGCACGGTCACCTAGAGCACCTAGAGGTCACCTAGGTCACCTGGACCTTGTCCAGACAACTTTTGAATATCTCTGAGGATGGGGACTCCACCACCTTTCTGGGCAACCGCTCAGGCAACCTTGCATCACCCCCGGAGACACTATCGTTCCTCCTTTTGCATCAGCTGAAGCAGAGAAATACTCTTTAAAAAGACAAAAATCAGTCATGAGAGGCAGATCAAGTTTAAGATGAAATTTGGAGCACTGTTTTCGCTCCCTCTTCACCTAGCTGACTTTTCCCGCTCTGCTCTTCAGCTCTGTTCTCCGGAGATGGAGAACAAACAGTTTTTCAGTTATCCGTGCTCACGTTGCCCGTCTCCTTGAGGGCCTCGCACGTTGGGCTGCATCGCATCACCGCTGGTGCTTTGGGCTCGGTGTCCCTGCCTGCTTTGGAAGGGCACCTGATGGTGCTACCTATAGCTACCTATATACATATAGCTACCTATATGTTGCCTATATATCCCTATATATCGCTTATAAAGCATTGCATTTTGGAAAAGTGCGGGCAGCTTACTGCAGAGAAAAAGCAGCTTGTCTGTGTAGCAGGGCTGCGGGCAGCACTGCTGAGCTGCGCCCGCAGATCTGGCAGAGGGCTCTTGCCAAAAATCCTTCCTTCAAAACTCATTCTTGCTATTGCCCCGATGGCACTTGGCCTTTTGCGCGTGCTGCTGGTGCAGCAAGCCACAGTCTTTGAAACGTGTTGGTGTAGGTAAGAGAGCGAGACTCGCTGCCTGGGAGAAGCCAAATTCTGCGTTTCTCCAAAACTGTCGAGTGACCTTGCTGCCTCCCTGGCCGTCCAGCACGTCCGCTGGAACGTGGCGTCTTTCTGAAATGCCTTTCCCCTTGTCGCAGCAGTGCTGCATAAACAAACAGCTGTTTGCTTGCTGATTTAAATATAACAGGAGAAAGTGCCTATCTCTTGAGCTACTTTGCTGTTGGTAGTCCCTCTTGGTCTCAGTCCCACCTGTTTCTTTGCACCATTTTAAGGTGAAGTTGAATCTTCATTTTATTTTTCTCTATGGTTCAGTGACGTTTTCTGATTAGCTCCTCAAACCAGATGATCTGATCGGAGACTAGCATAAACTGAAGGGTATCCAAATATTCTCAATTTGCATCCTCTCATAGGAGAAGCTGCTAAATATTTTGATAGCAAACCTTTTGAGGGAAAGATTGTGGCTGTCAGAGAAGCTCCTGGAAAGGAAGGAATAAAGTAGAAAAGCAGCCGCAGACCTCTTTGGTTTCACTCTGTCAGTGTTTGTAGACATTACTATGCACACATCAAAAACCTGCAGAGCCAGAGGGAATTTTACTCACCTCTTGATATGTGGCTGGAATTTCACCGTCCAAATTTGCATTTGGAAGTAATGTAGGAAAAAAAACTCTTGAAATAAAAACCTCATTCATTAAATATAACTGATGCAGTTCCTAGTACTGGCCAGAGAGTTGCTGTCTTTTTTTGATCTGGGAAGCTGGTGGAACGGATGGACTTGTTTTTTGAAGGACTGAAGAGCCTTATTCCTCAGTGCCTCCGTCACAACGGTGCCTTGAGGAGGAGCCGGCCAGTCCCCGGGGCTGAGCCAAAACGACCGCAGCGAGCCGTGGTGGGGGCGGCGCCGCTCCTGAGAGCCTGGCGCGGGGAGGGCGCCCGTCCTGCAGACGGGCGTTTCTGAGGATGTGGATGCGTAAGGCATGGAGACGAAAGGCATCGGGTTAGCCTGTACTTGTGGAGTTTCGCTGAGCACCCAAAACGGAGAGTGTCTTTCGGGTGGCGTCCCTGGGCTCGTCTTCCCGTTGGCGTCTCTGTCCTTACGACCCAATGCTAAGGTATCTGTGATTTGCAGAGGTGACGTGGGACGTGGTGTCGTGTCGGGCTAAGCAGGGCAGCGTCTCCAGGAAGGCAGTTAGATGCAGTGGTTGCGTGACCCTTGTTCGGAGTGACTCCCTGCATAAAGCTCATCCCAAACTTAGCAAGGAAGGCAAGTCTTGCCCTTACAAAGACCTGGTTTGGAGAGCTGCCTGTAGGCAGTCTTTTGGTGACAGGTTAGCCCAGTGGAGCGTGAAACCCCATTGCACGGTGCCCACCCTTGCGGCACAGATGCCAGCAGTACGTCGTGCCTCGTCCGTGCTGCCCTCGGTAAGGTTTCTCCTGACGCTACAAAAACCTCGGTGCTCCCGAAGCCAACCGTGTTGAACTTGTTGCTGCAAATAACACAGCTGCTTCTGCCCAGTGCACGTGGGTGAGAAAGGCCACGTCTGTCCCTGTGTGCTCACGCACTTTGGCAAAGGCTGGTCACAGCAGGGATGCCCAGACTGTCGTTGCTGCAAAGAAAACCTCGAGGAAGAAACCTGTGCTAAGGCGATCCTGTAGGGAGGCACGTTTCTCCCAGTTTGGAAACTGGATTGAAGGTGGATTAGCGCGTGTGTGAGCGGGAAAGGAGTCTGTGGGGTTTTATTTCTAATAATTTTTCTCCTTCTCCTAGGGAATGGAGAGCTGAGCAACAAGGAGTTTGTTGCCATTATGAAGCAGAGGCTTATGAGAGGCTTGGAGAAACCCAAAGACATGGGATTCACGCGGCTCATGCGGGCCATGTGGAAGTGCGCCCAGGAGACGGCTTGGGACTTCACCATGCCGAAGCAGTAGCCGGGCAGGCGGGAGAGCCCGTCTTCGTGTGGTCCTGGAGCCCGTCTGTCCTGCAGCGCGCCCCGCCAAGACCTGCAGGAGCCCCTCGCTGGTGGCACTGTGCTCTGCACCGATCCAGAGCCAGGACTGTTGATAACTGGAGATTTTGTAAACACTTTGGTAGAAATTGAAGCCTGCTGTATCTGCTGCTTCTGCTTGCCTCTGCTTTTGCTCCCTTAATATTCCTGTTTCTCCCTCAGGAAAAAGACTGTTTTTAAGCCACGGCCACGATGCACTCTGTGTCCTGCAGAGCTGGGCATCGAGCTGGTGGGCTGCACCCCCGGTTTTATGTAATGGTATTACAAAACAGCATGCTTTTTATTTTAAATTTTCAGATTGCTCCTATGAAAGAAGCCCTAGGATTCCTGGAAAGCTCATCCCGGTTTTTGCTCATGAGACCTAGGAGCAGAGGCTGAAGCAGAGAGGTGGTGAGAGGCCCCAGGAGTTTGGTCAGCTGAGCACTTAGCACCTGCTGGGACTCTTGGGGGTTGGAAGGGACATGTGTGTGCGCAGCTGTTAACAACAAGTTTAGAAAAGAAAAAGTCAAAAACTTGCTTTCCCACCTTCTTTTCTGCCCTGCATAAGGTCTGTAATTCTCTTGATTAAAATCAAGAGGGAGTCCTCTCCCTGGGGAATTGCTGTTCTGCAGAGGGAACAGGCTGAAATGTGTTACTTGGGGGTGCTGTCCTGGTGCAAAGCACTGCGCAATGATACTGCTCCCAGCACCAGTGGGTGCTCGTGGCTCATCTTTCGACTGCACTTTTGGCACAGTGTTAAATAAAGGCGCCCGCGGAGAGAAGCGGAGGTTGTCCTTGCAGGCTGGAAGTGCCGACATCACTTGAGCTTTGCATTGTGTTACTTGTTCTTACTGTTTTGTGAGGATTTGGTTTTCGGGCTCTGCAGCATTAACTGTTTCAGGTGTGCTGCTCGCAAGTGCAGCAGCCGCTGGTGGAAATGCGTTTGAAACAATTGCTGCTGTCCATAACCCCGGGGCCCTGCTTTTGCCCTCGGACTATTTGTATGCTCTTGAAGAGCCCTCGTCCCCTCTTGGGCAATCCCCCAGCTCTCCTGTGCTCAGCCCGTCCCTCCTTGGCAGGGCTCTGGCTCCAGCGGGCCCCTCCTGGAGCGGCTCCTGCTGTCTCCCCGGTGCATGCAAATAGGGGTTTGGGGCTGCTGAAGCAGCAATGGAGGGGAAGAAAAGTAAGGGAAATCCTTTTGCTAGCCCAGGCCTCAACTATGGCCCTTCTTCGAGGGAGGGTGGAGGGCCAGGAGAGCAGCAGCGAGGGCTGTGCCCCCGGCTCGCGTGGGGCAGCTGCTCTTTGGGCTGTGGTTCCCTGCTGCCCTGCTTTGCTGCTGGTGCGTCAGCAGCTGCGAAGCAGCCGCAGGCGTGCAGGTACGGACAGGCCACGTCACCTGTGGCCCTGCTCTCTCGCAAGCAGCTGGAGGAGGGCCGGAAAGCTCAGGTGTTTGCCCTGCCGAAGCCTCTGCTCCGAGCTCTGGGAAAGGCTGCGCGGCGGCGCTCGACGGGACCCCGGCTACGGCTTCTCCGCAGGCCCAGCGTGAGCGTGACTGCCCCTGCCCGCCCTGCCGGTAATGCGAAGGGGGACTGTGCTGCCCGGCTTCCCTGACTGCCCCTGCCCGCCCTGCCGGTAATGCGAAGGGGGACTGTGCTGCCCGGCTTCCCTGAGCATCCCGCGGCACGAGCGACCGCGCTCAGGACTGTAGCTCGTGTAACTTGGCAGAGCGAGAAGTAAAGAAGGGCAAACTTCCGCCCGCGGCAGCTAGAGGGCACCGCTGCTCTGCTTTCGCCAGCTTTTTTTTTTCCCCTCCTTTTTTCTGTGCCCAAGTTAATAGGAAGCGTAGGAGCAGTTTCCTGCTGGTTTTTTCCTCCCCACTCTCGGGCCTGGCTGCACTCGTGCGGTGCCTGCTGCCGCCGCCCTGGCTTTAGAGCTAGCGATTGCAATTTATGGGTGGGCAGTGTTGGAGCTTCCTTCTGGGTTTCAGCCTTGTCGTATGTTGTGTGTGTGTGTGTGTGGGGGGGGTTATTAGGGCTTAACGTGTTCTCCTGCCTCCTGGGCGCTGCCGCCTCCTTTCCTCCCAGCCCAGTCCATTTATTCGCCGCGGCGGGCGCTACCGCCACTACGGTAGCTGCGCCTCTACTCCTGCCAGTACGGTAGGGCGGTGGCGGGGCGGTGACGCCATCAGGGCGCGCGCGGGCCGCGCCCCGCCCCCTGCCGTCACGGCCGCCGCCGCCGCCATGGAGTCGAACAGGGACGAGGCGGAGCGGTGCATCGGCATCGCCCTGGCCGCCGCCAAGGCCAACCAACCGGACCGGGCGCGCCGTTTCCTGGAGAAGGCGCAGCGCTTGTACCCCTCGCAGCGGGTCCGCGGTGAGCGGCGCGGGGGGGGCCGCGCCGGGGCCGGGGCAGCCGCGGCCTGCGCCGCCGCCGCCGCCGCGCCTGACCTCTCACCCGCAGTGCGCCTGCGCACGGCGCCGCGCCGCGCGGGGCGCGCCGGGAAGGCGAGTCCGCCCGCGCGCGGCCGTTGGAGGCGGCGGGGGGCACCGCCGCTCCCAGGGGGCTTTGCGGCGGGGCGCCAACGGCCGCCCTAACGGCCGCGCCGTGCCTGAGGCGGCGACGCCGAAGCGGCGGCGCGCGGGTGCTGCGGAGGGGGCCCGGGGCGCCTTGCTCCTGCCCCGCGCTGCGCCCTCCAGTGCGACGCCCCCGGCCGCGTGCCCCAGCGGCCGCCCCTCGCTCACGGCGCGGACGCGCTGCCGTCGAGGGGATGCGCGCCCATCTCAGGCGTGCGTGTGTGCGTGCGCGCCGGGGAAAGGGCTGTCCGCCCTCCCTGCTACCGCCGGGGCCGAGCATAGCAAAAGGCGGCGGGGAGGCGTCGAGGACGGCAATGGCTGCGGCAGCATCGTGCCGGCCTCCTTCCCGTGCGTGCTTCTCTCCCTCGGTTACTACGCCCTGCTGTAACTGCGAACAAGGCTTGATGTAGCTCAACTTGGATGTAGCTAAAGGATAATGCTGATGTTCCTGTATGCTGGCTGCGAAGCGAGGAAGAGGAGGAAACTGTTCAGCAGAGGGGGCAGAGCACGAGCGCAGGACTGTGCCGGTAGGCGCAGAGTGGGATCTCCGTGTGCAGCGCGCACAGATGAGAGACAACCAGCCTTCCCGGCTGGGCAGGTCACCACCTCTTGCAGCGGCAGGGCAGGGCAGGCTGCAGAGCCTGACCCCTTCCTGCTCTGCAACCAGGCGGGTTGTTCTGCATGCAGCAGCCGCTGTGTGCAGCAAGAGCATGCCTGCTTCCTAGGGAAAAGGCTTCTAGGAGCCGCCTGCAGCTAGCAGAGCCCTTTCTGCAGCCCTAGCAAGCCAAGGTTGCGGTCAGAGGTCTGAAACCAGGGACTCTGCTGCTAAAGGAAAAACCTTAGAACAGTGTTTCAGTTATTACTTGTTACTGGCAACGTTCATCTGACTGCTGATGTCCCTTGCTGATTCTTGGTCCTTACTTGTTGTCTAGGAGGGACTTCAGGAATTAAGGAGAAGGGTTTCTATGCAGCGATGAAGGTGGGAGAAGGAACATTAGGAGCCAAACGCAGCGCTTTCAGTAACTTCCAAAATTCTAGGTGCTTTCCTGCTTCTGGTCTGTTAGCTGGCTGCGGGGGTGTGATCCGGTTTGTTTTGTGAGGCCATCGTTAGAGAGCATGCCGTTGCGCAAATAGAAGCGGCTTGGCATGGTGGAGTGAAACTTCTCATCCCAGGCTGCGAGTTACAGAAGGCCTCCATCCTCTCAGGCTGTGGTTCTCGTTTTCTTGTTTTGACTGTCCTGCAGCTCTGTCTGCCGTACAGAAGTAAAATCGCTTTGGTTGTGGTCGTAGCTGCAGCATCCCCTCCTTGAGCACATCAGCTGGAGGAACTGCAGCCAGTTCATGTAGTTCGTACGCAGGCGAACAAACATAGTATGTTTGAGCTTATGTGCCTCAGATGTGCTTGTTTTTTCCTGGCTGGGCCTTTCAGCAAGGTTTGCTTCTTGTTTCTTAGACCCTATTGATAACCACAGCACAACTACTACAGTTCACTTCAAAGTGCATAAAAAGTATTCTTCTGTCTTGGAGATCAAGTGCCTATTTTATGCTTTTTGAGGAACCATCTCAAAAGCTCCCTGGAAGCCTTATGACAGATTTTTTACAAACTACTTTCTCGTCATTTTCCAACAGATTAATTACCAGCTACATACAGTTCTTTTCTAAGAATATTCTTAAGCTGCAGAAATTTGTGTAAAGGGCTATAGGTGTGTGTGTGGGGAGTTGTTTGTTTGGTTGGTTTTTAACTTTTACAGACCTTATCTGAATTTTAATTTTGAGTTTTGCTTCTTGAGCCAGTTGTTTTGGGGCCTGTCGTATTGAACTTCACTTTCTTCTTCCACTAGTGAGCTCTGGGTGTGTAGACAGGAAATATTGCTGGACATCTTACAATTATACATTGGTCACTGAGACCTTACGTAGTTCACGTCTTCTGGGAAATCTCTTTCTCTTTCTTGTAAGTTCCGTTAAATTTGGCAAAAATGAATTACGTGGACCTTATGCAACCAGCGTTTCAGACTCTGACCTCGGCTGAATCCTATGGATGTCGTCACGGTAGCAGCGGTGGTTTTGCTAGGGGATTTTAGCAAAAATCACCTCCTGCGTAAATGCAGCTGGACACGTTGTCATAGCTGCAAAATTCCACTGTTTGCTTTTACAGCAGTGATTTTGGGGAAAGGGGGAAAAAATAACAGAAGTTGAAAAAAACACTAGCTAATAAGTGAGGAAAAGCGATCCATAACACGTGCTGGCTGGGAAGGTGAGTCAGCGGAATTGAAAATGAGTTCAGTGGTCTCTAATCCAGCAGTTCATGAACTTGCGCTGTGCTGTGAGTATGCAGAGGACCAACGTGGCTGTGGGATGCAGAGGCAAAAGGACGAGGCTGTAAAGCAGAATGGGAGCGAGCTGTGGCCGTACGTGGGCTTTTGTGGTTGGTTTTGAGAACCGCATTACCAAAAATCTGTTGGCAAGCTGTAGGGAACTGAGCCCAAAACAAGAATAGGATGGGTGGAGGGACTGCCTTGAGAGACGAGGCTTAGAAGCGCCTGTCACACTGCTCTGAGTCTGGAAGTAGCAAAACAAAGACCGTAATTTTGTGAACATTTGAGTAGTGTAAATATGAGGGAGGCAAAGATTTGTTCATTCGTAATGCTGTAACTAAGAACAGTGGACAGAAACGAAGAGAGAATCAAGACCAAATTTAAAGTTGAACTTCCCTAGAGTGAGATTTATTAAACTGCAATAATTTTCACAAAAAGAAATGCTGATACAACTCTGGCTTGCGATTCCAGGAGAGTAACATGAACAGCATTAGTATAAAAATGAGAGCTGGATGTGCTCATTTGCCTGCACGTTTTTCTCCTAGCTTACTCTGACAAAATGTCAGAAAGAACGAGCTATCCTATTCGATGTTACCCAAAATATCAAGAGAGGCCAGAAGTAAACTGTAAGCGATGCCTCCGAGGGATTTTGTAACAGATCCGTTTAAAGTGTTCTGAAAGCTGAAATATGCAAAGCCTGCAAGCTTGAATGGCCATTCGGTAAGTTCCTGGTCTTTAGCATTCTTTCATTTCTACCCTTCGTAGCCTTTATTGGCTCTTGGATTACTGAGCAGTTTTTTTCTTGTCCAGACAAACTTTGCGAGGCAGATACGATATCTTGGCTCATCTTTTGGCTTGCGTACGTTGTTTGCACTTGCTTGAAGAATGTGATACCCCCATAGTGCAAGGTCTGTAACATGCAATCTGCTGGAGGAGATGATATGTCTCTCTCAGTTCTAGGCTCAGAGTAAAGGATTGCAAGCTTTTCAAGTTACAGATGCTCCTGTTAATAACATTTTCTATTTTAAATCTTATTATTTGCCCCTGTTCTTTTTAATAGGGGTAAAACTTACAAAATTCAAAAACTGCTCGGACAAAGAGCAGTTTGATATTTACTGATATTTACTTTTTAAAAAAAAAAAAAGACAAAAATAGTTTTAGAAGACGGAGATGTCTGGCTGTCAGAGAAATAGATAACAGAAGGATCCTCTGTGCTCAGAGAAGTCGTCTTTGGTTTCGTAGTGCGGTCGGCTACGGACCTGTGTCGTTAGGCCAGGCCTGACTATCTTTGCCCTCTTGGCTGAAAAGACGATAGTGTCTGAGCCTCGCAGAGAGGAGATGGTCTGAAACGATGTACCAAATATTTGTATGTGCCCCATTTAAGGAAAGGGTGCAAATTTATGCCGTTTGTATTAAGTCATTAAGGGAAAGGATGGTTTTCACAGCTTCCTCTACTCCGATGAAATCCGTACAGCAGAGCAGGAGAAGAGGGCACCCTTCTGACTCCTTTCTACTGACCCTCTTGTGCTGCCAGCAATAAGGACTGTGGCGCTCCATCCCGAAAGGGGAGTGTTCCTGCTCTGTCTCTCCCCGAGGAGTGTTTGACTGGCATCCCCTGGTATTAATTTCTGAGCTCTCTGAAGACTTAGTGTTGTCACGTGATTTACCTCACAGAGTAGGATCTCCGAGGCAGGAGATGGGAGTGAATAATATGCAAACGTTTGGTTGTTAAGGAAAGATGTGGAAAAAAGTGAGAGGACAAGATAGAGCCCTTTGGTGATCTGCTGCAGTTCCCAGACCTGTTGGCGCTCTGGCTGGAGGGACCTGGGGATTTGGCAGGGGCTGCATAATTTGGGAGAAGCAAGTAGGGCATCTGTAGAACTATTTATCGTGTTTGGACAAGAGGCGGTAGGAAATCTAGGGTTCGTTGAGTGAAAAAGTGATGATGTTTCTGATGAAGGCTTGGGGAAACCTTGAAGCTGTGGAAGAGAATAAGAGGGGTTTCTCTTTTTGTGGGAGAACGGAAGCATGGATTGAGCTAGGTGGTCTCTTACCTTGTTTTTAGTTTCTTCTCATCTCTTTTTCTTTTCAGTTCTGCTCGAGTCACTCAACAAGAATGAACAATCATCCAATGGCCAGTTCCAATCCAAGGAGTCCACAAATCCCCAGTACAAGAAAACGACTGGAGACTTCCCATCGGCCAACGGGGAGGCTGGCGGGGAGGCTCCCAAGGGTTATACTCAGGACCAGGTGGATGCAGTGAAGAGGTGTGTGCACAGCTCTCCACGGCTTTGATCCACTGTTTATTTTGATTTTGTTATGTCATGCCAGTCTGTTTTTTGCAGTGTTTTAAACATGTGAAGGTGGAATGTGAAGGAGAAAGGCGCATGGAGTAGGTTAGAATTGTACAATAACTCACGTTCTGTGCCATGTAAGGAGATCTGGTCAGCTTTGAACCATACTGAGTGATCTTAATTGGCTAGGTATTAAAAAGATTCTTAAGAGGTTTTAGCGCTACACCAGTCCTGAGTGGTGGTTGCACTGGATCTACAAAGGATGAGCTTTTCCCCTAAAAGGCACGTACAGTTGCTAGAACTGTAGTTCTGTTGGCCTTTTCCTGGCCGAAGTCCGAAGAGGCATTTTGGATGCATGTATTTCACAGGCTTCACATTAGTGCTTGTTTTAGTGCTATTCAATAATACTGTGAAAAATCCCAGTCCTGAAGCGTATGAGTGGAAATCGTGTCATCGTCCTGCTCTCCTGCTGATTTTGTACTTACGGTCTCTCTTAAAGCTCAGTAAAATAGAAAGCCACCCCAGGACGCTTCATTCTGTTAGCACAATATAGTTCTAAAGCTCCTGCTGGAAAGCCTCAGCGCATATTTATCTAATCTACAGTTTTCCAAATACTATTTCAGCTTTTCTTTATTCCTCTATACCATTCCTAAATACTGGAAGTTGAAGGGCTCAACTTGGTAAACTTTGTTTAGGGGTATGGATATGATTTGAATTGCGCAATAACTGCTCTGGCTCATTGACTTCTGGGTATATTTATTACACCATCCATTTCTCCGAGAATCCAGCCTGCTCTCCTCTGTATACGTGAAGTCGTGTGGGAAATAGAAGTAATTACGGAACTGTGAAGGTTCATAGTATGAACTAGGCTGCTCACGCAGGCCTGGGCAGCTCCCTGTTTCTTCCTCTAGAAATCAACTGATTTTATTTTTAGGTCTATGAATTAACTGAGTCTTGAGGTGGGGGCGGGGAGGAAACAGCTATCTTTCAGATCCTGGCTGCCATTTGTAACCCCTGCATCTCCTGCATAACCATCAAAATGTGATCGTGACGAAGCTGAAGCTTGTTTGTCAGTCAAATGCTTTTGCAGATGATCTCATTGCCTTGGCAGAGGCCCTTCTACCTTTACTGGCTTGACTTGTTCTTTGAGAATGTTTGTGTGCTGCTCATGCAGGCACGCTGTGAGTGAGTATGTGAGGGGAGAAAAAGGGTTATCCCCTGCGGAACTGGAACTGCGTAAACCAGAGTTCACTGAGCAGCATCAATCTAAACTGAGATGGGTGATGTTGCAAAGTTGATGTATTCAATGCAAAGAAACTTCCACAGCCAAAACTAACTGTCCATGTTCTGCCATCTCTCTACTGGTAGGGTAAAGCAGTGCAAAGATTACTATGAAATTCTGGGAGTAAACAGAGAAGCTTCTGATGAGGACCTGAAAAAGGCTTACCGGAAACTTGCACTGAAGTTCCACCCGGATAAGAACCATGCACCAGGGGCTACAGAAGCGTTTAAAGGTAAAATACATTTCCAACTTTGACTTACCCTCAGCTGTCAGGTGTAGGTGCCGAGCTGGACTAGCAGGAACTCTAAGGACAACCTCACGAGTCAAACAGTGTGAAATAAAACTCGTGTCGGTAAGACTGTCACAAGTCTTTTCAGGAAGAGCTGGGAAGTATGCTTAGATGAGCTTTTACCGTGCAGTTGTGAATGCTCGGTAGTTACGTGTGGGCCAGGTAGATCCCTTTTATCCTTAGAATAAAAGCAATAGCGTTACACAAGAACTCCGGTTATGTGAAGTAAAATAAAAATAAAGGAAGTGTGATGGTGATCACGCAGCTAGGCTTCACCTGGACTAGTTCTGAAATTGCTGCATTTACTTGCAAGTAAAACGAGGGCTTTTCTGACGATTGTTCCTGAAAACAGCCCTGCGTTCAGAATCTGCCTTGGCACTAATACCCAAGACTTACCCTTTTCACCTCAGTGGGACCTACGGAGGTGAAATGGGCATTGGTGGTGGTGTTCTGTGTGACTTGGCCTATGGGATTTTGAGGAGTGGTGACTGATGCGATGAGAACTACACGGTGGATGTGGGTCAACACAGTAAATTTCCAGGTGGCTAGAAGCTGCATTTTCTCTTGCAAGCTGTGGAAGTTTGACTGTTATCGTTTTACTAAACAAACATAGAACCTCTTGATGCGAATTTTACGGCATTACTTTTTGCAGTGTTAAGCTGTGTAAATACTGCGGTCTGATTCTAGCCAACTTGGGAGTGAAATACACAGAATGTCTGTTCTGTTTTCTGTGCAGAAAGGGGGAACGAGGCTGGCCTGGTGTGAGCGTATTGATACAGTGTTTGGGTATGCTTCTAGCAGACATAAATTCAGCAGTAAAAGTCTTATGTAAGGATTGTGTGTAGGTCTTTTAAGACTTAAATCCGTGACTGATAAGTGTATTGCTGTTAGCAAATAATGAGCTGACCCTCAGCTACTTGGGAGAGCCTTTTTTAGTGTGGGGTCCAGATTAAACAGTGAATGACCGTGGACATCTATCTACGTAGCATGTGCAGTAAGCCACTGTTCAATAGTTTATCCTTCGATCCTTGCTAAGTGGCGAAAGGCAGGTTTCTTCACTTGTAATCTTAAATAGTAGTGTTTGCCAAAGGCTTTAACAAGAGTTACGTGCCAGAAGTCGTGCGTTAGGCAAGGTGCCCTTTATCCTCCGTTGCGGGGCTATCTGCTATCAGATTATCTCTCTTTCAAGCCTTGTCTCATTGGTTCTCCCATCCTTCAGCACCTACGCTGAGCTCCTGAGCTGCAATGCTCACTAAAGTCCAGCTATTTGGTTCCAGAGGGTAAAGGGGGAAGCGTACGCTACTATGAGGATTTTAGTTAATTTTTTCTAACATTGATGTATTAGCTGATGTCTTGACGTTCATCTTCCCAGTGACAGCTGATAAAGTGTTACGTTTTGTCCTGAGACCTTGTCTCAGTCCATAGTTGCAGTCGGCCAGAGCCTGTCTTGGAGCAGGTTTGCATCACTACCTTTGGCTGACGTTGGAAAAAGAGTTGAACCTGGCTACCTTGGGCTAAAATCTTGATTTGGAATGAGATGTTTCTTGGGCTTTGTCAGCAGAAAGTTAGGCAACGAGCAAATCCTGAATGCCTTCGTTTTCATTGCCTAACATACGGTTTGACAGAACAAGCTAATTTGCTGAGAGCCTGCCCTTGTAGTTTAGCCTCCTTGCTTGATTGTAGAAACGTTTGCTCTGTGTGCACTGATTATAAACAAAAATGAGAATAAACGTACTGTTATTATATCCTCCGCTCTCCAACACTCTAGGCCGAGAAGAAACTGAACAGCTCAGCCTGACTGACTG
The DNA here is from genome assembly GCF_028389875.1 of Rhea pennata. Lineage (NCBI taxonomy): Eukaryota > Metazoa > Chordata > Aves > Rheiformes > Rheidae > Rhea > Rhea pennata. Next base: position 37,033,581 of record NC_084669.1, on the reverse strand, counting down.
CTGGCAAAATGTTCAATCTTAGGGTTCATCTGCTCAAAAGGGCATGTATCTCCCTTCTCCCTCACTTCTGTTCCTGCCTTTTTTACATCAGTCAGCTGTAGTACTGTGATTTTTTTTTTTTTTTTTTTTTTTACTTCCTTGTGATGCAAGGAGGAGAGAAGAGGCACTCTGCAGTCAAATACAGAGAACGGAGTGGAAGTGGTAAACTGGGCTGTGTAAAGAAAGAAGTACAGAAATAGGAAGGTGGCAGGCAGACATTTTTGGCAGCCTAGTTATTACGTGCTGAGGTTGGGAAGAGAGTTACCTGGGAAACTGGCAGGGATTTAGTTTCAGTACATTTCCACTGTCACAGGCGGTGGTTAACCGTCCTTGTAATTATGCACCTTGCTTCTGGCATCTAGAAATTTTTTAGCTCACAGACATAACTTTTAGCCAACATTTTCTTAGTAGGTCTTACTGGAGGTTTTAAAGTCTCTTTCAGTGATGTAGGCCATAGTTAAATCCTTTGCAGTCCTGATTTTAGGCTCTAATATTGAATCGCCATAATGCCACTTTTGGATAAAATTTGTCAACTAAAATCATAATTTCCTGTGCAGTGGCTGAAGGATTTGGACACTAGTTGTTCAAAAGAAATAGCGAGTTTAATAAATGAAATGAGTAGCTGCTTTCTTATCAGTTTTCTTCAGCAATTCATAGGTTCATTCGTCTGGGAGGATTTCTCAATGGATGTATACCAAATTCATACCAATGATACTAAAACTTCTTAATTTCAATTAATTGAATAATCAATTCAAGTAATTAATTATTCATTAAGTTTGTTGGCCCGGTTTTCTTTTGTCCGTGTTCACCCGAGAAGTGGGCCACGTGCTGTGTAGCTGAAGTAGCGTTTTGAAAAGATTTGGGTGGTTGCGAATCTCATCTGTGTAATGAGAAAGGCAAGTCCTGCCAGTTTGCGGGGATGAATGTATTATTTGTAGAAGAAAGAAGTTAATTGCTTCCTTGTTGCCAACATTTCAGCCATTGGTAATGCATATGCGGTATTGAGCAACCCAGAGAAGAGGAAGCAGTATGACCAGTTTGGAGACGAGAAGCTCAACCCTGCTCGGCACGGACACAGCCACTCAGACTTCCACCGCGGGTTTGAAGCAGATATCTCCCCTGAAGACCTCTTCAACATGTTTTTTGGTGGTGGTTTTCCCTCTAGTAAGCCTGTTAAACCTTAATCTCGTGAATGGGACCCAATCCTTCTGACAGAGCAATAATGCAATAGTGATTTATTCAGCTGTGCAAGGGCCAGCTTGAGAGCTGTGTTCTTCTCCACAGCCAGATTTGATGAGAGTTCTCCTTCACAAATGATCTAAACACCTAGAGTTTTCTAAATTGTTCACATAGGTGCTTGGAGAACTCAGCAAACAGCAGGTAATACCATCGAAGCTGGACTTCTTCCCAGCTTCAGGTATTTGTTTGCATGCTGGCGATATTCACTATTTTTAGGTTGGGCTGAACACTAGAACAAAAATGATTTGTTTTAATGCTAGTTGTAAAAGTAACCCTATTTTGAAAACAGATTTTCTGCCTGGTGGTTTTGGACATTAAATCTTCTCATCAGAATAAAACGTAGTAACTTCTAGGCCTTGTTCGTGATCTGTATCTGCACTGCCACGCAGCTGAAACAGTTTCTTTGAGATGAATCTCCACTTCCTTTTTTCCACTGTCCCATAAAAAAAGATGAAAGTGTTATTTCTAGAGCATAATTTAAACCATTTGGGTTGAAAATCAAATCTATATCATCTCTATACGCAGTGCTGATCGTTGTTTGGGAGCAGCAAAAAGCAGAGTGATTGTTGTTTCTCTTGATCAGTTCAGATCAAGAAGATATTTAATATCAGGGTCAGACTATTTTAGAAGATTCCCTTGTATTTTCTGTAGTCGTATTTGGCTGGAAGCAGAAGCTGTGATTATTTGGGCTCTCGGGACAAACTTGGAAAAAAATATTTCTGTTTCAGTCGAATAGATTGAAAGTAGCTCCTTCCTATCTGATACCTAAGAATTAACACATTAATATCAAGTACTTGAAATGGCATCTTGAGGCCTTTTGTATTCATGTTCTGCGTGCTGGAGAGGTAAAGCTACTCCAGTAAAAACAGTGAGTTTTATTTTAGCTTAATCTCTTTTCCTTTTCTCACTGTCCCGTGGGAATTCAAGAGCAGTTTCTCGGTTGGCCTCCCTTTTCAGCTGTAGTTTTGACGTTTAAGACAAGACAAGGAAGAGCTCTGTTTTTATGGTGGAAAAAAAAGAAAAACAGAATGTTCTCTTATTAATTGGTTTTATTCTAAAATTAAATTCTATCCTATTCTAAGTGAGAGTCCTGTACAGGATATTCTTTCTGTGTAGCTAAGCCTGCTTCAGGCACGAGGTTGGACTAGGTGACCTTCTGAGGTCTCTTCCAAAATGGATTTTCCTGGGATCCTACAGAATCCTGTGGCTAGATCTCTGTGCCCACCACCAGTTCACCTTTAGACAAACCCGCTCAGCATACGCTGGGAGGATTCCTTTTTCAGCTGAGGCTTTATCCATAGCTCATTTTGTAAATGCTAACTTCAGGTCATAAATATAGATTCTTTTGTATAGGTTCTTTTATCAGTCTCCTGTGAAGTCTCATATCTCACCACCTTAAAGCTATGTGGTCTCTGGTGAGCTGTTAAGGATCCCTCCTTTACTGCCTGTGCAGTGCCTTGCAGTCTCCCTGATATATGAGGTAGGCTGAACTGGGAGCAATGGTAACAGCAGACCAGATCTAAGTGTGAGCCCAGTGTAAATGCCCTTTATAGTACCTCCCTCTGTCCCTTTATCTTTGCTGAGTGTGGCCAAAGCCAAAGCAGCAGATCCTTCTTCTGACACACTGAAAATTTTCTGAATTTCCTGTGGCTTTTTAGCACTCCGTCTGCTCTATCTGTTGCCTTTTTAATTGGTGAGGCAGTGTGACCATATTTTTTGGTTCCATCACAGCCAGCTGACATGGTGTTATATGCCGTGAATGCTTTGTAACAGTTTTCTTTTTTGCCTATAGGTAACGTTCACGTATACAGCAATGGCAGGATGCGATATACCTATCATCAGAGGCAGGACAGACGAGAACATCAGGGCGATGTAAGTGGAGAACAGGCAGAGGGCTGGGACTGTAAGAGTGTTCCTAATATATAAATCGCAGCTAGGTAGTGCGGCTGTTTTATGAGACAGTCCTTGTTTTCACATCCTGGGCAGAAATGAGTAATGGGAAGTAATTTAGCTCCAGAATTTACAAGAAGCTGCTGGTTTAATTACCTGGTGGCCCTCCATGGGCTTTCATAGCTGTCTTCCGATGGGGAAAACAGCGATGTGTCTAGAAACAATGACACCTTGAGATAAGATTGTATCAGTAAACGTGTTTGTTTTTAATACAGGATGAACATTTTTTTTCTCGTTTAATCCCTTAATTTAAAAAGCCAATCCACCTTTCGGATGATGTATACTCTTAGCTTCTCCCAACATCGTCTCTTTCTCCCTTTTATTCTAGTATTTAAGATGGGGGATTCCTAATCTGTGATGCTTAATTAGCCAAGGAAAGCACTTGATAGCATGATCTATTGTTACGCTTTTCGTCACAGAACCTAAGTCTGTCTGCAGCACTCCGAGCCCTTTAATCTAGAGAACTGAGAATAAAGGAAAATTGCTGTTTTCTGGGGATAGCCAGTGATGTGCTTTTAAAAAAACCCAAGAACTTCCTGTGAGCTTTTCTCAAGGTTAAAGGTAGAAGAATACTCTGCTAGAACTGCAGGGAGCGCAGGAGGTGAGGCAGAGGGGGAATTACTTTCATCTGACGTTGGAAAGGGGAGAGTGCTTTCCATAAAACTGGTTCTGCAGTTTTGATCACTAGCTCGAGCAGGACAGGAACTGCACAGTGGCAGATGCCCTAGACAAACAAAAGGTGGGCTCGAGGTTTTGAAATGCACTCCCAAGGCTACCTCTGCCAGTCCCCTTGTCCTTTATCATGTCTTTGGAAGGGACAAGAAGTCTGGACCTTCAGAGTGATGCTGCCCTTGTTGGAGGGGAATTGTCGGGCTGCTGGATTGCTCCCAGTTATTTTGGGACACTTCCTAGGAGGGAGCAGGTGAATCGAAGTCGTGGTAGGACTGTGAAGGAGGAAGAGCAATACTGTAGGATCGTTGTGTACATGTGTATGAATGGCACTCCACTGTGTATTTCTGTTCTTCAGGGTGGCCTTGGGTTGTTTGTCCAGCTGATGCCTATCCTCATCCTGATCATTGTGTCTGCTCTCAGCCAGATGATGGTCTCCAGCCCACCCTACAGTTTGAGCCAGAGGCCGTTAGTACCTGTTATTCTAAAACTTCTTAGACTGGGCTTGAGGTTGGGTTCTGGAGGGCAGGGTGGCATTATGGGGTAGGGAATCAGACTGTTTTTCCTGTCGTTTTTTGCTTTATCTTTTCCCACTGCTGCCCTTCTCCCAGATGCCACACACATCAGGGAAGGCCTGCTGCTTCTCAAGCAGGCCTTGAGATGGAAGGCACAGGGACCTCACAGAAGGTGCACGCTTGCCTAGCAGAGGGTGTTCTTTGGCAGGGATCTTCTGCAGTCCGTTCTCATTGCTGGGTGAGAAAGGGAGAGCCTAAAGGACTTTGAGAGTCTGTAGCCCGGTAGAGGTATTTCAAAACACGTGGGACCCTATGTGCAAAACAAAACCAGATCTGTTCTTCAAAAAAGTCTCGGCTGCATTTGCATGTAGTACAAAGCAATACAGAAAGAGGAGGAGGAGTAAAAGACATATAGAATAACGGATGCTTCCAGAGAAACTCTCTGTTTTTGAACTCTAACCTTGCTATGAAATAGCTGTAGCCAGAAATCTGTTACGCAAAAGTGATGCTGTCTCCTTCCACCTCCTGTGGAAATTCCGTGGTCTGATCACATTGCTGACGAAATAAAACAGATTTTTATTGTTACTCACTTTGCAGTGGCAATAAAAAAATGGGAGAACAGACTCGATTTCTGGCTGCTTGCGTGATTCTTGCAAAGGCTTAATATATTTCCAGTGGAGTTCCTTACGTGTTTTTAAAAGGCTAGCGGAGGGCAGATTTGGTTATAGGCAGCGGGCCCCGTTTAGTTTCACTGATGGCAATGTTTGCTGATGATGATCTTTAATATAAAACCCTGCTTACCTTTCAAGTCCAAGGCAAAGGCACATTAGCGCTTAGATCCGAAAGACAGAGCATTTTTGAACAAAGCACAATTAAGAGTCATTTGGAGAGGCTAAAGAGTGTTGAGGTATGATTCCTGTAATACCTCTGAGGTATTAGAACTATAAAAATTAGCATATTTGTATCTAGACCTGTTTTAGGTTGTTGAAGAGGGGGATTTATCAGGTAAAAAGACATTCAGCGGAGAACAACTTTCAAGTGGACAGGGATTTGCTTTCAGCTTTGTCAGCTGTCAGACAAGAACGATCCCTGAGCCCCACATATTTCTCTGCCATGCAATTCCCCGTGCTGAGTTCAGGACCCAGCTGAGCCCTGCATATTAAGGTCTGTGCTTGGTTCTAAGGCAAGCGCATTTTTGGTTGGCCTGACCTGTGACTATTTCACATCTTTATTCATGACAGATTGGGTTTCAACTTTCTGCACCGCAGACAAAGTTCTTCTGTGGCATGGTACAATTCCTGCCTCAGCTAGATACAGCTCCCATTAGCGGCTGGGACACTAAATTAAACTATGTGCTTGGGTAATGCAAGCACACCGATTTCTAAGTTTGGGTTTGGACAGGAGAGGCAAATGAGCTGATCTGGACTGAAGAGTCCTCTGTCATTTTGTTTGAGTGACCAAGGCACTTGAAACTAGTTGAAAATGCATCCTGTGCCGGCAGGCGGTGCTGTGTGCTCGCTCGCTCAGGCAGCCGGCCCCTTTCTGCTGCCGGATCTGAAGGGAAATGCTGTACTTGGCTGTTGTTTGGCAGAGAACTGGGGCTCCCTGCAGTGAACTCAGCGAGCAGGAGGTGAGAAGCTTTTGAACCTAGCAATGTTTGATGGCACAGAGGGGTTTTGGTGCCACTTGTTTATGGAAAACTGTTACTGAGAGTGGCGGAGTCCTAAAGAACCTTCTGTCATTCAGTTCCCTTTGTAAACCTCCTTAAAAGACAGCTTTCTGCTGAGAGAGCTGTCTAGTTCTGTGCCCGTATGCCTGTGCCACCCTGCTATTCAATAAAAGCCTCGTGGAATTTGCCTGATGTAACTGCCTGTCTGACTTCAGGTGGCAGGTTTCTTGCACCAAGGCCTGCCTGTATTCTCTGTGCAGTCAGGAACGCTGCTAGGGCTCTGCCGGTTCAAAATGCTCCTCCTTTTGAGGGCACACTTTGAAGCCTCCTTACTTCCTCTTTGTACAGAAGAGAAACACAGACTTTTGGAGAGCTTAAGGCTGTGTTTTGATAGGTAAAATAGTGAGCTGAGCTTCCTGCAGGCTGCCTCTCTGCCAACAGATGCTGCCTGAGATGCGTTAGCATTTGTCTTGAAAAATGCTGAGAGTGCTTTTCGGTCCTGTTAAGTCTATCCAGTTGACCGCTGTTTGTCCCTGAAAGCTGGTCCCTGGTGAAACGTGCAAGGGTGTTGGAATCACTCCTGTAAACCCTGATAACAGACTGAAGGGCAAGCTGATGAGTTAATGCTTATACCTGGTTTAAGAATCAGGCTCGCTTTTAATGCAGCAGCCAGCTGGTATTTATTGTGGGGAAACTTTGGGCACGTCTCCAGTTGGAGCTGTTCCTGAAGAATCTAGTGTTTGGGCGCAGGTCCTCTGTTACGGCTTGCAAACACGCCCTAGCGAGTATCTCTAGGTTTGCTGGAGTACTGGGGAAAATAAGTACACCCACTTGGTCTGAAATGCGAAGCTGCAGGGGCAGGGTAATGAGAGATTTCCTTCTAGAAAGTGCTTTCTGTGCTAGTCGGTGCAGGCTTGAGTGCAGAGTGGATCTGATTTTGTTCTTGCAGCAACCGTGTTCGTTGCAGCATGTGATGTGCTAGAGGAAGCTGACACTCTTGGGGTTAGCAGATATCTTCAGAGAAGAGAGCGAGGGGACTGGGTTCAACCGAGAGGCAGCCTTGCTGAGTAAGTAGGGCTGCTGAGGAGTTGTGACAGCCGGCCTGTGCTCCGCTCTGACCCCTGCACTGCCTTAGCCCTCTATGCAGACACATTTCTGCCATGCTGGCTGGTCTTACCCTGCATCGCAAGTGCATCCACCTCCTAACTTTGTAACCATCCTTGGAGCTCAGCATCAAAAACAGATGATGGTGTCGTCAGCAAGGAAGTTGCAGAGGGATTTAATTAGTGCTGAAAATTCTAATGAGCACTTTATTTTAAATTTATTTAGTCCGTGGGCAGTCTGCCTCAGAGATATGTCTGTATTCAGAGCTCTGCCCACCTAGCTAGAGGCCTGGCAGGTTTTCTTTCCCAGTGTTAGTGTTTCAGTTCTGTCAGAAATGCTTCTCCTTACCAAAGCTTCGAGTTCATGGATGCACAGGAGTGGTGTATGTTTTCAGTGGTTTGCTACTGTGTGTGGCATGTTGGGCATTCTAAAGAGCTGGGAGCTTTCTGCTCTGCCCTTGAAGAGTGTCCTGTGCTGTTCTGACTTTCCTCCTTGAATTAGGTCTGTGGGTCACATACACAGGAGGGTGACAGAGCACTTGAAAGTCGTCTACTACGTATCCGAGAACTTTGCAGAAGAGTACACAGGCACAAACCTAAAAAATGTTGAAAGAAGCGTGGAGGATGACTACATCGCAAATCTTCGAAATAACTGCTGGAAGGAGAAGCAGCAAAGTGAGTAGTATGGGGTCAGGAATGGAGGATTTTGCAGAATGAGGTCCGCTTTGGAAAAGTCTGTGATTGAAGACTGAGTTATGCTAAAGTTATAGTGTAATATAGTGTGAGGACATTTCTTTTTCTCTCTCTCTCTCTTTTTTTTTTTTTTTTTTTTTTTTGATAATCCATGGCTTTGAGACAAATCTGTTCTGGTTTTTGGGTGTAGCGTGTTTTTTTTTTTTTTTTTTTTTTTGGGGGGGGGAGGGATGTTAGTGCTGCTGTAGAACAGATCAGACACGAGTTGTGCCCCGCTCGTGGTGATGGAAGGCTGCAGACATCTGATTTGCAGGAGACCCCAATGGCTCTGTCTAGTACTTTAGTTGTCCTCTTGCACAGAACAAAATGCCTTTTAAATATTTCTGGCATATCCATCCAGCTCCCAAAATAGGCATGTCTGAAAGTCTGCTGCCTGTGATGTCCTCCATCCTACATCCCGTCTCTGCTCAGAAAGCTATTCTTGCAGCACTGAAATCATCTCGTGTGTTACTGAACGAGCACAGGGATGGGAGAGACAGCCACCCAGCCAGTCTGCCCGCGAGATAATTTGGCCATCTGGCCAGTCAGCGCAGTGTGGCAGTCAGCGACTGCCACCCACAAGTGGCAGTGTGGCAGTGTGGCAAACTGTTTGCAAGCTCAAGAACGTGAGGTGCTTCCTGTTCCCAGCGTGGTCCGTGGGGTGTTGGTGGTGGATGGCCTAGCGGATGATCTCCTTTCACGTCGTGTTTGTAATGCTGGGCTTTCCCTTTTGCAGAGGAAGGCTTGTTGTACCGGGCACGCTACTTCGGAGACTCAGATCTGTACCAGCGAGCACAGAGGATGGGCACTCCCAGCTGTAGCAGACTGTCAGACGTTCAAGCCTCTCTGCACGGATAGTCACTGCCAGCCCACTCAGCAGAGGTCTAAGTACGAGCTGGCGATGCTTCCCGTGACGCTGAAGCATGGCACATCAGTGCTTTTAATACTTAAATCTCTGTTTAAGACGCAAGTCTTCACGAGTCTCCTCTGGATGCACACACATAATGGGGGGAAGCGCCGCCCTCTGTCAAGTGTACACACTTTAATTGGGAGATTGATTTTGTTTAGTTTGCATGTCAGCACCCTCAGCTCTCTCCAAGCTCTCTGTTTTCTCTGGCGTTGTTGGTGTTGGTTCTCTAGGAACAAAGCAAAAGCCCCAGGCATGTTGGCGACTCAGCTGAGTTCTTGTCAACTGTGCATTCGATACAGTGGTAGTGTGTGCCTTGGCTGGTTGGAAGTTTTTTCCCGTGTCTTGCAAAGCCTTTACCGGCCTTGGGAGCCAGCTGCCACGTTTTAATGAACCTTTTTGTTGCTTTATTGTCTGTTTTATTGAAAAGCTGTTATCCTATGGCACTTGAAGAAATACGATGACAGGGAATGGACTCCTACAGCACAGATGTTCCTTGCCCCCTGTGGCCTTTCCGTGACACTCAAGGAAAACAAAACAAACGGTCAGAGTTCGTAGCAGGCTGTAGAAGTAACTTACTGTATTAAACCGAGAAACAAAGCTGAGCATGAGTCTGGAAGACTCATGGGTTGGAGAGTTTAAATTAAGGCAAGTCTAGTAGCATAGAGGAGACCAAGGTGCCCTGGGTCATAGGAGAACCTATGAAAAAATTGGCGTGGAGTTTGGAGTTGCATTTCTGCTCGCTTATTTAGGCTGATTTCACCTACCAGGTATTAAAAAACCCGCAGGCTTCCTCCACCCACAAAACTGTTTGAAAGTGGGTTTTTTTTAGAAAACTGAAGGAGAAGCTCAGACCAATTTTAGTTTTGTAGATGCCATTTAGGCCTGCAGAGACTTCTCCGGGACAGTGGATATCTAGCTACTTGATTTGTACACACGAGTAAGAAGGTTTAGCAGTGGAATTTTTGTTTGTTTTATTTTCTTTGGCATATAGAGCACATCTGAAAGTTTGGCCCTTAGATCAAATCCTATGGGTCACATTCTGCCTTTATTTGGGTGTATCCTGGTTTTGGAACCGTTGTTATCTTGATACGCCCACTGTCTTGTTTTGATAACTGCACCTCTTGCTCAGTGAGAGATGAGTATTAATTGCCTGCTTTTCTTTGTGAAATGCAGCACTTCTCTGTACCCATGATCAGAAGAAGAGAATCCCTCTTCAACAGAGGACCCACTGCACGTTGAATTGGCGTGGCTGAAAAAGCCGCCCCCTGAATCTAGGGGAAGGGTGGGAAGGGGAGGGGGGTACTGTGACATGTAACTGGCTGGAGACTGACACAGTTACCGCTTTTATTCCCAGACTCTTGAAATGCCTGAAGACTTTTGGTGAAGTGCACTGAGCCGAGGTGACAGACTTTATATTTAAAGAATCAAACGTTAAATTAAAATGGAATTGGAGAATTAGCAGCGCACAACTGCCCTCTTTCTTCTCTCTGTCTGTCTCCGCCGTTAGACGTCTCAGGCAGCAATTAGAACAGGAAATAAAGCTGCCCGTCTTCCTCCCTCCCTTCCAACACCGCTAGAGTGCGACAGTTTAGTTGCTCCTAGGATACCACAACCATGAGAACAAATGTGTAGAGTGTAAAATAATTAAACAAAACTGCAGAAGCCACGAAGCAAAAGGAGGCTCTTCGTGCCTGCGCTGGTCATTTCTGATGGAGAGAGAAATCGGACAATTTGATGATAAAAGAAAGCTTAAAAAAATATATAATCTATTTAGAATTAATTTATAGCTGTATATATGTTGTACTTTTAAACTATGCAGGAGTTGGATTAAATTATTATGTTTTGTGCCAGGCTTAGTTTGCAGGGAAGCAGGAAGTGTCTCTTCCCAGGGTGGCCCACTCCGCAGAGCTTTCCTGCCTCAAGACACTAAAACGAGGAACACTTTGCAGTTGTTGTATTTTGCTTTCTTGAGGACAACAGCATTCTGTGGCTTAGGTTGTTGATGCCTTACTTTGGGGTTTCAATAAAAATTTTCAAATCTGTAGGGGGTGGAAAGAAAAGGAAATTGTCCAGACATATGATTTGTTTTTGCAACACTGGCAGAAGTTACAGCAGGTCAACTGAGCACTGACATCTCATTCAGTGAAGGAAAGGATTGTCCTAGATGGTTTTAGCTCATCAGTTGTTCGGTTTATCTGTGTGCGTAACTTTTTTTTTTTTTGCAGAGTCTGCTTTCATTTTGCCTCGTAATCAGTGTGCAGCATTCGTTCTGTAAACAGGGCTTTCCGTAAGCTGTGTCCCTTTGTTCTTCTTTTATTTTTTTTTCCCCTAAACTTGGGGTTCCTCTCCTACCGGCACTCCTACTTGTAATGTGGCTGTGGCCTTGATATGATATTTCTGATGTTTCTTTGAGGAGACCTGTAAAATATTGATATCCATAAGAAACGGAGCTTTTTATTGCTTCTGTTGAAAGAAGTTTTGCTGGGGGGGATCAGCAATCAGAGGATATACTTGATCTCCTCAGATTCCTGACTGAGCTTTGCAGAGCACTGTCACTAGATCGCAGCTAAAGATGTAGCTCTTTTATAGCAACAACTTTGCCAATCTTGCATTTCAGAAGCAGGAATGATGCTGCAGAAAGCCTTGGCTTACCTGCTTTATCAGGCAGGACCTGGATTAGAGCAGCGGAAGAGCGCTCAAGGTTATGTCCTCTCTCTTTTGTCACATGCACAAGAGAAGCAAAAACGGAATGAGTGAAGTTACCTTCAGTGGAATAAACTGGATTTTTTTGTACCCTGCAGTTAACTTTTGTCTAAAGACATTTCCTGTGAGAACCATCCCCAGACACCCTTAGGGGAATTAATCAAAACAGCAGTGGCTTCTGGGTAGGGTGGCAAGGGCTGGAAGAAATGAGAGGTAAGATGGTTTTATTTCTTTATCGTTAGAAATCTGTATGCTCTGTCTTTGGGTTTTTATTTATTTTGCAAAATATCAGCCCTCTTGTTGACTATAAGCCTTATTATCCCACAGCTACCATGACTTGGACCTGATTTTAAGGGGTTTTGTTGTTGGGTTTTTGTTTTTAATGTTTCCTTCGTCTGTGGAAGGAATTTGGTGGAAGTATGGCGTTATGAAATAACTCTTTAATAAAGACACAGGCTAGTTGGCATGAAGAGATCATGGAAGGGGCTGTAAGTGAAAGTCACGTTTGCAAAAGGTGCTGAATGTCTTGCAAAATTGCATTCCCTGTCCAGAGCCTGCCCGCCAAAACCTTTTGATTTTTTTTGAGTAGATATCCATGGATAATATGAGCGAGAAAGCATAGATCCTAATGGATGCTCACAGAAGCTGTATTTCTTGATTTAGAATTAATTATAAAATTGTACATCTATAAATAAATGTTTATAACGTGAGAAGCCTCAGCTGTGTTTGTATCGTGCAGACTCTCGCGTTGCATCTTGAGGGCAGTAACTTGGAAGGAAGTGAGGAGAGAACAGTGAAAAGAAAAGGTACAAGCGCTGTGAAAGCGCTGCGTCCCCACAGTGCCGCTCTTCCCGGTTTATAGGTTTTACTTGCGTTTGGAGCCCGGAGGGAATGCTCTTAGAGCGGCTGGGCAGGTTGCCTTGCTGCCGTATTCCCGTGTGCACGTCTCTGACCTATTCTGGTCGTCTGCGGGCCGTTTCCTCACCCGGCTTTGTGTCCTGCCCTAACCAACTGCTGTTTTTACCCCTCTCTGCTGCTCTGGAGTCGCATCTGCCACGCACCTAGATCGTACCTCTAGGCACCTGCAAGCTCCAGGCTTGGTACCTTTCTAAAACTTGCCTCTTCTGCCAGTTCTGCTTGGGCTGTGTCTTCTCTTCCTGCTTCCAGGTGGCCCTGCGCAAAGGCTCTGGTGCTCGTCTTCGTGAAGAGGCCAGGGCATGGGGAGTCCTGGAGCTCCTACACAAGAAGTTTGGAAGATGTTAGCAGGTCGCAAGCAGAAGGTGACACAAGGCACTCCAGCAGCTCCAGCAACGCCTGACTTCCGGAAGGTTGGAAGGAATTTTGCAATGGGATCCCCATGCAGAGCCTTAGGGGGGGACGGGTGTTGGATATGCCGAAAGTCTGGAAAGCAGTTGGACTGAGAGCTCCTTCGAGCTGCGCGCGAGGCTCAGGAGGCCACCCTGTCTCAGTGAGCAGCCTGCTGCCTCGAGGACTCCTCGAGCTTCTCCCAGCAGAGCTGAGGAGAAGGGTGAATGTGATGGGCGTGTGGGCACCAGCATTTTAGGCAGCTGAAGAAATTTGGTGTAGGTGCTCAGTAGCTTGAAAACTTGTTCTTGAAAAGAGTTACCATCAGTGGCTTGTTGTCAGATGGTCGGGGGAATGTCCCCTTTTCAAGGGGAGTGTCTCTGGCCCGTGTTTGACCTCGCTCTGTTCCACGTTTGCCTGACGTGAATGATAGGACGGAGGTTAATCTTGTAATAATTTTAAGTGACGACAGCGCGGGATAAGTTGCCGCCATTTCAGAGAACCGTTTGGGGTTTTGGCAGCTTGGAGAGTGTCCTTGACCACGAGTAACGGTTTGTCCTTAGGGAGAGCGTCGCTCCCAGCCCGGCTGTGTCCGGGATCGGTCCTCCAAGTATGGAGCCGGTGGGAAAACTTCCGGGCGCGGGAAAGCGGTGGGAAGTTCCCGGGAGGCGCGAGGAGTCCCGTTGCCTTCGGATGGCCGGTTGCCTTCCGTCTCGAAGCCGCGCGCGGGGCTGCGGGCCGCGCCGCGCCGCAGCGCCCGGCATGCCGAGTTCACCACCCGGAAAAGAGGGGTTTTCAGCAGCGCCGGCCCCAAATTTAGGGCGCCAGGCCGGGCAGGGCGCCGTTTTCGCACCTTTCCAAGGGCTGCGGCAAAGACGGGGGGGATTTGGGCCCGGCTCGTTCGGCGGGGCCGGCCAAGCTTTTAACGGCGGTGGCGGCTGCAGGAAAGGCAGCAGCGGAGGCGGCCCCGGCGGGTACGGATCCCCCGGAAAGCTTGTTTTTTTTTTGGGGGGGGGGGGGAAGCTGAAATGGGAAGTCCAGGTGGCTGGCTCGGGGTGGGGGTTGGGGGGACACGGTGCCCCGGGGCGGCTGGCGGCCCTGCGTTGCCAGGCCGGTCATGCGCGCCGCGAGTGATCCCCCGATGTCCCCGCGTGCGCGAAAATATCCCTCCGTTTTCCCAGGAAGGGCTAAATACAGCCGCCTCCGCACGAAGCCTTCTGGCACCTTCCAGGCGAGCTGCGAAAATGTCCCGGCCCTGTTTGCCTTCCCGGGACCTCCCCCCCTACACACACACTTCCCAATTTTAACTGCGGAAAGGGCATTTTGCTATAAATAGGATGGACAGACGGACGGTGTTCAGCCGGGGCTGTTGCAGCGGGACGGGGCGCGGGAACGAGCCGCTCTGACCCCCCCCCCCCCCCCCCCCCCCAAGTCTGGCTAAAACAAAAGAGAAAAAAAAATACATGAATATATTTATTAGCGTTTCCCCCCCCCCCCAGCTTGGTTTCCACCAGCAATCGCTGTTTGTCCCCTCTGAAACTAGAGCGGGGACCGCGGCGGGGAGGCCGTCGCCGGCCCCGGAACCTGAGCGCGGCGGAAAGCCGAGCGTGGGCGCGTCGCGCCCGGCGGCAGCGCCTCTCGGGGCTCCGCAGCGGGGCTTGGGGGGCGCCCCGAACCTCGGGAAGGCGTCCGGGTGCCCGAGGGGGGAGCCCTGCGCGCGCTGCGGGGCTTTGCGGGCCTGGCTCTGCTTGCTGCTTTGCTTCCTCCTCGGTGGTGGTCGGCAGGAGAGCAATCGCGGGTCAGCGTCGTTCTGGTGGCTGGTTGCGTTTTTCAGGAATAGAGTGGGTTTTTTTTTTTTTTTTTTTTTTTTTTTTTTTTTTTTTTTGAAAATGTCCTTTCCCTCAGAAAGTTGATGCCTGTCTGCGGGGGGTGTGGGGGTGGGAAGGGGAATACGAACAAAAGCCTAAGGCCAGAACGAACTCGCGTTCAGATGGAAATGTTTCTGCCCGGCTTTATCCTCTGCATCTTGTGCCTGGCTTTTAATTTGCCGAGTGACTTAATTACACTTTAATGAAAGCCTTTTATTTTTTTCCTGTTTTTGGGGGTTTTTGTCTCTCTGAGCTGTTGTAATTGTAGGCTTGCGTAATGGGTCTCTCTGCCCGGAGCAGAGGACGGAGCGCTGGAGCGTGCTCCGAGGGGAACCTTTCCTGTGCCAGCCTGGACGCAGGGGAACTCGGTGTGACCCAAGCAGTCTCCTCTTTTGGGACTGGCCTCCTAGGTTTTATTAATTATTTATTTTTTAGTAGATAACCTGGCTTTTTGCATTCCCTGCAAGTATGGCTGATATATATACATACATATATATATAGGAAAACTACAGAAGAACCTTCTCAGAAGTTGGAGGGGATTTTAGCCGTGTGAGGTGGACTTTCACCTTCGGGGTGCCTCCCCCACGCCGATGTTGGTGAGACGCTGAGAAACATCAGGCGTTTCCTGGTGTCCTCCCGCAGGAGCTGGCCTGGGCTCAGGTGACGGGCTCCCGTCTCCTCCCCTGTGACGGAGACGGTGACAGGCTGTTTGTGTGCTGGGGACCTGACTCGGCTCCCCACTGACTCCGCCACCCTTGAGTCACCTCCCCGTGCCCTGCAATTAGAGGTAACTGGAGCGTGGCGCGGGCGCCCCGGTGCCTTCGTAAGGGCCAAGACACGTGCAGCGCGAAGCACGGGGGCCGCCACACCAGGGTGAGAGGCTTGCCAAGCACGCCACGGCCAAGGTGAAGTTGCCTCCGTGTGACAGCACCGAGGCCTCCAGCAGCACACGTGGGAATAAAGCCCAGCTGCCTGCGGAGCATCAAGCCAAGACACAGAGACAGCCAGGTGTCCATTAGAAAGGTTTTTATTAGAAAAGTAAAAAAAAAAAAAAAAAAGGGGGGGGGGGGGACACAATTGCATAGAAGTTCTGCACTTGAACATCAAGTGAACTAGTGTAAACTGTAATCAACGGGAGCGCGTACCGCCCAGGAGGCCTGCGAGGGATCCTGCCCTCGGTCCCAGCGTCGCCGCGCGCCCCCTCTCCCACCAGCGCCGCGGGCACCTTCCAGCAGGGTTCGTTTCAGGGATCAAAGACAACACAATTTCAGACCCCTGCCCCGTCATCCCGGCTCCCGCTTTTCCTGGGAGTCTGAACATAGCTGCCCAGATGTCAGTAGTGGAGTTTTGTCTCAGATCCAGACTCAGGTCACTCATTCCCACACACGCACCCTCCCCCAAAACCATCAATTACAATCATCGTTAACAAGAAAGAGAAGTCACCAAAGAAGTCACCAACAGTGGGGAGAGGGCCTGTTCCCGGCAGCCCTGCCGCCGGGACAGGGAGCACATCGCCGCAGTCGCGACATCCTACAGTCATCAAAGTGTCCAGCTAGCACAGCACAGCCCCCACCGCTGCCACCTTGGGCCAGCGCCCCCCGGCAGGGCTGCTCCGCCTGCACTGGGGACACCCCAGCGTGGGTGTCACGGCAGGGACCTCCGCCTGCCCAAACTACTTCAACCTAAAGCTCTACTACACCTAACCTAAACTACAGTGGCTGCTGAGAGCTGCCATGCTCTAACCAGCTTTTTTTTTTTTTTTTTCTCCCCTTTTTTTCCCCCTCCCTCTTGTTAGCTCTTCCGAAAGCACTTGGGTGAGCTGTTTCTCCAGGCTGGCATGCCGTGGCTGGCCCCCTCCAGCGCAGCCCATCAGCACTCCTCGATGAGCAGCTGCTCAGAGCTGTATAACTTCTTCTTGATGACCCTGAAGCCTGTGCCCAGCTTCAGCGACTGGCTGAAGCCAGGCGTGAAAGCAGGCGCCGAGGCAAGGAGTCCCTGGATCTTGGGCCAGAGGCGAGAGTCCAGCCGGAGCACAAGGGTGAGCTGGAAGGTGGGCACCACGGCAGGGTCCACGGTGATGTGCCCCACGTCGTGGCAGGCCTTGCCGTGCTCCACACAGAGGTCGAGGAGGGCCCCTCGCAGCCCGCAGGGCTCGCTGCAGGCCAGGTGCAGCAGCTCTGTCCGCACTTGTGCTACAAGCTGGTCTGGCATGAGGAGCCGAGAGCAGCGCTTGGGGCCCAGGGGGGCCTTGCCCAGCGTGGCCTGGACCACTTCCATCAGGTTGGCGCACAGCAGCTCGTCCTCGGGGTCATGCAGCAGGTCCAGGTCCGGCAGGGAGGCCTCGTCAGCATACTCGGGGTCTGTGGAGGCAGCAGAGAGGCAGGTCAGCACCGGGCAGGGATGAGGGGGATGGGGTCCCCCTTCTGGCCTTTCCCAGGGGACACTTAGGGGCCAACCCCCAAGGTTGGGGGCACCTGATGGTCACATGGAGCCTTTTTGCAGCCCCCACCATGCTGCAGCAGGGCAAGCTGGGCAGTGGCAGGACCCCCCACCCATCAGGTGGGACTCCTCCATCAATGGGGAACCTTCTCTAAGATCCCAACCCCTCAAGGGGACCTCATGGTGGAGCCTCCCACCATTAGGGGACCTTCTCTAGGACCTCAACCCCCTGAAGGAACCTCATGGGGATCTCCTCTGGGACTACAACCCTCAAGAAGACCTCATGGGAGAACCTCCCACCCCTTGAGGACCTTCTCTGAGACTCAACCCCTTGAGGGGACCTCATGAGGACCTCCTCAGGGACCCCCACGCCTCGAGAGGACCTCATGGGGGAGCCTCCCACCCGTGGGGGACCTTCTCTGAGACTCAACCCCTTGAGGGAACCTCATGGGGGAGCCTCCCACTCATTGGGGACCTTCTCTGAGACTCAACCCCTTGAGGGGACCTCATGGGGGAGCTTCCCACCTACTGGGGACCCTCTCTGGGACCCTCAACCCCTCGAGGGGACATTATGGGAAACCCTCCACCCCCTGGAGACCTTCCCGGGCACCGCCACTCACCTCCCTCCGAGCCGGAGGCGCTGCCCAGGGACTCGCAGTCCGAGGTCTCCAGGCGGCCGCGCTCGCCGCCCGCCAACCGCTCCCAGAGCCCCGGCATGGCGCCACTAACCGCCACCAACCGCCGCCGCCGCCGCCACCGCCGCGCGCCCCCTCCCCGCCGCGCGCGCCGCTGCGCCCCCCACCCCCCGCCCCGTCCCTCCTTATAGAGCGGCGGCGCGGGAGGCCCCGCCCCCGCTCCGCGGCGCCCGCCAATGGCAGCGCGGGGCACGTCCGCGGCGTCTCTCCTGCCCGGCGACAGCGGGAGGCCCCGCCCCCTCCCGCCCCCCCGCCGCGGCCCGGCCCGGCCCGGCTCGGCTCGGCGCGGCCCGGGGTTGCATCAGGGGGGCGGGCGCGGCGCGGCGCGGCGCAGTGCGGAGGGACACGCACGCAGGCGGGGGCGCCGCGACGGGCCTCCCCCCCCCCCCCCGCCGCCCTTTTCTTTTGCTTTCTTTTTTTGCTTCTTTTTGCTTACTTTCTTGCACTTTTTTTTGGCCTTTTTTGCTTGATTTTTGCTTTTTTTGCTTGTTTTTTTCCCTCTCTTTGGTGCTTTTTTTTCTTTTTTTTGTTGCCCCCCCCTCCCTCCCCCCAAAGTGACTTGTACAGCTGTTCCCGGGGTGCGGGGGGGCTGGTGGCAAAGACCCGGCTCGTGGCGCTGGCGGGAGCGGAGAGGCGGCGCGAGGGGCCGAGCGTGGCGGGGGGACGAGGCGGCGGGGCCAAGGCGGGTGGGGGCTCCGGAAGGCGCCTCTCGCCCCGGGGAGCGAGCGGCCCCCGGCTTGGACTTCCGTCCCTCTGAAAGAAAGAAAAAAAGAAAAAAAAAAAGGCAGAAAAAGGGGCTCGTTCGCACCGTCGGGCCGGGGCAGCTGCTTTTGGGGGAGAAAGCGCCGTTTCTAGCGCTGCGGGAGCCGTGCTGAGCTCAGCACTTTTGTAAGGCGAGGAGGAGGAGGAGGAAGGCGGGGGGGGGGGAATGGCCCGCTTCCCCCGCTGCGGCCGGCTCCGGAAAAATCCCACGGCTCGACGCGAGCGTGGAAGATTTTGTTTATTTATTTATAGTTTATTTTATTACCTTGAGGTCGGGCGGTGGCGGCGCCCCGGGGGAGCTGGGCCCGCGAGCCGGTACACGGCGTCCTGCGGGCAAACAGCCCTGAAGGAGCCTCTTTGTTCAGGGAGTTTTGAACTTTTTTTTTTTATATATATATATATATATATAATTTTATTATTTTTTATTTCCACCATCCCCTCGGCGTGCACCACCGGGTGCAGCCCGCAGGCCCCCGGCCAAGCCGGGAGGGCAAATCGCTCCGGCGGGACCCCGGGAAGAGCCCCGATCCCCTCCTTTGCGGGCTCCCTCCTCTGTTTTTTTTTTCTTTCTTTTTTTTTTTTTTTTAATCCCTGCCTTGCACAAAGTGTTTACGGAGCCAGGGAAGGGAGGGAGCAACCAACAACAACATGTTTTTGCACCGGCCTGGCTGCACACGGTGAACTCCTCGCTCCCCGCCCCCAGCTATTTCGGGGCCCCACGCACGCGCGCGAGCCATGTAGGGTCCGGAGCGGCGCTCGCCCCGCGCCGCGCTCCTGCGCCGGCCGACGCGCTCGCGACACGGAGGAATTCTTGGCAGGTTTAGCGGAGATGGCTGGAGCAAGCGGGGCTAAGATTAGTTGGTTTAAACCAAGTTTGAAATTGAAATACGCTTCTCTTTCCAAAATAACCCCGTCCCAAGCGAAGTTTCAATGCAGAAAGCCGTCGCGCCCCGTGTCAGCGGGCGATAGCCAAGGCCCCCCTTGGCCCGAAGCAGCGTAAATCCGGAGCGGTGGATGAGATTATCTGCGCCGCGCAGGGAGGGAGGGAGGGTGGGCGCGCGGGGTATGGCCCAGCTGAGCTGCAGCGTTCGGTGAAAACCTCCGTAAACGGTTTCAGGGTAATCTCAGCCCGTTGCTTTGGAGAGTGGAAAGCTGGCCCTCAATACTAGAACACACTGATCTACTGCAATCAACAGAAAATGTATTTAGATGCTTTTCTCCTCCTTACTTTCGGATGTGGCAGGGCTGAAATTAGGAGTTTTTAAAAAAATAAATAAGCTGGTAAATAAAGAGTGAGTCAGTTGCCACTGTTTAAGATAATGAAAATGGAAAAATCGGGCATCTAGATAGAATAATAAATTGTACAATTGCTTAAATATAGTCCAGAACCTATACCCCTGCTGGTGAGCAAAAATGTAGTACTAAGGCTGTAAAAAATAAACATGTTGAAATGGTTATGCCAGAAAATGGAAATCCAGTTCCCCTTAAGAATAGAGCTGAAGTACAAAAGAAAAACATGATGATTAAAATGGATGGATTTAAATGAGGGTTTTCTGCTTGCTCAGTTAAACCAAGATTAAGATCTGATTTAAATCAATCCCCTTTGAGCATAAAGCAAGTGAGGTTTGGTTTCTTTTGGAGGATTTTTTTTTTCAAAACTGCATTTTTACAAGTTTACCATTGTAACAGCAAAGGTGCCCCTAAGCTTCATAAAACCCCATGTTGCCTAATAAACGATTGTTCCTTTCTTCAGACCCACGTACCAAGCTTTGAAAAGACAAATAAATCTGCCTTTGAAACCATTTATTATCACAGAACAATCTAGTATATAACAAAGGGGAAAAGAGTATTAAAGTTACAGCATCTGCACTAACGAGCAGTGTCCTACCAGTACTCTCAGTGCAGACAAAAGAGCAACAGCCGTGAAGATAAAACAGCTTCAGCAACACAGGGAAGAGACCACTGGGGAACGCGTCTCCGCTTGCCCCTTCTGAACCGACCGAGGACTGTTTTCTTCCTATTCATTTGCAAAAACCACGGCTAGGACGGAGGAGCCTTCTCTGCCCCGCTTCGTATCCGCGCCCGACAGAGGCCCGGCTTGAGCGGCAAAGACGCGCGTGTCCCACGGATCTGCCGACAGATCACTGGGCCCTTCAAACCTGCCCGCTCCCTTGGGAGGTCTGCAAAAAGGTCAGGCTAGGTTACCGGCTTGCCTTCCCCCAGCCCAGTCTTGCCCAAACTTTAAGTCTTCCCTTCCCTGCAAACAACTGGGTTATTCTCCAGTCTCTTTAAAACTGATCCTACCTTGCAAGTTACAGAAACCGAGTCCTGCCAGGTTGTTATGCTGCAAAAGACTCGGATTTCTGTAATTTCAATTTACTGACAGCTGTAACGGGGATCCCCACTGTAAACTTAAAAGCCCAATCCCCTTGATGCAGCTGCGAGCATCCAGATACGTGGCCGCGTGTTTTGAAATCAGGCCAGAGAGTGCTTTTCTTCTTCTCTCTGACAGCAGTGATCCAGTCGCGTTCAGCCCGAGGAGGGGGTGAATCCCAGGAGCTGCTCTATTGGCTTGTACCTCCACTCGTCTGCCTCCAGCTCCTCCACCAGACCGGCTAGTTTTTCCATCCGTGCAACTTGTTGATCTGCAAGAAGTTCAAAGGTAACTGTGGTTTGCAGTGACATAGCAAGCAAACCTTTTAATTACATTTAAATTCTCACCTTGTCAATGGGGAATGGACAGTAGAATAACCCCCACCAAACTAATCTGACCACGATACCCTGGTGCAGATGGTGAGACGACCTCACCAGATCATACAGGAAAGCAAGGACAGGGACAGACTCTTCTGCCTCGTCCGATGCTGAATTTGTGTTTACCCATCCCTGCCCGTGCCGCGTATATTCAAGTTTTATCAGGGAAGCAAAAGGCCGATTAGCGTAAGGCACCGAAACCAGCAGGACGTTCATTTCCTTAGCATGAACATTTTCAGCCACTTTTGTGCCTCAACGCTTTTGGTGAAAAAAAGCAGAGAAGTCTAGAGAACGCCTGGTCTGCACAGAGCCCAACGTGGAGCAGGGTGCAGTGTGAGGACCTCTTAATTTTAACGTCCAACCTTTGAGAAGGACCTGGGTGACAGCAGAAGAAATGCTCTGTAGTCAGACCATGCTAATGACACAAAGGTCACCGACGGGAGAAACATGCTGCCTCCCTGGGGTTCCCCAAGACAACTTGTTGCTCTCGGCTTTATTTAAAACTGGTTATGCTTATCGCACCAGGACCACGTTTGATTAAACTGGCTGAAGCGGTACAGAGATCAGTACAGCCCTTTTTCTCTTGACTCCATTGAAAACCTAATAGCTTAGCAAACTGCTGGGAAAATGGCCCTGTACTAGCTGACTTACTAGCAAAAGACACAACATAAAATGCACGTTATTTATGCTTCCTGCAGCAGCAGA
Organism: Rhea pennata; assembly: GCF_028389875.1. Lineage (NCBI taxonomy): Eukaryota > Metazoa > Chordata > Aves > Rheiformes > Rheidae > Rhea > Rhea pennata. Next base: position 37,011,527 of record NC_084669.1, on the reverse strand, counting down.
GGATGGGTGTTTTTAAGAAGAGGGACTGTTCTCGCATCATCTCCTGCAACTAGGTACTTTGGGGAAGTCTCAAACAAACAAAAAAAATGGTGACCTTGAGCTTATTTTAAGCCTTTCCCCTTTCTTACAGATGGTAATCAGCGCTCCGCAAACCAATTTCCAAAGCTGCTGCTCATTAGGATGCCAGTCTGTGCAGCAGCCTCTGGTAGCAGCACTGCAACTGCGGAAACAAGGGCTCTGAAGTTCAGCTTCGCTTTTCAGTTCAGATATACAAGATCCTGGCTAAAGTGTAACGAGGGCCTTGCAAGCTGTTGCGTGCCCTGAGACCTCCCGTGGGGAACCCTCAGTGGTGAAGGACAGCAAAAATCTCACGTTTAGGACAGCACTTGGAAACCTGTTCTAGTTGACAAGGGGTGGAGACCAGAAAGGATGTGACCCTCAGAAACAGATGTGGTTTTGCGCCGAGTTCCAGCTCTGCCCAATACCTTGAGAATAAAAGCTGCTGTGCAATCAAGCCCATCATTCGCTTATAGACACCACTGGCAAAGATCTGAGGAGGGAAGCAAAAGTTTGAACTATCCATAAGGCTCTTTCTGGGGCAGGTACCCGGTGCAGTCAGACCTGTCACACCATGCCAGACACTATTTGTGCAGAGAGATGGTGCTTCCATTTTCAAAACACCTTTGGAACCTTATTTGACCCTGCCAGTGTCATGAGGGCTCAGCAGAGAAACAAAGGTAAGATCAAGTGACTTGCCCAAGGCCAAAGAGACAGTCAGTGCTGGGCCAGGAGCAGAACATGGGCGTTTCCTGCCCATAACCTCCTGTTCTGGCCTCACCTCTTGTGAAGACAGCACAGTACAGAGCGATGGAAAAACAAGCTTAGAAATAAACGCACAGCCTGTTCCCACCCAGACTGTGTGGGTTCCCTTCGTTTTGCACAGGGCCTGCAACAGGACTCGGGTGATAGCCTGACTTAATGCTAATTCACAAACTTAAAAGGCCGTTCTGCTTTTCTGTGGTTGGGGCCCTAAATACGCCAGCCTTTTCTCTGTGCATCGTCCCTGATCAACACGCAGTTAGAACGTAAGATGTTTGAGAGCTTACCGTGTTTCACTTGCTTTAACGTAGATGCAACCTGATAGCTGAAGACAGATTCACAGAGGAATCTTTCTGAGCCATCTGTAAGCAGAAAAAGGGAGGTGGTTTAATCTGTCCTGAGAGCTTTACGATTTAGCAGTCTTCACTAAGTGCTGTGGACCTTCTGTTTTTATGGCTGAGGCGGGGGTTTTCCCATTTATCTACTCTAGATACCTTCTCCCATGCTGGGAACGTGCAGCCCTTCGGTCTCTAGGCCATGGGGCCCTGCATTCGAGTCTCGCCCGGGGCTTTGGCTGGTTCCCAGCGCCCCTTGAGGTGAGCAAACGGCCGTGCAACCTGGGAGCCGTCGTTTCTGAGAACGGCTCTTCGCTAGGTAGGAAGCGACGGGCAGCACAGCACGCAGAGAGAAAGTCTGGTCCGCCTAGCCCACGCTTCCTTCCTGAGCAGCACTCATTTGAATAGTCTACAGCGAGGGCTAAAGGACTGAGGCAAGGCTCCTGCCCCAGGAAACCTCATACCCGGGTCTCCTGTGGCTGCGAGCAGAGGAGAGCACACGCGTGGGAGGTAACGCCGCTCCCCGGGGAGCTGAGCGAAGGGACCCGCTCGCAGACGAGAAGACAGCTCTGGCATCGCAGCTGGGCAAGGCCTGCAAGGAGCACAGGGCAGCCCGGCAAGGGCAGCCCTCCCCAGCTGGGCGCTAAGATGATCCGGCAGCTCCCGCTCACGTGAAGCGGCCCTGGCACGGAGATCGCACGAGCTTTGGGATCCCTGGCCCTGGCCACGGCCACCTGCGAGGCTCTGCTGGGTTTGCAGCAGCTGCTGCACACGAGCACGGAGCTGTGTCGGTGACGCTCGCGGCCTGAGAGGATGTGCAAAAAGTGCTCTACAAAAAAGCTCAACGTCCCCCCTTCGTTTCTAAAAATAACGCTGAAAAGCCAACAACTGAAGCTCGCACGTAACAAGTGCCAGCAGCTTAACCCTTGCGGGCACAGAGCGCTTCGAGATCTCCTCTCTGGAATTAAACCGTATTGGCTTTTGAAGAGAAAACAGAACCGATGCAGTTTCAAGTTTCGCAACTTCTGCGGTGCAACCGCAGGGCCAAGAGCTGCACCGGACCCTGCTCCGACGGAGGGAGGGAAACCAGCCCCGAGCAGGATGAATTTTTCCATGACTGTAAAGGACTCCCTGCGGTGAACGACTGCGGCTTGGGAGCGGATCCGTGCCCGCTCGTACCCAGCCTGGCAGGAGGCTTTGCACAAACGCCCTTCCGCAGGTAGCTGAAATCCCTGCGCCTGCCCGGCTCGGGGGGAGCGGTCTCCCTAGCTAATCTCCTAGCAGGGGCAGCGACAGCGACACGTCCTGCGTGGTGGCCAGCAGCAAACAAATAGCGATACAAAGAGCTGGCTGGTGCCGCGGGATGCGACTGCGGGCTGCCAGCAGAGCCCCGCGGAAGGGGGTTCTCGCGTGCTGGACGCAGCTGAGTTATTCAAGCCTTGGCCTCTCTGAGGCATGTGAATGATCATGCTCTGCCACTGCATTTTTTTTAATTCGCTTGAATAATTTGTATAGCGCTGTCAGACTGGCACAGAGGTTTTGCTTGCAGTAAGGTTGCAAATCTACAACCAATAAGGCACATTCCCTCCGTCAATCAATATTAGTCCATTTTAAATAGAAGGTAAGCTAAGCAGAAGACAGCTAATATTACGACAATCTGATTCCCTCAGGACTCAGATGTTTGTGTCCTCATGATGCTTTATGATTCCCACAGGCTTAGACCATAACCCTGCATAAGGGATTTCAAATAGTTTGTGTCTTACAATCTAAATCAGTAATTGATCACACAGCTATCTTGGAAATAGAGCAATCTGAAACACACACCTAACGGTGTGCCAAATACTAATGTGGTTTATGCTACTTTTTTTCCTCTAACCCCCACGCCCCAAGGATTTATTAAAAAAAAAAAGTGAGATAGTTGAAATATGAATTAAAAAAACCCAGTCTGTTAGTAGGGGTTTTTTGAAAAGGAAACCAGCTAGCCCACTCTTAACTGCCTGAGGAAAGAACGGCTATATCACCTTTATCTCAGAAATTAAAACGCTAACTTAAAGCTTACTGTGACAGGAAAGGAGTTAAACTGTTGCTGCCACCCAAGAGAAGTGAACTGCCATTTACTGGCAAGCAGGTTGGTCTGAGGCAAAAGCAGATAAACGCTCCATGCTGTAAAGATAACAAAGAAAAGCAATTTCAAAGACTACTGGTAGCAACAGACCCTGGCACTGGGTCTGGACGATCCAATCCCAAAGCTGAACTCCAGGTAATAGGGAATAATCAGAGTTTCACCATGACCAGAATATCTTCTTGCAAACTACTGAAATACTACACTAATGCTGCACTGTGCTGTTTCCAAACCTAACAAATACTACTTAAACACTCATTACCAGTGTGAGAGACAGCTACATTTCCTCTCCTCTGACACCCCACTCGCCTTCAGCAGGGCCATCTAGCCTAAATGGCTCTCGTGAAGAACGGTTGCCTGTCTACTTGGTAACATGAAGTACTTCATTATTTTAAATTTGTTCTGAGGGCTCATCAAGTCTTTAGTCATAATTACTTCAACAGACTGGCATATGGACTCTAACGTATAATAACCTTCATTGCAACAGTGTGATCAGTATGCAGCTGCCCTGTGCTGTGAGATCATGTTCATAGCTCATCTTTCTGGTCACATATCTACTGGAACAGTTATTTCTGAGCTAGAGGGCCATGGTCAACTGATGCATGTCTCACTGCACATCCATGTACCAGCCCTAGCCATCCGAATGAACTCTGGGCTTCAACAGTCAAAAATGTGGCACAGGAAGTTCAAGACGAGCAGACAGACTCTGGCTCAACACGTCATCTCGACGGCTTTCCTTCCTCCCCCATGCAGACCACGTGCACTTCAGACAGAGGTAACCTTGCTGAGATGGGAACATGCAGTCTCAATACATTTGGGTCTCTCAGTCTGAGCCCTTCCTCAGGCAACCCTAACCAAGCAGGCGGCATGGCTGGGGTACCCAAAGGCAAGATGCTGTGTTGGCCTGGGCTCCTGGCCCTCTCTGGGTGGCTCTACGCATTAGCTGCAGGTGGATAACCAGCTCTGGAAGAAAGCCTCTCTCAGGCATCAGCAAAGCATCTCATCCCCAGGAAAACACCCCAGACAGGAGTGACCTCAAGAGGCGAACATGCTCAGCCTGGAAAATTTAGAGAGGTCTAGCCCTCTTTTGTTGCTGCATTTGTGCCACAGGGCCAGACAGCAAGAACTGCCTGCAAGTAAACTTCCCCATCAAGAGCCTTTATCTCTGAGAGAGCCCTTTGTGCCACTCTCACAGACCTCGGCAGCAAGGTCTTAATTCGAGCTGAGGCCGAAGCAAGCCTGTTGGTTCCTGGCTAGCAGAGATGTAAGCTGTCTTCTGTATGAGCCTGGTCAAATTCAACCCCAGAACATGTTCTGCTTAAAAAAGAAAAAAAAAAAAAAAAAACAACTGCCTGGGCTGTCTTTACAGTAATTCCAGCCTGACATCAAAGGATTAGCTAACAATGAACGATTAACACTGACATGTTCCCTTTCAGGTAGCATATATATCGCTTCCTCATCTGAAGTGTTGCATAGATCTAAAAACCATGTGACTGCGAGAAAAGTCACTTCCTGGTGAGTAACTGGAGGGAGGGGGAACTGGGGCTGCAAGTCAGGCCATGGGAAAACCCTAGCCCTACCTGACCTACCCTAGCCCTAGTGTTTCCTTCTTCCCTCCAGCTTTTGCCAGGTACAGTCTAAAATGGCACTGAGGTCCCAAGCTTGGCAAAGCTCTCGGCGCAACAGGAAGAGTGGGGAAGGGGGCTAGAAGTCAGCCAGCGCAATCACCTTCCAGCATCTCTCCGGCTCCTTTGGGATACGTGAAGAGGGCTTTTCGGGGTGGCGCCAGGTCCGAGACGCTAAACCCGGATCCCGTAACAGAGCTGCCGCTGACTCCGCCAGCTGAAGAGGATGAAGAAGAAGCTGCCATTTCACTCCGTCCTAGCCTGAAACAATGAAAAGGAAGCAAAGCGGAGTCAGGAAGTGCGTCTTGGCAGTGACGCTCCGTAATTCTGGGCCTGGGTGTCAAGTGGACTGGTGCTTATCAGCACGAATGAGGTTACAAAGCGTCACCCCGCATCCCTGTCTCAAACACGCTGCGTGGGCGGCGACGTCCTCCGCAGCCAGGAGCAAGGGCCCAGGTGCAGGGAGGGCACCGCTGCTGAGCCCAGGGATCTGCACACATCCGTTCCAGCAGCTGAGCTGGAGTTTCCCAATGAGCTGCTCACAGAGAGACATTAAAGGAGAGGGCACGAAGCCAGAGACCACGTACGTTATTTCGCAGCAGACAAAGAAAGGGTTCAGAAGGAGCCAAAAAGAAAGGCTGCCACCCCCGCTCTGCAGCCTCAGCAGCACCCGTGAGTGGTTGAAGGTAGCCTCTCACGCTTGGGAGACCTGGAGCTAGGAGCACCACCGAGACCTCCCCCAGGCTCTGGCGATGGGTGCAGTTAGCTGTTGCACCACGCGGTGGCACCCAGAAACGGAAGGTAACCCATTCTCTGACCCTTGGACAAGGGGGCCTGGGAATTTAGCAGGATCATTGGAGTGCATAAAAATAACCTGGCACAGGTCACAGACCTGAATTCACTGGCCTTCAGCTGCTTGGCTGTTTTCCCACTCCCTACAGACGCACACAGATTTTTTTTTTTTTTTTGGCCTTGTTTCCAGGGGTATAAGCACGGAAAAAATCCTGCTCCCTCATAAAACCTGGAAACCCGCAGGACTGCCAGTTCCAATGCCATTTCCTATATGAAGCAACACCAGGTCATACTTGCAGCAACTGCTCTGTGTGTTGCTCCAGATGCCCTTTTGCTTTCAGAATACAGAACTTGACCTAGAACTGCTGATCCAGTCACCTCTTGCATATCCTTTTCTCAGCCTGAATTTAAGAGGTAACGTCTGTATCCTTTATCATAAGAGTGCTTAAAATTTGCCAAATACTTATCTGTTAAAAAAATAAAAAATAAAAGCTACTACTTGACATTTAGAAGTGTCAGTGTTTGCTACTCCTGCAAACCACTTATAAGCACTTCCCACTTTTCCTACCTATTTAATACATTACTGCAGACCTTTTAGGCTATGCAGACAGTGGCTTTGGATGGCACAAGGCTTTAGCGGAGAAAATGGATTTTAAAAGCTTGTCATATAAGGTCAAGGTTGTTTCATTTACTGCGTATAACAGAAAACAGCACAGCAGCTCACTCCGAGGCACGCAGGAGACTGCGAAGAAGCACGCCTGTGGAAAAGAAACCTTTCACGTGGCTTTGGCATGCCCAGCGACACATTCTGGAACAAGCTGGTGTTTTGCTGAAAACGTATTTAGACGCTTCTGGGTGACGCGCAGGGTCGGCGGGGTTAGACGCGCGCCGCTCTTCACAGGCGGCGGGGTGAGCGACCCTGTGAAGTGAAACCACCACGTACTCCCCAGCAGGGTGCTGGGGGTTCGCTCCAGGGTCGGACTAAATACCCGAGTTATCCCTGCGGCGTGTTTTCTTGTTGGAAAAAGGACAAAAGCAGCAAGCTTTTCCTTATGCAAAGGACAGCTTTGCTGCGGGCTTCCTTCCCTCTCCTGCGCCGCAGGAGCGCAGCTCTGGATAGAGACCACGGAGCAAAGACGCGACCTGCCACAAACCCGAAGGATTAAAGCCTCAACACTTTGCAAAACCCCCTTTAATTGCTCAATCACGAGGATCTGCCTCTGAGGGGCTCGGCCGGTGCCACGAGGCCCACCGAGGCGGCGGGCGGCAGCCGGTGCCCCGAGCCGGCAGCGGGGCAAGGGCACGGCGCTTCGCCGGGCTCGCAGCCGCAGCGGGAAGGCGGCGGCGGGAGAAAGACAAAGGCAGGCGGGGAGACGGGAGGGGAGCGGCGCAGCGATGGAGGCCGGCGCCGGGGCCCTGCCTACCCCCGGCACGACGCCATCGCCGTCCGCCATTTTAGCGGGGGGAGGGGGGGAGAACGCGCGGCACGGCACCATCGCCGTCGGCCATTTTGGGGGTGTGGCAGTCCTGCGCATGCGCCACGGCGCCTCTTGCCCACACCGCCGCTGGGGGGGTGGCAGCCTCGGTGGCACCAGTGCGCCTGCGTCAACCCCGCCGCCGCGCCTGCGCCCTTCCCCACCGCGCCGCGCCGGCTTCCTCCCTGCGCTTCCCCGCCTCCTCGCGCCATGGCCCCTCCCCAGCTGCCGTAGCGAGCGGCCTCCCGGTGAGTGACGCTCTCGCTCCCGTTCCCGCTGCCGTTCCCGTTCCCGCTGCCGCCCCACCGGCCTCACCTGGGCGCCCGGACCGCTTGGCGCAGGCGGCGCGCGTGCTCGCGCTCGCGGTGCATGCTGGGGCGGGCAGGCGGGCGCCGCCGCGCGCGGCCCCTTCCCTTCCCTTCTCGCCCCGCCCCCCCGCGCGCTGCGCCCTGGGGTGGGTGGGGGCGGCAACGGTCGGTAACGGCCCCGCGCGCCTGCGCCAACGGCCGCCGCCCTGATAGCCCGCCTGGGGCAAGCTCAGTGTTGAGGGCAGGTTCTGCTCTCTCTTTCTCTCTCTTTCTCTCAGTAAACTTTCTGAGGAAGGTAGATTTTTTCGTGAGGATTTTTGTCTTCTTAAAAAAAAAAATCATGTTTTACAAACAGAAAGGTAACCTGAAATACCCACGATGAGCATTTTTGGTGAGCCCCAACTACGGAGGAAATCAGAAGCATCTGGACATGTGACAGTGTCAGTTCTTTGGATCATCCTACTGCTTTTACATTGGAAAATGTTCTCTTGGGTGGAACGCTGTGTCCCGTATTTCTAATGTTTAGTTTGCAGTGACTGCCAGAAGTGTAGGGGAGGGTGGGGAATGTCTCAAGCTTAACATATTTTTTCATGGTGAACTTCTTGTTTCAGTGAAAAAAGTGCTGCCTAAGCTTTAAGCAGTTCAAGGACCGCATGATGCAATATGCTGAGGTGTTGCAGAAGTGTTATGTTAGGCTTAAATCATTTTTAATATTTTAATGTCTTTAAGGGATAGATTCATGGGAACACGATGGTTTATCCTTCTCTAGGCTGTTACAAAACAGATCACGGGGGCAGTTAAATCAGCTCTATAAAGCTATTTTATTTTGCCTTAGCCATGCAAAATAGCAAAACTGTGCCCAGGAGCCTCTCCCTTTCTCCACTGTTCCCACCTCGTCCTCTTCCATGCACGGTTCACTTCATTCTGCAGGTGCGTGTGTGCATCCTTGCCCCCCCCCCCACACATGTTTAGGATCTTGGCAGCTGGAGATGCGACAGTTGGAGGAGTAACTGGCCCCAGCTGTCTTCCCCACTCTTTTCCCATTGCAAAGTGACCCTTTTCAGATGTTAGGGCCTTGAGCCGTAGTTTTTATCAGGGAAGAGGAATGGTCTCCTGGAGCGGGAGAAAGTGGGAGTACTCAACATCTCTTGATAAGAAGTGTGGTGGTGGTGGTGGGAAGTTTCTCTCTTTAAACGGAGACAAGCTGCGAGTGGCTGGGGCTACGTTTTTAGAGGAAACTGGTGCAGGATGACAGAATCTGTGAGAGAGGTCAGTGTTCTGGAGGATTCCTTGTAAGAACCTATAGTTTCTTTCACCTGCAGCTGATACTTCAGCTATGAAAAATAACGAGGAGGAGAAACTGTCTGGAATCATATTAAAATGGCCCATTTAGCTGAGATGGCAGTGAGTTTCAATTAAAGATTGTGGGTTTCGGGGAGAGTGGTAATCAGTTGCTGATCTTCTTAAAAGGGGCCGAATCCACTGCTTTGTTACACTTACTATATTGCTTAAATTTCCTGTTTTTAATTAATTGTGTTTTCTGAGTTGACTATAAGCACACTTGTAAGTTTTGAGAAAATTAATCTTTTGACTGAGCCACGTAAGTTCTGATAAGGTATTATGTTTTAGAAATCACTTGCACGTACACACAGACAGAGTTACTGCTCTTCTGGAAGTTTACTGCGCTTCTGGATGTAGCTCAGTCTTTACTGCTGAGCTTCCTCCTTGCTTCCCCGATGCCCATTAGAAATTATCCATGGGGAAACCTCAGAATTGACCTTTTCTTGGTGTAAACTGGCAGAGCTATCTTTCTTTTTCTGTAGTGTGCCATCATTAGGAAGAGGAGCGCCATGGATGTTCTACGTCCCACCCTGATAAGGATTGGGGGAAGAATTTACAGGAAGACTCTTGTTCAAGAACAGGCGTACCAACATGAAGAGGAAGAGGACTTCTGTGCAGGTAAAGAATGATGTGTGAGGGTGACCGCGGTGTGCACTGGAGACAAAGGGGACGCAGTTAGCTCTGAGTGTCACTCTGAGGACCCCTTACGGGCACGAGGACCTGCCTCTATGGAGTACTGAGGTGTTAGTGAGGTAGACAGATGCTTTGCATAGGTCCTGGATGATCTTGCTGATCAAAGAGAGCACGCAGTCCTGACTACCTAGTACTGGTTTGAGTGACTGTGCTGCTGACTATTAGTTATGTTTTCTGGCTTTGAAAAGAGATCCACTTAAAAAAGAAGTAGTTTGTAGATCTGTTTTCCCTGGGTTCCTGAACTGTAATTCTTTCGATAGCGGGTTGCTGAGTGTGTATTGAGTATGAGAGGCAATCTGCACAAACTGAAACACAGGCACTTCTGTTGGAACAACCTGCTTGAGGTGACCCTGCTTGAATGGGGAGGTTGGACTAGATGATCTGCAGAGGTCCCTTCTAACCTCAGCTATTCTATGATTTGCAGATACAGTGGGATGGGAGGCTCCTCGCTAGAGGTCCCGTTTGCCCGTTAAAAAAATGACTTCTTACAATGTGGCTTTTAGGAAGCGTTGCCTATTTTTATGGCATAGTTATTTCTGTTCTGAATTGACCTAACTTCATCTTTTTGCCTCGACGTCATATTTGTTGTAGCTCTGCATGAGTTCTTGTGGGCATAGAAAGTTCACCTGTTAGCTTTTTAAATAGAAAGGCTGCTGTGTCCTGTTTCTCCCCTCTGCTCTGCTCTTCAGTTGACCAAACAAAACTCTAGTATGTTGCTTGCTACCAAAATCTATCTCCATCTGTGCTGTGAAGGAGATAGCAACCCCTTCCTCTTTCTGAGGAAATGGTGTTCAGTGTTAGTAGGCATGACTGAATGACCCACAGGTGAAAGATTTGCCTTTAACTGGCCCTTGCAGAGGGTATGAGAATTCCCCTGTTTTCCTAAACATTACACTCACTGTACTTGAACCCTTGAACCAAAACTTTCAATCTATGTCTCTTATTTTCATTCCTTTGTGACTTTAGAGTCCTGCTGCATTCCCTGAATGGGCTGGCAGCTTTCACCGTGCTAGGAGAGCGGTGCATGAAGAGGGCATTCCAAACAGGGAGTTGTACAAACTAGAGCCAAGAGAAAACTTGAGCTGTAACTACTGCCTTTCTATGCCTCCAAGGACGGCAGATTTAGAAGCAGTTGTTACATTTTGCAGAGCTGGTAGTAAGGTGAAATAAAAAGCAGTTAGCTGCCACTGAGGGGAGTCTATTTGTTCCTTTATTTAACCTTGGGAGAAGATGGCTGTGAGACTATTGTACTTTATAAAAACTTTATAAAGGTTGTAAACAGTTTGGTGGTGGTGGTTTCCTTTTTTCTTTTCTTTTTCTTTTTTTTTCCTAGTAGGCCCTGGTGACTCTGCAGATGAACCGTGTGATGCCTTTGTGGTGGAAGAGACCGAGAAAGGCTTCCAGTGCAGAGTGGAGGTTCCCAGTACGCTTTGCAAGTAAGCTTGTGTGTTTCTGGCTTCTCTGAGTTACTCTGGCTGAGGAAGTATTTGTATGCAGAATTTTATTTATTTTTTTTTTATTTTTATTTTTGGTCAGGGGCAAGTGCCAGATCTCTGAAATGTATTCCATTTGTGAATGTCTTGTGTTAGGGAGGAGAAAAATGACAATGCCTTTCTAGTGCAGTGGTTCCACGTTTGACTTAGCCTTTGCTATGGCAGAGACAGCAGGTGGTGCTTTCTTGCTGGTAGGATAGTTTTTGAGCATCTCTTCCCTTGAACGTAAGAGCATCAGGAAGGATGGAAGAAGGGGAGGAAGAACTGGGATGAGCAGCCTGGCTGGGGGAGATTGAGAAAGCTTTGAGAAAAAGCACACACAACTGGAATTGACTATCAACTCAAGTATGATATTCAATAGGAAGCCTGTAATGGAGCTCAAAGCTTTATCTAGTTATTTTTGACAGTTTTATTGGTACAATAGTATTACTGAAATGTAGAAAAAAAAGAAAGTTATTCTGTTGTGTGTTTGGATGACAAATGACCGCCTTGAACAAAGCACAAGCCAGAAAAAGTGCAGTTAGTTCTTTCTCGCCTGGAAAAATGGTCAAATGGAATAACCCAGCTTGCGAGTATGCTGTAGCAGGAAGTGCTGGGAAGAGCTGTCAAGGCCCAACTTGTTTCAGCTTAAGCAAATTACTAGCCACGGTTCAACATCATCGTGTGGTCCTCGACCGGTTCTACGCAGAGTCCCAGCAGTGGCCTCTGTGCCCGCACCGCATCCTGCTTGTGGAGCTGAGTTTGGGCATCCCTGTAGCACTGAGATACAGAGTTATGGGGGACCCAGCCTGGCTGCCCGGGGCTGACTCGGGGCATGGTTTATCTTCTGGCTGGACATGCTTGATGGAGAGTGGAGCAGAGAAGTTGTGTGAGTGACTCCTGCACCTGTATGCCTTTAGGTACATAATTGGGAAGAAGGGAGAGACCAAGAAGAGACTAGAAACAGAGACTCGAACCTCAATCAGCATTCCCAGGCCTGGAGTGGAGGGAGAAATTGGTGAGCTTTAACCTATATAAAGTGATTGTTCTCTCATCAGCTCTGCTGCAGCCATAGTTTTTGTGGGGAGGGAGGAACAGGAGATGTGCTTCCTTTTATTCCTGCCTCTGGCATGTCACTGGCTCACTTTATGACCCTGGAAAAATCTCTTCAATTTTCTCCTAATTTTATTTTCCTTGTCTATAGACTCTTATAAAGCAGGTTAAGATTTTCTTCAGTATGAGAAGCATTTTGGTGATGTTGCTGCTTTTCTGGTGCTGTTGCTTGATCCTTACGGCAAGAGCAGGCCTTTGTATACTGTGTGTTCCTTCTAGTCGCTTCCAGTGACTTAAAAAGAAAGAAGGCATTGCTCGTAAGGGCTGGCCCGTGTGGATTTCTGCCTAAGTGGATATCTGGAGGGCCCCTTACGCACTTCATGGTGATAACTGTTACAGTGCAGTTATGTTCATAACAGAGCTATGGGGAAGAAATGACCGGGGGAATCTGACTGTCTTACTGCATAGGAATGTGCTAGTGCTTCTCAATAAGTGGGTCTTGACTTCTCCCTGAGAGCCATGAAGGACTATCGGGAAGGTTGAGAGATGCTGAAAACACGGAATAACGGGAAGCAAAGAAAATCTTGCTCCTTGTCATCCTTCCCTTTCAAACTCAAGTGTTCTCTGTTTGGGGCTTGAAGTGCAAGCACAAACGACGTAGGCCAACTTGATCTTTGATAGATTTTCTTTTTCAGCTTGACTAAGAGACTGCCTTTATGAAAACTTAAAATAATGCTCTAGAAATCTGAAGAGCCGCTGAAGTGACAGACTCTTAGCTTATTGTTTTTTAGACATGCAGAGCTGACTTTCTTGAGAACAGAGGGATACCTTTGATGGCATCGTCCTGTTTTTACGCGGGAAAGCACAGCCGTGTCAGATATTTTAAGTCAAGCAGACAGTTTGGCAAGACTTCTCTCTGCACAGTCGGGGGTTTTAGTTCCTATATCTTCTTTAGTGAGATAAGATAACCCTGGGCTAAGAGCTGAGAGGCGCTGTTATGCAGGTTATTGTAATTCCCTCCTGGCCTCTCCATATTCTTCTGTTTGGTAGTCATTTAAAGGAGAATTGTGATTCAGATCAACCATGGGGGCAGTGACAGCGTAACTAACTATCCAGGAGGACACAGAGTCTTACCTTCGCGGATCCTACAACTGGTATTTTAAAGTGCACAGATCAGTATCATGCAAAATCACAGTCCATTTAATTACTTTCTATTTTACATGGGCGTGGGAGTAGGGTGTCACTTGTTTAGCTGTAGCTTCAGGAAAGCCAGATAGGTGTTGCTTTGCTTCCTTGTAGTGATTACAGGACAGCAGCGCAGTGGCGTCATCTCAGCCCGGACGCGTATTGATGTTCTTCTTGAGAGCTTCCGGAAGAAGCAGCCCTTCACACACTTCTTGTCCCTTGCTCTCAACCAGCCTGTAATCCAGGAGAAGTTCCTGCAGTTCAGGGAGGAAGTGTTGGAGAAATGCTCAAAGGTAAGGATCCATGAAAGAATTGAAATTGAGCAGAAGCCCTTCAGCAGGGTGTTGTTTTCGTTTATTGAGGTAGCTCTTTGGTGTTTACCTTCAAGGCCTCGTTACCTTTCCTAGCAAGGTGTTTTTAACAAGCCTTTTACTTAACTTGGTGGATATACTGTGAATTTATTGAATGCTATTAGCAAATCTTCTGGAACATGGTATGGCTTATTTAGTAAATTGTTTGTAAAATAATTTGTTCTCTGCAGAGATTTTCCTAGGTGGGAAGATACTCAGAGATGTGAAAGGATGGTGGTGGTATTTTCTTTTTTATACAAAAGCCACTAAATAATGTAGTGGACCTTTGTGCATTTTATATGATTGCTACATAACTGTAAAGTCAGGTGGGAATTCACATGTTTGCAGTGTCTATCTCACTTTTCTTTTGGTAACTGACAGTGAATGAAGACGGGTGTCATTACTGGAGCTCGGTGAAAAAATGGCTTGGTAGCACATGCCATCTTGCAAACCTAATTACTTCCCTTCTTCCCCAGGAGACTCTGCGCTGACAGTCCTTCTGCTTGTCTTCAGGTCTTTTATTGGGAGCAGTAGGAAATAGTTAGGCGTAGGGAAATGAGGAACAGAATGAAGTGAAAGTCGTGTATTCCCTATTTTACTAGAACTATTCCCTATTTTAAAAGAACTGAAGTTCTTGTGGTCATTTGCATGTGAGTTGTCTGCTCTCTAGGAGCAGAACTGAGCTTCCTTTGCAATCTTGTCTTTCCTGGCTGTACTGATTTGGGTCTTTCTTCTGCACTCAGCTGCCTACTTCCACGATGTGTTGTGCACTGAGGTTTCTACTTGATGTTAAATACGGCCAAAATTAACCAGTAGATCCAGGAGTTAGCAAGCTGTACAATGCCATGAGCATCCTTTCCTTTGGCTAGGAGGAGATCACTGTCTCAATCTTCTGTCCCCATTAGCCAGAGTTCATTAAAGAAAAGCCCTGAAGACAGGATTAGCCTGAGAAAGTGTTCGGTGGACAGAAAAACTGAGATGTGCAGCTGGCTTGGAGTGCAGTGAAGGCAGTGGTCCTTTCCGAGGCTGGCAGTACCAGACTTTGGATGGGTGTTGGCGGTTGCCTGGCTCCCTCTGTTGGTTGCTAGTCCCAGTGCTTGGTGAGGAATGCACCAAAGTCGTGGGAGAAAGGCAGTGCTCTGGGGGGCTGATGACTTCAGCATGGGGCTTTGGCAATGACTGTTCACGCAGTTACCCCGGAGCTGAGAGTGCTGCTTTGAGCCTGGTGTTCCTCTTCCCCTTTATCTCCTTCCAGCTGGGCTTGTGACTGTTGCAGCCCTTTCTCTTGGTCTCCCTTGACCTGTCTGTCGCTTCAGACATGGCTGGCCCTGCTCTGTCTGAAGCCTTGGCATCCTGGACTCTGCCTGTCTGATCCTCTTCCTCTCTCTAGTTGGCAGTTGGCAGGTCCTGTGGAACTTTTTTGGTCCTCCCTGTGGACCTGTCTGCTGCTCAGGCCAGTAACCTCAGTGTCATCTTGTACGTCTTGCTAGGTTCTTGCCTCCCAGTTGCCTGTGTCCAGTGAATCCTTCAAGCGTGACATCTCAAAGATGTAGCCTCTTTTATTCATCTTTGCAGATAATGCTGGCATCCAAGCTCTCTTCTTGTGTCTTTATTCCTGCAACACACTGACTTTCACGTAGGACTAGTTCTTTTCCTTTCAGAAGACATTTTTCCTGCCTGCTGCTATAGTCACGTCTATGCATCCCTCCATTGGCCCAGCCTCTGCTTGCGATCATACTTGCTGTCCAGACCCCTCCTGCTCTGTCCCTGTCACATTGTTCATCTCTTGCTCACTCTTAAGTATCAATTTGCAACCCTGGTTAGGCAGCAATGACGGTGTCTGTCATCCACATAGAAACACTTTCGTAGAATCATCTTGGTGCTTTCCCCTGTGTTGTCACTCACATTCAGAAGAACATCTGGATGTTCTGGGGTACCTGAGAACCTCTGTAAACTTGCCCGTGCTGCTTTGCCTAGAAAGCTTGCAGACGCTCAAGTTTGGTCAGAGATGTGCTGAGGCCAGTGTTGACCAGGCTGTTCATGTTATTTTTCCCTCCTCTTGCCTTACTTTCTATCTCTCACGCAGTTGTTTTGTCCTGTGTTTGAACAGCACCGAGTCCTTTAAGGCTTTGCTTTGTGGTTAGAGATCTTGCAGTGTAGATGTGCCTGTAAGAACGCATTTCAGCCTAGCAATTAATTCTGGCTTCCAGTTACCTGTGACTTGAGCTGTGTTCAAAATCAGCACCTAGACGTGAATCTTCCTGACAATAGCATAGCAACGTGTATGAGAGAGCCCAGGGCTCGGCCACAGTCTGCCCTTCGCTGCAGTAAGGGGCTTTCAGGAATCTTCCAAAACGGTGTCAGCAGGAAGAGCCCCGTAGCAGGACGAGTCTCTGTGGGTGGAGGCAGATGGGCTGGGGCTCTAACTCCCACTGTCCCTACCACGTGAGCGTGAGCGCAGGGCACCCTGGCCTGCCAGCTGCAGGGTCATGTTAGCGCTGCTCTGTGCCTGAGCTAGTGCCCTCTGCACTTCAGGAGGGTCTGAAGTGTTCTTGGTGCTCCCTATTTCAGCGCTAGAGCTTCCGTTTTTCAGTTTGAAACGCAGAATCCAGGCAGTGGTGAGTATTTGGAGGTTTGCATATGTATAGCCTGGCAATGTATGGTGCTTTATTTTTCTACCCTTTCTCCTCCTAGCACTAGCAAAAGGGCTCCTAGATGTATTGCTGCCTGTTAGTTCAAGGAGTATGTTGCAGCCCCATATGTCTCTCAATCACTCCACAGCCGGTAATGCCACTCTAATACCACTTTATCTCACAGCAGGGTCTGCTAGAAAGCACATCAGTAATGAAAAACAGTAATTCAAAACTGTGCCTCACAGAGCAATAAGAGAGCTTATAGATTTGTCCAAAGCAATGGGATTTCTCAGGATGCTTAAAGAAATCTGAATAGATTTCAGTGATAGGAAGCAGTGTACTTCTCTTCCTGCTGCAATTTGCTGGTGCAAAACATTGCAGAATTAGATAGACTCCAGTCTTTGAATGAAGCTCATTAATAATGGTAAGAAAGGAAGAAGACCAGGTGCGTGTGTGTGTGTGAAGATTTCGTCTAGCCATTGAGCATTTGTGAGGGACTCTGTCTCTCTAGAGCAGTCACCATGACAACCATTCATCTATATTTTATAACAGTGTTGTATTGGTGGACATAAGCTGTCTAACTCCCCCCCCCTTTTAAGACCTTTTGTAAGATGAACTTTGTATGGAGATACGGAACACTTTCAGTGTCGTTCAAGATACTGCATGGTCGGTGCAGCCAGACAGTGAACCAGGGTTGAAAAGAGGCTCCTTTGGGGCTAATTTAATACAAATATTGAGGTGAAGCTCACTTGAACGAGGTCAATACTGATGTGGTGCAGTGGGAGATTGAGATGACTGGATGACCTTGGAAGTCTCCTAGCATAGTCGTATAGGTGTCAGAGTGAGGAAGACTGAAATGTTTGTCTGAGTGTGCAGGTGGAAAAAGAAAGTGACTGATCATGCAGTAATACTGCCATGAAAAATCGCAGGTGGGTCTTTCAAAGCTGTGCAAATACAGCATTTGCAGTCTTAGCAGCCTGCAGATGTAGCATGGAAAAGAAATACGATTGTTGTAATATATGGCAACCTGTAAATATCAAGCATTGCTAATGAGATACTATATTTCAGAGTGGAGTGGACGGAAAAGAGGAGGGTTTTTTCAGCCTGCAGTCCTTCAGTCAGTTCTGAGGAACTGCTGTTTGTCTGGCTCGCTTGCTTTGTTTGTGGATCACGGTGGGAGAGGGCATATAGCTGGAATGCAGTATCCTGCCATTAAGGAAAAAAATCGTAAGGTTATCTGTGAATATTGGAAGAAGGAGAGAGGAAAGAATTACTTTTTAAGGCAGCCTGAGTGGAAATGAGTTGCCCTCTTGGTCTGTGGAATTAGAAAAAGTCAGGTGCTCATCCTTTACCACGAGTCCATTTCCACGTAGGGAATGACTAGCATACAGTAGTGATGAAGAGAGGCTGCATGTTTGGAAGCCTGAGTGCTTTTGCTTTTTTTTTTTTTTTTTCCCTCTCCACCGAAGATCTATGCAGGAAGCTTGAGGCCAACTGTGCATCATAGACTAAAGGTGTGTTGCTGCTGGAGTGTAGGTACAAAGAAGAATTAAGCCTAACCAGCGAAGGACTAAAAACCTTGTAAAAACTGCATCCTGTTGAACTGCGCCCTTGAAGTTTGAGGAAATTTGTACAGCTGGCTTTCTGCCTTTGCCTGACTCTCACGTATGCTGCTTCAGTTCATAAAACCTGCAGCGGTTTTATGGTCATGGAGGAAGGGGAACTTCCCTGACCTTACAGTTCTATCGTATGAGGAAGACAGCAGCCTTTTTGTTGCTCTGTCTCCCAGCTTGCTCTTCTTTTCTCTTGGTTTAGATCCTTGCATGCTGTAAGCTCCCTAAGGTCTCCTGGCAGATCTGACAGTTGTTTTTTGACCGTGAGAGGGCAGTGTCTGGGAGAGACGCACAAGCTAAAACGGACAGTTGTCACATACAGATAATGCATAAAGGGAATAGTCTCCCAAACTCAAGTTCAAACAGTGACTTTTTTTGAGAGAGAGAGATAGAGAGAGAGAGAGAGAGAGAAGTCTGGTTTACGTATTTGTATCTGCCAGTAGGTTTCTGCAAATTTGCAGCTTTCATTTTCCCCTGTAGTATGTGGGGGATTCCTTGCTGTGACAGCTTGTCTTCCTTAATCTGGTGCCCTGCTTTTGTTAGGGCTGGAAGCCCTCCTGCGCTCCTCACTTGTGCCTGCTTTCCCCTTTACAGAGCAGGAAACTGGGGAGAGAAGAGCTTACTCCTGAGAGACTCATGCAGAGCAAGGCTTAGATTTCAGTGGATCCCTGTGGCCATCTCTGACACTGTACCTCACGTCTGCAGTTATGCACTGCTGTAACTTACCCTCAGAGGTTTCCTTGGATATTTGGAAGGGGTCCACAAAGCCTCAGAATCACAGTGTTGACAGGATCATGTCTCTTGGGCTCTTCCTCCGTGGATGAGGATGTGATTTTCCTTAGCAGAAGCTGTGAACATGTTCCTAGGCTCGGAGTTGCTGTTGTTTGGCCCTGCTGGTCCAGTTGCAGAGGACTACTGTCACTGGGGAGTGCAGCTTCCCATGAGGCGCCAAGGCAGTGGCTAATAGCAAATAGTGATCTGGGATTACAACAAATGGGCTCAAGCTTTTGCGCGTCTCAGGGAGCAGCATCCAGCCACGAAGGGCTGCTAAGGCGACTGCTGAAACATCGTCTTTTCCAGGGAGACTTACCTCTGACGTAGCATCCATTTCGTGCGGGGGAGATGTGGGATCTGTCGGCCTGTAAAAGAGTAGGGGTGTAAGGAGGTTTTTTAGGAGCTGTCTGAAATACTGGGGAGTAAAGTGGAAAGATTATCTAGGTCTCGGCCTGTTCACTCTGTGCTGCTCCTCCCTGCTGATCTTCCCAGCAGAGGTAACGTGGCAGATGGAGGTGATGTGCTGTCACTTGGTCAGCCCTCAGCCCACGCTCAGGTGTTTGAAAGCTCAGGGGAAGATGCTGCTTTTGGGGCTGGTTGATATTTACAGTACAAATTGTGCTTCCCTTTTGCCCCATTCCCTGCTCCAAAAAAACAGGGTAGGGTTTTTGTTTTCTGACCTGTGAGCTGCTTCCTCGTGACTGTCTGCTATCTTCATCGTCTGTGTACGCTGTGGAAGGGACATCAGCTGATTGTCCATGACGAGAATAAATGGAACTTTCTCCCAGCTTCTGTTACCTGAGCTATTGTTTTGTGATGGGCCAAATATCCTCTAGCTACAGATACCCTTAAAGAAAAGAGATTGAGGGAGAGAAATCCTGTCCTGTCGTGCATGCTAACAGCGGCATCAGTTAGAGGAGATAAGGCTTCTACTGCAGCTCTTTCTGAGCCTGGGTGGAGAGGGGACAGTGGGGAGAAGCGAGATGGAGAAGCCCCCGTTTACCTGTGCTGTTGACATGATGAAAGCACTCAGTCTGTGTTTGTTTCAAGGCTGCCGCACGGTCCTGAGATTTGCAACGTGCAGGAAATTCAGTGGGCAGTGAAATCATTAGCAGCAGCGCAAGATGTGGGCACACGCTGTCTTCTGGGGGCCACCAAGCTCTGCTAACCTTTGGCTGCTGGAGCAAGCCCCCCAGGCTCTGGGCTGCAGGCTGGCTGGTCTCTAGTACAGCCCAGCAGCGCTGCTGTAAAGAAAGATATGGATGTTGTCATTAGACATGAAAAATGCTGAGTGAGATGTGAGGCTTTAAACTCTGACAGGCTGAGATACTGGCAGTATTTAAACATCTGAAAGGTTTTATTTCAAACTCTGAAGCATAGGTAGAAGCTTCAAAGCTGTCAGTCTGTCAGCGAACTTTTCGCAGACAGAGAAATGTTTTGGTGGTGTGGTAAGTGCTGTTGGCTTCTTTGGGAGCTAAAAGTAGAGTTTATTTAATAAGCTGATGGGAAGTGGCCGCTAAGTAGAAATAATTGTTATAATATGGGTGTGTTACCCATCCTTGAGGTATTTTTATAAATATCCTAGAACAAAAGAGCATGTTTCTTAAAGCTGAATATAACTACTGCTCCACCTGGGAACAGTTCTTCCCCAGCAATACCACGTAGCTTTTGTTGTAAAGGGAATTTAAACTTAATTCGTCTCAGCAAACTATAGAGCACATGGGGACAGGCCACGTGTAATTATCAGAGTTCGTATTAGCTGTGCGTGTGTTGTGAGGTACAACCTATGTTTGAACAGGATTTAGAGACCATTTTGAGCTTGTTGCTACAGCTCGCTCCGGGTTTATTGTGCAAAAAATGCACTTAACCCAAGTTTTAAGTCTGTGCTGACTTGTGCCGAGTTTCTCGCTGACGCGGCGCAGTTGCCATTGCCTACTGTGGAAGTCTCCCCTCTAAAGCGCTTACGAGCCAGGGCTGCCGCTCCTGTGTCCTGAGTTCCAGCCTGTCATGGTGCACCCTGATGCAGTGTGCAGGCTGCTGTTTAGCAAGTCCACTGAAAAGGCCCGCAGGCAGTGAGTGTGTATATGTAGTGGTGGGCTGTGACTTCCCTGCTGGGCTGCATTCACCTGCTCACAGAGTCCCTGAATGCGTTACCTCTTGTTTCAGCTGGGCCAGTGACAGAGAGATAAAAGTTCTGTTGTCTGTGACCAGGTACCCCTTCTCTGTCATCTTTTTCCCTCTGATTAAGGAGTGTGTGCGCGTGAGATGAGATGCCTCAATCTATGATTTATTGATTGATTTGTAGGATCATGGGGTCAGTAGCAGTCTGTTCCAGAACCCTGCAAAGCTGCATCTGACTCTCGGGACGTTGGTACTGCTGAATGAACAAGAGATCCAGAAAGCGTGTGACCTCCTGCAGAGATGCAAAGAGGACTTTGTGCAGTAAGTGTGACAAAGGGGGTGTAATCACAGGGCACGCGTGGGGGAAAGAAGCAAGCTGTCTTTGACAGGGGAGAATGAAGAGGGGAGCAGCTCAACAGCAGATCACAACTCAGCAGTCTGGAAATCTAGAAAAAGGCTGAAACATTTCAAATAGAAGCATCAAAAATCACTGAGCAATAGCAGAGAATGTAATTATATTTTGTAGTTTCGCTGGAGCCCTCAGCATTGCCTGAAAATCTTCTCTAGTCGTTTCCTTTTCTCACAGCAATCTCCATTATTTCTGTGTGAAGAATTTTTGCTGTTATTCCTGCTTGCTGCAGAGGAGAGCACCATTACCTTCACATGCTGCCTGCAATGGGCTCCAGCATGCTGCTTCCCTCCTGCCTCAGAGCAGATGCTGAGGTGTCCTTGACATGCATTTCTGGATGCAGGGAGCTGTGTGCGGGGAAGCCAGCAGAAGCCGTATGAGTAATCAATCTGAAATGTTTGGTGCTCTAGGACTGTGGCTTTCTCATAGGCTTTAAACAACGAACTGCAGATGTTATAACTGTAAATGTGTTTGAATGACGCTGTAATTAGCTTATCTCTCTACAGCTTAGAAATTGGAGATGGCCTAAAGGGCTGGTTTGCTTATTATTTTTTTCTGCAAACCTTTTGCATGTAGAACACTTTCTTAATTTTACCTCAGAACAGGAGGGTTTAGCCATGTTACCCCTGCTAATGTCTGTGAGAATTAATGCATGGCCAAAATTTTCGCCTCCTCCTCTAGAATTAAGGCTTTTTTTTTTCCCCAGCTGTTAAATAGAAATGTGAGTGAGTTTCCAGTGGTAGGGCCTGTTTTCAATGCTTGGAAGATACTATCTTCCTCCGAAGTGGATGGGACTGAGACAGAGGAAATAGTTACCCGCTGTTTCCTTGGGTGGAGGAGGAATCAGCATTTGAGTATAACATTTAGGTTATTTTCCCAACTGTGGCCAAAGGAATGTACTTTTTAAATTGATTTAGGCTGCCCTCTGTCCGCATTCACCTTCATTAGTGTTCATTTACTTTTCTAAATGCAGGCAGTGCCTACGAAGAAAGATATGCCTCACGTGCCTTTGACTGTGTACTGGTGCCAGTTTTTGTGCCAGTAAATGCACTAGAAGAGGAAACCGTGTTCTCTTTATTCCAGCTTGGAAATTTTACTAAAAACCTCAAAGGCAGTCAGTCTCTCAGGCAGGCTGAACAAAAGTGAGCAAGGTTAAAACAAAGTCATGCTCATATTGTTAACTTATGTTTATTAGTTCTGCTTGCCCAGACACTCCCTGTACTTTCCATGAGAGCTCGGAGTTAGATGAGACAACAGCACTTTCTCACAGGGAGCTCTCACCGCAGCGCTCTGCCTCCCTGTGATGCTCTGGTGGTAGAGGCAAGGAGGCGGTGTGCTTGGAAGCACACACACTTCCCAGTGCGTTTGCAGGTGTGGGAGTGCATATTGTATCACGCACAGGTTTGAGGCTTTGCCTTCGTGCGAGAGTAGCTGGAGGCAATTATAAAGCAGTTCTTTATTTCCAGTGTTTTTAAGTGCATATTGAAATATACTTAAAACTGCATTCGGTATTGAGCGCTTTTCCCAGTCAAATGGATGAACTGGAGACTTTGTGTCACAACTGATCTCTTTATCGGAAGACAAGAGCTTCTTTGGATTTAGAAATTATACCGTATTATTGCCGATGGGTTTTATAAAAACTAGAGACCTCTGCCTTGAGATGGCCTATGAATACTGTAAAGTTGACTTAACGTATGTCCAAAACAGTAGAAGTATGTATTTAAAGATTTTTACAGTATTTCTTGAGACAACAGCAGTTCTTAAACTTTAGAAATTATGGAGGATTTTTTTGTTTTGGGATTTTGCATTGCAAACAGCATAAATATATGGGAAATACATCTTCTGTGGAGTGCACTGCTCCATAATGTCTGTGTAACAGTTATATTTCACTTAACCTCGAAGTTGTATTTAGCTATGGCAAAAAATGTATTCATTTCATTCATTAGTAAAAACCAAATACTTAGCATGTGCGTGAAGAGTACTATGCGGTGTGTTTCAAAAGCAGATGCGTTATTTCGTATTTTAACATACGGGATCTCTTGCATCGCAGCCAGATTGCTGGAGGCAAACCCCTGACTGTGGAGGTGGCAGGGGTGGAATACATGAATGATGATCCTGCCATGACAGATGTCCTGTATGCAAAAGTTCGCATGAAGGATGGCTCGGACCGGTGAGTTCCTCATGCTCCTTTCTTTCATTTCCCTTCGATGTGCGGAGAGTGCCAAAGCAGCAGTATGGGTGTACCAAGAAACCCACCCCAACTGGTGGCTACTGCTAGCAGTTATTGGGTCAGTAGTCAGAAAGATTAAGTCATTCTTACTTCCTAACCCAGTTAAGGCTGTGATGTGTTCACTCTCTAAATCGGTCACCGGTGGTGCTGCTGAAAGCTGCCATTTGTTTCTGTAGAAGTGTGTCGGATTGAATAATGACGTCGTGGCTTGCGCAGCAGTAGGATGGCCAAGGAGGTACTCCTGAGATGCAGGACGACTTGGCCTCTGCTGCCTAATTCCCAGCCTGCAAAGCGGATTAATCTGGACAGCCCGACATATTCTGCAGCATTTAATTATTCTTAAATCCCAGTTACACCAGAAGGTCCTCTGAAAAGCGTGACTTGATTACGGAGTTGTTGTTTTGTGTCCGTAAGCAGCCTGAAATGCTCACAGGGGCGAAATGTCTGTCTTCAGAGTTGCTGGAGTTAAAGGTCGAAGCCTGGTTGATGCCATTGTGTGTGTTTGTGCTGTTTGCCTCTGTCACAGACGGTTTTAGCAGAAGACTCTAAAAGCAGATCTGTCCAGAGCTGACTAGGATGCAGTGGTATCTGGGCAACCTTCCTCCATCTTGTTTTTGACAAAAACATCATCAGTGGCAACATTTTCTTTTCTCTCTGTTCTTTCTCAAAGATCCTGTCCTGGGGAAATGTAAGAACTGTTATGCTCATGTGCTGTTGTTTGTGACGTGAATGAGAAAACGGGGCAGAGAGATGGAACAAAAACAGCTTTAGCCCCCCCCATTTTTTTTTTCCCCGGTGGTGCTGCCCTCTCGTTATCTGGTCCCTTTGCCAGAGGACATTGGAGAGCTAGGAAGGGAGCCCAGAGCAGTGCAGCTGGAGGAGGAAGACTCTGAGCAGGGGCCTGCTCAGGGAAGAAAAGGATGTGTTCTGGCATCTCCTTTGCCCAGGGGCTGAGAAAACAAGGCAGGGGCCCCTGTTTAGAGCCGTGGAGGAAACCGCATTTTGGGAGGCTGTGTTGAAGTAAGAGATCGGAAGTGGAATAAGAAAACGGTAGAAAAAGGAAAACGTAAGGATTGCTGGGAGGCAGCACGAATTGAAATCTTCTTTTCCCCTTCTCAACTCTTCCTCTTTGAAGTCTGTCCTGCCCTGAAAGAGATGAGATAAAACAGATGGGGAGGGTGGAGAACCACGACAAGCTAGACACCAGCCAGGAGACAGAAAAGAAGTGCGGGAAGAAATAGGGAAGAAGCACTCAGAAAGATGAGACAGAGGCAGTTGTATGACCTAAATGCCCTTCACTGGGTTTCTTGGAGAAAGTGACCAAAATGTCAGCCCTCGGAGCTGAGCTGGGGCCCTCTTTTTGTCTTAATCACCAATTCCGGATCGTCTCCAAAGCGCAGTGCTTGCAAGACTGCTTGTACAATTGGAAATAAGCCTGCGACCTGAGGAGCTATAGAGAAATCCTATAGAGTGTAAGCAGGGACTGAAGTGCTGTGGTGATATCTGCCGGTGTCTGTGGACAGCTTGAATTGGTACATACTAAAATTGCAGTCTGATCCAGATGTCAGCCATACCTATTTTGCTGAGAACCTGTTTAGTATTAATGCTGGCAGAAAATGCTGATGTGCACGTGTGGGGTGGCAGAGCTGCTTTTGGCTGGGGAGAGAAATGGGATCTTCAAATCCACCTTGTCTTGAAACTGGAAATGACCTCCACACCTGAGATGCTTGTGACACAGGTAATGACTCCTCTGTCCTTCACGGAGGTCTGCTAGCTGAGGTCTTGGCCAAACCCAGATCTTGTGCTTTGCCTGGCACCTAAAGACCTCTAGACTTCTGTTTTGAAACACATCATCTGCTTTTTGCGTAGCGGTGAGCTCAGGGAGGGTCACGTGGTTGTAAGCTTTTATCTTCAGCCCAGGCCGGTCTTGTCCTTCCCTGTGAATTAACTCATCTCTCACAGCAGGATGAACGGGCACTTCTGTCCTAATACAGTCCCTTAGCTGGTAGCAAGAGTTTGGCAAATGTTTAGTTTTGCAGAGGGGAAAGAAGATATTTTTGAGTTGATTTAGAGCACTGAAAATTTCTTTTGCCTCTGCTGAGACTTCAAGAGACAACATGTTGGCCAACTAGAGATTATAAAGAAGGGAGGAACAGAGATTTCTTCCGTAAAACTTCACTTTGCCTTCCGGTCTGCTAGACAGATTACTGCTGAACAGCTCCACGCACTTCTTGCCTGCTAAAACCTGGGTGCTGTTTCAGTAGAGCTGCCTTTTGCGCGGGGAAGCTGGTAAAGCAGGTAGAAATCACGGTTTCTCAGCTGCAGGGTCGAAACTAGAGGAGAGTGGTGACCGTGTGGTTTGCTGTGCTAGACCAGGTGGCGGCCGCCAGTGTTTGAGAGGTGTGTGCCTTCCTGTCTCATGCAAGATGTCTGGCTAGCTATTCTGAGTGGTTCCTGGCATGGCTGAGGGGTGGAGTTCCTTCCTGATCTTCCGATGATCTTGATCAGCTTAAGCTATAAAGCAGGAGATTTGATTTACCCTGACTTAGCTTGCATAACTGCAGACAGTATTAGGGGTTGGCAAGCCCTTCTGCACATATAATGGCTCAGACTGAGAGAGAGATCATGCTCTGATGCCTCCCACATGGCAAATAATTTCCATTATAATTCATTCTAATTTGTTTTATTTCCTTGATTAACTTTATAACGTAATAAAGCACCATTTTCACTTGAGCTATTCTCTGTTAATTTGTTTTAGTATTGTCGGTAATGATATTCATTTAATCTTTGTCATTGCTAATTTCAAAAATCACTGATGTAAAGCCAGAAAATAAGTGGTAGAAATCCATGATAAGCAGCAGTTTGCAAGTCTTGAAATTGTCAGGTGGCTGCTGGAAGCCCCCGAGGGGCTGCACAAAGCCTGCGGTGTTGTCCGAGCCAGCGCCCGGAAGCACAGCGGAGAAGCTGTGTCTCTGCCTTCCCATGGCAGCTGAGAAACCACTGTGGTGGCACCTAGTGGAATTAGAGTGCTCTCTAACTGCTTGAAAGTGGTGAGGTGGTCCAAATCCTACTTCACAGAACAATTTGCTTCTGTGTCGTTTTAGTGGATGGGACACTGTTGGTGTAGCACATCCTTGCTGTTTTTGGTAAGGCTGAGACACTGCAGGTCCCTGGGGCCACAGCTGCTTTCATCCCAGACCACAGCCAGACAGGAAGGTGGCAATAGTGCTCTGGTTCGGCTTGCTCGGTAGCTCAGAAGTTAGAGCATTGAGCAGAATGTGTCCTCTGGGTTTGTGCCCTCTGTCGTCATGTTCTGGGTTCTCCTGGAAATGAAGCCAGTGACTGGGTTGCTTATTTGGGACAGAGAAGATCTGAGCTCTGGCCCAGCACTCTTGGTGCACTGTGTAAATGACAGCCTCTGCGCGGAGCCGATCTTCCTGGAGTCACGGTAGCCAAGTTCCTCTGTGGGTCTGAGATTTTTGCACTTGCAAGGAGAATCGTATTATGTTTCATGGCGGTAGAGAGATGCATGCTTCAAATGACAGTAACATCTGTCTTTTTACTGTGAGCAAACTCTCTGCTTTGCCTGCTTTGCCTGCTTTGCCCTTCTTTGTGGAGTATTTGCAGCAGAAGTGATCACCGAGGAAGCTTTGCAAAACAGCCAGAACTTTTTGCATGAGAACTGATTTGCCTGGCAGAATTCTGATGAGTTTGTTATCTTTCCGTTAGAGGCTTGTGCAGTTTTCCCATATGCATGCAGAGACTTCGTTTCGCACATGCTTTCCTCTCTGGCTGAAAAGTGAAAAGCTGACAACACAGGGGTTTCTTCTTGGTTTGCCTTGCTCTGTTCTTTCTCTCTTTGCCTTCGCAGATTGCAGGTGATAGCTGACAAACTGGTGGAACGATTTGTGGCCTCCGGCCTGATGCTGAAAGAATGGGATAGGGTGAAACTCCACGCTACTGTCATGAACACTCTCTTCAGGAAAGATCCAAGTGGTGGGTATACCTGATCCTTACCATTAAATGTATTTAAAGCAACAAACTGAACAGGGGATGCTTTGGTCAGTAACTGTTGGCTTTATTATATATTTTCTTTATTTGTTTTAAATTTACAATTTTCTTAATCTCAAAAATACTTAGAAGATTGTAGGGGGGAGGTGGTTGAAGAAGCCATTGGCAGAGCTGGAGAAAGCGGCCATGCTTTAGATACTTTCTGATTGCTTTCTAAGATTCTTGGCTACAAAAACACTGGTAACACTCACAAGCTCTGGAACACATCTGAAAGGAAAGCATTCAGGTACCATGTGAGGCCTTGGGCTCTCTCTGCCCCAACAGTAAATTGAGATTTGGTAACACCTTCGCGTGCTGTGCTAACCTTTAAGCAAGAAGAACACTTGATCCTCTTTGGTCAAGTTAGAGATTGCTTGTCGCTTTAGGAACGTGATTCCAGTGTCTCAAAGTACGCTTTCTCGTTAAATCAGATTCAGGTTGCGGTGAGGCTGAATATGAGCTGTTATTGAGTATATGGTGTCTGCTGTCTCTGCCAAAAGATTGTCTGCTCTAGCAGGCTGTAGCATCGCTCTTATCACGTTACTTATAAAGCAGCCTCAGATACCTTGCGTTAGGGAGGGGCTGTATATTACAGCCTTGTTCTCCGTGTGCAGACATGCATAGGCTCTGGCACCGGTGTGTGGTTTGCAAGCCTTAGCAGCGTCGCACTAAAGCTTTTCATAGCTTTCACTGGCATAGGGGGTTATGTGCGACGCTGAGAGGTTAGTCTGAATGTTCTCCGGTTTCGGTCTCTGAGAGTCTCTGTGTGGACAGTGATAACAGCAGATTGTGTTAGGGTTTTCTGGGCACCCAGTCGTAGGCTCTGGGGATGGCTGCTATTGAAGTCAGATGAGCAGAGATTCTGAAAAGACAGGGTTTAAGTGTGTCAGATCGAGCCCTGAAAATCAGTGGAAGTCCAGCGCAAAGTACTGGTGTTGCTCTCCGTTAGCTGAGGCGTGTGGGCAGCAGCATCTAGTCTGATGGGGTCGTTCAGACACGTAATACGTGTGAGGCATTCGGACACAGTGGTGAGAGCTTTATACGGACGGCCGCAGAAGTCGTTTTATATTCCATACGAGGTTTGAATAGCGTGTCAGATACGAGTGGGACTTCACAGTTGATGCTGGAGATGAGAAAGAAATATTGAATTTATTCACTGAGTGAGGCAGGGGTCCTGTGGAAAGAACAATCGTGTACCTAGGGTCTGTATATCGAAATCCAGCCATACTCTGGGGAAATTGATGCAAGATGTAGGCATTTGGCAGTTGCTATAGGCATAGGTTGCTATTCTTGGTGTCCTCATGTGTAGCTGTGTGCCTGCATGCATGCGGTGTGCAGGGATGCTTCGCAGAGTAGGCGGTGAAGACTTGTACAGGTGCAGTTCGGAACGCATTCAGCATTACGCTCACACGCTCAGTCTGGTATTTGGTGCCGTTCCAGGCAATGCAAGTGCTTGCTGCTGCTGACTCTTACCCTGGCAGGATGTGGAATTTAGAATCAGCCAAAGAGAAGCAGATGTGTTGCACTGAGCCAGCAGCCCTAAAAAATCACCTTAGCGGTAGCTGTTATTTAGGCTGTTTCCTCCAGGTAACTAAGATGACCCGATAGAGGCACCAGTTCCTGTGTGTTAGCTGTGTTGTCCTCTTTAAAATCTAAGCGGAAATATTTTTGCATGAAGAATTGGGCAAAAGTGGTTTATTAGCTGGCAGCAGATTTGGGGATGGGAAGGGTGGGGGAGTGAAGTACAGCACACATGGTTCTCCTATCTGAAGCTCACTGTGGTGGTGGCTTTTCTCTTTACAGCTGAAGAGCAAAGCAGTACAGTGACTGGTAAATCATCTTTCAAGGAACGGGAATCTTTTAATGGCCGAAATATCCTCAAGGTCAGTATAAAATAATTAGGGGAATCAAGCCAGCTCTGGATACCGTGTAGCCAAAAGAGGTTGAAACACCTCTTTAAAATTGCTTTTGTCTTAAGCTTATGGGAGCTCCCAGAGGGGATCTGCTTTGAAAATAAACAATCCGGATCATTCATAATTGGGAGTATTACAGTATTTAACAGAAGCGTTCTTAAAGCTGGTGAGGCTCAGATCGGGAGGATGTAGCACGAATGCTAAGTGGGTGTTCGTGTTGTCGTTTACTTCGCTCGTGTTTTACCCTGGAGACTTAGGCTTGTGTTATTTCTCCGCCCACCAGAAAGGAGTACTTTGCTCTTGTTCTGCTTGTTCATATATATTTGTTGCTAAAACCGGTGGCTACTTCACATGCTTTTTTTTTTTTTTTTTTTTTTTTTTTTTTTTTTTTTTTTAAGATCCTTTCACTATTGATTTGCTTGGGTTTGCTCCGGAAGAGTAGTGGATAGTGGTAGGCAGTCCCACTAGCCAGGATCTGAGGGCTTTGTCAGTGATCAGAGCATAAGAATAAAGATCCTCGAGACAGTGCAGGTGGGAAAGGCTTGAATGGGAGCGTGTTGTAGCCTCCCAGGCTTTCCCAGCCAGGGCAGAAACCGCAGGCAGTTTCTGCTGCTCTTCCAGACGGTAGCGTCAGACTGATGCTGTCTATGGTGCTCGGCCTCTGCGAGAGTCCGGAGAGAAAAGAAAAGCACAGAGAAATAAAATGGAAAATGACGCGGGGTTGTTAGCAAATCTGAATCCTCGTTGTGTGAGGGAAGGGAGTTTGTTGCAGGTGGCTCTGTGAGGGAGACGAGGCAGTGTTTGCGTACATTTGGAAAACGGTAGAAGGTGTTCTAGCCACAGATTGGCAACGAAGAAACATGAGTGAGGATGCAGGCTGCCTGGGAGATGGAGAGTCCAGAAGGACCTTAGGGCGTCGGAGGATGGGAGTGGTGCGTTTCATTTGTGTTTACTGTTTCACTGTTTAATGTATTAGGTGCTGGATGTGTGGGGATGTAAAGATAGGGTGAGGAACTGATTGACCTCCTCTGTACAGAGGATGAACAAAGGGACAAAATTAGGTTAAGCTGTCATTGTCCTCAAATGTGTGTGGGAGCGCTGTGTCATGACTCAGCATTGCCCCGTGTTGGGCGTTTGGTGTGAGACCACATTATTGCAAACTGAAGCAGAGAAGCCACAGACACGGCGCTGTTCCTAACGGGCGCCGAGATTTTGGTCCGCTCCCAGCATCTGAAAGCGGGCTCCAGAAGGAGAAGACGTTGTGTGTAAGAAGCCCAGAGTGTCTGGAGGGGCTTAGCTTTCAAGGCGCACGTCCTCTTCTCACTTAGCTCTTCGGTCTTTTTGTATTTGTTAATTTTGTCTTCAGATTGTAGAGAGACATAAAATCAGACCTTCTTTCTTCCTTAATGCTCATCATCCAAAAATAATAACAATTCCAAAGGCATAGCGATGCTCCCTCTACTGGTCGCACCATTTATGGATTGCCCGGCGGGGTCTGAGGATCTGTGGGTCTTGGGGTGTGTGGCACCTAGAAGCTGCAGGACGCAACTGCTCTGCCTCGGTTGGCTATTTCTTATTCTGCTGCTCTCTGAAATATGAGCTGATGCATTTTTAAAACTCCTAATTGATTTTGTACTGATGTAGCCAAAAGAGCTGCTGGCTGTTTGGATTGTTGGTAATTACTTGAAAGCATATCTTGCTGCAAGAAATGTCATCCTTCTCCCCCACCTCCACTGCGTTTCCTAACCTGCTCACTTCATATTTCCCTTTGGTCTCCCACGTGCCTGCAGCAGAATGCCCGTTGGCATTAATTAATTACATGAGTCATAAATAGCTCCCGGCTTCTTAACAGAGGAGCCCAACCTCAGCCAGCCACTGATGCGTTCTAGCATGACCTTGCAAGGATGCGCCACTTCTCTCCCAGCCCCCTTCTATATACATTATTTATCTTCTCCTGTTCAGGGAGGTTGCCCTCTCGCAAAGAGGCTTCATTAACTTCTGCAATAGGATCTAAACGATGGGCTGTTAACGAATATGGCTGCAGATGGGCAGGCTGATTTGCAGGAGCTGTTCCCGTGTACACCATGCAACATACTGTGTGCATGTTTCCAGAGTCGGGGACTCTGTAATAGCTGCGTTGGGTGGCAGTGGTCCTGCTTGGAAAGCGGACAAAGTAAGGCTACTGGTAGGAGGCCATCACGTGGGAGAACTTGGTTTTAGCCACTGTCGTTCCTGTTGTGCAACTAAGACCACGGCATTCTTGAGACAAAGTGGTCGGCTTTGTTTAGCAGAGGAGCAGAACTTGAAATATCAAAGCACGACATGTGACTGAGACGCCTTGGTTCTGGTGTTCAGGTCTGAGGCTCCCGCACGGTCACAGCTGATATGTGCCTGCAGATGCATTGGCAGTGCATGTTTGCTGATAGCATGCCTACGTTACTCTAGACTCCAGCTGGTATTTTGCTCTCAGCAGAACTAATCAGAATTGTATTTAATAATCCTATGTTCTACCCGTTCTGCGGAGTTAAACATACCCTCCTATTTGTGCTAATAAATGGTTACGCAGGCCGGTACCCTTCCCACACTGCTCAGAAAATAGATCCTGTAGGATGAGTTGCATTTGGGAGTTTAAATTATTTCTATCTTGAGGATTACCCATGAAAAAGGCTCCTCAGTCTAGTTGGTCATGAAAGCCCAGGAGAAGCCTGTGCCCAAACAGCTGAATGATTCGTATCTCCCGTGAAAGTGCTAGACGCTTTAACTTCATACTTGTCTCATCTAGGCCCAAGAAGCTGGGGATGCTTGATGAACCGCTTCATACAGAACAGTATGTATTTTTTCTAGTGCAGCTAGTGGCTGGTTGATCGACTCCTTTGAACAACCGAGTCAGATACTAAACTGTTGGTCCAGCTGGGAGCGAAGTGGAACATGTTGGAGAGCAGACGGAGGGGGAAGCAGTACACAAATGAAGGGTAAGAGCAGCTCCTTCCTTTGGAGAGAGAGAGAGGGGTGGTGCTGGCTCAGCAGCCTCTCTGCCCTTCCTCCTGGACCATGGTCACGCTGCAGCCCTGCGTCGCTGCTGGCCAGGTGGTAGAGCGCTTGCACGGAGGCAGCTGGGGCAGCTGCGTGCTTCTCCGGAGACACAGCTTGGCTGCCTCTGGGCTGAGACGTGTTTTTATTTTTCCTTTTTTTATTTTTTTTCCCTCTCCTCTCCATTAGTGAAAATATCAAGGCTGTGGCAAATGGGATTGCCAAAATACGAGACTAGGCGTAGTTAAATAGATCCAAAGAACGGTGAAGGCAGAGCCTGGCCACTATACTTTGAAAGGAAAGGAAGGCTCACAGTAGGAAGGAAACCACCTGGGCTCTCGCTGGGTTAGAACAGAATGATATTTAAGTCAAGGTTTGGGGACTTAAGGAGTGACTTTTGCCACACTTAAACAGGGGGGAAGGAAGTTTTGTGTAAGCAGAAAGGCGAGCCCTGCCACTTAGCACAGAGTTGTGCATTAACAGCTTATGAGATTAAAACTCAAGGGAGCAGCTATTGAGGAACAACAGTGCAAAGCCGCGCGTATTAGCTTCCGCAGCTGCTAGGGGAGACTTTAAGCTGAGATGGAAGAACGGGAGCCGGATCAGCGGAGGCAGTGACACTTGTTGCCTTGCACGGGCCCAGCAGCGGGAGCAGAGCGGCAGGGCGGCCGGCTGCAGAACTGCTCTCGGAGGGCTTTTAGGAGCGACGAAGCCTAATTCAATGAGACTTCTTTTTTGGGACCCCCATAGAGGGGATTAAATTACGGGACTGTATCTGCTTTCACTGGCAGTAAGGAGAAAGTATGTTTCCCGGGTGACACGCAGAGCCAATGTGAGGAATGGATCGTAGCAAAAAAATCTGGTAGTGTTCTCTGGTATCATTTTTATCTTGCTGAACAAGACTAGTGCCGTGCCTGTGGTGTGTAGTAGTTCAGTTTAAATAAGGTGTTTGATGTGGTGCTGTATAGAAACCCTCAAAATACCCCAAACCGAACACTCAATAAAACTGATTAACATCCGACCCTGAGTAGTCACCTTGGCCAGTTCCACTTTCAGACAAGGAATACCTTTTGTGTTCTGCCGTCGTTGGTACCCGGCCTTTTCTGCCTTACGAATTTCAGGAGACAGAGTCTTTTTCCAGTGTATTTCTAGGCCAAGATGAAATCAAAAGGCCAAAGAATCCATGTTAGACAAGGCTGGCAAATGTTCAGAAAGGACGCGCAGGCTTTGTTACCCTCGGTGGGATGATAAAGGCGTATATCCAAAGTAGAGTGGTAAGTTGGAGAGACATGTACGGGGAGGTGGCTGTTTGGAAAGTTTTGAGTTAAAACAGGAAAAAAAGAAAAAAGTCCACTGGGTAAGGACAGACTGAATAAGAGATTGTGGTGCAACATCACTGTATCAGAAATGAGGCAGTACTTGCCTCACGTAGGCTTTAAAGAGGAAGCAAAAGCGAAAAATGAAAGGCCGTAGTGCCGCTTTGCGGAGGAGAGATTTTCACGTTCGGTTCTGATCCTGCCATTATCGAGGGAACCTGAAACGATAGAGGGGGCTCAGCAGTGTGCAATTAGAGTGCCAGTGGGATGGGAGGATGTGACAGCTGAGCAGATGAGCCTGGAGATCAGCATTTGTATGATCTTGGAAAAGGAGATTAAATTGGGGTTGCTGTGAAAATGCTTTCCTGTGAACGATGTTCTTCGAGAAAGAGGCGTATTCACGCTATTTGCGTACGGTGAAGCAGGAATCCGAAGGGGCATTTGAGAAATTAGACTAGACAATAGGGGGAAAATATTTCTTAAGGAGTGTTTGGGCCTTGGAGCAGGGTGAAGAGGCGGCGCTGGAGGTATTCAGAAAAGGCTGAGACGTTGCGCTGAGGAAACTGCAGGGCAGGAAGTGCAGGAGGTTTGTGCTAACTTGCTTGCATGTGACAGAAATCCTTTTGGTGACCTTAACAGAGAAGCCTGCTTTTTTTTTTTTTTTTCCAGAGATGCTTAGCAGCTCTCTGACTAATTTTAGCAGGAACTCTGAGTGCTGGCAGAGGGAGGATTGACTCGGAGGGTTTTAAGGTTCCCCGTTACCCTCGGCCCCTCCAGGTAGCGCCCCCAGGTGCGTGCCGTGCTGGGTGCTGGGCGGGCGGAGGGGTGCGCGGCTCCGCCAGCCCGGGAGCTCGGCCCTTCTGGCGGTCACCCTGTAGGTGCCTCTGCTCCTTCCGCCCAGTGGGCATCGGTAAAAGTAGCGCTATCCCTCGTGCTGGATAATTTCCCAGGTCTGTCGGAATTAGTGTCCTGGTTCCATGGATGGGCTCCTCATCTTGCTGTTCCTGTGAGGATAGCTGGTGGGTAACATCGGTGGCAGCTCCTTGTCCTAGTATCCAGATACGTCAAGCCTCCTGGCATCTCTGCAGCTGAAGTGAAGCCCAGCTCTCCTAAAAGCTGTAACAAGAACTGCTAGGAGCCACAGGGATGAGGCTTCCTTTAAGAAAGGCAGTGGTTGATCATTAATTTCCTCAAATAAGTTGTACTGTAAACCCCTCATGTGTGAGGAGTAGCAGGGCACGGGCAGTTAGCAGAGCCTGAAACGTGCTGCTTTTTTTATTCTCGTCTAAAGGATGTGCAAAAATCCAGTAACCTCCAAACGTCCCGCTTGTATTTGTTTCTTAGTTTGCAGAGTGACTTTCACCATAGCAACTAGGGTTTGATTTCTACAAGCGCATGAATTTTCATGGAGCTGTGAGGAGACCCAAAACCCTGAGCTAAAGAGAAGGTTTGCAGCGTGGTTTTCGCTTGTGACGGAGGGAGCCCCGCAGGGAGAGGATCTCAGCTGAACGAAGGCCTGCAGCTAGCCCCCAAGAGTTTTATTTGCCAGAAGTCAGGCCTGCCAGATGAATTTAAACTATAGCTGAGTGTCTCCCTCCCCACTGCCTTTAGCTGCTGCATCGCTCTCTTGCGGCTGAGGTGACTGTACCCTGGTTTTATGAGGAACTGCACGGCAGTGAGTGCAGGAGAAGGATCGGCTGCTTCCGTGTTCCTAGAGCTCAGCTGGGAACTTCCTACCTTTCCCACCCGTGGAGGTCAGGAGGCTGATACGAATGGTGTGGAGCAGGCTCCTCTTAGTTTTCGAGGTGAAATCCTGCTGGGGAAGAGCAGGAAAATTGCATGCTTGTTAATAGGAAGGAAGAGAGCTCCAAATGATCTTGGTAAGTTGGGCTGAAACAAATGGGATGCTGTGCGTAAGGACAGGTACAGGAGGGAGCAGCAGCCTTGGTGCAGGACTGGGAAGAACTGCCGACAAACCAGCCTGACAGAAAGGGGTGTGAGGTTATGGGGGGTGCTGCCAAGCACAAGCCAGCCAAGTCAGCCTGCTCCAGAAAAAGAAAAGAGGCAAAGGTCTGCAAAATAATCTGTGTCTAGCCCTCAGCCTGCAGCTGAAGTACTTTGGGCAGTGTGGAATGGATGCAAAGAACTCAGAAGGCAACATTAAGGTGAGGGCTAGAAAATGTGGTCTCTGAGCTGAGACTAAAAGACTTGGTGCTGTTTTGAGGCAAGTAAAGAGAAGAAGGAGAGCTACGCGTCGGAAAAACTCGTGGAGCGTGTGGAAGCTTTTGCCAGTAGCAGCTCAATATTGTCTTCCGTGCCCTGAAGATAGGGTAGGAAATAATGGGCTTAAATTGTACAAGAGAGACTCAAAGCAGGTGTTAGGAAAAATCTTCATAAAGGAAAGGATAATGAAGCTCTGGAGTAGATTGCCTTGGGAGGGGCAGGATAAACGAGGGGCTCTGTTTTGGGGGGAGATAGGAAAAGGAGAGTTGCTTATCCAGGATATGTCAGCAATGACTGAAACAGAGCTCATCTGCTCCTCTCTTGGGGAAGGAGAGGGTGGTGGAGCAGAGGACCTCTCAGTCCTTTCTTCAGCCAGTTGTTTTGTGGTTACTGCGTGAAGTATATGCGAAACACTCAACGTGAGGTGGCATTTGCTTGTGTACCAAAAGCTTCTTGGTATTTATGCGACATTTACTGAGCCTCAGTAAAATAGAAGTATAAAAAAGAAACCTCCAACCGTACGTGCCTAAGATCTTTCTCCCTGATCTCTGTACATGCTTCTTGCTCTTACAGTAATGAAACCTTTTCGGATGGAAATGGTTATATTGTCGCTGCTTTCCAAGGGAAGGCATAGATGACTTAATCAAGCAGGTTTTTCTTCTCTGTCATAACTGACATAACTGACTCACGTCCTGCGTTGGGCTTGCACTGTCGCAAGGCGCTCACTTCTTTGTAGTTTCAGATCGCGTTGGTGGTTAGTGAATAGTTGGCTCAAGAAGTAATAAGGTGAATGTCAATGATAAAGGAGTTAATGCTTTGCTTATGTACAGAGCGGCTCCCCAGAGATGGGCTGCTGGGATTGTTACGACCAGCGTTTTTTCCCTCCTGAAGTCTGTAGGCTTTCTTCTGTGTAAGAGAAATGAGGTAAAATGGGCTCTGCTGTCACGTTTTAAAGCCTGCAAGAGGTTGAAAGAAAATGAGAGGGGAAAGGCTGTTCCTCCCGTTATCTGGGTGCGCAGGTAAGGTGTTGTGCTGGTGGTGGAAAGACGCTCGGAGCCAGCTGCACGCTCGCAGAGGAAAACACACGATCCACGTATGCCTGCCGTGCTTTGTGGCTGACCCCTCGAGGCCTTGGGGTAGGGAGTGGGCTCGCGGTGACAGCTGCCTTCTCTCTCTGCCCTCCCTAGTCGTCTTTCCCACCCTTGCTAACGGGGGCAGGAGGTGGGGAGCTCTGCAGAGAGCCGCCTCTCCGGGTTAGCGCCCGTCTACCTGCGCTTTCTGCAGTTCTTGTCCGTTATTGCTGGCAGACTTCCAAACACAATTAAACCTCTGACAGATATTCATTGGTGTGGCGGTGTCCAGAATGAATAATAACAAGAATTGGATGTTCTTTCTTGGCACCGAACTGCTTCAGAAAACGTATTTTGAAAGTGAAAATAGAACTAAAAAAAAAAATATCCATTAATGGAGCAAACTTCCTGGATCTTGATGTATTGCCCAGTTGTAGCTCGCCTTCTGTGAACCAGTAGAAGATTTGGTTTTGGATGTGCCTGTTACAGGTCAGGGGGATTTGGGTCGGGTCACAGCTGGAAAGGGGTGATGCCTTCCTCAGGACGAGGAGGAACGAGCTGGGCCGACGCATCCTGCCGGTTCTGAACTGGGCCAGCTTCTGCCGCGTGTGCTGTGGAGGTAACAGCCTCTAGCCGGCGGCTGGGACGGACACCGGGAGGCTTCGCTAGCTCCGCCAGCGCGAAGCCAGAGCGGGGCACGGGCAGGCCCTCGAGACGCCCGTTTTCCGCTGCCGGCTCGTGTTCAGGAGAAAGCCCGCTGAGGAGCGACAGAGGTGCCGCTGAGAACTGAGCTGCCCTGGCAGGTCTGCGTGGGTGGCCACAGCAACGAGGCAAATTAGCACCGAGGCGCATTAAACAGGTAAGTGAGATGCCAGGAGTAGGGAGGGAGGCTGCGGTTTGTGTAGCAAAGGAGCTTAATCGGGTGAGCCGCAGTGGAGAGCGTTTGCTAGTTCGGTGGACTCTTCTTAGCTGGTGTTTCTAAGTGTCACTTTCATGTTTATAAATCCTTTATTTTGAACCTGTCAGTGCTTTTTTTTTGGCATTGGTTAACTCTTGATCCGTCAGGTCTTTTGCCTTGACGCTGGCAGCGGCTCGGTAACGCAGCGGTTCGCTGGAGAGCCGGTGCCTTCCCTGCTGTAAGTGGCAGTGTGTAGGTAGCGCAGCTGTGCCTTAGCCCGCTTGCGGGGAGGAGCGGTCGCTCTGTGCTCTCCTGCCGTTTTCCCTTCCAGGCTGTGACCGCGCTATACAAGCGTTCGTTCCGGTGTATCATCCCGTACGAGATGGAAGAAGAGCCCGATCTCTGTAAGTCGCAGCCTGTAGCGTCATCCCGTCTGGTCCCTCCCCTCGCTCTTCGTGCGAGCCAGTGCACGAGGGGCGGGCGGGCGGTCACGCTCTGCTGCGAGTGCGGTGGGGAGTACCCAAGGGATGGTGTGCAGGGTCTGAAAACAAACGTGTTCCACTGCTCCGTGCTCAGGCACCCCTTAAGAAACGCCGCTTCGTTTTTCTCCATGCCTGTCAGCAGGTGCCGGGGATTTTCTTTGTTTGTTTGTCCCTTTCTGTGATGGGGAAAACAGCGCTGTCGCGTGGCGATTTCCTAAGGAAAGCAACCGTCCTGCTTTCCAAGATCGTTCCTTCTTTCACCGGCGCTCCTGATCGGGACGTGCCGGCGGTAGCGGCCGCCGCTGGGCGGACTGGTGCCTGTTGTCACTGTGTGCAGAACAGATGAAGCTGTAAAGCCTGCAGCTCCTCTGAAACTCGAGTTTAATCTCCTAGTTGGAGCTGTCTCCGCATTATTTTCTGCTGCTGGACTCTGGCTCCCAGCGTTGTCTTGCGTAGCCACAGAGCTGTTTGGCTGGCTGTCTTCTGCCTTTCAAAAGCAGTCCTCCTGCGAGGGTGTTCTCCCTCGAAGGTAGAGACAGACGGGTCTCAGGAAGGGATCTCTGAGCAGATCAGCACCTACGAACTGGGCAGAACGGAGGGGAAAGGATTGCCGGTGCCCTGGCGTCGGCGTGGATTGCGCAGTGTGAACGACAGCTAGCTCACCCGCAGCTGTAGATTCCCGGACTCGCGCTCGCTCCTCTTCACGCATCTCAGAAGTTCCTAGTTTTGGTGCTTTTTTTCCAGATTTGGCGAATGGGAACCCCCCTCAGCCCTCCGCAGAGGGTAACCGGCTTCCTTAAGCTGATCGGTCACAGACTAATGGCATTATACGCTTGTGCCCGCCTGCAGCGCCGATTCACCGGGGACAGTTTTGTACTGTTAATCTATAATACCCCTACCCTAAGGCCGGGCTTTATGTGGCTGGAGCTCACAACAAAGCGAGCTCCCTGCAGACTGTCATGTGTGTGTGTGTGTGTGTGTGTGTGTATTTTATCCTGTGATAATGCTGCTCTTTGGTGGTAGGTTTTTAATTGCAAGGCAGTGCAGCACGTTGTTGGTCCCTCAACGTTCCCGAGCACCGAGACTCTCGGCAGAGCTGCTTGGATTTGTTATTAATTCAGAATAGGTCATTTTTGGCTGACAGCTGTAGACAGCATAAGGCTTTAAAACTGATCAATAATCCTGACTGCAGCAGCAAAATCCAGGCCAATCAGTGTGAGTGCAAACCGGAGATTACACAGAGGAAGTTTTAAATACCTCTTGCTCCCTTCCCTTGCCTGGACTTACTTTGCCCTCCCACTGCCCAGCGCCTTTCCAGGCGAATCCGTTAGTATTTCTCACGCTTGTTGAGCCTGTGACGGGTGATTTAAAAGTACCGGTTTGTGTTGGCGTCTCCGCTCTTCATAAACGGAGCTGAAACGCGCTGCTGCTGTCCTTGCGTGGATTGGCGCTGTGATTTATTGCTGCTCTTTCCAGGTTTGAAGACAAAGGTGCCGTCTCGTTCGGGCAGGGCTGTCCGCAGGAAGCGAGGGCCTGAGCACGGCTGCTTGACAAATACCTGTGCTCAGGAACAGAAAATCTTACAGATGCTTGCCTTAACTGCTTCATCAGGGAGTGCTCCTCCTTTACAGTTATTTCTGAAGTGTTTCCGTAGATATCTGCTTTACAAGCTTAGGCAAAAGGAAAAAAAAAATGCAGAAGAGAGCCATCCTGGTTTTGATCTCTTGCTCTGACTTTGATAAGGAAGTTGTTGTGGTTTGGGGGCCGAAGTTTGCGCTAGCATTTTTGGCTTACGTTTGCTAAGAGCGAGTGACTTGATGTGTGAGTCTTCCTCTTCCAAAACAAATACTCGGTCTTTGTCGTCTCTTAAGAAAATGGTTGTTGGCACC
The DNA here is from genome assembly GCF_028389875.1 of Rhea pennata. Lineage (NCBI taxonomy): Eukaryota > Metazoa > Chordata > Aves > Rheiformes > Rheidae > Rhea > Rhea pennata. The sequence goes on along the minus strand of NC_084669.1, from coordinate 36,971,306 downwards.
TCGGGGGAGCCCTGCTGCGTAATTTGTGTGTAATAGACGGGAATGGACCTCAGGAAAAGAAAGATTTCAAACGTCTGAATGGGTTTGTCTTAAACGAGAGAAATGGGGATGTTAAACGTGACAGATGTTGTGCTGCTGGCTTTTCTTGGCTCGGGATAAATGACTTCTGGGCAGAAATCTAGAGGAGCTTTCTTGCCGGGAGCTCTTGCAGGACTGCTCGCCTTTCACAGCCACCTGCTAGATCGTGCTGTTGGAGCCGGCCCCCGGAAGGGAAGGGAAGGGAAGGGAAGAGGGGGGAGCGCTCGCACGTGAGGACCTATGGTAATTTTTCTGGCTGACGTGTGAAATGTAGGTTATGTAGACCTGCGCGCTCCCTCCCTCTAGGGGCTTCCCGCTTTCGCGGGAAGCGGCGTGGCTGCCGTCCCTGCGGGTCCCGGGAGGACGCTGTGCCGCCGCTCCTTTCCAGGGGACCTCTCGAGGGAGACGCTCGTGTCCTTCCAGGCACCTTGCTGAGCGGCTCCTGAGCCTCGGGATGTGTCGCGAGCGGCGCAGCCTCTCTCTGGCACATCGCTCAGGGGCGCGGGGACGAGGGTTAAGAGTTAACGATGCGCTTCCCTTACTCGGTTCTAATTTAATTTGGAGAAGGCAGCGGGAAGACAGAGGGCACTTAGTCTAGTAAGTGCTATTCTGTTGATGGGAGTTAGGAGCTTGCGTGGTACGTGTGGTGTTGACTTTCTCAATTGCCTTTTGCCTCTATCAAATTCATTTTCGTTTATAATATTAGCAAAATCCCAACCCCCAACCTCTTATTTATTCTTTGGGCAACGTGGACATAAATCCTTCAGTGTGTTTGGATTTATAGAATTACTGCGCTTTTGCTGAGCCTTGCATCCCGCGCCAATCAAATGACACGGCTTTTAGTAACCGTGCGGATGGCCGGGTTTCTCCTTCCCCCCCCTTTCCTGCTGACTGCTCCCGACTGGTTTGTGCCTCCTAGTGCTCCAGGCAGCCTTTCTGGGAGAGGAGGACCAAGACACCGTCAGGAAGGGGAGGAAAGGGACTGGCCGTGCTTTGGGGTTACTGGAATCCGCACGGGAAGCGTAACAGCCGCCGGGTCTCTTCTTTCCTGGCCCAGAGCAAGGATCGCTGAGGTGGTTTTGTAGGAGGCGTTTTGTCGACGATGCTAGAGGCCATCCTCTAAAACCAGAGTGTTTCTTCAGTGGCTGGAGAGGGAGGGAGAGAGAGAAATATTTTTCTCAATTCTGCTTGGCTTCTCCCCGAGATTAATAGAAGTGAAAGTCAGAAGCAGAGGCTTGGCTTTCTGAAATCTGTTTCTGAGCCCCCAGGGGCTGAAGTGTAGTACGCCTTCTCTGATGGGAAGGTCAGCTCCCGGTATTTTGGAGGTCTCGGAGGAGGACGTTTGAGGGGCCCCTTTCCCGATCGCTTGAGGCAGGTTTGGGGCTTTACAGTGTCTTGACTGCGATCGCTACACAAGGTATCTGGTGGCTTCTGTCACTGGAAGCCTGAGGGAGCAAAGACGCGTCAGTGAGAGGCTGGCTTGAAACGAAGGTAGGAAAAATGGCTGTGGTTGTCCTTTAAGTCTTGAAGCATGTTTTCTTTCAGAAAGTACAGCTACATTACCAGAAATCAATAGGGAAACACACACACTCGGGGACGTGAGAGGTGGTAGATCTTAAAAAAGCCAAGGGAATACAAAGTGCTTCAGTACAAGGGTTTTGCTTTACTTTTAGCAGTGTACAAACGGAGGGCCTTGACCTAGGCCATATCTGCTGGGACTTTCTGATCGTCTTCCCGATCCGACGCGACACGCAACTGTGCGAAGCAAGAGGGGCTGAGGGGGAGCGTTGGTCTCGTTAATAACCTCCTTAACTGCTACGTACTGCTCTGAAGTATCCCTGGGGTTTTTTATGCGAAAAATAGATCGTGCTGTGCAGAGGTAGTACAAAAAGGTATTTGCGAGACTCTCCCCTTGGGCGGTTTTGTGTGAAGGTGTTACTCTACGGCTGCTGGTGGGACCGGCACATCCCAGCGTTGCACTTTCTCCGCGTGTTTGCAAAGTTTGTGGACCTTTGTCTCTACAGAAATAAATGTGACTTATCCTCCCCTTCCCTCCTTTAAAGATTCCTTTTACATGCTAGTATTTCCATACTTACCAGTGCACCTACCAGGCTCCGTTAGCAATGAAGGGAATCGATGTCCATTTTTTTTCTCGGGGGAGAGTGGCCTGCGAGAGAAGCGAATGTAAATACGTGTGCCCGTTTTGACAGAGCTGGGGTGTCAAGTTTGGGGCGTGGGGGACATGCTGACAGTAAGTTTTGCAGGAAGCCTTGAAGAGCTGGAGGTCCAGCCATCTCGGCAAAATCATCCCTCTTTCTCAGAGAAGCCAAAGTAAAAAGAGAAAGGAGACCAGCCTCCTTCCTACATGTCTTATTAATGAGACATTTTATCCTAAGTCCTCTAACATGAACTACGCAGGCTTTTGGAGACATAATTAATCTTTAATTGTATAAATCTTTAATTGTATAAAATGGAGTTTGTATGGCTGGAGTCATTTCTCTTTCCTCTCTTTTCTTCCTTTCCTTGTTTGAGATACTCTCCTAGGACAGCTTCTTTTCGACAGCTTGCTCCCTGCTCCAGAGCAATGGGTGCACAAATTCCCGCTCCCTGCTGCCGGGCCCTCGAAGCAGCGTTGCCCAGCGCGCTCGGAAGGGTGATACTAGAAGCCCTCAAAAGGAAAAACATAATGTCCCGACTCAAGTCATTGAGTCCAGCGGCTGAGCTGGTGGAGAGCAGAAGCACAGCGCGCCCGAGGGTCTGGGCTTAGAGGTAGCCGGCGTCTTGCGCGCCGCTCGTGGGCTAGAGCGGGTCGAGCGGCGCAGGAGAGACGTGCGCGCCGACAGGGCCGGGTGGCGCGCCGCTGGAAAAGCAGCGGGCTTCGGTGGGCTGGGGCGGGGGAAACGGAGCGTGCGGAGAAACGGGTGAAACCCGCCCGGGTGTCGCCGGGCTCTGCGGCCCCTGAGACGGCGCTCGCCCCTGCTCTGCGCCGTGAGTGCTGCTGCAAAGGGGGGCTCGCTGGGAGCGGGACCTGCGTGAGTCCCCCCCGCTGGCGCTCACCTATGGAAGGGCCAGCGGTAACTTACGGCTTGATGGCGGGGGTGAGCGATCGAGAGGTGAATTACTGCAGGCCCTGTGCGGCCTGGTGCTCCCCGGCCGCGGCCCTGCTTGCTCGGCCCTGGAGACGAGCGGGGAACGTCTTGCCCTGAGGCAGCGACCGGGCGCCTTTCCTTTGTGGAGGAGCGACGGCGAAACCAGGAATTGTCCCCGAAGAAACCCTAGCTCCGTTCCCTTACAAAAAGGGCGTATTTGCAGAGTGGAAATGCCTTCATCGGTGCCGGCCAGAACCAAGTGCGTTTTTTGCGGGAGGTGAAATGCTGCCTTTCGGATGCTGAGTATTTGGGTTTTAGATGATGAAGCGTGTGGAAGAATCAACGCGCCATCGGCAGCATTACCGTTCATGTATCCTGTAACGGCAGGAAGGGCTGCGCGAGCGTCTTGAACTGATGGTGCCTGCAGGGACGGATAGAAAATGCAACGGGAGACAGGCGGGATGGGCTTTTTTGAAGGTCGCTGCGGTGGGATGGTGGCACTGCTCAGGCCCTTGGTGACCCACAGCACGAGCGTTAAACGGGGTTTTGAAATCGGTGTCTCCACTGCAAAGCTTTCCAAAGGCGCGGCTGACGTTCCCCGGCAGAGCGATTTCCAGCGTCTTAGAGGAAAGTTAGGAGCGCTTTGCGCTTCGACACGATGCCTCCCCGAGCAACGCTGCCGAGCTTCCCTGCAAGAAATTCTGACGTCGCTCTTCCGTCTGCTTCTTCCGCTGAATTAAGTGGCAGAGCCCCCCTTCCGGGGCTGAGGTCTGGCTCGCTCTCATCAATTTTGCACTTAGGTCTTTGCTGAACGGAGCAGGATTTGCTGAACAAAGCAGGGTCAGCGCTAGCGTGAGGGCCTTTGCCTCTAGCCTGCTAGTTTGGGTTGGAACTAAACTGTAAGTGGTTGCGTCCTGTAGCCTAGATTGGTTTCAAAACGTCCTGGCCTCCTGCCTTCCTCCGTCGGAGGCTGCAGGCCTTGCCGTGTCGGAGCCGCCCTGGGTTGGTGCTCTTGGAGGCGAGCGAGCAGGCTAACCAAGCTCGCTACGGGAGAAAAGGTCATAAAACAAAGTAGGAAGGGTTTGGGTGGCTGCTGCTGTAGCTGAAAAGTTACCCATTTCATACGTTGTTTACTTGGAGCTTGCTTTGAAGAAGGCTAAGTGCGGTCTCTAGAGGGGAAAAGTCGTTTTTAATGTGATCTCCGGGTGGGGGGATCGTTTTTCACAAGGCTGACTTTTGCGAGAGGTCTCTGAACCGGCTGCAGGTTCCGGTTCTTGAGGTGTTCCTGAAATGTTCTCCCTCCTCTCTTTCAGCTCTTTGAAAACTTCTATTTTGGAGAGGTGCAGCTGGATTCCGTCCGTCTTTCCCAGAGGTTCTCCTCGGACGCCTCTGGCTACTACGCGACGTCTGGGCAGCTAACCTTTTCCTGAAGCGGGAGTGCGGCTGCCTCAGCGGATCCGATCTGTGCGCAGAGATTCGTCAGTAAAATACATTTTTATAGGACAGAGGTTTTGGCCAGGAACCCGGGAGCTCCAAATGAGGAACCCATGAGCTCCAAATGAGGATGCCTCGTTACTCTTCAAAAGTACATTGCAGCCGAGAACAGGCTTTGCCCGTTCTCCGCGGTGTTTCCCTGCAGTTCTTCCTACATGTGTTGCCTGCCTTGCTCTCGGAGAGAACTGGTGCTCTTCCTCCTCCTTTCCTCATTGATAACAGAGATGTTTCAAGTTGCTTACTCAGGAAAAAAAAAACAGACGCTAGAAAAACTGGTGCACGTGGCTTTGGGGGCATCGCCGATGTTTGAATGTGGCTTTATTTCAGAAAGGGAAGTTTTTATTCTTAAGCATTTATAAATCCAGGAGAGCTCCCCAGAGCAAGATTTAACAATATTAAGGTCAGGCTTTGCTTGCATCTCCAGCAGTGTGCCTGTGTGATGTTGATCTCCAAATAAATTAATTCCCTTCAAAAGCAAAGCGTTTATCTCCTGTTGCATTGATAGTTGCTGTAATTAAACTTCCAGCACATAACTATGTTAATAAGAAAGCATTTATGGTAAGAGCTGTTCCCAGTGACTGTTTCAGAGCGTGTCAGAAAACAGATGTGCCTTGTAGGTGGTTTCTCCATTAGAGAAGGAGCACAGCTCTTTGATACTATGCTAAATGCTTCAGAGATCTAAACAAGACTGATCTTTTTGTTGCAGGTCTCCAAGTTCGGTAACAATAGCAACACAAGCTTTCAACCTGTCTGAGGACAAATGCTTTGAAAAATGGAAGATCCTGGCGTTTAGTTCTGTCTTCAAAACGCCGGTGCTGGCTGCTGCACGCTCCCTGTTGCTGCCGTTAATGCGGAATTAGCCTGTCGTCAGTGTGGAGGGTCTGTGAGCTAGGAACAGGGCTGTTTAAACAGCACCCGGTTTTGCTAGTGATACTGGTTTTTTTTAGGGGTTTCCATCCCGTTCGCTCCCTCCCTCCCTCCCTAAACGAACTGACTGTGTGACTGTGCTCTGACTGGGTGAACAAACCACTGGCCAAACGGGGGTGAGAGAGAGTCAGGATTTGGGGTGGTTTGACTTGTTCCCCAGCGTGTGCGCTCACGCTTCCAAGACAGAGCTGCCTAGCTCGCTTCGCAGGGAAATACCTGCGACTTTGACGATTGCCCTTTATGCTGGAGCCCGCATTTGTACCCGGTTACGAGAGGTGGGATTTTGTCTTTTTTTTTCTTTCTTTCTTTGCAGCCGAACGTCTTTTGTGCTCTTAACCCTGAGCAGGAAGAGCCTTGTTCAAAGCTGGCGAACGACTCGTTTAGCCAGCTGGTAGAGCGCAGGCATGCTCGCTAGGAGCCCAATCCGGGGAGGTGCTGAGAGCACTTCACGCCGGCGGATGTCATCTTGCAGTGAGGCTGAAGAGGTACTTGGCAAATCTCCGTCTCGCCAGCCACCCAAAAGCACGGATCCGGGAGCTGCTCGCGCAGCAGCCCGCGATCCTTTTTGCCGCGGGAAGAAAAGATGCGCCTCTGACTGCTTCCCGGCGCGCTGCGCTTTTAACAGCTGTAACCGGGGAGCTGTTTATTCGCCCGGCCGCGCTCCGGGCCCGCGTGCTGCAAAACCCTGGCTCCTATCTGCACGCCGGTTTCCCCCGTAGCGCGCCGAGTGCCTGGGGTCACGCCGGTAGTTTTGACCTTGGAAGCAGCATTTAACTGCGCAGGCAAGCGTAGGGGTTTTCCACGCAGAGCGGCAGTCCTGAAACACTCTGCCGCTTCCCAGGCCCGAGGCTAATTTTAAAATGTGTTAATTATGACTATTTCCGTACCCGCTTGTGACCGCTTGGAAGCTGGTTGAATTTTGGTGGTAAGCAGCTTATCTAGCTGCTCTAGTCTGGCACGGCTCAAATTCATTTCACATCTCCAGCGGCCGGTAGCATTACAGGTTCTCATCTGCTCCTCTCGTCCACAGAGTCGCAGTTTAGGCTTTGATCCAGCGAACAGTTACGCGTGTACTTAAATTTACACGTCACTTAATCCCGACGTAGAACATTAAGCATGCACGTAAGTGTCGTGGAATTGCAGCTCCGCTTTGCCAGCGGTGCCTTTTGAATGAAAGCATTTAAATGAAACCTTTTAAATGAAAATGAGAGTGGCAGAATCGGGTGTCGAGTCTCCCGGGCGTTACGCGGTGGGACTACTCGCAGAAAGAACCCGCGCCCGTTACTGTCGGGAGGGTCGAAGCCAGGAGAAGGCCCTCCGCGCCGGGTTTACCGAGAGCTTTCCCCTCTCCGTCACGTACGGGTATAACTGGAACGTTTTCCTATTAATTCTGGTAAAACCGCGGTTTGTGCGCAGTCCCGCCCGGACGAATTGAAATCCCTTTAAACGAGGCAGCGCGCGTTACGTTTTTCCAAAGCGCGACCCAACGTTTTGAGCAAACAGATTTTTCTTTTGAACGTTAAAACTGAAACCCGCGGCTGCCTCTTTCTTCTCTTCCCTCGCCTAGGGGAGGCTGGCCGTGCTGTTTGCAGATCGCCGCGTCCGCGCTGCTCGGTGGAAGAAGAAGGGACTCGGATAGTCGTTCTCTAGGTCGTGCCTTTGCTCGGCATAAAGCCCAGGTCAGAAGCGCGTCTCGCCCTTAACTCTAACGTTGAAAATAATGCCATTTCCGTAACTCCGGTGCCCGGAAGCCGTTGCATTGCCTGCCGCGTGCGCCCCTGCTCCGCGTCGGCAGTGCTGCTGTTCGGAGAGGGCTTCGGAGGCGACGGAAGGAGCCGTCGCGGCCCGTGGCGGGGGCTTTGCTCCTAAGAAAATCCGGCGCCGTTTCTGTGGCAGCCGTGGGCCGCAGCGGTAGCAAACGTGCTTACAGGGAGGATAAAAGCCGCGCGTCTCCCAGGCGCGGCCCTTCGCCACCGGCCAGCGGCTCCGGCAGCGGGGCGCGCGGCTCCGGGCCTCGGCCGCTGCGAGCGGGGCGAGTCGTGCCCCGCGGAGGGAGAAGCCCCTGCAAGCGGCTCTGGGCCTCCGAAAAGCAGCTCCGCCGGCCTCCTCGCCCCTTCCCCCGAACTCGGGGGGACCTTCCTTAGGAAGCCGAGGGAGAGAGGGGTCTCTGTTCCGCGCTCCGCTTTGCCGGGAGAGGATGGAGGAGCCGAACGCCGGAGGATGGCTCGCAAGGAAAGCAAGCCGTGCCGTTGCGCCGCCGCCTCCTTGGGCCCCCGGGCGCAGCTGGAGAGGCGAGAAACGGGGGAAGAAGAAAAACGTCTCCGGGAGACGGTAAACGGGGGGTGGCGGGGATAAGCGGGGGGGGGGGGGGGGGGGGCGGCTCCCCTCGCAGGGGCCCGCGCGGGCCGGAGAGGCCGGGGGCAGCGCGGTCCCCCCCGGCTGCCCGCCTGTCGCGACATCGGCCGCCTGTCGCGGGGAGGGGAGCGGAGGGGAGGGGGCGGCGGCGCGCAGGTGCGGCGGCGGCGGAGCCCCGCCCCGGCCCGGCCCGGCCCGGCCCGGCCCGGCCCAGCCCGCGGCCGCCACTCGCCGCCGGCGCCTCCCCGTGCGCAGCGCAGCGCAGCGCAGCGCAGCGCAGCGCCGCTCCCCTCGGCGCCGCCGCAGCCGCAGCCGCAGCAGCAGGATGCGGCGCTCGGGCGGGCGCCGCGCCGCCCTGGCGCTGCTGGCGCTGCTCCTGCCCGCCGCCGCCGCCGCCGCCGGCCCCGGCCCCGGCCCCGGCCCCGGCCCCGGCCCCGGCCCCGCCGAGAGCCCCGGCAATTTCATGGAGGACGAACAGTGGCTCTCCTCCATCTCCCAGTACGGCGGCAGGATCAAGCACTGGAACCGCTTCCGAGACGTGAGTCTGCCGGCCGGCCGGGGCCGCCGTGCCGCCGCCGCCATGCCGGCGCTCGACGCCGCTCCCGCGCCCGCCCCGGCCCCCAGCCCCGCGGCGGCGACGGTGCGGGGCGATAACGGCCCGCGCTGGGGCTCCGCCGTGGGGCGAGGCGGCAGCCGGGCCCGCGGCCCCGCTCGCGCTCCTGCCCCCTTCTCCCCCGGGGGGCCAACGCGGGGCCCGGCGGGAGCGGGCGCTGCGGCCCCCCGGCCCAGCCCGGCTGCTCCCCGCCGGGATGCGCCGCCGCGGCCTTCGCCCCACGCGCGGCGGCATCCCGGCTGCTCCCCGCAATCCCCCGGGTGACACCGTGACCGATCAGCTGGCCGGGCGGGGGGCGACGGCGGGAGGCACGGGCGGATGGGGTCTTTCCCGGCGGAGAGCCGCGGCGGATCCCGAGGCCGCGGCGCCGGCGGGCCCCCGCGGTCGATGCTGAGCCCTCGGACGGCTCCGCGGATCCGCAGGCGCCTGGCGGGTCCCGCCAGGGCGGGGGGCCGCGGCGCTGCCGGTCCCTGGGCAAGGGGGGGGGTGGGAATTGGGGGCTCCCCTCTCGCCCCGTGCAGAGCATCCGCGTGGCGGCGGCCCCGATTCCCGAGCGAATCCCACGGGATCGGTGGTGGTGGCGGGGGGGGGGGTGATGCAATTAGCTGTGTCACGGCGGCCGGCTGGGGTGGGCGCCGGCGGGCCACACGCTCGCCCTGCGCGGTGATGGGGGCCGGGGCAGGCGGCGAGCCCCCCGCGGGCGCCCGCCCGGCGCTCACCCCGCTCTTCCCTCTCTCTCCTTTTCTCTCTTTTTTTTTTTTGGGTTCGCGCTGGGCCGGCGGCCCCAGGAGGTGGAGGTGAGTGTCGGAGGGCGGCGGGCACCGCGCTCGCCCCGCTCGCCGGGCCGGCCGCCACTCGCCCGCCTTCCCCTCTCCTCTCCCCCCCCCACTCCCCCAGGATGACTACATCAGGAGCTGGGAGGACAAGCAGCCCGCCGACGAGGGTGAGCGGCGCCCCGGGTGCGCGCGGCTCGGCCGTCTCCGCGCACGCCCTCACCCCCCCCGTGGCTCCCTCTGCCTCCCTGCAGCTCTGGACACCACCAAGGACCCTTGCCAGAAGGTGAAGTGCAGCCGGCACAAGGTGTGCATCGCCCAGGGCTACCAGCGCGCCGTCTGCATCAGCCGCAAGAAGCTGGAGCACAGGTAGGAGGGCGGCGGGCGGCGGGCGCCGGCGGGCGGCACGCGGCCCCGGCGGGCGGCACACGGCCCCGGTGGGCGGCACGTGCCGCCGCCGCCGCTCCCGCTCCTCTCCCGCCCCGAGCAGGATCAAGCCGCCCGGCTCGAAGGCGCCCGAGGGCAAGGAGAGCGCCTGCAAGCCCTGCCGCGCCGGCCCGCTGGCCGCCGTCTGCGGCTCCGACGGCCACACGTACAGCTCGGCGGTAAGGCCGCCCGCCCCGCGCGGGCGCACGCGTGCGCGCCGTGTGTCCCTCCCCCGGCCCCGGCGGGCCGCGCCGACGCTCGCCCCCCGCCTCGTCCCGCAGTGCAAGCTGGAGCAGCAGGCGTGCCTGGCCAGCAAGCAGCTGCGGGTGAAGTGCGAGGGCCAGTGCCCCTGCCCGCCCGAGCCTGGCCCCACGGACGGCGCCGAGCGAGGTGAGCCGGCGCCGGCGAGCGGCCGCGGTGCTCCCGTGGGCCCCGCTCGACGCCCCCCTCCCCGTTGCTCGCCCTGCAGAGACGTGCACCGGGCAGGACCTGGCCGACCTGGGCGACCGCCTGCGCGACTGGTTCCAGCTGCTGCGGGAAAACGCCAAGCAGAACGGCTCCGGCGGCCCCGGCACCGGTACGAGCCGCGGGGTTTTTTATGGGGGGGGAGGGGGCTGGCGTGGCTGCCCCGCCGCCGTCTCGCACGCGCCCGTGTCCCCGCCCCGCAGCGCCGGACAGGAGCCTGGCGGCCGGCTGCAAGGACGCCGTCGGCTGGATGTTCGCCCGGCTGGACACGAGCGGGGACCGCTTCCTTGAGCGGGCCGAGCTGGCCGCCGTCAACCTGGACAAGTACGAGCTCTGCATCCGCGCCTTCTTCAACTCCTGCGACACCCACGAGGACGGGCGCGTCTCCGCCGCCGAGTGGTGCCTCTGCTTCTGGCGAGAGAGTGCGTAGCGCCCGCGCAGCTGGGGCCACGGCTGCGACGGGGGGGGGGGGGTGCACGGCTGCGACGGGGGGTGCACGGCTGCAAAGCGGGGGTGCACGGCTGCAAGGGGGGGTGCACGGCTGCAAGGAGGGGGTGCATGTCTGCAAAGGGAGGGGGTGCACAGCGGGGCTTGAGCCGCCCTTCCCCGCGTTCACAGAGCCGCCCTGCCTGAGGGAGCTGGAGAAGGTGCAGCTGCAGGAAGCAGCCCAGAAGAAGCCCGGTGAGTCGGGCTGATGCGGAGCCAGGGTTGGGGGGCTGTTTTTTTTTTTTGGGGGGGGGTCTGCTCGGGGCGCCGCGAGGGGAACCGGCGCGTGCGCCTGCCCGCAGGCGGCTTCATCCCGAGCTGCGACGAGGACGGCTACTACCGGCGAGTGCAGTGCGAGCAGGGCGGCGGGGAGTGCTGGTGCGTGGACCCGCTGGGGCTGGAGCTGCCGGGCAGCCGCGGCCACGGCCGCCCCGACTGCGGTAAGCCCGGGCTGGGGGCGGGGGGGGGGGGGCGAGCGGGACCCCGGCACGGCTGTGACCCCCCCCCTGCCCCCCATCGCCCCTCGCAGAGGACGCGGCCGGCTTTTCGGGCGACTTCGGCAGCGGCGTGGGCTGGGAGGACGAGGAGGAGAAGGAGCCCGAGGAGGCCGCCGAGGAGGCCGAGCAGGAGGAGGAGGAGGAGGCCGAAGCGGACGACGGCGGCTACATCTGGTAGCGGAGCGGGCGGCGCGCGTGCCGGAGGGAGGCCCCCCGCGCCCCTCGGTACGGCCCGGGCCGCCAGGCCTGCTGCTGTGCCCGCTTACAGGAGACCAACAACAAAAATAAATACATACATACATATATATATATATATATATGTATATGTATATACACACACACATATATCTCAGTATATGTATTAATAAAGTTAAAAAGGGCCGGGAGAGGAACCACCGTGGCTGCTGCCCGTGCATTAACCCCTGCTGCCGTGTGCGGTGCGGCCCCCAGAGCCTGCAGCGCCGTGGGAAAGCAGAGAAAACCCCCCAAAAATAGAGGGGAAAAGGGGGAGAAAAATAAAGCATGATCTTTTTTTGGGGGGGATGGAGGGGGTGCTCAGAGCTTGCTGGGGGGCAACTCGGGGGGCACCTGCTGGAGGCGCCAGGCGGCGCGGGCCTCGGCGCCGGCCCCGGCGTGGGCGAGCGCCCGCAGGGCGGCCGGGTGCCCGGCGCGCAGGTAGCGGCCAGGGCGGGCTGCAGCGCCGCCAGCGGCACGCAGAAGCTGAGCTGCGGGTAGGTGCCCCGGCGCCGCTGTCCTTGGCGTTGCTGGCCACGATGCCTGCGGAGCGAGGAAGAGGAGGAGGGAGGGCTGGTGGGGGG